>NC_136426.1:227672116-228980866 GCF_052849685.1 Lactuca virosa
CTCGGCGAGTCAGTGGATGAACTCGGCGAGTCAGGCCGACTCGACGAGTCCAGTCCCTGACTCGGCGAGTCCATGGATCTGGCAGCGTTTTTTGGCGATTTTGTTGCTGTTTTGGCTTGGGATACTTACCATAAACGTTTTTAATTTATAAAATCCGATTTTTATTGATATTGGGTGATTATCCTTACCAAAATAGAAGATAATTGTCAAAATTTAGATAATCTTTTGTTTTATTAGATAAAGATTGATTATTTGTAATTTAGATTTGAATTATCTTGTGAAAAAGTTTCAATTTTCCCCTTTAGGTTTTATAGTTTAAATTTGAACTTAAAAGTTTTGTTTTTGAAATTTGAATAGTTAAACCCTAATGTTTTGAAAAGTTTCAAAACTTGCCCTCAAGTTTTGGAATTTAAATTTTTGATTAAAAGTTTAATTTTGAAATATTTAAATTCTAAACTCTAATGTTTTGAAATGTTTCAAAACTTGCCCTCAAGTTTTGGAATTTAAAAGTTAATTAAAAGTTTAATTTTGAAATGTTAAATTCTAAAACCCTCGTATTTTTGAAAAAGTTCAAATTACACCCTTATGGTTTTATTAATTAGTTAAAGTGTATAATTAAAAGAGATTTAATAATTCCATAAAGTTTTGGTTTACATTTGATTAAATTGAAAGTATAATTTATTAAATTGAACCACCTAGTATTTTAAAAGTGTAAAATACACCCTATACTATATATATATATATATATATATATATATATAGAATTAAAAGTCTAATATTATATATGTATGAGTAAAGAGTCAGTCTTACCGTTAGTAGGCCTCATTCACGAAGTTGGTCTATAACGGGTGTTTAAGGAAATTGCCTATAAAATGGCGATTGAATGGGTATCCACTCTTACCCACAGCACTCTTGACTAGTGGAGGGTCGTTAGCCGAACGGGTAGGATAGGACGAAACCTTCCATTAAAAGTATAATGAAGTACAAAGTAACTACATACAAATTCCCAAATTCTAGTTACTTTAGGCAAAATGTGAAATTGTATGCTAATCCATGGAATTACACTTTGTACCCTTGTCGAAACGTTAGTGGAGCGTGTGTGGTTAACCGGCACACTAATTTGGGATTGACATTGGTGGCGAAGGGTGGCTCGATGTTTATCATAGATCAATGAAGCGTGTGTGGTTAACTGACACATTGATTAGGTGATAGTATCATTGAGTGCATCATGTAGATTCGCATGGTTATTCACACCTTGTTTGTGATCCTCGGCATCCCAGTCGCAAAATTGAAGGGCATAATCGAGATTAAACATGCCATTGAAAAGTTCAATGAATCTCAAAAGACCTAGGAGTTTCAATTCATTTAAAACTTAAACTTCTTTTTCGTTTTTCATGGTGGAAATTGGTAAATCGTCATTTGCCTACCTTCAAATATTCTGCAACTAGATTACGGCATCCCTCTTCTAGGTTGTAGAGTATTGTGTTGGATCCTAGCCTTGATGTTTCATTTGGGTGTTACATCAAGGATTCTTGTCAACTAACTTGAATTTTCTCCCATTTTGTAGATGTCTAAATCTTACAATGGTCTTCCCAAGTCCCTTGGAACAAGCTTTCCAAATGAAGATGACGTTCCACGATACGATCAAGGAAATGAGAGTCATGCTTCACTTCCTCCACCTCCTCCAATTAATCTCCCTAACCCACAAGCTCAAAGGCTTGAAAAGTTCAAGCTCACTCAAGCCCTTTTGGCAAGTAAACACGAAAATGGAAAACCTGTGTGTGCACACATCTTAGAGATGAAGTCACACATTGATAGGTTAAGGATGAGTTCGTTAGAGAGTACTATATGATGGACCATGACGTGACTGGGTTCGTCAATCACTTCCTGAATCATATAGTGAGTTCGTTAGAGAGTACTATATGATGGACCATGACGCGACCCTCATTGATTTGACCTATTTGCTTATAGCTGCTGAATCAGAAATGATTTGGCGTGCTGATCGAGCAAATTTGTCTGGCAAATCAAACTCCCAAACTTCAATGGACATTGAAAAAGGTGACATTGGAAATCCAGAAAAGGTAAATTCTGAGATAGTTCCTTGTGCCATTCCAAAAGAGTCCATCTGCTTCTACTGCCAAGAGAAAGGGCATTGGAGACGAAGCTGCCCTATTTACCTGAGAGATCTAAGAGATGGGAGAGTCAAGACGTATGGCTCTACTTCATGTAAAATCCATTAACTAACTCTGTAAGTTCCTGTTTTTTGATTATTGGTACATGATGTGATAAGATTACATTTTGATGTTTTGCAGGATTGAAGAAAAGAGAGGAAGCTTAAGGAAGAAGCATGTTGAATCTGATCATGAAGAAATGGATTTCGATCGCATGGATTTGAAGATCAGATTTTTGAGCTGCTACTCTAGAGTTAGGGTAAAATGATAAGAAATATGAAATAACATAGTTTTCAGTTGAATTGCATTGTAAGGACAAATTTTTCCGCAATAAAATAAATTTTGATTTTGTCTTATTTATTTATCCTTTCAATGGTGTGTATGAGAAATTGATGTTTAATTGTTTCTATTATTAGCAATAATGGATTTGATTCTTAATTATGTTATTTGTGGAAATGTCGAGAATTTGCCAAATAAGGGAAGATTCTCATCGCCCAAGTTTCAATTGGACAGAAACTTGGAATCGCACAACGAGGTTGCGTGATGAATGAGAAAGTTCATATTTGGAAATTAGACTATTTTTGACAAAGTGTCAAGAGAAGGACTAGGAGATCAAGTACACTAGGTTGTGCGTTGATCAAGTCCACCACAAGAGTGATAAAGATATTCGTCATGATTTACTAAAGTTTAGTAAATATGGTTATACTTATAAGATTAAGTATAATTCTGAGTTGATTGAAAGAGTTTCAATCAATAGCAGAACGAACAAGAAGAATCAAGTAGGCAGAAAGATAAAAGTTTCTCTATTCTAAGAAGAAGGGAGAGTACCTTTTATTGTGTTTTATGATAGGTCTTAATGATTAAGAACCATATCTCAATTAGTCCTCTAAGTGAGTCTTAGTGCATTTGTATGTCTAAGAAGAGGAATCGAGAATGATGGAAATAGTTAAATCAATAAGTCAATCATACTTCGTTCCAATATCAAGTCTTAGAGTCAAGATTCTGACATGAATGACAAGTCTTAAGTAGGTTTATAACACTCGACAAATGTGGAATTTGGAAAAGTTTTCTTATTCTTGCACATTTGAAATTGGTAAGGTGTGATGTCTTGGATAAGACAAAGACCAACCAGGACCAATTGTGTGAAGTGTTAAACTTGACAAAAGGCTACACTAACTCTTGAATATTTGTTTGTCAAGAAATGTTTCTTGACAAGAGAACCATATATGTCAAGGAGTCAGTGGGAGTCTTAATGGTCTTGAAAAGTTTCAAGAACAAATCAAGAGTAAACCTAGTTAATCATCACTAGCGCACAACTTGAGGCTAATAACCTATCGTGTTGACATTATTTTGTTTCTGTGTCATTCCAATTAAGCTAAATATGTATGTGAGTTCTATGAGTTCTCATTTGAATGCATAAAGACAAAGCACCTTGATCAATGGAAAGTACATTGATATGTAAGGGTGAGTTGCTAAACCACTTGGAAGACATGGTGGGCACTCGTGTTACCATGAGGCAAAAAATCAAGATTGAACAAGTTCAGTCCATATGGTTTTGGATTTGTCGCAAACTTTCGTTTTTGACAAATTCACATGGATAGGAACACATACATCATAAAATCTAAGTGTCATAAGGTTTCCCTCCTTCATGAAAATGATTGTGAGGAAATGCTTTCACTAAGAGAGATTTTAAGAAGATAGCAATTGTGAAAATTGTATTCTCAAATTCGATTATGATTACGGCATCCCTTTTCATAGTTCGAATTGTGAGATTTGGCAATTGGTCTGAACATTTGGGACTTAGTTGTTGGGTTTTGAGCATTCTAACACTCCTAAGTGTACATGCAACCCTAAATACCTTGGATCTATGTTTTCTCTATTATACATGCAAATATGAATATTCCAAGGTATTACCCTATCTAGCATACAATCCTTGATACTTGGGTAATATAACAAGTTAGAATACATACCTTTTAATGAAGCTTGAAGTCTTGAACTTTAAGAGCTTAGCCCCAATAGTGTGGAAGCCTCAAGTGGAATCACAAATCACCAAAACACCTTGGAAGACTTTAGAGAATATGGATACTTGGCTCACACTTATGAAATTGGTTATTGCCCTCTTTAGTGTATCCACACTAGCCACTAGCCTAATTTCATGAACCATAAGACCCTTTATATAGTGTGGAGGATTAGGGTTAAACCCTAATACCCATGACCTTTCATTTCCTAGGATCCATGGGTTAAAGCTCCATGGACTATCCATGAAGACTTAGCCCAACCTAAATGAACTTGGCCCACTACACATATATATCTAAGAGTCCATATTTAATTAGTTCCTTTTGATCACTTAATTAATTATAAATTAATTCTTGATCAATACTAATTAAATAATATGATTATATATTAATATATTAGAACTTATAATATATTAATGTAAATCATAAATATACTATTCTCAAAAGACTATCCATATAAATTGTGCCGGTGAAGTGCAACCCAAATGGACCATGCCGGGTCGGGTCAAGTACATACCAAATATAGTTATGGACTTAGACATTACTCCAACAGTCTCCCACTTGGATAAGTCTAAAACTATTATTGAGTATGACTTCAAAAACCAACTGGCAATCGTAGCTCTTAAAGCCGCTGTCGAACTCTGATCTTGTCAACGAACTCTGACCTTTGTCAATGACTTGTCCATTAGATAAGGGATCATATATTCCTCCATTCTAGATATCATATGGACTGAGACATGGATTATAATCATTCTCTCTGTCCATTTGTTGTTTCCCGATTTCCGATTTATGATGACTGACTGATTGAACAAATCAAATCAGTCCTGGCTTGGCCAAGCACTCACATGTGTCATCATTAAATCATCGAGGGGCCCACATATATCGCTTTTATCCCGAAGGTAAAAGGAATGGATAAACTTCGACTCATATGGCTTGTTCTACTACTTTTTGAATCATACACAAATGCACGTTTTATAACATCGAGTTACCAATGCGGTTTCGTGCAATCAATGTACAACCAACTCATAGTAACAACTCATATCTCTAGGTTTGAAGAATATAAGATATTATCGTCTCATGATCACTTGTGATAAAATCCATGAAGTGATTCAAATGAGCGCGGGTTGAATCCAATACTCAGAACTTATGAGCACTCATAAGTGTTGTAGCACAACTTTGTCCACCAACTTGGACCTCTACAAGCCAACCCATGACAGTCTTGATTCATATGTACTTCCAACATATGACCGACTATGGATGGTTTGAATAACTTAGTCATTCCGGAAGAATAACCTAGTTATTATGGAAGTCAAAACATGCAAAGTGAAACACAAGAATAAATGAATCAAATATGGTATCAAACCCTATGAATATAAATAGACCACTTTTATTTATCACCATACTGATTACTCATTATTCATTGTTTCGGTTTTATCAACTTTATACCTGAATTAAAAACACTAGTTGTCTCATGCTCCAAGCATGTACACTATGTTTTTCTAAACAATAGCTTTTCCATACACCAAGTATGCACTCTATGTTTGTCTATGATCCTTTTCTTTGTGAACTAGATCAATTGAACATAATTTCAATGATTCTCTTTTCACACTCCCAAATCCTTGTCTTAAATGTAAGAATTCCAAATTCCTATCATTTATCGAAATCTGTTTAGATTTTAAACTTATATGCACTGCTCCTCTTGTAATGATTATGCACAAAGCCACAAAGACTTGGCAACAATCATTACAGAGTATTCTAATGGAGAGCAATTCCATGGAAACGATGTCTCAAATTCAAAGCGCATTGCTTTGAACATGCTTCTTGCATTAAGTTTCTTTAACCTTACACAGATTGCTTCCACCTATGAAGACAACTCTATATTCCCATTTTGACTACCACTTCTGAACAAGAGTTGCCTCTTTTCAGACTATGTCAATATGGTCCTTCCAATATTAACAGTATACTTCCAACTGTCCTTGAGCGACCAATCTTTGGTAAACCTTAGATTGTCCTTGACAATTGCTTAATCACTTTAGTCATATCCAATTCTAGACATTTTCCTCCTTAATGCCCCTAGGCATTTGGAAAATTCAGAAATAATAAATATTATAGCACATGTAATCGATCTTGTACCCAAAGTAAATGGGACACGATTCATGATGTTTCACATAAAGACATGGTTCTAGACCAGTCTTTTTCCATAATAATTTTTTGTTTGCCATATTCTCAAAATTTGACTATGAAAAGGGATGCCGTAATCATAATCGAATTCTGAGAACGCAATATATAGAATTTTCTTAAGTTGAACCAATCCAACATGAAATTCATATATATATTCTTGACTAAAGGTGATAAAAATCTCAATATAAGCTCTTTAGAATGATTATAAACGCAATCTAAGCTTTTTAGAATTGAAATGAAGTATAATTTCCTCTCCCTTAATTATAGCAAAATAACTTTTTCAACCCCTGCAACCTCACGAATTGAAACTTTTGTTTTCTATAATTAACATTGCTAACTTGCAATACTTATCATAATTATCATGCTCCCACTAACATGATGATTATTAGCATAACACTTATGCTCCCACTAGCTTTGACATGTATCCAGAAAACAGCTGGACCTCTAGAAGTCAATACTTTATCGACATTCTTACTAAAGTTCAAATTTCTGATACTAGATTTCTTTGATAAGGCTTTATCAAAAACTATACACCTTATCTTAGATAGCTCACAGGTGTGTCTAAACAATTTCAGAACTATGAAAAGGGATGCCGTAATCATAGTCTCAACTGTTTAGACCTTTGCCATTTCTCATAAGTCCATGTTAGTGTGCCGGTTAACCACGCACGCTCCACTAACAACTTTGAGAACTGCAAATATCACAATTGCTATCTACTTAAAATCTACTTAGTGAAAGAATTTCCTCACCATCATTTTCATGAATCGGAGAGAAACCTTATGACACTTAGATTTTATGGTGTATGTGTTCTTATCCATGTGAATTTGTCAAACCATAATCACCAGACTAGGTTAGTGACAAATCCTAACTCATATGGATTGAACTTGTGTAATCTTAACCTCTTGCCACTTGGCAGCACAAGGGCCTGTCATTGCTTCCAAGTAGTTATGAAAACAATTGAGAACATGTAGAACTCAAATATATATAGCCAACTTAACTGGAATGGGCACAGAAATGTCAATACGATAGGTTATAAACCTCTAGTTGTGTGCTAGTGATGAAATACAGGTTTTATTCTTGATTACTTCTTGAAACCCTTTCAGGATCTTTTAGACTTCCACTGTCTCCTTGACCTATAATACTTTCTTGCCAAATATTAAAGAGATAGTGTGGATTCTAATCAAGACAAACACTTAACACAATTGGCCTAAGTTGGTCTCTGTTTTATCCAAAACATCACAACTTACCAAATTCAAATGTACAAGAGTAGAAAACCTTTTACTCTTACATTTCACTAGTGTTAATAAACCTTCTTTAAGATGTGTCACTCAAGTTACATTTATGGTGGGCTTGATCAGTGCACAAGAATGTGTACTCGATCCCTTAGTCCTTTACTTGACTCACACATCCATGTGAACAAGTAATTAGTCTTAATTTTCCAATGCTTGAAAGTTCTCATTCATCATACAATACAACTCGCATGATTCCAAGTTTCTATCCAACTAAAACTTGGGTGATGAGAATCTTTCCTTATTTGGAAAATTTAGACACTACCACAAATGAAAGAATCAAATTCATATTTCCACTCTTGCTATTAATGGAATCATATAAGCAACAATTTTTTTCCTTTTCACAAATGCCATTGTAAGGATATTTTAAAATAAATAAAATCAATTTTTTTCTTTTATTTTAAAAACTTTGCGGAAAAACTATCCTTACAGTGCAAAAGCAAATGAAAAACTTTGTTGTTATCAATTCCTAAGCAATATATCATAACTCCTAAGCAACAACTCAAAATTTTGATCACAGCACCATGTGATCGAGATCCATCTTCGCGATCAGAATCAGCATATACTTCCTTTAAGTTTCTTCACTTTTCTTTGATTCTTAAAACATCAACATGTGACCCAGTCACATCATGTAATAAGAATCTCAGAATAGAAACTTAACAGAGTTAGATAGTGGACTTTACCTGAAGTAGAGTCAATCTTCTTGACTTGATCAACCTTATGATCTTTCAGGTAAATAGGCTGCTTCGCAATCAATGCCCCTTCCTTTGGAAAGAGAAACATAGGGACTCTTTGGGAATGGTACATGGGACTATCGCAGACTTAGCCTTTCTCTTTACCATTTGGTCAACCTAGTTGACTATAGTTTACTATGGTCAATCCCTTTCCTTGGGAAGAGAAGGCTTTTCTAGATATCCAATGTTACCATTGTCAATGTCCATGGTAGTTTGGGAAGTTGATCTACTAATCAAATTTGCTCTCCCAGTGCTCCAAATTATTGCTGATTCAGCAGCACCAAGCAAATAGATAAGATCATTAAGGGTCATGTCATAGTCTGTTTCATAGTAGTCCCAAAGGAATTCACTATGTGACTTAGAAAGTGATTGAACCACCAACTTTCTCAAGAGTTTGACCCCCAACTCTCCCGACTTGTCAATATGTGACTTCATCTCCAAGATGCGATCACACATAGACCTTTCTTGCCAATAGGGCTTGAGTGACCTTGAACTTGTGGGTTAGGGAGAATAATTGGAGGAGGTGGAGGAAGTGAAGTTCCAAGAGATTTGGGAGGATCATAGATGTCTGAACCAGACATCTTTTTGGGAGATATTCAAGATAGTTGATCTAAAGTCCTTAATATAACACCCAATATGAAATATTAAGGCTAGGACCCAGCAAACTATTTTATAACTTGGAAGAGGGATGCCGTAATCCAAGCTATAAAATATTTGAAGGTAGGTGAATGACGATTCACTAATTTCCACCAAGATAAACGAAATGTATTATTAGGTTTTAATTGGTTTTGAAACTCCTAGATTCTTTTGAGATTCATTGAACTTTTCAAAGGCATGTTTCAATCTCGAGTGTGCCCTTCAGGTTTTGTGACTGGGATGCCGAGGATCACAAAACAAGGTGTGAATAACCATGCAAATATACTTGGTACCCTTAATATTTACCCCTCAATCGATGTGCCGGTTAACCACACACGCTCCACCGATACTATGATAAACATTAAGTTACCCTTTGCCTACCTTGTGAAATCAAGCTAGTGTGTCGGTTAACCACACACGCTCCACTAACTGACTTAAGCAAAGTGCAAAGTGTAATTTCATGGGTTAGCACCAAATTCACATTTTCCTAAGTAACTAAGATAGGGTATTATTAAGAGTTTAGTTACTTAGTATTTATCATTAATAATTTTAATGAAGGGAGAATTATAGTCCTTGTCCTACCCGTTCGGCTAACGACCCTCCACCGGTCAAGGAAGCGATGGGTGAGAGTGGACACCCATTAAACCGCCATTTTATAGGCAGTAACCTTATACCCCCCTTATAGATCGGCTTCGTGAATGAGGCCTACTAATGGTAAGACGACTTTACTCTTATACATATATATAAATATTATTAACTTACAATATTATAAAGTATAAGGGTTGAATTTTAACTTTTAAAATTCTAAGGGCTTAACTTGGAATTAAAGTATTCATAAGTGAAAACTTTACAAATTCCAAAACTTGAGGGCAAGTTTTTGAAACTATTCAAACCTTTTTATTTCATAACTTATGAGTTTAATGGTTCATTAAAATGAAGACTCTTCATTTTTTATGTAACCTCTTATTCTTTAATAACACTTTTAAAGAAGTGACTCTTAAACATCTATAACTTGAGGACAAGTTATGGACTCATAATACTATTTAATGAAAAAGACTCTTCATTTTTTTTATGTAACCTATGGCACTTTTATGAGTTTTAAGATTCATAAATGTGACCTTTTATGTAACTTGTGGACAAGTTACAAAAACACATTTTATGAACTACCTCTAGATTAATTAGGATTTAAAACAAATAAAACACAATTTTTTTATTATTTTTTTTCATTAATCTAAACTAAGTCATAAATCAAGGAAACATAAACACTTTTGGTAATCCATAACTTATGGAGTTAAATGCTTGTTTTATGATGAAACTTTTCATGTTCCATAACTTAAGAATAAGTTATGGAATTCTTTAAAACATTAACACCAAATTTTGTAACTCCATAAAAACTTTGAATCAAATTTTTTTTTTAAAAACCTTTTCATATCCATAACTTATGGAGGTTTCAAAACACTTAAGATCACAACTTTAAAAAAACTTTTGAGCTCCAAAATTTTATGACAAAATTTGTAACACCTTAAAACATTTAGGTCAAACTTTTAAAACTAATAAAATAATCATATCTTTTTATCTTTTACTAAATTTGACCTAATTCAACTCATATAACAAATGATTCAAATTTTACAAATAATTAGTTTTTCACAAAACAAGTAATTATCTTAAAATTTGACAAACTTCATGTTTTTTTCTTTTTTTTTTCAACTTTGAAAATCAAACATTTGCATGAATATAACAGAAAACAACCTGTGGCTCTGATACCACTGTTGGGTTTTGAGCATTCTAACACTCCTAAGTGTACATGCAACCCTAAATACCTTGGATCTATGTTTTCTCTATTATACATACAATATGAATATTCCAAGGTATTACCCTATCTAGCATACAATCCTTGATACTTGGGTAATATAACAAGTTAGAATACATACCTTTTAATGAAGCTTGAAGTCTTGAACTTTAAGAGCTTAGCCCCAATAGTGTGGAAGCCTCAAGTGGAATCACAAATCACCAAAACACCTTGGAAGACTTTAGAGAATATGGATACTTGGCTCACACTTATGAAATTGGTTATTGCCCTCTTTGGTGTATCCACACTAGCCACTAGCCTAATTTCATGAACTATAAGACCCTTTATATAGTGTGGAGGATTAGGGTTAAACCCTAATACCCATGACCTTTAATTTCCTAGGATCCATGGGTTAAAGCTCCATGGACTATCCATGAAGACTTAGCCCAACCTAAATGAACTTGGCCCACTACACATATATATCTAAGAGTCCATATTTAATTAGTTCCTTTTGATCACTTAATTAATTATAAATTAATTCTTGATCAATACTAATTAAATAATATGATTATATATTAATATATTAGAACTTATAATATATTAATATAAATCATAAATATACTATTCTCAAAAGACTATCCATATAAATTGTGTCGGTGAAGTGCAACCCAAATGGACCATGCCGGGTCGGGTCAAGTACATACCAAATATAGTTATGGACTTAGACATTAATCCAACATTAGTAACATAAATTCTGAATTGTTTAGACACACATGTGAGCTATCTAAGGCAAAGCTGTATGAGCTTAAAAAGCTTAGATAAAGGCTTATCAAAGCATTAGGTATTAGAAATATGAACTTAAGGAATTCAATAAGCATTGTTTTCTGGAAGTTGAATTGTTTTCTGAATACATGTCAAAGCTAGTGGGAGCATAAGTGTTATGCTGGTAAGAAAATAATCATCATGTTAGTGGGAGCATGATTATTATGGTAAGTATTTCAAGTTAGCAATATTAATTATAGAAAACAAAGATTCACTTTGCAAAGTTGCAAGGGTTGAAAAGTTGTTTTGCTATAATTAAGGGAGAGAATATTATACTTCGTTTCAAAATTCTAAAGCTTAAATCGAGAAATGTTAATAAATTTAGTCAAGGATACATAGTGCATTCTCAATATTCGATTATGATTACGGCATCCCTCTTCATAGTTCGAATAGTGGGAACATGTCACATAAAATATTATGGCAGAAGGATGATAAAGTATCACGTCTTTATGTGAGACATTATGCATCGTGTCCAATACGCTTCGGGTATAGGATCGATTGCATATGCTATAATATTTAACCATTCTAAAATTTTCCAAATGCCTAGGGCATTAAGAGGGAAAAAGGACTAGAATCGGTTTTGACTAAAATAATTAAACAACTATCAAAGGACGATCTGAGGTTCACTGAGGATTTGTCGCTTGTGAGTAGTTGGAAGTATAGTACTGGATGGACTATATTGAAATTATTATGAATAGATAAGATTCTATTAAGGATGAGTTGTCATACGGAAAATATGGAAATGTTTCCATTAATGGGAGTTGGATATTAACAAATATGTCTAGATTAGAAACTTTTATGCGAGAAGGATGTTCAAAGGAATGTACTTTGAATGTGAGACTTCACGTCTATGGAATTGTCTTGTAACAATTTCCGATAGAATACCTTGTAATTTCATTAGCCAGGTCTTGGTGACTTTTGTGCTATGACGTTACGAAAGAATCATTGCATAAAATGTTAGAATCTGACATATTCTAAAAGTGGCAAGAATTTGGTATTCTTATACTAATAAAGATTAGGGGATTGTGAAATGAGTTTCATTGGAATTTTTTTTTCAATTGATCTATTTCACAAAGTATGGACCATAGGAAACCAAAGTGTACATGCTTGGAGCATGGGACAATTGTGGTTATAATTCGAGTAATAAGTTGATTTTCTGAAACAGTAAGCAATAAATAATGAGTAATCAATATGGTGTTTAAATAAAAGTGTTTTTATTTACGCTCAAAAGTTTTGGGGCCATATAGGATTAATATTATTATTGCGTTTCACTTTGCATGTTTTGACTTCCAGAATAACTGGGTTATTCAAACCTCCACAGTCGGTCATACGTTGGAAGTAGGTTTGAAGGAAGACTGTCATGAATTTGTCTGTAGATTGTCTAAAGTGTTTAGACATAGCACAAGTTTGCTGCAGAGTTCATGAGTGCTTTGGTAAGATTAAAGTATTGGATTAAACCCACGCTCACTTGAATCACTTCATGGATTTATCACGGGTGATTAGTGAAACGATAACATTGTATATTCTTGAAACTGAGACGTGTGAGTTGTTATTTGCTGGTCGGTTGCACATTGATGATAAGTAAACGCACTAGTAACTTGGTGTTATAAAACTTATTGTTGTGTATGATTCGATTAGTAGGTGCAAGCAAGCATTTGAGTCAAAGTTTATCCATTCCTTTTACCCAAAGTGGGTTAAAAGCGATATGTGGGCCCCTCGATGATTTAGTGATGACACCCTAAGCGCTTGGCCAAGCCGGGACTAAGTTGATGTGTTCAATTGTAGTCTGTTGTCAGTCGTCAAAAATCAGATGTCGGGAAACAATACATAGACAGAGAGAATGATTTAAATCCATGTCTCGCGTCTATACGATATCTTGAGAATTGAGGAATATATGATCCCTTATCTAAAGGACACGCATATCTGATAAGATCAGAGTTGACAGCGGCTTTTGAAAGATACGATTGCTGATCAGGTTCTGAAGTTATGCAGAATAGTTATTAGACTTATCCAAGTAGGAGACTGTTGGATTAGTGTCTAAGTCCATAACTATTTTGGTATGTACTTGACCCGATTATGAGCATGGTCCTTTTGGGTTGCCTTCACCATAGCAATATGTAGGATGAATTAAGGAGAGAAAGGTTTAATTATGATTTATTAATATATTATGAGAATAATATATTAAAGGAGAAATCATATAGTTTAATTAATATTAGTTAAGAATTAATTAAGAATTAATTTTGTGGCTAAAAGAGATTAATTAAATTAAGGGGACTGATATTGTAATTATAAGACAATTACAAAGTTGGGCTTTGGATTCATTAGATGGCAATGGACGAATTCTATATGGAGGTCCATAAAGAAATCATACAAGGGCCTTCTGGAATGGTCCATTGGATTGCTTAAGGCCTAAGCAGTCAGATTAGGGTTTCCTAGTTGTAAACCCTAATAGCCTACATGTATATAAAGGACCCTTAAGCCCCAAAAACGTGGTGAACTAATCCTTTAGGGTTTCCAGCCGTTTTTGGTGCCTCCTCTCTCCTCCCTCTTCATCCAAGTTGCTTAGTGATGTTTGTGACTCCATTAGAGGTGCAACACTTGAGGCACTAAGCTTTCTGAAGCCAATCAAAGCAAGGATTGATTGTTATTGCTATATAACAATCAAAGGTAAGATCTAAACCCTATTTTCAGTTATAGTTTATTAGATCTAGGGTTTATGGCTTTGGATTATCAATTGCATGTTCATTAGACAAACTAGATCCAAAGCTATTTGGGTTTGCATGTACACCATAGGATTGATGTATTGCTCGAAACCCATCAGATTGATGGTAATTAAGATTTATTCTAATTCATTGTATTTCATATTGTATGTATATAAAAAACTATCTTGACTAATATTTTTTATGCAGTTGTACCTCCCAAATGAAGTGGCATGACAGTAAACAAGAAAATGCATTGACCATATGAAGCAAACGACAGAAGGCCTCTAAAAATAATATTTGACATAAATACTTTTGTGCCGATTAGGGATGTATACAAATGTTTCATTCGGGAGGTTGGAAGTTATATCTAGCGCGACATAGCTTTGGATAAGAACACCTGGAAAGAAGTTCCTAAAGCCATTTGGAATGGCATGTTTACATATCTTTCGGTAAATTATTTATAAAGTTATATTTAACATGTTTAATTTTGATTTATTTTTAACTTCTCTATTTTGTATAGACATATTTTGATTTCCATGCTATTTCAAATTAATGATTATGATGCTAGAATTTTATGGGCATCACTGAACCATTGGATATTTCAGCCTTATAGAGCCCGCAAAAATAGAGCAAAAGATAAATTTATAGATATGCTAGAGGGTTCGGGGCAGCAAGGGCTTAACCGCCCCCAGGTATGGATTCAGCTCGTTGGAGTGCTACTATTGACCACTTCTTAACATATACGCATTGTAAATGATACAGTGTAAACAAATAATGTCGTAAGAAGCAAGTAGTTAAGAATCATGGAGGGACGTGCAACTATGGTAGTGCTTCTTTCAAGAATGTATGTTACATTAATGTTTATTCGGTTATAACATATTTTGTAATGTTTATTCAAGTATAACATATTTTGTAATGTTAAACAGAAGTTGAATAAACTTGAAGTATTTCAACGTGCACATGTCAATAAGCAAGAGGAATTCGTTGACCCGTTAGTCAAAGAGCAATATGTAAGTTTTTATTACTTAAAAATGAAGTAAAATGTTGTTTTTTGTGTTTGTTTTGAAGTATATTGACAATCTTCGTGAAATGCAGAATACTTTAGTTGTTGAGGTTGCTTTACAAACTCAACACATAGCCTACCCCGGTGGTGATCCGAACTCCATTGATTGGATAGCCTTATTTGAGAAGGTGTTAGGTGCTCTAAGGGGACATGTGAGAGACATCGGGCCTAGCCTTCTCTAGCGGGTACAAGTGCCCCTTCCAGTGGTAGTCACAGTCACAAACACCGCAACCAACACAGATACTTATTAATTTGTTGTGAATTTTGTTGTTTGGTAGTTCGGTAGTTTGTTAGTTTCTTAGTTTGTTAAATTATTATGAATTTGGTAGTTTGTTAAATTGTTAAGGACATAATATGATTGTGACTTAATTGTTAAGTAATAAAATTTGTTTTTATTGTTTGATATATATATTTTAACTTATATTCTTACTTTGTAGGATGTGGATGTCAACGCTTTTCACCAAAACCCGACGTTTGTGATGACAATTGTAGATATTATCCGCTCATTTAGCAAGCAAGTCCACAACGACGATGAAAACGAAAATGGGGAAAACGATTAACTTGTTTTATGTTATGGGTGATGTTAGTATGAATTTATTAGAGTATGGACTAGATCGACTATTATTTCATGCTTCGACTATTATTTCATGTTTATTAGATTGTTTATGTTATTTGATGTTTAATGTAATGCATATTTCTAAATTATAATTTCTGCATTTTTATAATTGTTGATGAAAACGCATACTCGCAAGTATTCAAGGTCGTGCAAGTAATGTAGTCGTAAGACCAGATATCATACCCATAGGGACTATTTATCTTAAAGGAAGATGAACTAGGTAGTTGTTGGTAAGAATAATTTGGTTTGATTGAACTACGACAACTAATTTTAAAAACTACACTAAAATAAAACAAACAAAGACTACCAATATTTCTGAAACAAACTAAAATGAAAATCAGAAACACAATACTATACCAAAGTGACTAAAAGGCCAAACACGCAAATTGGGTTTGAGCAAACAAGAGAAAAGATAGGTTTAGTTGACATTTACGGATCCATGATTCATCTAATGCAATTAAGTAATTAACACAAATGTAGTGGTAGTATATTTGTTACCTCTTGGTCTCATGATTCGATTTAAAATCGCCTACTCATATCTTTATACAGCTCATGAAATTAAAAAGCATTAAGTTCAATGGTTTTGTTAAAAGTGCACCAACACACGTCTATGTTGATTTTACGTGGAATTACGAAATCACACACTCATGTTTAAATGATTTCCCAACTAAAGCTTCTCTCGAAGTCATTTGTTGCAAATAATTACGAAACGGAATCCGAATTAATATTTTACATCTATTATTGGCTAGATAATGTGACATCCCCATTTTCACGGCCAGAAAAGACCGATTTTATTTATGATTTGTTTAAAAATCAGAGTAACAAAAATAAAAGTGTTGCGGAATTTGTTCCCAAAATAAAATATGATAAAGATTTATCAAAGCATTTTCGTAGAAATGTATTTCATTAAAAACCTCGGGATGTCATGTTCGATACAGATCAAAAGCATAAACAGTACAATATAAGCCTTACTACATTTATTCATATCTACAGGCCTATATTCGTAATCTGTCATCCCAAACATCATATCTATGCTCGTGGTCAACTACCTGTAATACAAGAAACTAAGTGGGTCAGGCTTGGGAGCCTGGTGAGCACATAGGGTTTTCAACCCATAATAAATAAGTTTATTAATTTCATCAACCAACAATAACCCGGTTACTCGTTCCCGTTATCCTCACATTACGTCCCTAAAACACCTATCATAAGGGACCTAGACTAAGGATCAACATCGGGATAGACACTACTGCCAAGGGCGTTCTTCATAAATTATTGTCCTAAAGGCAACCATGAGCGGGATGGAGTACACCGGTGAACAAATCGTTCACAAACACCTACAGGTTGCGAGCCTGCTAGTGTTCCATTGGACTCTCTAGAAGAGTCTGTGGTGGTCATCCATACTTCGCTAGATGACAGAATCAACAACAACAACATCGAGGCCTCTCATCATTTTATCACACATCGTCTATTACATCTATCCATGTTTTACCCAACATTTTTATAGATATAAAATACATATACAGTTTAAATCATTTAAAACATGTATAAAAATCTTTCATCAGTATAGACACAAAGTATTCAGACAATATGCACACATAGCACGTAGTTTATATTACATACATCATATCTATATGTAAGATGAAAGTAACTATGCACTCACCTATAAAGGTGGTGACTCGGCACTCGGATAGCACTTCGTTACTCTTAAAACAATTTTCCTTGGACAAAACCTAGTATCATTACCACTAGAGTTTAGTCTAATATTCACCGAGACTTATTAATAGTCTAACTATTATTACTATTATATAAGCATTAAACAATACTCTTCAACCACTATGTATAGACAAGGTGCAGACATGAAACACCGGAGGGCAGGATCATTTTGGCATATAGCACTTCTGAATCCAGCAACCCAAGCGGCCCTCCAAACCAGATTCCCCGTACCGCGAGCGGTTAAAAATATATTATAACGACACTTATATAACTCATAATAATAGCCCAAGTAAATATTATAAGGTCCTAATAACATTACTATATTTCAATAAAAGCTATATTAGAAATAGTGTAGGCGTAGCTCACTTACAGCAGGTTTTTTATTAAAAACTGGGCTTCGCTGGAGCAGCGTTTCCGAGCCGAAAGCTTTTCTTCTCGGAGCCGTCGAGCGCTCCGGGGCTTCCTTCTCGTGCTAGGGAGGTTCCCTAGACCTGGTAGGGGTTTAGGGAGGCTAGAGAGAAGTTAGAGAGAGAAAGAAAGGCTTATGGTGTGAAGAAATTATGAAGAGGTCATCTCTTATTTATAGGAGTTTTATTGTAGAGTAATCCCTAAGTTTTGTCCCTATCTTCCGCGTACGAGCTCTGTTTTCTATGTTGTTTATATCCACACGTTGGTATTTACAAGTACTACAACTTTCATTTAGACCCCGTCGGCTAATTCTCATTCCATCTCAGATTTACAAAAACTGTATCGTATTTATCGCGCTCGAAGAGTAGAGACTAAGCTTCGTCCATATCTTTCGCATACGAGCTCCGTTTTCGACGTTATTTCTATATACGCGTTGGTATTTACGAGTACTATAACTTTCATTTAGACCCCGTTGGCTAATTCTCATTCTATCTCGGATTTACACAACCGTATCGAATTCGCCGCACTCGAAAAGTAGAGACTAAGCTTCGTCCATATCTTTCGCATACGAGATCCGTTTCAATGTTCATTATATCCACGCGTAGGTAAAAACAAGATCTATAAATTTTCTTTTGACTCCGTCGGCTAATTCTCGACCTATTTTAAATTTAACAGTATGAGGAAATTATACTGTTAAATGACCGCGTAAAATTGATAACTTCTACACACGGACTCCGTTTTTGTCTCTCTTTTTTTAATTGAGTTCCTATTAATGAGATCTTCAATTCTCATTTAGGTCGCGTTGGCCAAAAACCGCTGGATCTAAAATTCGAATTCTGGGCTGTGCACTGCTATGCCAAATCTTAGAAAAATCATAACTTCCTCATACGAAGTCAGATTTGGGCGTTCTTTTTATGCACGCTTCCGGTTTAACCTATAATACGACTTTTGTTTAGATCACTAAGGCTAAAAACGCTTCTATCGTAAATTCACTATCTATGTCGCACGGTGTCGTGTCGGTTTAGCTGTAAAACTTCGACAGCTCATAACTTCTTCGTTATAACTCGGATTTCGGCGTTCTTTATATATCCGGAATCCTTGTTACGACCACTACAACTTTATGTAAAGATATAGGGTTTATATTAAACTTTAATTTTGACACTTATTTTTATTCTTTATTAATTATATCTTTATAATAGAGTATAAAGCACATAAATTCACATAATTCACATAATACACAAATAATTCATCTTTATTACTTCAAAAAGAGTTACAATAGTTGATCTAGACTATTACATCACTGTATTAATGCTTATCCCACGAATACGGGTGTTACAATTCTCTCCCCCTTAGGATGATTCCGTCCCGGAATCATGCATCAAAAAACAGATGTGGGTAGCGACTCATCATGTCACTCTCTATTTCCCAGGTGAGATTCGGCCCATTCGTATGTTTCCAACGGACAAGCACTAAGTCGACCATCTTGCGTCGTAACTTCTTAATCTTATGGTTAACGATTGCCTCGGACTCTTCGATTAGCCTCTCATTCTCATCCATCCTTAACTCTGAGATTGGAATTTTGCCGGGAACTTCTCCTGTGAATTTTCTTCAAATAACAAACATGGAAGGTGTTATGAATATCATCTAGTTTTTCGGGTAATTTGAGCTTGTAGGCTTGGTTCCCAATCCTCTGAAGAACTTTGAACGGTCTAATAAACCTTGGACTCAACTTTTATCATTTCTTGAATCTTATAAGTCCCTTCCAAGGTGATATTTTAAGCAAAACGGAATCTCCAACTTCAAAAGTCATCGGTCGTCTTTTCTTGTCAGCATAGCTCTTCTGACGATCCTGAGCTGCTAACATTCTTTCCCTAATCACCTTCAGCTTCTCAGCAGTCTCATGGACTATCTTAGGGCCCACAAACTGCTTTTCTCCAGCCTCAAGCCAACAAGACGGCGTACGACACTCTGTCCATACAAAGCTTGATAGGGTGCCATCTTGATGCTCGAGTGGAAACCGTTATTGTAGGAAAACTCTACGAGAGATAAGTGCTCATCCCAGTTTCCTTGGAATTCCAGGGTACATGCTCTCAGCATATCTTCTAGTGTCTGAATCGTTCTTTCGCTCTGACCATCAGTCTGCGAATGGTAAGCTGTACTTAAGCACAACTTCGTACCCAATTCCTCTTGTAGACTTCTCCAAAACCTTGATGTGAAACGATTATCACGATCCGATACAATCGTTAGAGGAACACCGTGAAGTCTTACCACTTCCTTCACGTAAGAATTTGCATGCTTATCCATAGACCACCTCTTGTTGGCTGCTATGAAGGGTGCACTCTTAGTGAAACGATCCACGACCACCCAAATCATGTCGTGACCGTTCTTCGTTCTGGGCAGTTTAGTCACAAAATCCGTGGTGATGTCTTCCCATTTACCTATGGGTACAGGTAAAGGTTCTAAACTCCCGTACATTTTATGATGTTGTGCCTTAACTCTCGCACATGTCACGCACTCGGCCACATACTTTGCAACACCGAGCTTCATCTTCGGCCACCAGTAGTAGGGTTTTAGGTCCCTATACATTTTAGTGCTACCGGGATGAATCGAGTACATGGTCTTGTGAGCTTCTTCCATCAGAAGATCTCTTATTCCTCCCGTCTTAGGTACCCAAATCCGATCTTGGAATACCTTCGGTCCTTGACTGTTTGTACCGAACTCCAACGTTTGCCCAAATGTTCTTCCTTTCGGTCATTCTTCTCTGAAGCATCTTCTTGAGCTTTCTTTATGCTTTCTACAATCGTCGAGACAACTTTAATTCTCAACGCTCTTGGCCTTTTTCTTTCAAGGTTGACTTTTCGACTTAGAGCGTCGGTGACGATATTTGCTTTACCGGGGTGGTAAACTATCTCACAATCGTAATCCTTGAGTAATTCCAGCCAGCGTCGTTGCCTCATATTAAATTCCTTTTGATTAAAGAGATACTGGAGACTCTTATGATCAGTGAAAAGTTTGCACTTCATGCCATAGAGGTAATGCCTCCATATCTTTAGGGCAAATACTACCGCTGCTAACTCCAGATCGTGAGTGGGGTAGTTCTTTTCATGCTCCTTCAATTTTCGAGATGCATACGCTATCACCTTTTCCCTTTGAGTTACAACACATCCTAACCCAACTCCCGACGCATCGCTATATACTGCGAACTCTTCAACTCCATCGGGTAGAGAAATAATCGGTGCTTCGCATAACTTCTTCTTTAGCTTCTTGAATGCTTCTTCATGCTTCTCACTCCACGTATATGTAGCTCCTTTGTGGGTTAAAGTTGTTAATGGAGCGGCTATCGAAGAAAAGCCTTGGATAAACCTTCAATAATATCCAGCTAATCCCAGAAAGTTTCGGATCTCCGTGGGACTTTTTGGTCCTTCCCACTTCATCACAACTTTGGTCTTTGTTGGGTCAACCATTATTCTCTCCTGGTTAACCACATGACCCAAGAATTTCCTTGGACACTTCGTTATTCTTAAAACAATTTCCTTGGACAAAACCTAGTATGATTACCACTAGAGTTTAGTCTAATATTCACCGAGACTTATTAATAGTCTAACTATTATTACTATTATACAAACGTTAAACAATACTCTTCACCCACTATGTACAGACAAGAGCCAGACATAAAACACCGGAGGGCATGATCATTTTGGCATATAGCACTTCTGAATCCAGCAACCCAATCGGCCCTCCAAACCAGATTCCCCGTACCGCGAGCGGTTGAAAAGATATTATAACGACGCTTATATAACTCATAATAATAGCCGAAATAATTATTATAAGGTCCTAATAACATTACTATATTTAAATAAAAGCTATATTAGAAATACTGTAGGCGTAGCTCACTTACAGCGGGTTTTTTATTAAAAACCGGGCTTCGCTGGAGCAGCGTTTCCGAGCCGAAAGCTTTTCTTCTCAGAGACTTCGGGAGCTCCGGGGCTTCCTTCTCATGCTAGGGAGGTTCCTTAGACTTGGGAGGGGTTTAGGTAGGCTAGAGAGAAGTTAGAGAGAGAAAGAAAGGCTTATGGTGTGAAGAAATTATGAAGAGGTCATCTCTTATTTATAGGAGTTTTATCGTAGAGTAATCCCTAAGTTCCGTCCGTATCTTCCGCGTACGAGCTCCGTTTTCTACGTTCTTTATATCCACTCGTTGCTATTTACGAGTACTACAACTTTCATTTAGACCCCGTCGGCTAATTCTCATTCTATCTCAGATTTACAAAAACTGTATCGTATTTATCGCGCTCGAAGAGTAGAGACTAAGCTTCGTCCATATATTTCGCATACGAGCTCCGTTTTCGACGTTATATATATATCCACGTGTTGGTATTTACGATTACTACAACTTTCATTTAGACCCCGTTGGCTAATTCTCATTCTATCTCGGATTTACAAAACCGTATCGAATTCGCCGCGCTCGAAAAGTAGAGACTAAGCTTCGTCCATATCTTTCGCATACGAGCTCTGTTTCAACGTTCTTTATATCCACACGTACATAAAAACAAGAGCTACAACTTTTGTTTTGACTCTGTTGGCTAATTCTCGACCGATTTTAAATTTAACAGTATGAGTAAATTATACTGTTAAATGACCGCGTAAAATTCATAACTTCTACATACGGACTCCGTTTTCGTCTGTCTTTTTTTCATTGAGTTCCTATTAATGAGATCTTCAATTCTCATTTAGGTCGCGTTGGCCAAAAACCGCTCGATCTAAATTTCGAATTCCGGACTGTGCACTGCTATGCCAAATCTTAGAAAAATCATAACTTCCTCATACGAAGTCAGATTTGGGCGTTCTTTTTATGCACGCTTCCGGTTTAACCTATAATACGACTTTTGTTTAGATCACTAAGGCTAAAAACGCTTCTATCGTAAATTCACTATCTATGTCGCACGGTGTCGTGTCGGTTTAGCTGTAAAACTTCGACAGCTCATAACTTCTTCGTTATAACTCGGATTTCGGCGTTCTTTATATATCCGGAATCCTTGTTTCGACCACTACAACTTTATGTAAAGATATCGGGTTTATATTAAACTTTAATTTTGACGCTTATTTTTATTCTTTATTAATTATATCTTTATAATAGAGTATAAAGCACATAAATTCACATAATTCACATAATACACAAATAATTCATCTTTATTACTTCAAAAAGAGTTACAATAGTTGATCTAGACTATTACATCACTGTATTAATGCTTATCCCAGGAATACGGGCATTACAATTCTTTCCCCCTTAGGATGATTCCGTCCCGGAATCATGCATCAACAAACAGATGTTGGTAGCGACTCATCATGTCACTCTCTTCTTCCCAGGTGAGATGCGGCCCATGCGTATGTTTCCAACGGACAAGCACTAAGTCGACCATCTTGCGTTGTAACTTCTTTGTCTTACGGTCAACGATTGCCTCGGGCTCTTCAATTAGCCTCTTATTGTCATCCATTCTTAACTTTGAGATTGGAATTATGCCGGGAACTTCTCCTGTGAATTTTCTTCAAATAACACACATGGAAGGTGTTATGAATATCATCTAGTGCTTCGGTTAATTTGAGCTTGTAGGCTTGGTTCCCAATCCTCTAAAGAACTTTGAACGGTCTAATAAACCTTGGAATCAACTTTTCTCGTTTCCTGAATCTTATACGTCCCTTCCAATGTGAGACTTTAAGCAAAACGGAATCTCCAACTTCAAAAGTCATCGGTCGTATTTTCTTGTCAGCATAGCTCTTCTGACGGTCCTGAGCTGCTAACATTCTTTCCCTAATCACCTTCAGCTTCTCAGCAGTCTCATGGACTATCTTAGGGCCCATAAACTGCTTTTCTCCAGCCTCAAGCCAACAAGACGGCGTACGACACTCTGTCCATACAAAGCTTGATAGGGTGCCATCTTGATGCTCGAGTGGAAACCGTTATTGTAGGAAAACTCTACGAGAGATAAGTGCTCATCCCAGTTTCCTTGGAATTCCAGGGTACATGCTCTCAGCATATCTTCTAGTGTCTGAATCGTTCTTTCGCTCTGACCATCAGTCTGCGGATGGTAAGCTGTACTGAAGCACAACTTCGTACCCAATTCCTCTTGTAGACTTCTCCAAAACCTTGATGTGAAACGATTATCACGATCCGATACAATTGTTAGAGGAACACCGTGAAGTCTTACCACTTCCTTCACGTAAGCATTTGCAAGCTTATCCATAGACCACCTCTCGTTGGCTGCTATGAAGTGTGCACTCTTAGTGAAACGATCTACGACCACCCAAATCATGTCGTGACCGTTCTTCGTTCTGGGCAGTTTAGTCACAAAATCCATGGTGATGTCTCCCCATTTACCTATGGGTACAGGTAAAGGTTCTAAAATCTCGTACAGTTTCTGATGTTTTGCCTTAACTCTTGCACATGTCACGCACTCGGCCACATACTTTGCAACATCGAGCTTCATTGTCGGCCACCAGTAGTAGGGTTTTAGGTCTCTATACATTTTAGTGCTACCGGGATGAATCGAGTACATGGTCTTGTGAGCTTCTTCCATCAGAAGATCTCTTATTCCTCCCGTCTTAGGTACCCAAATCCGATCTTGGAATACCTTCGGTCCTTGACTGTTTGTACCGAACTCCAACATTTGCCAAAATGTTCTTCCTTTCGGTCATTCTTATCTGAAGCTTCTTCTTGAGCTTTCTTTATGCTTTCTACAATCGTCGAGACAACTTCAATTCTCAACGCTCTTGGCCTTTTTCTTTCAAGGTTGACTTTTCGACTTAGAGCGTCGGCGACGATATTTGCTTTACCGGGGTGGTAAAGTATCTCACAGTCGTAATCCTTGATTAATTCCAGCCAGCGTCATTGCCTCATATTCAATTCCTTCTGATTAAAGAGATACTGCAGACTCTTATGATCAGTGAAAAGTTTGCACTTCGTGCCATAGAGGTAATGCCTCCATATCTTTAGGGCAAATACTACCGCTTCTAACTCCAGATCGTGAGTGGGGTAGTTCTTTTCATGCTCCTTCAATTGTCAAGATGCATACGCTATCACATTTTCCCTTTGAGTTAGAACACATCCTAACCCAACTCCCGACGCATCGGTATATACTACGAACTCTTCAACTCCATCGGGAAGAGAAAGAATCGGTGCTTCACATAACTTCTTGTTCAGCTTCTCGAATGCTTCTTCATGCTTCTCACTCCACGTATATGTAGCTCTTTTGTGGGTTAAAGTTGTTAATGGAGAAGCTATCGAAGAAAAGCCTTGGATAAACCTTCGGTAATATCCAGCTAATCCCAGAAAGCTTCGGATCTCCGTGGGACTTTTTGGTCGTTCCCACTTCATCACAGCTTCGATCTTTGCTGGGTCAACCATTATTCCCTCCTCGTTAACCACATGACCCAAGAATTGGACTTCTCGGATCCAAAAATCACACATGGAGATATTTGCATATAGCTTCTCTTTCTTCAAGACTTCTAACACTTCTCACAAGTGTCTGCCATGATCCTCCTGGCTTTTCGAGTAAATTAGAATGTCATCTATGAACACTATCATGGATTTATCGAGGAATGGTTTACAAACCCTGTTCATCAAATCCATGAATGCTGCTGGAGCGTTGGTTAGTCCAAACGACATAACCAAAATCTGATAGTGTCTATATTTTGTTCTAAACGCAGTCTTCTCAATATCTTGCTCTCTCTCACCTTCAGCTGATGATATACTGACCTAAGATCGATCTTTGAGAAATAGCTCTAACCTTGCATCTGATCGAATAGGTCATCAATCCTTTGCAATGGGTACTTGTTCTTTACCGTTGCCTTGTTCAGCTCTCTGTAGTCTATACACATCCTCATGCTTCCGTCTTTCTTCTTCACGAATATCACCGGAGCTCCCTAGGGTGATGAACTACGTCGAATGAAACCATTGTACAACAACTCCTAAAGTTGTGTCATAAGCTCCTTCATCTCTTTCGATGCTAATCGGTACGGTGCTTTTGCTATCGGTGTTGTTCCTGGTAACAAATCTATCCGAAAATCTACTTGTCTATCAGGCGGTAATCTAGGAAGATCTTCGGGAAAGACTTTCGGATAGTCACACACCATTGGTATACTTTTCATCTCCTTCTTTTCCTTCTTAGCATCGATCACAAATGCCAAGTACAACGTGCATCCTTTGGACAAACATTTTATGGCTTTCATCAGGGAGATGATTCCAGAATTCACTCTGCGTTTGTCCCCATATACCATAAATGATTCTTTTCCAGGTGGGTTTACCCTTACTATCTTCTTCCTGCAAAGTACCTCCGCATGGTTGGCGCTAAGCCAATCCATTCCTAGAACGTTGTCGAAACCGTTCAACTCTATGGGTAACAGCTCTTCATGCAATTCGTTTCCGTTTAAGTCGATGACAATGTTCTTAATAGGATCACTAACAGGTACGAACTTGCCACTAACAACTTCCACAACTAGGGCATTATCAAGTTTTTCTATAAGCAATGCTATTTTTAATATCGTAGTCGTACGTTTAGAATCGTGAACACATAAGGTTTCCAGATCCGGTCGGCAACAGACCATAGATACGAACAAATAATAGCATATAAGGCATAAATCATTTAGCACATAAAGCATATTAGGCAAACTTTCCTAAATAAGCTAGTGCTCACATCTCACAATCATCGCTTAGCATTCTAAGTTTAAGTCTAGAAATCCTACAAATTCCTAGTTCGCTTAAACTAATGCTCTGATACCAACTGTGACATCCCCATTTTCACGGCCAGAAAAGACCGATTTTGTTTATGCTTTGTTTAAAAATCAGAGTAACATTTAAATAAAAGTGCTGCGGAATTTGTTCCCAAAATAAAATATGATAAAGATTTATCAAAGCATTTACGTAAAATGTATTTCATTAAAAACCTCGGGATGTCATGTTCGATACAAATTAAAAGCATAAACAGTACAATATAAGCCTTACTACATTTATTCATATCTACAGGCCTATATTCGTAATCTCTCATCCCAAACATCATATATATGCTCGTGCTCCACTACCTGTAATACAAGAAACTAAGTGGGTCAGGCTTGGGAGCCTGGTGAGCACATAGGGTTTTCAACCCATAATGAATAAGTTTATTAATTTCATCAACCAACAATAACCCGGTTACCCATTCCCGTTATCCTCACATTACGTCCCTAAAACACCTATCATAAGGGACCTAGACTAAGGATCAACATCGGGATAGACACTACTGCCAAGGGGGTTCCTCAATAATAAATGTCCTAAAGGCAACCATGAGGGGGATGGAGTACACCGATGAACACATCGTTCACAAACACCTATAGGTTGCGAGCCTGCTAGCGTTCCACTGGACTGTCTAGAAGAGTCTGTGGTCGTCATCCATACTCCGCTAGATGACAGAATCAACATCAACAACATCGAGACCTCTCATCATTTTATCACACATCGTCTATTACATCTACCCATGTTTTAACTCAACATTTTTGTAGATATAAAATACATATACAGTTTAAATCATTTAAAACATGTATAAAAATCTTTCATCAGCATAAACAGCAATTATTCAGACAATATGCATACATAGCACGTAGTTTATATTAAATACTTCATCTATGTGTAAGATGAAATTAACTATGCACTCATCTGTAAAGGTGGTGACTCGGCACTCGGACAACACTTTGTTACTCTTAAAACAATTTCCTTGGACAAAACCTAGTATCATTACCACTAGAGTTTAGTCTAATATTCACCGAGACTAATTAATAGTCTAACTATTATTACTATTATATAAACGTTAAACAATATTCTTTACCCACTATGTACAGACAGGGGCCAGACATAAAACACCGGAGGGCAGGATCATTTTGGCATATAGCACTTCTGAATCCAGCAACCCAAGCGGCCCTCCAAACCAGATTCCCCGTACCGCGAGCGGTTAAAAAGATATTATAACGACACTTATATACCTCATAATAATAGCCCAAATAATTATTATAAGGTCCTAATAACATTACTATATTTAAATAAAAGCTATATTAGAAATACTGTAGGCGTAGCTCACTTACAGCGGGTTTTTTATTAAAAACCGGGCTTCGCTGGAGCAGCGTTTCCGAGCCGAAAGCTTTTCTTCTCAGAGCCGTCGGTAGCTCCGGGGCTTCCTTCTCATGATAGGGAGGTTCCCTAGACTTGGGAGGGGTTTAGGTAGGCTAGAGAGAAGTTAGAGATAGAAAGAAAGCCTTTTGGTGTGAAGAAATTATGAAGAGGTCATCTCTTATTTATAGGAGTTTTATCGTAGAGTAATCCCTAAGTTTCGTCCGTATCTTCCACGTACGAGCTCCGTTTTCTACGTTATTTATATCCACTCGTTTTTATTTACGAGTACTACAACTTTCATTTAGACTCCGTCGGCTAATTCTCATTCTATCTCAGATTTACAAATCTATATCGTATTTATCGCGCTCGAAGAGTAGAGATTAATCTTCGTCCATATCTTTCGCATACGAGCTCCATTTTCGACGTTATTTATATCCACACATTGGTATTTACGAGTACTACAACTTTTATTTAGACCCCGTTGGCTAATTCTCATTCTATCTCGGATTTACAAAACCGTATCGAATTCGCCGCGCTCGAAAAGTAGAGACTAAGCTTCGTCCATATCTTTTGCATACGAGCTCCGTTTCAACGTTCTTTATATCCACACGTACGTAAAAACAAGATCTACAACTTTTCTTTTGACTCCGTCGGCTAATTCTTGACCGGTTTTAAATTTAACAGTATGGGTAAATTATACTGTTAAATGACCGCGTAAAATTCATAACTTCTACATACAGACTCCGTTTTCGTCTGTCTTTTTTTCATTGAGTTCCTATTAATGAGATCTTCAATTCTCATTTAGGTCGCGTTGGCCAAAAACCGCTCGATCTAAAATTCGAATTCCGGGCTGTGCACTGCTATGCAAAATCTTAGAAAATTCATAACTTCCTCATACGAAGTCAGATTTGGGCGTTCTTTTTATGCACGCTTCCGGTTTAACCTATACTACGACTTTTGTTTAGATCATTAAGGCTAAAAACTCTTCTATCGTAAATTCACTATTTATGTCGCACTGTGTCGTGTCGGTTTACCTGTAAAACTTCGACATGTCATAACTTCTTCGTTATAACTCGAATTTCGGCGTTCTTTATATATCCGAAATCCTTGTTTCGACCACTACAACTTTATGTAAAGATATCGGGTTTATATATTACTTTAATTTTGACGCTTATTTTTATTCTTTATTAATTATATCTTTATAATTGAGTATAAAGCACATAAATTCACATAATTTACATAATACTCAAATAATTGATCTTTATTACTTCAAAAAGAGTTACAATAGTTGATCTAAACTATTACATCACTGTATTAATGCTTAGCCCATGAATACGAGCGTTACAGATAATAAACCTTGTCAATTAACCTAATTTCATTAAGCAAATTTGGCATTAAAGACTCATTTAAACATCAAACAATTGCCATACAAATTATGTTAAGAAACTTAAAACATATGATTTATCATTTTCCCAAGTCAACTAAACCCACAAAAGGAATTACTCCATAAATTAATCATCAGCAATCAGAGAATTAAGTTTAAACATCATTTGTTTTAACAAAATAATTCTAAGTAGCACAAAATGATGTTAAACAAAGAGAATAAAATACTTCCCTTGTTCTTGTTCCTTGCGTCTAATGTAGCCCAACAGAAATATTAGATTAGCCCAAGAGAAAATATAGCCCAACTCATAGACAAATTGGGCAACAACAACTTGGATCACTTTCTGCATGCGTGTTCAGTGCGGTGGTCACTGGACGATGGCGTGCTCTCCTTCTTCTACTTGTGTGCGTGTGAATCCCAACAACAAGGAAAGGTCGATCTTTTCTTCTTCTTCAAATCCGATCGACACCTCCCCAAACCGTAGGTACTTCTCGCTCTCTCTCCACTCGATTACACGTTTCTCCCCTTCCTTTCTATTCTCGATCACAACTTTTTTTTTTGGTTAGTTCTATCGTAGCCCCCTTTATCTCCCCACTCTTTTTGATTTTCATCGGTGCAAGTCTGATGGGCTGTTTAGGCTTAAATAAAGAAAGAATGGTGGTTATGGGTGGTATTTTTTTTGTGAAGATTGATGTGGGTGAGTGAATGGTGATGATGGCGAAAATTTGGGTGGTTCAAGATGGGTTGAAGGTTGTCAAATGAAGGCAAGGGAGAAAGGTAGAGAGGATGGTGGTGGGGTTTGGTGTCACGGTAGTGAAATGAAGTAGATTCAGTGGTGACGAAGGTGGGATAAAGGGGAGATAATAGTGGTGTTTTTGAGTGTTTGAAGGCTATTAACAGTGGTGGTAGTGCGTGGTTTGTGGTGGTTCGGTGATGAGGTTAAGGGTGGAGGAGAAGGGTGATGGTCAGGATGGTATGGGGTGAGGGGTGAAAGAGGTCGAGGAGGATCTAAGGGCTCGTTTGGGTGGTGATTCTGTGATTGCTAAATTAAGAACAGATGAGGAGGTATTTTGGTGGGTCTGAAGTCTGTTGGGAGAGAATTGGTTGTCTACTGAGGTATAAGGTGAGGATGGGTAATGTCGGGTGTGTTGCCTGTGGTTATGGAGGTGGAAATCGGTGATATAAGGGTGGTTTGTGGTGGCTGTTGAGGGCTAAAGGTGATGGTGAATATGGTAAGGGGTGTAGATGGTGGTCACGGGTGGTGCTTGTGATGGGTCAAAGAGGTGTGAGGGGTTCTGTGGAGGTTCGAGCTCGTGGGTTGTAAGATGTGGCTGTTATTAGAGGAATAAGGTGGTGTCGGGTGTTGGATTCCAGCGAAAGTCATGGAGGTATAAGGTGGGTGAAGAAGATGGTTGGTGTTGGGTATGGAGAAAGAGGGGCTCCTCTCTTCCGAATGGCTCCAGTCTTCTTGTAATTCCAAGAATTCTTTTAAAAATTGCAAGTCAACAATTATCTCTTGCATCTTGAAATTAATGTAACATGGAATAAGATACTTGCAAAATTTCTTTTGGTTTGTGTGTTTGACATGCTGAACCGTCATATTCAGTCTTGTTGGTGATTTTGTTTTTCAGCAGCATAAAAAGATCACATCAAATGATGCATCCAAATGGACTTAGACTAATTTCTAGCCTTCTAAAACTTGCAACTTGATGCTAATTCCTTGTATGTGGATGTGTTGATCAATTGGTTGCTAAATAATTTATCTCAACGTTTGACCGTTGAACAACCAAACCCGAATATTTTCACAATAGATCATTCATGACAAAACTTGTATGGTAATCATATCTGTCAATTCCTTCTGAAAAATCATTAGGACTTCATAAAAGTGAAAGACCATTGGACCGTCAATTCTTTTAGAATGTTTGGACTTTATAAACAAAATTCAACTCTCATCATCCCGTCGAATAGGAGATGGATGAGGAACCCACCAAAGCAGGTCGCACTTGCTTTAACAAGTGAAATAAATTCTGCCAATTCATTATAAAAAGAATTTGGACTTCATTAAAAGAAGACCAACTCCTACCAAAACCTGTGGAATAGGCGGTAGGGAATCCATGAAGTTCAGGTTGCACTTGCAATAACAAGTCAGATAAAACCGTCAACTCAATTGCAAAGCACAACATTTATATTTTGATTTTCATAAAAGGAAAATCAGCTCCCACCAACCTAATTGAATAAGTGGAGAGGAACCCGAGAAACCCGGGTTCCCCTTGTGATGACAAATGGTGATGCAAGCCGTCAATTCATATCAAAAAAATTATAAAAAGCTGTATTTGGATTTCGTGAGATGAAAACCAACTCCCACCAATACCTGTCGAATAGGTGGTGGGGACCTAAGAAACTTAGGTAAACTTGTAAAAACAAGGTAATGAACCGTTAATTCGTTTAAGATCTTTGGACTTCATAAGAGGAAGCCCAACTCCCATCAATATTTCGAATAGGCGATGGGGGACACACTAAAGTAGGTAAATCCCAACTGAATGGGACAAATAAACATTAACACAGAAATTTGAAATCCATCACAAAATTTAACGAAAATTCGCCTTTTAAGCTCAAAAACTATGTAAAAAATTTAAAATGGGGGTAAAAATAGGTTTTAAAAACCATTTTGTGAACGTAAAATGGACACTAAACACATCCCCAAACTTTAAACATTGCTCGTCCCGATCAATAAAAAGAGAATTAAGTATTAAGTTCTGAAAACTCCCCGATGGCATGTCATCTCTCCAAAATAATCTGATTTTTCTTGAACGAACATTAACGTTAATGGTTGATTTCTCATTTGGTTCATCTCGATCCTAACTTGTGATCGAGCATAACCCTTCTTTAATTTTATCCATTTCCTCGAGATGCAACTTTTGTCTTTTAAGAGATAGACCAAAATACCCTTTGCTTTCATAGGAATGACTTTTTGTTGACAAAAATAACTTGTATACAACTGAATAACACATAAAGGACTATCTTCTTTATCCACTGGACAAAAATCATGTTGAACTTGACACATGATGATGTTGTTCAACTTATACCTGGCCTGCACTTCAATGACTTTAATTATGACTTCTTCCCACGTGAAAATCACTTGTTTAGCATTTGTCATTTACTTTCCAATGAGAATACCAATAGTAAACAGATCAATTTTCAGCACATGATAAGGAGGTCGAAGAAGTTTCTAGGCAAGAAAGAGTGGATAGAGTAGGTAGTGAAAGGAGTGTTTTTGTAAGAATCAAAAAAATATGTATATGGACGATATAGAAGGGTCGATGATGGGGATGAGTTGGTGGCGGAAAAAGGAGGCTTTTATGGAATTGAAATAGCGAGATATACCACAATTCATATTTCTCAACGGTTTTGTGAAAACTTAACTTTTAGCAAGCCAACTCGGATTTATTGATAGGAGATGCTGATGGCAGTTTCTTGATCAAGAGCAGGGTGAAGGTCTTATTGGTGGCAAAGTAATTTCATGAAAGGAGGACAGAAATCAGTTGAAGATGGTGGTGGTGAGGTGAATAAATATTAGTTATATCATCATAGACATAAGTATCTTTGTTTGTCTTCCCATCTGTAAATTGTTTTCTTATTTGAGAAACAATATATGGTCCTTCAAATGAGACGACACCGACCTTTACTTTCCACATAGATGAATAAATATTGTAACTTTTGTAATCTTTATTCTACATCTTTGTAATAATAGCCATCAGATCTGGCGGATGATCATATAACGAAAGTTTCTTCTTCTTCTTTTGATTTATGAAACCTCAACAGATCCTCGAACAAATATTTTATCCCGCTCTGTTACTTTAATGTATCAAAAAACCCGCTCTGATACCAATTGAAGGTTTGTGTCGATCAAGATACACTCAAGTGTAAATTAAATAGAACAAACAAACTAAGAAAAAATTAAACAGAAAAAGAAAGAACACGAGTAATCACCAAGATACTTTCACATACAAGGAATGTTCTCACCAAGAGAACAGGTCACAAAGATGGTCACCTAGACACTGACGACACCAGGCCATACATTAGGGTTTCACTCTAATGTTGATTATATACTAATTCTTCTAGATAATCCATTCAATCAAGGGATTGATTATATCTAATCTAAATATAAACTAGTCTATATAAAGTTTTGATCCTAATCACCAAGATTACAAATCATACATCTATTCTATATATACAATGTATAACTTCCTAATATACAAATGATATCTTCTTAATACATAATGATCACCAAGATCATGGACTTCAAGCTGACGTTGATCATTTTGGAGCTGATGCTGGCGGGTGGTTAGTGTGTAATTGTGTTTAAATCATCAGATCATAAGGTGTGAACTTACGTCAACCGATAAATATGAGATATGAAGGCACCCTCCTTGGTCGTCCTAGAAACATAGGACCCTCTAGTGTGACCCCAGACCTGCATGTAGTTGTACTCCTATGGTGGCTCAGTAATACAGCTGTCAAGATAAGCATAAAAATGAGGACTCGCAGTCTCATCCGTTGTGTAAATCCCTAGACGCCTCCCCAGCTCGATCAGGCTACAGGAGCGGGATACGCTTCCCAAATCGTCGACACCTTGTGGAAGCGAACTATCGAAAAAAAACTCCCAGCAGAGCTCTTTGTAGACCACCTCCTGAACCCCAACAACCCGTCGCCATGCATGGCAAAGAAAAATCTCAAGACTGCTATTATCCTGCAATACACGAGTAAAGAATAGCTCCAGACAAGCTGGCAACCCAAGCTCGTTCGCAACTCTCCATGAAAGAGCATGGGGAACGCTGATCTTCTTGGACAAAAGAGAAATTAGGCGAGTGACAAAGGAACACCGATCAGCAAGATCATCATGGAACTACAAAAATGGATGCGATGGCCAGTTAAGAGGTAACTGACATGCATCTTGTCGACCTCGTCTCAACATATCTGTAGAAAAATAGACAAACGACAGTTAGTAATAAGATATATTAGTTAAATGCTGCTAAAGGTGTTGAAATGGACCAAATGCACAAAGGTACGTGTTGTAGTAAGTGCACATGGCGCACATGCATCTGCGGCGTGTGCTCCAAGAACATGAAGAACAAAAGGTTTGGAAAACTATTGTTCCGTCCAATTTTCAACCCAATAACCATGTAGGGATGTTCGACTAGGCTTATAGAGCACAAATAAGTAGTTCATTTCGCCTAAAACATTGCCAATTTACGGATTTAGCTAAAAGCATAGAAAAAATTTTCAAATTCTAAAAACTCAAAATGAGGATCAACGGATGACATAAACTCGAAATTGAGTATCCACGAAGTGAAATCGGTAGTATGGTTAGCTAAATTTCTCATCCATTTCATAAATTTAACCAAAATCCATCAATTGATAAAAAACCTCCGAAAAGCCCTAAAAACCGAAATTAAACCTAAATAGGAGATATGTTTAAGTAAGAAAGACACCAAGAAGTAGAGGAGTTGAAAGAGATGTAGAAATCAATGCTCGGGAGCAGGCGCGCGATGCGGGTGTCGTGCATGTTGATGTGTTGCAGGTGCGCGCGGTGCACATCGTGTGTCCGGTGTATGTGCAAAATTTTCAAAAGTAGAAACTTTTCATCCCAAATTTTTTGATACCCTAGATATTGAAAACCTTTATGAATTTCAATCGATTTAGAAGACTAATGAAAATGAAGAGAGACTTCATTGGAATAATAAGAAAATTTCATTCTTAAGATAAGTTGCTAGTGAAGCAACAATATCATAGCACAATAAAGAAGCTCCATGAGAATTGCTAGGGAAGCAACAATAGCATGTCGTAATAAGGGAGAAAATGGCAGGTACAAGTAAAGTCGTTAGGTTAACAAGCGATAAGAAGACAAGTTGCTATATGAAAGCAACTATAATACCCTACGAATAGGAAAAGTAGTATTGTCCCAATAAATCAAGGATAGTGTGAGGACGAAAAACGATATGACTATTGCTGAATCTAAAGAACAATCATGAATCAATCACCATAAAGTTGCAAGTAATCTGTCAAAGTTTTTGTATATCATTGATTTGGAAATTGGACATATATAGAAACCTTTTGAGGAAGAAGCTTACCTAACAAGCTAGGCTAATGACAATATATAGGGAAAATAAAACATTTGTCAAAAATACAAAACCCTAAAAAGACTAAAAAGTCTTCAATAATTAACAGAAATGCCAAATCAATTTCAATATCTCAAATACTCAACAATCTCCCCCTAGATGTTGAAACTGATGAAGATCACAATTTCCAATCTTCTTGGCATTACTCCCACTAAATTGTGATACTCGTCATAACATGGGGTCTTCGAAGAGAGAATCAAATATCATCTTCCAAATGTGAACTCCCCCTTGAATATTGTTACTCCCCCTTGAATCTTCTACAAATGTCATGAAGAGAATCTGGAAAGGTAAGAAGAATATATAGCAACTTACTCTATCACAAAGAGCAACTTCGTTAATATGGATCTCTAGCAACCTATTCTATCACAAAGAGCAACTTCGCTAATATGCATCTTCAAAAACCACCAGATTTGAACAAATGAAATAAATTCCTTTTGGATTTTCGGGATTTTGAGGTTTAGAAAAAAAAAAGGAATAAGAAACAGTTATAAGAAGGGTTTGGAAAGAATTAGACCAAGAAAAAGATACAAAATAAAAATAATTTGGGTGGAAAGGGTAAAAATGGTTAAAACCGAAGAAATTGAAAGAAATTAGGATCTGGGGTAGAATCTTCTACGTTGTGTAAACTTTGGAGACTAAAATTGTAATTAAATCATATTCTTCATTTGATCTGATGAAAACATTTCTTTGACTTTGACAAAGTCAAAATAAAAATGATTAAAAAAATTCCGATAATCAAATTCCGATACACAACAGTTCCGATGCGATTTCTGAATATGAGACTTCCGATTTTTGAATTCCGAAATCAAATTTTAATTTCGATTGCAAATACTTCCACTTTCAGAATCTGTGAGCGAGAATCAGTTCTGATTGCCTTCGTAATTCCAATCAACTTCATATAGAAGTTCCGATTTCTGAGTCTTTGTTATTGCCGATTTCAATGATAAATGTGAATACCATATTGATTGCGAACCCAATAAATCAATCGTGAAATCATTGTAGTTCTGATTCAAAATTAGTTCCGATTTCGATTTACCATTTCCGATTCCGAAGTCTTCCGATGCTCTGAATTTATCGGAAGATGAACAGTAACACAATAGATTCCGATTGTGATTTATGTTCTGATTTCTGTTTCGTTCCTACTTAAAATTCCGATTGCAGAAGTTGAATGATAGGAATCAATTCCAATTAATAACTTCTGAAATCAAATTCCTAAATCACTAAATACGTTCGATTTTCACATTCACAGGATTGCTTTCGTTTCAAATCTGATTACTGTTCCGATTTGTGATGTCAATTCCAATTGTTATTCACCAATTCTGATAATCCAATTCCATGATCGGAATCAACTGATGGAAATGAAATGCAATATTCAATTTCGATTGTGGATAATAGATTGCGAGTTACAATTCAGACTTCAAAATCTTGCGAGATCATCAAATGTTTCGTCTTTAACCCCGTTTTGAAAACCTCTCACAGCTTGCATCTCTCTATTTGCAGAATGTCAGATTTTGTCCCCTTGTTCAAATTTTGTCCTTTTTTCACTTTTTGACCTTTGATATCACCCCACTTTAAATCAATTAAAATTATTTCTTCAATAAAAAAACATTCTTTTTTTTTTTAAAAAAAACTTTTGTACCTTTTAATTTGAAGCTTTTAGAATCCATTTGAGATTCAAAGTTTAACAATACTTCTTGCAAACCTATTTTTTTGAAGAAAAACTGAGCATCTTCTAAAATGATATAAACTTTTTAGTTGAAAAACAAAAATTATCAAATATCTCATTGAACCAACCATAAAATTTTTTCCTTTTTTCTTCATCTTCTAACACCTCCATCTGAATACATTTTTGAATTAATATGCTTGATTTGTACTTTCTGAACTTTTTCACAAGAATGATAAACTTTTACTCTCTGCATCCAAACCTTTTTCACATTTCTCTTCTTCTTCTTCTTTCTTTTTAGATTCGAGATTTTAAAAATGACTTTCGGATCTGAACATGTTCATCACATTTCATGATCTGAACATTAGAAGTCTTTTGAACATAATCATTTGAAGTTTGGTAAATTTGAACATCATAAATAATAGGCTTTCTATAAGGCACCATTCCTTCAAAATTATCATTAGAACATGAAGAATCTTCTGTTTGAGTTCCAATAGAACATAACATCTTCACTTTAAAGATTTCTGAATTTTTGCATTGAGATTTGTCTTCAGAACTACTAGATTCGGATTGTAACACTTCTGAAAAACTTGAAACAATTGACTCCCCCTTAACAAGAACATCTGGATTTACTTTTTATTCAGAAACTTCAAAAACTTTATGAACTTTGTCAAGAACACCAATAACATCTTTTCCATTTTTTTGCTCTTTTCATCTCCAAAATCCATTATTCATTTTCTCGATTTAAAGGTCTTTTGATAATACAAAATTACTCTAATAATTTCTCATCATTTTGTAAATGACAACCATCAATAAATGTGTTATCAGATATTTTCTTATCAACATAAAGATTATATAACTTAGTAGCATCCTTCAACATAGATTGACCAAGAATATGCCACGAACTCAACGTATCAACACCATAAATTGGATTAGTAACCTTTAATCCAAGTGCTAAAATGGGGTCTAACAACAAATCTGTTTCATCCATTAGATCTTCAACAAGAAACTGAACTTGAAGAGAGAGAAAGTAGATCAGATAAAATTTCTAGAAAGAAAAAACAGATATGAGATGATTTTCTAGAAATAGAAAACGGATCTGATATGATTTTTAGAGAGATAAAACGGATCTGAGATGATTTCTAGAGAGAAAAGATGAATCAAAGCACAAATTTGATAATAAAACTCGAACTTCTTCTTCTATTTTACCTCCAAAACTTGAATCAAGAACAAATCAGATGATAGAATATGTAGAAAATAACAGATCTTAATTGAGGTTTGCAAAAACAAGAGATATTTTACTTCCTTTTCAGAAAACTTCCAAATCTTGAAGAACAGAGTGAGATTCATGAATAAATTTTGCCATATCTGATCGTTTCTTGCAATAATCACTGAGATCTACAAGAACCCGCTCTGATACGACTGTTAGGACGAAAAATGAGATGTCTAGTGCGAAATCTGAAGAACAATTATGAATCAAACACCATAAAGTTGCAAGTAATCTGTCAAAGTGTTTGTATATCATTGATTTGGAAATTGGACATACAAAGAAACCTTTTGAGGAAAAATCTTACCTAACAAGCTAGGATAATGACAATATATAGGGAAAATAAAACATTTGCCAAAATACAAAACCCTAAAAAGATTAAAAAGTCTTCAGTATTTAACAGAAATGCCAAATCAGTTTCAATATCTCAAATACTCAACAGATAGAATGAAAACCCCATTAGGAACAAAGAGTAACTTTCTTACTGTCATTTCAGGATAATAAACCTTCAATGCTAACCTTGATTGAACCGACCACCATTCAGACCATGATTCAACGTCAAGTTTATGATGCATTAGGGAATCTCAGAGCTAGTAAAGATGAGGGAAGAAATAAGGATGGTAGTCATATGACTAAAATCTATTAGGATTTTATTAACTGTAAGCCGAAATCGTTTTATAAAGACAGAGGAGTAGATAGTTTGATCCGTTGTATAAAAGAGATGGAGAGCAAGTGTGCCAGTGAACATAGAGTTAAGTTTGCAACATGCATGTTTATAGGAATAGATATCCTCTGGTGGAGTATCCAAGTCAAGGATATAGGCATAGATGAAGCCTATGCAACCCCTTGGGAAGAGTTAAAGAAGCAGATGATAAAGGAATTCCGTTCTGGAAAAGATGTGGCACGAGCGGAGCACGAATTCAGTCATCTTAGAAATAAGGAATAAAGCTTGGCCTTCTATATAGTACGCTTTGAGTACCTAGTCATGGTATGCCCTTGGTTAACTCAGAGGTCCAGAAGATCTATGCATATCTCCAAGGGTTAACTCCCCATATCAGGATCAAGGTGCAAGCACACCAGCCCAATACTTATGAGGAAGCTCAATATTTAGCCTCTAGTCTCAAGGAACCTATGCCCCAAAATTCAATAAGAAGTAATAATAAGTCCAAAGAACTCAAGAACAAGTAGGAAGGAATCACCAAGGGAAAATATAGTCAACCCTTGTGGAAGGAAAGAGATGAAAGGAAGCCTCATGAGAGATCACCCACTACGATAAGGGGATACTTGGGAAGACTCCCCTCGTGTAGTAAGTGTGGACTTCATCATCTGGAAAATATGAGGAGTTTAGGTGTAACAATTGCAGCATACCGAGGCACATCACAAACATTTACAGGAGTCAACCAGGCCAGTAAAAGGGAATATCGGATGTTAGAATAAGAGGTTCAGGAAAAGTCTCATAGGAATGATTATGTAATGTTTAAACAAGGAAACTGGAAACCCTTGAAATTGTTTTATTATTATTATTATTATTATTATTATTATTATTATTATTATTATTATTATTATTATTATTATTATTATATATGATGAGTTTGAAACTCTTGTAAGATCGATTAGATCCTTAACAGATAAAACAATAAAACAAATAAAAGCTTGAACGCCGTATGAATCAAACAAGTGTCGAATGATTAATATCCACTGTCTCAGAAGAATTCAATGTGAATTGCTACTGTAGAGGCAGGTTAGAGTTTACAAAAAGTATCAAAAAAATAATCAAGATGCGTCACAATTATGATGCATGCATGCACCATAAATACTAAACCCTAAAGCAAAAATACGGCTAGACAGGCCCAGACCGTAAGTACATAATGGACTAAAACAAAAGGCCCAATGACGCAACACTCCAAACTTAACAATCACCCCCTTTGCGTCAGTGGAGGCGAGACTCACTTCGGTTGAGTAAGAGATGATTTCTTGATAGTCTTGAACAGCCTCGGTATGATGGCAAGTAGAGTCTGACAAAAATCTATGTACCACCAAAGTATGTCCATAAAATATTTCTTGTCAGCATCACTATTCGATTTACACTTGTGTATAATGTCGATGATATGCTCCAAACAGGTTGTGGAGAACAAGTGTTTGTCATCAAGAGCGAACAAACATTTCTGACCTTCACCCTGGGTGAACATGATTGTACGAAACAATGAGTCGATCTTCCCCATTCGCATCTTGTTGACGTCGCTAGACTTCCCTATTGGTTTGACAGTTGGCTTCTTTCTCAGGGCAGTAGCGATTTCTTGATCCATCCTTGCAACTTCGTGAATGTAGCAGACTAGCATTCTTTTGATGTGATCGATAATCGGTTGGTACTGTTGCAGATCCAAAAGCAATATGTTGTTGAGCAGAATCCAGTCGTGTGGGTTCAGGTTCGGTAGATCTGCAAGCGAGATGATGTGAACCGAGTTGTCAGAGCCTCGGGTCACCCTGAACTTCACATTGATAAATTTCCTTGCTGGAGTAGGCTTCATAACCTTGACAGTTGTAATCTTTTGGGCACTCCAAGTCAGGTACTGCGGTTGAGCAAATTCCAGATAATAGTCGACCAGATCCCTATCTACCTTCGGGTCTGGAGATGGCACAACAATGGTTGGTTCGAACACATGAAACATAAATGCCCTTCGGGTAATAGGCATGTCGAACTGAAAATCCTTTGAGTTGTCACGGTCAAAGGATATGACCGGTTCAAGCCAGTGTGTGCTCGGTGACTCTATTGCTTCTTTAATCAAACGCTCCAATGACCACAATGGAAAAAGAGTTTTTCGACTCTCCAAAGCGTCGTGAGCTTCTTTCTCTTTTCTCTCCCTCTCCTCTTTTTCTCTAGCAATCTGAAGGTTTTCATCAAGGATTTTATCTTTATTCTTCCTTTGAAGAGCTTCTTCTTCAGTTTCTTCTTCTTCTTCACTATCAACCACATGCCCTTTTCCTTTGTCCTGCACACCGGAACCCGACGCTACATTACCCTTCGGTGGTTCGGTGGTGACCTTTGATTTCGGTGGCTCCCCAGACTCAGAAACAGGAGTTTGCTTTGGCATATCTTCATTACCTTCACCTTCTCCCCCTTGTTTCGGAGCAATGATGGGCTCCAGAACACCTTCTAAACGACACAACATATCAAGGGCTGGTCACAGCTTCTCAGCCAGATGCCGCCAAACAGTGATCGTCATAACCGAATCATGAGCATCAAGAATGTTGGTCAGGAGAGCATGAACGTCACTAACACAACTTTTCATTACTGCACGCTCAGACTTAAGGTCATCAATCTCCCGACGCGCTTGAGTCAACCGAACTGATTGAGTCTTGATCAGTGTTGTGTGACGAGCGAGCTCATCCATAATTTTGTTCTCGGTTGCAAGATCTGCCTGAAGCTTCTCAAGGCGAGAGTCAATTGATGTTTGGAGGGAGGCATGATCGGTTTGAAGACTGGAGCAAACTTGGTCAAATTTTTCTTTCTCCGCCTGAAGAGACTTGGAAAGAGAGTCAATTGTGTTGTTGACCTTGGTTGCGTTTGTCTCAGCTGCTGCCTGAAGTGATTCCAAGAAGACCTTGGCATCAGAAACTATTGTTGTGACCTCATCTATTGCTTTCTTGTTGGATTGGGTCGAGTCATCAACGACCTTCGTCACCTTTTTAAGGGACTCATCATGCTCTTTGATTACCGTTTCCATGAGGGCTTTAACAACAGCCTCAAAGTAGACCGAAGATGATGAGGAGGAAGCAGCAAGAAGCTTATCAAGATTTTCGTTCAGATCCTCGAGGTGGCGCTTGGTCACAGGAGCATCTTCGTCTTCTTCTCCCTGGACCCTGTAAGGACTGAAATAGTAGGACTCAAAGTCTACATCCTCACCACCAATGATTCCGTCTGATTCGATTGAAGGAGATGGTGATAAAGGTTGAGAAGTAACAGGAGGTTCGGTTTCAGATCCAAAGGTAGGTGCCCCCGTATCAGATACGTTGACACGGACCGGTGGATCGGTCGTGTGGGTTGTGGTAGATGTGGCTTGAGAGAAAATGGGTGGTAGTAGTGGAGCACTGGATGTAGGTTTGGTAGAAATAGGAGGTGGACACAGTGCTATGGTGATTGGAACAGAAGTGTGAGATGGAGATGGAGGAGGAGATGGAACGGAGTCATTTACAGGTACCTCGGTTGATGGAGTGTGTGGAGGTGAATCTCCCCTTTCTCCTTCAGAACGGTCACCATCACTTTCGCCTTCGCCTGATTCTCTCTGATCTTGATCCGAAGGTACATAATCAGAGTCACTTGTAGAAGGGGTATTTAGCTTTCGGGCCATCTTCTTCACCTTTTTCTTTTTCGGTTCAGAGGCAGCAACTTTTTCAGACTTACGCTTTTTGGGCGTTGCTGCCTTCGATGATGGACCTTCCTTCGCTCCCTTATTTTGTTCACTTCACTTGCCCCATTTTGTTGGCTTGTATGCTTGCTCAAGAGACTTCTTCATTTCTAGAGTAAGTGCTCTCGGTCCAGTTGGGGGCAATTTCTTGTATTCCGCCATAACCTTGCTCTCAGCTGAAACACAGTCGTACATCGATTCTAGAATTGAACCCACAAAAGAGAACTTCGTCGGGTCTGAAACGAATATTTTGGAGGTGTGAAATGTTGCAATCGTGGCCATCAGGGAATCCGCCATCACTGGAACATTAAATATCTCCATGGCTTTGTGTGTAACTATCGTCCAAAACCTGCCACAAGAAATCTCAGAATGACGAGAAGTAGAATTTAGACTTTGTACTAGTTTTGTCCATAGGATGGACCCATAATCAAGGTGAATGCCGTGATAAAGCCCATAAAGAAGAACCATAAACCCCTTGGAAGCATCGTCGGACCCAGCAACCCTCTCAGCAAAACCTTTGAATAGGAGGGTAAATATGCCATTCCATTGAGGAGGAAGGCATGATTTCTTGAACTTCGTGACCATAGTAAGAACATCGGTATAACCCATATCGTAGAACATTGAGAATAACTGAGTTGTGGCAATCGAATCAAGGCTTATCATAGAGTCGTCACAAGGAAGCCCTAGCAGTGAGCAGAATCGAACTTTGGAGATGGAGGTTTTCTGGTCAAAGATCTAAAAGAAGATCCTTTCTTTGCCCTTGTCGTAGGAAGCAATAGAATAGACTTGAGACATCAAGGACATTGGAACAGATTCCACCTTCGTTAAAGCAATCACAAGATGTGAATACTTGAGGCATTCCACCACTTGGAGCATGTAAGCATCGTATCTAAAGGGGTTGGGATCAATGATTAAGTTTTGGTGAGGCTTGATGGTGAGAAGAGTCGATGATGCAGTTTGATCGTTAGCAGAAGAGGAATCGGCCATTGTTGTTGCTTGAGAAAATGATGAACAGTAGAGAGGTTTATGCGCCGGAGAATTCTTTGAGAATGTTTGGGAGTGGTAAAGAGGTAAAAGAGAGGCGAGAGAACCTTTTATACTGTTACCATGAGAGAGAAAAATCCGGGGTAATCATTCCATTATCTTTCTGAATCGACGTCTGAAAAAGCGTGATTTGACAACTGTGGCTCCGAAAAAGGTGTCAGGCGGCGTGATGGGTTGGTAGCCGTTTCAAATTCACGCGCCTATTTGAAACCTTATCCTTTGACCGACTCTTCAATTTTAAAACCTTTTCAAATTCCCTTGGAAATCAAGACTTATGCCTTCACTTCATATCGCCCAATTAACTTTCGCTCCTGAAGACATTGACAACCGAAACACTTGGACCCGAAAGTGTAGATCTGAAAGATAACCATTAGTACCACAAACCAGAATTAGGAAAATCATGATGATCTTCGTGCAAGAGTGTACCAAAGAAAAAGAAATAAAGCAAATAATTTGTGGGATATGAGTGATGTCTATTTAGACACGAAACTGTGGATTTCAGGCACTAATCTCTTCCTTCAAAGTCAAGAGAGACTTAGAGGTGTCTGTGTGGTTTCCCATTGAAATACGATCAAATGTTTGTTAAGAAACATTGAAAGGCATCTTTTCACATTTAGGCCATAAAGGGTGGCTTATTCTTCAACCGAACTTCGGTGCTTGACATAAGACCGAAAGTGTGTTAAAGTACTTGTTAGACCAGTGTAGCCTATTAAACAAGTAGGTTTGATATCATATTAAGTGACTTGGTGATAAATTAGAAATCTCAAAAAAAATAAAACTGGATCTTTTGGGAAGAAAAGTCTTGGTGTTAGACAATTTCATAAAGACCACTCAAAAGAGAAAGAGATTTCAAATAAAAACAACCGAAAGTGGTTATTATCAGTTTGGTGAAAGCTAGAACATTTAATTGTCACCGTCAATTCATTTAAGGTATTGGATTTTGGGTTTCACTTAGTACGTGGTGAAACGAAAATAAGATCATTAACACAAATGTTGTGTAACTGTAAACTTCAGTGGTAAATTCTGAGAGTCTCAAGGGTTACGTTCATGAACCGAAACTAGATGGAGAAAGTTGCGGAGGTGGTTAGAAGAACCGAAAGTACCTCTGCTATATAAGAGTGACAAAACAGATAACTCTTAACTCATTATGAGAAGAGTAAGGTAGCTCATGACTTGAGTATTTCTAACAGCCTGATTGGGAAGAAACGATTTGTATATATCGAATCAGTAAGGATTCACTCAGAGTCTTGGAGGCTTCGGTCTACATGCAGCAACATGCTTCTAGGGACACTTAGCTAAATCAAAGATAAGAGTATTATACCTGCCCCAGCTCCATCATGTGAATGCATCTGTGATCTTAGAGCACAATATTTTTGGTATTTTTGAATTATTTGTGAAAAGAAAAAGAAATAAAAACTAAAACACGAAAAGAAAATATTTCTGAAAATTAATAAAAACAGAAAGGAAAAATATTTTTGGTTTTTGGTTTTTCTAAGAAAAGTAAAATATTTTTGTAATTTTTGAAATTAATTGAAGATAAGAAGTAAAGAAAGGAAAAGATATACATAACATACAAAGGATATATGAGCTCCAAACCACAAAAGAAGAAACAATCGTTCACTTTGAAAAATTATAAGAGGCGAAATAGACCGAGCCTTCGGTTCATTTCGGTTCCTGAAAAATCTGGAGCCGAAATAGACCGAACGTTCGGTTCATTTCGGTTTCCAAAAATTTTAAGGAAGCGAAAGCGAAAGTTATTCTTTAAAAGGATTATGGATTTGGAACTGACACTGCTTCCATCATTCCCAAGCCTTGGAGTATTTTATTGAAGGATGCTTCTGGTAAGGCTTTGGTGAAGATATCCGCCAGTTGATCAGAGGACCGAACGAAGTGAATTTCGACATTCCCAGCTTCTACGATCCTTGATGAAATGATATCTCAGTGCTATATGTTTCGTCTTTGAATGTTGCACTGGATTATGAGATATTCTAATGGCGCTTTCTGAGTCGCAATAAAGGGGTATTTTCTTCATATTCAGGCCATAGTCTCTTAATTGGCTTTGGATCCAAATGACCTGTGAAATGCAAGAAGCTGCAGCAATATATTCTGCTTTGGCTGTTGATAGGGAAACACATGTTTGTTTCTTGGATTACCAGCTGACAAGTTTCCCATCAAGGAACTGACAACCTCCAGTTGTGCTCTTTCGGTCCAGACCACATCCTCCCAGATCAGCATCAGAGAATGCTTGTACAAAGAAACCTGATTTGGCAGGATACCAGAGACCGAGAGATGAGGTTCGCTTCAAATATCTGAAGATGTTCTTAACAGCCACCATATGAGGTTCGCGTGGATTAGCTTGGAACCTGGCATAGTAACAAACTAAAAACATTATATCCGGTCTACTATCCGTTAGATACATAAGTGACCCTATCATTTGTCGATAGAGGGTCATATCCATAGTCGGTTTCTCTAGAGATGGTGTTAACTTCGTTCCAAAATCCATAGGAACCTTTACTTTAGAATCCCCCATCATGCCAAACTTTGCTAGTAAGGTCTTTGTATACGCCTCCTGATTAATAAAAATGCCTTCGGGTCCCTGTCTAATATTCAAGCCAAGGAAAAAGTTAATCGGACCCATTGGGCTCATCTCAAACTTAGTCTCCATCAACTTCCTGAATTTAGTCGTTAAGCTAGGATTCGTGGAACCGAAGATGATATCATCGACGTAGATTTGGACGATCATAAGGTGGTCACCTTCTTTCTTACGAAAGAAGGTTGGGTCAACCGAACCTTGTTTAAACTTAGACATTTTTAGAAATCGAGTAAGGGTTTCATACCAGGCTCTAGGAGCTTACTTCAGACCGTAGACCGCTTTATCCAAAATATAGCAATGATCGGGATACTTTTCATTCACGAAGCCCGGTAGTTGCTCAACATACACAGTTTCTTCTAGTTCCCCGTTCAGGAAAGCACACTTGACATCCATTTGAAACACTTGAAAATTTTTGTGTGCAACATATGCCAGAAAGATTCTCACTGATTCTAGCCTTGCTACTGGAGTGAAGGTCTCTTCATAGTCTATTCCTTCTTCCTGACAATATCCCTTAACAACCAACCTAGCTTTGTTTCAAATCACATTCCCTTATTTTTCCATCTTGTTTCTAAAAACCCACTTCAGCCCAACTACAGATGCATCCTTTGGTGTGGGAATGAATCTCCAAACTCGGTTTCGATCAAACTCATCGAGTTCGTCTTGCATTGCTTGTACCCAATCAGAATGATCAAGTGCAACATTAACCGTTTTCGGTTCTATTTTGGAGACAAACGAATTAAACATGCATAATTCTACTTGAGAAAATAGTGTAGTTTGCTTCGCTTTTATTTGAGACCGAGTAAGGACTCCCTCAGATGATTCACCAGTTACTTGAGTCTTAGGATGATCTCTTGTCCATTTTGTGAGAGGAGGGTAGTTTGGATCATAATTTGGATCCAATTCAGCATTAATTTCTTCTTCAAATTCTGATTGAGCATCTGAATCATCATTCGCTTCAGTTGACCTTTGACTCTCCCCCTCGAATGATGAAACAGTTTCAATTATGGGTTCAGAATTGTTTTCCTCTTCTGGACGTTCATTGGACGGGGTATGTGATGGATTCTCCCCCTGGAAATACGAATCAGGGTTATTTGATTTAGATGAGCCCTCCCCCTGGAATACAAAACTTTCTTTTGGAGGTTCGCTTGGACCCGACTGTTCGGTTGGTCCTTGCTGTTCGCTCTCCATTTCCTTTGCAGCTTCATCAATAATCTTCTTCAAATTGTCAATCTTGTTGTCTGCTGCCTTTTCTTCTGAATGAATTGCTCTCTCTGGTTCCTCGAAGAGCAACATGTACTGCTCAAATAAGCTGGAAATCGGGACCGTGACTTGACCGGATTTTGGAAAAATCTCCTCCATTGGACCTTCGGTTGATTGAAGTTTCTTGACGTAGTTGTCGTCGAAGGTGACATAATAGGTTTCCTTAATTTTCTTTGATCGTTTGTTCAGAACCCTATATGCCTTTGAGTTTAAGGCGTATCCAAGAAAAATCCCTTCGTCAGCTTTGACGTCAAACTTGTTGCGGTTCTCTTTAGAATTGAAGATAAAGCATCTGGAACCGAAGACATGGAAGAACTTGACCTTGGGCTTGCGATTGTTCAGAATCTCGTAAGGTGTGATTGAAAACCGCTTGTTGAGAAAATATCTGTTCTGAGTATAGCAAGCAGCAGCGATGGCGTCAGCCCAGAAATATAGAGGCAAGGAAGCGAAACTGAGCATAGTCCTTGCAGCTTCACACAAAGAGCGGTTTCGCATTTCAACAATGTTGTTCTGTTGTGGAGTATATGGAGCCGAGAAGTTGTGAGAAACTCCCTTATCAGCAAGAAAATCTTCAAATTCTTTGTTCTTGAACTCCAATCCATTGTCGCTCCTTATGTTTCTAACCACCTTTCGTAGTTGAAGCTCCAACTGCTTGATAAAAACCTTGAGCTTTGGAGTCGCCTCTGATTTCTGTTTAAGAAAGAACACCAAGTGAAACGTGAAAAATCATCTACAATTACAAGTATGTACTTACTACCACTAACACTCTCGATTGAGGATGGACCACATAGGTCGATATGTAGAAGCTCAAGAGGTTCGATGATCTTCGTGTTTACACGTGTAGGATGACTCTGTCTGCTTTGCTTTCCCATTTCGCATGCAGCACACAAGTGTTCCTTATCAAACTTGAGAAGCGGAAGTCCTCGGACATGATCACCAACAACTAACTTGTTTATGTCCTTGAAGTTGAGATGTGATAGCCTTCGGTGCCATAGCCAGCTTTCGTCAGAGTGAGCTTTCGTTAAAAGGCATACAACTGGCTTCCCTCGTATTGGATTCATATTAAGAGGGTACATTTCACCTTTGCGCTTGGATTTCAACAAAACAATCTTCGTTTTCTTTTCCATTATCTCAGATCCCTCATCATCAAACGAAACCTTCAAACCAGTCCCCACAGCTAGTTGAGAGACACTGATGAGATTCTGCTGCAAACCCTCTACATAAGCCACCTTTCGAATCAAGAATTCTCCATTTGTTATCATTCCGTAGCCTTTTATCGTGCCATACGAATTGTTGCCATATTTTACACATCCACCATCCTTAAGAGCCCGAAACTCTCTCATCTCTTCCCTCCTTCCTGTCATGTGACGCGAGCAGCCACTATCAATGTACCATTCGTCGTTGAACTGCTCATCACTTATAACCTGCAAGAATCAAGCAGATTTAGGAACCCAAAGTTTCTTGGGTCCACGTGAGTTTTTCATAGAAAAGGGAACAATAACCGAAAGATTAACTAAGTAAGTTCGTTTTATTAAGGTGGTCTTATATTTCCTATGGATGGTAAAAACTTTGATTTTATTATCTTTTGGTTTCGGTTTATTAGAATCAGATATTTTAACTTTCTTTTGATCCTTATCGAAACTTTTCTGAGGATTCCTAGGGTTGGGTGACGTCTTCTTTGCTTGTACTTCAGGATCTGAGACTAGCTTTCCCTTCCCTATAGTATCCCTGACAGGGTTCGACTTTAGTTGGTAGTGAGAAGAATGGGACTTGGGACCGAATTGACTCTTTCGGTTCTCTTTACCGCATGACTTGCAGTGTGAGCTTTGAGTTACATTATTCTGAGTATTTGCCTTTGCCTGTGGATTCGATACCTTTTCTCTTTGAACGTAATTAGTGTTTTGGGAGTTCCAAAACTGCTTTCTCTCTTTGAGATTTTTTTGGTACCTTCTGTTTCTTTGACGAGTCTGTTCAGCAAGTTGCTTTTGAGACTTATGAATATAAGCTTTCGGCTTCGGTCTCATTGCTTCATGAGTTTCGCTTTTTGCTGAAGATGATTCGCTTGTAACCTTCATGGAATCACTTTGTACCTCTTTTGTACCACTTGTACTTGGTTTATCAAAGCTTGAGGGCTTGTTGATAGGCTCAACAACATATCTGCCCTTAACTCTCCATGAGGTTCGCTTCGACAGAACGACTGTTTCGTCTGCGTTGTCAATAGGAGCTGACCAAAAGTACTCTTCGCACCCATCTGTGTTATCTTCATTAACCAAGGTTGTTAATTCTACAGTTTGATCCTTGGTAATTCCTGTGATAGTGTATACCTGATTTGGCACTGTTTGCACTTTTTGATATACCACTGCCTTCTCCTTAAGGACTTTGGTCTTATCTTGGGACAAGCGAGGGAACTCAACTGAGTTTTCCGATATTAGGCCTTTTGCAGGTTTGGGTTTGCTTTTGAGGAATTCAGAGCAGTCAACCTCATCCTCTACATAAATCTCACTCATATCACTGTCCTCGTCAAATTCAGAAGAATTTTCCACATTTATTTTATTTTTTGAACTCAATTTGGTACTCAACGAGTCAAATTTTTGCATGGTTTCGGTCTTTATTTTCAATTTGTCATTTTCATCCAACAAATTCCTAAGCATGTCCTTATGGTCTTTGGACTTAATAAAGGACTCAATCTTGTCCAGACCAATCCTGTAGGCATCCGAAATCTCGTCTGATGACACAATGGATTCACAATTATAGCAATCAACATCGACTTCGTCTTCCTTTAATTCAAGGAAAGGCAAAATCATCTTGTGAATCTTTTTGCCTATTTCACAATCCAAATGCAATTGAGTGATATTCGAATATAAACGCTTAGCAATCAAACAAAATATGTTTCTCTGTTTCAAACACTTTAAATTATCACGCTGTAAATAAATAAGTTCGTCTCTAGTCCTAACTAATTCCTTCTCCTTCTGCTCTATCCACATTCTTCTCTCCTCACTCTTGGAAGACACCCTGCTGAGTTGATTAGTTAGGTTAGAGTTTGCTAGATGTGTTTGAACTAGACTACTACTTATATGTGAAAACTTGAATTTTAACTCATTTAATTCTTTTTCGTAGTTTGTTACAGGTATTTTAAGCGAATCGAGAATAGAATGTACCTTCTTGAGCAACTGGTTACACTCGTTGATCTTTTTGCTCATTGGTTTAGCAGTGAAACACTTATCTTCCCTGTCCTTCGCCTCATCATACTCGCCTTCGGTTGTATAATTTCGTATTTGTGACACACCAGTTGTCACCATCAAGCACCTCCCAGCAAACTCAGCACGATCTTCGCTCGCTACAAATGCCCTGCCATGTGTGGGCCTTCTAACTTCCTCATCCTTAGAATCGGTAGACCACACTTCTACGCCACCAAACTCGTCATCTACTATGTTTTCCTGCACAATTAAAGCATTCATTGAATTGTTAGCAGCTTTCTTCCTCTTTATCTCCTCTAGCCGACGCATATGGTAAGCTTCATCATCTTTCATCTTCATCTACTATGAGTTCGAAACTCTTGCAAGATTGATTAGATCCTTAACAGATAAAAAAATAAAACAAATAAAAGCTTGAACACCGTATGAATCAAACAAGTGTCGAATGATTAATATCCAATGCCTCAGAAGAATTCAATGTGAATTGCTACTGTAGAGGCATGTTAGGGTTTACAAAAAGTATCAAAAAATAATCAATAAGCGTCACAATTATGATGCATGCATTCACCATAAATACTAAACCATAAAGCAAAAATACAGCTGGACAGGCCCAGTCCGTAAGTACATAATGGACTAAAACAAAAGGCCTAATGACGCAACACTCCAAACCCAACAATTTCCCCCTTTGCGTCGGTGGAGGCGAGACTCACTTCCTTAGCAAGGTGGTTTTTGCCACCACAATAATTACAATCATAACCAGAGTCGCCTTTATGCTTGACATCCTTCTTCACATCTTCTAGCTGGGGAGTATTCTTAACTTCCTCCTTCGGCTTTTCAGAACTATAGCTTCCCTGCCAGTTTCGGTTCTTGGTGACAGGGAATTTCTTTCTAGCAAATCGCTTCGGGTTGGAGACCATCAAAGCGTATTCTTCATTGTTCAGATCACACTCAGATAAATATGACTCTTCATCTTCTTCAACTATGCTCTTGCCCTTAGAGAGAAGAGCCAAAGAACCCATGCTCGACACTACCTTCACTTCTTTCATCACCACGTTCTCATGCGATTTGAGGAATCTTGTCCACATCGGCCATAAGCTGGTTATACTTTTTTGAGTTTTGACTGTTCTATTAGTTGCTGAGTGAATAAAAGGATCTATGGTTATTGCTTCCCAGATAAGATAGTCATTATCTTCAGATCCAACAACGTAGTCTTCGAAGTGATGCGCCTACACTTCATAATCATAAGTGTACAGAATCGGGATTCTCGTGGTAGATCTGATACTGTTGGATATATTAATGGGGTTAGAGTTGGAGTTATCGTGTGACATGATGATTTTGTTTGAGAACCTGTCAAGAATCAGACTAGTAAACTGAGTTAGGATAAGATCGAGATCTGAGAGCAACGTCAATAACAAGATGACGGCTCCAAAGAACACGATAAAACAGAAACCCTAAAACCTTCTTCAACAGAAGAGATGCGTATGGATTACACAGTCTCCTGCTCTGATACCAATTGATGAGTTTGAAACTCTTGTAAGATCGATTAGATCCTTAATAGATAAAACAATAAAACAAATAAAAGCTTGAACACCGTATGAATCAAACAAGTTTCGAATGATTAATATCCACTGCCTCAGAAGAATTCAATGTGAATTGCTACTGTAGAGGCAGGTTAGGGTTTACAAAAACTATCAAAAAAATAATCAAGAAGCGTCACAATTATGATGCATTCATGCACCATAAATACTAAACCCTAAAGCAAAAATACGGCTGGACAGGCCCAGACTGTAAGTACATAATGGACTAAAACAAAAGGCCCAATGACACAACACTCCAAACCCAACTATATATATATATATATATATATATATATATATATATATATATATATATATATATATATATATATATAGGGCGAGGTTCAATAGAGAACCATAATTAACCAAGGAACCAATCTTTTTTTCAACTTTTAGAACTTATTTTTTATCAAAAAAAAAAACTAAAAATACAGAATTTCATAACTTTTTATCCTTTTTCCAATGATATCAAATACGATTTTTTTTCGTCAAATTCACAATGTGAATCTTTGAAAATTCACAATGTGAATCTAAATTCACACGGTGAATCCGAAAAATATTTTTCACATTCACAATGTTAAGTTATGAATTTAGATATTTTTAGATATTTTTTCGATAAAGAATAAGCTCTAGAACTTGAAAAAAAGATTTGATTCCTTGGAGAACCAATAATTATGGTTCTCTATTGAACTTTTCCATATATATATATATATATATATATATATATATATATATATATATATATATATATATATATATATATATATATATATATATATATATAAAGATCTATTTTGTGTAGAATTAGTAATAGACAATATAAACATAGAAATCCTACCATAAATTCACACCAATATTAAGATAAAAGGTTTAGGTTTCCTATTAGTGTAAAATAAGGAAGGAATCAAATAGAATTCCAAAAGAAAAATGTTAGATTCTAATGATAAATTTGAAGAATTAGAAGTAGGAAACTAAAAAGGAAATGTAGTTGTCCCAATAAAAAGGAAAAGAGGTCGATCCGTGATTAAGAAACTGATCGCGCCTAATAAGATTACCCTAAGGTACGAATTTCAGGACAAAATTCCTAAAACAGAGGGAGAATGTGATAATTGGGAAATTCCCGTCATCGATCGTCATTAGATATTAGCATCGACAAATGATGATAATAGAGCTTTTCATATTTAAGGAAAAATATGATCAGTTAGGGTCCAAAATGAGTGACCAAAAAGTTACACCACTTTTAATAATGGTCATTGTATTTGAAAAGTACAAAACAAAGTGGTCCCAAGGATATAAACTTTGTAAAATCTGACTCTAATTGGAGGAGTTATAATTTAATAAAAAAAATCAACCGTGTTAATAACGCTATTAACGTCAAAAAAGCATAAAGAAATCAGTTGATTTTCAGCTAACATCACTAAAAGGAAAATCATATTACTCCGAGAGATAAGAACCTTAAAAGGAAAAAGGTCAAAATTGGAGCTCGTATGAATAAGATATGATTTTTAGAAAAATATAAAATACGGGTTAAATATAAAAGTTTGAATTTGACAACACAACCTTAAGGAAAGTTGCAGTACTAGTAGAGAGCTAGAAAAATATATAAAGAGGGTAAGAAACAAGATTCATATAAGGAATATATGAATTTTTGTAAAAGATTTAGAGGTGCACACCAAGTGTGTGCCATGCTCGACGCGCACGTCTAACACCCAGATTCGTCGAGATTAGAGAGATGTGGACCATCAGAAGTGTGACACGTGGCAACCACTATAAATGGAGGTGCACAATTTTTGATTTCCTCACACTCAAAACTCTCTCTATATCTCTTTAGCTATTTTGGAAGTCCCCCCAACGACGCGAAGCATCAGATTCAGTTAGGGATGTCAACGGGGGCAAACGGGGGGGGGGGGGGGATTCATCCCCCGCTCCCGCCCCCAAAATTTTCCCGTTGCCCCGCCCCCGCCACCGCCCCCGAAATCTTTATCCTTTCCACCCCCGCCCCTGCCCCCGAATTCCCCTTCTTACCCCTGCCCCCGCCCCCGTTTCCCCGCTCCCGATTGATTTTGGGCTACCTTATTTGGGCTAAAGGTTCTTGATTAGGCTAAACGAAAGTATTTTTTAGTAACACATAGTTATTTATAGCATAATTTTACATATTGCAAACAACTTAAAAACATGTTTTTTGTTGAATATTTGTATGTAAAAATCATTTTATTTTTTTATTATATTTATATAACTAATATATGTCAATATATATAATTTATTAACGGGGACCCCATGGGGGTTTCGGGACGAGACTGCCAACCCCCGCCCCCACCCCCGAAATTAAAACGGGGGTTAACATTGCCCCCGCCCCCACTCCCGTCCCCGATTTTTTTCAACAAATGCCCCCATACGGGACAGGGCCCCCACGGGATCGGGGTCCCACAGGAATTTTTGACATCCCTAGATTCAGTAGCAAGTATGCTTTAGGTTATGCAACTAGAGTGAGCAAACGGCCCCCATTTTGCTATTTTAAAAGTTTTACGAGGGGAATATATGCTTATCAAACTGTTTTATCAAAATATATTTATATATGTAAATATCAATCATTATATAAAGCATGAAACCTTAGGATAATGTAGTTATAGACACTATACCTAGTTATAAGCTATGATACTATGCCTAAGAGTTATGATGTCCGATAGTCTAGCAAGAGATATTACCTAGATGTTATAATGGTCAATTTCTTAGGATAACAAAGTAGCTTGAAGTAATGTTGGTCAGCTATAGGGATATGCATGTACCTAATTGTTACTCTGCCCGAATATTATGTTTTCAAATTAACCATAATTAGGGTATATATGTATCGCAAAATAATACATATACATATATACAAGATAATTATGAGATCTAAAATTATAATTATCAAATATAAAGTAAAAGATTTATATTGTGATAGTTATAGGAAATCTCTTGATAAGAAAGATAAAAGATAAAATACCTAAGGTTAATGGTTAGTGAGTTGTTATTATTTATCTAATAGCCTTGATTAAATTTGGCTACCCCGAACTTGTAATCGTTAATCTTGCGAGAGCCAAAAATATATGTATAGATCTATATAGGGGTTGACACCCCCACCTGCGATTGCTAGCTACAATCCTGACAGGATAACTATCTTATTAATCATTATTTGACGTCCGATGAAGCGTCGTGCAGGGAATCACAAGTCAAACAACTTCGATTATGGGTGCTCATGGTAATACATTACAACCACCTTAGAGATCTGACTACCAAGTAGGACGTCTTAAAATGCTAGATAAAATACATTAGGATTAATAATATATCCTAAAAGATAATACGATCGGATCGGTAAATATCCTACAAAGATAGTAAATTAGAATTAGTAAAGTATCCTAAAAGATGATGAGATCGGATCGGTAATATCCTACAAAGATAGTAAATTAAGATTAGTAAAGTATCTGAAAAAATAATAAGATATGATTGGTAAATATCCTAAAAAGATAGAAAGTTAGGATTGATAAAACATTCAGTAATGATAAATAAAATAGGATTAGTAGGGTTTCCTAACAAGATAAGGTATAAGATAATAAAGCATAGGGAATCAGAAATTGAAGTAAAATGATCATATTCATTTCTAAAAATTTTTAGAAATTTTTTAAAGAAAGTTTATCATATGTTTATCTCAAAACTTGTGAACTCACCAACATCAAGTTGATATTTCCAAAAATCGCATGTGTTCCTAGGATGGAGTAAGGATCAAAGCAAGGAAGAACCGTCAATCCGAGGGTAGAGGGGTTTCGTTTAATAGAAAGTTATGGTTTGCGTTCTATGCTTTGGGTAATTTATGTAAATATTGTCACCACTCGGCATTTCCTCCATCGGTCGGGGGAGGTGTGACAACATCAACTTTTTTATTTTCTCTCTCTTTTATCTTTTCCAACCCACAACACATAGAAACGTTATCATTCCCAACCCACTTTCAACATCATTCTTTTTTATTTAATTAAATTAGAAAATATAAAATAAAATAAAACATAACATTTTTTTATTTAAAAATAATTTTTTGCTAATTTAAAACAAAAATCATTCTAAAATAATACTAAAAATAACATTAAATTGAAAAACACACTACAAATAAAAAAAAGTACACGATAATTAAAAAATACACTTAAAAAAGACAACATAATTTCAATCCCAAAACGACAATCAAAATTAAAAATTATCCAGAGTTGAAATGTAAACATGCTCAATGTGACCAGTAAGATCGGACAGAAGCTAGGGGTGGGTTTCAGCATTGCATAATTAATGTACTATTTCTTGGTCAACGACTTCATCGGTAGGAGGTAGGGTCGGGCTGATACACAGCAGATATTCCAACACCTTCATCTTTCAGTATCATATTGTGTAGTATAATACAACCGTACATTATATTTTTTGTTTTCTTCAATGTCATAGCCCTTGTAGGCATTTTTAATATGTATCCACGTCCTTTAAGGATCCCAAAAGCACATTCTACGTCATTTCTTGCTGATTCTTTTGCAGCCTCTAACTGTATCTTTTTGTCGATTACTGGATATGGATATTAGGGATGAGCATAGACGGGTACCCCCCTCATTTAGCGAGAACCGAAACTAGAACCAGAACCGGACCCGACGGTTCCTAGAAGGTTAGAACCGTAATCGGAACCGAACTAGGCAGTTCTTAAAATTTTGGAACGAGTCCCGGAACCGGCGGTTTTGGTTCCAGGAGCGGGTAACCCGGTTACATCAATTTTATTAACTTTTGTCAATAAAACCGCAATTTAGTTCGGTTCAAATCGAATCAATTTGGATCAAAGACAGACAAAATCGGACCAATATATTCTAAATCGGTTTAAATAACACACATATTCATACGAAATGCATATATATATATATATATATATATATATATATATATATATATATATATATATATATATATATATATATATATATATAGGTTCATTTGAGACCATATTAATTTTTTGAGATATGGGAACATGATCCTAGACACTCATCTTGGAGAGCAAAAAAAAAAGTAATTCTAAAATACAATACAAAAGAAAAAATCTGAAAATTCTTTTTTTTCATTATTGTTTGTGTCATTTTATTTACCCAAAAAAAATAAAAAGAAAATTTATCGTTTTTTTTAAATATATGTGAAATATTTTAATAGAATATTACACTGTAAATATTCAAATATAATTTTTAGAATGCTAGAATATTCTATTATTCTACTAGGGTTGTAAGATTTGTTAAAATATTTTAATATTCTACTAAAATTGTTAAAATCTATAGAATATTCTAATATTCTATTACAATTGTTTGAATATTTATAATCTAATATTCTTGTAGAATATGTGAATATTCTAACAATTTTGTTGTAATTTTTATACTAGAATATTCTATTTGAATATTTCATAAATATTTCAAAAAAACGACAATTTTTTTATTTTATTTTTTTATTTTTTTAAATGACGAAAATAATATTTAAAAAAAATTCAAAACCTTTCAATTACTTTCCATTTTAAAAATATTTTTTTATATCCAAAATGAATGGCTAGGATTATGTCGTCATGTCTCACAAAATATAGTGATTTTAATTAAACCTAATTATATATATATATATATATATATATATATATATATATATATATATAAATATATATGTATTGGGCCGAGATTTGGGCCAAGGAAATAAGAATGAAATGATTTGGTCTCAACCTTTGCCTTGTTCGAATTTTTAAGAAGTCTAACCATATTTTTCGGCCTATTGGGCCTTTAGGGAAGTTCACGGCCCAATATGGGTTCAATAGATAGATTACGGCCCAATAGAATAGAAGAAGTGGAGATTATGGCCCATCAAGGCCCATTAGAGGTAAGATGAACCATTTTAGACCCATATGACCCAAAATGTTGAGTTTTATGAATGTGGGTCCATTTAGATCCCATTTAAGGGTTCTAAGCCCAAGATAGTCAAATTGGAAGCTTATGGGTCCATTAGGCCCAATAAGGAAATCCTTGTCCATAACGAACTTGAACCGGGATTCTTAGGGTTTTCAACTCCCAATTGACTATTTGAAACGTTTTGTATAGAGTTTTGAACTTTAATTGATGAACCTTGATTGAATTTGTTGTCATTGATTGAGCATAGTGTTTGATATCAATAAAAATTACATGTATCACAACGGATGATGTTTACAAGAGTACAGAATTTCCTAGCTACATTGCTAGTTGTGACATCATCCCCCCGTTAGAGGGAATTTTGTGATATCCGCCTAAAATGGATTCGGGTCAACCCAACCCAATTGGAAATTTAATAAACCCTACTCAAGATTACTTGACGCTAATAGGATCAAAACCCATACAATACGATATAACTTGACGTTAATAGCAACATAGTATTGTACAACGTTATAACTATAATCAAAGTAACTTATGATACCATATTAAAATCAAATCAAAGTATAATGCTCTAATTAAATTAAAAGAATCAAACTTGAATTCTCTAATTAAACTTCAAATCAAAGTAGATTGTTATAATCAAATAATAACCTATCTTTTATAAAACTCCATTTTTATAAACTTTACATTAAATTTTATAAAACTCTATTTTTTATAAACTTTACTTTAAATTTTATAAAACTCATATATTAATTATGTAAAAGATGCTTGTGTTAGTGGGAAATTATGAAGACCACCAAAAGCAAAAAGATTATTCCCATGGTCTCCCACTCACACCTCCCATCCACTTTCCTTTCCTTTTTCTCCCAACACATTATTCTCTTCACCACTTAAATCTTCTCTATTCTTGCTCTCACTCTCAATCTCGAAATTTCCTCTAAGAATACCCATATTCCATCCAAGAACAATCTATTATACTCAAATCTTCATCCCTCTTGAAGCATTCATCAAGGTATGTTGTTAAAAGTTTCAAATTCATACAAGAAACAAATTAAATCCACCAAAATATCTAAAACTCATTTTTTTCATAAACCTGATTTTTCTCAGAATACCATCAATAAAATAAGAAGTTCTGGAAATTTTCAGAAAATAACTTATTTTTATTGAATTATCATAATTATTTCAATAAAGTAGGGCAATAATTAACATAAAATACTTGTTGCATTCAATAAATTCTGAGAAAATTCTGGGATGACTTGTATACTGATTAAACATGATATATGAAGTTTCATGCATTTATATTACTGTTTACTATTATTTATGATTTTATTGATTAATTAGTAATGAAATATATAAAAAACTACTTCCCATAGTCACAAATATCTGAAACTTATACACTGGGCTGTACATCATGTTATAAAACTATGGTTAATTTTACAGGTTTTTTGAGAATCATTTACTATTTTTCCCGAATTTTGTGTTGTTTAATCATTAAAATATTAAATAAATACTAAAACAGTTTAGAAAAATATACAAATTTTACAGTAATTCATATTGTATGAAATAATGATTTCCTAATAATTTCATAATTTTTCAATACTGTTTACTATTTAAAACTATTTTCCTAAGTATTTAAGCATGTAAAAATGCATTTTAATGATTATTTCATATAAATAATTGTTAAAATCTGTAAATAATTATAATTGGTCAAGTTATTATTTTAATAAGAAATTATTAAAATCTGGCCTAAATTGAAAATATAAATTAATTATGCAAAGTAAGTAATTCAATTTAAAATTCATTTAACAAATAAATGCCTTAATATTATAATCAAAATGAATTATTGTTAATTCATCTAATATAAGAATACGTGTCTAATTATTTGTTTTAATACTCCATTCTTGTTTAGCAGTTCCTAAACCAAAACTATTAATTATATTAGGTTCTACGCCATTTTGACTCGAATCGTCTATCGTACGACACACGCATTTCGTTTTGGGACTAAAGTGAGTAATCTACCCCATATTTTATAATTTTCAATACTTTTGGGGTGTATCATGTGGTTCTAATATGTTCCAACTTCATTTTATTGTTTTATCACAATTGAGACATTGTTGGGACATTTATACGTGACTCATTAATTGTATAATTATTGTTTGTTTACGCTACATGTACTTGTAGTGCATTATCATTTTTAGTCTAATCTCCATGACTATGCCCGTATTCTTGAGGTACGTTCTGGACAATAATAGCGCTATTGGGTTGACCACCCCGTCTTGGGACGCTAAGGTGATTGATCACACGTGGTTGAGTGTGTATGATGATTAGATGCTCCATCCTATATATATTTATATATATACATATGTGTATATATAGGGTGAGGACTTATTGTTGTTGTTATCAATTGTTAATCAATTTTTGATTTATAAACCGTTATCTCAAGTACAATTGTTTGGCGACTTCAAAAGAAAACATATTTCAAATTATAAATGTTTCAACTTCACAATTTTCTCTACTAAAATTTGATTACTCACCAACTCTCGTAGTTGACCTGTTTTTACCCATGATGCAGATTTGAAGAATGAAGAATGATGAAAAATAGGTTATGCCTTAGAAATCCACAAGACAATTTAAATTTGATGTAATAAATGTGGTTTACATTTGTATTTGTACTTGTATGTTGTGGATCTTGTTTGCATACTTAGTACTTAATTGAATCTAATCACATTATAACCTAGTTGTCATGAGACTTTGAACAATATATCACGCCTTGATCGATTCCGACAAGGATCGGGGTGTGACAGATTGGTATCAGAGCCCTTGACTATAGGGAATTAGGTTAATTGCCTTGACCTAGTCTATAGCCTCTAGGGTCCTCTCGTATGCTAGTTTATAAAATGCACACACAACTGTATGCAATTCGCACTTAGAAAATCCTAGGAATACCTTTGTGTGTTAATTGCTCTCTTAAGTGCATACGTATTACTCCTGACACTTATATGTGTGCATACACTTGTGAATATTCTCCACTTTCTCTGAAAATCACACACATACTCAAGTTGTTTAACAAAATGTATATACATATATGTATTCCTTAGAGCTCATAGGAAATTCAAAGTCATCCACTCTAGTTGGGTAGGATCATAGTAATGGACGCATAGTAACTGGAAGGGGGAGGTGCCGGTAGCCCGAAAGTCCTGACTAGGTAAGCATTCGTATACATCCCAATCAACCGAGGGACCAGTTTGCTTATCTGGGGACCAAAGGCGAGAGTTCCCAAACCTATAGGCCAAAGCGCGTCATTCACATTACTTTTGAGCCATCAAAATACCCGACCTTATCAAACGTATCCGAAAGGATACACTCCAAAATGGCCAACTCATGGACTATTAAGTTCCCTAATGGGCCTAGAAGTGGGAAATAAATGTGAAAACTTAGTTTTGTGGGGGGCCACGCAAGTGCTACATGTTTCACATTTAGTAACCATGGAAAGCCCAAAAGGTGCCCAACACTCCTAACCATGGCCCAACAAGTGTTTTACAATTATTTTACCTAACAATGTCTAAAAACTTTATTTCCATAATCAATTTACAAATAACTCACAAGTCCATATGCGTGTTTCTCGTAGATGGCATTACAACCCCCATACGCTGCTCGCAACAACAGAAGGCTAGCTGCCCTGGTCGCCAAGGAGGTAGCAAACGTCATCCCAACAATTGCAACCCAACTTCATTCTCTTCAGCCACAAGCTCCAGCAACAACTCCTCGTTGCTCGTTTAAGCACTTTCGTAACTGCAATCCGCCTTACTTCAAAGGCACCGATGGTGCCACCGCACTCCTCACATGGATTGAAGAAATGGAGAGTACTTTCATCCATAGCGAGTGTCCTGAGGACTTGATGGTCCGTCATGCTACAGGGTGCCTCCTAGGTCATGCTCTCACATGGTGGAACCTAGAAAAACGGGCAAAGGGAGAGGCTGTTGCCTTGGGAATGACTTGGTCAAAACTAAAAGAACGCATGATGGAGAAGTTCTGCCCTGACAGCGAATTGCAAACTCTCGAGGATGAATTCTGGAATCTGAAACAGGAGGGAGGCGACAACGCGACCTACACCAATAGATTCCATGATCTCTCGAGACTCCTACCTCACATGGTTCAACCTACGAAAACTGCAATACGCCGCTACATCAAAGGGTTACCACGCCAGATCCGTGATTCGGTGACCAGCAGCAGGCCATCTACCCTAGAATCCGCCATTGAATTAGCAGGTCAACTCAACGAGGACAATGTGAACGATGGTGTCCTCCCACGCAAGGGTTCAAAGATGTCAACTGAAAAGTCGACCCCTAAGACCCCCCAAATTGTCAAGTCCGAGTCCTCCCACCGACATGACAAAAAGAAGCGGAAAAGTCATCACCACAACCATGCTGTTATTACCCCTGCTACTCCTATCACCCAAGTCACCCCACCAGCCCAACCAAATAAAAAGCCGTATACCGGACCTCACCCCCTCTGTAACCACTGTAACTATCACCATATGACCACTAGCCCGTGTCGCCTCTGTACGAATTGTGGTCGCTATGGCCACTTAGCGGACACATGTCGTGCACCAAAAACTCAGCGACCACTCTATCTACCCTCAAATCAGCAAACACAAACCCGGTATCCAACTGGAACATGCTTCAACTGTGGTGACCCCACCCATTTCAAAAACGCGTGTCCTAGGTTAGTCAATATCATCAACACCCAAGCCCAGGCAAATCCAACAATGCAGGTTCCAGCTCCCAAAGGCCGAGCCTTTGTCATTACCGCAACCCAAGCAAAGACCGATAACAAGGTCGTAAATGGTACGTTTCTCATAAATAATTGCTACGCATCAGTACTTTTTGATTCAGGTGCCGATAAAAGTTTTGTGTCTTTGGAATTTGAGCCCATACTTCACACACCTCGCACGATTCTTAATGAGTACTTTACCGTAGAAGTCGCCGATGGAAAATACGTTTCACTCAATGCAGTCATCCAAGATTGCACTTTCGATTTTTCTGGTCATAAATTTTCTGTCAATTTAGTTCCTATGGAACTTGGTAGCTTCGACATCATCGTAGGAATGGATTGGCTATCCCAAAACCATGCTGAAATAGTATGTTACAATAAGTTCATTCGTATTCCTCTCGCCGACGGTCAAAGTCTTCGTATTTATGGCGAGACTCATTCGAAAAAGCTTAGTCTTATGTCATGTACTCAAGCTCGATCATATCTACGAAAAGAATACATGGCTTTCTTAGCCCATGTGGTGGAAACAAATGTCAAAGAAAAGAAGATTGAAGATATTCCGATAGTACGAGACTTTCCCGACATCTTTCCCGATGACGTATCTGGACTCCCTCCAGTACGTGAGCTAGAGTTCCGCATCGATCTTGTTCCTGAGGCTACTCCCATAGCCAAGTCTCCATATCGGTTGGCTCCAACCGAGATGCAAGAATTGGCAAGTCAGCTCCAAGAACTAACCGATAAGCGATTTATCCGCCCTAGTACTTCACCCTGGGGAGCCCTGGTTCTCTTCATCAAAAAGAAAGATGGTTCGTTTCGTATGTGTATCGATTATCGGGAGTTAAATAAATTAACCATCAAGAACCGATATCCGTTACCTCGGATCGACGACCTTTTTGATCAGCTTCAAGGAGCTTCATGCTTCTCAAAAATTGACCTTCGCTCGGGTTATCACCAACTTCGAGTACGGGAAGAAGACATCCCCAAAACCGCTTTCCGAACCCGCTATGGTCATTACGAGTTCACCGTTATGCCTTTCGGCCTAACAAATGCCCCTGCCGTATTCATGGACTTGATGAATCGGGTATTTAAACCTTATCTCGACCATTTTGTTATCGTCTTTATTGATGACATCCTCATTTACTCCAAGACAAGGGAAGAGCATGAAAGACACCTTCGCCTAACTCTCCAAACGTTGCAAGGAAATCGGCTCTACGCCAAATTTTCGAAATGCGAGTTTTGGTTAAATGAGGTACAATTCCTTGGTCATATTGTAAGTGACAAGGGTATTTTAGTCGATCCCGCAAAAGTTGAAGCAGTCCAAAATTGGAAAGCCCCCCGTACCCCCAAGGAAATTCGGTCCTTCCTTGGTTTAGCCGGCTATTACCGGCGTTTCATTTCAAATTTCTCAAAGATTGCTTTACCGCTTACTTCTCTCACTTGCAAGGGTACACCATTTGATTGGGGACCCAAGCAGGAATACGCTTTCCAAACCCTTAAACAAAGTTTGTGTGACGCTCCGATTCTTACACTCCCTGAAGGATCCGAAGATTTCATGGTATTCTGCGATGCCTCCAATCTCGGTCTAGGTTGTGTTTTGATGCAAAGGGGAAAGGTTATAGCTTACGCATCACGACAACTCAAAATCCACGAAAGGAATTATACGACTCATGATTTGGAGCTCGGTGCCGTGATTTTCGCTCTTAAAATTTGGAGGCATTACCTTTACGGCACTAAATGCGTAATTTTCACCGACCACAAGAGCTTGCAACATATTCTTAATCAAAAGGAACTCAATATGAGGCAAAGACGATGGGTCGAACTCCTAAATGATTACGAGTGTGAAATACGCTATCATCCGGGCAAGGCAAACGTCGTAGCCGACGCGTTAAGCTGAAAAGAACATGCCCATGCATTTCATCTAATATGTTCTCATATCTTGTCCAATCTCAGCGACCGAATTCGAGGAGCCCAACACTCGGCAATTACCGAAAATGACATGCCCACGGGAATTGATGGGGAGTTGGAAACCAAATCTGATGGTATTTTCTATTATCAAGATCGCATCTGGATCCCAGATCGTAACAATCTTCGCATATTCCTGATGGAAGAAATCCATAAAACCCGATATTCCATTCATCCGGGCACTGACAAGATGTATCATGGCCTGAGAACCAATTATTGGTGGTCGGGAATGAAAAAGGATATTGCTTTATTCGTGGCCAAATGTCTTACATGTTCCAGGGTCAAAGTAGAACATCAACGACCCTCTAGACTATTGGTCCAACCAGAAATCCCCAGGTGGAAATGGGAAGCGATCGCCATAGATTTCGTAACCAAACTTCCCCGTACCACAAAAGGACACGACATCATTTGGATAATCATTGACCGTTTGACCAAATCCGCTCATTTCCTTCCCATCCGGGAAAATTTCAAAGTCGAAAAACTTGCTCGGATTTACATCAACGAGATAGTTAGTCGGCATGGCATTCCTCTCAGCATCATTTCAGATCGTGATGGGAGATTTCTCTCTCGGTTTTGGCAATCACTTCAAACAGCCATGGGAACCCGCCTCGATCTCAGTACCGCCTATCATCCTCAGACCGATGGTCAATCTGAGAGGACAATTCAAACACTCGAAGATATGTTGAGGGCGTGTGTCTTGGATTTCGGAGGAAACTGGGACTCTCATTTACCGTTGGTGGAATTCTCCTATAATAACAGTTATCATTCTAGCATCAAGATGCCACCATTTGAGGCATTGTATGGCCGTAAATGCCGATCTCCTATTTGCTGGCATGAAATCGGTGAGTCCCACGTGATTCGCGCAACAGTGGATTCTCCAATCGTTGGTCCTGAGCTTATCCAGGAAACAACCGACAAAATCACTCAGATTCGCGATAACCTTCTCGCATCTCGTAGCCGACAAAAGAGTTATGCCGACAAGCAACGCAAACCGCTTGAATTTACCGTAGGTGACATGGTCATGTTAAAAGTGTCCCCATGGAAAGGTGTGGTTCGATTTGGACGCAAGGGTAAATTGGCACCACGCTACGTAGGCCCGTTTAAGATCATAAAAAGGATCGGACCAGTAGCCTACGAGTTGGATCTACCAACAGAGCTTAAGAAAGTTCACCCAGTATTTCATATAGCCAACCTCAAGAAGTGTTTAGCAGACGAGAACCTTCATGTTCCTCTCGAGGATATCCAAATCGACGAGACAATGCAATTTCCCGAGAAACCCTTGGAAATTGTCGACCGAAAGGAAAAGCAACTCAAAAGAAGTCGCATTCCCCTGGTTAAGGTCAGGTGGCAGTCGGCACGTAGACCTGAGTATACATGGGAGCGTGAGGATCATATGCGTACCAAATACCCACAACTTTTCTCTTAAGGTACTCTCTTCTTAAATTTCGGGACGAAATTTCCTAAAGTAGGGGAGACTGTGATATCCGCCTAAAATGGATTCGGGTCAACCCAACCCAATTGGAAATTTAATAAACCCTACTCAAGATTACTTGACGCTAATAGGATCAAAACCCATACAATACGATATAACTTGACGTTAATAGCAACATAGTATTGTACAACGTTATAACTATAATCAAAGTAACTTATGATACCATATTAAAATCAAATCAAAGTATAATGCTCTAATTAAATTAAAAGAATCAAACTTGAATTCTCTAATTAAACTTCAAATCAAAGTAGATTGTTATAATCAAATAATAACCTATCTTTTATAAAACTCCATTTTTATAAACTTTACATTAAATTTTATAAAACTCTATTTTTTATAAACTTTACTTTAAATTTTATAAAACTCATATATTAATTATGTAAAAGATGCTTGTGTTAGTGGGAAATTATGAAGACCACCAAAAGCAAAAAGATTATTCCCATGGTCTCCCACTCACACCTCCCATCCACTTTCCTTTCCTTTTTCTCCCAACACATTATTCTCTTCACCACTTAAATCTTCTCTATTCTTACTCTCACTCTCAATCTCGAAATTTCCTCCAAGAATACCCATATTCCATCCAAGAACAATCTATTATACTCAAATCTTCATCCCTCTTGAAGCATTCATCAAGGTATGTTGTTAAAAGTTTCAAATTCATACAAGAAACAAATTAAATCCACCAAAATATCTAAAACTCATTTTTTTCATAAACCTGATTTTTCTCAGAATATCATCAATAAAATAAGAAGTTCTGGAAATTTTCAGAAAATAACTTATTTTTATTGAATTATCATAATTATTTCAATAAAGTAGGGCAATAATTCACATAAAATACTTGTTGCATTCAATAAATTCTGAGAAAATTCTGGGATGACTTGTATACTGATTAAACATGATATATAAAGTTTCATGCATTTATATTATTGTTTACTATTATTTATGATTTTATTGATTAATTAGTAATGAAATATATAAAAAACTACTTCCCATAGTCACAAATATCTGAAACTTATACACTGGGCTCTACATCATGTTATAAAACTATGGTTAATTTTACAGATTTTTTGAGAATCATTTACTATTTTTCCCGAATTTTGTGTTGTTTAATCATTAAAATATTAAATAAATACTAAAACAGTTCAGAAAAATATACAAATTTTACAGTAATTCATATTGTATGAAATAATGATTTCCTAATAATTTCATAATTTTTCAATACTATTTACTATTTAAAACTATTTTCCTAAGTATTTAAGCATGTAAAAATGCATTTTAATGATTATTTCATATAAATAATTGTTAAAATCTGTAAATAATTATAATTAGGCAAGTTATTATTTTAATAAGAAATTATTAAAATCTGGCCTAAATTGAAAATATAAATTAATTATGCAAAGTAAGTAATTCAATTTAAAATTCATTTAACAAATAAATACCTTAATATTATAATCAAAATGAATTATTGTTAATTCATCTAATATAAGAATACGTGTCTAATTATTTGTATTAATACTCCATTCTTGTTTAGCAGTTCCTAAACCAAAACTATTAATTATATTAGGTTCTACGCCATTTTGACTCGAATCGTCTATCGTACGACACACGCATTTCGTTTTGGGACTAAAGTGAGTAATCTACCCCATATTTTATAATTTTCAATACTTTTGGGGTGTATCATGTGGTTCTAATATGTTCCAACTTCATTTTATTATTTTATCACAATTGAGACATTGTTGGGACATTTATACGTGACTCATTAATTGTATAACTATTGTTTGTTTACGCTACATGTACTTGTAGTGCATTATCATTTTTAGTCTAATCTCCATGACTATGCCCCTATTCTTGAGGTACGTTATGGACAATAATAGCGCTATTGGGTTGACCACCCCGCCTTGGGACGCTAAGGTGATTGATCACACGTGGTTGAGTATGTATGATGATTAGATGCTCCATCCTATATATATTTATATATATACATATGTGTATATATAGGGTGAGGACTTATTGTTGTTGTTATCAATTGTTAATCAATTTTTGATTTATAAACCGTTATCTCAAGTACAATTGTTTGGCGACTTCAAAAGAAAACATATTTCAAATTATAAATGTTTCAACTTCACAATTTTCTCTACTAAAATTTGATTACTCACCAACTCTCGTAGTTGACCTGTTTTTACCCATGATGCAGATTTGAAGAATGAAGAATGATGAAAAATAGGTTATGCCTTAGAAATCCACAAGACAATTTAAATTTGATGTAATAAATGTGGTTTACATTTGTATTTGTACTTGTATGTTGTGGATCTTGTTTGCATACTTAGTACTTAATTGAATCTAATCACATTATAACCTAGTTGTCATGAGACTTTGAACAATATATCACGCCTTGATCGATTCCGACAAGGATCGGGGTGTGACAAATTTCGTCCCGAAATTCTTTTAAAAGCTAGGTTCGTGGATGCGAGAATTAGTGAGGGTACTTCTGCTTCATTTGGTCTTCGCGTTCCCATGTGAATTCCTGTCCACGCTTTGCGTTCCATCGAACCTTCACAATCGAAATGCGGCTTTGTTTAGTATGCTTCACTTCCCTGTCCATGATTTCAATTGGTTCTTCGATGAACATGAGGTTCTCTTTAATTTCGATTTATTCCAGAGGAATGACAAGAGTTTCGTCGGATAAGCACTTTTTCAAATTGGAAACATGGAACACGGGGTGTATATTGCTGAGCACCGCGTGTAGTTGCAGCCTATAAGCCACTGGACCGATTCGGGCAAGAATATCGAATGGTCCAATGGATTGCGGGTTTAGTTTCCCCCGTTTCCCAAAACAAATCATCCCTTTCCAGGGAGAGACTTTCAATAGCACTCGATCCCCGACTTGGAATTCTAAGGGCTTTCGCCGCTTGTCAGCATAGCTCTTCTGTCGGTCTCGCGATGCTTAAAGTCGAGCTCTTATTTGAATTATTTTCTCTATCGTTTCACGAATAATCTCTGGCCCTGTTAGAGTGTTGTTCGGTGCTTTCCCTTTTGCTAATTGAGTGTCACCCACCTCATCCCAGCATAGAGGTGATCTGCATTTGCGACCATATAACGCTTCGAAAGGGGCAACTTTGATGCTCATGTGATAACTGTTATTGTATGAGAATTCAATCAAGGGCAAGTGGGTATCCCACGACTTGCTGAAGTCGATCACACATGCTCAGAGCATATCTTCAAGCGTTTGGATGGTTCGCTCGCCTTGACCATCTGTCTGAGGGTGGTAGGCAGTGCTTATATCTAGTTGTGTTCCCATCGCCTTTTGCAGCGACTGCCAGAATCGCGAAGTAAATATACTATCTCGATCCGAGATAATATATACAGGTACTCCATGAAGTCTTACAATCTCCTTGATGTATATTCTAGTCAATCTTTCCATCTTATAAGATTCCTTTATTGGTAGGAAATGAGCGGATTTTGTTAATCTATCAACAATTACCCATATAGCATCCAACCCGTCAGTTGTCTTGGGTAATTTGGTCACGAAGTCCATAGTAATCATTTCCTATTTCCACTCGGGTATCACTGGCTGTTGTAATAATCCCGAGGGCTTTTGATATTCCACTTTCACCTTAGCGCAAGTGAGGCACTTGCCCATGTAAGTGGCGATTTCTGCCTTCATATTTGGCCACCAATAATGTTGCTTGATATCTAGGTACATCTTATCTGAACCCAGATGGATGGAGTATTGTGTCTTGTAAGCCTCATTCATGACTAGTTCTCTGAATCCCCCAAGTTTAGGGACCCAGATTCTGTTCATGAAATAGTATGCACCGTCCTCTTTGACTTCAAGGCTCTTCTCCATCCCACGCAATGATTCGCTTGCGGTGTTTTCTGGTTTCAATGCATCCAACTGGGCTTCCTTGATTTGAGAGGTTAGGTGGGATTGAATGGTTATAGAGAGAGTTTTCACACGACGACTCGAATATTCCTTTCGGATCAGGGCATCAGCTACCACGTTAGCCTTGCTCGGATGATACTTGATCTCGCATTCATAATCATTTAGCAGCTCAACCCATCTTCGCTGCCTCATGTTTAACTCTTTCTGATTCAGAATGTGCTAGAGGCTTTTGTGGTCGGTGAAAATTGTGCACTTTGTACCATAAAGGTAGTGCCTCCAAATCTTCAAAGCAAAGACCACAGCTCCCAGCTCGAGATCATGTGTGGTGTAATTCAGTTCATGTGCCTTTAGTTTCCTGGATGCATATGCTATCACCTTCCCGCGTTGCATAAGTACACAGCCTAAACCTTGATTTGAAGCGTCGCAGTAGACTACAAAGTCTTCGGTTCCCTCCGGTAAAGATAGTACGGGCGCACTACAGAGTGCTTGCTTCAAGGTTTGGAAGGAAACCTCTTGCTTCTCTGTCCAGTGGAAAGGTACGCCTTTTTGTGTTAGTGTTGTGAGAGGTTTGGCTATCTTGGAGAAGTTTTGAATGAACCTACGGTAATAGCCTGCGAGACAAAGAATTGGCGAATTTCTGTGGGCGTCGTCGGGGTCGCCCGGCCTTCAATGGCTTTGACCTTGGAAGGATCCACATGTATCCCTTCCTTGCTGACAATATGACCCAAGAAGTTCACGTTGCGGAGCCAAAACTCGCATTTGGAGAGTTTCGCATACAACTTTTCAGCTCGCAGGGTTTCCAAGATTTGACGAAGATGTTGACTATGCTCTTCTTCACTTCGAGAATATACAAGAATATCATCGATGAAAACGATTATGAAGTTATCAAGGAATGGGCGGCAGACTCGATTCATGAGGTCCATAAATGCGGCGGGGGCATTCGTTAGACCGAAGGGCATCACGACAAATTCGTAATGACCGTAGAGAGTTCGGAAAGCGGTCTTTGGGATATCTTCCTCTCGGACTTTGAGTTGGTGATATCCGGATCTCAGATCTATCTTGGAAAAGTAGCTAGCCCTTTGTAGCTGGTCAAATAGATCATCGATTCGTGGAAGTGGGTAGCGATTCTTGATAGTGAGTTTACATAGTTCCTTATAGTCGATACACATCCTGAAAGATCCGTCTTTCTTTTTAACGAAAAGAACCGGAGCTCCCCATGGCGAGAAGTTGGGTCTGATGAATCCTTTATTCAGGAGTTCGCTTAGTTGGCTTGATAGTTCCTGCATTTCCGCGGGAGCTAACCTATAGGGTGATTTGGCAATTGGAGTAGCTCCTGGTACAAGGTCAATTCGAAATTCGACCTGTGTATCGGGGGGTATTCCCGGAAGATCCTCGGGAAATACGTCTGGAAAGTCGCACGCCACTGGAATATCTCGAATGTTTATTTCTTCTTTACTCGTATCCATAATGTGAGCAAGGAATGCGTAGTACTTCTTGTGTAGGCACTTCTGTGCCTTGATGCATGAGATAAGACGAAGACTGACGTCAGGTTTATCTCCGTAAATAATCAGGGTTTCATGGTTGAGGAGGTGAAGGCGAATGGCCCTCTTTTTGGCACATAATATCAGCATGATGGGGGATCAACCAATCCATGCCGATGATCACATCAAAACTCCTAATGTTTACTGGCATCAAGTTTATTTGGGAAGAGTGGTTGTTTAGTGTTAACGTGCATCCTACATAGATATCCTTAGTTGATTCTGTTTTCCCATTAGCCATTTCCACCTTAAAGGCTTCATTGAGCTTTTGGGGTTGTTGCTTTAGTAAGTGTTTGAACTTATTACTCACAAAACTTCGTTCTACCCCACTATCGAATAGGATGCATGCGTATGTATTGTTAAGTAGGAACGTACCGGTGACAACTGTAGGGTCCTGGACTTCTTCGCCTTGTCCCAAAGACAAAACCCTTACCGATCCTCCATTTCCTTGGTTATTAACGTTGGGGCAATTCCGACGGGAATGTCCGGTTCTCCCACACCCATAGCAGGTGTGGCTAGCCCCAGTATTATTATTGCTGCTGCTGTTGTTGTTGTTGTTGTTGTTGTTGTTGTTGTTGTTGTTGTTGTTGTTGTTGTTACAGTTGTTGCTGTTGTTGTTGTTGTTGTTGTTGTTGCCTTGCTGTTGGTTCTGTGGAGGATAAGTCCTATAGTATCTTGCTGTATGACCTTTTCGGTTGCAACTGGTGCAATGCAACTCCCTGCATTCACCGTGGTGGTGGAGATTACATTTGTTGCACTTAGGAAGGTTCCCGGAGTACTGTCTAGGGGCACTTGGGGTGGATGAGACTGGAGCATGTGGTGCGGAGGGGATTTGAGTAGTAGCAACATGAATTGACACCGTTTGTTGTTTCTTTGAGGATTCCGAGCTTTGTCGTCCTTTCCGTTTGTTGTTCCTTCCCTTTTTGTTATCACCTTCCTTCTTGCCTTCAATTTCCCCTGCTTTATCACCCTTCTTGTTGTTGTGATCGTACAGCTTCTTAGCCAATCTCTTGGCACTGTCAAAGGTTTTTGCATTCACGGCTATCACGTTTCCTTGAATCGGGGAGGTTAATGTCACACCCCCAAACCAGAAGGGCGGAAACATTCGGGGGCGGATGACTTCACGTAGTATCATAACAGTTGAATATTTGTAAAGAAAGTAAACACAACCATCATAAATATAATTTAAAAGTTACATTGTTGAATACAATACATGTCTCAAAATAAATTACAATATGATGAGTTAATAAGTTTTTCTACTGACGGCTTAGCATCCATTCTCCAAAAGCTGATAATTTACCTGTATTACTGAATCCCTGAGAAATACAAGTAGTTTTGAAAAAGTGTCAACAATTAAGTTGGTGAGTTCATAAGAGTTTTTGTTCTAAAAATAAAATCCTTTTTGGTGTAAAATAACCGAGTTTGTTCCTAGAAAATCCAATATTTTCCATATATGTGTGGTGGTTTGAAAAGGTTCCAAAGACTGAATGCATAAGTGTTTTCCATACTTGAAATAGTATAAGTAGATTTATATAATTATATATAATCGCTAAGGCGTTTAACAGCCCCGTAAACCGAGATATATTAATACCCCATGTGAGTTTTTATAACCGTGCTATTGACCCAGACTACCTGTAACAACGTTCTTCAGGTGTTGGAATGATATGACATTTGTCACCCCAGACCTTCCGGTCTAACTGTAGCTAACAGTTTAGGTGTGGGACTGTCAATCCCATATAGATCTATACACACGTATCACGCTCTCCCTACAAGAGATTATGGCTTATAAAACAGGACTTAATCTGTGAACTGAAAGGTTCGATGGAGTCAGATATCTCACAAAATTTAGTATCAACAGGTTTACGTATGAAAAGTTCCATTTTTCTTGTGAATATAAGTATTTCCTTTTTTGTTTATAATATGTAAAACTATCACGAATATCTCATAAACCATACCTATTACAGTTTTTCAAAAAGTGTGTTTCATTTGAATGATAAACCTGGGTGTATTACCAACTTTGCATGTAAAGTAGTCTATAACGTTAGTAGTAACGTTATTTTACGTATTTAACATTTATACATAAGATGTAGGTAAAACATTAGAATTTATATGTAACGATTTGTATATTAACATAAGTTTTACTTGTGTTTCACTTGTATTTCTCCCCCCTAAAATATAGTAAAAACGTGAAAATATAGGGGTATGAACTCACTTGGTAGAAGTGACGTTTTGATGAGGACGAGACTAAATTCGGGCAGCACTTCGACTGGAGAAAGTTGATTTCTCGGAAATCTCGGGGGCGTCGAGACTTGCGTCGTATGCTAGCGGTGATACCGGGGCCTCGAGGTAGCTTAGAGGGGCTAAAGAGGTGTTTGATGGTGAAAGAGTTGAGAGAAAAGCAACCAAACCCGGGCAGCCTCGTTTCTTATTTATAGGGGCTGGCTGATCTTCGGACGCAGGGCATACCTGCGAGGAACGTTGGGCGTTCCGGAGCGCAGGGCGTTCCCTTCTCGTATGCAGCGCGTTCAGCAGTCTCATGTGTCATCGCTGACTGAAGCCTCAGATGGAGCAAGTGATGTGACCAGGGGCGACGTGGACTAACTGAGACCCAGCATTTTCGAACGCGGCACGTTCCCTCGGAACGCAGGGCGTTCCCTTCGGACCCGCCTCGAAGTGTGTGCCCAGAACTTGTAAAATCCGTAACTGTCGCGTACGAGTTCTGTTTTTGACGTTCTTTATATGCACCCGAAGGTGAGAATATACTCTACAACTCTCGTTTAGACTTCATCGGCTAATTTTGAATTTATTTTTAATAATATATATTTTTAACAGGTCGGGATTGGAAAAGTCCGTTAAAAATCCATAACTTCTTTTTACCGTTGTATTACCATTGACGAGATCTTCGATTCTCGTTTAGGTCGTGTTGGCTAAAACTCGCTCGATCTCTATTTCGAGTTTTTAGCTGTCTACTACTACTCCGAAACTTAGAAAAATCATAACTTCTTCATACGAAGTCAGATTTGGATGTTCTTTTTATGTACGTTCACGGTTTAATGATGTCTACAACATTCATTTAGATACATAAGGCTAAGAAGTATTTTATTGAAATTTCGTATTTTATGCTTAACAGTGTTTTACCGGTTTTGCTGCGGATTTTCGATTGGTCATAACTTCTTCGTTATAACTCGGATTTTTGTGTTATTTATATTTCTGAAAACCTTGTTACAATATCTATCATTTTATGTAACCCAATGGAGACTTTTGAACATTTCATTTTTGACGCTATATTTATTATATCAAAAATAGATTACCATACTTGACTTTAGGTCAGTATATTGACTTGAAATATCGGTTTGTCACATCATCACCCTGTTAGAGGGAATTTCGTCCCAAAATTAATTCTTCATTAAGTATTTATGGACTAGGGAAAAGATGCGGGTATTTTTGTTTCATTTGATCTTCGCGCTCCCAGGTGTATTCAGGTCCTCGCTTAGCATTCCAACGGACCTTCACAATGGGTATGTGAATTTGTTTTGTTCTTTTTATTTCCCTATCCATTATTTCTACCGGTTCTCCTACGAAGTGGAGACTCTCGTTGATTTCGATTTCGTCCAGAGGGACAACGAGGGTCTCATCTGATAAGCATTTCTTTAAGTTTGACACATGAAAGGTAGGATGTGCGTTATTTAGTTCCTGCGGTAATCGAAGCTTGTATGTTACCGGGCCGATCCTGGCAAGGATCTCAAATGGTCCGATATACCTTGGATTTAGTTTCCCACGTTTTCCAAAACATATTAATCCCTTCCAGGGTGAGACCTTAAACAGTACTCGGTCTCCAACCTAAAATTCCAAGGGCTTCCGTCTTTTGTCCGCATAATTCTTTTGTCTGTCTCTTGAAGCTTTTAGTCGTCCCGGATTTGGACAATCTTCTCGGTCGTTTCTCTTATGATTTTCGGGCCAGTGAGAGTGTTGTCAGGTACTTGTCCTCTAGTTACTTGCGTGTCACCCACTTCTGCCCAGCACAGAGGTGATCTGCACTCACGGCCATAGAGGGCTTCAAATGGAGTAACCTTGATGCTAGTGTGATAGCTATTGTTGTACGAAAACTCGACCAATGGTAAATGGGTATCCCATGCCTTACCAAAATCGATCACACAAGCTCTTAGCATATCTTCTAAGGTTTGAATGGTTCTCTTGCTCTGGCCGTCGGTTTGTGGGTGGTAGGCGGTACTCATGTCTAGTCTCGTTCTTAGAGATTTTTGTAGTGACTGCCAGAACCTCGAGGTGAATCTACTATCTCGGTCCAAGATAATGGATATTGGTACACCATGCAGTCGTACAATCTCCCTTATGTAAGTTCTAGTTAGTTTCTCCAGCTTGTATGTTTCCTTTGTTGGTAGGAAGTATGCGGCTTTGGTTAACCTGTCGACGATCACCCAAAATGGCATCAACTCCACCTGTTGCCTTGGTAACTTGATTTTTAAGCCCAATGAAATCCGCTACCACTCCCACTCAGGTATCTCCGGTTGTCATAGTAAGCATGCGGGTTTTTGCTCTGAAGTTCATGATAAGACTCATCCTTGGCTCATCCATCCTCACCTCATGTATACGAGTTGTATATAATTTAAATAGACAAAACCTTCGGTTGGGTGGCTCTGCCCCAAGTCCACAACCAGACAAGGAACAGGAAGTAGGGCGGAATCACACATCCTAAATCTTGTTGAGTCTAAATCATATGCCACTCTTGCATATACAACTAGCAGCGATAGATTAACCTAATGAGTTCTTCTACTCTATTCTTGAACTTGACCTGCAGTACAAGTGGTCTTCCTCGGAGATCTCTTGGGTATGCTACGGGTGGTTACTGACTTCTTGAGACCTCTTTGGTGCTTTCATGTTTCAAGTTTTCTATCTATTGAGCCGGCTAAAAGGTGTGGTACCCCTCGCATGGGTACTTCTGAAGTTTTGAAGTGATATACGATATAAGGGTTTGCGTTATGGATTGGAAGGATTTCATCTGACAGTTGTTTTAAGGAAAAACTTCTTTTGCATGGTATGGATCAAACCAAACCATGTCGGATGAGGTTGTCGGAACTTCTCAACGAAGTAGATATTAAGTTATTCTGGAAAAGATGATTACTAGGATGATGAGCAATTCTATGTACATGAGTTTTCAGCGCCTTCAGTTTTATTCTGTTATTCTGCTACGAATCCTCCTTTTAATTCAAAATTGGCGGATATTACTAATACGAGGGTTTTGATAATTTGAAACTACGAACCTTCACACAATGATTCCTACTAGGTCTCTCTATCATCGCTTGGTGTACACAAGTCATGTATAATTAAGATTGGTAAGACAGTTGACTGAGCAACCCTGCCTTAAATCCACAACCAAACAAGGAACATGAAATGAGACGGGACCATTCACCTTAAATCTAAAATCTTGATTATAAATGACTCTAATGCATACACTAAGCCATCATAGCTTACCTGATAGGGTTCTCAGTTTTATATGAGTGTTGTGATTTGGTTCGAATGAAAGAGTAATTATAATTATAAATAAATTATTGGGGTTTGCAAGCGTACCAAAAATATAGCAGGGTTCTTTGATGCTTCCCCATTCTTTGGGGTCAAACTCCTCCTGCTCCCCCGTCATTCTTTTCTGTTGGACAGTACCTCTTGCAATGTCCTTTCTCACCATAAAGATGACATATTGGACTTGTTCCAACGTTGGTAGTTGAAGTGATGAATTTGACCGGAGTCCTACAGAAACGGGCGGCGTGCTCCTTTATGTTGCATCTATTGCAATGCAGTACTCGGCAGACTCCATGATGATGGTAGTTGCACTTGCTGCAGTGTGGGAGGTTTCCTAAGTACGGTGTGGTCGGTGTTGGGATAGCAGGGCTGATGGGGGTATTGACTGCCCCAGCTTGTTTCCATTATGTAGGTCCTTGAGTTGAACAACTCCCTTTCTTGTTCTCGAACTTTCATTTCCGAATATTAGGTTTGAGGTTCGGAGTGTCTTTACAAGTAGACATTTGTTGCTGAAATTTGTTATCACCACGATCGGGATTACCGATCACATTTCCACTAACATTTGTTTTGTTAGCATTAAGGTGAGCCATGACAGCTGCTACGGCTGATGTGACTGCAGCTTGAAACGTAGCCGCATCTATCTGAAGGATTGGTGTTTTATTGGAGGGTTGGTTACGTTTCTTCGGAGGCATGATTCTGTTACAAAATGAGAAAATGGGCTCGTGAGCGATTATGGTTGGCTTTAGATGTATTCTAATAATTTATATTAATACAAATTTTTCGTTTCGACATACTGATCTCAAAGATTTGACCTACATCCCTATGATGCAGTCCTGGTAAAAGAGTAAAAGGAAGTTTCTAGAATAGTTACCAGACGAGTGTCATCCGAACGAAGTTATCTTTGGTTGGTGGATACTATGTTTCAATTTTCGAAAAGATTTGAAAGTAATTCATAATAGAGTCTACGATAAATCGACTTATTAATTTGAGAAGTAATCACTCTTGATTGAGATTTCGTGATCCGAATTATTGTTATTAGCTAATACAGGAAAAGATGATAAGTTCGAATCCTAATGTGAGTAATGTATTCATTAACTCACTAGGTTGCATTATTTATTAGTTATTACTGTGACGAAAAGGCACTCAAACGCTTCGCATGTAACACGCGTGGTTCTCCTCTGTTCTCCGTTCTATTCTGGGTGATAATGATTTGTTCTCTCCTGGTATTTATAGGGTGTCCTTCTCCTTCGAAGGTATATTGAATTTTTGTGTCGTCTTACTTCCGATTCTTACACTGATCTCCATTACTTCATAATGAAGAGTTCGAATCCCGGAAGTTCATGCAAATGTACGTTTTTTTTTCGTTTTGTTATACTGTTCTCGATGATTCAACCTACATATCTGCTACGATTCTATAGAACTGTAAAAGCATTTAAGTTATTAAAACATAATATTGACGATAACATCTTAAGTTGGTTCGGGTTTTACGCGGAGGCATCTTTTACTATAAAGCTTAAAAGATGAAACGATTGTAAGATATCAAGAATGAACATGAATTTGATATCTCATAACTAAAACACTTAGTTCGATAGGGATTTTGTAAGGAATTGGAATTAGAAGTTTAATACAAGTACAACTTGTAACAGAATAATATGAAATTGAGTGGTTATTTTTCAAAATGTAAGAAGTAAATGTCAATTGTACAGGTGTATTAAGTACATAGAGTTTGGAAAACTTGACCTTAAACAGGTCTACAATACACCATAATTCTTGGAAAAAAGCATCGACATTAAAATGACCTACCGAAAATGGATTTTCGCTGTCGAACTGAAAAAGCATGAAAAATAACTCTAAGACATCTCCGAAGACTTAGACTATAACCAAAATAGTAAACAGAGGAAGAGTAGGGTATGATCTACTTCCTACTAGATTCAGCCCTGTATTTGGCTAACTGGCGTTCTATTTCGCCTATCTTGTACAGCATGATGTTCTTGTAATCGTTGCACTTCGGCTTGTGAAGCCGCCAGTTCTTCCCGCAAGAAGTTGGTACGATCCCTTGTTGCGTTATGACTGTCTTCCAGGTTGCGAAGACGAACAGCGTCGACACCAGTGGGTAGCCTCAATCTGCACTACTCGATCGATGATAGCTCTTCCCTGTTCTGTGTTGCGAGAAACGCGACGAACCAACACAGGAAGCTCTCTATCTGCTGAACCTCCGGAGTCTAGATTGTAGAAAGCTTCGGTTCCCTTGTTAGGGGAAATTTTGACCTTGTTCATGACTCCACCTGTCTAGGTTTATGGCCCACAGAGGCGTCGGGCCTTGAAAGTTTCGATGAGGGTTTGGGTTCTGAGTAACTGGAGGTGGATTGTAAGCTTCTGATCCGGAGTCGTCATCTTCGAGAAATATTTCAACATAATCATCATCTAGGGGAAATTGCAAGCTCATCTTCTGGTTCGGCACCGAGCCAACCAGCATTCTCTTGATTAGGAAAGTACGGATCTCTGGGAGGATGGAATCCAACCATTTTTATCTAAGCGAGAATAGGGATAAGAGAAATATGAATATAACTTAAGGGTAAGAAGATAATTTTTGTGATAAGACCTACACCGGGTCCTCCTATAACTACCTAGTGTATATGTTGAGAGAAAAACTTAGAGACACACTTGAACAAATGTTAGAACAAGTAGATTGTGGAATAGTTAATCCCAAAGGATCTGAAAGCTCAACAATAATATTAATAAGTTAGAGTTAGATAGTTAGAGAGTTAGTTGCGGAAAAGTAAAGAAATAGAAATGACAACAATTGTTATATCAAGTATACACTTAAGATGATTCATAACAAGGAATGCATTCAAACCAAGTTAATAAGGAAGATCAAACTTAGTGATTAAGTCACAAAAGACTTGCTGATGAAGGAGCTCGACTGCGGGTGCTTGACGGCTGCGGCAGCTGAAGTTCAAGAGGGTCACTTTTTATGATTCAACAATTTCCCCCTAAGTGACCTCTTTAACTTTTGTTCAGCTATCAAGTTTAAGAAACTTGATCAGGATCCACCAAAACTTCCTGATGTTTTCCAACCAGATGATTCTCCTTAAAATCTCGAACTTGACTTCTGCAGTAGTGTGCTTCAAATTTTCAACTGCGGTTCAGCAGATATCAAGTTGCTTCCTGGTGAGGCGATGCATGGCAGTCATAGGAATGAAGTATTTGACATTATCGATCTTCCTTTTGAAAATGACTCCAAGTTCAGGAAAATTGGTTGCACCTAAGGATCTTTCTTGATAGCCTTCGGTAGGCATTGGTGCAGGATCGAGTGGAGGCAGATCAAATTTCTTGGCAATGGTGGGGTAGATGTCTGCGTCGATTTTAGCAAAATCACAGACCGTTTCCTTCAAAAAGGTATTAGCCCTTTCAAGCGCAATCTTCATCTTCGGATGCTTCTCCGACTTGTTCTGAAACACCTTAGCTATGAGAAAGACTTCTTTCGGATTCATGCAAGGGAAGTCAGCTTGGGTGCGGACATAGTCATGTTCCCTTCTAGTGAGGGTGTACTCGATGAAGTCAGCCTTCATGAACTTCCGAATCTTGTAGTTCTTGACTGCGTATGGTCTATCGTTAGACCATATTTTCTCAATGGGAGAGGCATGCTTAGCATAAAAAAAGACTAAGTCTCTCAAATTCCATTGGCAGTCTTTTGTGGTCTGGAAGGCTGCGGTCGAATTGCTCAAACACAGTGAAGTATTTGGCATTTAGAGAGATTGGGACATCCCAGTAGCCATCCGAAGGGGGTTCAGCATAGGTGAGGTGAGGTCTGTAGTCTTCATCCAGCAGTCTGCGGTGAGGATTGATCCAAGAGTTTATCAAGGATTCGTCCATGTTGGTATCAAAACCGCATTATCTCCATATGAGCTCCGCAAGTTTAGCTGCCTTCCAATCTTTTTTCCTTTGGGTGGTGGCAGGGGAGTCATTTGAGCTTGGAGAGGACATGTGCTCAACCAGGTTTTTTAAGTGAGGGGGAGTCTCTGGTTTCTCAACCGTGGTCTCTTTTTGAGGTGGAGTCTGATGAGATGGAGTGTGATGAGATGGTTGCGGTGTAGGATTTTTTTCGGTGATGATGGGGGGCTCTGATGCTGTGAGATTGTAACATCCCAAAAATACCAGCTAAAAATTTCATTTTTAAATTAGGTTAATACATAAAACATCGTTACTAAACATTCATAATATTAATTCATGTCTGAAAACCGGTAACATCATAGTAAAATATTCAGAGTACATCCCAGAAAATCCATAGTGCGGAAACAAGAGTGTGTGTGATATGTCGCTACCGCGCCGGCTCCTTTCCCCTAGCTGAAGAGGTACCCGAAACAAAACTGTAAACTGTAAGCACAAAGCTTAGTGAGTTCCCCCATCGTACCACATACCATACAATCACATAACATATAGATACTGTCAGGCATATCTGGGTGCCCGACCTACCCCTTCGGTCTTTTCGACCGGATACTGCCCAACATATCTGGGTGCTGGCCTCCCTTTCGGTCCTTTCGACCGGATACTGCCTAGCATATCTGGGTGCTGGCCTCCCCTTCGGTCCTTTCGACCGGGTACTGGGGACTATTTCACCCCTCTACTACTACCACATAACATATATCACATAACCATAATCTGTCTAACATGACTGGGTATGACTACCCCTTTCGGCCCTATCGACCGGAAATCCTGGGGACTATCTCCCCTACTGCTACTAGCATCTAACAGCATATCATACTAGCACATAACATATCAGGTAGTAGCAAACCTAGATGATATCACAAAGACAATCATCCATCATACAACTCCTACTGGTGGGCCGGCATTGTGGCCGTAGACCCACCGCTACTGGAAGGTAACTCACCTCGAGGGTAGCTGCTGAAAACCCGCTCAACCTACGCCTGGCTGCCGCACCGGTAACCCTCCGGCTATAAATCTGTAATCATGCATTAGGTACTCATAAATACCCCTTAGGTCAAATGACTGGTCAAAGTCAACTCTCTGATTGACTGGACTCGCCGAGTCCTTCTACGTCTAGCCCGACTCTGACTCATCGGGTCCCTGTTCCCACTCACTGAGTCAGCCTGACTCGCTAAACGGGGACAACTTACAACCCGCGACTGGACTCGCCGAGTCCAAGGGGGGACTCACCGAGTCCGACGAACAAATCTCACAATTCGCTCCAATCTTCCATCAGAACATCAACCTTGGAGATTTGGAGATTCTGGGACTATAGCTACACGTTAAATTGCTAATTCCACGTGCGACTACGAAGGGTTGGACCTCCTACACTTAAACCCTTCTTATCCTGTGAAAGTTCATATGACTCGCCGAGTTTGAAGAACACTCGCCGAGTTCAAGGCTATATTCAAGGGACTCGCCGAGTTTGAAGAACGACTCGCCGAGTACCGGGCAATCTTCATAGGACTCGCCGAGTGCACTTTAGCACTCGCCGAGTTCCCTTCGACTCTTCACCCAATCTGGCCAAATCTGAGACATGCAACTGATCCAACTCATGGGTCTCAGTTCCTAGGGTCTGGTTATCACATATACACACGAAATCTGGGGGGGTTTTAAGGCTTGAACATCAACCATTGGGGACAAAAGGAACCTAAGAGCTAATGAGCAAAGTGAGGGTTTTATTACCTGATTTGATGCCTTCCCCAGAGAAGATTTCGGATCTACCTTCACTTCTGGAACACTCCAACTTCCTCCTTCTTCTTCTAAGCTCCAAAACCTTCTTTGGAAAATCAAAATCACTCAAGAACACTAAAGGAGCTAGGGTTGTTCTCTACTGCTCTCTCGGAGGAAAATGGCACGAAATGGGTGTTTTAGAATGGGTAAAATAGGGTGCAATGTCTGAAAATAGAGTTTCATCCAGACAGGTGGACTCGCCGAGTCCATATGTCGACTCGCCGAGTTCCCAGCTTAAATCCCGTGTCCACCTCGCTGCTACTTGGCGAGTCGGGACGCAGACTCGCCAAGTTCATGGCAAAAATTTAAGAAAATACTTAAATAAAATCGTACCAGGAATCGGGTGTTACAAATCTCCCCCACTTATTTTAGACTTCGTCCTCGAAGTCTGCTGCTCCCTCCCGGAACAGCTCCGGATAATGCTCCACCATCTCATCCGCGGGCTCCCAAGTCCATTCCGAGCCCTTCCGGTGCTACCACTGCACCTTCACCAGCTCCACCCTCTTGTTCCTCAGTTCCTTCGACTTCCGGTCTAGGGTAGCCATAGGCCGCTCGATATAATTCAGGCTGTCATCAACCTGGATGTCCTCCAAAGGTACCACCGCTGAGTAGTCCACCAGGCACTTCCGCAGCTGGGTGACGTGGAAAGTGCTGTGGATCTGACTGAGTTCGGCTGGCAGATCCAGCCGGTATGCCACCTTGCCCACTCGGGCTGCAACCCTAAATGGTCCAATATACCTGGGACCCAACTTGCCCCGCTTCCTGAATCAGATGACGCCCTTCCAAGGCGACACTTTCAGGAGAACCATATCCCCAACCTGGAACTCCAAGTCTGATCGGCGCCTATCGGCATAACTCTTCTGCCGACTCTGAGCAGTCTGAAGCCTGCTCCGGACCTGCTGAATCTTCTCTGTCGTCTTGAGCACTACTTCGGTGCTCCCCATGACTCTCTGTCCAACCTCGCCCCAACATATCGGGGTCCTGCACTTCCTCCCGTACAACATCTCGAAGGGAGGACAGTCAATACTCGTGTGATAGCTGTTATTGTATGAAAACTCGGCTAAAGGAAGATAGGTATCCCAGCTACCACTGAAGTCTAAAACACACGCCCGCAGCATGTCCTCCAGAGTCTGGATGGTCCGCTCGCTCTGGCCATCCGTCTGCGGGTGGAAGGCTGTACTAAAATGCAGACGAGTACCCAACTCGTCATGAAACTTCTTCCAGAACCTGGAAGTGAACCGCACATCCCTATCCGAAATCACTGAAACTGGCACCCCATGCCGTGCCACTACCTCTCTGATGTAGATATCGGCCAATTTCTCGGCCGAGATGCTCTCCTGAATCGGGATAAAGTGGGCGCTCTTGGTCAACTGATCGACGATGACCCATATCGAATCCACTCCCCGCGCGGTCCTGGGAAGCTTGGTGATGAAATCCATCGTGATGTCTTCCCATTTCCAGAGCGGGATATCCAACGGTTGCATCTTGCCGTGCGGTCTCTGGTGTTCGGCCTTGAACTTCCTGCAGGTCAGGCACCGCTCAACGTACCATGCTACATCCCGCTTCATGCAGGGCCACCAATAGTCCAGACGAAGATCCCTATACATCTTTGTTGCCCCTGGATGAATGGAGAATCGGGATTTGTGCGCCTCCTCCATCAGAACCTGGCGCACGCCTCCGAGGTATGGAACCCACACCCTGCGGTGTAATGTCAATAATCCCCTGCTGTCATGGTCGAAGGAGGAAACCTGTCCCACAATCCGCTCACTATTCCGATGTTCCTCCTTCATAGCCTCCTGCTGAGCCTCCCGGATCCGCTCCAGAAGCGGAGTCACCATACTGCAAAACATAGCTTAACCACCATCAAACTATATTCCACTAACGAGGCTCACATACATATCACAAGTCCCTGGTCTCGTCTCGGCCCTTTTTGAATCGAGTACGGATCCTCCGCTTTCAGTAGTACGGGCCCATACTACCTTCCACGTCTATCCGTACTTTCCTCAAGAATTGCCTCAACTCAACCAAGTCCTTTCTACTAATACTGCGGTTCTCGTGCTACTCTCGCCCTAGGGTTGCCCTAAGTAATCGCCATCCAACTCTCTGCCATCAGCTGCACAAGAAGTCCCTGCTTTCTTTCCCTAACTAGCTCGCGAATACTATTACATATTACTCAGATTAGATAATTCTTCGAATGAGAGGTCCTACCCTACAACGGTTGGACTCAAACAAGAGCTGCGAAGCAGGGCTAGACCCAACCTTCTGAAATTATTTAGTCTTGCAATATGTAACGTAACATATTCGTTTACTAGTTAGTGAGAGACAGCTAGAACTCCTAAAAGCACATAGCAAGCAGCATTCGTGCATTGAGTACACATAATCAAGTATATACTATTCAGGCTATCATACTGACTGATCTGTACTAGCATGCAATTCTCATAAAGCTGGAACACATAAAGCAGGCACATAAGGCATCATTCCTAGATCCTTAGTCCTATTCTAGCATGCTGTTCTACTGAAACTGGAACTGATAATCATAACAATAACTTGTATGGGTACTTTGGGGAAAACTTACTTGAGCTCGGCCGGTCGCGCACATCACACACCTTGTTCTTTCTTTCTCAAAACTCTTTTACTTAGTCTTTAGAAAAATCATTTCTTTATAAAAAAAATCTTTTAATCCCCTCGATTTGAGTCCAGACACCCCCGAAGGTGTGTCCGAATCCCTCAAACCAGGGCTCTGATACCAACTTGTAACATCCCAAAAATACCAGCTAAAAATTTCGTTTTTAAATTAGGTTAATACATAAAACATCGTTACTAAATATTCATAATATTAATTCATGTCTGAAAACCGGTAACATCATAGTAAAATATTCAGAGTACATCCCAGAAAATCCATAGTGCGGAAACAAGAGTGTGTGTGATATGCCGCTACCGCGCCGACTCCTTTCCCCTAGCTGAAGAGGTACCTGAAACAAAACTGTAAACTGTAAGCACGAAGCTTAGTGAGTTCCCCCATCGTACCACATACCATACAATCACATAACATACAGATACTGTCTGGCATATCTGGGTGCCCGACCTACCCCTTCGGTCTTTTCGACCGGATACTGCCCAACATATCTGGGTGCTGGCCTCCCTTTCGGTCCTTTCGACCGGATACTGCCTAGCATATCTGGATGCTGGCCTCCCCTTCGGTCCTTTCGACCGGGTACTAGGGACTATTTCACCCCTCTACTACTACCACATAACATATATCACATAAACATAATCTGTCTAACATGACTGGGTATGACTACCCCTTTCAGCCCTATCGACCGGAAATCCTGGGGACTATCTCCCCTACTGCTACTAGCATATAACATCATATCATACTAGCACATAACATATCAGGTAGTAGCAAACCTATATGATATCACAAAGACAATCATCCATCATACAAATCCTACTGGTGGGCCGGCATTGTGGCCGTAGACCCACCGCTACTGGAAGGTAACTCACCTCGAGGGTAGCTGCTGAAAACCCGCTCAACCTACGCCTGGCTGCCGCACCGGTAACCCTCCGGCTATAAATCTGTAATCATGCATTAGGTACTCATAAACACCCCTTAGGTCAAATGACTGGTCAAAGTCAACTTCTTGGTCAAAGTCAACTCTCTGATTGACTGGACTCGCCGAGTCCATATAGCGACTCGCCGAGTCCTTCTACGTCTAGCCCGACTCTGACTCATCGGGTCCCTGTTCCCACTTACTGAGTCAGCCTGACTCGCTAAACGGGGACAACTAACAACCCGCGACTGGAGTCACCGAGTCCAAGGGGGGACTCGCCGAGTCCGACGAACAGATCTCACAATTCGCTCCAATCTTCCATCAGAACATCAACCTTGGAGATTTGGAGATTCTGGGACTATAGCTACACGTTAAATTGCTAATTCCACGTGCGACTACGAAGGGTTGGACCTCCTACACTTAAACCCTTCTTATCCTAGTGACAGTTCATATGACTCGCCGAGTTCAAGGCTATATTCAAGGGACTCGCCGAGTTTGAAGAACGACTCGCCGAGTACCGGGCAATCTTCATAGGACTCGCCGAGTGCACTTTGGCACTCGCCGAGTTCCCTTCGACTCTTCACCCAATCTGGCCAAATCTGAGACATGCAACTGATCCAACTCATGGGTCTCAGTTCCTAGGGTCTGGTTATTACATATACACACGAAATCTGGGGGGGTTTTAAGGCTTGAAGATCAACCATTGGGGACAAAAGGAACCTAAGAGCTAATGAGCAAAGTGAGGGTTTTATTACCTGATTTGATGCCTTCCCCAGAGAAGATTTCGGATCTACCTTCACTTCTGGAACACTCCAACTTCCTCCTTCTTCTTCTAAGCTCCAAAACCTTCTTTGGAAGATCAAAATCACTCAAGAACACTAAAGGAGCTAGGGTTGTTCTCTACTGCTCTCTCGGAGGAAAATGGGACGAAATGGGTGTTTTAGAATGGGTAAAATAGGGTGCAATGTCTGAAAATAGAGTTTCATCCAGACAGGTGGACTCGCCGAGTCCATATGTCGACTCGCCGAGTTCCCAGCTTAAATCCCGTGTCCACCTCGCTGCTACTCGGCGAGTCGGGACGCAGACTCGCCGAGTTCATGGCAAAAATTTAAGAAAATACTTAAATAAAATCGTACCAGGAATCGGGTGTTACAGAGATGGAGTGATTTGAATGATGGACTTCTTCTTCAATGTGATGGACTTCATCTTCACTTCCCCCTCTTGAGGAATGCAACCCAGGGGCTTCCTCAAGCCATTTTCGAAGGCCATCAACTTTGGCGAAAACGTCTTGAAATTGAGCTTTGAGGGCATCGGCCAACTGTTGATTATTGGGAATGGAGGAGTTGAAGAGCAGTCTATGAATTTCCTTGGTGAGCTGAAGAATCTCGGGACCATGGAAGTTGGAGGATAGGGATCGTTGCAGTCTATTGATTGTGGCTTGAAGAACTGAGATAGTGGACTCATACGCAGTGTGAGTCTCATCTATCAGTTTTTGAGACTGTGGGGCTTGATCCGCAATGACTGCTTGGAGATCTTTCTTGATTGCGGTCACCTCAGAGATGAGGCGTTCCGCAACAGTCATGAATTCCTTGTGATCTGCTTTGCGATTGTTGTCAAGGGACCGGATTCCCATTTCAACTTTGAGAGAAATTCTCTCAGCAGCCAATCGCTCACGCGTTTACAAGCGCTCTATTCGTTCGATTAATGACTGCGGTCCGGGGGTGTCTTCTTGTTGCGGTTGAGTTGGCTTGACCGCAGCTAGGATTTGATCAACTTTTGCTTGTAAGCTCAGAAATTCTTTTCTTGTGACAACATTCTTCTTCTTTTTCTTTTTCTCTTTGGGTTTAGAAGTTGAATGGTGAGAGCCACTGGATTCCTCTTCTTCATCGAACATCATAAGGTCATCATCAGAGGGAGAGGGTTTGTTTACCTCCTGAATGGTATCATCATCAAGACCGAAGGTGGGAGCAGAACTGACTTCTATTGCGGTTCCTTCGTCTTGTGATTCATGAACTGTTGGAGTTGGAATTGGATTTGGAGTTGGAGTTGGAGTTACTCTGGAGGGGCCTGCACCTTCACCTGTTGCTTGAGCTTTGAGGATTGTCTCAGCCATCTCGGTCATCCAGTCTTGAACCTTCAGAATGGTGGCTACGGTATTGGCATTATTGATTGCATCTGCCCAATACTTAGCCACTGACTGGATTTCTTGTTCCTTTTGTTGTTGTTGCTTGATCTGTTGTTCCTTGCGTGCTTGGAATGCCCTTCTGAAAGCGGCATATTTCTTGATGTCTGACTCAGTCACCGGAGTATAGTTCAACCATGAGTCATTTGATTCATCCCTGTCAAATCCTTGGAAGCGCACCGAAGTGTCCTTCGGGTTCACGGATCCTTGCACATTTGTGTTCACCGTGCCTAAACCACCTGCTGCGGATGTAAGCAGAGTAGGATTTCCTGAGCTTCCTTGGTCTCCTTGACCCGTAGTCAAGTTTGGCCTCGGCTCAGTTCTGGCATGGGCAGAAGAAGTGCCCTGCAGTTGGGGAGGTGTTTAAAGTGTTTAGGTTACGTTCAAGAGGATGGAGCGCAACTCCTCAAGTGAAAAGAAATGCAGTCGGGAAGCCCTGGAGACCTTAGGGCGTGCACCAGTGTCGTCCTCTTGGGATTGAACTGGGGGGGAGTCTCCACGAAGCGATGAAACAAACTCACTTTCTGAGCTTGAGTGGTATTCGATGGTGGTGTTGAATGGGTCTGCGGCCACCCCAAGGACTACCGGAGCCTTTTGAGAGGCTTCAGTATTGGTCCGGTCACGCATATGGCCAGTGGTATTGGTTTTTCTTTTCTTAAGGATGGCAATTGGTTGCGCATCCTCATCAGAATCACTATCAGGTGTGGGTGCGGTTGGTTTGATTTTACGTTTGTTGGTGGGTGCGGTTGGTTTGGGAGCATTCTTCTTGGGAGTTCTTTGTTTCTTCTTGGAGGCCAATTGCTTTCTTCTTTGAGAAAGATTGGATAGAATAGTGGAAGAAGGGACTGCGGTACGTTCAGGGTTGATGATTGCGGATGGGTTTTGAAGAGGCGGGGTAGGAAGGTATGGGGCAATACCTTCCGTAGCCTCAATATGATCTGAGACATCAGCAGTCTCAAGACCAAGAGTGGAAAGAATGTGGGTAGGAAGTCTTCGAATTGGTCCAAAAATAGATTGTTCAGAGGAGGGATTGTACCTTTTGAGATCCTTGGGGACAAAGAAATTGATGTCACTGCCCATGTCGATCCCTGCATCCGCATGGAGGTCTGAAATGCAGAGGGACCAGAACCTTGTGAAAGTGAGTTCGGTTGGGTTCTCCCTTGGGCTCTCCTTGGGAATGTATTGAAGAAAGTCGTCCCATAGGATCTGCTCGTAGTTCATGTCATGACCTGTGAAGATACTCCACACCAGCTCCAAAAGTTTAAGTCTCATATTATCCGTGCCTCCGGTTCTGCCGGATAGACTGTGGATGACGAAGTGGGAAACAAATTGCCAGACCGCAGGCAGTTGGTTTTTCTTGAATTCCACAATTCCTCTAATCTTCTTCTGATATCCCATTTGGTAAAGTGCAGAGGTAACGTCCGCCATGGATGGGGTGAAAATCTTGATGGAGGGATGAACAAGGAGGTTAATGGCAGAAAGAAACTTTTCTTTGGACAGAATGACCAAAGAATCGTCAACCAGGTTAAGATGGACTTCTTGTGGGTTTTCGAGTGGGCGATAGGCGGAGAAGGCACATTTGAATAGGGTTGCGATTGGGATAACGTCCGTGAAAGCATCGAAGGGGCCAAACAGGGGATGATTCTTCAGAAACTTGATCATCAGCTTGATCGGGGCATTGTAGGATGAATGATCTTCGAATATAGCTATGAAGTTGCTTGAAGCAATCGTGGGAGAGTCTGAACCAGTAGGGTTCACTGATCCAGATGCCTTGGATTGTTTCTTGGAAACACCTGATTTCACCATTGTAGGAGCTTGAGAGAAAGAGTAGAAAAACAGAGTGCTTGTAGGAATTTGAGAGGGAAGATTCAATGTTCAGAAAGCGTAAAGTGTTTTTGGGGAAGACGAAGGGTTTATATAGGGGTGAAGTGAAACAGTAACTGTTTTTACCCTAGGTAAAAAGAGAGGATAAGGTAAAAGGTCGTTTGGGGGGAATCTTTTGAATTGAAAATTAAATCTCAGCCACATAAGACGAAACGGTTTTAAAAAGGTTTTTGAGATTTTACCAAAAGGGATTTGTATTTAATGAAAAGTCAGACGTACATCATTACGCCAGGTGATCGTGTGGTGAGGGGAAAAGAAGTTGTAACGGATGGGACTTGCTGGGTAAGAGGAAAAGACAGATTAAGGATGCGTTTATGGAAAAACGTTCTTTTTGTCATCATACCTAAAATAGGTCTGACACAAGGTTTATTCAAAAAGGAGAATGAGACAGTTTCTCAAGGAATGTTTTTTTTATTTAATGTTTTCTTATTTAATGAAGGATCATTAAATAGCACACCATGAATCAAGGATTAATGAAACAGTTGAGAAATTATCAATGTGATTGCGAATGGACACTTTATTACGGATGACCAGATGTCATTGCGGATGAACAGATGAATGTCTGCAGTATAGGAACTGAGGAGAGCACTTGTACAAAAGGTTAGTAATAACAAACAATAAGGACGCATGAAAGATAAGTATGATTTATGGTTGCGATACATAGACTGCGGTACCAAAACCATCTATCATAAGTAGCTTTCAGTTAGAACCGCAACGGAGACCAAGGATGGTCTGCGGTATTTATCAATTCAAAAAGAATTGCGGGTCTGGATTCATCATTCCCAACATTTGCAGGAAGGTGTTAAGTTTAGTGGAATCGAGCGCTTTTGTGAACACATCAGCAATCTCTTCATGAGTATGGACAAAGATGAGTTCAATGTTACCTTTCAAGATGTGGTCTTTGATGAAGTGATACCGTAGTTCAATATGCTTAGTCTTGGAGTGCTGAATTGGATTGTGAGAAATAGCAATAGCACTTTCAGAGTCACAGTAAATTGGTATCCGCAACATTATGTATCCATAGTCCATAAGTTGTGTCTTCATCCATAGGACTTGTGAACAACAGCTGGCTGCGGCCACATACTCAGCTTCTGCGGTAGACAGAGATACACAACTTTGTTTCCTTGATGACCAGCTGACGAGTCTTCCACCCAGAAATTGACAACCACCTGAAGTGCTTTTTCGATCTAGTTTGCATCCGGCGTGATCCGCATCTGTGAATGCTTGAAGGCTGAAATCATTGCATGCGGGGTACCATAATCCAAGAGACTTGCTTCCTTTCAGGTACCGTAGTATCTGTTTGGCTGCGGTCATATGTGACACTTTTGGGTCATCCTGATACCTTGCGCATACACCTGTTGCAAAGACAATGTCTGGCCTGCTTGCGGTGAGGTACATCAAAGAGCCTATGATACCTCTATAAGTCTTGTGATCCACAGATTCGCCTGAGGGATCAGCAGAGATCTTATATCTGAAGGCCATGGGGACCTTAGCCGAAGAACAGTTGTCCATAGAATATTTCTTTAACAGTTCAGTGGTGTATTTCTCTTGATGAATGAATATCCCTTGCAGAACTTGTTTCACTTGAAGTCCTAGAAAGAAGTTAATCTCTCTATTCATGCTCATTTTGAATTTGTTGGTCATGAGCTTGGAAAAATTCATCCACCATTCCTTGATCAGTCGATCCGAAGATGATATCATCCACATATATTTGTACTAGCATAAGGTGGTCACCATTTGCTTTTCTAAATAAAGTGGGATCAATCACTCCTCTTTTGTATCCGGACGATACAAGAAATTCAGAGAGAGTCTCGTACCATGCTCTTGGGGCTTGCTTCAGACCGTAGACTGCTTTTTCAAGTTTGTAGCAGTGGTCTGGGAATTCAATACTTTCAAAGCCTGGAGGTTGCTGAAGATAAACCTCTTCTTTTAATTCCCCATTGAGAAATGCACTCTTAACGTCCATTTGGTGTACCTTGACGTTTTTGTGGGCTGCGTATGCTAAGAAGATTCGGATGGCTTCCATTCGTGCCACCGGAGCATACGTTTCATCATAGTCAACACCTTCAAGTTGACTGTAGCGATTTGCAACTAGCCTTGCCTTGTTTCTGACTACCGCACCAGATTCACCCAGCTTGTTTTTGAATACCCATATAGTACCAACAATGGTGTGACCATGTGGCTTCGGGATGAGCTTCCACACTTTGTTTCTTTTGAATTCTTCTAGCTCTTCTTGCATTGCGGATATCCAATCAGGTTCTAGCAATGCTTCTTTGATCGTTCGGGGCTCGACCGAGGACATAAATGTTGCGTAGTGACAATGATCAGATAAGTCCTTGGAAGATCGAGTCTGGATACCTGCGGATGGGTTGCCAATGATTTGACCTGGTGGGTGGTCCTTCGTCCATACATGTAGATGGGGTTGCAGATGATCAGCAGTTGCGGTAGAGGGAATATCTTCAATATCAGAAGATTCTGCGGTTGGAGATGGCAGTCCCCCCTAAATTTGAGAACATCCTGCGGAATCATCTTGGTTTATTGGAATGAGAATGGAATTTTCTTGAGCAGTTGGAAGAGGTTCCCCCTGGATTGCGGATGGGAGTTCCTCTGGAACCTGAGAAGGTTCCCCCTGGACTGCGGATGGAAGAGTGATAATCCTTGAATCGGTTCTTGTGTCAATGTTCTCTATGAGTTCATCATCCGAATCCGAAGATACGTTTGATGGTAATGATTCTCTGCGGATAGGAACTTGAGCAGCATCAAGTACTGGAACCTCGACGGTTGTTGCTTGATCCGGAGTAGAGCTTTCCCCCTCAACCGGAGAGGTGGAAGTATTGAGAGATGCTACTTCGGATAGTGATGGACCAGAAACATCAGCGTGTTGTTGTTGAGCTGCCGGTGACACAAGAACTTCGGATAACTTGGCTGTTTCTACAGGGTCGAAGAGATCATCATAATTGACTTCAACAGGATTTAAAGGACCTGAAGAGGCAGGAATATCACTTTCCATGATTGCTGTGGTTTCAGTGGATGGAGGGGCGTTGCGGATGTGAAAGTCATCAAATTTCACATCGAAGCTTTCAATGATTAGCCTTGTACGTCTGATGAGGACCCTGTAAGCAACTTTGTTAGTGGAATGGCCAAGAAAGATGCCTTCATCAGACTTCGGTGCAAACTTGTTAAGCTGATCTCGGTTGTTGATCACGAAACATCTACACCCAAAGATACAAAAGAAGCGAACATTTGGCTTGCGGTTGTTAAGGCCCTCATACGGTGTTTTGTTGAGGCGTTTGCACATAATTCTTCGGTTTTGAACAAAGCATGCGGCGGCTACAGCTTCAGCCCAGAAGTAGAGAGGAAGGTGTGCGAAATTGAGCATGGATCTGGCTGCTTCTACTAGAATGCGGTTCCTTCTCTCTACTACCCCATTTTGTTGTGGTGTGTAAGGAGCTGAGAAGTTGTGAGTGATACCTTTGGAAACCAAGAAACTGTTGAGAAGATTATTAGTAAACTCGGTTCCATTATCACTACGGATACGTCTTACTGGAAGCTTGATCTGAAATTCTATTTCCTTGATGAAATTGATGAGAATCTGCGGTGTTTCTGACTTGAGTCTAAGGAAGAAGACCCATGTGAAGCGTGTAAAGTCATCTACAATAACCAGTATGTATTTCTTATGATGGAGACTAGCTACGGTTGATGGACCGTAGAGATCAATGTGTAAGAGCTCTAGAGGTTCAGAGATTGAAGAATCAATCACCATGGGGTGACTTGCTTTGGATTGCTTCCCACATTCACACGCCGGACATAGAGTATCGTTGCTGAATTTGAGAATAGGGAGACCTCTGACTAGTTCTCCGGTGACCAAATTGTTGATGTACCTGAAGTTGAGATGAGCTAGCTTGCGGTGCCATAGCCAGCTGACTTCGGATACGGCTTTGGATAGGAAGCACAACTACGGTCTACCAATGATCAGAGAGACATCCAAAGGGTACATGGTACCTTCGGATCGAGATTTGATCAAACATGTGCTCCTATCACTTGTCATTACATAGCAGAATTGATCATCAAATTCAACTCGATGTCCTGCCTTACATAGTTGGCCAACACTGATGAGATTGTGTTTAAGGCTTTCTACATAAGCAACCTTTTGAATAGAAAAATTCCTCGTAGTGAGAACACCGTAACCTCGGATGACTCCATTCGCATTGTTGCCGAATGTAACATTTCCACCATTGCATATTGGCCTGAAATCCCGAAGGTATTCTAACCTTCCGGTCATGTGCAAGGAGCAGGCACTGTCAATTAACCATTCATATTCTTGTTCCTCCTTGCACAAGGCCTGAGAATTACACGGTTAGTTTAGGCATCCAAACTAGTTTGGAGCCTGTGGCAATTGGTGAATTTCTGAATGATGCATGGACCGAGGTTGCAGGGACGGGTCTCTTGTCAACTTTTGATCCTAGTCCTGGGTGTTTGTGTAGATTTGGAGTGTTGTGAGTTTTTGAAAAAGTACGAGGTTTCTGACTGCGACTAGATTTGACATAGGATGAATCCTTTTGACAACTACACTGACATTTACAAAAAGAGATTTTTTCTTTTGATCTGACACTACGCTTGGTCAGCGGTCTATAGGATGAATTGGACTTGATACCGGTCTGAGGTTGGTAATCCCTAACATTAGTGGTGTTGGGTTTTGAAAAAGTTTGTTTTTGAAAAGGTTTAGCACGTGTAGGTCTTTGAGTTCTTTTTGGTGGAGTTGGTAGAATACCCTTCCACTTTTTGAAATTTTGACGTGACTTTAAAAGTGTTAGAGTGGGTAAGATACCCTTCCATTTTGGGTCATCTGAGGAATAGACTTGAAAACCATTGTTTTGAAAAGACTTTGCACCTTATTGGGTTTTGTCAGATGAATTAGAAATAACTGATGAAACTTGACATTCCTTTTTGTGTGTTTTCTTGATAGGAGAGTTTTTTGAAAAATAGTGTGAGAAAACAAATTTTTCTGGACTCTTGGACTTTGGAAATCTGACATGCTTCTTGTTTTTCGAAAAAATTTGTCTATTTGTGCCACGGGATCGAATTTCCTCTTTGAAAGCCTTTTTGGCTAAGGATTTTAGTGAACCCCAGTCTTTGTTGTTCAACTGCGGTTTCCTAGAACCCTTTGAAAATTTGTGAAAGCGAGGGCTTGAGTCATCAGAACTTGAAGATTCAGGGATTTGAGAGCATTGACCCACTTCAAAGTTTTCTATGGGTAATTCGTGATGAATTGTTTGAAGAGTGGCAGAACTTTTGTTCGAAGACTGCGGTAGGGATGACTTGACTACCGCAGATTAAGTCTTAGTTGGGACTGCAGTGGGACTTTTGTGGGACTTTTGGCTATAGTGAGAAACATTGCGGTCTGAGGGCAGAGATGAAAAGTCTTTCGAGACTTCGGGGCCCTCAATGACAATTTCTTCATCAACTACTGATGAGGTTTGAGAATTTGGGTAAATGGTGCCACATATAGGAATTTGATCACATGTGTGACTCGAAACCTCAGGCACAATTTCCTCAATGACACAATTATTGCTTAGACTATGCAGTCTACCGAAGTGAGTTTTGATTTCTTTGGGAAAGGTCTTGTCATTGACTGGGAAATGAAATTCTCGGTCTGGAGGGACATACAGTCTGTCTTTGTTGAACCGGGGTGAGGAATCCATTGCGGTAGGATATCCATTTGACCAACCCCAATTGTATGTATTCTCCACGGTTCCATTGTTTACCAAATTTTCAATAGCTTCACTTTCATTCAACAATTTTTCGATTAAAAGATTTAAGCGTACAATTTCACTCTGAGCTAAATCCCTTTGGTTCAAAGCTATTTCTAATTGGGTTTCACTCAACATTCTTGCATCTTTTTCTAACTCTAAGTCCTTCTCTAACATAGCCATTTTGAGTCTTTTGTTATCCAGTCGTCCTCTCACGTGGAACATCTCTTGGGACGCAATGTTCTTCTCATCTAAGGCTTTGTTATAGTCTGTAAGGACGGCAGCACAAGTGTCATTAAGATCATCTATGTAGGGTTGACAGTCATGCATGTTATAGTTTAGAGTTTGGATCATAAGTTTTACCTGTTCGACGATGCTTAGAGTTCCATCCTTTGCCATGTAGCAGTAGTTTTTGTCTAGCTTTGTAGACCCATCATCATCCGCAGTTGCCAGCATGCAGATTTTCCCTTTTCCTTTGATACTGTTGATGGTTTCATCTTCGTCTTCGGATGACCAAACTTGATGGTCTCTTTTGACATGGGCTACGTATGCCCTTGCCTTTTCTTTATCTTCCAACTCTTGAGCCATTCTAAGGTAGAATGCTTTGTCTTTCACTACATTGGCCTTACAATCTCTTGCAAAGTGATTCTCTTTGTTGCATTTGTGACAAATTACAACATCAGTCTTTTCTTCTGAGGGAGTACCGGAGTCAGTGGTCTGAGTAGACTGCGGTGCCTCCTTTGGTTGATTATTTTGAGATTGCGGTGGTGGATGAGAACTTTTGGGATAACGAGGATGGTTATTCTGGGAACCGAAGTTGCGGTTGAATGGAGGTTTGTTGAACTGTTGATTCTTGCGGAAGGAAGGAGGTGGTAGACGGTTGAACTGTTGGCTAACCAGAGCAATAGCCTTCTGAAATTCTTCTTCATCGTCATACTCTGAGTCAGCTTCGTATGACTGCGGTGGAGTGTCATACGAGGGAGAGTAAGATTGATTATGTGGAGCTTGTGCTATGAGAGCAAGTGGTCCTCCGAAGTCAGCACAGTCTTTGAGTACGGTGGATTCTTGTGCTTGCAGTTCTCCATAGAGCTTGTAGAGTGACAAAGAATGAATCTTTCTATCACCTTGGACTATCATCTTATCCGTAGTCCAATGTCTTCCCAAACCATTAAGAAACTGAATATTTGTTTCATGGTTACTCCGGATGGTGCCCGCATTGGACAACTTGGTGACTATCAGGTTGAACCTTTTGAAGGAGTCTTCCAAGCTTTCGTCGGTATGAGCTTTGAAGTTGTTGAACTCATTGAGTGCGGTAGTAAGCTTCTTGTCTTGTGCTTGTTCTGAGCCTTCGTATAGATTCTTGAGAACTTCCCAAATCTCTTTTGCTGATTTGCAATTTATGATAATATCGAAGTTGTCAGGAGCAACTCCACAGAAGATTTCATAAAAAGCAACAGCATCATTTTCCATTTTATCGAGATCATCCTTGGTGGGATGGCTCATGACTGGTTATCCTCCTCCTAGTCTGGTTGTAGCGCCGTCAGTTTGGACTGGTGTAAGGACTGGGACATGTGGTCCTTCTTCTACGGATCGCCATACATCTCTACCAAGTCTCCTTAAGTATCTTTCCATTCTTTGTGACCAGTGATGATATTCATTTGCTACCAGTATTGGGGCTCGGTTAGAACCACCAACACTGTTGGAAACATTCAGAGATAACGATTGTGCCATTTTTTGAAGTTTTTTTTTAAGAAATGAGCTTCAGTGGTATAGAAGGCCCTTTGAAAATCAGAGTTCTGTTTTCAAAAAGCAACCACTATGGCTCTGATACCAATTGTTGAGAGAAAAACTTAGAGACACACTTGAACAAATGTTAGAACAAGTAGATTGCGGAATAGTTAATCTCAAAGGATCTGAAAGCTCAACAATAATATTAATAAGTTAGAGTTAGATAGTTAGAGAGTTAGTTGCGGAAAAGTAAAGAAATAGAAATGACAACAATTGTTATATCAAGTATACACTTAAGATGATTCATAACAAGGAATGCATTCAAACCAAGTTAATAAGGAAGATCAAACTTAGTGATTAAGTCACAAAAGACTTGCTCCGAAGAGAGGTTATAATCAGTTGTACTCTAGTAGGATTTGAGAGTAAGAAGGGATACGTAGTGAAATAGAGAGATAGAAAAGATAACTTCAGAGATGTGTATTCAGAATAGATAGATGCGTAGTGAAATAGAGAGATAGAAAATATAACTTCAGAGATGTGTATTCAGAATAGATAGATGCGTAGTGAAATAGAGAGATAGAAAAGATAACTTCAGAGATGTGTATTCAGAATAGATAGATGCGTAGTTTTGAATACAAGAGAATGAGCTCTATTTATAGAGACTCACGAAGTACACTAGATTACATCTCTATCAGTCGCCATGCAAGGCATACTGGACAATAGAGAGTATTACAATAAAAGACAAGTAAAGTAATCTAGTAAAGTGACTGTGGTAGGTAGAGACTCCGGATGCGGTTGCTGATGAAGGAGCTCGACTGCGGGTGCTTAACGGCTGCGGTATCTGAAGTTCAAGAGGGTCACTTTTTATGATTCAACAGTATACAAATCACATATAATCAAGATCGAGTAGACCGTTAGATAAGTAGCTTTACTTTAAGTCCACATCCAACAAGGAAAAGGGCCTAAAGCGAAATCATAAATCCTAAGCCTATAAAATCTCAATCATGTGTAACTTTAAAGTATGCACTTTGTAATTATAGACCTGCCAGTGAAGGTTTTTAATTTTTGAATAAGATTCTATTTATTTGACGATTCCTAGTTCTAACTAAATATCGAGGTTCGCACGATTATTACGGTTCTTATAGTACTATGAAATACTTCTATAGTATTTCAAATTTGTAAGTTTGATTCTAGTATTTTCTTTGGTAAGCTTTTGACTTGTTGTTCACTATTACTATTCCTCGACATACGTTGGTCACACCTTGGATAAATATAGTTGATCAGGCTATATTTATTCTCGATCTGATTACATACCCCGAGGCCTAATCATAGCGTCTCAACTTGTCTTAATACTTTTGTAAAATTTTGGTTATGATACTAGACCGATGCATGCATGTACTTATACTTTTATAAAACTAGTGTTTTTTTTCTTAAAAGTATAGTTTGTGAAAACGTTTAGTCAGAGGGTTTTAGTCCCTTTGCATTTATAGTTTGTATATCTTATGTGGTTCGATATACTTAGTTCACTATAAACAATGCTCTGATACCAATTTGTCACACCCCCAAACCAAAATGGCAGAAACATTCGGAGGCGGATGACTTCACGTAGTATCATAACAGTTGAATATTTGTAAAGAAAATAAACACAACCATCATAAATATAATTTAAAAGTTAAATTGTTGAATACAATACATGTCTCAAAATAAATTACAATATGATGAGTTAATAAGTTTTTCTACTGACGGCTTAGCGTCCCTTCTCCAAAAGCTGATGATTTACCTGTATTACTGAATCCCTGAGAAATACAAGTAGTTTTGAAAAAGTGTCAACAATTAAGTTGGTGAGTTCATAAGCGTTTTTGTTCTAAAAATAAAATCATTTTTGGTGTAAAATAACCGAGGTTGTTCCTAGAAAATCCAATATTTTCCATATATGTGTGGTGGTTTGAAAAGGTTCCAAAGACTGAATGCATAAGTGTTTTCCATACTTGAAATAGTATAAGTAGATTTATATAATTATATATAATCGCAAAGGCGTTTAACAGCCCCGTAAACCGAGATATATTAATACCCCATGTGAGTTTTTATAACCGTGCTATTGACCCAGACTGCCTGTAACAACGTTCTTCAGGCGTTGGAATGATATGACATTTGTCACCCCAGACCTTCCGGTCTAACTGTAGCTAACAGTTTAGGTGTGGGATTGTCAATCCCATATAGATCTATACACAAGTATCACGCTCTCCCTACACGAGATTATGGCTTATAAAACAGGACTTAATCTGCGAACTGAAAGGTTCGATGGAGTCAGATATCTCACAAAATTTAGTATCAACAGGTTTGCGTATGAAAAGTTCCATTTTTCTTGTGAATATAAGTATTTCCTCTTTTGTTTATAATATGTAAAACTATCACGAATATCTCATAAACCATACCTATTACAATTTTTCAAAAAGTGTGTTTCATTTAAATGATAAACCTGGGTGTATTACCAACTTTGCATGTAAAGTAGTCTATAACGTAGTAGTAACGTTATTTTACGTATTTAACATTTATACATAAGATGTAGGTAAAACATTAGAATTTATATGTAACGATTTGTATATTAACATAAGTTTTACTTGTGTTTCACTTGTATTTCTCCCCCCCCCCCCCAAAATATAGTAAAAACATGAAAATATAGGGGTATGAACTCACTTGGTAGAAGTGACGTTTTGATGAGGACGAGACTAAATTCGGGCAGCACTTCGACTGGAGAAAGTTGATTTCTCGGAAATCTCTGGGGCGTCGGGACTTGCGTCGTATGCTAGCGGTGATACCGGGGCCTCGAGGTAGCTTAGAGGGGCTAAAGAGGTGTTTGATGGTGAAAGAGTTGAGAGAAAAGCAACCAAACCCGGGCAGCCTCGTTTCTTATTTATAGGGGCTGGCTGATCTTCGGATGTAGGGCGTACCTGTGAGGAACGTTGGGCGTTCCGGAGCGCAGGGCGTTCCCTTCTCGTACGCAGTGCGTTCATCAGTCTCATGCGTCATCTCTGACCGAAGCCTCGGACGGAGCAAGTGATGTGACCAGGGGTGGCGTGGACTAACCGAGACCCATCATTTTCGAACGCGGAGCGTTCCCTCGGAACGCAGGGCGTTCCCTTCAGACCCGCCTCGAAGTGTGTGCCCAGAACTTGTAAAATCCATAACTGTCGCCTACGAGTTCCGTTTTCGATGTTCTTTATATGCACGCGAAGGTGAGAATATACTCTACAACTCTCGTTTAGACTTCATCGGCTAATTTTGAATTTATTTTTAATAATATATATTTTTAACAGGCCGGGACTGGAAAAGTCCGTTAAAAATCCATAACTTCTTCATCCGACGTCCGTTTTCGTCTGTCTTTTTACCGTTGTATTACCATTGACGAGATCTTCGATTCTCGTTTAGGTCGTGTTGGCGGTTTAATGATATCTACTGCTACTCCGAAACTTAGAAAAATCATAACTTCTTCATACGAAGTCAGATGTGGATGTTCTTTTTATGTACGTTCACGGTTTAATGATATCTACAACATTCGTTTAGATACATAAGGCTAAGAAGTATTTTATTGAAATTTTGTATTTTATGCTTAACAGTGTTTTACCGGTTTTGCTGCGGATTTTCGATTGGTCATAACTTCTTCGTTATAACTCGGATTTTTGTGTTCTTTATATTTCTGAAAACCTTGTTACGATATCTATCATTTTATGTAACCCAATGGAGACTTTTGAACATTTCATTTTTGACGCTATATTTATTATATCAAAAATAGATTACCATACTTGAGTTTAGGTCAGTATATTGACTTGAAATATCGGGTTGTCACAGTTAATCCCCAGATGAATCGTTCAATTTTCTTTCCCTCAGAGGTGATCATCCCTGGAAACAAAAGCGATAGTTCACTTAACCTTGAAATGTAGGTATCAATGTCGGAGTTTCGGACCGTGAGGTCCCACAGTTCATGTTCCATCTTCTGGACTTCTCCTCTTGGGCAGTATTCGGCTCTCATCATTTCCTTCAGCTCCTCCCATGGCATAGCGTTTGCCACCGGGAGTGTCATGGCCTCCACGTGACCATTCCACCATGAAAGAGCTTGGTCAGCGAACGTACATGCTGCAAACTTCACCTTACATTCTTCAGGACATCCGCATATCTCAAACACCGATTCCACTGTTTCTATCCATCGCTTCAGGGCTATCACACCTCCTGTCCCGTTGATGGTTCGTGGCTTAACATTGATGAAGTCCTTGTAAGTACAGACCTTTGTTGGTCCTTGATTCATCCCTCAGTTTGAACTTCCAGCTCCATTTCCATTGCCTCCACCATTATTCCCATTATGAATGTGCGCTAAGGCCGCTATGACCGCTACAGAGACTGCTGCTTGGAATGCGGCCGAGTCATTTATGGGGTAGGCGGTGTCGGTGGTGGTGGTGGGGCTGCATTATTGTTCACTGGTGGGTTCCTTCGAGGCATCTTCTGTCATGGAACAGAAAGATGATGAGTGCATAACATATCTTAAGTTTAGGGTATTACTATCTCGTTGATTTGATTCGTGTATGTAATTAGCTTCATAATCTTTATCATAAAACAAGGAAATAATCCACATAGCAGATAACAACATCACGATAAAACACATAATATCTTCCACTAATAATATCCGCTTTAATACATGAAAATTTGCCCAAAAGGGCATATAGTACATAAAAGTATAAAATCTGGCAGCATAACGACTCTATGAGTAGTGTAATCACTTAAACACAGAGTCGGTAGTACATAGCATAGTACACAACTACTGATCCTGATCATACTAAGGAGTGCATAATGGTGGTGGTGAAATCATATTCCAAAATGTTGTGCTAATAATTGAGCCATCTCGGTCATCTCTCCGATGACCTCGTCCCTCTCCTGTTCAGCGTGCACCGCTCACGCCTCCATAGCTAATAGCTGCTGCCGAAGAGCGGCAACTTCTTCTTCCAAAGAGCGAGTTCGATCAACGGGGTCCCCTAATGGTATGGTGTCACACCCCCAAACCAAGGATGGCGAAAACGTCAGGGGGTGGGAACTGACGTCATGTGTGGTATCATAACAACAAGTATAATAGTGACCAAAGCAAACACAACCAACATAAATATAATTGAAAACGTTACACCATAGTATGAGTTTACATGTTTCTAAATCAATTACATTATGTTGACAAAAATGAATTAATTGACGTCATCGCGTCCCATCCTCAAAAGCAGAAGGATACCTGTTTCACTGATTTCCTGAGAATACAAGTGGTTTTGAATAGAGTGTCAACAATTAAGTTGGTGAGTTCATAAGCTTTTGAATGTAGTGTGAAAAACCTTTCCTTGTAAAAGTAGTGTTTGTACCAGAAAAATTCAATATTTTCCTTAAAGTGTGAGTTGTAGTCTTAAAGTCCAAAGACTGAAGTGTGCAAGTAATTTCCATACTTATAGTAAAATATGCAAGTTTAAATCTGTTGGATTAATGTCTAAGTCCATAACTATAATTGGTAAGACTTGACCCGACCCGGCATGGTCCATTTGCGTTGCATGGCATCATGCATTTGGATAGACTATAATGAGAGAAATAACACTTAAGGTTGGTTAATATATTATAAGTTCTAATATATTAATAAGGTTATTTAATTAGTATTGATCAAGAATTAATTTGGAGTTAATTAAGTGATCAAAAGGAGACTAATTAAATATATGGGTTGATTGTGTAAATCATTCATTCTTATATATGTGGGCTTGTGATCTAAGATTCCTTATGTTGGACTAAGTCCATGGGGTGACCCATGGATACTCCATGGAGGTTAAAATCCATGGAGCATAAGGAATGGGTAAAGTTATGAGTTACATGGTGTAACCCTAATAGCCACCATATAAAAGAATCTCATGGCTCAAGAAATCGTGCACTAATGTGTGAGTGTGAGGGCGAGACGATTTCAAGGAGTGTTCAAGTTTCTCTCAAGTTATTCCAAGTGTATTTGGTGTTGTGTGAACCATTTGAGGTGTCACACTTGGGGAACTAGGCACTCAAGCTTCATGAAGACATTCTACATCAAAGAGGTATGTATTCTATCTTGTTATATTTATTATTTTGTATGCTAGATTAGGATAATACCTTGGATGTTCATAATTGTATGTATAATAGAGAAAACATAGATCCAAGGTATTTAGGGTTGCATGTACACTTAGGAGTGTTAGAATGCTCATAACCCAACAGTGGTATCAGAGCCTAGGCTCGTTTTCTTGTTATACTTGCAAAAGTAGCTGAAAAATCGAGTTGGATGCATATATTCGATTGTTTTGGCTGGAATTGGACTAGGAACATTACCCTAAGATGTTTTTGGACTTATAAACTTGTTTTTGATGTGGTAATGTTCATGCTAATCCAATTTCTAAGATAATTGTCATAATTTCAAGATTTGTATTAGTTTGTATGTTCATGCTAATTTCTTGAAGATTGATGATTTGAATTATCTTGTTCTTATGAGGTTCTTAGATTAATAGAAAAGTTGTTTGAAATAGTTGTTTTCAATCCATTTTAATCTAAGAGTTGATTCCAAAGTGTGTTTTTGTAACTTGTCCTCAAGTTATATGAAAAGTCACATTTAAGAATCATAAAACTTATAAAAGTTGGCAAAGGTTACAAAATGAAGAGTCTCTTCATTAAATTAAAAAAAAAGTGTAACCTTAATTAGTTCCATAAGTTACAATAAAAAAAAGGTTATTTTTTTATTAATTAGTTTAAAGTCTTCCATAACTTGTCCTCAAGTTATGGAACTTGAAGAGTTTTTTTTTTTAATTAAAACTACTTTAAACTCATAAGTTATGGAATTAATTAGTTTTGAATAGTTTCAAAACTTGCCCTCAAGTTTTGGAATTTGAAAAGTTTTCACTTATGAATACTTTAATTCCAAGTTAGCCCTTAGAATTTTAAAAGTTAAAATTCAACCCTTATACTTTATAATATTATAAGTTAATAATATTTATATATACGTATAAGAGTAAAGTCAGTCTTACCGTTAGTAGGCCTCATTCACGAAGCCGGTCTATAAGGGGGGTATAAGGTTACTGCCTATAAAATGGCAGTTTAATGGGTGTCCACTCTCACCCACCGCTTCCTTGACTGGTGGAGGGTCGTTAGCCGAACGGGTAGGACAAGGACTATAATTCTCCTTTCATTAAAAGTATTAATGATAAATACTAAGTAACTAAACTCTTATTAATACCCAATCTTAGTTACTTAGGAAAATGTGAATTTGGTGCTAACCCATGAAATTACACTTTACACTTTGCTTAAGTCGTTAGTGGAGCGTGTGTGGTTAACCGGCACACTAACCTGGACTTAACAAGGTAGGCAAAGGGTAACTTAATATTTATCATAGTATCGGTGGAGCGTGTGTGGTTAACCGGCACACTGATTAAGGGGTAAATATTAAGGGTACCAAGTATATTTGCATGGTTATTCACACCTTGTTTTGTGATCCTCGGCATACCAGTCACAAAACCTGAAGGGCACACTCGAGATTGAAACATGCCTTTGAACAGTTCAATGAATCTCAAAGATCTAGGACTTTCAAATCCAATTAAAACCTAATAAATTATTTCGTTTTTCATGGTGGAAATTGGTGAATCGTCATTCACCTACCTTCAAATATTTTATAGCTTGGATTACGGCATTCCTCTTCTAAGTTATAAAATAGTTTGTTGGGTCCTAGCCTTAATATTTCATATTGGGTGTCATATTAAGGACTTTAAATCAACTATCTTGAATATCTCCCAAAAAGATGTCTGGTCTAGACATTTATGATCTTCCCAAATCTCTTGAAACAAGCTTTCCTAAATGAAGATTATGTCCCATGGATATCATACTTCTTTCACCTCCTCCAATTATTCTCCCTAACCCACAAGTTCCTAAAAAGTTTAAGGTCACTCAAGCCCTATTGGCAAGGCAAGGTCTAGGTGTGATCACATCTTGGAGATGTAGTCACATATTGACAATCCGGGAGAGTTGGGTGTCAAAGTCTTGAGAAAGTTGGTGGCTCAACTACTTTCTAAGTCACATAGTGAGTTCTTTTGGGAATCCTATGAAACAGACTAAGACAAGACCCTTAATGATCTTATCTATTTGCTAAGATCAACTTCCTAAAACGCTATGGACATTGACAATGATGCCATTGGATATCCAGTAAAGCTCTCTCTTCCCAATGGAAAGGGATCGGCCATAGTCAACTATGTTGACCCAATGGTAAAGAGAGAGGCGAAGTCTGAGATAGTCCCATTATCAAGGATCCATAGGTAACTATTGCCAAAGGAAGGGGCATTGGTTACGAAGCTGCCAAATTTACCTAAGGATGTTAAAGTCAATAAGTTTGGCTCTACTTCAGGTAAAGTCCATTGTCTAACTCTATTAAGTACATGCTGATTCTGACCGCGAAGATGGATTTCAATCGCATGGTTCGGTGATCAGAATTTTGGAGAATTACTTAAGAGTTATGATATTTATATTGCTTAGGAATAGATAACAACAAGGTTTTCATATGGATTGTAAGGATAAGTTTTTCCGTAAAGTTTTAAAATAAAAGAAAAAAGGTTTTGATTTTATTTATTTTAAGTATCCTTACAATGGCATTTGTGAAAAGTTGTTGCTTATAAGATTCCATTGATAGCAATATTGGAAAAATGGATTTGATTCTTTCGGTTGTGGTAGTGTCTAATATTACCAAATAACGAAAGATTCTCATCACCCAAGGTTCAATTGGACCGAAACTTGGAATCATGCAAGTTGTATAGTATGATGAATGAGAACTTTCAGCTTGGAAAATTAAGACTAATTCCTTATGTGAATAAGGAAAGGACTAAGGGATCGAGTACACATTCTTGTGCACTGGTCAAGTCCACCACAAAAGATCAAGAAGACTATTCGTCATGATTTACTTAAGTTCAGTAAATATGGTTATACTTATAAGTTTAAGTATAAGTCTGTAGCATTGGAGAAGTTTCAATGTGAGACAGAACGAATAAGAAGAATCAAAGTATGGCAGAAAGATAAAAGTTTCTCAAATCTGAAAAGATGGGAGAGTACTTTAGTATCATGTTTATGATCATCTTAATGATTAAGATACCATATCACAATTGGTCCTCTAAAGTCAAGAAGAGGAGTCATGAATTGTTGAAATGGTTAAATCAAAAAGATGAGTCATACTTCGTTCCAAAACAATTCTTAGAGTCATACTCCAAGATTGTAACTTGAGTGACATATCTTAAAGAGGGTTTGTTAACACTAGTCAAATGTAAGAGTAAAAGGTTATATACTCTTGTACATTTGAAATTGGTAAGTTGTGATGTTTTGGATAAAACAGAGACCAACTTAGGCCAATTGTGTAAAGTGTTAGTCTTGATAAAGAATCCGCACTATCTCTTGAATATTTGACAAGGGAGTCTTATATGTCAAGAGGACAGTGGGAGTCTTAAAGCTCTTGAAAGTTTCAAGACTTAATCAAGAATAAAACCTAAAGTCCTTCACTAGCACACGACTTGAGGTTTATAACCTATCGTGTTGAAATTTTTGTGCCTATTCAAGTTGGTTTTGCATAGGAGTTATGAGAGTTCTCAATTGGTTGCACAACTAATTGGAAGCAATGGCAGGCACCTGAGCTGCCAAATGGCAAGAATTTAAGATTGCACAAGTTTAATCAATATGCGTTTGGATTTGTCACTAACCTTGTCTTGTGATTATGGTTTTGACAAATTCACATGGATAAGAACACATACACTATTAAATCTAAGTGTCATAAGGTTTCTCTCCGATTCATGAAAATGATGGTGAGGAAACACTTTCACTAAGTAGATTTTAGCTAGATAGCAATTGTGATATTTGCATTCTCAAAGTCGTTAGTGGAGCGTGTGTGGTTTACCGGCACACTAACATGGACTTGTGAGAAGTGGCAAAGGTCTAAACAATTGAGACTATGATTACGGCATCTCTTTTCATAGTTCTAAAATTGTTTAGACACACATGTGAGCTATCTAAGAGAGGTGTATGATTTGAGAAAGTTTTATCAAAACAATCTAGTATCAAAAATCTGAACTTTGGTAAGAAAGTCAGCTGATTTCTGAGTACATGTCAAAGATAGTGGGAGCATAAGTGTTATGCTAATAATCATCATGTTAGCGTGAGCATGATAATTATGACAAAGGTTTCAAGTTAGCAATGTTAATTATAGAAAACAAAAGTTTCAATTCGTGAGGTTGCAGGGGTTGAAAAAGTTGTTTTGCTATAATTACGGGAGATGAAATTATACTTCATTTCAATTCTAAAAAGCTTAGATTGAGATTTTAATCGTATTTAATCAAGGATATATATATATGAATTTCATGTTGGAATGGCTCAACATAAGGAAATTCTATATATGGGTCCATTATTTGCGTTCTAAAATTCGATTATGATTACGGCATCCCTTTTCATAATCTGAATTTTGAGAACTTGGCAAATTGAAATGGAAAATATTATAGCAAAAGACTGGTTTAGTCTTTATGTGAGACATCATGAATCGTGCCCCATATGCTTCGGATATAGGATCGATTACATGTGCTATATTCATCCTTTCTAAAATTTTCCAAATGCCTGGGGCATTATGAAGGGAAAAGTTCTAGAATTGGATATGACTAAAATGATTAAGCAATTGTCGAGGACAATCTGAGGTTTACCAAAGATTGGTTGCTCAGGGACAGTTGGAAGTATAGTGCTAATTTTGGAAGGACCATATTGACATATTCTGAAAAGAGGCATCTCTTATTCAGAAGTGATGGTCAAAATGGAATATGAAAATGTTTCAAAGTTAGAAATTATTCAATCATTGTAAGATTAGGAAACTTAATGAAAGAAGGATGTTTCCAAGGAGCTGATCTCCTTTGGAATGCTCTGTAATGATTGTTGTCAAGTCTTTCTGACTTCGTGCATAATCATTAAGAGGATCAATGCATATAAGTTTAGAATCTAACAGATTTCAGTAAATGGCATGAATTTGGAATTCTTGCATTTGCAGTAAGGATTTGGGACTGTGAAAAGAGGATCATTGGAGTGATGTTCAATTGATCTATTTTACAAAGTAAAGATCATAGACAAACATAGTATGCATACTTGGTGTATGGCATGACCAGTGTTTAGAAAACATAGTGTACATGCTTGGAGCATGGGACAACTATTGTTTTAAATTCAAGTATAAAGTTGATAAAACCGAAACAATGAATAATGAGTAATCAGTATGGTGATAAATAAAAGTGTTTATTTATATTCATAGGGTTTGATACCATATTTGATTCATTTATTCTTGTGTTTCACTTTGCATGTTTTGACTTCCAGAATAACTAAGTCGCTCTTCCTGAATGATTAAGTTATTCAAACCATCCACAGTCGGTCATATGTTGGAAGTAGATATGAATCAAGACTGTCATGGGTTGGTTTGTAGAGGTCCAAGTTGGTGGACAAAGTGGTGCTACAACACTCATGAGTGCTCATAAGTTCTGAGTATTGGATTCAACCCGCGCTCATTTGAATCACTTCATGGATTTTATCACGAGTGATCATGAGACGATAATATCTTATATTCTTCAAACCTAGAGATATGAGTTGTTACTATGAGTTGGTTATACATTGATTGCACGAAAACGCATTGGTAACTCGATGTTATAAAACGTGCCTTTGTGTATGATTCAACAAATAGTAGAACAAGCCATATGAGTCGAAGTTTATCCATTCCTTTTACCTTCGGGATAAAAGCGATATCTGTGGGCCCCTCGATGATTTAAAGATGATACATGTGAGTGCTTGGCCAAGCCAGGACTGATTTGATTTGTTCAATCAGTCAGTCATCATGAATCGGAAATCAGGAAACAACAAATGGACAGAGAGAATGATTGATAATCCATGTCTCAATCCATATGATATCTAGAATGGAGGAATATATGATCACTTATCTAATGGACAAGTCATTGACAAAGGTCAGAGTTCATCGACAAGGTCAGAGTTCGACAGAAGCTTTTGAGAGCTACGATTGTTGATCGATTCCTGAAGTCATACGCAATAATAGTTTTAGACTTATCCAAGTGGGACACTGTTGGATTAATGTCTAAGTCCATAACTATAATTGGTAAGACTTGACCCGACCCGGCATGGTCCATTTGGGTTGCATGGCATCATGCATTTGGATAGACTATAATGAGAGAAATAACACTTAAGGTTGGTTAATATATTATAAGTTCTAATATATTAATAAGGTTATTTAATTAGTATTGATCAAGAATTAATTTGGAATTAATTAAGTGATCAAAAGGAGACTAATTAAATATATGGGTTGATTGTGTAAATCATTCATTCTTATATATGTGGGCTTGTGATCCAAGATTCCTTATGTTGGACTAAGTCCATGGGGTGACCCATGGATACTCCATGGAGGTTAAAATCCATGGAGCATAAGGAATGGGTAAAGTTATGAGTTACATGGTGTAACCCTAATAGCCACCATATAAAAGAATCCCATGGCTCAAGAAATCGTGCACTAATGTGTGAGTGTGAGGGCGAGACGATTTCAAGGAGTGTTCAAGTTTCTCTCAAGTTATTCCAAGTGTATTTGGTGTTGTGTGAACCATTTGAGGTGTCACACTTGGGGAACTAGGCACTCAAGCTTCATGAAGACATTCTACATCAAAGAGGTATGTATTCTATCTTGTTATATTTATTATTTTGTATGCTAGATTAGGATAATACCTTGGATGTTCATAATTGTATGTATAATAGAGAAAACATAGATCCAATGTATTTAGGGTTGCATGTACACTTAGGAGTATTAGAATGCTCATAACCCAACAAAATCGACATAAACTCGTTTGATTTAAAGAAATCCCCGTAAATCCTATGTTTTGTTAATATTCCATGTGAGTTATTATAACCATGCTATGACCTAGATGGCCTACGACGACGTTGTTCAGGCGTCGGAACTGTTATGACATTTGTCACCCCATACCTGCCGGTCTAGCTGTTGCATGCAGCTTAGGTGTGGGTTTGTCAAACCCAATATAGATCTATACACAACTATCATGCTCTCCCTATAAGAGACTCTGGTTACAATACAAGACTTAAAGTGTATTACTTGAAAAGTAACATGAAGCGAATGTCCCACAATTTAGTCATTAACGGATTTACATATAGTGAAATGAAAACCCTTTTTGTGTAAATGAAACCTTTAGTAATGAGCTTGTAGTGTATATGAACCATAAACTATACATATTATAGTTTATAAAAATGTTATTGTGGTAGTGAACCTAAACTATACCCATTATAGTTTATTAAAATGTTTGTAAGGTTAGAAACCCTTTTGTTTTGTGTTTAATACCTATTTACAAGGTAAAATGACATGTAATATAATAACATATATTTACATAATAACACACACCCTGCTCAGCAAGTTACAAGGTGTGAATGAAACTGATTACATTTTTTCCAGTTTTAACTTTTATGTTCCTGATATTAGAAAAATTATAGAAAAATCATCAAAGGTCCAAATCAAAATCCATAAATTATGAGAGTTTGGAAAATGTGTCTAGGTTGTTCATAATTTTTATTATGATTTTTAGTGACCTCTAACTTGTGTGAAAATGTCCAACTTCACAGACTGGTCCGAAGTGGTTTATGAAATGATAGACTGTTTTGTAAAAATCGCCATAAATTGTAGAAAAATCGTGAGGAGATGTGCAAGTAGTAATTTTAAAGGTATGAACCTGAACTATTTTCACCTTGTACAGTTTTGAAAACTAAAAAGTTTAAGGTGATTAAAACAGTCCGTGAATGGAACTAAACGTTTCTGATAAAAGCTGTTGGTTGAGTTTAGTTGTGTTCTTGATGTTTTAACTTGTATTCCCCCCCCCCCCATAAAACTTAGGAAAACATGAAAAGATAGGGGTATGAACTCACCTTGACTGATTTCAGTAGATGGATGGTGAAGAAAGGAAGTTTCCAAGTCAAGAACACTTGGGAGATGCTTAAAGATTCGAAGATCTAGCAACAAATATGAAGATATTTGTGTAAGGAACCCATGATTTGAGTGAAGAAGTGTAAGTTAATCAAGTGAGGAATGAAGTTTACTTACCAAAAAGGATGAGAAGCTCTAAAATCCTGGAGGAAATCTCGGAATTTTGGAGAGAAGGGAGAGAGAAAAGTGTATTTGCTTTTTGGTTAAGTTGTTGGTGATCTAGGAGGATGTGAGAGGTGTTGACTGTTGGTGTGTGTATGTGTGGGTTTAAGGAAGCTTGTTAAGAAAGGTTAAAGAGTACAAATAGTTGATTGGCTGAAGGTGAATAGTGACATAAAGCATGAATAGTGAACTGATGGTGTCATAACTTTATGGGAAAAGTCAAAGATCACCTTTTGTACCTTGCCTTTGTTCTTAAGCAAAGTGTGGATTCTAACATGAAAACCCTTAGGATAAGCTTATTTTATGATCTTAGAAGGTTTAAAATAATAAATTATGAGTTTATACGAAAATCCCGTGCGTAAATCATCGAAAACGGGTTTAAAACGAAGTCGGGGTCGAAAACCGGGAAAAAGTGGTGAAGTTGTGAGGGTTCTGTCCTTGAAGGTCAAGACCGAAGGTAGGTTCCGTCCTTGAAGGTCAAGACCGAAGGTAGGTTTGGTCCTAAGGCCTTCATGTGAGCTCGGTCAGAGAGGGAACCGAAGATGGGATGGAACCGAGAGCAGTTGGGAACGAACCGAGAGGAGATGCTGCGGACCGAAGGCGAACACCATCCGAACCGAAGGCGAAAGCAGGTTCGGTGTCACACCCCCAAACCAAGGATGGCGGAAACGTCCGGGGGTGGAGGACTTCATGTATAGTATCATAACAGCAATTGTAATAGTAATTCAAGCAAACACAACCAACATATATATAATTGAAAAAAATTACATCATTGTATGAATTACATGTTTACGAATCAATTACAGTATGTTGATAAAATATGAAATAGTAGACGACTTAGCGTCCCATCCTCAAAAGCACTTGATTACCTGTTTAATGATTTCCTGAGAATACAAGTTGTTTGAAAAAGTGTCAACACAAAGGTTGGTGAGTTCATAAGCTTTTCGTTTGTAAAAGTAGTATTTGTGTTAGAAAAATCCAATATTTTCCTTAATGTGTAAATGTAGTCTTAAAACCCAAAGACCGAAATGTACAAGTAATTTGTCATATTTATAGTAAAACAATGCAAGTTTAAATCGACATAAACTCGTTAAATTTTAATGAAGTCCCCGTAAATTCGAATGTTTGTTAATACTTTATGTGAGTTTATTATAACCATACTATGACCAAGGTTGCCTAAAACGACGTTCTTCAGGCGTCGGAAATGTTATGACATTTGTCACCCCAGACCTATCGGTCTAACTGTTGCATGCAGTTTAGGTGTGGGTTTGTCAAACCCAATATAGATCTATACACAAGTATCACGCTCTCCCTCAAGGAGACTCTGGTTACAATACAGGACTTAATGGTAATTTGAAGTAAATGTCTCACAAAGTCATTAACGGAATTACGTGTTATGAAAACTTGGTACCGTATGGCCGTACCTTGCTTAATGAAATATCCTTTGTATAAATGTACCCTTTTTAAATGTATGTGTTATGTAATGTATCATAAACTATACCTATTATAGTTTATCAACCAAGGGTAGTACGTGGTAATGTATGCAAACTATATTCAAAATAGTTTATTTAATGTTTGAATGTATCGATTGTACTTTGATTATAATCACTTGTTATTCTTTATATTTTATATGACCAAATCCATTTGTAAACTGATGTGTGTCTAAATATTAAGATAAAATGTCATATATTGCAGTAACATATAATCACATAAAGATATACACCTTGCTCAACATGTTACAAGGTGAAATGAAATTAACAGCAACTTTTCGTTAAAAACAGTTTCTGTTACCGTTCTTAGAAAATTTATAGAAAAATCATCAAAGCTCTAAATCCAAATCTGCAAATTTTGAGAGTTTGGAATATGAGTCTAGTTTGTTCATAAATTTTATCATGATTTTTAGTGATCTCTAACAGAGGTGAAAAGGTTCATAATCACAGACTGGTCCGGGTTTGCCTCTGAAATGACAGGCAGTTTTGTAAAAATCACCATAAATTGTAGAAAAATCATATGGAGATGTGCAAGTAGTCATTTTAAAGCTAAGAGTTTGAACTACTTGCACCTGAAACAGCTTTGAAAACTAAAATATTTAACTTGACCAAAACAGTCCGTGATTAACGTCCATCTTTTCTGATGCAATCTGTTAGAAAAAGTTTAATTGTGTTCTTGATGATTTTACTTGTATTCCCCCCTTAAAACTTAAGAAAACAGGTAAATGTATGGGTATGAACTCACCTTATGTGGTTTCAGTAGATGAAAGTGAGAGAGAGGAAGTGTTCAACTCAAGAACACTAAGAAGATGTCTTGATGATTCGAGAATCTAACACCAAATAAGATGGAACTTGTGTAAGATATCAATGATTTGAGTAGAATGGAGTTTAATAATTATGTGAATGATGAAGATACTTACTAATTGAAGAAAGAAATCCCTGGAGAAAGCCTTGAAGTTCTTGAAGTTGAGAGAAAAGATGAGAGAATTTTGGAGAGTGTTCTTGGTTGCTAAGTGTAGAATGAAAGAGTTTTATGGAGAATGAGGAGAGAGGATCAATCCTCCAGCTCTTAGAACGTGGGAAGAGCTGGAGATTGGTTGTAAAGGTCCACTAAGGAGACAAGGGGTAGTGGGAAAGAGTGGCTGATCATAGAGTGAGGTGGTGGTGGTTTGCTTTTGCCATAAATTAAGGAAAAGCAAATATTCCCTCAATAATTAGTTCAATCACCAATTCTTTTAATATATTTTATAAAAACCCTGGAGATTTATATATTTTGGGGCCTTAGTTTATAAAATAAAGTTTTGGGTGAAAATCCCACGTTAAAATAATGAAAAACGGAGTTAAAACGAAGTCGTAATCGAAAAACCGGTAAAAAGGGGCTGTCTGCGAGACCTCTCGGATGGAACTTCGGATGCGAGGGTTCGGATTGGAACTTCGGATGCGAGGGTTCGGATTCGAACTTCGGATGCGAGGCTTCGGATTCGAACTTCGGATGCGAGGCTTCGGATGCGAGGCTTCGGATGCGAGGCTTCGGCCCTGAAGCTTCGGTTTCGGATCCTTAAAGCTATTTTACTCGTTTTTACCCCGTTTCAAGCGATTTTTGATCCGGTTAAGGGTCGAGATGACCCAAATGATTACAAAAAGTTAAAGTAACTTCTGAGAGAGATTTGGGAGAGATTTGGGAGAGATTTCAAATAGAAAGAGATAGAGTGAAAATGATTTAGAGAGGTTTCGTTTGTGATTAATTTGAGTGTCCGGCTTCACAACGCAAGGTTCGTAAACCCCATTAAACCGTGTTTTAGTGTCTTACACAATCCCGATGATTGTGTAATAGTGTTTTATCGTTTTGGTTCGTTGTTTAGCACTTGTTAAGGCTAAGGAAAATCAAACACATGAACTTTCCAAATGATGATTTCTCATTAAAAATAGCGAATTGTATAGTGATTACATAACGTAAACCCTAACATATAAGGGTTATTGGAGTTGACCGGTTTGACTTGTTGACTTTGTTTGACTTTGAATTGACCGAAATTTAACGGTTATCACATTCAGTCCGAGGGAGTTCGGTTCCATGAGAGACTTCGGCTCAAGGTGTTTCGGTCTAGGGGCTTCGGTCCCATTAGGGCTTCGGCCCTAATGTGCTGTTTTTCAGATAAACATCCCGTATAAAGTGATTTTGAGCAAGTTAAGGGTCGGGATACCCCGGATGATTATAAAAAGTTGAAAGGTGTTTGGAGAGAGATTTGGGAGATATTTAGAGAGATTTCATTTGTGATTATTGTGAGTGTTTAGCCTCGTAACGCAAGGTTTGTAAACCCCGTTAAGACTTGTTATGAGCTGTTATACGCCCCCGAAGGGTATATAATGGTGTTTTATCTAGTAGGTTCATCACTTACCCTTATTAGGGTTTAGATTTTTAGAACACCCAGAATCTATGAGTGATACTTTTAATTAAGATAGATAATTGTATGATCGTATACATAACGTAAACCCTAATATACAAGGGTTAATTGAGTTGACCGGTTTGACTTGTTGACTTTATTTTACTTTGACTTGACCAGAAATTGACGGTTGTCACATATGGGGTGGTCCTGGTGCACCTCAGTGGTAGGTGGGTTTCTGGGGACTTCATCAGTGTCCCTACCATCCTCAATGTCTTCATCAGTCTCATCAAACTTGTAGTCCGTATCCATATACACATCCGGCTCCTGGCCAGGGGCTGCCTCCTGTTCTACCTCGGGGTTTTCTTCAATCATCCTGTGGGCCACTAGGGCTTGATGAAAATGGATACCTTGTTGTGCCTCATCCATGGTGACTGTGCGAGAAACTAGGGTGAGAAATGTGCAAGGAGAGTAGGTTTATAGTATTGTAATTATTAAATTTTTGGTTTTATAAATTCTTCTTCGGGTATCTAAAAGGGTGAGTTTTTGTTTCATTGTCCATTACAATTACTCCCGGGCACATATCAGTCATACTTTGGATGAATGTAGTTGATCAGGCTACATTCACCCCCAATATGACTACATAATTGTCCGGGCACAATTGAAATGTTCAAATCCTCCAAAGACTTTTCATTAAATGTTATTATGTTGTTATTCTAATATTAGCACATAAGTATGAAAATTTTATTTTGTTCAGAGTTGTTTAGTCCCATTGTGTTTATAGTTGCATATCATGTATGGTTAGATATGCTAGTTCACTATAAACCATGCTCTGATACCAACATGTCACACCCCCCGAACCAGACGGCGGAAACGTCTGGGGCTCGTGTGACTTTAAATTGAAATATCATCACAATGATTATACGTGAAACATAACATAAACATCACCATGCATTACATAGTACAACTGACATTGTTCACATCAAGTACATTGTTTAACATTACATATCCCAAAAACATAAATTGTACGAAGATTTACATTTCACAAATGAAATTCCAAAATACACTTGAAGGTTCTTCAACTTAATGGTTACCTAAGAATACAAGTTATTTTGAAAAAGGTCAACATATATAATGTTGATGAGTTCATAAGCATGTTTGATTGAAAGATTTTGTATTGTTTGTATTACCCAGAAAATCCGATATTTTCTGTAAATTGTCTGAAAATGATTGTAATGATCAAGTATAAATGTATGTATGACTTCCATTGTAAAAACATGTATAAGTAAACAAACCAAAATTTCCTTTTATTATATCTGCTATAAGTAGAAGGTAATGTATAATTGTATTTCCCTAGAAAATCCGATATTTTTTGTAATTTGTAAACGTGTTGTAGTCCTTGCATTATCGTATGAATCGTTCTGTGTTAATATGATTTCCGTGTTGTTTAGATGGTAATGGATCTCTAAGTGAGTCGTTATAACCATACATGATAGTGGCTAATTCGCCTGTCTTGGCATTTTTCCAAACGTCGGTTTTGATCAAGATTTTGTCACCCTAGACTGGCCTAGTCTAACTGTAGCGAACAACTCAGGTGTGGGGGAGTCACCCCCGTATAGATCTATACACAAACTCTCGCTCTCCCTCCAGGAGACTCTGATTATAACTACATGCTACGACCATACACTCAGCGGTGTCAACCGACAGGTCTCACTAGATCCCAATTATAACCCCATGAATATGTATTACTTTATATGTATTTTGATTTCAATCCCCCGGATAATACTTGAGTGTGAAAGGATAAAGCCCAACAAACATGAAAAGGGACAATTGTGGCCCATTAGTCATGTAAGTTATTTCCAGGCTTGTTAGGTATGTGTGACAACCGTCAATTTCCGGTCAAGTCAAAGTCAAATAAAGTCAACAAGTCAAACCGATCAACTTAATTAACCTTTGTATAATAGGGTTTACATCGCGCTTACTATTGTACCACACACTATCTTTATGCAAAGTATCACTTTAAGTCTTCCTGTGTTCAAAAAATCTAAACCCTAATCAGTGTAACTGATGGATCAACCCAATAAAACATTAATACATACCCTTCGGGGGCGTATAACGCTCATAACAAGGCAAAACGGGGTTTACAAACCTTGCATTTCGAAGTTAAACACTCGTAAAGGTCGCAAACATAGCCTCTCTCAATCTCTCTCACTCTATCTCTGTCTATCTCAAATCTCTCCAAGTATGCGAAATCTCTCCAAATCTCTCCAAGTATGCGAAATCTCTCCCAAATCTCTCCAAGTATGTGAAATCTCACCAAGGATGTGAAATCTCTCCCAAATCTCTCCAAGTATGTGAAATCTCTCCAAGTATGTGAAATCTCTCCCAAATCTCTCTCAACTTTTTATAATCACTCGAGGCATCCTAACCCTTAATTTAGCCAAAAACCACTCGAAACGGGAAGATAAACGGAAAACAGCTCTATAGAAGCGAAACCCTCTTAAGGAACCGAACCGTCTTAAGGAGCCGAACCCTCTTAAGGAACCGAACCCTCTTAAGGAGCCGAAACCTCTTAAGGAGCCGAAACCTCTTAGGAACCGAAACTACTCCTTAAGGACCGAAACTAGCTTAAAGAGTCGAACCTGCCACGGACCGAACCCGAACCTCGGAGGACCGAAAGTCCCTTCGGACCGAATCTCCTCTTTCGCCCCACTTCGCTTTCGGTTTTTCTTGACCAGTTCGCCTGCGATGCTCGGACCGAACCCTCCTCTCGGTTCTCATCCATCAACCGAAACTTCTCTCGGTTCTAAACACCCAAGGACCGAACCTTCGGCCCTGAACCCGGATTTTCGCAGTTTCGCCCCTATTTCCCGGTTTTCGACCCCGACTTCGTGTTACGCTCGTTTTTCGTGATTTTAGTGCGGGATTTTCACCCAAACTCGTACTTTGACATGGTAGACCCTAAATATTCATAAATTAACCATATTTTGGGGGAAATCCTTTTCCATGAATAAAAACTATTAAGTTAGATTTTGTGATAGAGTATTGACTTTCCCTAAAGTGTTACACAAGCAACCTCCCATACCCACTCCATGACCACCCTCAGTCACTATTCACATCTGAAAAGTCAATCCTTGTACTCTCACCCTTCCTCCACAAGCTTCCTTCACCCACACCCACATAAAGAGTAAATACATCTCACAATCTCCTAGATCTCTTTCACTCCCACCATAAACTAACACACTTTTCTCTCTCCTTTCTCTCCAAGAATTCGAGATTCTCCAGGGATTTGGAGCTTCTCATCCACCTTTGGTAAGTGAACTTCATCCTTTACTTGATTATCTTACACCCTTTCACTCAAATCTTGGAATCCTTACACAAATATCATCATATTTGTTCATAGAATCTTCGAATCTTCAAGCATCTCCCAAGTGTTCTTCACTTGGAAACTCCTTTTCTTCATCATCCATCTACTGAAATCAGTCAGGTTGAGTTCATACCCCTACATTTTCACGTTTTCTTCAAGTTTTAGGGGGGGGGGATACAAGTTAAAAATACCAAAAACTTAACTAAACTCAAACAACAACTTTTATCAGAAACGTTGAGTCTTATTCACGGACTGTTTTGACCATTTTAACCTAATATATTTCAAAACTGTTTAATATGAAAATAGTTCAGGCTCATACCTTTAAAATGACTACTTGTACATCTCCATACGATTTTTCTACAATTTATGGCGACTTTTACAAAACGGTCTATCATTTCATAAACGAATTCGGACCAGTCTGTGAATATGAACATTTTCACACAAGTTAGAGACTTCTAAAAATCATAATAAAAATTATGAATAAACTAGACACATTTTCTAAACTCTCAGAGTTTATGGATTTAGTTTTCGACTTTGTATAATTTTTCTATGATGTTTTTAAAACAGTGTAGAAAGGTTAAAAACTAGTTACATAGCTTACAATATTAACAACACTTTGTAGTATGTTGAGCAAAGTGCATAACAATAAGTTTCTAAATGTTGAATGTATTTCTTGTTAGTTCATCATCATAAATAGAAATTAGTCATTCATAATAAGGTTTTCCATTCATTTCGAACACATATAATAAACTGCAATAAGTATAGTTTATGGATTTTTACGATAAATGCATACTACATGAAAAAGGTTTTACTCTCAAAACAAATGGGTTTTTCATATACTACATGTTAAACTATAATAGTAATAGTTTATGGATTTCATATCACTAATTTATTTCATAAAGGGTGATTACACTTCCACCACGAAAGAGGTTTTATACTCAAACTACATGTAAACTAGTTAACATAAGTTGTGAGACAATTCTTCCATCGTACTCAAAGAGTGCGGGTTAAAATTCATGTAAGTTATAACCAGAGTCTCTTGTAGGGAGAGTGTGATAATTGTGTATAGATCTATATTGGGATTGAAATCCCACACCTCGCTGCTAGCTACAGCCGGACCTGCAGGTCTACGGGTGACAAGAGTCATAGGATCTTGACGTCTGAAAAACGTTGTTGCAGGTTATTTCTCGTTATAGTATGGTTATGACGACTCACATAGGGAGTTAACAATCTTTCAAGTTTACGGGGAAAATTCTACTTTAAAAAGGGGTTTTATCTATTTAAAACTACAAAACACACACATATTCTCGGTCTTGGGATTTAAGGCTACATAACTTTTATAAGTATTATAAGCATTTAAAACTACAAAACACACACATATTCTCGGTCTTGGGATTTAAGGCTACATAACTTTTATAAGGAAAATATTGGATTTTCTTTGGGAAAACATTACTATTATAAGCATTATAAGTACAAAACACAAACATATTCTCGGTCTTGGGATTTAAGGCTACATAACTTTTTATAAGAAAAATAAGGGATTTTTATTGAAATATACCTTATAAAGTACCGTGTTTATGCTAAATGGCTTTCATGATATTAAAACTACGTTTCATCTAGAATTGTTAGACTTCAGCTGTAATTGCTAAGTGTACATGTTAGAGTTATATATGAATTTAGTCGCAATCGACTTAGAATTGGTGGGCCCCCTTACTTCCTGTTCCTTGTTTGGTTGTGGACCTAGGGCAGACCCATTATATTCGACGGTTTATTTAACTTAAATTTTATATAACTTATATACGCTGGGTGATTATAGAAGGAATCTACGGGTCTTTCTAGGGTACATTACTGCATAACATAGGAGCGTTAATTTCACACTTAATAAAGAAAATATTGAATTTTCTGGAATCATACTCTATCGCTTTTACAAGGAAAACGGCTTCTTTCTCAAATAAAACTCTTATGAACTCACCAACTTAATTGTTGACACTCTTTCAAAACTACTTGTATTCTCAGGAAATCAGTGAATGTCACACCCCCAAACCAAGGATGGCGGAAACGTCCGGGGGTGGAGGACTTCATGTATAGTATCATAACAACAATTGTAATAGTAATTGAAGCAAACACAACCAACATATATATAATTGAAAAAGTGACATCATTGTATGAATTACATGTTTACGAATCAATTACAATATGTTGACAAAATATGAAATAGTAGACGCCTTAGTGCCCCATCCTCAAAAGCACTTGGTTACCTGTTTAATGATTTCCTGAGAATACAAGTTGTTTGAAAAAGTGTCAACACAAAGGTTGGTGAGTTCATAAGCTTTTGTTTGGTATTATTAAAAGCATTTCGTTTGTAAAAGTAGTATTTGTGTTAGAAAATACAATATTTTCCTTAGTGTGTAAATGTAGTCTTAAAACTCAAAGACCGAAATGTACAAGTAATTTGTCATATTTATAATAAACAATGCAAGTTTAAATCGACATAAACTCGTTAAATTTTAATGAAGTTCCTGTAAATTCCAATGTTTATTAATACTTTATGTGAGTTTATTATAACCATACTATGACCAAGGTTGCCTAAAACGACGTTCTTCAGGCGTCGGAAATGTTATGACATTTGTCACCCCAGACCTATCGGTCTAACTGTTGCATGCAGTTTAGGTGTGGGTTTGTCAAACCCAATATAGATCTATACATAACTATCACGCTCTCCCTCAAGGAGACTCTGGTTACAATACAGGACTTAATGGTAATTTGAAGTAAATGTCTCACAAAGTCATTAACGGAATTACGTGTTATGAAAACTTGGTACCGTATGGCCGTACCTTGCTTAATGAAAATATCCTTTGTATAAATGTACCCTTTTTAAACGTATGTGTTATGTAATGTATCATAAACTATACCTATTATAGTTTATCAACCAAGGGTAGTACGTAGTAATGTATGCAAACTATATTCAAAATAGTTTATTAAATGTTTGAATGTATCGGTTGTACTTTGATTATAATCACTTGTTATTCTTTATATTTTATATGTCCAAATCCATTTGTAAACTGATGTGTGTCAAAATATTAAGATAAAATGTCATATATTGCAATAACATATAATCACATAAAGATATACACCTTGCTCAACATGTTACAAGGTGAAATGAAATTGACAGCAACTTTTCGTTGAATACAGTTTCTGTTACTGTTCTTAGAAAATTTATAGAAAAATCATCAAAGCTCCAAATCCAAATCCACAAATTATGAGAGTTTGGAATATGAGTCTAGTTTGTTCATAAATTTTATCATGATTTTTAGTGATCTCTAACAGAGGTCAAAATGTCCATAATCACAGGCTGGTCCAGGTTTGCCTCTGAAATGATAGGCAGTTTTGTAAAAATCACCATAAATTGTAGAAACATCATATCGAGATGTGAAAGTAGCCATTTTAAAGCTACGAGTTTGAACTACCTGCACCTGGAACAGTTTTGAAAACTAAAATATTTAAGTTGACCAAAACAGTCCGTGATTAAAGTCCATCTTTTCTGATGTAATCTGTTAGAAAAAGTTTAATTGTGTTCTTGATGATTTTACTTGTATTCCCCCTTAAAACTTAAGAAAACATGTAAATGTAGGGGTATGAACTCACCTTATGTGATTTCAGTAGATGAAAGTGAGATAGAGGAAGTGTTCAACCCAAGAACACTAAGAATATGTCTTGATGATTCGAGAATCTAACACCGAATAAGATGGAATTTGTGTAAGATATCAATGATTTGAGTAGAATGGAGTTTAATAATTATGTGAATGATGAAGATACTTACTAATTGAAGGAAGAAATCCCTGGAGAAAGCCTTGAAGTTCTTAAAGTTGAGAGAAAAGATGAGAGAATTTTGGAGAGTGTCCTTTGGTTGCTAAGTGTAGAATGAAAGAACTTTATGGAGAATGAGGAGAGAGGATCAATCCTCCAGCTCTTAGAACGTGGGAAGAGCTGGAGATTGGGTGTAAAGGTCCACTAAGGTGACAAGGAGTAGTGGGAAAGAGTGGATGATCATAGAGTGAGGTGGTGGTGGCTTGCTTTTGTCATAAAATAAGGAAAAGCAAATATTCCCTCAATAATTAGTCCAACCACCAATTCTTTTAATACATTTTTATAAAAACCCTGGAGATTTATATATTTTGGGGCCTTAGTTTATAAAATAAAGTTTTGGGTGAAAATCCCACGTTAAAATAATGAAAAACGGAGTTAAAACGAAGTCGTAGTCGAAAAACCGGTAAAAAGGGGCCGTCTTTGGGAGAGATTTGGGAGAGATTTCAAATAGAAAGAGATAGAGTGAAAACGATTTAGAGAGGTTTCGTTTGTGATTAATTTGAGTGTCCGGCTTCACAACGCAAGGTTCGTAAACCCCGTTAAACCGTGTTTTAGTGTCGTACACAATCCCGATGATTGTGCAATAGTGTTTTATCGCTTTGGTTCGTTGTTTAGCACTGTTAAGGCTAAGGAAAATCAAACACATGAACTTTCCAAATGATGATTTCTCATTAAAATAGCGAATTGTATAGTGATTACATAACGTAAACCCTAACATACAAGGGTTATTGGAGTTGACCGGTTTGACTTGTTGACTTTGACTTGACCGAAATTTGACGGTTGTCACATCATCCCCCCGTTAGAAGGAATTTCGTCCCGAAATTTTCATTTTGACTGGGATTTCAAGAGTTTAGGAAGAGATGTGGATACTTTTGTTTCATCTGATCCTCGCGTTCCCAGGTGAATTCGGGTCCTCGTTTAGCGTTCCAACGGACCTTCACGATGGGAATACGACTTTGTTTCGTTCGTTTGATTTCCCGATCCATGATTTCGACTGGTTCCTCCACGAAGTGGAGATTTTCGTTAACTTCGATTTCGTCGAGTGGTATTACGAGTGTCTCATTAGACAAACACTTCTTTAGGTTCGACACGTGAAATGTGGGATGTACTTTGTCGAGTTCCTGAGGTAATCGAAGTTTGTATGCTACTGGCCCAATCCTAGCAAGGATTTCGAATGGCCCGATGTACCTTGGATTTAGTTTCCCGCGTTTGCCGAATTGTATCATTCCTTTCCAAGGGGAAACTTTTAGTAGTACACGATCACCCACCTGGAATTCCAAGGGTTTGCGTCGTTTGTCTGCGTAACTCTTTTGCCGATCGCGAGACGCTTTCAGTCTTTCTCGAATTTGAACGATCTTTTCTGTGGTTTCCCTTATGATTTCAGGGCCAGTGAGGGTACTATTAGAGACTTGCCCTCTAGCTAGCTGTGTATCCCCCACCTCAGCCCAACACAGGGGTGATCTGCATTTGCGACCGTAAAGAGTTTCGAATCGAGCGACTTTGATGCTAGTATGATAGCTGTTATTGTAGGAGAATTCGATAAGCGGTAGATGGGTATCCCATGCTTTGCCGAAGTCTATCACACAAGCTCTTAACATGTCTTCCAACGTTTGAATGGTTCGTTCGCTCTGTCCGTCGGTTTGTGGGGGGTAGGCCGTACTCATGTCAAGCCTAGTTCCCAATGATTTTTGTAGAGACTGCCAAAACCGTGAGGTAAATCTACTATCTCTATCGGAGATAATGGATATCGGCACACCATGGAGTCGTACAATCTCTTTGATGTACGTTCTAGTCAGCTTCTCCATCTTGTCGGTTTCTTTTATCGGTAGGAAGTGTGCTGATTTGGTCAATCTGTCTACGATTACCCATATGGTGTCAAGCCCGCCCGATGTCTTAGACAGCTTGGTTATGAAGTCCATGGTTATTCGTTCCCACTTCCACTCTGGTATATCCGGCTGTTGTAATAGCCCGGATGGTTTCTGGTATTCGATTTTGACCTTGGCGCAAGTCAGACACTTGCTCATATAGGTAGCAATCTCAGCTTTCATGTTCGGCCACCAGTATAATTTCTTGAGGTCCAGATACATCTTATCCGACCCGGGATGGATGGAGTATCGAGTCTTGTGTGCTTCATTCATGACGACGTCTCGGAGTCCACCGAACTTCGGTGTCCAAATCCGGTTCATGATATAACGTGCTCCATCATCCTTGACTTCTAAGTTTTTATCCATTCCCCTTAATGTCTCTCCTGCCACCTTTTCTGGTTTCAAAGCTTCCAGTTGAGCTTCCTTGATTTGTATGGTCAGGTGGGAATGGATTGTCATTGTTAAGGATTTTACTCGGCGCCCCGAGTACTCCTTCCTGCTTAGAGCATCGGCCACTACATTGGCGTTGCCCGGATGATAACGAATTTCGCACTCGTAGTCATTCAGCAACTCTACCCATCTCCTCTGTCGCATGTTGAGCTCTTTCTGATTGAGGATATGCTGAAGACTTTTGTGATCAGTGAAGATAGTGCATTTCGTGCCGTAGAGGTAGTGTCTCCATATCTTCAAAGCGAATACTACTGCTCCTAATTCCAGGTCGTGCGTAGTATAATTAACCTCGTGCGTCTTAAGCTGTCTTGATGCATACGCGATAACCTTCCCTCTCTGCATGAGCACACATCCGAGGCCTTGATTCGAAGCATCACAGTACACTACGAAGTCTTCGGTTCCCTCTGGGAGAGACAAGATCGGTGCGCTGCATAGGGCTTGTTTTAACGTTTGGAAAGCAGTTTCTTGTTTATTTTCCCACTTGAATATCACACCTTTCTGCGTCAAGGTGGTGAGTGGTTTCGCAATCTTGGAGAAGTTTTGTATAAATCTTCGGTAGTAGCCAGCAAGCCCAAGGAATTGTCGAATTTCGGTTGGCGTCTTGGGTGCTGACCAATTCTCGATTGCCTTGATCTTGGAGGGATCCACATGTATGCCTTTCTCACTTACCACATGGCCAAGGAAATCCACTTCTCTAATCCAGAATTCACACTTAGAGAACTTAGCATAAAGCTTCTCCGCTCTTAGTGTCTCTAGCACTTGGCGTAGATGTAGGCGATGCTCTTCTTCGCTTCGCGAGTAGATCAAGATATCGTCGATGAATACGATTACAAACTTCTCTAGGTAGGGTCTACACACTCTATTCATTAGGTCCATGAATACCGCAGGTGCGTTTGTTAAACCGAAGGACATCACCACAAACTCGTAGTGCCCATAGGGAGTTCTGAATGCAGTTTTGGGAATATCTTCTTCTTGAACTCGTAGCTGATGGTAACCTGACCTTAGGTCGATCTTTGAGAAGAAATTTGCTCCTTGGAGTTGGTCGAAAAGGTCGTCGATTCGGGGTAGAGGATATCGGTTCTTGATGGTGAGTTTGTTTAGTTCCCGATAGTCGATGCACATGCGAAAGGATCTGTCCTTCTTCTTTACAAAAAGGACTGGTGCTCCCCAAGGTGAGAAGCTTGGTCTGATGAACCCTTTGCTCAAAAGCTCGTTCAACTGACTGGACAACTCTTGCATTTCTGTTAGTGCGAGGCGGTATGGAGCTCTGGCTATGGGGGTAGCTCCGGGTATTAAGTCAATTCTGAAATCGACTTGTCGTGCGAGTGGTACACCAGGAAGATCTTCTGGGAACACATCCGGGAAGTTACACACTTCGGGGATGTCTTTGATGTCTTTCACGTCTTGTTTCTTGTCTACTACGTGGGCCAAGAAGGCGTGGTACTCCTTACGGAGATACTTTTGGGCTTTGATGCATGAGATGATTTGTAAATTCGCACTAGGTTTGTCACCATAGATGAGAAGGGTTTCGTCATTTGGTAGATTGAGGCGAACGGCCCTTTCGTAACATAGAATGTCGGCACGGTGAGGAACTAACCAATCCATCCCGATGATTACGTCGAAGCTTTTTATGGTGACCGGCATCAGGTCAATTTTAAATGTATGGTTGTCTAGAGTGAGAGTACACTCTGAGTATATATCGCTAGTGCGTTCTACTTTCCCATTTGCCATTTCTACTACATAAGTATCCTTTAGTGATTGGGGATTTTGTTCAAGTAATTGTTTATATTGGTGGCTCACGAAACTCCTCTCCGCTCCACTATCGAATAGTACGCATGCATAAGAGTTATTGAGGAGAAACGTACCGGTAACCACCATGGGATCCTCGACTGCTTCCCCATGTCCTATTGCCAGGACTCTTCCTACTCCACCAGCATTAGGGGCTTGTGCTTTGGGGCAGTTTCTTTTGAAGTGACATGCGTCTCCACAGTTGTAGCAGGTTCGGGTTGCCCCCGTACTGGCGACTTGGTTGATTGGTCGAGCCGGCGCTTTACAGAAACGAGCAGTGTGCCCCTTCCTGTCGCAGTTGTTACAGTGCATCTCCCTACAAGCACCATTGTGGTGAAAGTTTCACTTGTTGCACTTAGGTAGGGTTCCAGCATATGGCTTCGGTGGTGTTGGAGTGGTAGCAGTAGTGGCAGCATTAGTGGCAGCATGGACAACAACAGTTTGTTGCTTCTTAGCGGGGTCCTGTGCTGGTTGGCTCTTCTTTTGGTTCCAGAACTTCCTTTTGTTGTTTCCCCCTTTTGATTGATCAGTGGTGGTGGTTGTAGTATTATGACCGGCTCGGTGGTCAACAAGTTGTTGTGCCAGCTCCCTGGCACTGTCAAAAGTAGTTGGCCTTGAAGCCAGGACACTACTTTGCACTTGGGGAGACAGTCCCCAAAGGTATCGCTCCACCTTTTTCTCCTCCGGAGTAACCATTGTTGGGCAGAGGAGAGCCAATTCATTGAATCGGGTGGTGTAGGTTTCAAGGTCGGAGCCCGTCATCCTGAGGTTCCAAAGTTCTTGTTCCAGCTTTTGAATTTCACCTCTCGGGCAGTACTCCTTCATCATCAAGGTTTTTAGTTCTGCCCAGGATATGGAGCTAGCCACTTCGAGAGTAAGTGAATTAATCCGACAGTTCCACCAAGTAAGGGCCCGGCCGGTGAAAGTGAAGGCTGCGAACTTAACTTTGCTCGCTTCGGGGCAAGAGCACACTTGAAAGACTACTTCAGTCTTTTCAAACCATTGCATTAAAGTGATGACTCCCCCGCTCCCATTGAAGTTGTCGGGTTTGCCATTGGTGAAGTCTTTGTAGGAACACTCTCTTGTACGCCACGTACTGTCTCCGTGGTTAGAGTTTGTAGCACCCGATCCAGAACCACCAGCTCTGTTTGTCCCTATCTGCGATATTGCGGCCGCTACGGCTGCTGTTACTGCAGCCTGGAACATCGCAGGATCAAACTGTGGAGGCAGAGGCGGAGGAGGTGTTGCTGTGTTGCCGGAAGGTCTTGGTCTTCTCCTTGGCGGCATGGTTCTGTCATAAGTCGTAAACCAATGTACTTTTAGTAAAAGTATATTTATAGGAAGAGAAATCTTTTATACATAAAGTATATTATTACGTTGTTTTCCGGTATGTTTACGATACATACGATTTTATACTTTTAATTGACCCAATACATTGGGTTATGAGGTAAAATGAAAGTATAAAATATTTTATTTGAGTTTCCTTGTTTCCAAGTATATGACTGTTTGTAAAAGTTTTACATATACTAATTTAGTCGGGACATAATTAATATATTATATTTTAAAATGATCTTTATCGGTTACTTAATTAGTTGCAAAGTGCATACCAGTCATATGTGATTAAGATATAATAGTCCTTCGAATAGATGACCCTAACTCCAAGACCACAACCAAACAAGGACAGGAAGTGAAACAAAGATACATAAATTCTAAGTCTATAGCATCTTAGTTACATATGACCTTAGCGCATCCACTTAGCAGCTATTGATCTATAAATAAAGACCTATTTAATTCTCAGATAATTTATTATAGTAACACAAAATACTCCTATAGTATTTGTAAATGTTTAGTTTTGAGTTCTTAAAGTATCCTTTTGTAGTGTGTTATTAGGTTTGTTAGATTTGTTGTCCATCCTGACCATCCCCCGGTATATGCAAGTCAATTCCCGGACAAATATAGTTGATCAGGCTATATCCTTCCCAGATTTAATCCACATATACTAAGGCATACTCAAAATTTTCAACTCTTCTTCTTTTGCTTTATGTTTTCGCTAGTTATGATACCATGCGAGCATGTAATGTATGTATGTATACTTTAATCAAGAAAATCATTTATTTTCTAAGAGTATATTTATTTGAAAAATGCACAAATCAGAGACTATTAGTCCCAATTGTGTTTATAGTTTGTATATCTTATGTGGTTTGATATACTTAATTTACTATAAACTGTGCTCTGATACCAATCTGTCACACCCCCAAACCAAGGATGGCGGAAACGTCCGGGGGTGGAGGACTTCATGTATAGTATCATAACAACAATTGTAATAGTAATTGAAGCAAACACAACCAACATATATATAATTGAAAAAGTGACATCATTGTATGAATTACATGTTTACGAATCAATTACAATATGTTGACAAAATATGAAATAGTAGATGCCTTAGCGCCCCATCCTCAAAAGCACTTGGTTACCTGTTTAATGATTTCCTGAGAATACAAGTTGTTTGAAAAAGTGTCAACACAAAGGTTGGTGAGTTCATAAGCTTTTGTTTGGTATTATTAAAAGCCTTTCGTTTGTAAAAGTAGTATTTGTGTTAGAAAATCCAATATTTTCCTTAGTGTGTAAATGTAGTCTTAAAACTCAAAGACCGAAATGTACAAGTAATTTGTCATATTTATAGTAAAACAATGCAAGTTTAAATCGACATAAACTCGTTAAATTTTAATGAAGTTCCCGTAAATTCCAATGTTTATTAATACTTTATGTGAGTTTATTATAATCATACTATGACCAAGGTTGCCTAAAACGACGTTCTTTAGGCGTCGGAAATGTTATGACATTTGTCACCCCAGACCTATCGGTCTAACTGTTGCATGCAGTTTAGGTGTGGGTTTGTCAAACCCAATATAGATCTATACACAACTATCACGCTCTCCCTCAAGGAGACTCTGGTTACAATACAGGACTTAATGGTAATTTGAAGTAAATATCTCACAAAGTCATTAACGGAATTACGTGTTATGAAAACTTGGTACCGTATGGTCGTACCTTGCTTAATGAAAATATCCTTTGTATAAATATACCCTTTTTAAATGTATGTGTTATGTAATGTATCATAAACTATACCTATTATAGTTTATCAACCAAGGGTAGTACGTAGTAATGTATGCAAACTATATTCAAAATAGTTTATTAAATGTTTGAATGTATCGGTTGTACTTTGATTATAATCACTTGTTATTCTTTATATTTTATATGTCCAAATCCATTTGTAAACTGATGTGTGTCAAAATATTAAGATAAAATATCATATATTGCAATAACATATAATCACATAAAGATATACACCTTGCTCAACATGTTACAAGGTGAAATGAAATTGACAGCAACTTTTCGTTGAATGTATCGGTTGTACTTTGATTATAATCACTTGTTATTCTTTATATTTTATATGTCCAAATCCATTTGTAAACTGATGTGTGTCAAAATATTAAGATAAAATGTCATATATTGCAATAACATATAATCACATAAAGATATACACCTTGCTCAACATGTTACAAGGTGAAATGAAATTGACAGCAACTTTTCGTTGAATACAATTTCTGTTACTGTTCTTAGAAAATTTATAGAAAAATCATCAAAGCTCCAAATCCAAATCCACAAATTATGAGAGTTTGGAATATGAGTCTAGTTTGTTCATAAATTTTATCATGATTTTTAGTGATCTCTAACAGAGGTCAAAATGTCCATAATCATAGGCTGGTCCAGGTTTGCCTCTGAAATGATAGGCCGTTTTGTAAAAATCACCATAAATTGTAGAAACATCATATGGAGATGTGCAAGTAGCCATTTTAAAGCTAAGAGTTTGAACTACTTGCACCTGGAACAGTTTTGAAAAATCAAATATTTAAGTTGACCAAAACAGTCCGTGATTAAAGTCCATCTTTTCTGATGTAATCTGTTAGAAAAAGTTTAATTGTGTTCTTGATGATTTTACTTGTATTCCCCCCTTAAAACTTAAGAAAACATGTAAATGTAGGGGTATGAACTCACCTTATGTGATTTCAGTAGATGAAAGTGAGATAGAGGAAGTGTTCAACCCAAGAACACTAAGAAGATGTCTTGATGATTCGAGAATCTAACACCGAATAAGATGGAATTTGTGTAAGATATCAATGATTTGAGTAGAATGGAGTTTAATAATTATGTGAATGATGAAGATACTTACTAATTGAAGGAAGAAATCCCTGGAGAAAGCCTTGAAGTTCTTGAAGTTGAGAGAAAAGATGAGAGAATTTTGGAGAGTGTCCTTTGGTTGCTAAGTGTAGAATGAAAGAACTTTATGGAGAATGAGGAGAGATGATCAATCCTCCAGCTCTTAGAACGTGGGAAGAGCTGGAGATTGGGTGTAAAGGTCCACTAAGGTGACAAGGAGTAGTGAGAAAGAGTGGATGATCATAGAGTGAGGTGGTGGTGGCTTGCTTTTGTCATAAAATAAGGAAAAGCAAATATTCCCTCAGTAATTAGTCCAACCACCAATTCTTTTAATACATTTTTATAAAAACCCTGGAGATTTATATATTTTGGGGCCTTAGTTTATAAAATAAAGTTTTGGGTGAAAATCCCACGTTAAAATAATGAAAAACGGAGTTAAAACGAAGTCGTAGTCGAAAAACCGGTAAAAAGGGGCCGTCTTTGGGAGAGATTTGGGAGAGATTTCAAATAGAAAGAGATAGAGTGAAAACGATTTAGAGAGGTTTCGTTTGTGATTAATTTGAGTGTCCGGCTTCACAACGCAAGGTTCGTAAACCCCGTTAAACCGTGTTTTAGTGTCGTACACAATCCCGATGATTGTGCAATAGTGTTTTATCGCTTTGGTTCGTTGTTTAGCACTGTTAAGGCTAAGGAAAATCAAACACATGAACTTTCCAAATGATGATTTCTCATTAAAATAGCGAATTGTATAGTGATTACATAACGTAAACCCTAACATACAAGGGTTATTGGAGTTGACCGGTTTGACTTGTTGACTTTGTTTGACTTTGACTTGACCGAAATTTGACGGTTGTCACAGTGAAACAGGAAACCAACAGCTTTTGAGGATGGGACGTTAAATCGTCAAACATTTCATTTTGTCATCATAGTGTAATTGATTTTAAACATGTAAACACATACTATGGTATAACTTTTTCAATTATATTTATGATGGTTGTATTTACTTTGAGCACTATTATACTCGTTGTTGTGATACTATACATAAAGTCCTCCACTCCCGGACGTTTCCGCCATTCTTGGTTTGGGGGTGTGACAGATTGGTATCAGAGCATTGTTTATAGTGAGCTAAGTATATCGAACCACATAAGATATACAAACTATAAATGCATTGGGACTAAAGTCTCTAACTAAACATTTTCAAATAACTATACTTTTAGAAATAAATAGTTTCTTGTTAAAAGTACATACATGCATACCGGTTTAGTGTCATGTCTAAGGAAAACACAAAAGTTAAAAATAGAGGAGTTGTGCAATGTGAATATGCCCTGGGATATGCAATCAAGTCTGGGAGGAATATAGCCTGATCAACTATATTCATCCGAGAAGTGACTAGTATGTGTCGGGGGATAGTCATAGTGGACAACAAGTCTATCAACTTACCAACACTTATACAAGAAAATCGTTAAGAACCAAACCTAACATTTAAAATACTATAGGAGTATTTTGTGGTACTATAACTTATGTGAAAACTAAACAGATTCTTACTAGTGGATCTACAATCACTAAGTGGATACACTAAAGTTATATATAACTTAGATATCATAGACTTAGAATCTGTGATCATTGCTTTACTTACTGTTCCTTGTTTGGTTGTGGTTTTGGAGTATGATCACTTATTCGAAGGTCTATCATATCTTTTGTTATATGTAACTGGTATGCACCATGTCATTATAGAAGTAACTAAGGAGGATCAAACCCCTACAAGTATTTTTAGGAATATGATTATTATATGCCTCTTACCTCACCCCTATTCTCGCACGGACATCATGACAAGATTTTGCTTACCAGGAGACCCCTACTTTCCAAACCCGGAGAGTTAGTGGGTGATGAGGAAAAGAGTCGGAGGTGGAGCCAAAGGTCGACAACTCTCCTTACATAGCCAGGGATCTCGCGAACCGTTTCGACTACATAGAACCTGTGCCCCGTTAGGCAGCATTGATTGAGGGGTGGAGTCCCCATCAGCAACAGCAATCGCCATTTGGGGACCAACAAGGTTGCAGTAACCTCAACCATCGAGGACCAAAATAGGGAGACTGTGAATCGAGTTCGGGAACTGCGTGCTACTACAGACGCTACCATCTCACAAACTCGAGACTTAGAAAGAGACTGCTATTTCAGAGACCAACTCATTAAGGATCTTATCGCCGCTCAGGCGAAGGCAAAGGAGTATCAAGATAGACACTCAACACTCGAAGAGAGAGTGGTCGCAACCGAGCATAGGTTGGCAGAACTACAGGACGCATCGGCTTCGTTTCAAGCACCACTGGGGACGTATTATCCTGATCAGAGTTCATGTTACTCACAAGACCTTGTAGATTAGGTCTATGAGTATGCGTTGGTGCTACTCCCCTCCATGTGTAGGCCCGACCCTGCGAGTTAGTAATTACACTAGTCGAGAGATTTATTTGCGGTCCAAACTTTTCCTTGCAATGATGTGGTGTAGACCTGCATCAGGCACAAAAGTTTCTCTAAAACTAAATATGCTAGAAACATACAAATGTGCGTATTATTTCATTGGAGCAATACTACCAAAAATTCATAAGTTTATTTCATATAGACTCTCATTATGAATTGTTTTCAGAACACCATAAAAATTGGAACACGATACACTCAGAACTAAGATAAACTTAGCGGATAACTCCCGACGTATAAACCCTTATTCAAGACTCATTATCATCTTGCATTTTTAAACCTCATGGTTGAAAGGTGCCTTTTCGTAGAACCATAGGGTGCGGTCATACCAGCACTAATGCCCCGGATCCCATCAGAACTCCTCAGCTAAGCGTGTTTGGACAAACATAATCCTAGGATAGGTAAAACTTAATGCCCGTACAAAACCTACTTCTACCCACTACCATTACTCCGTCTCAGGAACGTTAGCAGAAACATCGAGAATAGTTTGGTAATATGCGAAATTTATATATGTGTATATAAATGATAAGGATATAACTAGAGATAATCATCCCCACTCACGACATCGTTTATCCCCATGCAACAGGGTTATGTCTTCACAAGAAGGTAACCAGCCAACAAGCAAGGCAGCAATCCTGCAGATAGACTCTGCTACTTATCAAGCTGCGGTCACGGCAGCCATGACAGCCGTCATGGCACAACTCAATGCTAACAACGCCAGCAGAGGTGAAGGCGATGTCGGCAATACTAACCACAGTAACAGTCGAGAACACCAGCGGGTGTCCACCAACGAAGGCGCCTCAGGCCACAAACCTAAGAACAAGAAACGAGAGTTTTGGGACAAAAAGAAGTACAACCTATCTCAAAAACATGCTAAAAGACAACAAATCGTGGCTGCCCCTGTAATTACAACAGCAGTCACGACTCATGCCTCGACACTAGCCACAACGCCTGTCACTCAAGCACAGGTCAGACCATATATGGGAACACTCCCAAAGTGTAACAAGTGTGGCTACCATCACAATTGGGTTTTCCGGGTGCCGCACTGTAAAAACTGCAACAAGAACGGACATACTTTCCGCTTCTGCAGGACCCAGACCCAGCGCATCGCTTCAATCACCAATACCAGTGTAAGTCCAGTATGCCACATATGCGGTGGAATGGGACACTTCAATAGAGACTGTCCAACTGAGAGGAATGACGGGGGAGCAGGAGGAGTGTGACAAACAAACCAACAGGAGCAACAAGGAACCTTATTAGGACTTTTGTAATGTTTCCAACAACAAAAACGTTTAAGTACCATATGTTTGTAATGAATTTGGTATGTTTGCTAAAATTACCGTCTTTCAAAAAAAATAGTTAAAATACTCTCCCGTTCAAATCAAATCAAAGACACTCATATATAACCATAGTATCATTATCGGTGAGCTGTGATGACTTGGTGTATACATCAGGGTTAATTATAATCGAAATACTACAGACTTAAAGCGAATAATTTTGTCCTGACTCTTGTTCCATGTCTAGTAGTGGGGTTAGGGTAGAGCCACTCGCTCGACGATTTCATCAATACCAAATTACATACGACTTGCATATACCGCTCGATCATAGAGTGACCTTTCAGGGATCATGATATAAGGTATCATTACTAGCTATCAGAACACACTTACTACCAGTACTAGCTACTGTGGTATGAATCATTTGCGGTAGCAATAACACCGATCAAAACGGAACACACTGAAAAGAAACACAGGATGCACTAATACTCTAGCGAATATCTCTTACGAATACAACTTAACACATGTTTTACCTAAAAGATATGTTGTCGTGATTCGATTTCGATTGGTATAGTCCTCACCTTCCCTATTAAACGGCTACGAAAAGACCCTTCACCTAACCCACTGAATATCGAAACCCTCGCTTTTCATAAACGCAAATCCGACACGGACCTCCGGATCATCTCTGGCTGCAAAACCCCAAAACACTCACCAGAGGAGTATTATACCTTCCGAACCTTTTCAAATTATTCCTAGTAAACCCTTCGAGAATATCACTCGTATAGCAGGTCAAGATCAAGCACAAAAGCTTGGGACGAATATGGTTAGTCTATCACTACTAAGTGTATACGCGAGGACAATATATAATTAAGATTCTACGGACATTGGATGTGTGCTTCTGCCCTATTTCCTGTTCCTTGTCTGGTTGTGGACTTGGGGCAGAGTCACCCATCCAACTGCCTTACCAACCCTAATTACATACGACCTATATGCGCAAGTTTAAGATAGATGGACCAGGTACGAGTCCTACCAGGAACTGCGGGACAAGGCTACCCAGGAGTACGAGTGAACGTTCTACCATCCGAATAAGCAGGCCCTATGCAGCACTCCGAGGAGAAGTTATTACTTATGACTTAGTACAAATTCGAGAAAGGCTGAAAGCATCTCGAAACCGACAAAAGAGCTACACAGATAAGCGATGCAAACCCTCGGAATTTCGGGTTGGTGACCGAGATTTGCTAAAAGCCTCATCGTTGAAAATAATGGTATGTTTCGGTAAACATGGGAAGCTGAATCTAAGGTACAACGGGCCATTCGAAATCCTCGCTAGGATTGGCCTGGTAGCATACAAACTCCGACTGCCACAAGAACCTAATAATGTACATCCAACCATCCCCGCGTCAAATTTAAAGAAATGTATGTCTGACGAGACTCTTGTGATACCTCCCGACGAAATCAAAATCAACGAGAGTCTCCACTTCATGGAAGAACCGGTAGAAATCATGGATCGAGAGATCAAGAGAACGAAATCAAAGTCGCATCCCTGTTGTGAAGGCCCGTTGGATCATAAAATGAGGACCCGCGTTCACCTGGGAACGCGAAGACCATACGAAACAAAAAAAACCGCATCTTTCCACAACTCTCGAAGTCCCGGTCAAAGTGCTAATTTCAGGACGAAATTCCTTCTAACGGGGGGGATGATGTGATAACTGTCAATTTCCGGTCAAGTCAAAGTCAAATAAAGTCAACAAGTCAAACCGGTCAACTCAATTAACCTTTGTAAGGATTTACATCGCGCTTACTATTCTACAACACACTATCTTTATGCAAAGTATCACTTTAAGTCTTCCTTTGTTCAGAAAATCAAAACCCTAATCAGTGTAACTGATGGATCAACCCAATAAAACATTAATACATACCCTTCGGGGGCGTATAACGCTCATAACAAGGCAAAATGGGGTTTACAAACCTTGCATTTCGAAGTTAAACACTCGCAACGCAAACAAAGCCTCTCTCAATATCTCTCACTCTATCTCTCTCTATCTCAAATCTCTCCAAGTATGCGAAATCTCTCCCAAATCTCTCCAAGTATGCGAAATCTCTCCAAATATCTCCAAGTATGTGAAATCTCTCCAAGTATGTGAAATCTCTCCCAAATCTCTCCAAGGATGTGAAATCTCTCCAAGTATGTGAAATCTCTCCAAGTATGTGAAATCTCTCCAAGTATGTGAAATCACTCCAAGTATGTGAAATCTCTCCTAAATCTCTCTCAAAATCTCTCTTAACTTGTTATAATCACTCGAGGCATCCCAACCCTTAATTTAGCCAAAAACCACTCGAAACGGGAAGATAAACGAAAAAACAGCTCTATAGGAGTCGAACCCTCTTAAGGAGCCGAACCCTCTTAGGAACCGAAACTACTCCTTAAGGACCGAAACTAGCTTAAAGAGCCGAACCTGCCATGGACCGAACCCGGACCTCGGAGGACCGAAGGTCCCTTTGGACCGAATCTCCTCTTTCACCCCACTTCGCTTTCGGTTCTTCTTGACCAGTTCGCATGCGATGCTCGGACCGAACCCTCCTCTCGGTTCTCATCCATCAACCGAAACTCCTCTCGGTTCTAAACACCCAAGGACCGAACCTTCGGCCCTGAACCCGGATTTTCACAGTTTCGCCCCTATTTCCCGGTTTTCGACCCCGACTTCGTTTTAAACTCGTTTTTTCGTGATTTTAGCGCGGGATTTTCACCCAAACTTGTATTTTGACATGGGAGACCCTAAATATTCATAAATAACCATATTTTGGGGGAAATCCTTGTCCATGAAAAAATCTATTAAGTTAGATTTTGTGATAAAGTGTTGACTTTCCCTAAAGTGTTACCAAAGCAACCTCTCATACCCACTCCATGACCACCCTCAGTCACTATTCACATTTGAAAAGTCAATCCTTGTACTCTCACCCTTCCTCCACAAGCTTCCTTCACCCACACCCACATAAAGAGTAAATACATCTCACAATCTCCTAGATCTCTTTCACTCCCACCATAAACTAACACACTTTTCTCTCTCCTTTCTCTCCAAGAATTCGAGATTCTCCAGGGATTTGGAGCTTCTCATCCACCTTTGGTAAGTGAACTTCATCCTTCACTTGATTATCTTACACCCTTTCACTCAAATCTTGGAATCCTTACACAAATATCATCATATTTGTTCATAGAATCTTCGAATCTTCAAGCATCTCCCAAGTGTTCTTCACTTGGAAAATCCTTTTCTTCATCATCCATCTACTGAAATCAGTCAATGTGAGTTCATACCACTACATTTTCATGTTTTCTTCAAGTTTTAGGGGGGAATACAAGTTAAAAATACCAAAAACTTAACTAAACTCAAACAACAACTTTCATCAGAAAAGTTGAGTCTTATTCACGGACTGTTTTGACCATCTTTTACAAAACTGTTTAATATGCAAATAGTTCAGGTTCATATCCTTAAAATGACTACTTGTACATCTCCATACGATTTTTCTACAATTTATGGTGACTTTTACAAAACTGATTATCATTTCAGAAACGAATTCGAACCAGTCTGTGAATATGAACATTTTCACACAAGTTAGAGACTTCTAAATATCATAATAAAAATTATGAATAAAGGTTGATTACACTTCCACCACGGAAGAGGTTTTATACTCAAACTATATGTAAACTAGTTAACGTAAGTTGTGAGACAATTCTTCCATCGTACTCATAGAGTGCGGGTTAAAATTCCTGTAAGTTATAACCAGAGTCTCTTGTAGGGAGAGTGTGATAATTATGTATAGATCTATATTGGGATTGATATCCCACACCTCGCTGCTAACTACAGCCGGACCTGCAGGTCTACGGGTGACAAGAGTCATAGGATCTTGACGTCTGAAAAACGTTGTTGCAGGTTATTTCTCGTTATAGTATGGTTATGACGACTCACATAGGGAGTTAACAATCTTTCAAGTTTACGGGGAAAATTCTACTTTAAAAAGGTGTTTTATCTATTTAAAACTACAAAACACACACATATTCTCGGTCTTGGGATTTAAGGCTACATAACTTTTATAAGTATTATAAGTATTTAAAACTACAAAACACACACATATTCTCGGTCTTGGGATTTAAGGCTACATAACTTTTATAAGGAAAATATTGGATTTTCTTTGGGAACACATTACTATTATAAGCATTATAAGTACAAAACACATACATATTTCTCGGTCTTGGGATTTAAGGCTACATAACTTTTTATAAGAAAAATAAGGGATTTTTCTTGAAATATACATTATAAAGTACCAGGTTTACACTGAATGGCTTTCATGGTATTAAAACTACGTGTCATCTAGAATTGTTAGACTTCACCTGTAATTGCTAAGTGTACATGTTAGAGTTATATATGAATTTAGTCGCAATCGACTTAGAATTGGTGGGCCCCCTTACTTCCTGTTCCTTGTTTGGTTGTGGACCTAGGGCAGACCCATTATATTCGACGGTTTATTTAACTTAAATTTTATATAACTTATATACGTTGGGTGATTATAGAAGGAATCTACGGGTCTTTCTAGGGTACATTACTGCATAACATAGGAGCGTTCATTTCACACTTAATAAAGAAAATATTGAATTTTCTGGAATGATACTCTATCTTTTTTACAAGGAAAACGGCTTCTTTCTCAAATAAAACTCTTATGAACTCACCAATTTAATTGTTGACACTCTTTCAAAACTACTTGTATTCTCAGGAAATCAGTGAAACAGGAAATCAACAGCTTTTGAGGATGGGACGTTAAATCGTCAAACATTTCATTTTGTCATCATAGTGTAATTGATTTGAAACATGTAAACACATACTATGGTATAACTTTTTCAATTATATTTATGATGGTTGTATTTACTTTGAGCACTATTATACTCGTTGTTGTGATACTATACATGAAGTCCTCCACCCCCGGACGTTTCCGTCATTCTTGGTTTGGGGGTGTGACAGTATGCAACGGACACGTTATAGCCCATTAAGCATATGATGAATATTTCAGGCCAAATCAGCAATGCAAATGGGCCACTAAGGCCCAATAGCATGTAAAGGCTAATTTATGCCCATTAGGCATGTATGTAATTGGGTCACTAAGGCCCAATAGACATGTAATGATTATATTGGGCCCAATAACATGCAAATGGATCATGAAGGCCCAATAAGCATGTATAGGGAGTACTAAGCCTAATAGTCATACCGTCGTTGTATTTCGTATGTTTGTTATGATATGGTACTTTTAATCGAAACATTTACACGTAATGTTATAAAAGTCCAATCTTTGATTATAACGATATTTTTAGTTTATTTCAATTTAAAAATACCATTTTAACCCTTAATTTATAAAAGTTTCTATCTTTGGTCCAAATGTTTAATAATTGACAAATTTGGCCCAAAATACATATTTGACACTTTCAGCCCCTTTTCACAGAAAATTTCATTTTCAACCCTTATTTGAATTAAATGACATTTTTGGTCCTTTTTGGTGAAAAATAACATTTTTAGCCCATTAAATCATTAACTTAGCATTTTCGGCCCAATTACATATTTAATTTACAATTTTGGTCCAAAATACATTTATTGACATTTCCAGCCCTTATTTTGTAAAAATTCACATTTTTTGCCCACTTTCCGTAAACTTTACATTTTTGGCCCAATTTAGAAATAAGTGTCATTTTTAACCCTTATTTTTGTTTATTTTCATTTTTGGCTCAAGTTTTTGATTAAATAACATTTTAATCCCGAAAATTTTATATTTTTGCATTTTGGGCCCAAAAACCGTAAGGCCCAAAATTTAAGCCCATTATGCTAAAATTTACACCTTTGGTCCTTTGAAAAGTGTGATTATCATATAAACTCCATTTCATGCAAATATAACCTTTTTGATCCTTATAAAACCGAAAATGTCACATTTTTCCCCAAACTTTACTTTATTTGTCAAAATGGTCCGTATACAAGATTTTTGTTTTGTTTTTTTTCACATCTTAAACATATAAACACTTTTATCTTTGTAGTATGATGACTAGTATGTTTTAGTTCAAGAATCTCACCCATTTTGTTAGAGATTTCGAGTTATGTCAAGTTATACTACATTTTCACAACAATAAACTAAGGAAATCACATATAACATGCATAAATACATAGATCTACACATAATACTTGTATTCTCCCCCCCCCCCAAAAAAAAAAACAATTAAGAACCGAAAACAAGGGGATACGAACTCACCATGGGGTTTGGATTCGATTTGATGAAGAGATTGAAGAAGATTTCGACTTTAGCAAGCCTCTTGAAGAGGTTTTCGAACTTGGATGGTTCTAAGAGACATGATCCACAAAATATGGGTGTAAGAGGAGTAATTAAAGTGTAAAGATGTGGTAATCCAACTTAGGTTTGTAAAATCTTACCTAGGATGATAATCTTGATGAAAAAACCCTCTTGAAGACACCCACATTGCGAAAATATGGAGGTGGGGGAGGAGTTCTTAGAGAGAGTTTGAAGGAAAAGTTTGAAGATGTGTTTGTGTTGGTTCTTGCTCTCGGCAGAGGAGGGGGAAAAGAGAGAGGTGAGGATGTGATATATTCATACATGTATGAGATTTTATGGTTTGTTTAAAGGTTAATTTGTATGGAAAACCACCATGCAAATGTGATGTGTCAAATGCAAATTAACCCTCTTCTTTTTTTACACACACACACACACACATATATATATATATATATATATATATATATATATATATATATATATATATATATATATATATATATATATTTATATATATATATATATATATATATATATATATATATATATATATATTGGGCCGAGATTTGGGCCAAGGAAATAAGAATGAAATGATTTGGGCTCAACCTTGGCCTTGTTCGAATTTTTAAGAAGTCTAACCATATTTTTCGCCCCATTGGGCCTTTAGGGAAGTTCACGGCCCAATATGGGTTCAATAGATAGATTACGGCCCAATAGAATAGAAGAAGTGGAGATTATATCCCATTAGAGGTAAGATGAACCATTTTAGACCCATATGGCCCAAAATGTTGAGTTTTATGAATGTGGGTCCATTTAGAGCCCATTTAAGGGTTCTAAGCACAAGATAGTCAAATTGGAAGCTTATGGGTCCATTAGGCCCAATAAGGAAATCCTAGTCCATAACAAACTTGAACCGGGATTCTTAGGGTTTTCAACTCCCAATTGACTATTTGAAACGTTTTGAATAGAGTTTTAAACTTTAATTGATGAACCTTGATTGAATTTGTTGTCATTGATTGAGCATAGTGTTTGATATCAATAAAAATTACATGTATCACAAGGGATGATGTTTACAAGAGTACATAATTTCCTAGCTACATTGCTAGTTGTGTCATGTACGAAGATGAATTATGGAAGAATCTAAGAGTCATTACTTGCATGAAGGCAAGAAAGTGCTTACGGAAAAGATGCCTCGCTTTCTTGGCCCACGTGATGGATAAGCAAGTCAAGGGTAAGGAAATCTAAGATATTCCACAAGTGTGCGATTGCCCAAATGTATCCCCAAAGGATCTACCTGGACTACCCCCAGTCAGGCAGGTTGAATTCTGAATCGACATAATCTCTGGTGCAGCGCCAGTGGCAAGATCTCCTTATCGCCTGGCACCATCGAAAATGCAAGAACTATCCGGTCAACTCCAATAACTAATTAACAAAGGCTTTATCCGGCCAAGCTTCTCATCCTGGGGAGCTCCGGTGTTGCTTGTCAAAAAGAAGGATGGATCGTTCAGGATATGCATTGACTATTGAGAGTCGAAAAAAATCACTATTAGAAAAAAACAACAATACCCACTCCCGAATATCGATGACTTGTTCAACCAGCTGCAAGGACCTTGTTACTACTCTATGACAGACCTAAGATCCGATTATCATCAACTTAGAGTTCTAGAGCAAGAATTTTCATAGACGGAATTCAGAACTCGATACGACCACTACAAGTTCTTGGTTATGCCCTTTGGGTTGACACATGCACCGACAATATTCATGAATCTTATGAACCGAGTGTGCGAACCCCATTTGTACAAGTTCGTGATCGTATTTATCGATGATATTCTAATATACCCACAAACCAAGGAATAATATGACCAACACTTTCGTTTGATTCTAGAACTACAAGGAAGGAGAAACTATATGCAAGGTTCTTAGAATGCGAATTTTGGATCAATGAGGTGAGTTTCCTCGATCATGTGGTTAATAGCGAAGGAATTCATGACGACCCTGCAAAGATTAAAGCAAATACGGATTGGAAAGAACCAATGACATCAACCGATGTACGTTAATTATTAAGGCTTATAGGCTATTACCAAAGATTCATCGAGAATTTCTCTAAAATAGCCAAGCCTCCAACTTCTCTAACCCAGAAAGACAAGAAATCTAATTGGGGAGACAGTCCAGAGTCTACCTCCTAGGGATTGAAACAATCGTCGTGCAGTGCACCGATCCTGCCTTTCCCCAGAGGGAACGGAAGACTTGGTTGTATTCTGCGGTGCATTTTGCCAAGGATTAGGATGCATTCTGATGCCAAGGAATAAAGACATTGCATACACATCTAGATAACTCCAGCCAAACGAGACAAACTACCCTACCCTATGACTGGGAGTTGGGAGCGGTAGTATTTTCCATAAAGAATTGGAAGCACTACCTATACAAAACGAAGCGTCTCGTGTTCACCGACCATAAAAGCCTCCAACATAGTTTCAATGAGAAAGAGCTCAACATGAGATGACGAAGGTGGGTAGAATTGTTAAATGACTACGAATGTGAAATTCATTATCATCTTGGTAAAGAGAAGGTCGTAATAGACGCCTTCAGCAGGAAGGAACGAACAAAACCACTTTGCATAGAGGCTCTAACCCTAACAATCCGCTCTAATCTCACCACCCAAATTCGAGCTGCCCAGCTGGAAGAACTCAAACCCGAAGACATCGTGGAAGAGAACCTGCGTGGAATGGACAAGCATTTCGACGTCAAGGAAGATAGAACACGATATTTCATGAACCGGATTTGGACCTTGAGGTTTCGTGAAGTCGGGAACCTAGTTTTAAATAAAAATTATAAGTCAAGATATTCGATACATCCCAGATCTGACAAGATGTACCTCGATATTAAGAGGCACTATTGGTGGCCCAACATGAAGGCAGGGATTGCCACATATGTCGGTAAATGCTTGACTTGTGCCCTATTCAAAGAAGAGTACTAGAAGTCATTAGAACTACTATGACAGCCATCAGGTCCAGAATGGAAATGGGAAAAGATAGCCATGGACTTCATAACGAAGTTGTTGAAGAATTCGAGCGAGCATGACACCAACTGAGTAGTGATTGACCGCCTAACAAAGTCTGCTCATTTTACTAGCCATAAAAGAAACTGACAGGATGGAGAAACTCAGTAGGAACTACATTGATTAAGTAGTCAAACTGCATGGAGTACCAATATCTATCATCTCAAATTGAGATAACATACCTGCTTCCAGGTTTGGCAAACGTTGTAGAGATCTATAGGAAACAAAACAAACGTGAGTACTGCGTATCATCCTCAAATAGATGGACATGGTGAAAGGACAATCCAAACTCTACAAGACATGCTCAGTGCTTGTGTGATAGACTTCTAAAATGTATGGAATATTCATCCACCACTAGTCGAGTTTTCATATAACAATAGTTATCACTCCAGCATACAGATTCCCCAATTCAAGGCCTTGTATGAGCACAAATTCCGTTCTCCGCTATGTTGGATATCCAACTGGATAGAAATCATGTTGGAGATACCTTAGGAATTGGCCCCGAGATCATTCGGGAAACCATGGAGAAGATCGGCAGGGTTAAGGAAAGGTTAAAGGTCGCACACCTATAGTAAAAGTACGATGGCACTCTCGTAGAGGGTCGGAGTTTACTTCGGAATGAAAAGACCAGATGAAGCATAAGTATCTGCAAATGTTCGGTGGTTCTCCCTCCAGTAGTAAACAAAATAATAGTATGAACAAAAAAACAAATCGGGACGAAATTCCTTTAACGCGGAGGTAATGTGACATCCTGGAATTTAGGTCGAAATCTATGAATGGTCAGTTCGCTGCAAACCACACTGTAGTGAACCTGAGACATAGTACCCATGAGATTTTATGTAACAACGTAATTTTTCAAAACAAATTTTCATTTAAAAACATTCATTCATTCCCACGATAATCATAAAAACATAATGTGTCCACTGTAACATAACAAAACATGTCCCAAGATCTCGATATCATAAACTCCATAAGTGTGTACGGATCATGCCGGCGCCTTCCCGCGATCCTCGCTAGTACCTGAAACACATCACACAACAACTGTAAGCATAAACGCTTCGTGAGTTCCCCAAAATACCTCATACCCCACATATGCCTTTCCAGGCCACAACTCTATAGGATCTTCCGATCCGTGTGTCTCAGGGGACTTCCGTCCCAAATCCTGGTAGACCTTCCGGTCCGTACCCTCTTGACCTTCCGGCCCATATCATCTCGACCTTCCGGTCCTTACCATATGTAACATACATAGCACATACATACATATCATCTTGACCTTCCGGTCCTTATCATTCATAGCATACATAACACATACATATCACATAACCGCATATAGCACATACATCATAGCATACAAGACCTTCTGGTCACACATAGGTACCCTTCCAGGTACAGTATAGTGAGAAAACTCACCTCAATGAAGTCAGATAACCTCTCGTGCTCAACGTCCCGACTTAGCCTCCTCCTATTATTCAAATAACATTCCCGATCAATACTCTCTCATGATCTCATCTCTACAGACTGGGTAGAAGGCCATTCTACCCTTCCCTGAACTCTCCTGAATCAGCCTTGACCAGAACCCTAAAGTCAACGAAGGTCAACGGTCAACTTTGACCCGACTCGTCGAGTGCACTAGGGTGACTCGGCGAGTACACGCCTGCCCTCTACGCCCCTGGTCCTCCCTTGACTCGCTGAGTCAACCTTATACTCCACGGGTCGTCACAGGTCGCGAGTCGCGGGCCAACCCGACTCGACTCGTTGAGTCTGCTCATGGACTCGGCGAGTTCATTCAATGCTCACACTCAAATGACCTTCTGAGGTCAGATCTGTTCCTCTAATCCATAGATCTAACCTTCCCAAGCTCAATAAACACGTAAAGGTTCGAACTTGATACTCATGCAACGTCTAAATGACTCTACTTGATGATTTAGCCCCAAATACAACATCCTAAGTCCATTTCTTTCATATCTCATCATAAAGCAAGATGGATAAGGTCCTCTGGACCACTATGGGTCCAGATCTGAAGCCTAAACATGATAAGGGACCATATCTCCAACAAATCATCCCAATAAAGGGTATAGAAAACCCTAGATCCATGGATTCTTTATCAAAACAGAAAGAGGATCGATATGCTACCTCAAAGATGATGCCCTTTGCTTGAAAACCACAGATGTGCAACCTCCTTGGCCTCCTCTAAGCTGGAATCAACTTCTTCTTGCAAAATCAACCCACAAAGGTCCGATAATGGCTTCTTCTCTCTCTCAAATGCTCAAGCACTAATAGGGTTTCTCTCAAGGGTCTGGTAGCCGCAAATGGTGGCTATAAGGGTCCTTAAATAGGTCCCAAACCCGAGGAATTAGGGTTACATTAAACAGCATGGACTCGCCGAGTCCATGAATGGACTCGCCGAGTCCTTCATTAAATCAGGCCAACACATCGCGATCCAACTCGGCAAGTCTGGGCGCCTACTCGTCGAGTCCCCCCTCTAAAACTCAATATAAAATACTTAAAATAGGATACCTGGGAATCCGGATGTTACAATTCTCCCCCACTAGGATCAGACTTCGCCCTCGAAGTCCTGCTCGACAAACAACTCCGGATGCTGCTCCCGCATCTCCAACTCCGGCTCCCAGGTCAGCTCGGACCCTTTCCGATGTTGCCACTGGACCTGCACCAGTGACACCTCCTTGTTCCTCAGAACCTTGATCTTCCGATCCCGGATCGCGATTGGCCTCTCCGCATAATTCAGGCTCGCATCCACCTGAATATCCTCCAGCGGTACCATCGCCGACTCATCGGCTATACACTTCCTCAACTGGGACACGTGGAAGGTATCATGAATCTGGCTCAACTCCGCAGGTAGCTCTAACCGATATACTACCTTGCCCACCCTCGCGGTCACCCTGAATGGACCGATGTACCGGGGCCCCAGCTTGACCCTCTTCCTGAATCGGATCACTCCTTTCCAAGGAGATACTTTCAGGAGTACGAAGTCTCCCACCTGGAACTCCAGCTCGGATCGTCGCCGATCCGCATAACTCTTCTGACGACTCTGAGCCGTCAGTAACCTCTGTCTAACCTGTTGTATCTGCTCTGTCGTCTGAAGCACTATCTCAGTGCTACCCATCACACGCTGCCCTACCTCTCCCCAGCAAATGGGAGTCCGACACCTCCTCCCATACAACAACTCGAAAGGAGGCATACCAATACTAGAATGGTGGCTGTTGTTGTAGGAAAATTCAGCCAATGGCAGATACGTGTCCCAACTTCCTCCGAAGTCCAACACACATGCTCGAAGCATGTCCTCGAGCGTCTGAATAGTCCGCTCACTCTACCCGTCCGTCTGTGGGTGGTAGGCGGTACTGAAATGCAATCTCGTACCCAACTCCTCGTGGAACTTCTTCCAGAACCTGGAAGTGAAACGTACATCTCGATCAGACACAATCGAGATCGGAACTCCATGACGCGATACCACCTCTCTCACATACAACTCAGCCAACTTCTCAGCAGAAGAGCCCTCACTGATAGCAAGAAAATGCGCGCTCTTCGTCAGTCGGTCGATGATCACCCAAATTGCATCAACACCCTTGCGGTCCTTGGCAATTTGGTGATGAAATCCATGTAAATATGTTCCCACTTCCACTGGAGGACCTCAAGCGGCTGCAACTTGCCTTGCGGACGCTGGTGCTCGGCCTTAACCTTGCGACAGGTCAAGCACCTCTCAACAAACCATGCGACATCCCTCTTCATACAGGGCCACCAATAATCTTTCTTCAGGTCCAAATACATCTTCGTGGCCCCGGGATGGATCGAGAACCTCGATCTATGCGCCTCCTCCATCAGAATGGTACGTGCCCCGCCTACATACGGCACCCAAATCCGACCCTGAAAGGTCATCAGCCCTCGACTATCCATCACGAACTAGGAAACCTGCCCGATCACCCGCTCCCTCTTGCGGTTCTCTGGTATCACAGCCTCTGCCTGGGCCTCCCGAATGGTGTCCAACACCGGGGTCATCACTGTCAACCTCATACAAGTGCCTCGAATCGGGGCACTCTCCGCCCTACAGCTCAGCGCATCGGCTACCACATTAGCTTTGCCCGGGTGGTACAGGATCTCACAATCATAATCCTTTACCACATCCAACCATCTTCTCTGACGCATGTTCAGATTGGGCTGATCCATCAGATACTTCAAACACTTATGGTCCGTATAAATGGTACACCGAACCCCATACAAATAGTGACGCCAAATCTTGAGGGCGAACACTACTGCCCCCAACTCCAGATCGTGGGTGGGATACCTCGTCTCATGAGGCTTCAGCTGCCTCGATGCATACGCTATTACATGCCCTCTCTGCATAAGCACCGCACCCAACCCCGATATTTATGCGTCACAATACACCACAAAATCCTCCATCCCTTCCGGGAGGGCTAACACAGGGACTTCGCACAATCTCTGGCGAAGTGTCTCAAACGAGGTCTGCTGCTCCGGACCACATGAAAAAGCAACACCCTTCCGGGTCAACTTGGTGAGAGGCACGACAATCTTGGAGAAATCCCTGATAAATCTCCGATAGTAGGCGGCCAGTCCTAGAAAACTCCTGATCTCGGTGGGAGATCTCGGCACTTCCCAACTCATAACCGCCTCAATCTTGGCCGGATCGACCAAAATCCCATCCTGGTTGACGAGATGTCCCAAGAACTGGACCTCCCGTAACCAGAACTCTCACTTGAAGAATTTGGCATAAAGCCTCTCCGTCCTCAATACCCCGAGAATCTCTCTTAGATGCTCCTCGTGCTGCTCTCTAGTTCTCGAATACACCAGTATATCGTCGATGAACACGATCACCGAACGATCCAACATCGGTCTACACACCCTGTTCATGAGATCCATGAACGCTGCTGGGGCATTGGTGAGCCCGAAAGGCATCACCACGAACTCGTAATGCCCATAACGAGTCCTGAACGCCGTCTTCTGGATATCCTCATCACGCACTCTCATCTGATGATATCCAGACCTCAGATCAATCTTGGAGAACCAAGACGCTCCCTACAACTGATCGAACAAATCGTCGATCCTCGGTAGTGGATAACGGTTCTTGACCGTCAGCTTGTTCAACTCCCGGTAATCAATACACATCTGGTGTGAACCATCCTTTTTCTTGACAAAAAGGATCGGCGCTCCCCATGGCGAGCTACTCGGTCGAATAAACCCCTTCCCCAGCAGCTCCTGAAGCTGCAAGGATAACTCCTGTATCTCTGGCGGCGCAAGGCGATAAGGCGCCTTGGCGATAGGTGCTGCCCCCGGAACCAAATCAATGCGGAACTCTACCTGCCTCTCGGGAGGCACCCCCGACAACTCCTCGGGAAAAACATCCGGGAACTCGGGCACTATCGGAACGTCATCCACCGAACTCAGCCTCCCAGCAGCCTCTCGTGTGTCCAACACATAGGCTACAAACCCGCTGCAGCCCTGGTGTAAACTCTATCTCGCTCTGGCAGCCGAACAGAACGCTGACCCACATCGGGTACCCTCGCCGTACACCGTAAGTACTCCCCCACTGGGGTCTCGTATCGACACCAACTGTTGCTCGCATTCTATCACAGCCCCAAATCGGCTCAACCAATCCATGCCCACTATGACACACACGTCCCTCATCGCTAACGGGACCAGATCTATCGGGAACTCAACACCGAAGATCTCGAGTACACATCCTCGAATCACCTCTGTAGCATACACCGCTCGCTCGTCAGCTATGGAAACTCGCAGAGGTCGACTCAACGCCTCTCGCCTACTACTGATGTGCCGACTAAACGCTATCGACACAAACGATCGACTCACACCCGAGTCAAATAACACTAAGGCAGGTACAGAACTCATAAGAAAAGTACCTACACATATCATAATATAAGCATAATATCTCAACGTAACATAAATAAATAAGGAATACATACCAGCCACAACATCGGGCGCTACGCGGACCTCCTCCGCTGTCAACTGGAAAGCTCTCCCACGAGCCTTCGGTGCCTCGGCCTTCACTGGCCGAACCTCGGTAACCCTAGCAGCAGGGGCAGATCCCTGTGCTGATCCCTGATGTAACTGCGGGCACTCGGCCTTCCGATGGCCAGTCTGGTTGCAATGAAAGCAAACCATAAATCCCTTGGGGCAATCCTTGGCGATATGACCCTCCTTGCCACATTTGTAGCAAGCACCCGATCGACAGACCCCATCATGTCCCTTGCCGCACTTTCCGCAAGTGCGGCCCTTCTGACCTCCAGATCTCGTATCAGCGGACTTGGTCCGCTTGGCTGCCGGCTGAGACTGTGCCGGCCGCTAATCTATCCTCTGAGACTCGGCCTCCTCCCTGGCCTGAGTCTCCAACTCAATCTCCCTCTTCCGGGCATTTGCCTGAAGCTCAGCAAATGTCCGGTAAGTCGATTTCGACACGAACTCCCGTATATCCCTCCTCAAAACGCCCAAATACCGGCTCATACGTGCCTGCTCAGTAGACACCTACTCAGGGCAGAACACCGCCCTCTCATGAAACTTCCTCGTAACCACAGTAACCGACTCAGTACCCTGCTTGAGGGTCAAGAACTCCTGTACCAACCGTTCCCTCTCCACCGGGGGAACATACTCGTCTCTGAACATGGTGGTGAACCTCTCCCAGGTCACCGCTGAAACCTCTGCAAGAGTGAAGCTCGCCGTCACGAACTTCCACCAGTCCTTCGCTCCCAAGCAAAGTTGGTTCAATGCGAACCGTACCCTCAGATGCTCCGGACATGAACACGTGTAGAAGCATCCCTCGATATCAGCATTCCATCTCATCGCAGCGATCGAATCCTGCGTCCCATCAAACTCTGGTGGCTTCGTGTTACTGAACTCTCGAAGCAACAACGAGTCACCTCCTTGAGGTCTGGCAGCAGCCACAGCTGCAGTAGCTGCAGCAGCAGCAGCCTCAGTCACCGCGGCGTACTGCTCATCGAAAGTCTCAAGCAGTGTGGTCTTGATAGACCCAAACATCTCCGGAATCTCGGCCCTGATCGCCGCCGCCACCTCATCGTGGATCATCTGACGGAGCTCCTCGTCACTCACGCCGCTCGACTCAGGTCTGTGGCGTGTCCCAATCATGATGTCTCTGAAATACAACATAAGAATATCAGAGACTCGCTCGAGCATACTCGCACTCGATAACTCAACCCTACTTGTGTTGAGTTTTAGTATACTACAACATCCTATGGTACACATACAACCCTAAATACCTTGGATCTATGTTTTCTCTATTATACATGCAAATGGTTTCCAAGGCATTAAACCTATAACTAGCATGCATTTGACATAAACCATATAATATACTAGTTAGGGAAACATACCTTTTATGTGGCTTGAAGTCTTGATGTATTTGGCCTTAAGAGCTTAGCACCAATAGTATGAAATGCCTCATATGGAATCACAACACACCTAGGAAAAAGGTGGCTCTTGAGAGAGAATTCCATGCACCAAAACACCTCCATATTTCTCTAAGAAAAGAAGTGGTGATTTTGGCTATGGAGTAACCTATTTATATGTAGGATTCCAAGGGTCATGGGTATAACCCATAATCCATACCCATCGGTTTTATGATCCATGGTTCATGTGGCCCAACTCTTTATGTATCCATACATAAACTTGGTCCAACATGGATCATAAGCCCAACACATATAAATATAACTAATTATCATAATTAGTCCCCATAGATTTAATTAGTCTCTTTTGATCACTAAATTAATTCCAAATTAATTCTTGATCGATACTAATTAAAACATATGATTTCATATTAATATATTATAACTTATAATATATTAATAAACCATAAATAACCTTCTCTCAAAAGTCCATCCTAACAAATTGTCCTGATGATATGCAACCCAAATGGACCATGCTACTCTCGGGTCAAGTACATACCAATAATAGTTTTGGGCTTAGACATCTAATCCAACAGTCTCCCACTTGGATAAGTCTAAAACTATTATTGCAAGTACGACTTCATAACCCGACTAGCAATTGTAGCTCTTAAAGCCGTTGTCGAACTCTGAACAAATCAATGACGCGTCCATTAGATAAGGGATCATATATTCCTCCATTCTAGATATTATATGGACTGAGACATGGATTATAATCATTCTCTCTGTCCATTTGTTGTTTCCCGATTTTCGATTTATGATAACTGACTGATTGAACAAATCAAATCAGTCCTGGCTTGGCCAAGCACTCACATGTGTCATCGCTAAATCATCGAGGGGCCCACAGATATCGCTTTTATCCCGAAGGTAAAAGGAATGGATAAACTTCGACTCATATGGCTTGTTCTACTACTTGTTGAATCATACACAAAGGCACGTTTTATAACATCGAGTTACCAAATGCGTTTTCATGCAATCAATGTATAACCAACTCATAGTAACAACTCATATCTCTAGGTTTGAAGAATATAAGATATTATCGTCTCATGATCACTCGTGATAAAATCCATGAAGTGATTCAAATGAGCGCGGGTTGAATCCAATACTCAGAACTTATGAGCACTCATGAGTGTTGTAGCACCACTTTGTCCACCAACTTGGAGCTCTACAAACCAACCCATGACAGTCTTGATTCATATCTACTTCCAACATATGACCGACTGTGAATGGTTTGAATAACTTAATCATTCAGGAAGAGCGACTTAGTTATTCTGGAAGACAAAACATGCAAAGTGAAACACAAGAATAAATGAATCAAATATGGTATCAAACCCTGTGACTATAAATAAACACTTTTATTTATCACCATACTGATTACTCATTATTCATTGTTTCGGTTTTATCAACTTTATACTTGAATTAAAAACACTAGTTGTCCCATGCTCCAAGCATGTACACTATGTTTTTCTTAAACAATAGCTTTGCCATACACCAAGTATGCACTCTATGTTTTTCTATGATCCTTACTTTGTGAAATAAACCAATTGAACATAATTTCAATGATTCTAATTTCACACTCCCAAATCCTTATCGAAAAATGTGAGAATTTCAAATTCCTATCATTTATCGAAATCTGTTTAGATTTTAAACTTATATGCACTGACCCTCCTGTAATGAATATGTACAAAGTCACAAAGACTTGTCAACAGTCATTATAAGGTATTCCAATGGAGATCAACTCCATGGAAACTAAGTCTCATATTCAAAGTACATTGCTTTGGACATGCTTCTTGCATTAAGTTTTCTAATCTTACACAGATAACTTCCACCTATGGAGACAACTCCATATTCTCATTTTGACTATCACTTCTGAATAAGAGATGCCTCTTTTCAGAATATGTCAATATGGTCCTTCCAAAATTAGCACTATACTTCCAACTGTCCCTGAGCAACCAATCTTTGGTAAACCTCAGATTGTCCTCGACAATTGCTTAATCATTTTAGTCATATCCAATTCTAGACCTTTTCCCTTCTTAATGCCTTTGGGCATTTGGAAAAATTTAGAAATGACAAATATTATAGCACATGCAATCGATCCTGTACCCAAAGCAAATGGTACACGATTCATGATGTCTCACATAAAGACATGATTCTAGACCAGTCTTTTGTTACAATATTTTTTATTTGCCATGTTTTCAAAATTTGACTATGAAGAGGGATGCCGTAATCATAATTGAATTTTGAGAACGTAATATATGGAATTTCCTTAAGTTGAACCAATCCAACATGAAATTCATATATATATTCTTGACTAAGGATGATTAAGGTCTCAATCTAAGCCTTTAGAACTGAAATGAAGTATATCCTCTCCCTTAATTATAGCAAAACAACTTTTTCAATCCCTGCAGCCTCACGAATTGAAACTTTTGTTTTCTATAATTAACATTGCTGACTTGCAACACTAACAATAATTATCATGCTCCCACTAACATGATGATTATTAGCATAACACTTATGCTCCCACTAGCTTTGACATGTACTCAGAAATCAGCTGGACTTCTAGAAATCAATACTTTATTGACTTTCTTACCAAAGTTCAGATTTCTGATACGAGATGCTTTGATAAAACTTTATCAAAATCATACACCTTTCCTTAGATAGCATGCATGTGTGTCTAAACAATTTCAGAACTATGAAAATGGATGCCGTAATCATAGTCTCAATTGTTTAGACCTTTTGCCATCTGCTTCAAATCTACTTGGTGGAATTGTTTCCTCACCATCATTTTCATGAATCGGAGAGAAACCTTATAACCCTTAGATTTTATGGTGTATGTGTTCTTATCCATGTGAATCGTCAAAACCATAGTCACAAGACAAGGATAATGACAAATCCAAACTCATATGGACTGAACTTATGCAATCTTAACTTCTTGCCACCTGGCAGTACAGGGCCTGCCATTGCTTCCAAGTTGTTATGCAACCAATTGAGAACTTTTAGAACTCCTATGCAAAGCCAACTTTAACTGGAATGGGCACAGAATATGTCAACACGATAGGTTATAAACCTCAAGTCGTGTGCTAGTGAAGAACCTCAGGTTTTATTCTTGATTAGTTCTTGAAATTCTTTTTAGGATCTTTAAGACTCCCACTATCCTCTTGACATATAAGACTATCTTGCCAAATATTCAAGAGATAGTGTGGATTCTTTATCAAGACAAACACTTCACACAATTGGCCTTAGTTGGTCTTTGTTTTATCCAAAACATCACAACTTACCAATTTCAAATGTACAAGAGTAGGACACTTTTACTCTTACATTTGACAAGTGTTTTAAACCTTTCTTTAAGATATGTCACTCAAGTTACAATCTTGGAGTATGACTCTAAGAATTGTTTTGGAACGAAGTATGACTCATCTTCCTGATCTAACCATTTCAACAATTCATGACTCCTCTTCTTAGTCATAAGAATGCACTAAGATGACCTTTAGAGGACTAATTGTGATATGATTTCTAAATCATTAAGATGATCACAAACATGATACTAAAGTACTCTCCTATCTTTTCAGATTTGAGAAACTTTTATCTTTCTGCCTAATTTGATTCTTCCCATTCATTCTGCCATACATTGAGACTTTTCCAATGTTTCAGAATTATACTTAAACTTGTAAGTATAACCATATTTACTAAACTTTAGTAAATCAAATAGTTTTAACGAGCTTTGTGGTGGACATGACCAGTGCACAAGAATGTTTACTCGATCCCTTTAGTCCTTCACTTGACTCACACATCCATGTGAACAAGTATTTAGTCTTGATTTTCCAATGCTTGAAAGTTCTCATTCATCATACTATTCAACTTGCATGATTCCAAGTTTCGGTCCAATTGAAACTTGGGTCATGAGGAACTTTCCTGATTTGGTAAATTTAGACACTACCACAAATGAAATAATCAAATCCATTTTCCAATATTGCTGTCAGTGGAATCATATAAGCAACAATTTTCCACAAATGTCATTGTAAGGATACTTCAAATAAATAAAATTAAACAATTTTCTTTTATTTTAAAACTTTGCGGAAAAACTTATCCTTACAATCCACATGGAAAATTGTTGTTATCTATTCCTTAGCAATATATCATAACTTCTTAAGCAACTGCTCAAAATTCTGATGCGATCGAAGTCCACCTTCGCGATCAGAATCAGCATATACTTACTTCCTTTAAGATTTCTCTCTATTCTTTGATTCTTAAAACATCAACATGTGACCCAGTCACATCATGTAATGAGGATCTGAGAATAGAACTTAACAGAGTTAGATAATGGGCTCTACCTGATGTAGAGTCAAACTTATTGACTTTAACATCCTTAGGTAAATTTGGCAGGTTTGCAATCAACGCCCCTTCCTTTGGCAAAATAAACATATGGACCCTTTGGTAATGGGACTATCTCAGACTTAGCCTTTCTCTTTACCATTTGGTCAAGCGGGTTGACTATGGCCAATCCCTTTCCATTGGGAAGAGAATGTTTTTTCTGAATTTCCAGTGTCACCATTGTCACTGTCCATAAATTTTTTTGGAAGTTGATCTTCTAATCAAATTTGCTTTACTATCGTTCCAAATCATTGTTGATTCAGCAGCACCAAGCAAATAGATATGATCATTAAGGTTCATGTCATAGTCTGTTTCATAGTAGTCCCAAAGGAACTCACTATGTGACTTAGAAAGTGATTGAACATCCAACTTTCTCAAGACTTTGACACCCAACTCTCCCGGCTTGTCAATATGTGACTTCATCTCTAAGATGTGATCACACATAGACCTTGCTTGCCATTAGGGCTTGAGTGACCTTGAACTTGTGGGTTAGGGAGAATAATTGGAGGAGGTGGAGGAAGAGAAGTATGACTTCCATGAGCCAAACTCGGGAAGTCATATTCATTAGGAAAGCTTGGTTTAGGAAGATCATTGTTGTCTAAACCACACATCAACAATGGGAGAAATTCACGTAAAGTTGATTTAAGTCCTTAATATAACACCCAATATGATATATTAAGGCTAGGACCCAACAAACTATTTTATAACTTGGAAGAGGGATGCCGTAATCCAAGCTATAAAATATTTGAAGGGAGGTGAATGACGATTCACCAATTTCCACCAAGATAAACGAAATGTATTATTAGGTTTTAATTGGTTTTGAAACTCCTAGATTCTTTTGAGATTCATTGAACTTTTCAATGGCATGTTTCAATCTCGAGTGTGCCCTTCAGTTTTTGTGACTGGGATGCCGAGGATCATAAAACAAGGTGTGAAGTAACCATGCAAATATACTTGGTACCCTTAATATTTACCCCCTCAATCGATGTGCCGGTTAACCACACACGCTCCAACGATACTATGATAAACATTAAGTTACCCTTTGCCTACCTTGTTTAGTCCTGGTTAGTGTGCCGGTTAACCACACACGCTCCACTAACAGCTTAAACAAAGTGCAAAGTGTAATTTCATGGATTAGCACCTTATTCACATTTTCCTAAGTAACTAAGATTGGGAATTTATAAGTGTTTAGTTACTTAGTATTTATCATTATACTTATAATGAAGGGAGAATTATAGTCCTTGTCCTACCTGTTCGGCTAACGACCCTCCACCGGTCAAGGAAGCGGTGAGTGAGAGTGGACACCCATTAAACTGCCATTTTATAGGCAGTAACCTTATACCCCGCTTATAGACCGGCTTCGTGAATGAGGCCTACTAATGGTAAGACGACTTTATCTTATACATATCTATATAATTAAAATTATAATAATAGTATAAGGGTTGAATTTTAAACTTTTAAAATTCTAAGGTCTAGTTTGGAATTAAAGTATACATGGGGGGTAACTTTACAAATTCCAAAACTTGAGGACAAGTTTTGAAACCTTTCAAAACTCTTGGATTTTTCATAAATTATGAGTTTAATTAAGGTTTAATGAAAAAAAAATTCAAGTTCCATAACTTGAGGACAAGTTATGGAAGACATTAAATCATTTAATGATGACATTAAAAATAGTGACTCTTCTATTTTCATAACCTATGAGACTTAATGACACTTTAAAAAGAAAAACTCTTCACTTTCCACAACTTGAGGACAAGTTATGGAGTTCATAAAAACCATTAAGATCAAATATTCCAATTAACACAATAATCAAATAATTTTTCTATGATCTAGATTAAACTCATAAGTAAAGATAATTCACATCAACAATTTTCAAGAAATTAGATAATCATATAAACTAATACAAATCTTGAAACTTTGACAATTATCCTTTGAAGACTCTTGGAATTCATAACCTAAAGAGTTAATAAATGAGACATTTCACATCCATAACTTATGGAAGTTTCAAAACTCTTAAGATCATAACTTTAAAAAAAAACTTTTGAGTTCCAAAATTTTATGACAAAATTTGTAACTCCTTAAAACCATTTAGATCAAACTTTTAAAACAAATAAAATAATCATATCATTCTATCTTTTAATAAATTGACCTAATTCAACTCTTGTAGTAAAGTGACTCAAATTTTATAAATAATTAGTTTTTCATAAAATCAAGTAATTATCATAAAATTAGACAAACTTCATGTTTTTTTTCCTTTTTTTTCCCTTCAACTTGAAAAAAAAATACATTTGCATCAAATATAATAGAAAACAACTCATGGCTCTGATACCACTGTTGGGTTTTAGTATACTACAACATTCTATGGTGCACATACAACCCTAAATACCTTGGATCTATGTTTTCTCTATTATACATGCAAATGGTTTCCAAGGCATTAAACCTATAACTAGCATGCATTTGACATAAACCATATAATATACTAGTTAGGGAAACATACCTTTTATGTGGCTTGAAGTCTTGATGTATTTGGCCTTAAGAGCTTAGCACCAATAGTATGAAATGCCTCATATGGAATCACAACACACCTAGGAAAAAGGTGGCTCTTGATAGAGAATTCCATGCACCAAAACACCTCCATATTTCTCTAAGAAAAGAAGTGGTGATTTTGGCTATGGAGTAACCTATTTATATGTAGGATTCCAAGGGTCATGGGTATAACCCATAATCCATACCCATGGGTTTTATGATCCATGGTTCATGTGGCCCAACTCTTTATGTATCCATACATAAACTTGGTCCAACATGGATCATAAGTCCAACACATATAAATATAACTAATTATCATAATTAGTCCCCATAGATTTAATTAGTCTCTTTTGATCACTAAATTAATTCCAAATTAATTCTTGATCGATACTAATTAAAACATATGATTTCATATTAATATATTATAACTTATAATATATTAATAAACCATAAATAACCTTCTCTCAAAAGTCCATCCTAACAAATTGTCCTGATGATATGCAACCCAAATGGACCATGCTACTCTCGGGTCAAGTACGTACCAATAATAGTTATGGGCTTAGACATCTAATCCAACAGTCTCCCACTTGGATAAGTCTAAAACTATTATTGCAAGTACGACTTCATAACCCGACTAGCAATTGTAGCTCTTAAAGCCGCTATCGAACTCTGAACAAATCAATAACGCGTCCATTAGATAAGGGATCATATATTCCTCCATTCTAGATATCATATGGACTGAGACATGGATTATAATCATTCTCTCTGTCCATTTGTTGTTTCCCGATTTTCGATTTATGATGACTGACTGATTGAACAAATCAAATTAGTCTTGGCTTGGCCAAGCACTCACATATGTCATCGCTGAATCATCGAGGGGCCCACAGATATCGCTTTTATCCCGAAGGTAAAAGGAATGGATAAACTTCGACTCATATGGCTTGTTCTACTACTTGTTGAATCATACACAAAGGCACGTTTTATAACATCGAGTTACCAAATGCGTTTTCGTGCAATCAATGTATAACCAACTCATAGTAACAACTCATATCTCTAGGTTTGAAGAATATAAGATATTATCGTCTCATGATCACTCGTGATAAAATCCATGAAGTGATTCAAATGAGCGCGGGTTGAATCCAATACTCAGAACTTATGAGCACTCATGAGTGTTGTAGCACCACTTTGTCCACCAACTTGGACCTCTACAAACCAACCCATGACAGTCTTGATTCATATCTACTTCCAACATATGACCGACTATGGATGGTTTGAATAACTTAATCATTCAGGAAGAACGACTTAGTTATTCTGGAAGTCAAAACATGCAAAGTGAAACACAAGAATAAATGAATCAAATATGATATCAAACCCTATGACTATAAATAAACACTTTTATTTATCACCATACTGATTACTCATTATTCATTGTTTCGGTTTTATCAACTTTATACTTGAATTAAAAACACTAGTTGTCCCATGCTCCAAGCATGTACACTATGTTTTTCTTAAACAATTGCTTTGCCATACACCAAGTATGCACTCTATGTTTGTCTATGATCCTTACTTTGTGAAATAAACCAATTGAACATAATTTCAATGATTCTAATTTCACACTCCCAAATCCTTATCGAAAAATGTGAGAATTTCAAATTCCTATCATTTATCGAAATATGTTTAGATTTTAAACTTATATGCACTGACCCTCCTGTAATGAATATGTACAAAGTCACAAAGACTTGTCAACAGTCATTATAAGGTATTCCAATGGAGATCAACTCCATGGAAACTAAGTCTCATATTCAAAGTACATTGCTTTGGACATGCTTCTTGCATTAAGTTTTCTAATCTTACACAGATAACTTCCACCTATGGAGACAACTCCATATTCTCATTTTGACTATCACTTCTGAATAAGAGATGCCTCTTTTCAGAATATGTCAATATGGTCCTTCCAAAATTAGCACTATACTTCCAACTGTCCCTGAGCAACCAATCTTTGGTAAACCTCAGATTGTCCTCGACAATTGCTTAATCATTTTAGTCATATCCAATTCTAGACCTTTTCCCTTCTTAATGCCTTTGGGCATTTGGAAAAATTTAGAAATGACAAATATTATAGCACATGCAATCGATCCTGTACCCAAAGCAAATGGTACACGATTCATGATGTCTCACATAAAGACATGATTCTAGACCAGTCTTTTGTTACAATATTTTTTATTTTCCATGTTTTCAAAATTTGACTATGAAGAGGGATGCTGTAATCATAATCGAATTTTGAGAACGCAATATATAGAATTTCCTTAAGTTGAACCAATCCAACATGAAATTCATATATATATTCTTGACTAAGGATGATTAAGGTCTCAATCTAAGCCTTTAGAACTGAAATGAAGTATATCCTCTCCCTTAATTATAGCAAAACAACTTTTTCAATCCCTGCAGCCTCACGAATTGAAACTTTTGTTTTCTATAATTAACATTGCTGACTTGCAACACTTACAATAATTATCATGCTCCCACTAACATGATGATTATTAGCATAACACTTATGCTCCCACTAGCTTTGACATGTACTCAGAAATCAGCTGGACTTCTAGAAATCAATACTTTATTGACTTTCTTACCAAAGTTCAGATTTCTGATACGAGATGTTTTGATAAAACTTTATCAAAATCATACACCTTTCCTTAGATAGCATGCATGTGTGTCTAAACAATTTCAGAACTATGAAAAGGGATGCCGTAATCATAGTCTCAATTGTTTAGACCTTTTGCCATCTGCTTCAAATCTACTTGGTGGAATTGTTTCCTCACCATCATTTTCATGAATCGGAGAGAAACCTTATAACCCTTAGATTTTATGGTGTATGTGTTCTTATCCATATGAATCGTCAAAACCATAGTCACAAGACAAGGATAATGACAAATCCAAACTCATATAGACTAAACTTATGCAATCTTAACTTCTTGCCACCTGGCAGTACAGGGCCTGCCATTGCTTCCAAGTTGTTATGCAACCAATTGAGAACTTTTAGTACTCCTATGCAAAGCCAACTTTAATTGGAATGGGCACAGAATATGTCAACACGATAGGTTATAAACCTCAAGTCGTGTGCTAGTGAAGAACCTCAGGTTTTATTCTTGATTAGTTCTTGAAATACTTTTTAGGATCTTTAAGACTCCCACTATCCTCTTGACATATAAGATTATCTTGCCAAATATTCAAGAGATAGTGCGGATTCTTTATCAAGACAAACACTTCACACAATTGGCCTTAGTTGGTCTTTGTTTTATCCAAAGCATCACAACTTACCAATTTCAAATGTACAAGAGTAGGACACTTTTACTCTTACATTTGACAAGTGTTTTAAACCTTTCTTTAAGATATGTCACTCAAGTTACATTGTCACTGTCCATAAATTTTTTTGGAAGTTGATCTTCTAATCAAATTTGCTTTACTATCGTTCCAAATCATTGTTGATTCAGCAGCACCAAGCAAATAGATATGATCATTAAGGTTCATGTCATAGTCTGTTTCATAGTAGTCCCAAAGGAACTCACTATGTGACTTAGAAAGTGATTGAACATCCAACTTTCTCAAGACTTTGACACCCAACTCTCCCGGCTTGTCAATATGTGACTTCATCTCTAAGATGTGATCACACATAGACCTTGCTTGCCATTAGGGCTTGAGTGACCTTGAACTTGTGGGTTATGGAGAATAATTGGAGGAGATGGAGGAAGAGAAGTATGACTTCCATGAGCCAAACTCGGGAAGTCATATTCATTAGGAAAGCTTGGTTTGGGAAGATCATTGTTGTCTAAACCACACATCAACAATGGGAGAAATTCACATAAAGTTGATTTAGGTCCTTAATATAACACCCAATATGATATATTAAGGCTAGGACCCAACAAACTATTTTATAACTTGGAAGAGGGATGCCGTAATCCAAGCTATAAAATATTTGAAGGGAGGTGAATGACGATTCACCAATTTCCACCAAGATAAACGAAATGTATTATTAGGTTTTAATTGGTTTTGAAACTCCTAGATTCTTTTGAGATTCATTGAACTTTTCAATGGCATGTTTCAATCTCGAGTGTGCCCTTCAGTTTTTGTGACTGGGATGCCGAGGATCACAAAACAAGGTGTGAAGTAACCATGCAAATATACTTGGTACCCTTAATATTTACCCCCTCAATCGATGTGCCGGTTAACCACACACGCTCCAACGATACTATGATAAACATTAAGTTACCCTTTGCCTACCTTGTTAAGTCCAGGTTAGTGTGCCGGTTAACCACACACGCTCCACTAACAGCTTAAACAAAGTGCAAAGTGTAATTTCATGGATTAGCACCTTATTCACATTTTCCTAAGTAACTAAGATTGGGAATTTATAAGTGTTTAGTTACTTAGTATTTATCATTATACTTATAATGAAGGAAGAAATATAGTCCTTGTCCTACCTGTTCGGCTAACGACCCTCCACCGGTCAAGGAAACGGTGAGTGAGAGTGGACACCCATTAAACTGCCATTTTATAGGCAGTAACCTTATACCCCCCTTATAGACCGGCTTCGTGAATGATGCCTACTAATGGTAAGACGACTTTATCTTATACATATCTATATAATTAAAATTATAATAATAGTATAAGGGTTGAATTTTAAACTTTTAAAATTCTAAGGTCTAGTTTGGAATTAAAGTATACATGGGGGGTAACTTTACAAATTCCAAAACTTGAGGACAAGTTTTGAAACCTTTCAAAACTCTTGGATTTTTCATAAATTATGAGTTTAATTAAGGTTTAATGAAAAAAAAATTCAAGTTCCATAACTTGAGGACAAGTTATGGAAGACATTAAATCATGGTTCGTGTGGCCCAACTCTTTATGTAGGATTCCAAGGGTCATGGGTATAACCCATAATCCATACCCATAGGTTTTATGATCCATGGTTCATGTGGCTCAACTCTTTATGTATCCATACATAAACTTGATCCAACATGGATCATAAGCCCAACACATATAAATATAACTAATTATCATAATTAGTCCCCATAGATTTAATTAGTCTCTTTTGATCACTAAATTAATTCCAAATTAATTCTTGATCGATACTAATTAAAACATATGATTTCATATTAATATATTATAACTTATAATATATTAATAAACCATAAATAACCTTCTCTCAAAAGTCCATCCTAACAAATTGTCCTGATGATATGCAACCAAAATGGACCATGCTACTCTCGGGTCAAGTACATACCAATAATAGTTATGGGCTTAGACATCTAATCCAACAACTTGTTCCTTGGTACCCAATGGATTTTTACTTAGAGTGCGCACTACTCCGGTGTCTTCAGTAGTACGGGCCCTATACTACCGTCCACACCGCATCAGTATTCACCCTAAGTCCTCCTCCTTGGATCCCAAATCACAAGTACTCTATATCTCACTGGCATAGGCTACCCTTCGGTAGACCTCTCATCAGCTCCTCACTGCTACCTACTCGCTCTCAAGCATCACATAGCAGCAAAATCCTTCCTAGGCTAAAGCATCACAAAATCAGGCCACTCTAGTCCTAATATGAATACCTAGCCAACTCTAGCATGCATATCATATCATAACATGTCTCATAATACATAATGTAAGGGTATTTTGGGAAATCACCGTTCGGGCGCTGGCTGATCGTACACACTGCTTCCTTCTGCCTTTCTCAAAATCTTTTACTCTTTTAGAAAAATTGTTTATTTTATGAAAAACTTCCTTAATTCCTCAGTTTGAGTTCTGATTCATCCGAAGATGCACCCGAATCCCTCAAACCAAGGCTCTGATACCAACTTGTAACAACGTAATTTTTCAAAACAATTTTTCATTTAAAAACATTCATTCATTCCCACGATAATCATAAAAACATAATGTGTCCACTGTAACATAACAAAACATGTCCCAAGATCTCGATATCATAAACTCCATAAGTGTGTACGGATCATGCCGGCGCCTTCCCGCGATCCTCGCTAGTACCTGAAACACATCACACAACAACTGTAAGCATAAACGCTTAGTGAGTTCCCCAAAATACCTCATACCCCACATACGCCTTTCCAGGTCACAACTCTATAGGATCTTCCGATCCGTGTGTCTCAGGGGACTTCCGTCCCAAATCCTGGTAGACCTTCCGGTCCGTACCCTCTTGACCTTCCGGCCCATATCATCTCGACCTTTCGGTCCTTACCATACGTAACATACATAGCACATACATACATATCATCTTGACCTTCCGGTCCTTATCATTCATAGCATACATAACACATACATATCACATAACCGCATATAGCACATACATCATAGCATACAAGACCTTCCGGTCACACATAGGTACCCTTCCAGGTACAGTATAGTGAGAAAACTCACCTCAATGAAGTCGGATAACCTCTCGTGCTCAACGTCCCGACTTAGCCTCCTCCTATTATTCAAATAACATTCCCGATCAATACTCTCTCATGATCTCATCTCTACAGACTGGGTAGAAGGCCATTCTACCCTTCCCTGAACTCTCCTGAATTAGCCTTGACCAGAACCCTAAAGTCAACGAAGGTCAATGGTCAACTTTGACCCGACTCGCCGAGTGCACTAGGGTGACTCGGCGAGTACACGCCTGCCCTCTACGCCCCTGGTCCTCCCTTGACTCGCTGAGTCAACCTTATACTCCACGGGTCGTCACAGGTCGCGAGTCGCGGGGCAACCCGACTCGACTCGTCGAGTCTGCTCATGGACTCGGCTAGTTCATTCCATGCTCACACTCAAATGACCTTCTGAGGTCAGATCTGTTCTTCTAATCCATAGATCTAACCTTCCCAAGCTCAATAAACACGTAAAGGTTCGAACTTGATACTCATGTAACGTCCAAATGACTCTACTTGATGATTTAGCCCCAAATACAACATCCTAAGTCCATTTCTTTCATATCTCATCATAAAGCAAGATGGATAAGGTCCTCTGGACCACTATGGGTCCAGATCTGAAGCCTAAACATGATAAGGGACCATATCTCCAACAAATCATCCCAATAAAGGGTATAGAAAACCCTAGATCCATGGATTCTTTATCAAAACAGAAAGAGGATCGATATGCTACCTCAAAGATGATGCCCTTTACTTGAAAACCACATATGTGCAACCTCCTTGGCCTCCTCTAAGCTGGAATCAACTTCTTCTTGCAAAATCAACCCACAAAGGTCCAGTAATGGCTTCTTCTCTCTCTCAAACGCTCAAGCACTAATAGGGTTTCTCTCAAGGGTCTGGTAGCCGCAAATGGTGGCTATAAGGGTCCTTAAATAGGTCCCAAACCCGAGGAATTAGGGTTACATTAAACAGCGTGGACTCGCCGAGTCCTTCATTAAATCAGGCTAACACATCGCGATCCAACTCGGCGAGTCTAGGCGCCTACTCGCCGAGTCCCCCCTCTAAAACTCAATATAAAATACTTAAAATAGGATACCTGAGAATCTGGATGTTACATTTTAAGTACAAATGAGATCATATTTCTCATAAGTGCCTTCGTGATACCTCAAAACGCTTGAAATATAGACCATCGTCATCAAACAGGAAATCGTTCAAAAATCAGTGAGACCTTATGTCCTACAAATCAAATTTTTGGATTTGACCTGTATGGGGACTATGGATGATAAAATTGGATAGAACATGTTCTCAGGATTATGTGGATATAAAAAAAACGTCCAAAACGGAGATCGTATGAGAAAGTTATACATGTTTTAAGCTTTTAAACAGGTATATACCTGATTTTATTCGGTACCGGACACTACACTGCTAAGTTTAAAGTAGCTACACATCTCATAAATTAATTTTGAGAACGTTTCTAAACTCAGGTTTCAGTCTAGTATTTAATTTTACTATTCCGATATTTTTTTTATCCCGAACCAAAATCAGATTTGTGAAAACCGACGAATCGGAACCCGGTTGACGAGAAACTTCAAACGTCCGATCCCGCTTAATGATTTTAAAATAGGATTAATAAATAATAATAACGAGGTGGTGATCTCGTGGTGAACCACGGGACAGGTTTTTTATTTGTTTTTTTCTTTTATCTAAATGGCCTTTGTTAATAAATGTTTGTTGTAAATATTGATGGGCTTTCGTGTTTTTGCAGAAAATTCTTATCTTCAAAAATAGAATTTGATATTTTAATACAAATTTCCTTCACCGATTCAAAGGTGTCAAAGCCCAAAAAATCAAAGGCATCAAATAAAACCAGTCAAGATAAATATAGTTAAACAAATCACTTTTGCTCATGGATAACGTGCGATGAGTTTTTGATTCATATGTGTTTATGCAATTGATGATTGACAAAGTTGACATAGACAATTTCATTTAGGGGCTGCAAAGGTTAACATGTTAAATGAGAGGACTAATATTGAAAAATAATCAATAGTCTACGGATCATATTATGTAATTTGGTTGGTCTTTGTGTTTTCTATATGGAGGGGTCAAGACTCAAGAGTCAAAACTGACGGGCAAATTTGTTAGACATATAAGTTAAGAACCTACCTCAGTCAACACTATTGATTCCAAAACGTCCTCTTCGTTTTCCTTTGCGATCTAATTGATTGTTGGATTCATTTTCATCCTTCAATGGCTTGCAAATAAACTTTAATCGAATAAGACATATCACTAAATGAAGTACATATATATATATACATACTTTAGGCCGGTTGAAGTGTATGCCATATGTATTTTAAATACTCATAAAAAGTTTATTTACCACTTGATTGTTGGATTCATTTAATTGATTGTTGGATTCATTTTCATCCTTCAATGGCTTGCAAATAAACTTTAATCGAATAAGACGTTTCACTAAATGAAGTACATATATATACATACTTTAGGCCGGTTGAAGTGTATGCCATATGTATTTTAAATACTCATAAAAAGTTTATTTACCACTTGAAACAAATGCTTACAAAAATGATATAGCAGATACCACGTACAACTATGGTTTCATGCTGAATAAAAGTGGCTAACCCAAATTGTCGTTGGCATCTAAGTCAGTGTATGGTGGATATTGCACCTGCATTCTAGATTATGATTTTGTCAATAATATAAATTAAACTTCAACGTAAAAATGTAACTGAACCCAAATGACTAACATGTTTTGCCCATTTTGAACTTGAGCCTTTATCATCCATCGTTGATCAAGAGAAACAGAAATAGAATTGACAAATATATAAATTACCAACAGTATAAGTGTTTCTTTCATCCTTCACATCAAATAGCCCTGATTCCATAACACTAACGTGTTTCACTATTAATAACCTCCTCCATTCCCTCCTCAGGCTCTGGATCAGATTATGTACAACTATGAAAAGGACATTCCTTTGCATTTCTTGATGTAAAAGATCTTCAAACCATATGTTAATTGTTGAAAACAGGGAATAAATACTCAACATAATAGCTTGAGAAAGTAGAGTGTACCTCAATTTTGCGTTCACTGTCAATTTATTCTTCTTTAGAGTTTGATCAAATAAGTGCATTTGTCTCTAAGTCCATTTCCATTCCAATTCAACACATTCATCCACCTTCACCATCTCCAACATTCCCACCTTCTACCACCACAACCCATCAAACTTATACATCCACCGTCACCACCAAAAACACCACCCAATGTTGGTTTTGGAGAGTAAGATCACCGGAAATATTTAACAATATCAATAATTTGCAAGAAATCTCCCAAACTGATCAAATCTGTCAATCTCAATTTCGTTCTTCTCGATCCCAAAGCGTCCAACATCCACCCAACTGCCAATTTTTCACAAACTTGATATTAAAAACTTCAAGATGGGCGTGGATTTGGATTCAGATACAGATACAGATACTGAGCACCTTCACCACATCTTCAATTTTTGGTTTCTTCGACAACAACCAAAAAAAACCGATGGCGGTGGAGGGAGCACCGAAATTAAGAACATCAACAGAGCAAATTATCTGCCCAATCCCAAAATCATGAACAACAAAGCAACAATTGTAAAATATTAGGGCTCACATGAAGAACCGAAGTATTCAACACCAAAAACCAGTATATGATTTTCGTTGAAAATTGTTGTGCATCAGTGTTCTAGGGTTATAATAGACCATCAATTTCGCCTCTATCGAACAATTCCTTACCTTAATCACATTCGTTGTTATGTTAGTTCCCCGATTTTGCTTCAGAGGAATTAAAATTGACCAATACATCCACCGCCCATGCAAAGTTCCACCGTCGACAATAAAACTCCAAATGGTAGACGACGGCATTTCCAGTGGAAGTAAATTCGATGCACCTTCGTGTTCTTACAGATGAAAAGCGAAATAAGTAGTAATTCAAAGAATCAAATATATTGATTGCATTTGAAATACCCTATGAACCAGAAGAGATGGAACTCAAGCCCTAAATTCTTGGAGGAAAAGAATTCGTAATTGTCAAACGCAGGCAGTCGGAAAGGAAGAAGGATGGTGTTCAAGGAGAAACATATGAAAACCGTTGGCGGTGGGATTATACTATCGAGGAAGACCGATGTTGAAATTTAAAGGACGAAAGTAGTCAATTGATACAAATTATTGTGGTTAAAATCTGAAAGTGGTAAAATTTACTGTTCATAAACCTGATTAGTTTTAATATATGTATATAATAATAAAAGCCTTAATTATAGAAATAACTACATAAATCAAATTATTAAAATAAATTGGATATAATAATACAGGGTCTAAATCGATAATGTCAGAAAATGATTTTTAAATAAGGAACTCGAGTTTGGGGTTGGTTAGAGTATCAAAGTGCGGGGACCATTTGTGCCAAAATCAGGAAGACAATGTCTTCTTCCTCCTTCCTCAGACGCAAGATGCAGACTGATCATCTTTCCCCATTAGTACCCGATGCAAAACGAATCTTAGAAAATTCATTGTCTCTATCCCACAAATGTGAGCTATTGACTAAAATCACAAGTCCCTTTCCATCTCTTTGGCTGAAATATAAGGAGGGAATTTGTGGTTTGAAGTTTCACCTCAATCCCACCATTAACACCATTACTCCACCGTATCACCACCATCTGCCACTATTCTCGACCAGCAACCCCCTCCGTCCCTCTTCTGTACCGATAACCAGTCACCACCACCATTACTATTGCCTTGCTTAAGACCACCGTGTTTCCTCCCTCTTTTGCTGATAATCGGAGCAAGTCAAGCACCCACAATTGTGTCATTGTTGCTGACTCTTCCCTCCCCTTCACTCGCTTGTGCTGCTACCAGAAAAACAAAGCCAATGGTGGTGTTACTGTTGTGTAACCACCATGAACCACCATGGTTCTTCCTCTTTTTCCATTGACCGAAGAAGACTGCCAGGAACCACCTACCCTCGTCACTCTCCTCCATTTCTCACTTCACCGGCGAAGAGGACCATCACAGCCAATGGTGGCAGTCCCTCCGCCTTCCCCCTGTCGTTAACCCACCACCACCAAACACCGATGTAGCTAATGCTTCCTTGTGGTTCCTCGTCGAGCATCAGTTAAACAAAACGAAGCAGCAAGGTCGTCCACATTCACCACCGATCAATTCTGACCACCACACCGCTGTCGTCTGCACCTGCTGCCGCCGACGAACTTCAACCACCCACCACCTTGTGCCACCAGAGGTACCCCTTCGTGTATCTCCGTTATTTTTGAGTTTATTGCCATCGTTAGGGAGTAAGAGAGTGGTAGTGATTTGTTAACCGATTGTATTTAAGTGTAATGGGTTGACTTGTTGATCAAAAGTTAATATTGATGAATATTAAACAAGTAAGGAAGGTGCGGAGTGCACACTTGTTTAAGTTTATTCAAGATTAAAAGTAGACTGTCATTTAGGGGCGAAGCCCCTAAACGAACAGGGTCCAGAGGCAGCGCCCCTGGGAGCGGGGTCCAAGGGGCAGAGCCCCTGGCTGGGGTCGAGCGGGATCCAAGTTTATATTAAACCATATAGAAAAATCCGAATTTATGACGGTTTTGACTGTTGGAAGTTTTATGACAGTTTTGACTGTTGGAAGTTTTATGACAGTTTTCAGACAAAGAAAGGTATTTAACCAATTTTGGTCAGTTTTTTGGTACTCACGAAACTAACATATCTCATTATTTGATAATTCTTATTTTCTTCTGAGTCTTATCCAATCAAAGATTAGGGAGTACCACCTAAATACTTTGATTTGAAAGTGGAATCACAATTCTCAGAATATCCAAATGCCTTTATTACCCCAGAAATCTAACGGAGAGAAACTCAGATCGATTCCCGATCTTTTGGACTTAGCGACATTTGTTCCCTGTAATGTGATCAAGGGAGGGAAGAAGACGACGCACTGTACAAAGTGGGTTAAATTTTAATTGAATCTAACCATGAGATTTCCTAATGTTACAACTCTAGTCCCCGCTGCGAAATAAGTCAGCAAGAAAGGTCAAACTCCCATTTAAATTAAACAGAACCGGCCCCTCCACCTGAAAACCTAGCAAATTAAGTCCTGAAGCTCCAAAGCAGTTTCAAACGTGCACATTTAGCCCCTGGTTTTGAGAATTGTTTGCAAGATCAGTCCATGGAGTTTGATTTTGGCAAACTCAACCCGTAAAGTTTATGTATTTTAACAAATACCACCCCATACTTAATAATTAATACCAAAACTATCATTTTTGGTTTATTAGGTAATATAAATAGACCCGGTGATTCATTTTAAGGGCATGAAACGTCACGAAACGACTTTCACGACAAATTCACTCTCGATCCTCGTTCGCGCTTCAAGGGTGAGTGTCTACAGCCCCTTTTTAATATTTTTACGCTTAGGGGGAGAATACATGTGCCATATATATTTATTGATCTTGACAAACACTTACCGGATTCAAAACTATTTTATAAATATTATTTTGTTAAATAATATGTCATTTACAAATAAACTAGTGATAAATATGTTTTAATGCAACTAGTACAGATAACAAATGATTTTTTCATACAAAATATTATGATTTTATGACAAAATATGTTATAAAACTTATGTCATAAAAAGTTACCACATTTGTAGTATTTCAAGCTCATACTAAACATACATATACGAGTTATCAAACTCTTATCTTGAAATCATTTATGTACTGTGTACACTACCAGGAGATTTATCACTTGTTTGAACGAGCATTACACAATTTTATGGATTTTCTTATCGAGTATAACCGGTTTTCATGACAAACTCTAGTTAAGGGCCTTATGAGTGAGACATTATACATTACCCTAAGTGTAAACAAACACTTAGAAGACCCACACCACTATAACCATTAATCTTCGGAGTTGAGATACGTATGTATAGATCTATACTGGTTGACACCCCCACCGGTGGTTGCTAGCTACAACCTCGACCGATCAATCGAAGCAGGTGATAAATATCTAAAACAGTTTTACGACGTCCAATGAAGAGTCGTAGGGGTAGGTACAGTCACATAGCTCGGTTATAGGACTCACTATAAGCATTAACTAGATCTCATAATCTAGAAACCACGGATCCGGTTTCTCTGATTATCAAACATTTTGAGTATGGATTTACTCACGGTTCTTTGAGTACCAAACATTTTGAGTATGCATTTTCTCACGGTTCTCTAAGTACCAAACATTTTGATGAGTATGGATTTACTCGCGGTTACCCTGATTACTAAACATTTTGAGTACGGATTTACTCACGGTTTCACTGATTACCAAACATTTTAAGTACGGATTTACTTATGATTACTCTGTCTATCAAATATTTTAAGTATGAAATTACTTACAATCTCTCTTTTATCAAACATTTCCAAATATGTTTTGAACTACAAAAGGAATACTTTTTAGTCTTTTAAAGTATCATTACTGCAGTTAGCTGAAAAACTGTAAACTCTCACCAACCTTGTGTTGACCCTCAAAATTTCATGTATTCTTAGGGTATCACCAAACGAGCTTTCAGTCAGAAGATTAGTCATGAATTTCTGGCGACCTAGTTTTATCAAGCTTTTGTTATATCGGCCTATCTGTTGAGGCAAATTTATGAATTTATTATTATGAACCTTGTATTCAAACCTTAAAGTGTAATTTAACTGCTATGTTGTTATCGTTGTAACTTGTGATGTATATTCAATTTGCTTGTAATCCATGAACTAAGTCGCACAGCCTGGCGTATTCCGCGGCCTTGACCGGGGGTGTGACAATCATCATCATACATTCATGATATCAACATTCATTGTTACAACATTGTGTTTGTTCATGAAATTAATACATCCCAAAACAACAAAATGTATGATGAAATCAAAATACAACAATCACCCATAGCTGAAAAGGACCTGCTCACTGTGTTCTTGAGAATACAAGTCATTTTAAAAATGTCAACACAGAATGTTAGTGAGTTCATAAGCATATTTGTGTGAAAACTTTTGTAATAGTTTGTAACTCCCAGAAAATCCAATATTTTCTGTAAAAAAAAATGGTTTGTGAGTCTTGTTTTCAAATCATGTATAATTGCATATGTGTTTCTTGTTTTTCCTTGTTTGATATCATATAATGAGTATTCCCAGAAAATCCAATATTTTCTGTTATGCAAAAGTGGTGGTCTTAAAACACTAAGACCGGAGTAGTGAAATTGGTTACAAAATAGTCGACACATATTTTGTTACAAGTTGATTATGTATCTCGCATAAATTTTAAGTTAACTTTTGTTATCCTCTATGCGAGTCGTTATAACCATACTAATATGACGGAGTGTCTGTCTTGACGTTCTTCAGGCGTCGGTTTCTAATAGGATATTTGTCACCCTAGACTGGCCGGTGTAGCTGTAGCGAGCAGCTCAGGTGTAGGATGTCAACCCCGTATAGATCTATACACAAACTCCCGCTCCCCCTCTAAGAGACTCTGGTTATAACTACAGGACTTACGATGTACACTAAAATAGGTACGGTGAAGGTGCGTCTCACAAGAGTCCTAACAGAAATTTACGTAAATAGTTGATCCCGTTATTTAATATTATAAATAACGTTAATAGTGTATATTTACAACTGCATTTTGTGATATGCAATAATTCCTGTCGTAAAATATACGGTTGGTTATATTGCCAAATTATTCCATTTTTATCATATGTGTCATGAATAACCCATTTTTATCTAAAATTTATCAAATGAGGCCCATGGTTAACAAAAATGTCATACATGGCCAAAAATACCGAATTTGTCAAAAATGGCCCAATTTTGCTAAAAGATTCATTTAAGGCCCATTTTCACAAAAGTGTTCAAAAATGGCCCATGTTTACTATAAGGCACATTTTCGGCCCATTTTCACTAAATTGTTTAAAAATGGCCCATATTTACTAAAAATGTCAATTTTAGCCCATTAGTACTGAAAATGTCATAAAATGCCCATTTTTACCAAAAATGTCATAAGTGGCCCGATATTTTCAAAAATGTCCATTCTCGACCCATTTTTACTAAAATGTTCAAATATGGCCCATGTTTGCTAAAAAGTCCATTTTTGGCCTAATTTACCATAAAATCAAGAATAACCCAATATTTACCAAAATGTTTATGAAAGGCCCATTTTTGCGCTTATGGCCAAAATTTGTCCATTTTTAGTGGAGTTTCCGTATTTCACCATTTTTCAAGTTTTCATGCCAAAATATGTTTTAACATCTTCTTAGACAAAAATTTTGGTGATCTTTTAACACAAACAAGAAAATCCATTTACACCAAGTAACATGTTTCCATATTTTTCAAACACCAAGCTAATATAACCATATTAAGATAAATAAGCTCCATCCACTTGAGACTTGTTCAAAGTCTCGAGTTTATGGACCTTTAACATAAGATCACAACATTTCACACACATATCATGCAAAACATACACATGCAAGCAAATATACATAGATCTTTCACAAGATTTGACTTGTATCCTCCCCCAAAAGAAAGAAAACTCGAAAAATAGGGGTATGAAGCTCACCTTGGGGCTTTTTGGTTTTGAAGAGGAAGAGGAAGAAGGTTTTCGGCCCTAGTTTGCTTCCTTGAGGAGATTTGTGAAGCTTTGGTGTTCTAAGAGCATAATCACGAAAATGAAGTGATATAAGAAAGGATTATTAGTGAAATCTTGGAACAAGGTGATATAGTTTGCAAAGACTTACATAGTTTGTATGGCTTGAAGAAAACCTTCTTGAGGAACACATGCAACTCACGATTTTTAGAGGGAGAGATGAGAGGAAAGATTGAAGTTTGGAGAGGAAATAAGAAGTGAAATGGAGTTTGAAATAATTTGGTGAGGTGAAAGAATGGCCTTCGGCCGATTATAGAGAGGGATAGGAGAGAGGTTACAATGTTGATATTTGGTGGATAATACTCCTCTCATTGATACATGAAGGACAAATGCATGGATACATGCCATGCAAAGATGAGGTGTCAACATAAGTCAACCCCTCCACATTTGTTTTTTTTTCGATCGGCCCTAATAAGGAAAAGAGGAAGAAAATGGGATTTTTGGGCTAGAAGGCAACTGAGAATATCCTAGGCCCAAAAGTGATTTCGGTTGGTACAAATTTTTGGGCTTGGATTGGGTCCAAAAACGATCTCGGTCCATTACTAGGCCCAAAAGAAATGGGCTCGGCCTAATAAGATTATATGGAAGAGTTCTCGGCCCAATAGGGTCCATTAGGATGTTTTCGGCCTAAGGGTTGGCCCATTAGAGATTTTGACCCAATAAAAGCTCCAATAGCAATTTGTGGCCCATAATGATCTAGGAAAAATGTTTAGGGCCCAATAAGGCCCAATACAGATCTTATGGCCCAAAACAGTGTTGAATAATTAATTTCGACCCAACTAGGGCCCAAATGTGGGTTCTCGGCCCATAATAAGGTTAACTAGGGCTTTTGGCCCAAGAAGGGCCCAATAAGAAGGTCTAGGTCCATTAGGTGGTTTGGACCGAGAAGGCTTCGGTTAAGGCCCAAAGTTGAGTGGACATAGCTTATTGGGTTAGGTTTAGAGCTTTCACAAGGAAGTTTCGACCCGATTCAAGTTTTGGATGCATAAACTGATATAGAATTGAAGTTTGGTTCACATTTAAACGTAGCGTTACATAGTTACACAAAGAACTATCTTGTATATGGATAGGGATCCTAGCCCTAAAATGCTAGTTGTGACATCATCCCCCCGTTAGAGGGAATTTCGTCCCGAAATTCTTTTGAATATAATCCTTATGAACTAGAGAAGAGGTGAGGGTATTTCTGCATCATATGGTCCTCGTGTCCCCATGTGAATTCAGGTCCGCGTTTGGCACTCCATCGAACCTTCACAATCAGGATGCGGCTTTGTTTCGTGCGCTTCACTTCCCTATCCATGATTTCGACTGGTTCTTCAACGAACAAGAGGTTTTCATTTACCTCAATCTCGTCGAGTGGGACAACGAGGGTTTCATCCGATAAACATTTCTTCAGGTTTGATACGTGGAAGACAGGGTGGATGTTGCTAAGCTTCGATGGTAGTTGCAGCTTGTAGGCCACCGGACCGATCTTGGCAAGGATCACGAATGGTCCGATGTATCGTGGATTTACCTTTCCCCGTTTTCCGAATCATACCATCCCTTTCCAGGGAGAGACTTTTAGCAGCACGCGATCTCCTACTTGAAATTCCAGAGGCTTTCGTCTTTGGTCAGCGTAGCTCTTCTTTTGGTCTCGAGATGCTTGGAGTCGTGCCCTGGTCTGGATGATTTTCTCAGTTGTTTCCCAAATGATTGCGGGTCATGAGAGAGTGTTGTTCGGTACCTGCCCTCTTGCCAATTATGTGTCTCCTACTTCCACCCAACAAAGAGGTGATCTACATTTTCGTCTGTATAAGGCCTCAAAGGGATCGACTTTAATGCTCGTGTGATAGCTATTATTGTACGAGAACTCAATCAATGGAAAGTGGGCATCCCATGCCCTGCCAAAATCTATCACACAAGCCCTGAGCATGTCCTACAGGGTTTAGATGGTCCTTTCACTTTGACCATCTGTTTGGGGATGGTAGGCAGTTCTCATGTCCAGTTGGGTTCCCAATGCTTTCTGCAGCGATTGCCAGAACCGAGAGGTAAACCTACTATCTCTATCCGAGATAATAGATTTTGTCACACCATGAAACCTCACAACTTCTTTTATGTATATCCAGGTCAATCTTTCCATTTTATACGTCTTCTTTATTGGCAGGAAATGGGCAGATTTTGTCAACTCGGCGAGTTGAGTCGCGACTTTAGGGTTTCTAAGTTGTAGAACTCGACGAGTCGATTTGACGACTCAGCGAGTTAGGTCAACCTTGAATGTTGACTTTGACCAGGACGTTGACTTTGACCAGGGGTAAAATGGTCATTTTACCCTAAGCAAGATTGTCAGATTATGACTAAGTATTATTATATAGTGGTAGCCGAGGAGTCGTGGGAGCAGCCAGCAGAGATTCCTCACACACGAGTTCAGCACCCAGTTCGAGAGGTGAGTTTCCTTCAGTAGGAACGAGTCTAAGGCACCAAGGTCGGCCCGTAGATGCAGAATGTAGTAGCGGCGGGGCCCGAATCTTACAGTATTGTTATAGCTCATATCTGCCTGTTAGATATAGAGATACTTGTTGTCTGTGTGATACTTGTATGCATGTTAGTAGCGGAGTGTGGGCGGGGCCCGAATCTCCTAGACAGCGAAGTGTGGGAAGGGCCCGAATCTCCAAGACAGTGGAGTGTGGGCGGGGCCCGAATCTCTAGACAGTTGGAGTAAGGGCGGGGCCCGAATCTCTGAGATAGCGGAGTGTGGGTGGGGACCGAATCTCCAATACAGCGGAGTGTGGGCGGGGCCCGAATCTCCATGATGGTGGGTGGGGCCCGTATCTCCTAGTTGCATGATATTCGTATGGTATGTGGTAGTTTGGGGAACTCACTAAGCTTCGTGCTTACAGTTTTCAGTTTGGTTTCAGGTACTTCCACCAGCAAAGGGAAGGGCTCGGGATGATCGCGTGGCACACACCACAGTTTTAGCCTGGGATGTTCAGACTCTGATATTTTCTCATATGATTTTGTCACAGTATTTGTTATGATGTTTTGAGATACATGATACATGATTTTCTGTATGGTTATGGATGATTTGTGGTTTTATATTAAGTTTCAAAACGAAATTTTTAGACCGTATTTTTGGGGATGTTTCAAATTAGTATCAGAGCCTTGGTTTGAGGGATTCGGGCACACTCTCGGGTGTGTCTGAACTCAAACTAAGGAATTAGTTTGAAATTTTTTATAAGAAAACCATTTTTAGAAAAAGAATTTTGAAAAAGAGAAAAGGGTGTGGTGCATGCAATCAGCCGAGCTCAAGTAAGTACTCCCAAATTACTCATACAAGTTTATGTTATGATATGTTTATCAACTTTATGAGAACATCATGCTAGATTAGGACTAAGGATCTAGGAAGGATGCCTTATGTGCCTATTATATGTGTATCAGCTTTATGAGAACTGCACACTAGTACTGAGTAGTCAGTATGATAGCCTGAGTAGTATATGCTTGATTATGTGTACTCAATGCCCGAATGCTGCTTGCTTTGTGATTTTAAGAGTTTTAGCTTTCTTTTACTAACTAGTAAATGAATATGTTAAGTTACATATTGCAAGGACTAAATAATTTTAGAAGGTTAGGTTTAGCCTTATTTCGCAACACTCGTTTGAGTCTAACCGTTGTAGGGTAGGACCTCTCATTCGAAGAATTATCTAGTTTGAGTGATATGTAATAGTATTCGCGAGCTAGTTAGGGGAAGATAGCAGGGACTTCTTATGCAGCTGATGGTGGAGAGTGGATTGGTGATTACCCTAGGGAAAGCCTAGGATGAGATTAGCGCGTGAATCAGTAGCAATAGAAGGGACTTGGTGAAGTCAAGGCAGTACTTGAGGAAAGTACGGATAGATGTAGAAGGTAGTATGGGCCCGTACTACTGAAAGCAGAGGATCCGTACTCGAATCAAGGAGGGCTAAGATGAATCCAGGAAACTTGTAGTATGTATGATCCCTCGAGATATGATTAGCGTACTGATGTTTGTTATGATGTGTTTCGGTATGGTGTTTCTACATCCTAGACCAGCAGTTGGCAATTCAGGTGCCGGTGAGGGATCAAGCTTAGGCTCTGGAGCTGAGCAGTTAGACGAGCAGACGAATGAGTTCATCTCCTCCGAGATCATGCACAACATACTAGACCAGACTCCTGTGATCTTTGGTATGGTTAAGGAGGGCATCCTGGAGATTCTTGATGAGGGATTGAGTGTGTTCCGCACTGAGATGGCGGCCATGCTAGGGTCTCGTACGGTGACTTTCAGGGAGTTCAGGGCTTGTGGAGCTCCCGACTATCATGTGGCTCGGGACCCCATTGTGAGTACCAAATGGTTGGCGGATGTCGCCAATGCATTCGCACCAGCAGATGTCCCGAGGGGGACAAGGTCCGACTTGCGTCCTGTCTTTTGAAGGACAGGTCACGTGATTGGTGGGAGGAGGTTGGAAGAGCCATTGGTGATGATACAGTATTGGATGCGATGACCTGGAGTGATTTCACGACCAGGTTCAGGGTCGAGTTCGCACCTGTTATTGAGGTGCATCAGCTTGCTAGGGAGTTCCAGGATCTCCAACAGACGACTGAGATAGTGGCGGAGATCACCGCCAAGTTTAGGGAGAGGGTCCTTCTCGTTCCACAGTAAGCGGCGGACGAGAAGATGAAAAAGGCCCGATTCCATGAGATGCTGAGGAGTGACATCAGGCAGTTTGTGAGCCGGTCCAGCTGCAAGATGCTGGAAGATATGATAGCGAGGTCTCACGAGAGGGAAATTGATTTAGAGATGGAGAGGAAGAGGAAGCCAGAGGAAGTGTCTGGCACAAAGGGTTTAGGCAAAAAGCCCAAGACAGATTCCCAAGGGAAGGGCTAGCAGGGTCGAGGCCGCTGTGGCAAGTGTGGCATGGGACACAATGGGCCGTGAAGGGCGGGTAGTTCGGGCTGCTTTAAGTGCGTCCGAACTGGACATGTCAGTAGGGATTGTACTGCTACTACCACCACCACTACAACATCTGATCTTATTTGCTTTCAGTGCAATCAGAGGGAACACAATAAGTCCCAGTGTCCGAGTCTAGCATCAGCAGGACAGGTGGTGGCACCCGCTCCTACCACTTTGAGGATTACAGACGGCCGTCAGGGTCGGGCTGAGGCGCCAGTGGCGAAGAACAGAGCCTTCCAGTTGACAGCAGAGGAGGCACGTGCAGCCCCTGATGTGGTTACGGGTATGTACCTTCTCCCTTATCATTTTATTTTTTCGGATCATTACTCATGTTGTGTGTTTGCTTATAGGATCTTTCTTAGTGAAAGGCATATCAGCTATAGTACTGGTTGATTCGAGGGCTACCTGATCTTTTGTGTCGTTCGTACTTAGCAAGCGATTTAATAGAGCTCCGGGGGAGCTAGATTATCCCTTGGACGTTGAGATAGCAGATGACAGGATTGTCCGAGTTGCTAGGGTTTACAGAGGATGTACGCTTCGGTTATTTGATCAGCAGTTTTCAGTGGATTTGGTTCCTATTCCCCTGCGTGGGAACAAGGTCATAGTGGGTATGGACTGGTTGAGCCCCAATGGGGCAGTGATCGACTGTGAGCAGCAGCTAGTTAGGGTTCGCACTCCTAGTGGGGGAGAGTTAGTGATTCAGGGCGAGAGGCCACAGCGCAGACCAGTTTTCTGTTCAGCAGCGAGGATGAGGCGCCACATTCAGCAGGGTTACGCAGGATATGTCGCTTATGTCATGGATACCCGGGATAAGGGTAAGGCAACGGTTGATGATGCACCTGTGGTGCGAGAGTACCCGGATGTATTCCCGCAGGATTTACCTTGGGTACCTCCGGAGAGACAGGTTAAGTTTAGGATTGACCTGGTTCCTGTTGCGGCTCTGACAGCCAAGGCGCCATATCGATTGTCTCCTCCAGAGATGCAGGAGTTGTCTACGCAGCTGCAAGAGCTGCTAGACAAGAGTTTTATCAGGCCATGCAGATCACCATGGGGACCCCCGATCCTGTTTGTGAAGAAGAAGGATGGGTCACATCGCATGTGCATAGACTACTGGGAGCTGAACAAGGTAACGGTGAATGAAAGAACCCCTTTCTTATTTCTGAAAGACCCAAACTTTCATACTTGACATATAGTTACTCCAAAACATGCTACATGCATATTTATAAAACAATATCTTACATTGATAAAGTGATTACAAAAGATTGGATACAAACCGACTATGTTTTAATATTTTACATAACTACCCAGGATATTGTAATTTTATACAAACATAAACTGAAATACAAAAGTAATATTACAACTATTCTAAACCTTTCAACAGTATATGACTACACTGGTTACTTATCTCCTACAAATTTGTTAAACATTGAGAGGGTAAGCGGTGACGCTTAGTGAGTTCAATAATAGATACAATATAACGTTATGCCATATATATACTTCAATACGGCAGAAGCAAACTACAAAGGCATACGTGAATCATGTGACAAACTTTCCATATCAATCATTGATTTGATTCAAAAATATACAATCAATGAGACATAACAATTTCCATACTTGATATTCATCAATAAAGCTTTGGCCCAAATGGCAGAGAAGACATACTACTTCGGATTAACATTTTGGTAGATTTCAGGCTTTCAGCCCTGTCTAACCTTCTGCCAATGCCATAGAATAGAAGTCATTCTCTTACGGAGACATGCTCTACATGGCCAGAGGCTACATACCAGTACCAATATGAATCTAAGTCCTTTCACTGATCACATGGTCAAAGGTATTTCTTTTGCTATTAAAAATAACGAATAAAAATAACACGGGAAAATAAACCGGAATAATAACACCGGAAAGCAGGCACAGAAAATACTCAGGAATATCATTTTGCTAGAATATTCAGGCTTTCAGCCTTATCTTAGCATACTGCCGAAGCCAAAGTGATGCCTATGTCATACACTTCATGGTCAACGGTACATACCAATACCGAAGTGATGCCTATGCCATACACTTCGTGGTAAGAGGTATAGCCTTGCTATAAAAATAGCAGAAATAATAACATGAGATGATAACATGGAAAAGCACATAGCACATATAACACATAACATAAAATTGTTCCTATATATTAAACTCACCTTGAATTAACCGGGGGTCAAAATAATAATTTGTGCAGCATTTCGGCTCTAAATATGACTTTATTCGTTGAAAACCTGGAGATTTATTGAAAAACCGGGCTCTGCGAAGGTAGAGCTTCAAACCGAAAAGATAAATTTTTCGGGCTTCTCGGGAATTTCGGGGCGTGTTTTGGGTGCTAAAAATGATATCGGGGCTTTGGGGGATATCAAAATAATAAAAATATGGATTTAGGGGTGAAAAATGGCAAAATCCCATTTTTACCCGGGAGGGTTCGCAAGTCTCCTATTTATAGGAGTGAGGTCTGAAGGTCGGACGAGAAGGAGGTGATTCAGCGAGGCAGGTGGCAGCCGCGGAAGAGAGACACGTATGTGAGACTCGGTACACGCGGCAGAAGGCGAGGCTTCGGACGAGGCGCGTCGGACGCTGAGTGGCTGAAACTTCGGTCAAATCCGGAAAAGACACGCGGGTCGGGCACGAGGGATGCATGCGAGGATCACGTGACTTCGGACACCTGTGCGACACGCATCGCTTCTGGGACGCGCCATGCAGCAGCTTCGGACACGTGGCCAGCTCAGAGCGAGGGTGACGTGGCTGGCACTATTCATGCGAAAATTCTCGAAAATTGTGCCCAATCTTGTAAAATCCATAACTTTCTCATACGGGCTCCGTTTTTTACGTTCTTTATATGCACGCGTAGGGAAAATTATGCTCTACAACTTTCGTTTAGACTTTGTTGGAAAAATTTTGACTTTGTTTTAATGTTATTATTTTTAACAGAACGGGACTGGTAAATCCGTTAAAAATTCATAACTTCTTCATCCGACATCCGTTTTTGTCAGACTTTTTACCGTTGTACTGCTAATGATGAGACCTTCGATTCTCGTTTAGGTTGTGTCGACTAAAAGTCACTCGATCTAAAATTCGAGTTTTTAGCTGTCTACTGCTAAGCTGAAACTTAGAAAAATCATAACTTCCTCATACGAAGTCAGATTTTGACGTTCTTTTTATGAAAATTCTCGGTTTAACAAATACTACGACTTTCATTTAGATCACCAAGGCTAAAAAGTAGTTTATCAAAAACTCACTTTTTACGTCATTCGGCGCCGTGCCGGTTTTGTCGCGGATCTTCGATTGGTCATAGCTTCTTCGTTATAACTCGGATTTCGATGAGGTTTTCTCCTAAATGTTTCTAACGAGATTATCTACAACTTTCAATAATAAAATTTTACTTATTTCAAATTTTATATTTTCGCTAAATTTCACTATTTGGCTTTTAATTGGAATCTCATAAGACTTCCAATATTTTATGAGTGATTCTAAACATAGTTTTACTTCATTTCTAGTAAAAACTATCTGTTAGAACTCAACACTCAATTTCACATAATATTTCATAATATTATTAACTTTTCAAATTACATAACACGATTTCAAAACGTGTATGTTACAGTGAAGAACCGTTATCCACTCCCGAGGATAGATGATTTGTTTGACCAGCTTCAAGGAGCATCTTGGTTCTCCAAGATTGATCTACGGTCAGGATATCACCAGATGTGAGACAGGGATGATGATGTGCAAAAGACAGCTTTTAGGACTCGCTGGTCATTATGAGTTTGTGGTGATGCCGTGTGGGCTCACCAATGCTTCAGCCGCGTTCATGGACCTCATGAACCGAGTGTGCAGACCGATGCTGGATCGGTCTGTAATAGTTTTTATTGACGACATCTTGGTTTACTCCAAGACTCAGGAGCAGCACGAGGAGCACCTGAGAGAGGTGCTGGAGACACTAAGGAGGGAGAGACGTTATGCGAAGTTCTCCAAGTGTGAGTTCCGGTTGCGTGAGGTGCAGTTTCTTGGGCATCTTGTCAACCAGAAGGGTATTCTGGTCGATCCGGCCAAGATAGAGGCCGTGATGCTGTGGGAGATTCTGAGATCTCCAACTAAGATTCGGAGTTTCATGGGTCTAGCAGGGTATTATAGGAGATTTATTCAATACTTCTACAAGATTCCAGTTCCGTTGACCCGATTGACTAAGAAGTTGGTGGTTTTTCTTTGGGGACCTGCGCAGCAGACAGCCTTTGAGACGCTCAGGAAGCGGTTGCGCGAGGCACCGATTCTTACTCTGCCAGAGGGTGTAGATGACTTCATAGTTTACTGTGATGTTTCGATCACAGGCATGGGAGCAGTATTGATGCAGCGGGGTCATGTGATAGCTTATTCCTCGAGACAACTAAAGCCTCATGACGTTAACTATCCGACGCACGATTTAGAGTTGGGGGTTGTGGTGTTCGCCCTCAAGATTTGGCGGCATTACCTCTACGGGGTCCGTTGTACCATTTACACGGACCACAAGAGTTTGAGGTACCTCATGGATCATCTGAATCTGAACATGAGGCAGCGTCGGTGGTTAGATGTGGTTAAGGATTATGATTGTGAGATCCTTTACCACCCGGGCAAGGCCAACGTAGTGGTCGATGCCCTAAGCCGCAAGGCGGTAGGGGTCCCGATCCGAGACATCTGTCTGAGGATGACAGTGATTACCCCACTGTTAGATCAGATCCGAGAGGCACAGGTCGAGGGCCTGAAGAAGGAGCGCCGGAAGTGCTAGCAGATTATAGGCTAGGTGGCCTCCTTCGATTATGATAGTCGCGGGTTGATGACCCTGCATGGGAGGGTCTGGGTACCGTACTGGGGCGGAGTATGGCAGGTATTGATGGATGAGGCCCACAAGTCCAAGTTCTCCATCCATCCAGGAGCGACGAAGATGTACAGAGATCTTCGACCCGATTACTGGTGGCCCTGCATGAAGCAGGACGTAGCTTGGTATGTGGAGAGATGCCTGACCTGCAGGAAGGTCAAGGCAGAGCACCACAGGCCTCATGACAAGATGCAGCCGTTAGACATCCCCGTGTGGAAATGGGAGGATATCACCATGGATTTCATTACTAAGCTTCCCAGGACTGCAAGTGGGGTTGATTCGATATGGGTCATCGTGGATCGGTTGACCAAGAGCGCCCACTTCATACCGATCCATGAGAGCATCTCGACCGAGAAGCTAGCCGAAATTTATGTGCGAGAGGTAGTGGCACGTCATGGAGTGCATGTTTCAGTGGTATCAGACCAAGACGTCTGTTTTACTTCCAGATTTTGGAAGCGGTTTCACGACAAGATGGGTACTCATCTTCACTTCAGCACCGCTTTCCACCCCCAGATGGCCGGACAGAGCTAAAGGACGATTCAGACTCTCGAGGACATGCTTCGAGCATGCGTTTTGGATTTCAGTGGCAGTTGGGATACATATCTTCTGTTGGCGGAACTTTCGTATAATAACAGTTACCACGCCAGTATAGACTGACCTCCCTTTGAGATGCTCTATGGGAGGAAGTATAGGACCCCAATCTGTTGGGGTGAGGTCGGTCAGAGGGTCATGGGGAGTACGGAAGTTGTACTCAAGACCACAGAGAGGATCCAGCAGCTCTGGAGCAGGCTCCAGACTGCTCAGAGTCGGAAGAAGCGATACGCCGACAAGCGGCATTCAGATTTGGAGTTTTGGGAGGGCGACATGGTTCTCCTGAAGGTGTCTCCCTGGAAGGGTGTCATATGGTTCCGGAAAAGGGGCAAGTTGGGCCCCAGGTATATCGGCCCCTTCTGAGTCATAGCTCGGGTGGGTAATGTAGCGTACAGACTAGATCTCCCCGCCGAGCTCAGCCAGATCCACAACACTTTCCATGTTTCCTAGGTACGGAAGTGTTTGGTGGATGATTCAGCAGTGGTACCCCTCGAGGATATTCAGGTTGATGACAGCCTGAACTACATTGAAAGACTAATGGCGATTTTAGATCGCAAGACAAAGGAGCTGAGGAATAAGAGAGTCGAGTTAGTGAAGGTGCAGTGGCAGCACCAAAAGGGTTCGGAGTGGACTTGGGTGCCCGAGGAGGAGATGAGGGAGCACTACCCATAGTTGTTTTCAAAGGCAGCAGACTTCGAGGACGAAGTCTAAGACAAGTGGGGGAGAATTGTAACACCCCGTTCCTAGTACACATTTTAATTCATTTAAATATTCATTTTGTAAGGGCTACTCGACGAGTTAGTAGCCATAACTCGTTGAGTAGATGTCGAATTAGACGCGGGGATTTAAATGACCTACTCGGCGAGTCAATAGTCCGACTCGGCGAGTAGGGTCGCCAGGAGGAAACCTTATTTCTGGGGTTTTGCACCCTATTTAATACACTTAACCCCTTTTGGGCCTCCCTTACCAGCCTCCCTGTCCTCCAAAACCCTAATCCGTTGTGAGTTTCATCCTTGAAAGGTTCTTCAGCTTTTGAGTGTGTTTTTGTGTTATATAAAGGAGTTGGAAGAGCTAGGAGCTATCAAGCTTGAGGAGAGACTTTGGATCTGGAATCTCATCTGCATTTGGTAGCTTTCTGAGGTAAAAAGCCTCGAACTTGATGAATAATGCTTTAGATCTCTTCTAGTTGGTTTATGAGTCTTTTGACCCCATTGTGGGAAATATGAAGCTCTTATTGGATTTGCAAGCCTTAGATTCGTTGTCCTAGTAGTATATTGCTTTTGGAGCCATAAATTGGGTCTTAAACCCGTTTTTGTCCAAGGAAAGGCCATGTTTATGGAAGTAGGTTACTATAACTTGAGTTTGGGTCTATTTGGGGTGTGCAAAGCCATCAAGTCTCCAACTTTATAGAAATGGACCATGGAAACGTTTTGGATCTGTGTTTTGGAGCCCTGGATTTATGAAATCAGCAGTTTAGGTTAGATCTGCAAGGGACTCGACGAGTTCATATGGGAACTTGACGAGTCCGATGAAGGATCCCCGATGCGTTCATGAAACTCGACGAGTTGCCAAGGAACTCGACGAGTTGGATCCTATTGTCCCTCTTCTGATTATGCTAGGACTCGTCGAGCCTGAGGACGAATCGACGAGTTAGTTCGTTCAGTAGCGATGAAGGGTAGCCGGGGAACTCGACGACTCATTGGGTGACTCGGCGAGTTGAGTCGCAACTTTAGGGTTTCTAAGTTGTAGAACTCGACGAGTCGATTTGACGACTCATCGAGTTAGGTCAACCTTGAAGGTTGACTTTGACCAGGGCGTTGACTATGACCAGGGGTAAAATGGTTATTTTACCCTAAGTAAGATTGTCAGATTATGACTAAGTATTATTATATAGTGGTAGCCGAGGATTCGTGGGAGCAGCAAGCAGAGATTCCTCACACACGAGTTCAGCACCTAGTTCGAGAGGTGAGTTTCCTTCAGTAGGAACAAGTCTAAGGCACCAAGGTCGGCCCGTAGATGCAGAATGTAGTAGCTGAGTAGGGCGGGGCCCGAATCTTATAGTACTGTTATAGCTTATATTTTCGTGTTAGATATACATATACTTATTGTGTGTGTGATACTTGTATGCATGTTAGTAGCGGAGTGTGGGCAGGGCCTGAATCTCCTAGACAGCGGAGTGTAGGCGGGGCCCGAATCTCCGAGACAGCGGAGTGTGGGCGGGGACCGAATCTCCAGACAGCAGATTAGGGGCGGGGTCTGAATCTCCGAGATAGCAGAGTGCGGGTGGAGCCCGAATCTCCAAGACATCGGAGTGTGGGCGGGACCCAAATCTCCATGAGAGTGGGCGGAGCCCATATCTCCTAGTTGCATGATATTTTTATGGTATGTGGTAGTTTGGGGAACTCACTAAGCTTCGTGCTTACAGTTTTCAGTTTGGTTTCAGGTACTTCCACCGACAAAGGGAAGGGCTCGGGATGATCGCATGGCACACACCACAGTTTTAGCCTGGGATGTTCAGACTCTGATATTTTTCTCATATGATTTTGTCGCAGTATTTGTTATGATGTTTTGAGATACATGATACCTGATTTTCTTTATGGTTATGGATGATTTATGGTTTTATATTAAGTTTCAAAACGAAATTTTTAGACCGTATTTTTTGGGATGTTTCAAAAATTTTGGATGAACCTCCTGTAATACCCAGCGAGACCCATAAATTGTCTGATCTCGGTGGGCTTTTTCGTAGTTGCCCATCCCTCGATCGTTCTATCCTTGGATGTAGCTACGTGAATTCCCTATTTGCTTACCACGTGCCCCAGAAAAGTTACTTGGCGGATCCAAAACTCGCACTTGGAAAGTTTTGCATATAGTTTCTCTGCCGTGAGAGTTTCCAAGACATGCCTTAGATGTTGGTTGTGCTCTTCCTTACTCCGAGAATAAACAAGTATATCATCCATGAAGACAATTACAAAGTTGTCGAGGAACGGTCGGTAGACTCGGTTCATGAGGTCCATAAATGTTGTCGGTGCATTGGTCAAACCGAACGACATCATGACGAATTTGTAATGTCCATAGCGAGTTCAGAAGGCGGTTTTGGGAATGTCTTCTTCTCGGACACGAAGCCGGTGATATCCGGATCTCGGATCTATTTTAGAAAAATAACTCGATCCTTGCAATTGGTCAAACAGATCATCAATCCTAGGAAGAGGGTAAAGATTTTTGACTGTGAGCTTGTTGAGTTCCCGGTAGTCGATACACATGTGGAAGGAACCATCTTTCTTCTTAATGAATAAAATCGAAGCTCCCTAAGGAGAGAAGCTTGGTCTTATGAATCCCTTGTCCATCAGTTCACTCAGTTGGCTGGAAAGCACTTGCATTTCTGCAGGGGCTAACCTATAGGGTGACTTGGCAATTGGTGTGGCTCTAGTTACCAGGTCAATTCGAGATTCGACCTGTCTCTCAGGGGCGGGGGGGTATCCCCGAGAGATCTTCGGGAAATACATCCGGAAAGTCGCACACCTCCAGGATATCCTTGATGTTTATCTCCTCTTTCGTTTTATCCACAACATGGGCGAAAAAGGCGTGATTCTTTTCATACAAGCACTTTTGTGCTTTGATGCAAGAAATAAGTCAAAGGTTTGCACCAGTTAATCGCCGTATATTGGTAGGGTTTCATCATTGGGTAGGGGAAGGCAAACAGCCTTCTCGTGGCACATAATATCGGCATGGTGGGTGTCACACCCCCAAACCAAGGGTGGCGGAAACGTCCGGGGGTGGCGGACTTCATGTATAGTATCATAACAACGAATATAATAGTGACCAAAGCAAATACAACCATCATAAATATAATTGAAAAAGTTACACCATAGTATGAGTTTACATGTTTCAAAATCAATTACATTATGATGTTAAAATGAAATGTTTGATGCCTTAGCGTCCCATCCTCAAAAGCCATTGATTACATGTTTCACTGATTTCCTGAGAATACAAGTAGTTTTGAAAAAGTGTCAACAATTAAGTTGGTGAGTTCATAAGCTTTTGGATGTGGAGGTTGAAAACCTTTGCTTGTAATTGTAATGTATATCCACGAAAAATCCAATATTTTCCTTATAAAATGTTATGTAGTCTTAAATCCCAAGACCAAGTGTATGTATGTGTTTTGTACTTGTAATGATTTATGCAGTTTTAATTAAGTAAAACCCCTTTTTCAAGTAGGATTTCCCCGTAAACTTTTATGTGTTGTTAACTCCCTATGTGAGTCGCTATAACCATACTATGACTAAATGAACCTGCTACAATGTTTTCCAGACGTCGGAATGTTATGACATTTGTCACCCGTAGACCTGCAGGTCCCACTGTAGCTAGCAGCAAGGTGTGGGGTGTCAATCCCAATATAGATCTATATACAACTATCACGCTCTCCCTACAAGAGATTCTGGTTATAACTTACAGGAATTTTAACCCGTACTCTAAGAGTACAATGAAGTAATGTCTCACAATTTACGTTAACAAGTTTACGTGTTGTGTGAATGTAAAACCTTTTCTGTGGTGGAATTGAATCCCCTTTATGTAGTATGTTTGTAATGTAAAATCCTCAAACTATACCTATTATAGTTTATTGTACATGTTTGAAGTGAATGAAAACCCTTATCATGAATGACTAATTTCTATTTATGATGTTAAACTAACAAGAATTACAATCAACATTTAGAAAGTTATTGTTATACACTTTGCTCAACATGTTACAAAGTGTTATTAATATTGTAAGTTGTTTAACTAGTTTTTAACTTTTCTACACTGTTTTAGAAAAATCACATAAAAATTATACGAAGTCGAAAACTGAATCCGTAAACTCTGAGAGTTTAGAAATTGTGTCTAATTTGTTCATAATTTTTATTATGATTTTTAGTAACCTCAAACTTTTGTGAAAATGTCCATATTCACAGACTGGTCCGAAAATGTTTCTGAAATGATAGGCTGTTTTGGAAAAATCACCATACATTGTAGAAATATCGTATGGAGATTTGCAAGTAATCATTTTAAAGGTATGAACCTGAACTATTCGCAACTCGTACATTTTTGAAAAATAAAAAGTTTAAGATGTTCAAAACAGTCCGTGAATGAGACCCAACTTTTCTGTTGAAAGCTGTTGGTTGAGTTAAAGTGTATTTTAGTGTTGTAACTTGTATTCTCCACCATAAAACTTGATAAAAATGTGAAAATGTAGGGGTATGAACTCACCTTGACTGATTTCTTGGGATGGATGACAAAGAAAAGAAGTTTCCAAGTCAAGAACACTTGGAAGATGCTTGAAGATTTGAAGATCTAGGGACAAATATGACGATATTTATATAAGAAATCCATGATTTGAATGAAAGATTGTGGAATATTCAAGTGTAGGAGGAAGGTACTATTGGGTTTTCTACGTATCAAATACACTCTAAAACTAGGCAGCGGAAAAATCAAAACAACGATATACCTAAGTTTACATGCATCCTATGGATCTATGGCTTCATGCTAATTACATCTACCCTAGAAAACATAAAACATAAGGAAGAAAACATACATCTTATGTTGCCCTTTATCTCCATGCTTGAGATCTTGAACCTCCATGAAGTTGCTTGGATGAAAGGACCCAAAGCAGAATCTCTCTAATGGTATTACACCCAATGACACCAAAGAGTAGAATAAAAATAACTAGGAGAAGGGTCAATTTCCCAAACCCAAAGAGGGATAGAAATCGTCCCTATGGGAGGAGGAAGAAGGGTTGGCGAAACTTCAAGCCAAGGTGCGAGGAGGAATGAAATCCCTAAGGCCCTATTTATAGCCTTAGATGCCTCCTAGGGTTTAGAACTCCTTCCAATAGTTAATGACCTTGGACATTATTCCAACAGTCTCCCAATTGGACAAGTCATAAACTATACGAGGACTAATATTTCTCTAATAATCAACAGAGAGTTAGCCATCCAATGCAACTACCGAACTCTTGATCTAATCAAGATTCAGCCCTTAGATAAGTGATCAACTATTCGTTCATTCTATATATCTTTATGAATTCGAGACATGGATAATGGTCAATCTCAAGAATTCAAGATTATGTTTCTCGATATAGATTTGTGACGACTACATCTGACTACTAAATTGAACACATCAATTTCAGTCAGGGCTCGGCCAAGCACTTTAGATGTCAGCACCAAATCATCGAGGGGCCCATAGATATCGCTTCTCCAATTAAGGCAGAAGGAACGAATAAACTTCGACTACATAGTTTTTGTCTATTTCATCACGTCATACATGGACATATCCTTTATAACTACCAGTTACGGTTAGCGTTGGAGTAGACCAATGCATAACAGAATCATAGAGAAAAACCCCACATGCATCTAGGTTTGAAGAATAGAAGATATTATCGTCTTACAATTACTCGTGACTGAATCCATGAAGTAATCTCTAAACGTGGGTTGGTCCAATTCTTAAATCTCTATTAAGCACTCATGAGTGTTAGCACAATCTCTTTTCTATGTCCAATCAATATGGTCAATCCACTAATACTCATTACAGTCTTGAATCACTACTTACTTCCAACAGTATGACCGACTGTGGACGTTTGAGTAAATTAATACTCGCGAAGTGGGTTCCAAACATGCAAAAGTGAGAACACAGTGATAAGCTAATTGAAATGACCGAACTCCATCATATATTAAGATCACCACTTAATAATCGCCAAATCAAATTAAAACTTATACTGCTTAAAGTTCTCGGGTTTTAAAACAAACCAAACTAAGAGTTTTTAAGCCAATTCATTTGCAAATCTAATGCCTCTCGACTTTGTCTGACTGTCAGACTTGGTCAATGACATCGGCTTAGGAATGGATCGACAATATTATCTTTCGAATGACATATTGACTATGATGTCTTCACATCTGAGTCACTATCAAATATGTTGGTACTTATGTAACATCCCAAAAATCAGGTCTAAAATTTTCGTTTTAAAATCATTTATCAAACCATAGCTATCAAATCATAACATAATTCATAACATCAAATCAGAGTATTAATTCAAAACATATTCTTATTATCAGAGTAAAACATCCCAGGCTGAATAAACAATGGTGTGTGCCATGCGATCACCCCGAGCTCTTCCTTCTGCTACCGGAAGTACATGAAACCAAAACTGAAAACCGTAAGCACGAAGCTTAGCGAGTTCCCCAGCCTACCACATACCATACACATAACCACATACTGGGCCTCGCCCTGCTGCATCGGGACTAGCCCGGCATCGGACACGCTCCGGCATCTGGCCCCGCCCGGCATCAGGCCCCGCCTGGCATCGAGCCCCGCTCGGTATACAGATATGTTTCTCTTAGGCCTGCCTGTCTCCAGGCCTCACCCACTAAGCATATACAAGTCATAATAATATCACAAAACACATAAGCTAGCATACTCCACTATAATCATGTACTAAGGCCTCACCTCTCTTGGGCCTCGCCCCTGTCTGCTACTGATGAGTCATGAAACCCCGTCCATGCTCCTACTGGTAGTGAGATACGGGCCTCCGCCCACACTCACTCCTTTCCTATTTCGGGCCTCGCCCCTGCTCTGCTACTGATGAGATATGGAACCCCATCCATACTCTGCTAATGGTGAGATACGGGACCTCGCCCACACTCACCTCCCTACCAGGCACATACAAGTATCACACAGACAACAAGTATACTCTAACATACAAACATTCCTTGGGCACCCGCCCGACCTCGGACCTTGGTCCAGAATATCATACTAGCATACAGTGCCTAGGGCTAACCCCCGGGTCTTCCTACTCATAACTACATGGGCCGGCATTGTGGTCGTAGACCCATTCACACAAAGGGAAACTCACATGTACTGCTGAACCTTGCTGATATCCGCCTGTCTGCTATCTGACGACTTCCTGAACCGCTGCTCCTCTAGCTCCCCGAGCTACCAATACCAGCATAACACTTAGTCTCAAAATGTCCTCCAAAAGTCAACTAAGTCAACTCTGGTCAAAGTCAAAGTCAAAGTCAATGGTCCATGGTCAAGGTCAACACTTCTAGGTTGACCCTACTCGTCGAGTCAGCCTATTGACTCGTCGAGTTCCTAAACTCAGAGATTCTTCAACTCGCGACTCGACTCGCCGAGTCACCCCATGACTCGTCGAGTCCTTCAATCTCCGTGTCTTAGTCCTGTCCAACTCACTGAGTCACCACGCAATTCACTGATCTGACTCATAACCAGAAGAGATTAGGCTTTGCGACCCGACTCGTCGAGTCCATGAACAGACTCGCCGAGTCCACTTGTGTCATCTCAAATCTGTCGATCCTAATCAGTTTAGTGCATCCATTTCATAGATCTGGGCTTCTAGGGCTAGCTTAACACGTAAATTTGCTAACTTTACGTGCATGCAAGGTGCTATGGAGCTAAAACACCTAATCCAAGCTAAAATGGAAGCATAAGTCATGGAATGGAGCCATAGCTGGGTAAAGTTAACCACTCAGAGCTTCTAAAGCTCAGAAATGTCCAGATCTGAAATCCTTTTCGTCCTCAAGGGCTCAATACTCTGATTGGCCTTGGAAATGGCCCAAATGTGACAAAATACAAGCTAGAAAGGGGATCTATCAAATGAATGCTCAAGGTGTCGACTTGATACCTTCTATCAGTTGCCAAACCGAGGTAAAGATTGGATCTACACTTCCTTCCTTGCTCCTTTCTTCTAATCCTTCAAGATGAGCACTCCAAAAGGACCTTGACCTTCACAAAGCTCAAGAATTGAAGTTAGGTGGCTAGGGTTTCGTTCTGAGGTTAAAGAGGGTAATAATAGGCTGAGGGAATGAGAATATGGTGCTTAAATAGGGCACCAAGTCCCGAAATTAGGGTTTCCCAACCCAGAACTGACTCGCCGAGTCAGTCACTTAATCCTTGACACGGGACCCGCTCCGACTCGTCGAGTTCTTCCATGGACTCGACGATGTGAGCCCTTTGACTTAGGGTTTTTCCTTTCCTTTCTTGGTCTTCCGGATTCCGGGTGTTACAACTCTCCCCCAATTAAACTAGACTTCGTCCTCGAAGTCCGCTACAGCCCACTGTCCTGTAATCTGCTCTTATCATTCCTGCCCGACGAATACATCTCGTTCTGGGTCCAATCCTCGTGGAATCACTTCCATTGACCTTCTGTCCGGTCATCCCGACAAAGCTAATCCTTGCAGATAAAACCTCGAGAGCACTCTAATCACCACAAATCCTACGAATCCGACTCTTACCCATCCGACAATCCTTTCAGTACTCCCCGAGTACTTATGCAGAATATCCTAGGGGTCCACCCCCTTTTCCCCACGCGTCTACTGGCCTTCTCAAGGCAACTTTCTCTAAGCACTACCTTCTCTATCTCTGTGAAGGATATGTCCTTCGTTGTATCCACTACTCCAGCCACTCCCAGTGCTGGTCACTATTGTTGTTACTCACTGATTGCTTCCTCTTATCATATCCTGGTGCTAATAACCCATCCCTGCGAATGGATCAGATAATCCTTCGAGTAAAAGATTCATCCCAGCAACGGTTAGACTCATACGAGAGCTGCACAACAGGGTCAAACCCTTCCCTCTGAGATTATTTAACCCTGCTGTGAGAGGCGTAGCACCCTCGGTCAACTAGCTGCCTCTTACCATACTTCTCTTATCCTTACTGCTTCTAACTGAAGATTCTGGTGTGTCTCTTATCCGCCTCCGGATGAATCGAGACCACCCTGGTCCAACCTAATCAGCCAATATCTTGGTTACCGAACTCCCACCGGTTAGTGCACCCCAGCACAATCCCTCAGTCGCTCCCAGTGACTTCCGAAGAAACTTTGGCTATCTAGTTCTGCTCTATCTACCCTGCCAATCTGGCCCTACAAGTCCTGGGATCCTCGATCCTCTATCCTGACCCTACGGTCTCTACCAGGTCCCACCTGTATAGCTATAATCATACGGGCCTTGCCCACGGGTCCCACCCGACTATATCCTAGAGCGGTCTCTCCCTCTAGTCTCACTTGTCTTACTAACGTCACACGGGCCTCGCCCACGGGTCTCACCCAGACCATACTACTGAGCGACTTTGCTACCAGTTCTCACCTATACTGCTACTAACATACGGGCCTCGCCCATGCGTCTCACCCAACTGTATCCTGGAGCGGCCTCTCCCAAGGTCTCACCTCTCTAGGGCTATGCAGGCCAAATCAACACTAAATCTCACGAACTATCCTTTCCTTATCTCTACCTTACTAACTAGAAAACACGGGCCTCGCCCAAACTCCGCTAACTAGGAGATATGGGCCCTCGACCACACTCCTCTGTCTTAGGAGATATTGGCTACTACATAAAGTTGCGGCTATCCCGTAGTCTTTACCACACTCTCCACGCTGTCTCTACCCTATGCTACTAATCTGGAAGCATCCTATGCCGGTCTCTCATACTATCTGTGTCTCGACTCACCCGAGTCCTGCTGGTGATCCACCAGCTTGGTTTATCAGAGTTCGTCCCAAAATCATTCATTGTGGAATCATAGTTGTGTACACTGCAATCAATCCGAGACCTCCTTTTCCAAATCGATGATACCTGAAACCAAAACTGTAAACCGTAAGCACAAAGCTTAGTGATTCCCCCAGAGCATACCCCACACACAATCCACATAACAAATATCATATTAGCTGTAAAAGCTATCTCTACCATAACACATAGCTATAAAAGCTATCTCTACCATTAGCACATATCAATTAGCTATACAAGCTACTTCTGCCACATATCACATGTCAGATAACTATAAAAGATATATCTACCCTTGACACATAACAATTAGCTATACAAGCTATCTCTACCGTTACCCACAAAGGCTATCTCTACCATTAGCCACAAGGCTATCTCTACCATCAGCCATATAGGCTGTCTCTACCATTAGCCACAAGGCTATCTCTACCATCAGCCATTAAGGCTGACTCTACCATTGGCCACAAAGGCCATTTCTACCGCATATCACACATACATACATATCACACACCTCTACATAACAAGTATACCAACTATCATAAAATGGGCCGGCCTTGGTGCCTTAGACCCATTGCTATGGTGAGAAGACTCACCTGGAAATGCTGAAGTCCCGCGAATAAAACTCCAGCTGTTGGTTGACAGATTCCCGAACTGTCAACATCAAACAATACCCAATAAATAATTGAGTTCCAAGCCCAAGGTCCAAATCATACTCCAAAGGCCCAAAAGCCAAGTAATGGGCCAAAGCCCAATCATATGGCCCATTTTCCAAATTGGGCCCAAACCTCTATATGGACTTATTTTATGGCCCAACCTATTTATTCTAGTCCAAACATTGGGTATTCCCATGGCCCAACCTCTCATAATCCTCAAGGCCCAACTGTGGCCCAATTATGGCCCAATAAATGGGCCCAAGTCTCTCTAACGGGTCTTATCCTAAGGCCCAAGGATTTCCTTAGTCCATAACATGTTCCCAATTGGCCCATTAAGGCCCACAACAACTTAGTTCAATAAGTGGCCCAATAAGAACCCAATTCCAATTAGGGTTTTTCACATAAAATGTCAATTAGGGTTAAGTGTTCCTACTTAGCCCATTAAGGACTTAATCCATTAAGCCCAATATTGCCTTTAGGTTATTTAGCTAATGTTTGTTAATTAATAATTTAGATTCATTAATAATTCCCGAGCATGTCCCGATCAACCCCAAATTAGGGTTTCATGGCATTAGGGTGTCATGGCATTAAGGTTTCCAACCCATATTAGCCCAATAGGCCCAATAGTTAAGTCCTTTGACCAGTTAGGGTTCATTAGGCCCATTATGATTCCACTAGGCCCATTAGGGTTTCAAGCACCCCAAACGAATCAAACATACAATGCAAAGCACACCGCCACCCGACACGGCGGCCGGTGGCGGCATGAGGCGACAGCCACCACGTCACGGTGGTGGTTTATACTTTTCTTTTTCCTTATTCAGATACGGATTACAATACAATTTACAATAATGTCCAAATAACACACACACTCATAAAATAATACACACACACAACCACCCTCGTGGTGGCCGGTGGTGGTTCATGGTGGCGCCCATGGTGGTCCCTTTTCACTTCCGGCTAACAGATCACACACACAACACATGCACATCGGGAGTAGAGACACACCCTTGCACCTGTGTTCAGAAAACTGGACGCAACCACCCACCTGGTGGTGCGCGGTGACGGCAGCAGCAGCCACATCGGTTGTTTAAGGCGGTAATGGCGGCGGCAGCAAGGTTTACGGCCGTCATGACCGCAAACGGAGGTAGATAGGTGTTTACGGCCGGGGAACGGTGGTCATCCATCACCGAGGCAATGACCACAGCAGCACAATAACTTCCGGAAGCAGCACGGCGTTCACGACATGCAACATCGAGATGAACGACAGGAAAGAGAGGGAGAGAGAGAGTTGGCAGTTAAGCCCACCGGAGATTTCCTGGCTGTTCACGACAACGATTTGTCATTCACGGCTCCATAGCGTGACGTCTGGCAGCGGGGTTAAGGGTAGCGACACTTGGCGACAGGCAGCAGAGGAGTAAGATGGCGGTGCTTCTGGCGGTTCCCGGCTTCATCAGGTAAGGGACGATGACCGGTGATGGGGGTTGTGAAGTGTGCGGCCGTAAACGGAAGGATGACGGCCGATCCTTTCTTAGGTTTAGGGTCTCGGGATGTTTATATACCCGGTACACAAACAAATTGCCATAATGGCAGAACTGGCCCCTCTGTCTCCATTTTCTTTCACACCAAATCCAAAATTTACTCTTTGTACCCCTGCTCCACCAATTCTTTTCATTGTAAGTCTGAAATTTACCTTTTTAACCCAGCCTCCTGAAATCCTTTACAAATTAAGTTTAATAATTACCAAATAGCCCCTAGCCTCCAAAATCTTTTCAAAATAAATCCCAAAATTACTTTTTAACCCTCGAATAATTCGATTTATAATATTTGGCTTCCCAAAACCAACAATCCCCTAAATAATATAAATTATTACGACTATTCGTTCATCAAATTTTATTTATTTATTTATTAATTAAACAGGATGTTACAACACTCCCCCACTTAAATGAGATTTTGTCCTCGAAATCATCCCTTACCATCCCCTACACGCCTGATAACTTGGGCGACATGGTTACATTCCTGGGCACACCCTAGCCTTCCCAGGGTAACTGTGACTAGCCTTTTCAAGGCAACCATAACCCACTCTATTAAGGTTCTAAAACCTGAAGATGAACGAATTCCCTATAACCAGATCACATCTACTCCTTCTGAAATCTGTTATCTTGAGATAGTCTGATTCCCTGACAGACCACTCATACTGAATCATTATCATTAAACCCAGTCTGTTTGCCCCTTAACTATCTACTCAACTTCTGATAACTCGAGGTTCTCACCATAAAACAGGGTCACAGACCCAATCATCCTTGTAGATCCCTCTTACTTGGCCAAGGCTCAGATACTCCCACTGTGAGTGACTTGTCAATCCCTAAATCATTTAGCTATTATATCCACACTCGCAACCTGAAGCACAAATGCTAACACTGCCCAAACGCTGAAACTGCTTGAACACTGAACTGCCTAAAGCAATATGCTGCTACACAGCTACTTCCCAAAATCAATCGAGACCTTCCTGGTCCCAATTCATCCGTCATTCATCTGAATTACCGGGTTCCAACCCGATTACGGAGCCAAAAGACTCACACGCAGTCGCTCTATGCGACTTCTGAGCGAAATCCTCCTCTAGAACTAGTTGCCACAAGTCATCATGCCACTGTGGCTCTAACAACCTCCCGATCTAACCGATCGGGTCCATGCGTCGAATCCTAACGTCGACAAATCCAAGACTAAAAGTGATTGCTACCCAACCAATGGTAACCTAATATACCAAATGAACTTACGCAGTCCATTACTTCCCTGCTCTCATAACTATAGGGGCGATCCTACAGGCTTATCACTGTCCCGACCAGAACTAATCCATTTGGGCAATTATGAAACCCGATCCGTGGATTTCTATATCCTCCCTGCTACACCCGACTGGTGGGCACTACTGTTCCTTCCGCGTCCTAACAACGTACTCATGCTATCTATCAACCTAGTGAATGTTGTGGCCACACCCACAGACTTACATCACTCTAGCACTAACTAATAACCTTGTGAATGCTACGGCTACACCCGTAGACTTACAACACTTCCAACACTATATGCTGCTAGTGAACGCTACGGCTACCCCCGCAGTCTTACAACACTTTCACCCCACTGACCATGAGTGAATGCTACGGCTCCCCCGTAGTCTTACAACACTTTCATCCAAACACAACCGTAGTCCAATACCATACCCCTAATTCCATCGATTCAACACATGCGGAGTCATTTACACACTCAACCGATCACAAGAACTGAGATCGTTTCATGACTTGAGTCCCAACCTGTTTCCCCAAACTCTGCTATCAAGCCCCCAGGAAGACGCGGTTCACATGACAGGGAGTCTTACCAGACTCTAAGCTTGCAGAACTCTCAAACCAAATAGTCACTTGGGCCGCCATTTTCCTTCGAGAAGCCCATCTCAGTCTCATACCTTTCCCAGTCCTGAATACTTGCGTGATTCTCCCCCACTTAGCTTCGGCTAAGTCTTCACGGCTCGTGAGAATTAAAGGATTTCCGATCCTTATTTCTTCCTAATAATCCATTGATGACAACCTGTGCTTACCAATGCTGGTGATCAATCACCAGTTAAACCCTAAGGTCGCCCATCCGCATAATCTTGAATAATACTCTTGACATCTAGTCCAGTCTGACACCTCAATTCACCTCTCATGTTGACAGCTAGAGACCTTAATCTTTACCCTAGCTAACGAATTTCTCGTTCCTACTTCAAATCTTGTAACACCGTTGAACTCTGACCGAACCCAAACCATGCGAAAGTACATTTCTCTTGCCCATCCAATGTACGAAAACTTATGCATCTAACACCTGCGACTAACTCCACTATCTTCATGCTACCAGTCCTTCTCTGGCAACAGTAGTGCCTTGAACTCCAAAGTTCTTCCATAGACAGCTGACGACCATACCCGAACAATGACAGAACTACTGAACTTTAAATTCCCTAGAGAACTATCGCTTTAACTCTGACTTGATATCCTCTAAACACTACTCCTGCATAGATTCTAACAAGATCTGGAATGATAACGGTACACGTGGAACCTATTTCATAAAAATGCATCCCTCTGTAGGTTCATCAAGGACTTTTCGGCATGTAGGATGGCATATAACAATCCTTGATATCCCAACATTAGTAGAAGATCGACCCGATATCTGACTTATCCAAATTCACACAATTCCAAAGCGATACGTATTCCCAACATCCATCTAGAAGCAGAAGAAGATGACATAACCGCAACATCTGGGGGAATACTGTTCACCTCCTGCTGACATGACCGACCTTGCTACACCTGTAGCAGCCTAAACCCTTGAAATGAAAACCCTCTTGTAGTTTTTTCCACAAGAACTGCACTGAGTCCTGCCCTGCTGACTTCTCAAAAATTGGCCCGAACTCTTGGGTCTCTTCCCGAGACTCTCCAATATAGGCACCCGATATGTTCACCTCTTCCCAAAGTGCTCCACACCAATCCCTGCTCTCGAGCTCTAGAAATCATATCATTCAGTGTCTCGCACCCTGACCCTCTCACCAGTCCAATCATCAATGGCTGAACTGCAAAAATTGGAGCAACCTTTGCTCTTCATCGAGTTACCAACTATCCCAAGACATAGTCTCCAATCCCGAAAGTGCAATAAATCGCATAGTCGATCCCTGTCGTCCGATACAAGAGATCCACGACGTACTCAAAACCCTGGCAGTCTTCCACTATCTGGCTCATCACCGGAGCCGGGACCAACCCTAGTCCTTCTCCTTGCGTGCTCATCTGCTTTCTGCACAACAACTATTCCCACGATCCAATCATAACCAAGGACTCTCCTTCCCAGGTTTCTTAGATTCTCCAAGACTCTCACCGATTCGATTATGGATCCTATGCTTCCAGTAGTACGGGCCCATACTACCTTCCACACATATCCATACTTTCCTCAGCAATCCCCTTGAATCCTCTAAGTCACCTACCCTACTGATGCACCGATTATCTACCAACAGCAACACTATATCCATAGTAGCACCTCCTAGGCTCCCAACTTCACCGAAGTGCCTCTACTGAGCTCACTGGAGCATATCCTAGGCCTTCCTAGGTTCTCAACCTCGCCCTGTCATCAGCTGCTGAAGAACTCCCCATGATGCCAGTCATCTACCTCCTGGATGTTGTCACATCCACTTAGTAGCTGACTCCCATCACTTAAGAGTTCCACAAAGCACAAAGCAAGCAGCATTCGTGCAGATGCACTCCGACCCAAAGAATTGCCATAATATTCAGCCCACATGTCGCAACTCACGCTATCCACATCTGTCAATCCTCACTGTCGGCTGCCTTATGCATGCAAATTATACACAGAACATGATCAATAGACTGTCGAATAATCGACTCTACCCTAGGACCACAACCAGACGAGGAACAGGAAATAAGGCCAAATCAATTATTCTAAGGCTATAAGATCCTAACCATATACAATTTTAAAAGCATACACATAGCAGTTACTAATACCAATAATCATTCTCATTCTAGCATGACATCAAATATTCCCAAGGCTATAAGCACCACATATCAGACCAATCTATTGCTGACTACTCAGCACTAGCATGCAAGTCTACCAGCTCATATAACATATACAGGCATCTCCCCTAGCCCTAACTAGCATGCGATTTGCAGATTCATAAACCAAGTCATAACAGATAACATATATGGGTATTCTGGGGAAACTTATTTGAGCCCGGCTGATTGCATGCACCACACCCTTTCTTGTCTTAGAAATTCTTTACTTAAAACAATTTTCCTTACAACATTTTTCCTTTGAAAATTTTGAAAACTTTACAGATCCTCAGTTTGAGTTCAGACTCACCCGAAAGTATGTCCAAATCCCTCAACCCAAGGCTCTGATACTAACTTGTAACGACCCAAAAATCAGGGGTAAAAATTCCATTTTTAATCTAACCCAAACATAGTTACCAATTATTCCAAACATTCCAAAACATTGTCAATTAAAACATTTATCACAGTTCGTCCCAAAATCATTCATTGCGGAATCATAGGTGTGTGCACTGCAATCAATTCGAGCCCTCCTTTTCCAAATCGATGATACCTGAAACCAAAACTATAAACCGTAAACACAAAGCTTAGTGATTCCCCCAGAGCATACCCCACACACAATCCACATAACACATATCATATTAGCTGTAAAAGCTATCTCTACCATAACACATAGCTATAAAAGCTATCTCTACCATTATCACATATCAATTAGCTATACAAGCTACTTCTGCCACATATCACATGTCAGATAACTATAAAAGATATCTCTACCATTGACACATAACAATTAGCTATACAAGCTATCTCTACCGTTAGCCACAAAGGCTATCTCTACCATTAGCCACAAGGCTATCTCTACCATCAGCCATAAAGGTTGTCTTTACCATTAGCCACAAGGCTATCTCTACCATCAGCCATTAAGGTTGTCTCTACCATTGGCTACAAAGGCCATCTGTACCGCATATCACGCATACATACATATCACACACCTCTACATAACAAGTATACCAACTATCATAAAATGGGCCGGCCTTGGTGCCTTAGACCCATTGGTATGGTGAGAAGACTCACCTGGCAATGCTGAAGTCCCGCAAATAAAACTCTAGCTATTGGTTGACAGATTCCCGAACTGTCAACATCAAACAATACCCAATCAATAATTGACTTCCAAGCCCAAGGTCCAAATCATACTCCAAAGGCCCAAAAGCCAAGTAATGGGCCAAAGCCCAATCATATGGCCCAATTTTCCAAATGGGCCCAAACCTCTATATGGACTTATTTTAAGGCCCAGCCTATTTACTCTAGTCCAAACATTAGGCATTCCCATGGCCCAACCTCTCATAATCCTCAAGGCCTAACTGTGGCCCAATTATGGCCCAATTTTTCCAATTGGGCCCAAGTCTCTCTAACGGGTCTTATCCTAAGGCCCAAGGATTTCCTTAGTCCATAACATGATCCCAATTGGCCCATTAAGGCCCACAACAACTTAGTTCAATAAGTGGCCCAATAAGAACCCAATTCCAATTAGGGTTTTTCACATAAAATGTCGATTACGGTTAAGTGTTCCTACTTAGCCCATTAAGGACTTAATCCATTAAGCCCAATATTGCCTTTAGGTTATTTAGCCAATGTTTGTTAATTAATAATTTAGATTCATTAATAATTCCCGAGCGTGTCCCGATCAACCCCAAATTAAGGTTTCATGGCATTAGGGTTTCCAACCCATATTAGCCTAATAGGCCCAATAGTTAAGTCCTTTAAATAATTAGGGTTCATTAGGCCCATTATGATTCCACTAGGCCCATTACGGTTTCAAGCACCCCAAACGAATCAAACATACAATGCAAAGCACACCGCCACCCGACACGGCGGCCGGTGACGGCAGGAGGCGGCAGCCACCACCTCACGGTGGTGGTTTATACTTTTCTTTTTCCTTATTCAGATACGGATTACAATACAATTTACAATAATGTCCAAATAACACACACACACTCATAAAATAATACACACACAGCCACCCTTGTGGTGGCCGGTGGTGGTTCATGGTGGCGGCCATGGTGGTCCCTTTTCACTTCCGGCTAACAGATCACACACACGACACATGCACATCGGGAGTAGAGACACACCCTTACACCTGTGTTCAGAAAATTGGACGCAACCACCTACCTGGTGGTGCACGGTGACGGCAGCAGCAGCCACATCGGTGGTTTAAGGCGGTAATAGTGGCGGCAGCAAGGTTTACGGTCGTCATGACCGCAAACGGAGGTAGATAGGTGTTTACGGCCGGGGAACGGTGGCCATCCATCACCAAGGCAATGACCACAGCAGTACAATAACTTCTGGAAGCAGCACGGCGTTCAGGACATCCAACATCGAGATGAACGACAGGAAAGAGAGGGAGAGAGAGAGAGATATGGCAGTTAAGCCCACTGGAGATTTCCTGGCTGTTCACGATAGCGATTTGTTGTTCACGGCTCCATAGCGCGACGTCCGGCAGTGGGGTTAAGGGTAGCGACACTTGGCGACAGGCAGCAGAGGAGTAAGACGGTGGTGCTTCTAGCGGTTCCCGTCTTCATCAGGTAAGGGACGATGACCGGTGATGGGGAGTTGTGAAGTGTGCGGCCGTAAACGGAAGGATGACGGCCGATCCTTTCTTAGGTTTAGGGTCTCGGGACGTTTATATACTCGACACACAAACAAATTGCCATAATGGCAGAACTGGCCCCTCTGTCTCCATTTTCTTTCAAACCCAATCCAAAATTTTCTCTTTATACCCCTGCTCCCCCAATTCTTTTCATTGTAAGTCCGAAATTTACCTTTTTAACCCAGCCTCCTGAAATCCTTTACAAATTAAGTTTAATAATTACCAAATAGCCCCTAGCCTCCAAAATCTTTTCAAAATAAATCCCAAAATTACTTTTTAACCCTCGAATAATCCGATTTATAATATTTAGCTTCCCAAAACCAACAATCCCCTAAATAATATAAATTATTACGACTATTCGTTCATCAAATTTTATTTATTTATTTATTTATTAAACATGATGTTACAACTCTCCCTCAAGTCTAAAATTTTCGTTTTAAAATCATTTATCAAACCATAGCTATCAAATCATAACATAATTCATAACATCAAATCAGAGTATTAATTCAAAACATATTCTTATTATCAGAGTAAAACATCCCAGGCTGAATAAACAATGGTGTGTGCCATGCGATCACCCCGAGCTCTTCCTTCTGCTACCGGAAGTACATGAAACCAAAACTGAAAACCGTAAGCACGAAGCTTAGCGAGTTCCCCAGCCTACCACATACCATACACATAACCACATACTGGGCCTCGCCCTGTTGCATCGGGACTAGCCCGGCATCGGACACGCTCCGGCATCTGGCCCCGCCCGGCATCAGGCCCCGCCTGGCATCGAGCCCCGCTCGGTATACAGATATGTTTCTCTTAGGCCTGCCTGTCTCCAGGCCTCACCCACTAAGCATATACAAGTCATAATAATATCACAAAACACATAAGCTAGCATACTCCACTATAATCATGTACTAAGGCCTCACCTCTCTTGGGCCTCGCCCCTGTCTGCTACTGATGAGTCATGAAACCCCGTCCATGCTCCTACTGGTAGTGAGATACGGGCCTCCGCCCACACTCACTCCTTTCCTATTTCGGGCCTCGCCCCTGCTCTGCTACTGATGAGATATGGAACCCCATCCATACTCTGCTAATGGTGAGATACGGGACCTCGCCCACACTCACCTCCCTACCAGGCACATACAAGTATCACACAGACAACAAGTATACTCTAACATACAAACATTCCTTGGGCACCCGCCCGACCTCGGACCTTGGTCCAGAATATCATACTAGCATACAGTGCCTAGGGCTAACCCCCGGGTCTTCCTACTCATAACTACATGGGCCGGCATTGTGGTCGTAGACCCATTCACACAAAGGGAAACTCACATGTACTGCTGAACCTTGCTGATATCCGCCTGTCTGCTATCTGACGACTTCCTGAACCGCTGCTCCTCTAGCTCCCCGAGCTACCAATACCAGCATAACACTTAGTCTCAAAATGTCCTCCAAAAGTCAACTAAGTCAACTCTGGTCAAAGTCAAAGTCAAAGTCAATGGTCCATGGTCAAGGTCAACACTTCTAGGTTGACCCTACTCGTCGAGTCAGCCTATTGACTCGTCGAGTTCCTAAACTCAGAGATTCTTCAACTCGCGACTCGACTCGCCGAGTCACCCCATGACTCGTCGAGTCCTTCAATCTCCGAGTCTTAGTCCTGTCCAACTCACTGAGTCACCACGCAATTCACTGATCTGACTCATAACCAGAAGAGATTAGGCTTTGCGACCCGACTCGTCGAGTCCATGAACAGTCTCGCCTAGTCCACTTGTGTCATCTCAAATCTGTCGATCCTAATCAGTTTCAGTGCATCCAATTCATAGATCTGGGCTTCTAGGGCTAGCTTAACACGTAAAGTTGCTAAAACACCTAATCCAAGCTAAAATGGAAGCATAAGTCATGGAATGGAGCCATAGCTGGGTAAAGCTAACCAGTCAGAGCTTCTAAAGCTCAAAAATGTCTAGATCTAAAATCCTTTTCGTCCTTATGGGCTCAATACTCTGATTGGCCTTGGAAATGACCCAAATGTGACAAAATACAAGCTAAAAAGGGGATCTGTCAAATGAATGCTCAAGTTTCGACTTGATACCTTCTATCAGTTGCCAAACCGAGGTAAAGACTGAATCTACACTTCCTTCCTTGCTCCTTTCTTCTAATCCTTCAAGATGAGCACTCCAAATGGACCTTGACCTTCACAAAGCTCAAGAATTGAAGTTAGGTGGCTAGGGTTTCGTTCTGAGGTTAAAGAGGGTAATAAAAGGCAGAGGGAAGGAGAATATGGTGCTTAAATAGGGCACCAAGTCCTGAAATTAGGGTTTCCCAACCCAGACCTGACTCGCCGAGTCAGTCCCCAGACTCGCGGAGTCAGTCACTTAATCCTTGACACGGGACCCGCTCCGACTCGTCGAGTTCTTCCATGGACTCGACGAGTTGACCCCTTTAAGTTAGGGTTTTTCCTTTCCTTTCTTGGTCTTCCGGATTCCGGGTGTTACAAATTACTGATTATGTATCTTGTTAGCTTATGTGACTTGGGATCCATACTTGAGGTAAGTTCACCCAAAGTCACAAGAAACTTCATAATGACCATCAATGATTGAATTTCAACAAAGATGTCACTAATGAATCTCTTTCAGCTACATTGACTTCTTTGCAATTTAACCAACTGCAATATACTCTAAGAATGTTAAATCCACTATGGTGTATTATCTGGTACTCTTTCAAGCTAATATATCACCATTCAGTAAAAGCACATATTTCGATTGTGAACGGAATTGCCTTTATCAGTATGGAACTTAGCATCAATGTAACTCTTACAATGATCTCTTCTATACTATCAAGATCATCTCTTTTGTCCTCCAAGGACACTTAAGAATGTTCTTGATCTTGATTTGTTGGTTCTCACCAAATTGATCTAATCCAACTTGTCATGCTCAAGGAATACGAGTCATTAGATCTAGTACATGTGATGACATATGATCGATCCCATAGCAGAAGCATGTGAGACACGACTCATAACCTCTAGTTCAACGGAAAACTAGGACATTAGCATCGCTCAATGTCATGCCATATTTTAATAGGCCTAAAATCCTTTTGAGTTCTGCATGTCGAGTTTCCTCAACATTCCATGTACTTTGACTGATCAAATGAATCACCTTGATCTATCTCCATAGATCCTTATTATGTACGTGTGTTGTATCTCCCATGTATATCATAGCAAAACGATTCCCATGCCAAGCCAAGCTTTTACACTTGCTAAGTTAGAATATAGTTTCCGATGAATCATACAATATCTATGTACAATACAAGGGTGACAACAATACTCCCACTAGCATTGACATATATATGGTTTATCTATGTTTCTTGAAATTCAAACACCTTGAACAATCTCATTGAAACAAAGATTCCAATTACTCCCACTAGTTTTGACATATGTATGCCTCATCTTTATTTCTCGAAATTCATACACTTTGAACTTTCTTATTGAAATAATGATCCATCTTGCGAGATGCTTATTTCGGTCCATAAATGAACTTTTTAAGCTTACACATCTTTCAAAACCTATCTTGTTTTAATTATGTGTTTGTTCCTATCCATGATTGTCTCTACTTGAAGATCCACTTGCACCTAAGGGTTAAGGTCAAGTGCTTGATCTACCAAATAACAACATACATGGATTGAATCTCGCTTTCCAATTCCTTCTTCTATGTTGTAGCCTTTAGGGCTTACCATAGCTTCCGATAGCTGGTATACTCTGATTTCTCCATACCAGTGACTCATTTACCTCAGTAATATAAACTCTTATATAACTAGGTTCATGATGTCTTCTATCAGATAAGGAAGAGGTGGAGGTATGTCAGTTTCCTTAATAGCTCTTTCAATCCCGAATTGAATGTTATATCCAACTTTAGGCTCTTCGTTGGTTGACTCTTGAATCTTATCAAGAGCAATGTGGCTCCCACTAGCTCTTTTGGAAATCAGCTTCCTCTCTTGGAAGACTGCCCTTTGAGCAACATACACTTTGTTCTCAAAGGGGTTTTTAAACAATTATCCAAAATGCTTGATGAGCTCTCCAACGAGGATAACACATCTCTATTCAAAGTCCTAGATTGTCGAGCGCTTCACGACGAGCGTAAGCCTCATAATCGTAGACTTCCATATATGGCAGTAAGGATAGAATCCCACTTCACATAACATAGAGTGTTTTATGAACCTTACTAGTTCATACAAGACCAAAGGACTTCTTGTAACACTATTCGTGGTACAATCCATGAATTATTAGCAAACATAGCGCGACTCATCTAGCACAAAATTAATTAATGATTTGTTTCTCTATCCAACTAACACTTCCTAGTGGTAGTGTTATGGGTAGAGATAGATCGTGAAACTCTTTCACAATTTCTTAGATGATCGATAAAGTTTGGACTGAGATTCTCACTATGAGTGTCTCATCTTATTTCCCAGTTGATTCTTAACCTCGTTTTATGAGAGCTATAAACACCGGAAAGGTTTCAGACTCACATTCATACGAAGTTGGTCTTACCATGTATCGTGGTTGATCTGAACGGTCAATTAGTGCAAACTAATTCCAACAGATATTGACATCACCCAGTGATGTGTTCATCATCTATCTTGATAAACAAGATTTGCGTTTATCATAAGACTCGAGGTCAAATGATATCCAAAATCCGATCCAACTGGATACTTGGTAATGCATTTCTCATTTATGTGTCCAATATTATGATTCCACAAATACATTTCACCCAAACCTTTTGGATGTATTTGAATAAGTACATATTGTGGTCATTCTGAATGATCAATTAGGTAAACTAATTTCAACAGATATTCACAATAATACACTTTATTCAAATATTCGAATCAACTTTGAAATATTGCTACTATACTAGTTTCATAGATTTCATGACTTTCTTTTAACATGTTAGAATGCTCTACATTTAAATAAGTCAAAACTATCTCATGAATCATAGTATATACAATTTCATTTATAATACCATAGACTAAACATTCGAAAAGAGTTGTCTTTTGATCCTATGAATGTAGCAAGGGCTTGGCATTCATGATAAAATTATCTTCTCCATGTTTTAGTCTTCTTACTTCATTTTAGTCACTGCACATTCTTGCAAATGTCAGTACTTAAACCTTAGTAAAATACTCAAGGTTTAGAAGTAATGTTCTAATGGCATTATAAATCCGTATATTTGATTGAACACCATACATGGGAGAACTAGTTATCTTTTGATCTTATGGAAAGTAGCACGGGCTCGTGATCCATGATCAAATTTAATTTCTTCATGTTTCAGTCCTTTCACCTCAAATATACATTTGGGCAAGTTTGCTTTCTTAGTCCTTTTCTTGTTATGGAAACGAGCAGCTATCAGAACATGTCTTAGAATAAACCTTCTTTTGTCCTAGGTATTAGGGCCTAGATTAGGTATACTAATCGCCTTTTAAACCGTGGGCAATTGGCTTTCTTCTTGTTGACACTTCTATTCATGATAGTAAACTATGGGAGTATTTTGAAGTATGAGTTTCTATGATTGGCCATGTTTGTTCCAAAAGGAAACCTCAACATGTTACACAACTCCTTAATGGATATTCCAAGTTGTCCATATCAAAATCAAAATGAATTGATTATATGTACATATCAGCTAGATGACTAACCCTAGTCAACTTCTAACTCAAGGAAGTTCCATTTTACTTCATTATGTCAATTTACAACGTACATTTGATAATCGTTTGTTCTAACAATTTAGAATGCAATGTTTGAAGTAACCTAGGAAGAGCTTTAACAAAGTAATGATCTTTCCTTTCGTTTATGAGAACTATTCCCAAACTATGAATTTTGACAAGATGGATCATCCTCATAGCTAATCCTTTCAAAGGTTTTATAGCAGTAGATTTTAGTGGATAAGGTTATAGACATCATTCAATAAAATTCCATTATAGTTTGTTTTACTTATCCTAAGAAAATAATCACCCTAAATAAAATTATTTTAGAAGGCTAGGATCCATATTTGGCTCCATTATGCGTAAAGGGATGCCGTAAACACACCATAAAGTTATTTAGGTAGGCAAAGCCCTTTGCCAATTTCGATCACCACGAAATTCCTAGATCTTTGAGATTCATTGACTATCAATGACATGTTAATCTCGGATTATGTTCATCTCAAATTCAATGACGGGGTCGTTGCGGATCATTGAACAGATGGTGATTCGACCATACAAAATCGCGAAGTCCCCGGCTCAAGTTACGCTTGAGATTCGCGAGTTCCACATCATTCTCTACCTATAGTCTCAAATTGACATGCCGGTTAACCACGCGAGCTCCATCAACAAGTTATAAAGAGAATGTGCAACTTTTATGGATAACATAAGATTCACTTTAAATAGATTGAGAATTAACCTTGCAAAATCGCATGGTCCCCGGCTCAAGTTACGCTTGAGATTCGCGAGTTCCATATCATTCTCAACTATACTCTAGATTGATGTGTCGGTTAACCACACGAACTCCACCAACAGAATATAAAGAGAATGCAATTTTCATGGATAATATAAACTCACATTCTATTAATAAAACGAGATTTTGTTTTATACTTGTATTTAGAATACTTTTAGATTTACCATTATCACTATTAAACCCTTTCGGTAACTCCATTCTCAAAATGCAATAGGGCGGTGAGGGTGGTAAGCGCGAAGCATATTAAAAACCGACCTCATTAGGAATCATATAGACATCCTTAAACCCTTACATTAGAATGAGTGAGCCTAGTCGAGGTAAGACTGACAATGTCAATATTTAAACACGCGAGGGCGCATGTTGTAACTTTCTTATACATATAATAAACACAATTCTAATATACATAAATACAAGGGGTAAATTTAAAACTCTTTAAATTTAGTTGTCTATTATTAATTCTAATTAATTGCGAGGACGCAATGTAACAATTAATAAATCATAAGGGGGGTAATATTCAAATTTATAAATCTTTATTACAAATAATATTAAAATATTTAAATCCATTATCAAATAACAATTAAATTCAAATAAACACATTTAAATAATATTTATCAATTTTCCAGATTCAAAAACAATTTAAATTAGGTATTTATCCATGTTTATCAAGGTTAGATATTCGAAAAATGGCAAAAAATCTGAAACCCTAAATTCTGTCGAGTTCATGTCGTGAACTCCTAGTTCACGTCGTGAGCTGCGACTAGGGTTTTATCATATTATGAATTTTTCATCTAATCTTCTTCCATTCAGTTTCAAACAAGTTTTTACAGAAAACATGGATCTAGGGTGAAAGTAACCATGAACCAATGGCTCTGATACCACTGTTGGGTTTTCTAAGCATCAAATATAATCTAAAACTAGGCAGCGGAAAAATCGAAACAACGATATACCTAAGTGTACATGCATCCTATGGATCTATGGCTTCATGCTAATTACATCTACCCTAGAAAACATAAAACATAAGGAAGAAAACATACCTCTTATGTTTCCCCTGATCTCTATGCTTCAGATCTTGAACCTCCATGAAGTTGCTTGGATGAAAGGACCCAAACCAGAATCCCTCTAATGTTATCACACCCAATGACACCAAAGAGTAGAATAAAAATAACTAGGAGAAGGGTCAATGTCCCAAACCCAAAGAGGGTTAGAAATCGTCCCTACGGGAGGAGGAAGAAGGGTTGGCGAAACTTCAAGCCAAGGTGCGAGGAGGAATGAAATCCCTAAGGCCCTATTTATAGCCTTGGAGGCCTCCTAGGGTTTAGTACTCCTTCCCATGTGGGATGGGAGCATAACCACGAAATTTCACTCCTTTCCCATGTGGGATGGAATGATTTTCATCCAACCCTAATTCCATAAGGTTCTGGAACATTCCTGATTAACCAACTATCGATTAATGAACATTCAACCCTTCAATTAATTAAACTGTTAATTAATTCCCATAATATATTACCAAAATATATTTCCAATTAGTTTCTAATTAATTATTAACCATAATAATTAATAAACCAATTTCTCCTTTATTTATTATACTCAATTTGGGTCTTGAGGGAAACCCAAAAGGACCCTGTCATTATTAGAAATATTACCAATAGTTAATGACCTTGGACACTATTCCAACAGGTACTTACCAATTGTGGAGGAGAATGCTCAAGAACAGCCTTGAAGTCTCGAGTTTTTGTAGAGGGAGAGTGAGAGAGAAATATGTTTTGTTTTTGGTGAAAGGGTGAATATCTTAGAGGAGAGATAAGGATTTTCCAAGACTTGATTAATATAACTTGTTGGAGAAGGGTGAGAGTACAATGAGTTGACATTCCATATATGAATAGTGACATAAAGCATGAATAGTAAACTGAAGGTGTCATAACTTTATGGGAAAATGTCAAGAAGCATCTTTATGTACTTTGCACTTTATCTTACTCAATTGTAAAGATTTTATCTTAGAATTCTCCACGATATGGGTACATAATGATTCTAGAAGGTTGAAAATAGTAAAATATAATTTTGGGTGAAAATCCCACGTTAAAATCATGAAAAACGGGCTTAAAACACGAAGGTGGTTGAAAACGGGAGAAGGAGGCGAAACTGCGAAAATCCGAGATCAGGACCGAGGGTTCGGTCTAAGCAGCTTAGAACCGAAGGTAGGTTCGGTTTGTTGTGATGAGAACCGAAAGGAGTTTCGATCCTTAAGGCTCGCATGCGGACTTGGTCAAGGAGGGAACAGAAGGTGGGGTGGAACCGAGAACTGCCGGAACGAACCGAACCGAGAAGGTTATGGAGCCGAACCGAGAGCGAGCATCCGAACCGAAAGTGAGTTCGGTCCAATGGGTATCTTTGGTTCTATTAGGGTTTCAGTCTAGGAGGCTTCGGTTCTGAAGGCTAATTTCGGTTCTACATGGCTGTTTTTCAAATAAACTTCCCATTTCGAGTGGTTTTTGACCAAGCTAAGGGTCGGGGTGTCCCGAATGATTATAAAAAGTTGAAAGAGGTTTTGAGAGGGATTTGAGAGAGATTAAGGAGAGATTTAGATAAAGTGAGAGAGATTTAGAGAGACTTCGTTTGTGATCTTTGTTAGTGTTTAGCCTCGTAATGCAAGGTTTGTAAACCCCGTTAAGCCTCGTTATGAGTGCTATACACCCTCGAATGGTATGTAATAGTTTTTTATCTAGTCGTTTCATCACTTACCCTTATTCGGGTTTAGATTTCCAGAACACACAGAACCTATAAATGTTACTTTTCATTAAGATAGGTAATTGTACAATAGTGGACATAATGTAAACCCTATTATACAAGGGTTAGTTGAGTTTACCGGTTTGACTTGTTGACTTTATTTGACTTTGACTTGACCAGAATTTTACGGTTGTCACATCATCCCACCGTTAGAAGGAATTTCGTCCCAAAATTAGCATTTTGATTGGGACTTCAAGAGTTGGGTAAAAGATGTGGGTATTTTTGTTTCATTTGATCTTCGCGTTCCCAGGTGAGCTCGGGTCCTCGTTTAGCGTTCCAACGGACCTTCACAATAGGAATGCGACTCTGTTTCGTTCTTTTAATTTCTCGATCCATGATTTCAACCTGTTCTTCTACGAAGTGGAGACTCTCGTTGATTTCGATTTCGTCGAGTGGTATTACAAGAGTCTCGTCCGACAGACACTTCTTTAAGTTTGACGCGTGGAAGATCGGATGTACGTTATTAAGTTCTTGTGGCAGTCGAAGTTTGTATGCCACTGGGCTAATCCTGACAAGGATTTCGAATGGCCCGATGTACCTTGGATTTAGTTTCCCACGTTTACCAAAACGTATCATTCCTTTCCATGGTGAGACCTTTAGTAGAACTCGGTCACCAACCTGGAATTCCAAGGGTTTGCATCGCTCATCTGCGTAGCTCTTTTGTCGATCTCGAGATGATTTCAGTCTTTCTCGAATTTATACGATCTTTTCCGTCGTCTCCCATATGATTTCAGGGCCAGTGAGGGTGTTGTTAGGGACTTGTCCCTTAGCTAGATGTGTATCTCCCACTTCAGCCTAGCACAATGGTGATCTGCACTTGCGGGCATAAAGAGCTTCGAATGGAGCAACCTTGATGCTAGTGTGATAGCTGTTGGTGTACGAAAATTCAATGAGTGTTAAGTGGGTATCCCACGATTTATCGAAGTCAATCACACAGGCTCTTAACATATCTTCCAAGGTTTGGATAGTTCTTTCGCTCTGCCCGTCGGTTTGTGGATGGTAGGCCGTGCTCATGTCTAGCTTGGTCCCTAGAGATTTCTGTAAGGACTGCCAGAACCGTGAAATGAATCTACTATCTCTGTCGGAGATAATGAATATTGGCACACCATGTAGTCGTACAATCTCTTTGATGTACGTTCTAGTCAATTTTCCATCTTTTCGGTTTCATTTATTGGTAGGAAGTACGCGGATTTTGTCAACCTATCAACAATCACCCAAATGGTATCAAGACCACCCGTTGTCTTGGGTAATTTGGTTATAAAATCCATGGTTATCCGCTCCCACTTCCATTCGGGTATCACGGGTTGTTGTAGTAAATCCGAAGGCTTCTGGTATTCTACTTTGACCTTGGCACAAGTCAGACACTTACCCACATATGTAGCGATGTCAGCTTTCATATTCGGCCACCAATATAACTTCTTGAGATCCAGATACATCTTTTTTGAGCCTGGATGAACGGAGTAGCGTGTTTTGTGTGCTTCGTTCATGACGACGTCTCTGAATCCACCGAACTTTAGTATCCAGATTCGATTCAGCAGATAACGAGCTCCATCGTCCTTGACTTCTAGGTTCTTATCCATTCCTCTTAATGCCTCACTTGTCACATTCTCTGGTTTCAAAGCCTCCAGCTGAGCCTCTTTGATTTGTGTGGACAAGTGTGAATGGATGGTTATTGTTAACGACTTTACTCGGCGACCCGAGTATTCCTTTCTACTTAAGGCATCTGCCACTACATTGGCCTTGCCCGGATGATAGCGAATCTCGCATTCGTAATCATTTAGTAGTTCTATCCATCGTATCTATCCCATGTTGAGTTCCTTCTGGCTGAGGATGTGTTGAAGGCTTTTGTGATCGGTGAAGATTGTACATTTAGTGTCGTAAAGGTAGTGTCTCCAGATCTTTAGGGCAAACACTACTGCCCATAACTCAAGGTCGTGAGTGGTGTAGTTAACTTCGTGCGTCTTAAGTTGTCCTGAAGCATAGGCGATGACCTTACCTCTTTGCATGAGTACACAACCAAGACCTTGATTCGAAGCATCGCAATAAACCATGAAGTCTTCAGTTCCTTCTGGGAGAGATAAGATTGGAGCACTGCACAGAGCTCGCTTCAGCTTTTGGAACGTTGTTTCTTGCTTCTCTCCGTAATTTAACGCTACACTCATTTGAGTCAGAGTGGTAAGCGGTTTAGCGATTTTAGAGAAGTTTTGTATGAATCTTCGATAGTAGCCAACGAGACCTAAGAATTGTCGGATTTCTGTAGGCGTGCTCGGTGCTGACCAGCTCTCAATTGCCTTGATTTTGGAAGGATCTACATGTATCCCTTCCTTGCTAACCACTTGGCCAAGGAAACCCACTTCTCAGATCCAAAATTCGCACTTTGAGAACTTCGCATATAATTTTTCCACCCTTAGGGTCTCCAATACCTGTCGTAGGTGCTGACTGTGCTCCTCCTTGCTTCATGAGTATACTAGTATGTCGTCTATGAAGATGATCACGAACTTGTCTAAGTAAGGCCGACACACCCGGTTCATTAGATCCATGAATATCGCGGGTGCATTCGTCAATCCGAAAGGCATCACTACGAACTCGTAGTGACCGTAGCGAGTCCCGAATGCAGTCTTCAGAACATCCTCCTCTTGGACTCACAGTTGGTGGTAACGAGACCATAGATCAATCTTCGAAAAGTAGCTCGCCCCTTGGAGTTGGTCGAATAGGTCGTCGATTCGGGGTAGAGAATATCGGTTCTTGATGGTGAGCATTCAGTTTGCGGTAGTCGATGCACATGCGAAAAGATCCATCCTTTTTCTTTACGAATAGGACCGGCGCTCCCCAAGGTGAGAAGCTCAGTCTGATGAATCCCTTGCTTAATAGCTCGTTCAGTTGGTTGGACAGTTTTTGCATTTCGGCCGGTGCGAGGCGGTACGGTGCCTTGGCTACGGGGGTAGCACCAGGGATTAGATCGATCCGGAATTCGACTAATCGCGCAGGTGGTAATCCGGGAAGGTCTTCTGGAAATATGTATGGAAAATTAAAGACCTCCCGAATGTCTTTGATGTCTTTCACCTCTTGCTTCTTATCTACAACGTGGTCTAAGAAGGCGTGGTATTCCTTGCGAAGATACTTTTGGGCTTTGACGCAAGAGATGATTTGTAGGTTCGCACTAGGTTTGTTGCCATAGATGACGAGAGTTTTGACATTCGGCAGATTGAGGCGAACGACCCTTTCATAGCACAGAATGTGGGCACGATTAGAACTCAACCAATCCATGCCAATAATGATGTCGAAGCTTTTTATTGAAATTGGTATGAGATCGATTACGAATGAATGGTTATCTGGAGTGAGGGTACACCCTGTGTATATGTCACTAGTGTTTTCTATCTTTCTGTTTGCCATTTCTACGGTGTATTTGTCTTTTAGTGATTGGGGATTTTGTTTAAGCATGTGTTTGAATTGGTGGCTAACAAAACTCCTCTCCGCTCCACTATCGAATAGTATGCATGCATAAGAGTTATTGAGGAGAAACATACCGGTAACCACCGTGGGGTCCTCCATTGCTTCCCCGTGTCCTATTGCCAAGATCCTTCCGACACCACCAGCATTGGTATTTCTTGCTTTCGGGCAGTCTCTCTTAAAGTGCCCTGTCTCACCGCAGCCATAGCAGGCTCGTCCTACCCTAGTGTTGGCGACTTGGTTGATTGGTTGTGCGGGTGCCTTGCAGAAGCGAGTTGTATGCCCCTTCCTATTGCAGTTGTTGCAGTGCATTTCCCGACAAGCGCCGGTATGGTGAAAGTTGCACTTGTTGCACCTTGGAAGGTTTCCAGCATATTTCCTAATGGGCACTGGAGCAGCAGGGGTAGTTGTGGCACGAACCGCCACGATTTTTTGCTTTTTCGCAGGATCCTGGGTTGGTTGGTTCTTCTTGTTGTTCCAGAACTTCCTTTTATTGTTTCCCCTTCTAGCTTGCTCAGGGGTGGCTGCCACAGTGCTCTGGCTGACTCTATGATCGATAAGGCTTTGTGCCAGATCCTTGGCACTTTCAAAAGTAGAGGGTCTTGCAGAGACCACGTTCCCTTGAATCTGGGGTGACAGTCCTCACATGTATCTTTCCACCTTCTTCTCTTCTGGGGTGACCATCCCGGGACACAGTAGTGCCAAATAGCTGAATCGAGCAGTGTAGGCTGTGAGGTCAGAGCCAACCATCCTGAGATTCCAGAGTTCCTGCTCCAGTTTCTACATTTCACCCCTTGGGCAGGATTCTTTCAACATCATGACCTTCAAATCTTCCCATCTTAACGAGTTAGCAACTGGGAGTGTCAATGCCTTGACATGGTCGTTCCACCAAGTGAGGGCCCGGTCAGAGAAGGTGCAAGCTGCAAATTTGACTTTGCTTGCCTCCGGACACATGCAGATTTCGAAGACGGATTCAGTCTTCTTGAACCATTGCATTAGAGTAATGAAGCCACCTCTCCCATTGAAGGATTTGGGTTTGCCATTGGTAAAGTCTTTGTAGGAACATTCCTTTAAATGCCCCTGACCATCCCCTTGGTTGGGAGTAGTAACACCACTTCCAGCCCCACCTGTACCTTGGTTGTTCATCTGGGCTATGGCAGCTGCTACGGCGACAACTATCTCCGCCCGTATTGCAGCGGGATCGTACTAAGGAGGCGGCGGCGGAGGTGGTGGTGCATTGACGGAAGGCCGGGGATTTCTCCGCGGTGGCATAATTCTGCCATAAGTTTCAAAGATGAAAAGACGGTAAGCCTTCGATGATAGTAATAAATCGGATGTTAAATTATTTGTATTATGTTCCCGATTTTAAGGTAATTGCAACCCATTCATAAACGAAAGTCTATATAGAATAAACTTATGAATTTAGTAGTATTGTTTCAAATAAAATCTTGTATCTTGATCCATACTAGGTCCTTCCTACCTCCCCTTGATGTATACTTAGTTATATAAAATTAAGATTTGATAGACCTTTGAATCTAATGGGTCTTCCCTAAGCCCACAACCAAACAAGGAACAAGATCTAAGGCGGACACACCATTTCTGAGTCGATAGACTCTTAACCTTATATAACTTTATTGTATACATTAAGTAATGGTAGATTAACCCTTAGTAATGACAAACGTTGTTATGTATTTAGTGGTAGTGCTCGAAATGAAATAATATGCATACCCATTTCATTGACATGATTCTAGTACATGGAGTTTTTAGAGAAAATTTGACCTTGAAGCAGGTCTACATCACATCAATGTAAGGAAAAGTTTTGACATTAAATAAATCCCTCGACTAGTGTAATCACTAAGTCGCAGGGTTGAGTTTACACACAGAAAAGAGTAGCACCAACGCATACTCATAAACCTAATCTACAAGGTTTTGTGAGTAGCATGAACTCTACTCACGACGATCCGTCCCCTGTGGTGCATGAGATGAAGTCGATGCGCCCTGTAGTTCTGCCAACCTACGCTCGGCTGCAACCACTCTCTCTTCGAGGAACGAGTGTCTTTCCTGATAATACCTTATCTCCGCCCGAGCAGCGATAAGGCCCTCAACGAGTTGATCCCTATGATAGAAGTCTCTTTCCAGGTTTCGGGTACGTGTGTTGGTAGCTTCCGTAGCAGCGCGTAACTCCCGAACTCTATTCGCAGTCTCCCTGTTTTGATCTCCGATGTTCGTGATCTGCTGGGTCATGATTGGGAGGGCTCTGTCAGCCGTTCCTCCATGGTTGAGGTCATAGTAACCTCGTTGGTCTCTGAATGGTGATCGCTGTCGTTGCTGACGACTCTAACCCTCGATCATTGTTGCCCAACGGGGCTCAAGCTCGTTGTAGCCAAAACGGTTTGCGGGAACCCTGGCTATGTATGGAGGGTCGATCATCTCTGGCTCCTCTTCGTCTTCATCTTCTCCATTATTATTTCGATTTCTTCCTCTTCGTCCTCTTCGGGTTCTTCCTCTTCGGGTTCTTCATTGGGATCTTCTTCGAGCTCTTCCTCGAACACCTCCTCGGGATCCTCTTCTAGTTCTTCTCCTATCTATCCACCGTTTCCCTGGTTCGGAAAGTAGGGGTCGCCTGGTAAGTGGAATCCTGCCATGATGTATGTGCGAGAATAGGAGGGGTAAGAGGCATATAGTAGACATATTCCTAAAATTACTTATAGGTGTTTGATCCTCATTAGTTACTTCTATAATGACATAATGCATACCAGTTATATATTTAACAAAAGATATGATAGACCTTCGAATAAGTGATCCTACTCTAAGACCACAACCAAACAAGGAACAGGAAGTAAAACAATGATCACAGATTCTAAGTCTATGACATCTAAGTTGCATATAACTTTAGCGTATCCACTTAGTGATTATAGACCTACTAGTAAGGATCTGTTTTAGTTTTCACATATGTTATAGTACCACAAAATACTCCTATAGTATTTTTAAATGTTATGTTTGGTTCTTAGTGATTTTTCTTGTATGGGAAGATTTTAGGCTTGTTGCTCACTACAACCATTCCTCGGCATACATTAGTCCCACCTCGGATAAATATAGTTGATCAGGCTATATTCATACCAAGTCTGATTACATACCCCAAGGTCTACTCGTAGTGTCAAACTCCTCATTTTACTTTTGTACCGCCCTAGATATGACACTATACTAGCATGTGTGCATGTACTCATACTTTTAACAAGAAACTATTTCATTTCTAAAAGTATAATTGGTGGAAAATGTTTAATCAGAGACTTTTAGTCCCAATGCATTTATAGTTGTATATCTTATGTGGTTCGATATACTTAGTTCACTATAAACAATGCTCTGATACCAATCTGTCACACCCCCAAACCAAGGATGGCGGAAACGTCCGGGAGTGGCGGACTTCATGTATAGTATCATAACAACGAATATAATAGTGACCAAAGCAAATACAACCATCATAAATATAATTGAAAAAGTTACACCACAGTATGAGTTTACATGTTTCAAAATCAATTACATTATGATGTCAAAATGAAATGTTTGACGCCTTAGCGTCCCATCCTCAAAAGCTGTTGATTACCTGTTTCACTGATTTCCTGAGAATACAAGTAGTTTTGAAAAAGTGTCAACAATTAAGTTGGTGCATAAGCTTTTGGATGTGGAGGTTGAAAACCTTTGCTTGTAATTGTAATGTATATCCAAGAAAAATCCAATATTTTCCTTATAAAATGTTATATAGTCTTAAATCCCAAGACCAAGTGTATGTATGTGTTCTGTACTTGTAATGATTTATGCAGTTTTAATGAAATAAAACCCCTTTTTCAAGTAGGATTTCCCCGTAAACTTTTATGTGTTGTTAACTCCCTATGTGAGTCGCTATAACCATACTATGACTAAATGAACCTGCTACAACGTTTTTCAGACATCGGAATGTTATGACATTTGTCACCCGTAGACCTGCAGGTCCCACTGTAGCAGCAAGGTGTGGGGTGTCAATCCCAATATAGATCTATATACAACTATCACGCTCTCCCTACAATAGATTCTGGTTATAACTTACAGGAATTTTAGCCCGTACTCTAAGAATACAATGAAGTAATGTCTCACAATTTACGTTAACAAGTTTACGTGTTGTATAAATGTAAAATCTTTTCTGTGGTGGAATTGAATCCCCTTTATGTAGTATGTTTGTAATGTAAAATCCTCAAACTATACCTATTATAGTTTATTATACATGTTTGAAGTGAATGAAAACCCTTATCATGAATGACTAATTTCTGTTTATGATGTTAAACTAACAAGAATTACATTCAACATTTAGAAACTTATTGTTATACACTTTGTTCAGCATGTTACAAAGTGTTATTAATATTGTAAGCTGTTTTACTAGTTTTAACTTTTCTACACTGTTTTAGAAAAATCACAGAAAAATCACACGAAGTCGAAAACTGAATCCGTAAACTTTGAGAATTTAGAAATTGTGTCTAGTTTGTTCATAATTTTTATTATGATTTTTAGTAACATCAAAATTGTGTGAAAATGTCCATATTCAGATACTGGTCCGAAAATGTTTATGAAATGATAGGCTGTTTTGTAAAAATCACCATAAATTGTATAAAAATCGTATGTAGATGTGCAAGTAGTCATTTTAAAGGTATGAACCTGAACTATTTGTAACTGGTACAGTTTTGAAAATTAAAAGTTTAAGATGTTCAAAACAGTCTGTGAATGAGACCCAACTTTTCTGTTGAAAGCTGTTAGGTGAGTTAAAGTGTATTTTAGTGTTGTAACTAGTATTCTCCACCATAAAACTTGATAAAAACGTGAATATGTAGGGGTATAACTCACCTTGACTGATTTCTTAGGATGGATGACGAAGAAAAGAAGTTTCCAAGTCAAGAACACTTGGAAGATGCTTGAAGATTTGAAGATCTAGGGACAAATATGATGATATTTGTATAAGAAATCCATGATTTGAATGAAGGATTGTAGAATATTCAAGTGTAGGAGGAAGGTACTTACCAAATGTGGAGGAGAATGCTCAAGAACAGCCTTGAAGTCTCGAGTTTTTGTAGAGAGAGAGTGAGAGAGAAATATGTTTTGTTTTTGGTGAAAGGGTGAATATCTTAGAGGAGAGATAAGGATTTTCCAAGACTTGATTAATGTAACTTGTTGGAGAAGGGTGAGAGTACAATGAGTTGACATTCCAGATGTGAATAGTGACATAAAGCATGAATAGTAAACTGAAGGTGTCATAACTTTATGGGAAAAGTCAAGAAGCAACTTTTTGTACTTTGCACTTTATCTTACTCAATTGTAAAGATTTTATCTTAGAATTCTCCACGATATGGGTACATAATGATTCTAGAAGGTTGAAAATAGTAAAATATAATTTTGGGTGAAAATCCCACGTTAAAATCATGAAAAACGGGCTTAAAACACGAATGTGGTTGAAAACCGGGAGAAGGAGGCGAACCTGCCAAAATCCGAGATTAGGACCGAGGGTTCGGTCTAAGCAGCTTAGAACCGAAGGTAGGTTCGGTTTGTTGTGATGAGAACCGAAAGGAGTTTCGATCCTTAAGGCTCGCATGCGGACTTGGTCAAGGAGGGAACCGAAGGTGGGGTGGAACCGAGACCTGCTAGAACAAACCAAACCGAGAAGGTTATGGAGCCGAACCGAGAGCGAGCATCCGAACCGAAAGTGAGTTCGGTCCAATGGGTAGCTTCGGTCCTATTAGGGTTTCGGTCTAGGAGGCTTCGGTTCTAAAGGCTAGTTTCGGTTCTAAATGGCTGTTTTTCAAATAAACTTCCCGTTTCGAGTGGTTTTCGACCAAGTTAAGGGTCGGGGTGTCCCGAATGATTATAAAAAGTTGAAAGAGGTTTTGAGAGAGATTTGGGAGAGATTTAGATAGAGTGAGAGAGATTGAGAGAGACTTCGTTTGTGATCTTTGTTAGTGTTTAGCCTCGTAATGCAAGGTTTGTAAACCCCGTTACGCCTCGTTATGAGTGTTATACGCCCCCGAAGGGTATGTAATAGTGTTTTATCTAGTCGTTTCATCACTTACCCTTATTAGGGTTTAGATTTCCAGAACACACAGAACCTATAAATGTTACTTTTCATTAAGATAGCTAATTGTACAATAGTGGACATAATGTAAACCCTATTATACAAGGGTTAGTTGAGTTGACCGGTTTGACTTGTTGACTTTATTTGACTTTGACTTGACCAGAATTTTACGGTTGTCACAGTGGGGGCTTAACCAATCCATGCCGATGATCACATCAAAGCTTCTAATGTTAACCGGCATCAAATTGATGGGAAACAAGTGGTTATTTAATATTAGTGTGCACCTTATGAACATATCGTCAGTTGTTTCTGTTTTTCCGTTGGCCATTTTTACTATAAAGGTTTCGTTTAGCTTTTAGGGATTTTGACCCAGTAAGTGCTTAAACTTATGACTTACGAAACTTTGTTCAGCCCCACAATCAAATAGTATGAATGCGTAAGTGTTGTTGATGGGGAACGTACCAGTAACTACCATTGGGTCCTGCATAGCCTCCCTTTGTCCCATAGCTAATACTCTCCCTGATCCACCTGCACCCAAATTGTTGGCTTTGGGGCAGTTTCATTTGAAATGGCCAGTGTCTCCGCAACCGTAACAGGCTTGACTGACCCTGGTATTATTGTTGGGCTGTTTGTTTTGTTGTGGAGGTGCTCTGCAATACCGGGCAGTGTGCCCTTTTCTATTGCAATTCGTACATTGAAAATCTTTGCATGCACCAGTATGATGGAAATTACACTCATCGCACTTCGGATGGGAACCTGCATAGGGCCTTGCAAGTGTTGGTGCGGTTGTTGTGGTTGCAGCTGGTGTTGGTGTGGTCTGAGTGGTAGCAGCGTGAACTGCTACTGTTTGCTGTTTCTTAGAAGGTCCTGAAGCATGTCCCCCTTTTCTTTTATTTCCCCAATTCCTCTTGTTTCCACCTTCCTTCTTGGTTTCTGCATCTGTAGTCTTGGTGCCCTTCTTATTCCCATGATCATACAACTTTTGTGTTAGACGCTTTTCACTATCGAACGTTTCAGGGTTGGCAGCAATCACGTTTCCCTGTATCAGAGGAGTTAACCCTAAAATAAAGCGTTCAATTTTCTTGCCTTCAAAGGTTATCATTCCTGGGCACAAGAGTGCCAGCTCACTGAACCTAGCGATATAGGCTTCGATATCGGAGTTTTGCACAGTAAGGTTCCATAGCTCTTGTTCCAACTATTTTTACTTCTCCACGGGGACAGTATTCGGGCAACATCATTTCCTTGAGATCCTCCCATGGCATAGCATTTGCAACTGGTAGAGTTAAGGCCTTAACATGACCATTCCACCATGATAGAGCCTAGTCAACAAATGTACATGCTGCAAACTTTACTTTACTTTCCTCCGGGCATTCGCATATTTCGAAGATGGACTCGATTTTCTCAACCCAGCGTGTTAAAGTTATCACTCCACCGGTCCTGTTGAAAGTCCTTGGTTTCGTATTGGTGAAGTCTTTATAAGTGCATGTTTTGTAGGTCCTTGATTAATTCCATTGTTGGAACTTCCTGCACCATTCCCAATACCACCCCCATTTACCGTTGTTGATGTGGGATAATGCTGCAGTAACTGCAGTTGAGACTGCTGCCTGGAATGCATCAGAGTTTATCTCCCGCTGAGGCGGCGGTGGTGGCGGTGGTGCTGCTACGGTGTTGTTTCCGCGGACGTACCTTCGAGGCATCTTCTGTCATGGAACATAAGGATGATGAGTTTATAATGATCTCGGATTCCATTATTGTCTAGCAGTTGCGGTGATTTGATTGTGCTTATAAGTGAAATCATGTAATATAAAGAAATAATGAAAATAGAAAACATAACAGATAACAACATCACGAATAAAACACACACTTGCTTCATTACTAATAAAAGTTTAGTACAATCCATGTGAAAATTTGGCCCCGATAAGGCCTACAGTACATCGTGATAAAAGTTAACAACATAACGACACTATCGGGTGATGTCGTTCATATGCCGAAATAACGCACAAGGCGTTCAGCCATTTCGCTCATCTCGCGAGTGTCCTCTTCAGCCCTACGCTCCGCTTCGGCTGCCCTAGCTTCGGCTGCACAGACTTGTTGTCTAAGGTTGGCCACTTCCTCCTCTAAGGAGCGTAGTCGGTCAGTAGGGTCTTCCTGCGTTGTGCGCTGGTCCGGTATTGCTCCCGAAGGGTGGGGTTCGCTAGGGATTCCTCTGATGCCTTCTCCTTCATCTGACTCCTCGTCATATTTTTCACCCTCATATTCCGTCTCTTGATACTCTTCAGGTCCCACTTCTGGGTTTCCCCCTTGAACCTCTTTTGGTTCTTCATCAATCCATCCGTTGGCCACCAAGGCCTGGTAGTAGATGTCTCCGTGATGAAACTCAGCCGTGCTTCCTGCACGAGAATGGAGGTGTAAGAAGCGTGTAGAAAGTGTACGTGCGATGGTTATATGATATCCTAAAATATTCCTATAGTATTTTAATTTGTTTATGTTTGATTCCTTAAAACTTTTGGGCACAAGGTTGGTAAGTTTTAGATTCGTTGCCCACCATGATCACTCCCAAGCACATGTTGGTCGTATTTTGAACAAATATAGTTGACCAGACTATATTTATCCCCAATACGACTACATAACTGCCTGAGTTTAACCACGATGTTCAACTCCTCTGAAAACTTTTATTGTTTCTTATTGTGACAATACTCCTAGTATGCACACATAGGTATGTATTTTATTTTGTTCAGAGTATTTTAGTCTCAATGTATTTATAGTTGCATATCTTGTATGATTAGATATGCTAGTTCACTATAAACATTGCTATGATACCAATCTGTCACACCCCCGTACCAGGACGGCGGAAACGTCCGGGGGCGGGTGACTTCATCTTGTAATATCATAACAATTGCATATAATTGAAACATAGCAACCATCATCATCATACATTCATGACATCAACATTCATTGTTACAGCATTGTGTTTGTTCATGAAATTAATACATCCCAAAACAACAAAATGTATGATGAAATCAAAATATAACAATCATTCATAGCTGAAAACGACCTGCTCACTGTGTTCCTGAGAATACAAGTCATTTTAAAAATGTCAACACAGAGTGTTGGTGAGTTCATAAGCATATTTGTGTGAAAACTTTTGTAATAGTTTGTAATTCCCAGAAAATCCAATATTTTCTGTAAAAAACTGGTTTGTGAGTCTTGTTTTCAAATCATGTATAATTGCATATGTGTTTCATGTTTTTCCTTGTTTGAAATCATATAATGAGTATTCCCAGAAAATCCTATATTTTCTGTTATGCAAAAGTGGTGGTCTTAAAACCCTAAGACCGGAGTAGTGAAATTGGTTAAAAAATAGTCGACACATATTTTGTTACAAGCTGAGTGTGTATCCCGTGTAAATTTTAAGTTAACTTTTGTTATCCTCTATGTGAGTCATTATAACCATACAAATATGACGGAGTGCCTGTCTTGACGTTCTTCAGGCGTCGATTTCTAATAGGATATTTGTCACCCTAGATTGGCCTGTCTAGCTGTAGCGAGCAGCTCAGGTGTAGGATGTCAACCCCGTATAGATCTATACACAAACTCTCGCCCCCCCCCCTCCAGGAGACTCTCGTTATAACTACAAGGCTTACGATGTACACTAAAATAGGTACGGTGAACGTGCGTCTCACAAGAGTCCTGACAAAAGTTTACGCAAATAGTTGATCCCGTTATTTAATATTATAAATAACGTTAATAGTGTACATTTACGATTGCATTTTGTGATATGCAATAATTCCTGTCGTAAAATATACGGTTGGTTATATTGCCAAATTATTCCATTTTTATCATATGTGTCGTGAATAACCCATTTTTAATCACATTGTCAAAAATGGCCCAACGTTACAGAAAATGGCAACAATGACCCAAATTTTATCTAAAATTTGTCAAATGAGGCCCATGGTTAACAAAAATTTCATACATGGCCCAAAAATACCGAATTTGTAAAAAATGGCCCAATTTTGCAAAAAGATTCATTTAAGGCCCATTTTCACAAGAGTGTTCAAAAATGGCCCATGTTTACTATAAGGCCCATTTTCGGCCCATTTTCACTAAATTGTTTAAAAATGTTTAACGACCCAAATTTTCAAAAGAAATTTTTCATTTTGGATTAGTCAAAACACATTCCCATAATTCATGAATTCACAAAACCATTGTTTACAAAATTCACATCCAACACAATTTTATTTAAAATCATCAGAGTGTCCCATAAAAAGTCGGGGAGAGAGTGTACGCCGCGCCATCAAGCCTTGCCCTTGCCTCTGGACTCAGATGTACCTGAAAAAATCCACAGACTGTAAGCTAATGCTTAGTGAGTCCCTCAGAGCATACCCCCATACACAATCCACACATTACATATCATATTAGCTATACAACTATCTCTACACGTAAGTCATGCATACAACATATAAGGAAGCCATGGAAACCCTCCACAGTCTTACACCTTGTGCCATTGGAACCCCCACGTTGTCTCACTGCCTGTCATGGGAACCACCACATGGTCTTCCTGCCATGGGAACCCCCACATGGTCTTCCTGCCATGGGAACCCCCAAATGGTCTTCCTGTCAAGCAATATCATACATACTAATCGTGCAAATATACTAGGATGCCATGGAAACCCTCCAAGGTCTTATACTGATGCCACGGGAACCCCCCAGGGTCTTCCAACTAAAAATCATACTAATCACAACGCATAAACAATCAAATTCCACATATCATAAAATGGGTCGGCCTTGATGCCTTAAATCCATTGATATGGTGAGAAGACTCACCTCTTGAACGTTGAACCGATAAGCTAAGGTTAGGTATTTCCCACGCGCTGCTCCTCCTCAACTGCCTATAAACATCAAGTGATTAACTTATCACCATCCCATAATTACCCCCAAAGTCAGCCCTGGTCAACCCTGGTCAACATCAAGGTCAACAGTCCATGTTTACCTCAACTCGTCGAGTTTATCCATCCACTCGCCAAGTTCCTTGCATGAATCGTCAACTCGTCGAGTCACTTGAGTGACTCGTCGAGTCCTCAAACTCCCAACCAAAAACTCTTGACCGTAAACCCTTAACCGTAAACAAGAAAACCCTTCCTGACTCGCCGAGTTCACTAAACGACTCGACGAGTTCTCCTTAATCCATCACGTTTTCGATCTTTTCTAGTGGAATCTGGAGTCCCATACTTCAGATCCAAGCTTCCTTATCATAGATACCACATAAAGTTGCAAACTTTAAGTGCATGCAAGGATATATCACCCAAAACTAGCCTTCCTACTAGGTTTTAATGCATGGAAAGGGATAAGGTTACGTAAAGGAAGCCACTTTATGTCATTTGGGACCCAAAGAGGTCCAGATCTGGAACCATATCCCTATGATAGGTTCAGATCTGAGTTGGACACAACCTTACCCCAAAATGGTCTTACACTTTGAAAGAGAAGAGGTCTAAGAATCTATAGCTCAAGGTAACGTCTTTTTACCTTAAAATGGTGACCAAAACAGTGTAGATGTCATATCTACTGCTTCCCTTCTCGTTCCTTCTCCTAAAGCTCTTCTTCCACACAACAAGCTTGTTAATCCAAGCTCTTTTTCTCACTAAAGAGAGTTTACGGCCGCAAACGTCTTTCCTGGGGTTACTGAGGTGCTCAGGGAGGCCACAAGGGCAGATAATGATCTTTATATAGGGGCAAACCCCGTAAATAGGGTTTTCTTTTTACAGCTCCAACTCGCCGAGTCGGGCCTTCCGACTCGTCGAATAGGTCCCGATCCGTGTCCATGAATTAACGTCTCTACTCGACGAGTTGGACTCCCAACTCGCTGAGTCCAGGCACAAAACTCCCTAAAAATTATCAATATCAACCAATATCTAGAACAGGCGTTACAAATCTCCCCCACTTGAACTAGACTTCGTCCTCGAAGTCTGCTGAAGTGAACAATTCTGGGTAGTGATCCCGCACCTCCTCTTCTGGATCCCAAGTCCATTCGGAGCCCCTTCGATGCTGCCATTGCACCTTTACCAACTTCACTACCTTGTTTCGGAGGACCTTGGTCTTCCTGTCTAAAATTGTAACCAACCTTTCAATGTAATTAAGGCTCTCATCCACTTTTATGTCATCCAAGGAAACGACTGCAGCGTCGTCTATGACACACTTCCGAAGCTGAGAAACATGGAAGGTGTTATGAATCTGACTAAGCTCATTGGGCAAATCCAAGCGATAGGCTACCTTGCCTATCCAGGTCGTAATCCTAAACGGTCCTATGTATCGGGTCCCAAGCTTGCCCCTCTTCCGAAACCTGATGACCGTTATCCAGGGGGATACTTTTAGCAGCATGAAGTCCCCCACCTGGAACTCAAGATCCGATCGTCGCCGGTCAGCATAACTCTTCTGACGGCTTTGTGCAACTCGCAACCGGTCGCGCACCTGCTGAATTAGCTCGGTGAGCACCACCTCGGTACTTCCCAAGGCTCGGTTCCCTACCTCACCCCAACAAATGGGGGTTCTGCACCTTCGACCATACAACATTTCGAATGGTGGCCGGTCGATACTGGCATGATAACTATTGTTATATGAAAACTCTGCCAACGGGAGGTATGTATCCCAACTCCCTCCAAAATCCAGCACGCATGCCTGCAGCATATACTCTAGTGTTTGGATCGTCCTCTCACTCTGGCCATCTGTCTGGGGATGGTACGTCGTACTAAAGTGTAACTGAGTGCCCAGTTCCTCATGGAACTTCCTCCAGAATCGAGAGGTGAATCGAACATCCCGGTCGGAAATCAAAGACACCGGCACCCCGTGTCTAACCACTACCTCTCGCACGTAAATTTCCGCCAATTTCTCAGCAGAGATGCTCTCAGAGATCGGAATAAAGTGAGCACTCTTCGTCAATCTGTCCACAATTACCCAAATAGCGTTAACACCCCTCGCCGTCCGAGGCAACTTAATGATGAAGTCCATAGTGATCTCTTCCCACTTCCACATGGGAATGGGTAGCAGCTAAACCTTGCCATGAGGCCGTTGGTGCTCAGCCTTGACCTTCCTGTAGGTCAAGAACTTATCTACAAACCAGGCGACCTCCCGCTTCATGCAGGGCCACCAGTAACTCAACCTCAAGTCTCTATACATTTTCGTAGCCCCTGGATGTATAGAGAACTTGGACTTGTGTGCCTCCTCCAATATCTTCTATCTCACTCCTCCAGTTACAGGCACCCATACCCTGCCACATTGTGTCAGAAGACCTCGACTATCCTTAACAAACAAAGGATATTGTCCCCAAATCTGCTCGATCTTCCAATTTTCCTTCTTCACACCCTCAACGTGGGCCTCCTTGATCATATCCAACAATTGAGAGATCACTGTCATCCTCAAACAAACATTCCCAAACAGGGAGCCTGCCGTCTTACGGCTCAAAACATCGGCCACTACATTAGCCTTCCCTGGGTGGTATAGGATCTCGCAATCATAATCCTGATGGGCTTTATACAAACAATCCTATGTGTGCATGCAACCCTAATTGGATCTATGTTTTCACTATTAGACATACAACTTTATGAACACAAAAAGAAACCTGGAATTCTCCTCTAATTTTCGAAATCTACATAGGAGAATAGAATACATACCTTTTGTTGTTATATAGCAATAACAACTAGTTCCTTGAATTTCCTTAGCTCTTGAAAGCAAGTACCACAAGTGTAGTACCTCTAATGGCTCACAAACACACTAGGTGAAAGGATGAATATGGGAGAGATGAGAGAAGGGTATCTTGCCCTAAAATTCGTCCCTTTTAGGGTTTCCCAAGGCTTGGACGAATTCTAGTGCCTTAGGGTGCTATTTATACTGGAGGCTAGCTAGGGTTTCAAGGTGGAAACCCTAATCCCTTAGCTTAGGGCCTAAGCAAGTCCATGGACTCCTTTCCTTAAGCCCTTGGACGAAAACTCCTAGATCCTTCTAGGATTTTCGTTCAAGCCTTAATAAAAGTGATCCAATAGCCCAAAGTCTCAACTATCAAATAATTACAAAACAGCCCCTGTACTTTTAATTAATTCCTTTAATCCCGAAATTAATTCCTAATTAATTTCTGATTAAATACTAATTAATAATATGATTCCAAATTATTATATTAATCATATAATATAATAAATAAATCATATTTATGCCCTAATCAACCTCTCTCCTCAACTGTCATCCTGTCTAGTCACCAGTGTGAAGGCAACCCAAAAGGACCATGCTCACAATCGGGTCAAGTAAATACCAAAATAGTTATGGACTTAGACACTAATCCAACAGTCTCCCACTTGGATAAGTCTAATAACTATTCTGCGTATGACTTCAGAACCTGATCAGCAATCGTAGCTTCCAAAAGCGCGGTCAACTCTGATCTTATCAGATACGCGTGTCCTTTAGATAAGGGATCATATATTCCTCCATTTTACAAGATATCGTATAGACATGAGACATGGATTGAAATCATTCTCTCAGTCTATGTGTCATTTCCCGATTTCCGATTTATGAGGACTGACTAATTGAACAAATCAAATCAGTCCTGGCCCGGCCGAGCACTTTCCTTTGTCATCACTAAATCATCGAGGGGCCCACAGATATCGCTTTTATCCCACCTTGGGTAAAAGGAATGGATAAACTTCGACTCAAATGCTTGCTTGCACCTACTAATCGAATCACACACAACAATAAGTTTTATAACACCAAGTTACTGGTACGTTTACTTATTGTCAATGTGCAACCGACCAGCAAATAACAACTCACACGTCTCGGTTTCAAGAATATACAATGTTATCGTCTCACCAATCACTCGTGATAAAACCATGAAGTGATTCAAATGAGCGTGGGTTTAATCCAATACTCTAATCTTATCAAAGCACTCATGAACTCTGCAGCAAACTTGTGCTATGTCTAAACATTTTAGACAATCTACAGACAGATTCATGACAGTCTTCCTTCATACCTACTTCCAACGTATGACCGACTGTGGATGTTTGAATAACCTAGTTATTCTGGAAGTCAAAACATGCAAAGTGAAACGCAATAATAATATTAATCCTATATGGCCCCAAAACTTTTGAGCGTAAATAAAAACACTTTTATTTAAACACCATATTGATTACTCATTATTCATTGTTTACTGTTTCAGACAATCAACTTATTACTCGAATTATAACCACAATTGTCCCATGCTCCAAGCATGCACACTTTGGTTTCCTATGGTCCATACTCTGTGAAATAGATCAATTGAAAAACTTTCCCAATGAAACTCATTTCACAATCCCCAATTTTTTTTTATTATTAGTATAAGAATACCAAATTCTTGCCACTTTTAGAATATGTCAGATTCTAACACTTTATGCAATGATTCTTTCGTAATGTCATAGCACAAAAGTCACCAAGACCCGACTAATGAAATTACAAAGTTCTCTATCAGAAATTGTTACAAAACAACTTTATAGATGTGATGTCTCTCACTCAAAGTACATTTCTTTGAACATCCTTTTGCATAAAAGTTTCTAATCTACATAGAGTCTTAATATCCAACTCCCATTAATGGAAACATTTCCATATTTGCTATATGACAACTTATTCTTAATAGAATCTTATCTATTCATAATAATGTCAATATAGTCCATCCAGTACTATACTTCCAACTACTCACAAGCGACAAATCCTCAGTGAACCTCAGACCGTCCTTTGATAGTTGTTTAATTATTTTAGTCAAAACCGATTCTAGTCCTTTTTCCCTCTTAATGCCCTAGGCATTTGGAAAATTTAGAATGGTCAAATATTATAACATATGCAATCGGTCCCATACCCGAAGCGTATTAGACACGATGCATAATGTCTCATATAAAGACGTGATACTTTATCAGCCTTCTGCCATAATATTTTATGTGCCATGTTCCCGCAATTCGAACTATGAAGAGGGATGCCGTAATCATAATCGAATTTTGAGAATGCACTATGTATCCTTGACTAAATTTATTAACATTTCTCGATCTAAGCTTTAGAATTTTGAAACGAAGTATAATATTCTCTCCCTTAATTATAGCAAAACAACTTTTCAACCCTTGCAACTTTGCAAAGTGAATCTTTATTTTCTATAATTAATATTGCTAACTTGCAATACTTACCATAATAATCATGCTCCCACTAACATGATGATTATTTTCTTACCAGCATAACACTTATGCTCCCACTAGCTTTGACATGTATTCAGAAAACAATTGGACTTCTAGAAAACAATGCTTATTGAATTCCTTAAGTTCATATTTCTAATACCTAATGCTTTGATAAGCCTTTATCTAAGCTTTTTAAGCTCATACACCTTTGCCTTAGATAGCTCACATGTGTGTCTAAACAATTCAGAATTTATGTTACTAAGTCCCAAATGTTCAGATCAATTGCCAAATCTCACAATTCGAATTATGAAAAGGGATGCCGTAATCATAATCGAATTTGAGAATACAATTTTCACAATTGCTATCTTCTTAAAATCTCTCTTAGTGAAAGCATTTCCTCACAATCATTTTCATGAAGGAGGAAAACCTTATGACACTTAGATTTTATGATGTATGTGTTCCTATCCATGTGAATTTGTCAAAACGAAAGTTTGCGACAAATCCAAAACATTATGGACTGAACTTGTTCAATCTTGATTTCTTGCCTCATGGTAACATGAATGCCCACCATGTCTTCCAAGCAACTCACCCTTTCATATCAATGTACTTTCCATTGATCGAGGTGCTTTGTCTTTATGCATTCAAATGAGAACTCATAGAACTCACACGCATAATTAACTCAATTGGAATGGCACAGAAAAAGAGTATGTCATCCACGATAGGCTTTAAACCTCAAGTCGTGTGCCAGTGATGATCAACTAGGTTTACTCTTGATTTGTTCTTGAAACTTTTTCAAGACCATTAAGACTCCCACTGACTCCTTGACATATAAGATTCTCTTGTCAAGAACCATTTCTTGACAAACAAATATTCAAGAGTTAGTGTAGCCTTTTGTCAAGTTCAACACTTCACACAATTGGTCCTGGTTGGTCTTTGTCTTATCCAAGACATCACAACTTACCAATTTCAAATGTGCAAGAATAAGAAAACTTTTCCAAATTCCACATTTGTCGAGTGTTATAAACCTACTTAAGACTTGTCACTCATGTCAGAATCTTGACTCTAAGACTTGATATTGGAACGAAGTATGATTGACTTCTTGATTTAACCATTTCTACAATTCTTGATTCCTCTTCTTAGACATGCAATTGCACTAAGACTCACTTAGAGGATCAATTGAGATATGGTTCTTAATCATTAAGACTTATCATAAAACACAATAAAAGGTACTCTCCCTTCTTCTTAGAATAGAGAAACTTTTATCTTTCTGCCTACTTGATTCTTCTTATTCGTTCTGCTATTGATTTAAACTCTTTCAATCAACTCAGAATTATACTTAATCTTATAAGTATAATCATATTTACTACCTTTAGTAAATCATGACGAATATCTTTATCACTCTTGTGGTGGACTTGATCAACGCACAACCTAGTGTACTCGATCTCCTGGTCCTTCTCTTGACACTTTGCCAAAGAATTAGTCTAATTTCCAAAATATGAAGTTTCTCATTCATCACGCAACAAAGTTGTATGATTCCAAGTTTCTGTCCAATTGAAACTTGGGTGATGAGAATCTTCCTTTATTTGGCAAATCCTCGACATTTCACAAATAACATAATCAAGAATCACATCCAATTCAACATTGCTAAAATTAGAAATACATAAACATCCATTTTCACATATGCCATTGCAATAAATAGGACGAAATCAAAATTCATTTTATTGCGGAAAAACTTGTCCTTACAATGCAAGTCAAATGAAAACTATGCTATTTCAATTTCTAAGCAATCTATTCTAACTCTAAAGTAGTAGCTCAAAAATCCGATCTTCAAGCAATGCGATCGAAATCCATTTCTTCACGATCAGATTCAGCCTACTTCTTCCCTTAAGCTTCCTCTCTTTTCTTCAATCCTACAAAATGTAATCTTATCACATCATGTATTGAAAATCAAAGAATAGGAACTTATAGAGTTAGTTATTGGATATTACCTGAAGTAGAGCCATACGTCTTGACTCTCCCATCTCTTAGATCTCTCAGGTAGACAGGGCAGCTTCGTCTCCAATGCCCCTTCTCTTGGCAGTAGAAGCAGATGGACTCTTTTGGAATGGCACAAGGAACTATCTCAGAATTTACCTTTTCTGGATTTCCAATGTCACTATTTTCAATGTCCATTGAAGTTTGGGAGTTTGATTTGCCAGACAAATTTGCTCGATTAGCACGCCAAATCATTTCTGATTCAGCAGCTATAAGCAAATAGGTCAAATCAATGAGGGTCACGTCATGGTCCATCATATAGTACTCTCTAACGAACTCACTATATGATTCAGGAAGTGACTGAAGAACCCAGTCAACAGCCAACATTTCTGAGATATCGACACCCATCATCCTTAACCTATCAATGTGTGACTTCATCTCTAAGATGTGTGCACACACAGGTTTCCCATCTTCGTGTTTACTTGCCAGTAGGGCTTGAGTGAGCTTGAACTTTTCAAGCCTTTGAACTTGTGGGTTAGGGAGAATAATTGGAGGAGGTGGAGGAAGTGAAGCATGACTCTCATTTCCTTGATCGTATCGTGGAACGTCATCTTCATTTGGAAAGCTTGTTCCAAGGGACTTGGGAAGACCATTGTAAGATTTAGACATCTACAAAACGGGAGAAAATTCAAGTTAGTTGATAAGAATCCTTGATGTAACACCCAAATGAAACATCAAGGCTAGGATCCAACACAACATTCTACAACCTAGAAGAGGGATGCCGTAATCTAGTTGCAGAATATTTGAAGGTAGGTAAATGACGATTTACCAATTCCCACCATGAAAAACGAAAAAGAAATTTAAGTTTTAAATGAATTGAAACTCCTAGATCTTTTGAGATTCATTGAACTTTTCAATGGCATGTTTAATCTCGATTATGCCCTTCTATTTGTGACTGGGATGCCGAGGATCACAAACAAGGTGTGAATAACCATACGAATCACGTGGTGCACCCAATTGCTACTATCACCTAATCAATGTGCCGGTTAGCCACACACGCTCCATTGATCTATGATAAACATCGAGCCACCCTTCGCCACTAATGTCAATCCCAAATTAGTGTACCGGTTAGCCACACACGCTCCACTAACGTTTGACAAGGGTACGAAGTGTAATTCCATGGATTAGCATACAAATTCACATTTTGCCCTAAAGTAACTAGAATTTGGGAATTTGTAAAAGCATGTAGTTACTTTGTACTTCATTATACTTATAATGGAAGGTTTCGTCCTATCCTACCCGTTCGGCTAACGACCCTCCACTAGTCAAGAGTGCGGTAGGTAAGAGTGGATACCCATTCAATCGCCATTTTATAGGCAATTTCCTTAAACACCCCTTATAGACCAGCTTCGTGAATGAGGCCTACTAACGGTAAGACTGACTGTTTACTTATACATATATAATATTAGACTTTTAATGTCATATATATATAGTATAGGGTGTATTTTACACTTTTAAAATACTAGGTGGTTTTATTAACTTTACAAAACCATAATGGTGTAATTTGAACCTTTTCAAAATACGAGGGTTTTAGAATTTAACATTTCAAAATTAAACTTTTAATCAACTTTTAAATTCCAAAACTTGAGGGCAAGTTTCGAAACTTTTCAAAACAATTAGGTTTTAAGCTCACTTTAAAATTTTCGAAATTTAAGACTATTTAAATTAAAATTTTAAATATTAAAACTCTTGATTTAATAATTATCTGGAATTAGACTATTAATTTAATTATTAAATCATAAGGGATTATCTAAATCATGAGGATAATTACCATTTATACATTTAAGATATCCTAATCCCTTAATTATCTCTCTAGATTTTGAAAATATGGTTAGGATAATAAAAAATCTATTATTACCATATATAACAATTAGAGGATAATTACAAGATATGGGATAATCCAAATCCCTAAAATTTAGGATCTTATCTTGGGGAGGAGGCTAATTTCGAAAATCAAGGGATTAAAACAAACCCTAGATTTTGAAATTTAAGGGTTTAAGGAAAGGATTTGAAGATCTTATTCAAACTCTTGCAAATTAGGGTTTGCAAACCCTAATCTCGAAAATCCTAGCCTCCTAGGGTTTATTGGCAATAAACCCTAATATGTCAAGTTCATACAATTGTATAATACTAATTGAAAACAAGTTAACCAAAGGCTCTGATACCACTGATGGGCTTTATACAAACAATCCTATGTGTGCATGCAACCCTAATTGGATCTATGTTTTCACTATTAGACATACAACTTTATGAACACAAAAAGAAACCTGGAATTCTCCTCTAATTTTCGAAATCTACATAGGAGAATAGAATACATACCTTTTGTTGTTATATAGCAATAACAACTAGTTCCTTGAATTTCCTTAGCTCTTGAAAGCAAGTACCACAAGTGTAGTACCTCTAATGGCTCACAAACACACTAGGTGAAAGGATGAATATGGGAGAGATGAGAGAAGGGTATCTTGCCCTAAAATTCGTCCCTTTTAGGGTTTCCCAAGGCTTGGACGAATTCTAGTGCCTTAGGGTGCTATTTATACTGGAGGCTAGCTAGGGTTTCAAGGTGGAAACCCTAATCCCTTAGCTTAGGGCCTAAGCAAGTCCATGGACTCCTTTCCTTAAGCCCTTGGACGAAAACTCCTAGATCCTTCTAGGATTTTCGTTCAAGCCTTAATAAAAGTGATCCAATAGCCCAAAGTCTCAACTATCAAATAATTACAAAACAGCCCCTGTACTTTTAATTAATTCCTTTAATCCCGAAATTAATTCCTAATTAATTTCTGATTAAATACTAATTAATAATATGATTCCAAATTATTATATTAATCATATAATATAATAAATAAATCATATTTATGCCCTAATCAACCTCTCTCCTCAACTGTCATCCTGTCTAGTCACCAGTGTGAAGGCAACCCAAAAGGACCATGCTCACAATCGGGTCAAGTAAATACCAAAATAGTTATGGACTTAGACACTAATCCAACAAATCCTTCAGAGCGTCCAACCACCTCCTCTGTCGCATGTTGAGGTTTTGTTGATCCATCAAATACTTCAAACTCTTGTGATCAGTATAGATGGTGCACCGCACTCCATACAAGTAGTGCCTCCAAATTTTGAGGGCAAACACTACTGCCCCCAATTCTAGGTCGTGAGTGGGGTAATTCGCCTCATGAGGCTTCAACTGCCACGAGGCATATGCTATCACATGCCCTCTCTGCATCAGTACCGCTCCTAAACCTGAGAATGATGCATTACAGTACACTACCAAATCATCCAATCCTTCCGGTAGTACTAGAATCGGAGCCTCACATAGCCTCTGTCTCAGAGTCTCAAAAGCTGATTGTAGATCCGCTCCCCACCGAAAGGTCACATTCTTCTTGGTCAAGCGGGTCAAGGGCACAACAATCTTGGAGAAGTCCTGGATAAATCTACGATAATATCCCGCTAGACCCAAGAAGCTTCGGATCTCAGATACATTCTTCGGTACTTCCCACCGCATTACTGCCTCCACCTTGGCTGGATCCACCGAAATACCCTCCTGGTTGATGATGTGCCCCAAAAATTGTACCTCTCACAGCCAAAAATTGCACTTGGAGAACTTAGCATAAAGCCTCTCTGCCCTCAACGTCACCAACACCTCCCTCAAATGCTGCTCATGTTGCTCCCTAGTCTTAGAATAGACCAGGATGTCGTCAATAAAAACGATCACCGACCGATCCAACATCGGTCTACATACTCTGTTCATGAGATCCATGAACGCTGCTGGGGCATTGGTAAGCCCAAACGGCATCACCACAAATTCGTAATGCCCATACCGAGTCCTGAAAGCAGTCTTCGGTATATCCTCCTCCCGAATTCTCATCTGATGGTACCCCAACCGAAGATAAATCTTGGAAAACCACGTCGCACCCTGCAGCTGGTCGAACAAGTCATCGATCCTCGGTAACGGAGAACAGTTTTTCACCGTTAGTTTGTTCAGCTCTCGGTAATCAATGCACATCCTATGTGATCCATCATTCTTTTTCACAAACAAGATCGGTGCTCCCCACGGGGAACTGCTCGGACGGATGAACCCTCGATCTAGCAGCTCTTGAAGCTGCACAGATAATTCCCGCATCTCGGGCGGTGCTAGCCGGTACGGTGCTTTTGCTATCGGTACGGCACCCGTCACTAAATCAATGCGAAACTCTACCTTCCTCTCCAGAGGCACCCCAAGCAACTCTTCGGGAAACACGTCCCGAAATTCCTATACAACCGGCACACTGCCCACATCCGTCGTGGTCTCAACCCTCGTATCCGAGATATATGCCAGAAATCCCGTACATCCCTGCTGTAAAAATATCCTAGCCCTCGCGGCTGAACAAAGGATCGGTCCCTGCGAGGCCCTCTCACCATGAATACTTAGTTCTCCCCCACTTGGGGTTCAAACCCTCACCAATTGGCGCTCGCAGTCGATCATGGCCCCATTGGCCCCTAAACAATCCATCCTAATAATCGCCTTCAATCCCCGCAGTGGTATCGGGACTAGGTCAACATGAAACCTTTCTCCAAGCACATTCAAGATACAGTTCTGATCCACCTTCGCAACACTCATAGTGCGGTCAAATGCAATCGCTACCTCAAGCGGGGAATCCAAAGTTCTCGGCGCATCCCGAAATTTCTTGCTAAGCGCAAGAGACACGAACGATCGGGTAGCCCCCGAATCGAATAGAACGTGAGCATACATACCATTGACCAAGAAGGTCCCTATATAATCACAATATATACATAAGCATTGTAAATAACCGCAGAGCAGAGAAAAGAAAACATGTACCAGCTACAACGTCTGGCTCTGCCCGAGCCTCCTCGGTGGTCAACTAAAATGTGCGGCTCTTCACCGCGGTAGCATCTGCCTTAATAGGATGGCCATCCGTAATCCTCATCGTAACGGGCGCAGGCGCCGCCACCGCTCCTGCTCCTCCTTGCAACCTTGGACATTCGGCCTTCTTATGTCCAGTCTGGTTGCAGTGGAAACAAATTAAGCCCTTCTTGGGGTAATCCCTGCTTACATGGCCCTGTTGGCCACACGTATAACATGCCGGGCTCGACCCCCGACAAGCTCCACCATGGAATCTCCCACACTTGGCACATCGGCCACGTCCCTGCTGTCCCCTACCAGATGAATCCGAGGTCTTAGGCTTTTTATCCTGACCTACTACAGCCTGTGCCTGCTCATACTTCCGCTTGGTGCGGGAGTCCAACTCCATTTCCCGCTCGCGGGCCTTCCCTACCATCTCATTCAGGGTTTTACACCCCATAAAGCTCACAAATTCCCTGATATCATCCCTCAACATGGAATGATACCTTGTTCGTCTCATATCCTCATCAACAGTGCTCACTCCCGAAACTTGGCGGTGATCTCCGCCACCGTCTCAGTGGTCTGGTGTAGGTCGTGAAACTCTTTCACCAGCCGTTGCACCTCAACGAGTGGTGCAAACTCCATATCAAAATGCCGAACAAACTCGGTCCATGCATCTCAGCCACACCGGCTGCTCCCACTTGTCTGGTCACCTCTTCCCACCAATCCCAGGCACGATCCCTCAACATACATGAGGAAAATCTCACCTTTGCTGCATCTGAGCAAAAACTCGTGCGTTGGGCATTTTCCACGTCTGCCACCCAGCGTCGACTCATGGTGGGGTCTCGGACCCCGAAGAACTCCGGCGCTCCACACGCCTTGAACTCCCGGAACGAGGGAGTTGCGGACCCCAGCCTGGTCCGCAGCAAACTCGGCTCTGAATGACCTGAGCCGGTCCTCCATGATCTCCATTATACCCTCCTTGACCATCCCAAAGATTACTGGGGTAGTGTCAAGGATTCCCTTCGTCACCTCGGCTGCAATGAGCTCACGCAGCCTCTCATCAATGGGCGCGGTAGTGTTACTCGATCCTGATCCTCCTGCTCCAAATCGTGTTACCACCATGCTGAACTGTAATGTCATAAACCATAACGATCAGAATATCCATACAAGGGATCTTCCCACACCGGTACTCCTTGGAGCCGTCAAGTATAACATTGGTTTGGGTACAAGTCCTGTGCTTTCAGTAGTACGGGCCCAATACTACCTTCCACACCTACCTGTACCTTTCCCCATGCTCCACCTGATAACTTCAATTCGTCCCAAAATAAATCACATCTCTCATACCACCGCATATCCCAAATCCTAGGCTGTCCTAAGATTTTCTCTACCCATCCCAATCATATTCGGTTGCCTTATGCATGCAAATTATACACCGAAAAGGATCAAATAGACTTTCGAATAAAAGATTCTACCCTAGGACCACAACCAGACAAGGAACAGAAAATAAGACCAAATCAATCATTCTAAGGCTATAAGCTCCTAACCATATACAATTTTAGAAGCATACACATAGCAAGATCCATATGACTATCATAACTCGAATATTAGTATAACATGGCTAACATACATTAGGGAACTACTTACTTGGCTCGGCCGATCACGCGCGTGGCACTCTCCTCTTTTTCCATTCTTTAAAAGCTTTAACTTTTACTTTATCTTTTGGAAACAATTTTTACCATTTCCTTAGTTTGAGTCCTGACACACCCAAGAGTGTGCCCGAATCCCTCAAACCAAGGCTCTGATACCAACTTGTAACGCCCAAATTTTCAAAAGAAATTTTTTATTTTGGATTAGTCAAAACACATTTCCATAATTCATGAATTCACAAAATCATTGTTTACAAAATTCACATCCAACACAATTTTATTTAAAATCATCAGAGTGTCCCATCAAAAGCCAGGGAGAGAGTGCACGCCGCACCATTAAGCCATGTCCTTGCCTCTGGACTCAGATGTACCTGAAACAAATCCACAGACTATAAGCTAATGCTTAGTGAGTCCCCCATAGCATACCCCCATACACAATCCACACATTACATATCATATTAGCTATAAAGCTATCTCTACACGTAAGCCATGCATACAACATATAAGGAAGCCATGGAAACCCTCAAGGGTCTTACACCTTGTGCCACTGGAACCCCCACGTGGTCTTATTGCCTGCCATCAGAACCCCCACATGGTCTTCCTGCCATGGGAACCCCCACACGGTCTTCCTGTCAAGTAATATCATACATACTAATCATGCAAATATACTAGGATGCCATGGAAACCCTCCAAGGTCTTATACCGATGCCACGGGAACCCCCCAGAGTCTTCCAACTAAATATCATACTAATCACAACGCATAAACAATCAATATTCCACATATCATAAAATGGGCCGGCCTTGATGCCTTAAACCCATTGGTATGGTGAGAAGACTCACCTCTTGAACGTTGAACCGATAAGTTAAGGTCAGGTATTTCCCACACGCTGCTCCTCAACTGCCTATAAACATCAAGTGATTAACTTATCACCATCCCATAATTACCCCCAAAGTCAACCCTGGTCAACGTCAAGGTCAACAGTCCATGTTGACCTCAACTCGTCGAGCTTATCCATCCACTCGCCAAGTTCCTTGCATGACTCATCAACTCGCCGAGTCACTTGAGTGACTCGTCGAGTCCTCAAACTCTCAACCGAAAACTCTTGACCGAAAACCCATAACCGGAAACCCTTAACCGTAAACCCTTAACCGTAACAGGAAAACCCTTCCTGACTCGCCGAGTTCACTAAACGACTCGACGAGTTCTCCTTAATCCATCACGTTTTCGATCTTTTCTAGTGGAATCTAGAGTCCCATACTTCAGATCCAAGCTTCCTTATCATAGATACCACATAAAGTTGTAAACTTTAAGTGCATGCAAGGATATATCACCCAAAACTAGCCTTCCTACTAGGTTTTAATGCATGGAAAGGGATAAGGTTACGTAAAGGAAGCCACTTTATGTCATTGGGGACCCAAAGAGGTCCAGATCTGGAACCATATCCCTATGATAGGTTCAGATCTGAGTTGGACACAACCTTACCCCAAAATGGTCTTACACTTTGAAAGAGAAGAGGTCTAAGAATCTACAGCTCAAGGTAACGTCTTTTTACCTTAAAATGGTGACCAAAACAGTGTAGATGTCAGATCTACTGCTTCCCTTCTCGTTCCTTCTCCTAAAGCTCTTCTTCCACACAACAAGCTTGTTAATCCAAGCTCTTTTTCTCACTAAAGAGAGTTTACGGACGCAAACGTCTTTCCTGGGGTTACTGAGGTGCTCAGGGAGGCCACAAGGGCAGATAATAATCTTTATATAGGGGCAAACCCCGTAATTAGGGTTTTCTTTTTACAGCTCCAACTCGCCGAGTCGGCCCTTTGGACTCGCCGAGTAGGTCCCGATTCGTGTCCATGAATTAACGTCTCTACTCGACGAGTTGGACTCCCAACTCGCCGAGTCCAGACACAAAACTCCCTAAACATTATCAATATCAACCAATATCTGGAACAGGCGTTACAAAATGGCCTATATTTACTAAAAATGTCAATTTTAGCCCATTAGTACCGAAAATGTCATAAAAGGCCCATTTTTACCAAAAAAGTAATAAGTGGCCCAATATTTCCAAAAATGTCCATTCTCGGCCCATTTTTACTAAAATGTTCAAATATGGCCCATGTTTGCTAAAAAGTCCATTTTTGGTCTAATTTACCATAAAATCAAGAATAACCCAATTTTTACCAAAATGTTTATGAAAGGCCCATTTTTGTGCTTATGGCCGAAATTTGTCCATTTTTAGTAGAGTTTCCGTATTTCACCATTTTTTAAGTTTTCATGCCAAAATTTGTTTTAACATCTTCTTAGACAAAATTTTTGGTAATCTTTTAACACAAACAAGAAAATCCATTTACACCAAGTAACATGTTTCCATATTTGTCAAACACCAAGCTAATATAACAATATTAAGATAACTAAGCTCCATCCACTTGAGACTTGTTCAAAGTCTCGAGTTTATGGACCTTTAACATAAGATCACAACATTTCACACACATATCATGCAAAACATACACACGCAAGCAAATATACATAGATCTTTCACAAGATTTGACTTGTATCCTCCCCCCAAAAGAAAGAAAACTTGAAAAATAGGGGTATGAAGCTAACTTTGGGGCTTTTTGGTTTTGAAGAGGAAGAGGAAGAAGGTTTTCGGCCCTAGTTTGCTTCCTTGAGGAGATTTGTGAAGCTTTGGTGTTCTAAGAGCATAATCATGAAAATGAAGTGATATAAGAAAGGATTATTAGTGAAATCTTGGAACAAGGTGATATGGTTTGCAAAGACTTACCTAGTTTGTGTGGCTTGAAGAAAACCTTCTTGAGGAACACATGCAACTCACGATAAGACGAATACTTCTCCTACATGGCATTTCGATTTCAACTCCAGTCTCCAAATTTCTTCAATTACCTATCTATCCTTTTATAATAAATTAGCAAAAATATTCGATTCAAGACTGAGGAAATTGGAATCTAGGCTACTCTTCTTCTTCTCAAGTCGTTCACCAAGAGGGCAAGATTGGCCATTCCCATGAACGATTACTCTCCAATCAACTAGTCAGATTCTTTTCTTACTGAACTCATATTTTTTAAATTGATCGCGTGTAAGTTGTTTTTTGCCCTCGATTTCTAAAATCGTTTTATGCAATAATCGATTTCATAAAATTGTTTTTCTGTAATCGTTCCAATAATCCATTTCATTTACTTGCTCATTGAAGAATCGATTTCCATTTATTAACTCAATTTTTTCATTGCAATAACTAATCCATTGTTGTGATTTCCGTTTATCGTTTTTTTTCTTCATGAATCACTAGAGTTATTGACTTGTTGTATAAAATAAGAACAATGCCTATATATCCTTCCAAAAGAGTGTTCGAAGCAGATTATGTTTGGGATATGAATTTCACGTTTGTGGTTTATCCTTATTGATATGAATTTCATGTTTGTGAACTTTTTTTTGGAATTTTCCGGTTGTTATTTATCCTTGCGGCTATATATTTAACTATCTCATACGATTTGTTAGTTACCTAGTATAAATTCCATGTTTTCTTAGCCACCTGGTTTTAACCGATATGAATTTCGTTACAATAATGGATCCTTAGTGCTATATATTTAATTGTTCTATACCTCTATTCATTAACTGTTTAAATCTATTCATTAACCGATATGAATTTCGTTACAATAATCGATCCTTACTGCTATATATTTAATTGTTCTATACCTTTATTCATTAACTGTTTAAATCCATTCTTTATTTAGTGTGATCTTTTTTTTTCACAATTGTTTTTTCTTTAAATATACACAATTACTCAATTGATTTATGTTTTTTACTTAGAAAAATGACATAAAAGCCTTTAAGTATTCAAGAAATGTTTGATTTTACCATTTGGTGAATTTTAGGTTCGGTCACCGGGTCACTTAGCCACCACTAAAAGTGAGAAATTCTAGCATTAATAAAATCTAAAACTCATCAAAAGATAAAAACCAGATATTTCCTTAAAAACTTAAAAAAATGCTTTTATGTCTTTTGGCTTTTTTATTTTGTTTGATTATTAGTTGTGAGACTCATGTATTACATGAGTTAATTTAAAAAAAAATCATTTCTAATATATAAAGATTTTTTTTTTGCTATTTGTCACACTTATTTATTTTGTCAAATGTTATTTTATAGTTATTTTGAATTATTTTTATTAATGTTATTTTATGAGTTTTTCTATTTTATTAAAAAAAAAAATTTAAGATTATTATTGTTTCTTATGTTTTCATAGTTACCTGAAATGCTTCTTATACGCCCCTATCATTTTTGAAGTTTTGTCAAAAATTCATCTCCCCCTCCTGCTTTAGTCTAGCTGCAACGGCGAAGTACCGAAACCCTAAGAAGCACAGCAGCTAAGAGCGAAGTAGCAACAAATGGCACAACCTAAAGTGTTGTCGACGAAGGAGGCCGATATACAAATGATGTTGTCTGCTGAAGTCCATCTCGGCACCAAGAATTGTGATTTTCAGATGGAACGTTACGTATTTAAGCGCCGCAACGACGGTATAAACTGCATACTCCATGTTTTGGCGTGCTCAAAACTTTATCTATCATAGATTTGTTTAGTCTCTTTGTTTCCGATTCTTGATCTGTCGTTGGTTTGTCTGGAGAATGCTCGGGGGTTTCTCGGGCGCTACTTTCCTTCATCCCAAGCATGGATTCCAGTTGACATTTTTTTGTGAAATATTACTCTGACAGTCTGATGCAACTTAAGCCATACGGTCTAAATGGTATCAAACCGTGTGATTTGATAGTTGTTTGATTGGACTAGGCAACATTAGTTGTCTGTTTGGATACAGACTCATATGTTTACTCCATAGGTTAATTTGCATTTTAATCTAAACTCATCTAAGATTGGGTGTTATCTTTTCGAAGGTTGTGTTAAGGGTTAGATGCACCATTTTGGTAAAGTAATACGAGCTCATTCATTTTAACTTTGGCTGATAATATTTATTGGTAAAAGGTGATATTCTGAATTGAAAAGTGCTTATTTTCTTTTATATTAATGAGACATTGTTTTACAGGAATTTACATTATCAACATGGGAGAAGCTTCAGAGTGATTGTAGCAATTGAAAACCCTCAAGACATTATTGTCCAATCTGCTAGACCATATGGACAAAGGGCTGTACTGAAATTTGCTCAGCACACAGGTTGTCAAGCCATTGCTGGCCGTCACACTCCTGGTACTTTCACAAATCAGCTCCAGACATCGTTCAGTGAGCCCCGTTTACTTATTTTGACCGACCCAAGAACAGATCACCAGGTTAATATCAAATTTATGATCATGCTCACATTTCAATCTTGTTTTGTTGCTAAAATTTATGATCTTTCTTTACAGCCAATCAAGGAGGCTGTCCCCACAATAGCTTTCTGTGATACTGATTCTCCCATGAGATATGTTGATATTGGTATCCCTGCTAACAACAAAGGAAAGCACAGCATTGGGTGTCTGTTCTGGCTTTTAGCTAGAATGGTGTTGCAGATGAGAGGTGTGTTTGACCAAGGGCATAAATGGCATGTCATGGTATGGACTCTGGTGGTTTTAAATTAATGGAGGGAATTTTGTAAAGGTTATGGTTTGACTTTGATGATGTGAATTTGTTGTGTTTGCAGGTTGATTTGTTTTTCTACAGGGAACCAGAAGAGGCTAAGGAACAAAACAGAAATGATGTTGATATCCCTGCAGATTACACAGATTTTGCAGCAGGCATGTGTAGCAACTGGTCAGCTCAGATTCTTGATGCTCAATGGGTTGGTGACATGGCACCACCACCAATTGCTGGTTCCCCTGTGGCTGCAAGTGCCACTGGGTGGACTGGTGCTGAAGGTAAGGATTTCTATTCCCTCATTGGTTGTTGTTATTTGAAATTATTAATATTTATATTTATACTTTTGGGGTTTCAGCTCTGGTTAGTGGTGGTGATGGATGGGAGGCTGTTGCTGCTCCTTTACCACAAAAGCTTAAACCAGTCAGACAAGTTCTCATAAAATCTAAAAAATTTGATGCAGGGAAGTTGATACAAGAAGACATGGATCAACAACAAAGGTTAGGTATTTTGGGCATTAGAGCGAATAACTAGTTATTTTTTACTTAATCAAGATTGGACTCTTTTATTCTCCTATAAGTAAGGTACCTTATAACGAATGACAATCAATGGTTTATTTTTTCAGTGTGGCCAACGATATAAACAAAATTCTGAGGGGGGCTGAGTCCATGTCAAACAAGCTCAAAGATCTGAGCAGTCGTGTACAACATATGGAGGAGGAGTTGCAAAACATTCAAAAAAATCAACCTGAGTTTCCTCTTATCTCAGATGAGGAGTCCAAAGAGGACCAAAACTTAGTTCTACCTGACTACCAAAACTTAGTTCTACCTATCTTCCCTGAGAATTTTAAAGATCTTAAAGTCTTTCGTAAGTGGAAGAAGCGTGTAGATTCGTGTTTTGAGGGTCGTGAAATCCCATACGAAATGCAAGGACAACTTGTAGCCGAGACATTCCCAAAGAATTTCCCATGGTGGGAACAAATCCAAAAGCTAAGCCAGCGAATCGATAACGATGATAAGATTACGTGGAGAGAGATTAAGAAGATGTTTATCGTTCAATTTTTTTCTTCAGATTGTTTGCTTTCCAACAAGGACCGGTCGTCTCCTCCTCCTAAGAATATAGACTAACCATATTATACTTTTGATTCGGTTACAACTAGTTAGCATTCAAAACTACTCAACAATGTAACGGGCGTTTGGTTCAAACTTTCTATTTGACTGTTTTGGAATTTAGCAAATGAAATGGAGTTGCATGTATTTGGAATTTAAGGAAATTAAAATCCTTTTGCTTGTTCGGTTGAAAATATTTGGATTGAAACCTCTGTAACATCAGCAATTACTAAACTCGGAGGATATTTCCAACTTTATTTGGAGATTCATGTTAAATGAAGGGGAGGAGACTCCTTTAAACCCTTTTTTTCATAAAACATACCAAGTATGATTAGCTATTTTGAGAGAATAGCTCATACAGGGTGACCAGCCCCTCTTTGGTCTTCAAATTCAAAACAAAAAAAAAAAACAACAATTTATGATACCTTTATTTTAACATATATATATATATATATATATATATATATATATATATATATATATATATTAAATTAAATATTTTCCTACTTTCAAAAGGTAATCTGTAATTTAATAATAAAATCAATTTATACCATTTATAGCAATGTACTTAGAGAGTACATTGCTATAACTAGTGATTTATGTCTTGCAACTATGAAACATCATGTGAATTATTCCCAGTTTAAATGCCTATTTTTATAGATCTTTTATTCACTATTAAATGGATGGATTTTAATATAGTTTGTATGAGCATATTTTGTGGCTAGGAGAAGTTTGAAGTCCAACTTAAATTCTAAATCATCAATGGCATATTAATGAACAGTTAGTATTTGTTCTTAACGAGAAAATACAAAAGTATACTTAATGAATAGTCGATCCCAAAAAAAAAAATAAAGACAAACAATTGACTGCTTGTTTTCAAAACTCATATAATGTAGATCTTTATCCCCTTCATACTTCATTTTCATAATAGTTGATGGTTTGTTATATGGTTTACTTTCTGTTGATATATGTTATGTGGTTCTTAACATATGTAGTGTATGTAACTACATGCTCAATAATTGCTCTTTGATGTTCTTTGTTAACTGTTAGATGGTTAGCAACTTGGTATTTTTTTTGTCTTAATTAAATGGATAAACATATTCCTAAAACATTTTTCTTTCTTAATAAATATTTACATTTAACCATTTTTTTTGTCTTAATTAAATGGATAAACATTTTTTTTGTTATTAATGATTTTAACTCATATGCATCGAGGCTTATCAAGTTTGATGGAAAATTGAGATGTTTTTCTATAAGTAGAGGTCATTTGTGGGCTATTTGGGCTTTCATTCAGAATCGGTAGACTAAAGTAGATGTTAGTAATTACAATGACGGTGCAAATGAATGGTAAGATGATCGAAACAATCTCCTTTAATTCTTTGGGAAAATGACATAAAAGCCCTTAAGTTTTCACAAAAATGTCGGTTTTACCCTTGGACGTGTTTTATGTCCAGTAAAGCCCGAAGTTTTGTTTAATTTGTTCATTTTTACCCATGTAGCCGGTTTCCAGGTAACCTACCGGTTACCTAGGTTACCTAATGCCAGTAAAGCCCTTGAATTTTCAAAAATGTTCGGATTCACCCTTAAGTTTTTCAAAAATGTTCGGATTTACCTTTACCTTGATTGTTATTATTATTATTATTATTATTATTATTATTATTATCGTTGTTATTATTATTATTATTAATACATTTTTAATTGTATAAAAATATTTTTTACATACATTTTTAAATGAATAAAAAATTTTCATACGTTTTTAATACATTTTTATACATATTATTATTATTATTATTATTATTATTATTATTATTATTTTTAATACATTTTTAAATGTATAAAAATATTTTATACACACATTTTTAAAAATATATTTATTTGTATTTAGTAGGTATAAGTATAAATATATATTTATTTCATATAAAAATATATTATATACATATAAATATAAAAATACATATTTATATGGTTTATATTATATAAAAGATATAATTATATGTATTTGTACATATTACCAAGTATAAATATGTATTTATTATCAAACAACATACTAAATAGATAAGCAAAATAAATATTCGTTAATTAAAAACATAACGTAACAATTATAAAACCCTCGTAATTAGAAAACCTCAATAAAAACACTCGATTACAGATAAGATTTAGTATAAAATTTGAAAAAACCTCTATTATTCAACTATATTAGGTTAATAGTGAGTAGATAACAATAAATGATCAACAAATAACACTCGTAAATGGAAAATACATAATATAATTAAAAAAACCCTCGACAAAAACACTTGATCACTATAAAAATTAAGTATTATCAACTTAAAATCATTCATTAACTATTTTTATCTCAAAAATTGATAACGAAATGTCAAATACGATTGTAAACTTCATTTATGTTTGTTGTAAGTTCACAAAAAAAGATCACGAAATGGATCATTTTTTATATTGATTTGAAGCATTTGTTTTTGCAAAATCAGTCATTGGCGACATTTTTTACTTTATCAAGCTTTTTCTGTTCGATTCAACAATTATAGATGAAGATTTAGGGTTTTCAAATGTATATAAATACTAAATACAAGTACATATATTTTTAAAAATATATTTATATTAGTAAAAATATTTTTATACATTTAAAAATGTGTGTATAAAATATTTTTATACATTTAAAAATGTATGTATAAAATATTTTTATATAATAATAATAATAATAATAATAATAACAACAACAACAACAACAACAATCAATGTAAGGGTAAATCCGAACATTTTTGAAAAACTTAAGGGTAAATCTGAACATTTTTGAAAATTCAAGGGCTTTACTGGCATTAGGTAACCGGTAGGTTACCTGAAAACCAGCTACAAGGGTAAAAATGAACAAATTAAACAAAACTTCGGGCTTTACCGGACATAAAACACGTCCAAGGGTAAAACCGACATTTTTGTGAAAGCTTAAGGGCTTTTATGTCATTTTCCCTAATTCTTTAAAGGAAATACGGTTGAGTATATCTTTCAAGCACATCATTCTCATGAAGTATTTTCATTTTGTTCAGATTTTGAGATAGTGACTATGCCAAGTAGAAATGTATGAGTGTATATATTTTAATTTGCATTCGAAAACCGTTGTGTTTTTATCAAGAAAATATTTACTATTTTATATTAGTTCATGATTGAATACTTTGTTTTTTTTTAATTTATAGTTTTAATTGTCAACTCATGTTTTATTTTGTTTAATGATATTAATTTTTTTAATATATGCATTGAAGAATTTAATAAATTTATTTTTAAGCCATTAATGCATCCAATTTGTTTTCTATGAAAAAATTGTGTCATTTATGTTTACAAATAAAACCAATGTGGTGAATGTTATTTTATTCACCTATATGTATGTTGATTGCTTTTGTTGTTTTTGAAATATAGCAATGTACTATTCCTTTTTTTTTCTAATAATAGGGATATAGTTGTTATATTCACTTAATTGATTCATATAACATTATCAATTTACCATTTTTACTTAAATATACTGCAATTAAATATGTATTGACATTATTAATAGTTATTATAAAAAAAATATATACATATGAAATGAATGAGTTTTCTTTCGTCACACATCTAATAGTTAGCACATGAAGGATAATTATGGTGTATAATATGGATCTTTTTAAACTCTGGCCACATGTTTGCATTCAATAAGTATAAACAAAGCTTGTTGCTCAAAACTCAATCCCATATTTTATACTTAATCATACCCTACCCACTGTAGTCCCTACCTCTACCCATTTTTGCATTTGATTGACAAATACTTCATCATCACATTTCCAAATGTGTCCTTAACTATTTTCTTCCTTGTAAAATGTAAAAGTGACAATTACATATGAAACTTAAATGATATAAGTACAGAAAGAGATAAAAATACATTACTATTGGTTACATCTCGACCGACGAAGGTTAAATGCAAGATATAGCAACATACTCCCATTTTGTTTATGAAATATAGCATCAAAATTTTATTTATAATTTGTCACACCCCCGAACCAGACGGCAGAAACGTCCGGGGGCGGGTGACTTCATTTTGTAATATCATTACAAGTGTATATAAATGAAACATAGACATCATCATCACCATACATAAAAATATAACAACCAACATAGTTTACATCATTGTATTTGTGCATAACATTACATCCAAAATTATCAAATATGGCGAGAACAAAAATACAACAAACATCCACATTCTTTGGCTGCCAACTTGTTTTTAACGAGGTCCTGAGAATACAAGTTATTTTGAAAAACGTCAACATATAAAATGTTGGTGAGTTCATAATTAAGTTTATAATAAATGCTTTGTATTAGTTTGTAAGCACCAGAAAATCTGATATTTTCTGTAAAAACAGTTTGTGAGTTTTGTCTCAAATCCTGTATTATAGCATGTGTATTCTTGTTTGATAGTGTATAAAGAGAGATCCCCAGAAAATCCTGTATTTTCTGTTTAATGAAAAAGTACGGTCTTAACCCTAAGACCTGAGTAGTGAAAACTTAAACATAAAGTAGTGACTGTATAGTTCGTACTTCGTATTATGAGTAGAGTATGTGTATTTTGTAAATTTATTGTATTGTTATTCTCTATGTGAGTCGTTATAACCATACTAATATGTCGAGAGCGCCTGTCTTGACGTTCTTCAGGCGTCAGTTTCTGAGAAGACATTTGTCACCCTAGACTGGCATGTCTAGCTGTAGCGAGCAGCTCAGGTGTGGGATGTCAACCCCATATAGATCTATACACAAATTCTCGCTCTCCCTCCAGGAGACTCTGATTATAACTACAGGACTTTCTATGCACACTAGGTAGGTACGAGTGAAAGAGTGCCTCACAAGAGCCTTAACGAAATTTACGCAAATAGTGTGTTTCATTATTTAACGTTATAAATAATGTTGCGAGTGTATATTTTGACTACAAATCCATAGGTGATAAACATATAATTGTTTTTATCAAAATGGTCAAACTATCTGATTTTCACTGTTATTATTATAAATAGCTCATTGTTACCCGAAATATCATGAAAGATTCGAGTTTATTAGAATTGTCACTAATGGCCCAATTAACATAAAATTTGTCATAAAATGCCCAATTAGAATAGAATTGTCATATATGGCCCAATTAGAATAGAATTGTCATATATGGCCCAATTAATAGGATTGTCATATATGGCCCAATTAAAATAGGGTTGCCACATAAGGCCCAATTTTTGTTCTAATTGTTATAAATGACCCATTTTTACTAAAATGTTTGAAAATGACCCAATATGATCCAAGATGTCAATAATGGCCCATTTTTGCCAAAAAAATCAATTTTCGGCCCATTTTATATAAAAATGTCATATTATGCCCAATTTTGTTAATTGCCTCATTTTCGGCCCTTTTTAAATAAAAAATATCATAAAAAGCCCATATTTATCAAAAATAACAATTTGGCCCATTAATACCGTAAATGTCATGAAAGGCCCATTTTTATAAAAAATGATCATTTTAGCCCAATAATACCGAAAATGACATAAAAGCCCATTTTTATCAAAAATGACACTTTTGGCCCATTATTACCGAGAATGTCAATAAAAGCCCATTTTTATCAAAAATGACACTTTTGGCCCATTATTACCGAGAATGTCAATAAAAGCCCATTTTTATAAAAAATGACATTTTTGGCCCATTATTACCGAGAATGTCAATAAAAGCCTATTTTTATCAAAAATGACACTTTTGGCCCATTATTACCGAGAATGTCAATAAAAGCCCATTTTTATCAAAAATGACACTTTTGGCCCATTACTACCGAGAACATCAATAGAAGCCCATTTTTATCTTTATTGTCAAATATGGCCCCTTTGTATACTTTCTTTAGTTTCAAAGTAACTTTTAACATGTTTAATCTTTCCAAGCATCAAAGGAAGTTACATAAAGTAACTTGTTTACTAATAACTTCAAAACTTGGATGAAATTTCGAGTTCATGAGTGTTTTATCATAGTTTCATAACATTTCACCTAACATATCATGAAAATATACACATGCATGCATAAATACAAAGATTTTACACAAAACCAAGCTTGTATTCTCCCCCTAAAGATGGAAAATCATGAAAACAAGGGGTATGAAGCTCACCTTGGGTTTTATCGGTTGTGAAGAGGAAAAGGAAGGAAGTTTTCGGCCTAGATAGCTTTCTTGAAGAGATTTTTCGAAACCAAGAGAGTTCTAGGGAGCAAAACACGAAATTGTATGGTTTAAGGAGTGATATTAGCATAACTTTAAAACAAAACCACTTGAATTTGATAGGAACTTACCAAAAGTGTATAGCTTGAAGTGAACTTCTTGTTGCATGTACCCAAAACCCACGGCTTTTAAGAGGAAAGAGTGAAGGATGAGAAATTTTTTCTTGAGGATTGAAAGAGAAATGAGAGAGTTGTAGTAAGTTTGAAGTGAGAATGAGGGAGGTGATGGTGGTCTCGGCCGATAATGAGGAAGAAAGAGAGAGAGAGAGAGAGAGAGAGAGAGAGAGAGAGAGAGAGAGAGAGAGAGAGAGAGAGAGAGAGAGAGAGAGAGAGAGAGAGGGAGAGGATTAATGGTTATTACTTAATGGCTAACACCTAATTGCATAGATGCATGAGGTGTAATATGCATGTTTACATGCAAGATAACTATGAGGTGTCACATTTTTAGCAAATGCCATTTTTTTTTATTAAAATGATGGCCGTTCGACCCAATAGGAGAGGGGAAAGGATTTGGGACTCGTTTTTCACGAATGGCCAAAAACACCTCAAGCGCACTAAGATTTTTCGGCTATGCGTGTTTTTGGCTTGGATTGGGCCCAATAATGGGTCCAATTTTTGGCCCAATAAAGATTTTTGGTTCAGTGAGAGGTCCCAAAAGAGATTTTTGATCCATTAGGGCCCATAATTGGGTTCTCGACCCAATTACACTAAATGGAAGTGTTTTCGGCCCAAAGGGGCCCAATATTAAATTTCCGGACTTTCAAGGTCCAATTGGAAGTTTAATAGTGAGTTGTGTCCCATTAAGCTTTAAAATAATTCCTTACGGCCCAACAATGGCCCAATAGTGGTTGTTCGGCCTAAAAGAGCCAAAGCGAGAGGTTACCGGCCCATTAGGCCCAATAAGAGGGTCTTAGTCCATTAAGAGGGTTTGGACCGAGAGAACTTGAGTTAAGGCTCAAAGTTGAATGGATATAGCTTATTGGATTAGGTTTAGAGCTTTCATAAAGAAGTTTCGACTGGAGAAAATTTTTGGATGTATAAACTGATATAACATTGAAGTTTAGTTCACATTTAACATAGCGTCATATAGTTACACACATAACTATCTTGTACATGAATAGGAAATCCTAGCCCTAAAATGCCAGTTGTGGCATAATTCTTATTTTAAAAAGAGTTATGTTTTTTTTTCTTATTAAATCATTGTAATTTCAAGCGCTATATAAAGCTTTTTCTTAATTGAAGAGCTGAAACTTTAAATGTCAAGGGCTGCCCTCTTCATCTTTGAATTGACCATTTAGTCATCCTCACTTTGTTATTGATATTTTTCAACCACAAATTCAGTATTTGTTCTCGAACTAAAACCTGGGTTGATGGTTTTTGTTCTGTCATCTTCTGAGCCATCAAAACTAGGTTTCGTTTAACCTTATCATATTGTAAAGACACGGTAAAAGCAAACACTTTACAAAGTTTACAATGGCCAAAATACAAAGAAGCGATATACTTTTTTGTTTCCTTTTGTAAAAAATTTACAGGACCTTCAACTTTTGAATTGAGTTAAGTAGCTTTTCCCCATGTCTCCTTCATTCATAATTATCACCTCGGTAATAAAATATAACCTTTTTCAGTGATATCACTTCAGTCTATCTCAATGAAGTTGATTTAATTTTTACATCATTTATATATTCAAAACCGACTAGGGGTATAATGATAATTAACAAGAATGTTTGAATCGTTCAGAAACTTTCACCTTTTATATCAAAGTCACTATCATTGCTATATTGATAGATACAGTTAGTATATGTTAATAGATTACTACTTTATTCTCATTATTGATCTTTTACCCGTGGTTTCCATATAATCAATAATACTAAGTCTCTTTATGTTATTTTATTTTTTTATTGTGTCGTTTTTATAACTTTATATGTATTTTTTTTATATGTTTCTGTAGATATAACCTAGTTTTGGTATACATCTAAATAATATAAAAATATTGCAAAAAAAAAAAACCAATTAAGATCAGCCTGGGCACCCACGGCAACATTGATGTTATAATATTTTCGGACCAAAGATTGATCCAGCTCCACCTCAGGGGTCCGGTACAGCGTAGAGAGGCGGTGAAAAGGAAGGGAGCCAGCAAATTAATGAGGCGATTTCAGAAATCGATACCTGAGGACGAGTAGACGGGACGATTAACGGTAATTTCTTTCTTACTCTACTAATTATTTGATTGCTGTGTGATTTGTGATTCTGATTACTCGAGAACCCTTGCTTGGTTTTCAGTTGTGTTTAGTTATTTTCTATTTTGGTTTTTCTGATATAAGTTTCATTGATATTCTGAATATATTGATAGACATCTCTTTTAGAGTTGTATTGCAGAAATTCGGATTAACATATGTTTGGTTAAGCTCAATATATTTATATGTTTGCTTCAACTTTCTTGACACCTTTCATTTCTGTACATGTTTGCTTTGCTGCTACTGCTACTGCTATTATTAAACACAGCCCGCAAACCTTTAACATTTGATTGCATCCACAATTAACAACTTACATACGTTTATGCACATGTGTACATACATACATACATACATACCATGAGCGTATGTATGTCGTCTGCTGCATCAAAAAAGCTTAAACCAGTCAGACAAGTTCTCATGAATTTAAAAATTTTGATGCAGGGAAGTTGATACAAGAAGACATGGATCAAGAACAAAGGTTAGGTATTTTGGGCATTAGAGGGAATAACTAGTTATTTTTTAATTGATCAAGATTTGGACTCTTTTATAATGAACGACAATGGTTTATTTTTCAGTGTGGCGAATGATATAAATAAAATTCTAAGGGGGATTGCGTCCATGTCGAACACGCTCGAAGATCTGAGCAGCCGTGTACAACATATGGAGGAGGAGTTGCAAAAAATTCAAAAAAATCAACCTGAGTTTCCTCTTATCTCAGATGAGGAGCCCCAAGAGGAAACCTTCGTCCCACCCCCTTTCCCTGAGAATATTGAAGATCTTGATGTCTTTTGTGAGTGGGTGGCGAATGTGGAAAATTTTTTCCAGGAGAATATGATCTCAGAGTATAAACAAGTACCACTTATAGTCGGCACATTGCCATCGGAAGAAGGGGGGGTTCTCTCATGGTGGAAACAGATCTATGACCTAGACTATCGTATCGATAAATATTATCTGATTAAGTGGAAAGAGATGAAGAAGATGTTAATGGTTCGATACCTTTCTCCAGATTGTTTGGAAACCAACAAGGACCCTCCTCTTAAGAATATAGACTAACAATGTAAGGGAGCGTTTGGATCAAACTTTCCAATTGACTGATTTGGAATTTACGCAAGGAAATGGAATTGCATGTATTTTGGAGTTTAAGGAGATTGAAATCCTTCTGGTTGTTTGGTTGAAAATATTTGGATTGGAATTCAATTCAGTAGCTCTTTTCTTTATATATCTGCTAATTTACAAACATATCCTTTCATCCTCTTTTTTTCACATCCAAAGAAAACACATTTCAGCAGATAACAAACCTCCATAACGTCAGCAATGGCTAAACTTGGAGGATGTCGATGAAGGATATTTGCAACTTTGTATAGGAGGTTCATGTTAAATGAAGGGGATCAGATTCCTTTTGTGTTATCTGTCCTTTATTTTTACCACTTTAACAATATATTACACATTCAGATCTCACACACCACAAAAACCTATTAACAGCTCTGATGACCAATGAATCTCTCTTATAAACACTCAAAGGCATGTATAAAGGGGTCTGATATGTCATAAAATTCAATTCAATATGTTTCTAATTATACTTATTCTTATAATATATATTTTATAGAATAAGATATAACTTAAAAATACTATATTATGAGAAAATTATAAAATATAATAGTCATAATAATAACAGTATTCTGAAGATGCATTGGTATTTTTACTTAGCCCTACATATTATTTCGTATGATAATACAACTTTTACAATTTTCTTATGAACACATCTTTTTGAATTAAATTGACATAAATAAACTCGAGAACTTTAACAGACTTTGGTAAAGCGGAGTAAGAGTAGTTGATGGAATTCAAGAACATAAATTGGTTTGTTGACTTCGAATGACAAATTATATATTGTTTTATTGGCTTACTCCGTTACTCGACAAAAGATAAGGCGTGTATATCCTCTTGTAAATTCTCTTCAATAATACATAGCAAAACTATACATAATGTCTTCCTCTTAAAAAATAGGAAAAATAGTTTTTAATGATAATCTAAACACCAAATTCTTCACCAATTAAAACATAAATAATTAGTAAAAAGTGTGAAGTGCAAGTGAGATGGAGGTTAACTTTGTTTCGAATAAACTGTTTGTTTTATTTTCCAATAAAAGTATAAATGCCTTATAGGACTTTGGTTTCTTTTCAATTTCCTAATAACATACATAATTTTTGTAAAGTCTGTTTGTCTTTCAATACTATGATTGTGTTGCACAATCATTGAGATTGTTGGCAAAGACAACGGAAGAGATGAAATGCTTGATGACATGGGCACGACTGAAACCATAACCAAATTAAATTCTCCAAGATTTGATCCCTAGAGTACAATCATTTGGTGAAATTTTTTTGTTTTTTGGCCAATAAATCATATTTGGTGAAATATAAAGTTGTGGCTAAACAATTAGGAGGTTAATTGAGACATTAATGGTGAGCCTTGTTAGGTTCATTTTACGCATCATTTTAGCCTATTTATTATGTTGTGTATATTTAGCATGAATTTCATACATTTCATTACATCGTTAGTATGGTCCAATTTTACATGTTTGGGTAATGATATATTTGAGCACGGATAGAAGTCTTGTGGAAAGCCTTGCAATCACATTTGAAATCGCATAGCAACAATCCGTGATCAAACAGAAAAAGAAAATGATGTAAATATTTTTTTGGAAATTCGGCATCACTGCATGGTCTTAATTAAGTGGCTGGATTGAAGGGTAAACATGGTCGGATTGAGCTGGAATTTTATAGGGTCATCATCGACTTGTTGATCTTTGATATAACGGAAGGAGTGCATTTTTACTAATAAAAAAATGAAGATCACCAGTGTCCTATGTCATTTGATCTTCCAAGTAAAATCACATGAAATTTTGATATCGGGTCTTCTTTATTGTGTTCCTACTCCCCACTATAGATCAAAAGAATGATTTACCATGCTTTTAAAACACATCGGCTTCTTCAATATCCATTCAATGAGTTTGAAAATACACATGACTATGTTACTTGTCTATAGTTCTTGAATCTCCGATCGATGGCTTTCAGTTCTTCATTCTTTTTCCTCCTCCTCCTCATGCTTGTCACCTTCATCACCATAGCCAAATATGCCTTTCATCATTCTCTAATCACTTCAACCGCTACAAAAGTATTGGAAATAGTGTTCAAGGTCATTAATTGTTTTGATAATATTTCTAATAGTAGCATGGACTTTTGGGTTGGCCTCATGACCCAAATACTATAAGGAAATGGAGTTTAATAGTGTGTTAATTTATTAAGGAAATAATAAATTAATTAAAAATTATTTTGGTAAATTAATTATAAGAGGTTAAATATTAACTAATCATATGGATTTTTGGAATATTCCAGAACATCCTAGGGGCTCTTAGAATGGACGGTTTTGAAGCCCTATGGATAGGCATAAAATTGGTTTGAATCAGATAAGGATAAACCCTAGAGTTTGTATCCATCTAAGATTCTAAAAAATACCTATAAAATAGATTGCTAGGGTGAACCCTAGAGTCGATTATTCCTCTCTTCAAATTCGTCCATCCCTTGTCTCTCTCTGTCTCTCTCTCTCCATAACTGAATTATCATCACCTTTCATATGGTCTAGATTTTAAAAAAAAACCCTAGTTTTTGGGTTTCTTCCTTTTTTCTATTTGGTGTGTGGGTTCGATTCCATTAGAGGGATTATCCTTTAGATCCTTCATCTTACAACTAAGCAGGCACGTACGAGATCAAAAGGAAGTCAACAAGAGGTTAGTAATTCCTTATGTATGTTGTTTTTCACAGTACGATGCTATAATAGTAAAACATAAATACTAAGTTGCATGTGCACTTAGGTATAACTGTAACATCCAGTTTCCCCAGGTACATTATCTAATTGTTAAATTGAGTTTTTCTGGAGTGACTCGACGAGTTGGTGCATAGAATCGTCGAGTAGGGTCGCGATCTGGTGACGTGGAAAATGAATGGACTCGACGAGTCGGGGAGATGACTCGTCGAGTCAGAGCTGACGAGAGAAACCCTAATTATCTGGGTTTGAGACCTATTTAAAGGTCCTTATGGCCTTCATTTGCGGCCACCATTGTTCCCTGAGAAACCCTAATCGACCTTGAGAGCTTAGAGTGAGAAATAGAGCTTTTGTGAGTTTCTTTGGTGTAATTTGCAAGGAAGGAGAAGAGTTTCAAGCTTTAGGAGCAAGAAGGACGTGGGATTTGCTGCTATTTCACTCCAAGCTTCTGTGAGAGGTATAAATCTATACCTAACCTCTTGTAGTGGGTAGATCTCATGGATTTAGGGTTCTTTACCCTCTTTTGAGCTAAGATATGAAGATTTTAAGGTCCCTTTTCGACCTAGACATCAGATCTGGACCTTGGGAGGTCCAGAGAGTCCCATGAACCTAGCTTTACGCAGTTCCATAAGTGTATTGAGTCTTAAACACCATTAAGATGGTTATTTCATCAAAAAGAGCTAGATGTGTGATGCATGAACATAAAAATTGGACCTTTACGTGATTAATGGGCTGTGAGAGTATAGATCTGAAGTTTCGGAAAGTATCTTGCACTAAAAACGTCTGAATGCTTAAGGGTCTGAATAGACTCGCCGAGTCCAACAGCTGACTCGGCGAGTAGTCTAGGGTTTGTCCCGAAGAGCTGAGTCGCGTAATGACTCGATGAGTCAGGGGTTTGACCCGTCGAGTTGGGTCTGCCAGAGGGTCCCTGAGAGTCGATGGGACTCGGCGAGTCATTATATGAACTCAGCGAGTCTAGTCAAAATGGGACTGTTGACTGGGGTTGACTTCTGTTGACTTTAGGGTTTGTCCAAAATCAGTGAGAGGGATCAGAGAAGGGTAGAATAGTCTTTTACCCACCTTTCAGAAATAAGAGTGTGAGGGAATATTAATTAGAAATATTACCTTGTGATAGGCAGAGGCTAGATCTAGGACTTCGAGCACGAGATTTTTCTAGTTATTCCACGAGGTGAGTCTTCTCACTATACTTTACCTAGAGTGGTAACCATGTGTGAATAGAGAATCTTATATGCCTGTTGAGCTATGCATGTTATGTGTGATTTGTTTGTATGTGATATTATGTGAAACCTACACCGGACCGGAGGGTCCAACGAATATTGAAACCAGAGGGTTCTCGCCAGACCGGGCCAGAGGGTCCAACGATTAATGAGACCGGAAGGTCCTCACAAGACCGGACCAGAGGGTCCAACGAACAGTGAGACCGGATGGGCTTTCACCCAGACCGGACCGGAGGGTCCAACGATTCATGGAACTGGAGGGTCCCACTGAGACACACGGGCTGGAGGGTCCTACAGAGTTATAGCCTTGAGTGGCTAGTATGTGTATGTGGTATTTTGGGGAACTCACTAAGCATTCGTGCTTACCGTGTTATGTGTTATGTGTTTCAGGTACTTCCGAGGATCGCGGGAAGGCACCAGCATGATTGTACACCTGCATCGAGATGGAGACATGATCCTGGATTTTGAATAATTTTTTTGAAAACTTGTTTATTGATTTTGAGAACTTATGATGTGACACATGATTTTATGAAATTAAAAGTGAAAATTTGGTTGAAAATTTTGGTCGTTACAAGTTGGTATCAGAGCCTTGGTTTGAGGGATTCGGATACACCTTCGGGTATGTCTGGACTCAAACTGAGGATTTGAGAAAAGTTTTCAAAAGAAGTGATTTCAAAAATGAGAAAGAGATTTAAGAGAAAGAGAAAGCGAGCAGTGTGTACAATCAGCCAGCGCCCGAACGGTGATTTCCCAAAATACCCTTACTTTATGTGTTATAAGTTGTTATAAGATATGATATGCATGCTAGAGAGTAGGCTAGGTATTTCATGACTTAGGACTAGAGTGGCCTGATTTGTGATGCCTTAGCCTAGGAGTTGCTATCTGTGATTTGCTTGAGTGCGAGTAGGTAGCAGGAATGAGCATATGATAGATCTACTATGAGAGTAGTTGATGTTGAGCGAGATGTAGAGTACTTGTGAGCTAGGATCCTAGGATGAAAACTTGGGATGAACACTGTTGCGGTGTGGAAGGTAGTATTGGGCCCGTACTAGTGGAAACACCGGGTCGGTGAGCAGTCAAAGTAAGAATCCTTAGGGTACTAGGGATCAAGTAGGTACGAGTGATCGAGTGTGATTAATCTCGTTCGAGTCTCTGATGATTCTATGTCGTGTTTCAGAGGCATCATGGTGGTTACGCGCCACAACAACAGGGGCAGTGGTACCAGTGATGAGGAGATCCGCAGGATGATTCATGATGAGGTGGCCGTAGCGATCCGAGAGGCTATCCCAGAGATGTTTGGGTCTATTAAGACCACACTGATCGAGACGTTTGACGAGCGTTATGCTGTTGTTACTCAGGCGGCTGCTGCTGCAGCCACCGCAGCCGTCGCTGCTGCCAGACCACAGGGGGGTGACTCGTTGCTGTACCGAGAGTTCAGCAACACGAAGCCACCAGAGTTTGATGGGACGCAGGATCCGATAGCTGCGATGAGATGGATCTATGACATTGAGGGGTTTTTATATACTTGTTCCTGTCCAGGGCATTTAAGGGTATGGTTCGCATTGAACCAGCTTCGCTTGGGGGCGAAGGACTGGTGGAAGTTTGTGACAGCTAACTTCACGCCCGCAAAGCTTACCGCGGTGACCTGGGAGAGGTTCACCATGATGTTTCGAGATGAGTATGTTCCCCCGGTGGAGAGGGAACGATTGGCCCAGGAGTTCTTGTCCCTCAAGCAGGGGATTGAGTCTGTGACGGTGATCACGAGGATGTTTCATGAGAGGGCACTGTTTTGCCCTGAGCACGTGTCTACTGAGCAGGCACGCATGAGCCGATACTTGAGCATACTGAGGAGAGACATTCGGGAGTTCGTGGCGAACTCGACATACCAGACATTTGACGAGCTCCAGGCAAATGCTCGGAAGAGGGAGATTGAGCTAGAGACTAAGGCCAGGGAGGAGGCAGAGTCTCAGAGGAAGGATAGGCGGCTGGAACAGTCTCAGCCGGCAGCCAAGCGGGCGAAGCCCGCAGATTCGAAATCCGGAGGCCAGAAGGGCCGCACTTGTGGAAAGTGCGGCAAGAGTCATGATGGGATGTGTCGGGCAGGTGTGTGCTACAAGTGTGGGAAGGAGGGGCATATCGCACGAGATTGACCCAAGGGATTTTCGGTTTGCTTTCACTGCAACCAGACGGGCCATCGGAAGGCCGAGTGCCAGCAGCTGCAACAGGGATCAGCACAGGGATCTGCCCCTATTGTTGCACGTGCTACAGATAGTCGGCCAGCGAAGGCTCACGACAGAGCTTTTCAGTTGACGGCGGAGGACGTCCGCGCGGCACCCGATGTAGTGGCTGGTATGTATTCTGTGTTCCTCTGTTAATGAAAATATTATGCTTATATTATGATATCTATAGGTACTTTTCTTGTGAATTCTGTACCTGCGTTGGTGTTATTTGACTCGGGTGCGAGTCGATCCTTTGTGTCGATAGCTTTTAGTCGTCACCTTAGTATCCGACGAGAGGCGTTGAGTCGACCTCTGCGAGTTTCCATAGCCGACGAGCGCGCGGTTTATGCTACTGATGTGATTCGGGGATGTGTACTTGAGATTTTCGGTGTTGAGTTTCCGATAGACCTGGTACCGATTGCGATGGGAGATGTCTGTGTCATTGTGGGCATGGACTGGTTGAGCCGATTCGGAGCCGTTATAGACTGCGAGCGTCAGTTTGTGACCATACGAGACCCTAGTGGGGGAGTTCTTACGGTGTACGGAGAAGGTACTAGGTCCGGATCAGCTTTCTGTTCTGCTGCTCGAGCGAGACAGAGTTTACAGCAGGGTTGTATGGGTTTCGTAGCGTATGTGATGGATACACGGGTTGCTGACGCCAGACCGCGTTCTGTTTCAGAGGTGCCGATAGTGTGTGAGTTCGTTGATGTTTTCCCCGAGGAGTTGCCGGGTGTGCCTCCTGAGAGGCAGGTGGAGTTCCGGATTGACCTGATTCCGGGTGCGGCGCCGATTGCCAAGGCACCTTATCGCCTTGCGCCGCCAGAGATGCAGGAGTTATCCTCTCAGCTTCAGGAGCTGCTGGGGAAAGGGTTCATTAGACCGAATAGCTCACCATGGGGAGCTCCGATCCTTTTTGTGAAGAAAAAGGATGGTTCACACCGGATGTGCATCGATTACCGGGAGTTGAACAAGTTGACGGTCAAGAACCGTTACCCACTACCGAGGATCGACGATTTGTTCGATCAGTTGCAGGCTGCGTCTTGGTTTTCCAAGATCGACATGAGATTAGGATATCATCAGATGAGGGTGCGTGATGAGGATATTCAGAAGACAGCATTTAGGACTCGTTGTGGTCATTACGAGTTCGTGGTGATGCCTTTCGGGCTCACCAATGCACCGACAACGTTCATGGATCTCATGAACCGGGTATGCTGGATCGGTCGGTGATCGTGTTAATCGATGACATACTAGTATATTCGAGGTCCAGGGAGCAGCTCGAGGAGCATTTGCGGGAGATCCTTGGAGTGTTGAGATCGGAGAGGCTTTATGCCAAGTTCTCCAAATGTGATTTCTGGTTACGAGAGGTTCAGTTCCTAGGACACCTCGTTAATCAGAATGGGATTTTGGTCGATCCGGCCAAGATTGAGGCCGTTATTAGTTGGGAGGTGCCGAGATCCCCCACCGAGATCAGGAGTTTTATGGGATTTGCTGGTTACTATCGGAGATTTATCAGAGATTTCTCCAAGATTGTCGTCCCCCTCACTAGATTGACCCAGAAGGGTGTCGCTTTTGTTTGGGGTCCCGAGCAGCAAACCTTGTTTGAGACTCTTCGCCAGAGATTGTGCGAAGCTCCAGTGTTAGCCCTTCCTGAGGGGATGGAGGATTTTGTGGTTTACTGCGATGCATCTTTATCGGGATTGGGTGCGGTAATTATGCAGAGGGGGCACATGATCGCTTATGCTTCGAGGCAGTTGAAGCCTCATGAGACGAGGTATCCCACCCACGATTTGGAGTTGGGGGCGGTGGTGTTCGCCCTCAAGATCCGGCGCCATTATTTGTATGGGGTTCGGTGTACCATATACACGGATCACAAGAGCTTGAAGTATCTCATGGATCAGCCCAACCTGAATATGCGCCAGAGGAGGTGGTTGGATGTGGTAAAAGATTACGATTGTGAGATCTTGTACCATCCGGGCAAGGCTAATGTGGTAGCCGATGCCTTGAGCCGCAGGGCGGAGAGTGCCCCGATCCGAGATATATGCATGAGGATGACAGTGATGACTCCAGTACTGGATACCATTCGAGAGGCCCAGGCGGAGGCCGTGAGACCGGAGAACCACAAGAGGGAGCGAGTGATTGGCAGGTATCCAAGTTTGTGATGGATAGCCGAGGACTTATGACCTTTCAAGGGCGGATTTGGGTGCCCCACACGGGCGGAGCACGTAGCATACTGATGGAGGAGGCGCATAGATCGAGATTCTCGATCCATCCCGGGGCCACTAAGATGTATTTAGACCTGAAGAGAGATTATTGGTGGCCTTGTATGAAGAGGGATGTTGCATCGGTAGTTGAGTGGTGCTTGAATTGTCGTCGGGTCAAGGCAGAGCATCAGCGTCCACATGGTAGACTACAGCCTCCGGAGATTCCCCAGTGGAAGTGGGAGCAGATCTCTATTGACTTCATCGCCAAATTACCAAGGACGGCGTGTAGAGTTGACACGATCTGGGTGATTGTGGATCGATTGACGAAGAGCGCTCACTTCCTTGCTATTAGTGAGAGCTCTTCTGCAGAGAAGCTGGCCAAGATTTATGTGAGAGAGGTGATCTCTCGGCATGGAGTACCGGTCTCGATTGTGTCAGATCGAGACGTGCGTTTTACTTCCAGATTTTGGAAGAAATTTCACGAGGAGTTGGGCACGCGCCTACATTTCAGTACTGCATACCGTCCGCAGACAGACAGACGGAGTGAACGGACGATTCAGACACTCGAGGATATGCTTCGAGTGTGTGTTATGGATTTCGGTTGGAGTTGGGACACATACCTACCCTTGGCTGAGTTTTCTTATAACAACAGCCATCACTCGAGCATTGGTATGCCTCCCTTTGAGCTCCTGTATAGGAGAAGGTGTCGTACTCCCATCTGTTGGGGAGAGGTAGGATAGAGAGTTATGGGCAGCACTGAGATAGTGCTGAAAACGACTGAGCAGATTCAGCAGGTCCGACAGAGGTTACAGACGGCCCAGAGTCGCCAGAAGAGTTACGCGGATAGGAGACGATCCGAGCTTGAGTTTCAAGTCGGAGATTTTGTGCTCCTGAAGGTTTCCCCATGGAAAGGGGTGATTCGATTCAGGAAGCGGGGACAGTTGGGACCCTGATACATCGGACCTTTCAGAGTGACCGCCAGAGTAGGCAGAGTGGCTTACCAGCTGGAGCTACCTGCGGAGTTGAGCCAGATCCATAACACCTTCCACGTGTCTCAGTTGCGGAAGTGTGTGGCCGACGAGTCGGCAGTGGTACCACTAGAAGACATTCAGGTGGATACGAGCCTGAACTATATTGAGAGACCGATTGCGATTCTAGATCGAAAGGTGAAGGTTCTGAGGAACAAGGAAGGGCCTCTGGTTCAGGTCGAGTGGCAGCATCGGAGAGGGTCGGATTTGACTTGGGAGCCGGAGTCGGAGATGCGGGAGCAGTATCCTGAGCTATTTGTGGAGCATGACTTCGAGGGCGAAGTCCGATTCTAGTGGGGGAGAATTGTAACATCCGGTTTCCCCAGGTACATTATTTAATTGTTAAATTGAGTTTTTCTGGAGTGACTCGACGAGTTGGTGCATAGAATCGTCGAGTAGGGTCGTGATCTGGTGACGTGGAAAATGAATGGACTCGACGAGTCGGGGAGATGACTCACCAAGTCAGAGCTGACGAGAGAAACCCTAATTATCCGGGTTTGAGACCTATTTAAAGGTACTTATGGCCTTCATTTGCGGCCACCATTGTTCCCTGAGAAACCCTAATCAACCTTGAGAGCTTAGAGTGAGAAATAGAGCTTTTGTGAGTTTCTTTGGTGTAATTTGCAAGGAAGGAGAAGAGTTTCAAGCTTTAGGAGCAAGAAGGACGTGGGATTTGCTGTTATTTCACTCCAAGCTTCTGTGAGAGGTATAAATCTATACCTAACCTCTTGTAGTGGGTAGATCTCATGGATGTAGGGTTCTTTACCCTCTTTTGAGCTAAGATATGAAGACTGTAAGGTCCCTTTTCGACCTAGACATCAGATCTGGACCTTGGGAGGTCCAGAGAGTCCCATGAACCTAGCTTTATGCAGTTCCATAAGTGTATTGAGTCTTAAACACCATTAAGGTGGTTATTTCATCAAAAAGAGCTAGATGTGCGATGCATGGACATAAAAATTGGACCTTTACGTGAGTAATGGGCTGTGAGAGTTTAGATCTGAAGTTTCAGAAAGTATCTTGCACTAAAAACGTCTGAATGCTTAAGGGTCTGAATAGACTCGCCGAGTCCAGCAGCCGACTCGGCGAGTAGTCTAGGGTTTGTCCCGAAGAGCTGAGTCGCGTAATGAATCGATGAGTCGGGGTTTGACCCGTCGAGTTGGGTCTGCCAGAGGGTCCCTGAGAGTCGATGGGACTCGGCGAGTCATTATATGAACTCGGCGAGTCTAGTCAAAATGGGACTGTTGACTGGGGTTGACTTCTGTTGACTTTAGGGTTTGTCCAAAATCAGTGAGAGGGATCAGGGAAAGGTAGAATAGTATTTTACCCACCTTTCAGAAATAAGAGTGTGAGGGAATATTAATTAGAAATATTACCTTGTGATAGGCGGAGGCTAGATCGAGGACTTCGAGCACGAGATTTTTCTAGTTATTCCACGAGGTGAGTCTTCTCACTATACTTTACCTAGAGTGGTAACCATGTGTGAATAGAGAATCTTATATGCCTGTTGAGCTATGCATGTTATGTGTGATTTGTGTGTATGTGATATTATGTGAAACCTACACCGGACCGGAGGGTCCAACGAATATTGAAACCAGAGGGTTATCACCAGACCGAGCCAGAGGGTCCAACGATTCATGAGACCGGACCAGAGGGTCCAACGAACAGTGAGACCGGATGGGCTTTCACCCAGACCGGACTGGAGGGTCCAACGATTCATGGGACTGGAGGGTCCCACTGAGACACACGGGCTGGAGGGTCCTACAGAGTTATAGCCTCGAGTGGCTAGTATGTGTATGTGCTATTTTGGGGAACTCACTAAACATTCGTGCTTACCGTGTTATGTGTTATGTGTTTCAGGTACTTCCAATGATCGCGGGAAGGCACCTGCATGATTGTACACCTGCATCGAGATGGAGACATGATCCTGGATTTTGAATAATTGTTTTGAAAGCTTGTTTATTGATTTTGAGAACTTATGATGTGACACATGATTTTATGAAATTAAAAGTGAAAATTTGGTTGAAAATTTTGGTCGTTACAATAACAGTTTTGATTCTTCCTCTACCTATATAATGTGTACTTGATGCTTAAAATCCCCATGCCTAATTGTTTTATTTATGGTTCAAAACTTTGTGAAAAACGAAAATCGAAAGAAATTTGTCAATCGTCGGGTCTGCCTTGTGTGACGCGCCTATCAGGTTTTCAGGTTTTTCAAGATTTTTGCTGATTTTGAAAATCTAGGGATAAACCTCAAATTTAAAATATAATTTTAACCGAATAAGTTGAGTATTTAAATTTGATAATTAATTTGAAATATTATTTAATTGGAATGTTAAATTTGAATATTTAATTAATTATATTTGAATATTATTTAAATCAAAATCAAATTTGAATATTATCTTGGACATTATTTAACAAAGAAATTAAATTAAAAAGACAAGAATATAAATTTAAAAGCTTAAATTTATTAGATAATATTATTAACTTTACGTAAAACGTTAATACCACATGTGTCCTCACATGTTAATAAAGACACTGTCGCTGAATCAAGACTAGACTCATGCACTTTGATGCATGGTTTAAGGATGTCTCTTTGATTCCTAATGATGTTGATTGTTAATATGCTTCGCGCTTACCCCTCACCGCCTTTCATATTTTGAGAATGGAGTTATTGAAAAAGTTCAATTGGATTATGTCTTTCAAGATTAAAAGTATTAATCAAGTAATAAAACAAAATATTTCCGTTTTATATAATTCGAAAAATGTGAGTCATGTGCTTCTCTTATTTTTTAATTATTAAAATAAATAAATAAGTATTAAATTAAAAAATGAAAGAAAAATGGAAAATAAATACACCAAGGGTATTATATTCATTTCATTTTTCAGAGGGACCAAATACGCAACGAAACTAGCTCAAAAGGACCAACAACCCAAAAAAATTAGAGTTTGGACCAAAACCCATAAAAATTACATACCAGAGTGACCATTTTTGCCGTTGATAATATCTATAAAAAAACATCATAAATGGTCCCTGTGCCTTTCCGAAATCTGAAGTTTAGTCCATAAGTTTAAAATTTTTTAGAGATGGTCCATGTGTTTTCAAAACTTTTGATGTTTGGTCCTTAAGCCTCACTCCATCAGCTTCAAGCCATTAATAGAAGGGAATTTCCATCATTTCAATACCACATGGACCATTTATGAAGTTTGTCTTATTTAAAAAATATATAATTATTTAATATACAAATGTGCCTCTCTTTCTCTCTCTCCACTGGTGTAACATCCGGTTTACCAGGTATATTATTTTAATTATTAAATTTGAATTCCATGGAGTGACTCGACGAGTTGGTGCATCAACTCGTCGAGTAGGGTCGCGACTTGGTGACGTGTTAAATGAATGGACTCGACGAGTCAGATAGCTGACTCGCCGAGTCAGCGTTGCCGAAGGAAGCCCTAATTTCTCGGGCCTGTGACCTATTTAAAGGCCCTTAAGGCCTCATATTACGGCTACCCTTCAGAAGAGAAAACCCTAAACGAGTCTTTAGTGCTTAGAGTGAGAGAGAGAGCCATTGTGAACTTCTTGGTGGGTGTTTTGCAAGGAAGAAGAGGGTTTCAAGCTTGAGGATCAAGAAGGGTGTTAGATCTGCTGGTATTCACACTCAAAGCTTCAGTTGGAGGTATTGAACTCGAATTTTCACCTGTTATTGTTGTAGATCTCTCATTTTGGGTAGAATAGGGTTCTTTTCCTTCTTCTCTTTGGGGTTTTGTGAAATTGGGGTTCATGAGGGAGTGTAAACCCCAGATCTGGACCCTAGGAGGCCTCTAACACCTAAGAACTCATGCTTTATCCAGCTTGAATGGGTTATTGGAGAGAGAAGTCCATTTAGATTATATTATTGGCATTTCTTGCTCTAGATGCCATGCATGGACGTAAAGTCCACGACTTTATGTGTTATATGGACCCTAAAAGTATAGATCTGAAGTTTGGGAAAGTATTCTGCCTTGAAATCGTCAGAATGCATGAGAGTCTGAATGGACTCGCCGAGTTGATGGGTCGACTCGGGGAGTAGCCCATGGTTTGTCTCGATTAACTGAGTCATGCGGTGACCCGACGAGTTAAGGGTTAGCCCGTCGAGTTGGAGCTTCCTGAGGTTACCAAGAATCGACTAGACTCGACGAGTCGTCCGATTACACTCGACGAGTCTGGTCAAGGTTGGACTGTTGACTGGAGTTGACTTCTGTTGACCTTAGGGTTTGGTCAAAATGAGTGAGAGAGGTCAGGGAAGGGTAGAATGGTCTTTTAACAACTTTTCATGGATAAGAGTGTAACGAGAGTATTAATTAGAAATATTACCCTTGTGATAGGCGGAGGCTAGATCAAGGATTTCGAGCATGAGATTTTACTAGCTATCTTACGAGGTGAGTTTTCTCACTATACTTTACCTAGAGTGGTAATTATGTGTAACAAGTGGGTCTTATGTGCTTATCGAGTTATGCATTGTATATGTGATATGTGTTACATGTTGTGAGATATTTAGACCGGACCGGAAGGTCCAACAAATCACACTCAGACCAGACCATAGGGTCCAACGAATGATACCTAGACCGGACCGGAGGGTCCAACGTATTATGAGACCGGAGGGTCCTCACTAAGACCGGGCCGGAGGGCCTAACGAGTGTGAGACCTAAGGGTTTTCGCCTAGACCGGAACAGAGGGTCCAACGAGGCCAGGGACTGGAGGGTCCCCCTGAGACACATTGACCGGAAGGCCCTACAGAGTTATAGCCTCGAGTGGCTAATATGTGCATGTGGTATTTTGGGGAACTCACTAGGCATTCGTGCTTACCGTGTTGTGTAATATGTGTTTCAGGTACTTCAGAGGACCGCGGGAAGGCACCGGCATGATTGTACACACACTGTTGAGATGGAGTTATGTTGTGGATCCTGGATTTTGACTTAATGTTTGGAAAACTTTGTTGACTGATATTGGAGTTTTGATAATGTGACATGTGATTTATGAATTTAAAAATGAAAAATTTGGTTTGAAATTTTCTGTCGTTTCAACTTGTACTATAACACTCAGTTTCGAATCATTTCATTATTCGAGGCCGTGAACCGAAGATCAGTTATTATAAGGCACTGGGCCATATGGGAAGACAAATGTAGACCCTTTTTGGATATGGGTATTATAGATTAGGTGATCCGAGAGTTCGGTTGTGTTTCGGAACCCAAGGGTTTAACTGCAAAGTGATAGTTCGGGACTTTTATGAATTTTGGGCATAAGCTCGGGAGGTTTTAAGGAAAAAGGGGATTGATAGAATTAGAGTTTCTCATTACCTTTCCGTGTATATAAAGAATATCAAAATCAGATGTAGAACGAAGAAGTTATTCGGAAGATTTGTGGTTTTGGACCCCAGCCGAGTACGCGGGGGGTACGCTAATAGTACGTCGGGCTTACTGGGTTGAAGATGATCGCAGGATTAATGCACGTACGTGGGAGTACGCATGACGTACTGTGACATCCCCTAATTTCTCGGCCAGAAAAGACCGATTTAATTTATGCTTTTTAAAATAAAATCAGAGAAATCTTTTCAAAAGATGTTGCGGAATAGGTCCCCAAAATAAAACATGATAAAAGTTTATCAAAACCCTTCTTTAAGAAGGTATATATTTTCCATATATATCAAAACCTCGGGATGTCATGTTCCGATACAGATCAAAAGCATAAACAAGACATTATAAGCTTTTCAACAGTTATTTACAACTACTGGCCTATAATCCAAAAATCTCTCATCGTCCTCCGACTATGCTCGGGGTCCACTACCTGTAATCATAAAAAAACTGAGTGGGTCAGGCTTGGGAGCCTGGTGAGCATATAGGGTTTTCAACCTACAATAATAATAACTTATTAAGTTCACCACTCAACAATAACCCTGATTACCCATTCCCATTGTCCTCACTTTACGTCCCTAAACACCTAACACAAAGGACTTAGCCTAAGAAATATCATCGGGTTGGACACTACTGCTAAGGGGACTCCTCAGCCATACATGTCCTAAAGGCAACCATGAGGGGGATTGGAGTACACCAATGAACATTTAGTTCATCAACACCTACAAGTTGCGAACTTGCTAGTGTACCACTGGACTGTCTAGAAAGGTCCGTGATCGTCATCTATACTCCGCTAGACGACTACAACAACACCGACACCGACACCGACACCGACACCGACACCGACACCGACACCGACACCGAGGCCTCTCATCATTTTAACACCCACCGACTATTTTGTCTACCCATGTTCTACCCAACATATTTGTAGATAAAATACATATACAATTTAAAACTTGTATAAAACATCAATTCAACAGTCACCTCAAATAAACAATTAACATATTTACACATAACACGTATTTTAAGGTAAATACTTCATATCTATGTGTAAATTGAAAGTAACTACACACTCACTTGATTCGATGAAAATCGGGCAGCAATTCGTTTCCTAAAACGTTCGTTTCTAATAAAACTGGGAGTTTTATTGAGAAACCGGGCTCTGCAAAAGTCGGGCTTCGAAACCGAAAAGATAAATTTTTCGGGCTTCACGGACACTTCGTGGCGTATTCCGAGGGTTATAATAGATACCGGGGCTTTGGGGAATGTTAAGATGAAGAAAATATGAAGAAAGGGGTGAAAAATGGTGAAATCCCAAAAGTACCCGAGAAGGCTCGCAGGACCCTTCTATTTATAGGGGTCCGAAGTCCTGATCCGACGGCTGAGAAAGAACCACGCGTCGCAGATCTGAAACTCGCAGGGGGATGGCTCGCACGAGGTCTGTAAAATTACGCTCTACAACTTTCGTTTAGACTTCGTCGGCTAATTTTGACTTGAATTTTTATATTATTATTTTTAACAGACCGGGACAGGAAATCCGTTAAAAATTCATAACTTCTTCATCCGATGTCCGTTTTCGTCAGACTTTTTACCGTTGTGCTACTAATGACGAGACCTTCGATTCTCGTTTAGGTTGTGTCGGCTAAAAAATCACTCGATCTAAAATTCGAGTTTTTAGCTGTCTACTGCTAAGCTGAAACTTCGAAAAATCATAACTTCCTCATACGAAGTCAGATTTGGGCGTTCTTTTTATCGAACTTCTCGGTTTAACGAACACTACGAGTTTTGTTTAGATCACTAAGGCTAAAAAGTAGTTTATCGAAAACTCACTTTTTACGACATTCAACACCGGGCCGGTTTTGTTGTGAAACTTCGACAGGTCATAACTTCTTCGTTATAACTCGGATTTCGGCATTCTTTATATATCCGTAATCCTTGTCACGACCACTACAACTTTCTTAATAGATATCGGCTTTATCTAAAATTTAATTTTGACGCTCATTTTTATTCTTAATTAATTAACTCGTAGTAATTAAGCATAAAACACATAAAACACATAAAACACATAAAATTCACATAATTCCTTTTTCATTTCTTCAAAATGAGTTACAAAGGTTAACCTAGACTATCACCTTAATATTAATGCCTAGGCTAGAAACACGAGTGTTACACGTACGTAAGTCAGGGATAAACCCTAATTTTTAGGGTTTGTTCCCTATTTAAACATCTTAAACCACCTTTGGACAATCCATTGATTAGCCTCTATCTCCTTATACCCTGAAATTGAAACCTTAAGTGCATTGATGAGTTTTGAGCTTGAAAGTGAGTTTGTTGGTGTTTTGTGGTGAAGAAGAAGAAGAGGAACACTTGGATGTATAGCTTGAGCTTGTAGATCCAGAGTTACCTTCACCTTTGCAATCCTTTTGAGGTAAAAGCTCTCACCTTGTTGGTCATTTGTGCTAGATCTATGTTATGGTGTTGTTTATGCATTTTTGAGACTTTTAAGTTAAAGTTGAGCTTTTGATCTACTACAGAAGAAATGGATGTTAGATCTTAGCTCCATGGAGGCCCCTTGTTTATTAAAATGCAAACTTTATGAAGGATATTGGTCCATGCAAGTGTTAAGAGCCTTATTAAGTTTCCTTTTGAGTGTTGGGTTCCATTAAGTCATGCATGGGTGTAAAGTTGCCAAATTTACATATTAACTCACCCTTTAGAATCAGATTTGAGAGTTTGACTAGAGGTCTTAACCGAATAAGTGCTTAATGGAATGGATTGGTGATCTGGGGCGTACGTTAGGCGTACCCAGATGGTACATTGTGCGTACTGGCCCCGAAAGGAGTACGCTAAGTGTACGAGCTGAGTACGCACCGAGTACCCAACAGATGGACACTTGGGCTTGACGTTCATGGATTGGGCCACGTTTTGGGCTTTTAAGGTTTGGGCCCTGTTGGGCCATTGGACTTCTGACTTTGGGTTGTGGATAGAATATGAGCTTTCTTGGAATTAGTTCCATGATGGTTTTTGGGCCTAATTAGGAAGTTGGGCCGTATTGGGCCTTGGGATGCCATTTAGGAAATTAGGGTTTTTGAGAAAATGGTTTGGGACTTGGTTTTGGGTTGAGTAAGAAAAGGGTAAAATGGTTATGTTACCTTGGTTATTGGGCATGTAACTTAGATTCTTGATTTTAGGTCGTGATCCAATTATTAATTGAATGTTACTTGATGGTGCTAGCACGTGAGGATTTTTCCGGATCAGCAGACCGAGATTTATCTGAGAGACTTAACAACTTGAGGTGAGTTTCCTTCATTGTATCTGTGGGTCGAAGGCACCAATGTCGGCCCACTAGCTTATGCTTGTAGTGTGATGATGGTCTTCGTGATAATTATTTGTTATGCTTGTACTTGTTTGATGTCTCTATGATTCTTCAGTTATGATATTATGTGGTAGTGATAGGGGGTGAAATAGACCCGATATCTGGTTGAAATTGACTGAAGGGGAATGCAAGCACAGAGATATGATTGACAGTAGCTGGTTGAAATAAACCAAAGGGAAATTCAAGCACCCATATATGATTGATAGTATCCTGTTGAAAGAGACCGAAGGGGAATGCAAGCACCCGACTATGCTTGACTGCATGTTTGTATGGTATGTGGTATTTTAGGGGAGCTCACTAAGCTTTGCGCTTATGGTTTTCAGTTTACGTTTCATATACTTCCGGTACAAATGAGAAGAGCCCGATGTGACTGCACTGCATCCACCCATGTTTCTGTGACCTTATGATTTTAGGATTGTACTTTGATAACTGTTTTTATGTTATTTTACTTTTGAATGATTGTTAATACTAAATGGTGTTTTAATGGTTGAATTAAAAATGAAATTTTTACCTTACAATTTTTGGGATGTTACAGGTACACCCCCTCGTCAGGCTTAAGATCTTTAGAACCTTCACAACACCATCTTCGTTTTTTTTTTGTTTGAAACAAGTATAAAAGATAACTGTTCTTTGTAAGGTTGAGGTTGCCAAAGTGCATAAAAACCCAAGAAAGCATCAAATAGTTTCCTTTGTTCAACTCTATCTTCGCCGCTACTCATCATCTCCGATTCCAAATCACATAACATCTGTTGTGCTCTTTCGTATGCTTTCAGATGTGAATCCACCCCATGTGGCCCATCCACCACTATAGGTTTAACTAATGTTAAAGTATTATTAGCTTCTGCAAGTCTCCCTTGTTACATCAAATAAATTCCTAAATTACACATCTTGTTGTTGTCAGACGCTATCACTAAATCTCTCATGTATTCATCTTCTGCTTCAATGTAGTTGTTCTATTGCATCAACGCCCACCCCAAATTCCCCTTTAAAACAAAAAAAAAACGCAAAATTCACATTTAAATTATAATACAAAGACAAAATCAAATTCAAACGAAGTTCTTACGAGCGGACGAGTTGACTCTTGTTCAACTGACACTTGGAATTTCTTCCCTTGAGAACTTGCGGTTTTGGTTCGTTTCCCATTGAATGTCATTCCTTGTTGGATTAAGATGTAACATTCATCAAAGATTATAAAAAATTTAAACTTTTAAATTTTACTCAAAACCATCATTGTTTACAAATTGTTTCCAAAATATGTTCAACATCAGAGAAATCCCAAAATCGTGAAATAAAACATGAGGAGATGTACGATCACGCCTTCGCCTTCCCGCGATCCTCTGAAGTACCTGAAACATAATCCAAAACTGTAATCCTAAAGCTTAGTGAATGTCACAGCTAGCAAATTAGCTAGGAAATTCTATATTTTTGGTAAACTCCAACAATGACCACAATTGTAACCATGACTTGAAGACATGAATGATGTTATTCAATGACAACAAAATTCCATAAAAATCCAAATGAAAAGCTAAAACTCTATAGAAACACTTCAAATAGTCAACTAAAGATTGGAAACCCTACAAATCCCGGTTTAAGTCCTTGATGGACTAGGATTTCCTTATTGGGCCTAATGGACCAATATGCTTCCAATTTGACTGTTTTGGGCTTAGAACTCTTAATTGGGCTCTAAATGGATCCACTTTCATGACACTTAACATTTTGGGCCATAATGGGCCTAAAATGAATTGGTTTTTCCTAATGGGCCTTACTGGACCATAACTAATCTAACTAGTCCTAATGGCCCATAAATCCATTCTTTTATGCAAAATTGGGCCGTGAACCTCCTTTAGGGCCCAATGGGCTGCAAAATATTACTAAGCTCCATAAATTCGAGCAAGCCAAGAAAAAGGAGCCCAAAACCATTTCATCTCCATCCTTAAGCCCAATTCTCGGCCCATTTAGTTAATTAAAAAAAAGAGAAAAGAAGGGATTTTGTGCATATGACACCTCATTAATATCCTCCATGCAATTAAGATTAATACACATTATGTAATTACCCAATCCCATACTTCCATGAAATATTTTCTTTCTCCTTCCCTCTTCTTCTTAATTCTCGGCCAAAGAGAGTGTCTTACCACTCTCATTTTCTTTCATCTCCACTCTCCAAAAACTCTCTCAAGAAATCCCTTCTTCACCTCAAAATTTCGTGAGTTGTGGGTGTATTCAAGAGGATCTTTCACCTATATCACAATCCTTGGTAAGTATTGCTTAAATCCATGGCTTAGTTTCTTGATTCCTTCAAAAATCTTCTCTTAACTCATGCAAATTCGTGATCTTGCTTCTTAGAGACCATCTAGGCCAAGGACCTCTCAAGAAACTTGCTAGGGCCAAGAATCACCTCATCTCTTCCCATTTCTTCTTCAAAACCAAGAACAACTAAGCAAGGTGAGTTCATACCCCTTGTTTTCGGTTTTTACTTGTTTTTGGGGGGAGAATACAAGTATTATGTGTTGATCTATGTGTATATGCATGGCTATGTGTGTTTTTCATGATTTATTTGGTGATTATGTGTTGTTTACTTGATAGATCTAAAAATATGTTAAGAATATGAAGTTTATCACTTGGATCTTCATAAAAACCTTTAGAAAAGTATGTGTTATCACATATAATACATGTAAGCTTGTAGATCTGGGATTTATACACTTAAAATAGCAAAAACAAGTGTTGTGAACAAACATGGATAACATAAACTCAAAAATCAGCCTTTGACAAAAAAGTTTTAGTCTAATCTTCGACTGTTTTGACCACCTTAATGATAATATTTTTCAAAACTGTTTTACATACAAAACGTTCAGGTTTATACCTTTAAAATGACTACTCTCACGTTTTCATACAATATTTCTACAATTTTTGGCAAATTTTACAAAACTGCCTATCATATTTGAAATAATCTCGGACCAGCCTGTGAAGGTGAGTGATTTTACACTTGTTTGAGGCCATTAAAAATTATGAGAAAAATGGTGAACAAAGTAGACAAAATTTCCAAACTTTCAGAGTTTACGGATCCGAATTTCGACTTACGATGATTTTTCTTCAAATTTTCCAATAACCGAGTCGGAAAAGTCAAAAACCAGAAAATGTGTAATTTCACAAAGATCAAACCAAAAATGAAAACTTTTACCAAATAGGGGCTGGAAATGTCAATATTTATATTTTGGGGCTAAAATTGTAATCTAAATTATGATTGGGACGAAAATGTCAATAAAATGATTTAAGGATTAAAAATGTCATTTTTCATCAAAAATGACTAAAAATGTCATTTTACACTAAAAAGGGGCTGAAATGGTCAAATAAATGTTTTGGGTCAAATATGTTAATACTTAAAACAATTTGGCCAAAGATGTAAAGTTTTACAACTTATGGATTTGAAAATTTTATAAAACAATTTATCGTTATTATCTCAAGCGTCGGATATTTTTACACAATAACTAAGCGTTCTGTGTAAAACAAATCCTATACTACTATTTACATCTATAAACGAATAAACAATACGATGGTTGGGCCTAGTATTAATATTTGTGCTTATTGGGCTTCCGGTGACCCAATTCCACAATTATTGGGCCCATCATAATCAACACATGTTTATTGGGCTTCCGGTGACCCAATTACATGCCTAATGGACCTACATTAGCTTTTACATGCTATTGGGCCTTAGTGGCCCATTTGCATTGCTAATATGGTCTGAGATATTCATCATAATCAACACATGTTTATTGGGCTTCCGGTGACCCAATTACATGCCTAATGGGCCTACAATAGTCTTTACATGCTATTGGGCCTTAGTGGCCCATTTACATTAATAATATGGCCCGAGTTATTCATTATATGCTTGATGGGCCATCACGTGTCCGTAAGCATACTCGACAGCCTATAAATGACATACATGATTAGTGGGCCACAGTTGTCCTTTTTCGTGTTTGTTAGGCTTTATTCAATATCATGTGAACATCAAACGGGTTTTAATCAATGTTATTCAAATTCATGGGGTAATATTTGGGATTTAGTGAGAAATATCGGTTGGCACCAATAAGTGTCGGCCGTAGCCTGTAGTTATAGCCAGAGTCTCCTGGAGGGAGAGCGAGAGTTTGTGTGTAGATCTATACGGGGGTGACTCCCCCACACCTGAGTTGTTCGCTGCTGTTAGACTCGGCCAGTATAGGGTGGCAAAATCTTGATCAAAACCGGCGTTTGTAAAAATGCCAAGACAGGCGAAATAGTCATTATCATGCTTGGTTATAAAGACTCACATAGAGATCCATTACCATATCATCATTCATGGGAAATCAACTTCATACATGGTGGCTATACAATGTGATGTATGCGATAATACAATCCTATCATGCTATTTTAAATCGGAAAATATTGGATTTTCCGGGAAATAACATCATTCATCTAACATACATGGAATGCTATACAAGGAACACTTTTGAAAGTTATTCATTTATACATGTTTTGAATTCATGCATATACATACATATATTGGATCATCACATCATGTCGTAAACATATTTTATTGCCGAAAATATCTGATTTTCTGGGTTATACAAACAATACCAACCATTTTATATCAAACATGCTTATGAACTCACCAACATTATATATGTTGACCGTTTTCAAAATAACTTGTATTCTCAGGTAACCGATAAGCTGAAGAAAACTATCAAGTGTATTAGGATATCGTATTTTGTGACTTTCAAACAATTCATGTTTTGGATATGTAATATTTATACAATGTACTTGATGTGAACAATGACAGTTGTATTATGTAATGTTGGTGATGTATGTGTTATGTTTCATGTATATTCATTGTGATGATATTTCAATTGATAGTCACATGAGCCCTCGAACGTTTCTGCCGTCCGGTTCGAGGGTGTGACAGGTTGGTATCAGAGCATTGTTTATAGTGAACTAGCATATCTAACCATACATGATATGCAACTATAAACACCAAAAAAAGGGGCTAAGTAAATCTGAACAAAAAAATAAAAACTTCCACACTTATGTGCAAATATTAGAATAACAATATAATTACTTATAAAAGTTCTTGATGGATTTGAACATTTCAATTGTGCCCGGACAGTTATGTAGCTATATTGGGGGTGAATGTAGCCTGATCAACTACATTCATTCAAAGTATGCCTGACATGTGCCTGGGAGTGATTGTGATGGACAATGAAACAAAAACTTACCCTTCTAGAATACCCAAAGAGGAGTTATAAAACCAAACATAAATAATTAAATTACCATAGGAGTAATACATGTGTGATTTAGCATTCATCATTTCATGCAGACGTCATGGCCGGATTTCATCACCCCAGAGATCCTTATTTCCCCAACCAGGGAAATAATGGGCGGCTGGAAGAGCCGGAGGTGGAGCCTGAAGAAAATCCCGGAGGAGGCCCTGCAATGGGTCAGGAGGTGGGACCCGAAGTGGAACCAGAAGAGTATGTGGTAACTGATTACGAATATGACGAATCTGACCAGGAGATAGATGAAGCAAGGGACGTTGAGGAGACACACAGTGAGCCCCACCTATCGGAAGTCCCCTCAGATATTACAACCGGAAAGAACAATTAGAGTGTGAATTCAGACAAGAAAGTGGGGTTCAACAAAGGGAAGCTGAGATGTTACAACTGCCATGATCCTGGACATTTTGCAAGGGAGTGTCCAAAGCCAGATCGAAAAGAGAATTCTGAGCGAACCATGGTGCCGGTGACCTATGTCAACAAGGGATCTTCTTCAAGCAATCAGACTGCTAACTTAGCGATGGTGGCCCAATCCTTTGATTGGGAAGATCAAATTCAGGCTCTGAATATTTCAGAACCTGAAAATTCACATCTTGCTCAAATCAAGGATTGTGTGGAGGAAGAAGCAGAGAAAGACCCCGAAGAAGAGATGATGAATCTTCAGTTTGTGTTCATGGTGCAAACTACTCCTGAGCCAGCCAAACCCGAGGTCAGTGAATTCGGTTGCTCTCAATCTTGTATAAAAACTATTAAATTCTTACGTGAGCAAATTGAATTAATCAAGAGAGAGAACGAGGACCTTAAGTATGAGGGTTACACACTTAGGAAAAATCAAAAGCCTTTAAAAACACAATTAGAGAATAAAACAAAGGACTTTAAGAAACTGCAAGAGGATTACAGCAACAAATGCGAGAACTATGATCATCTCAAAAGAAAATTTGCTGCTGTAACCCCTGAACTTGACGCATTGAAAATCGTCTTGAAAATACTGAATTTATTTTTAACAAATTCGATGGGTCAAGTGAAGTAGTTGCAAAAATGATAGAGGGACAGATGCAGTGGAAGGACATTACTTGTGGAAACCAAAAGAAAGTAGGATTAGGTTTTGAGAGTGTCCCTCCTCCTTTCAATCATACTTACACTACCATTCCTCTATCTCAAGAAGAGATTGATAGAGAACCTTTCCTGGTTTATGGAAGGCCTGCTGCTGAACAAGCAACTGGGCCTAGTGATACAATTTTGGATACTAACATTTCTACCTTAAGTGCAGATATGTCAATAGTTCAGGGGGAGCAAGAAGCTGAAAAGTCTGAGTCGAATAATTTTGTGTCTAAATTTGGTGTTGAGTTTTGTGATGAGTCTGTCTTAAATTCTAAAACTGATGTGTTTGTTTCTGGTGGTGTGTTATTTCAGAATGATAAGATTGAAAATAATGATGTTGTTTCTGATAAAGTTGCTAAATCTGATTCGAGTGCTTCTACATCTTCCACGTTTGCTACACAATCTAGTGCTTGTTCTTGCAAATGTGAAAATGCTAGAAAATATAATAAACGCAAGAAATCTGACAAGAGCAGTACCATTTCTAATGATAATAAACAAATTTGTTTCAACTGTGGTACTGCTGGTCATATTGCCAGAAATTGTTTAAATCGAATGTTTGTGCATTATTTGTCACAAAGAGGAGAGAATGAGTCTAGAGGACGATCTTTAATTAGAAAATCCTCCAGAACTAGCTCTCGAGATGATGACTGGAAAACAAATCAAAACAAGAAAATGGTTGTTTTTCAAAAGAACAAACAGGTTTTCAATAAATTCACAAACAGTTTTGCTAAGATCGACCCAAGCTAAGCCAAAGTCGATTTCGTCAAAGAGTAGGTCTGGATCTTCAAACTCTTCGAGTAGAAAATCCACCGGCTTGAAGCAAACTGAAAAGAAAGTTGTTTCAAAACCTAAATATCAATGGATGCCAAAACTAAAATCTGATCAGTCATCATCATCCTCTGTACCTGTCGAAAAAAGAAAAATCAAAAGAGAAATTAAAAGCTGAATCTGTGAAAGTAATAGGTCAACCCAGGACTGTAATGACCTGGGTCCCCAAATCTAAATAATTCCGCTCATCGTGCAGGGACAGTTGCGGAGGAATGTCGTCAGACCGTGGTATGTCGACAGCGGCTGCTCCCGGCACATGACTGAAGATATCTCCCAATTGCACGACATTCAGAAATTTAATGGGGGATATGTCTCCTTCATAGGCGGAGAAGGTGGAAAGATAACGCAGAAAGGAACGGTGACCAATGGAGTGCTCAGTTTTGTGAATGTCAACTATGCTCCTGAGCTGAAGCCCAGTCTACTGAGTGTTTCTCAAATCTGCGACAAGGGTTTCTCAACACACTTCACCGATAAAGAATGTCTAATCTTATAGCCAGGCATTGTCATCCCGGAGGAGTGGATTCTCGTAAAATCAAATCGGGATGGGAATGCCTATATTATCGACATGAACAGCAATGTACCCGATGAAGTCACTTGTCTCTTTTCCAAAGTCTCCGAACAAAACGCAATGTTGTGGCATCGTCGACTTGGCCATGCAAATGCAAAGAATCTGAACCGGCTTGCTAAGAACAAAATGGTCCGCGGTCTGCCTGTCAGAGATTTTATTACTTTTGAAAAATGTGTTTCCTGTGCTCAAGGCAAATACTATCGGAAACCACATCTGCCAAAGCAGGTCAACTCCATCAGTCAGGTGCTCCAATTGTTGCATATGGACTTGTTTGGTCCGGTCAACGTCCTCAGCATTAACCGAAATTCGTATTGTCTCGTTATGATAGACGATTTCTCTCGTTTCACGTGGGTCTTCTTTCTTTCCAACAAAGCTGAGATCGCTGACCTCATCAAGAAGTTCATTGTAATGATCGAGAACCAAACCAACCACCAAGTGAAAGTGCTACGCACAGATAATGGAACAGAGTTCAAGAACACTGTTCTTGATCATTTTTGCGCTGAGAAGGGTATTGTGCGTCAATTCAGTTCTGTTCGGACACCACAACAAAACGGTGTTGCTGAGCGGAGGAATCGGACGCTACAAGACGCAGCGACGACGATGCTTTGTGATTCTAAACTTCCAGTTTTCTTTTGGGCGGAGGCGATCAATACAGCTTGTTACGTTCAAAATCGTGTCCTGATCAACAAAGCCCAGATGAAAACCCCGTATGAGATTCTCTATGGACACAAGCCGTCTGTCAGCCATTTCAGAGTATTTGGTTGCCCTTGCACCCTTCTCCACTTAGAATCCAACCCAAAATTTAATGCAAAAGCTGATGATTGCTATTTTGTCGGATACGCTGCTCGTACTGCTTACCGGGTATATAACAAGAAGACGAAACAAATCGTGTAGTCTTTCGATGTTCGCTGGCTTGAAGAGAATGAGTCGGACGCTAGGGTGGGTCCTGATTGGCTATTTGACTACACATCACTATTCAAATCTTTTAGTGTGTCGTCCGATAAGCAAGCTGGGTCTACCTTTGGCTCGAAGACTATCATTGAAGACGAAGATGAAGAGGTTGTCTACAGACCACCATTGGTTTCTGCTACTAATCCTCCGGTGGTGTCTACTGTTCCAATCGCTTCTCCTGAGTCATCAACCCAACAATCTGCTCCAGATGCTGATGCTACTCCTCTAACTCCAGTTGAAAGAGAGTTCATGAATCAAGATGCTTCCGCTGTCACTCAAAATCTGATGGACCTTCTCTTTCCCGAACAAATCGCAGATGAGTTTGTAGCAAATTCACCAAACGAAGCTGGTACCTCTACCGTGGATTCTTCAGCAAATGAAGGAGCTATTAATATCCATAATCTTCCCGTTTCAGTCAATGACATCTGTCACGAAATCCCCTCTCGCATACAGCGCGATCATCCGATAGAAAACGTAATTAGCCACCTGGGCGACGGTGTTCAAACGCGAAGTCAGAGTGGAGACGTCAACACATGTCTCTATTCTTGCTTTATTTCTCAAATAGAGCCCAAGAATGTCGAAATGGCTTTGAATCAGCCCAGCTGGGTGGATGCCATGCATGATGAGCTGAATCAGTTCGAAAAGCTCGGGGTTTGGAAGTTGGTGGAGCTGCCTAAAGGCAAGAAATCTCTCGACACCAGATGGGTGTTTCAGAACAAGCAAGACGATTCGGATGTAATTGTACGTAATAAGGCGAGATTGGTGGTCCGTGGGTTCAGGCAAATTGAGGGTCTTGATTATACAGAAGTCTATGCTCCAGTGGCGCGCCTGGAGGCTATTCGTATCTTCCTCGCCTATGCTTCCTACATGAACTTCACCGTATACCAAATGGGCGTCAAGACAGCTTTCTTGTACGGCAAGGTGTAGGAGGAGATTTATGTTGACCAACTTCCTGGGTTTGTTAACTCAAAACTTCCCAACCATGTCTACAAGTTAGACAAGGCTTTGTATGGGCTGCATCAAGCTCCCAGAGCCTGGTATTCTACCTTAACACATCACTTGCTCAATCATGGGTACTCACGCGGCACTATTGATCAGATCCTATTTATCAAGCATGTCGGTGCATACCAGATTCTTGTCTAAATATACGTGGACGATATCATTTTCGGGTCGACGAGTCCTCAGCTTTGCAAGGAGTTCGAGGACGTCATGAAAAAGCGGTTCGAGATGAGTTCATTGGGGGAAATGACCACGTTTTTGGGGCTTCAAGTCAAACAATCTTCAGCCGGAATCCTAATTCATCAAGCCAAATATGTGGATGATATGCTCGAGAAGTTCGGGTTCAGAGACACCAAACCTGCTTTGATGCCCATGGCGGAGAGACCACTGCTGACTCCTGATCTTGAAGGCGAATCCGTAGATCAAACGTACTACAGATCGATGATGGGATCGCTGATGTATCTGACTGCAAGTCGCCCAGATATTATGTTTGCGGTCTGTCAATGCGCGCGCTACCAGCCTAATCCTAAACTGTCTCATCTTATTGCTGTTAAAAGGATTTTTCGGTACCTCAAAGGCAGCCCAAAACTGGGTCTTTGGTATCCGAAAAATTCCGAATTTGATCTTTATGCTTTTGCAGACAGCAATTACGGAGGCTACGAGCTTGACAGGAAATCGACTTCAGGCGGATGTCAATTTCTCGGAGATAGGCTGGTTTCCTGGCAGTGCAAGAAGCAGACTACTGTCTCGACCTCAACAGCAGAAGCAGAATACGTAGCTGCGTCTGCTTGTTGTTCTCAAGTCATATGGATCCAACATCAGCTGTTGGATTACGGTTTGAACTTTCAAGAAACCCCTATATTTTGTGATAATGAGGCTGCGATCCAAATTGCTAAAAATCCGGTCCAGCACTCAAAAACCAAGCACATCGACATCAAAGTTCATTTTATCAGAGATTGTTATGAGCGCTCGCTCATTCGGCTAGAACAGGTTCACACTGCTAATAATGTGGCGGATCTGTTCACCAAGCCGTTTAACAAAGCTCGATTCGATGTGCTGGTAAACTTTTTGAAAATGATTCGCTTTGAGGATTAATTTTTGTTTAGGTTAGTTTAAATTTGTGCATTTTAATTTCATTCTCACCCATGCACAAATTTAGGGGGAGAAATAAACAAAAACCAAACAAAAATTAGAAAATTAAAAATCAAAAAACAATAGAAAATCAGAAAATCCAAAAAAAAACATTAGAAAAACAGAAAAATCAAAAATATTACTGAGAAGTGATGTATAGGGAAGTGATATCAGCTTGTGATAACAGACAATCTGAGTCTGTGTAAAGTACCAAAGCTAAATTGTCTAGGCTCTGTGTTCGATGCGCTGGTAGGCACGAAAAATTTAATGGACTTGACTAGGTGCAGATGAACTTAAGGAATCTAGAGACTTGATAAATTCTGACCTAGATAGTTCCATTTAGCCTGACAATACGACGCTTGGATAGGTTGAGCAGGGAGATATACATGAGAATCCACCAGTCACATTAAAGAACCCGTATCTAGAACTGTGGATTAACTTTTCCTCGATGTACGAATTCTGTCCTTAATTCCGGTATTGACAGGGCGACTAGGGAATTCCGATAAAGTAGGTCTATAGAAAATTATTTTCTTTCTCTCCTACTGTTAGTCATATGTTGCCTCCTCTGTGTGATCGAAAGATCCGACCTGGACTGCAGCATATGCAACTCTATTTCTCTGCATCTTCTATCTATGTAATTCTTCCTATCTGTTAGCCATATGTTGTCTCCTTTGCGTGATTAACAATCTGACCTGGTACATAGCATATGCAACCTTCTACTTCTCAATCCCTCTGAAATTCTAGTCAGTCATATGTTTCACTCTCTGCGTGATTGAAAGATCCGACCTGAGTGTACATCATATGCATTCTAAATCTATCCTCTCTATGAATAATCGTCTGCTCACCTAAAGTAAGGAGTATCTCGGAAGTTCTTGATTATTGGGGTATGTCAGGAAGCGGGAAACATGTTCTAGTACATCTAAAATTGAACAATTCTAGATTGTCTGTAGATCTCGCTGCTCAATTTAGGTGGACAACAATATCCTTGGTCGTCGTCAGATAAATGGTCCTTAGGTAATTTTATCTAGTAACTTAGGATCAATCTGTCCTGTCACTGATAGCATCCCTAAAATTTGTCACAATTTCTCGTGCTTAAGTGGACCACAATACCGGCGATCGACCAGATCTATTCATGAAAGGAGAAGTACTGATAAATGGAAAATGATTGTCTAACAACTTTGATCCCATATCACAAAAAGTAAATCAATTTTAAGATAGAGGATTAAATTTAGGTTGAATTAAAATTTAAGTATTTTTTATTTTATTTTATTTTCATTTTTTAGGATTGATAAATTTTAGAAAATGTTTTTATTTTATTATTTTTATTATTATTATTATTATTTTATTTTTTATTCTTTAAATTTTTAGGATTGGTAAATTTAGAAAATTTTATTTTATTTTATTTTGAATTAATCCTCAAAGTGATTTATTTTTAAAATTTTTGAGTATTGGGCTCAATGCTTAATGAAATCGGGATCAGCCCATGGGTGAAGTACCGGGTTTGGGCCGGACATATAAGGGAAAGGGGACCCCGAATTCAGTTCTTCCCTCCTCATTTCTCCTCTCTAGCCGAAAACCTCTAAATCCTCTTTAAATCTCGAAAACTTTTTGTGTTATTTCTTCGAATCAACTTGATTTTCTTGAAGGTGTGAAGATTCCGACCCCAGCTATGTGTTTTTCACCGAGAATCGACCGTGAAATCGAGGCTAAATCGCGAAAACAAGAACTGTCGGCGACCTTTCGGTCCAAGCTTTCAGCCGAAAACCGGCTTTCGGTCGAGCCGAGCCGTTTTCGGTCTAGCCGGCTTAGACGGCTTTCGGTCGAAGCCTTTTTCGGTCCAATGTGGCTTTCGGTCAACATGTGTTCGGTCCATGAGTTTTCGGTTTAACTGCCTTGACCGAGAACCCATGTTTAACTAATAAAATTCAATTAAAATGGCCAAAATCAATGGATTTAATTGAGAAAATAATTTTAATTTGTTATAATCAAATGTTTTCTCACCTGGCTTGTTTTGTGCAGATAAAATGGCAAGTCTCAAAGTTGCTAAAAGTCACAACGTGTCCATTCTTCTTGATGATCCTCCAGTAGCACACAACGAGTTCAAATCAATGATGTACAGGCTAAGGGAATGCCGCATCTCAACTGCACTGACCTGGAACCCCATCATTTATCTGAACCTGATCAATGAATTCTGGAAGTCGGCTAACACTAAAAAAGGAGAAGATGGCTCGGTAATCATCCAATCTACTGTCAAAGGATGCAAAGTTGTTATCTCTGAGCAATTCATCAGAGATGTTTTGAAGATTGATGACAAAGCTGCTTATCCGACTGATGTAGATCTGAGACTTGTAGATGAGTATCTCAAGAAGATGGGATACGAAGGAGTCTTTCCACCAACCCTAAAGAAGCTATTACCTCCCTATTGGAGGTTTCTAGCCCATGTTTTTGTCAACTGTATATCTGGGAGAAAGGGTGGTTCAGACGAAATATCCTCGAGAAATACTCAGGCGATCGTTGCATTGGCTGCCGGGATTGACTTCAACTTCTCAAGGTTTATCTTGGAGGATATGGTTACTAATGCTAACAAGAAGTCGAAGGATCAGTTCCTGCTCTATCCAAGATTTATTCAAATCTTCATCAACAGCCTATTTCCCAATTTGGTCAAGACAGGAGAAGTACTTGACATGAAAGCTTTCGGACCAAACACTGTGAGCCTCATCAAGCAGAACCGTAAGGGAAAAATCATGTTCCAAGGGAAGTACCCTCTTGTGAAATTTGGAAAGTTCGCTGAGCTGTCAGACTCTTCAGAATCCCATGGGTCGTCTGAACAAGTGTCAACTGATCAAGCATCATCAGAACATGAAAATGTGAATGACGATGTTATCGATGCGTCAGACCATGAGATTGAAACTGTTACTCCATCCACCATTGTTGCTGAAGATCATAATCTTGAGGATGTGACAGTTCAAAGTGATTTCCGTGAAGGAGGAGAAGAGGATGAGTATGAGGATCTTGATCTGTCCGGTTACGACGAAGATGATGTTTCGATGCAGTTTACTGGACTTGAGCACCCTTTGTCAAATGAAAACCTCGATGACTTCCTCAAAAATATCGATGATGGTGCCAATCAAACACCGGAGATAAGGGAGAAAGCTGACGATCGAGAAGTCGAGCCTCCGGTTACCGTTCAAGCGGCTGATTCTTCAACTCATATGGACACATCATCAGGTATTCCTCCCCTTGATAATGTGGTTCCTACATCCGAGCCAATTACAAGTGATACCCAGACAGTCCTGACCTCCCAGCCCCCGATGAAAAGACGCATAATTGATCCAAGGGTGGGAGTAATTTTTCCTGATCAAACTCAAACCACAGAGACTCCTCCATCTACAACAGTTGCCCCGTCCTCATATGTGCCCATTCAAGAAGGCCCCAGCTCTATTCATGAAGCTGGTGGTTCATCTGCAGGCCTGAGTTCGTCTCCTCCAAGGGTCTATCATGATGCTGCCTCTGAGAGGCTAGCCACGCATCTGGCCCAGAATTTAAGTCCAACTCACTCCTCATGCGGAAAGGGAATATCCTTTGAGGAAGGTATATCTGGAGATGATGATGACTCAGTGCCTGAGCTGAGAAAGGAGATTGGTGTGCTAAACCAGAAAAATATCGAGCTTGGTATCAAGGTTGCAGACCTTCAAACTGAGAACGCCAAGCTCAATATCCAAGTTACCGATCTTCTTGAAGATAAAGCTCTGAATAAAAAGTAGATCACCGATCTTCAGACGCACTTCGGTTTGTTGACCGCCAGCTATTATGATCTGAAGAAGAAACTGGAAGAAGAACTTGGCGATAAATTCAAGTCATCTGTCGATGAGCCAAGGGTCTATCTTCCAAATCAAGATGCTCCCGTAGTTCCACAACCCACAAGAACAACCACTGTTGTCAATCGTTTTGACAAAGAACCAACGCAGGCTCCAAATGTCGTGGCGTTAAAACGTGCTAAGCTTGCCAAGTCTGCTGAAAAGGGTCAATTTTTGTTCAAGAGGAGCTCGGATCAGAATGCTCCCGGGGGTCAACCAAACATCACCTTTACGGATCTTGGAGACAATCGCTTCAGGGACGTATATGGTGATAGGTCCGGGATCATCTCTTGGGGATTCCACGAGACTCTGAACATGTGGATCGTGAGAAGGAAGAGTGGAAATACCGAATTATATAAAGATGCTCACGACTTCCACTCTTGGACCAAGGTTGACCTTACGGAGTTGTCTAAGGCTCCTTTTGCAAATCCATCAAATGAACCCAAGGCGACTCAGTTCAAGTCCTTTTTGGAAGATCAAGTGGCGAAGGGCTTTCCCTCAATGAAGACTGCAGAGTCTATCATCAAGATATACCCAAGTGTAATTGATCCCAAAACCAATTAGCCTCTTCGGTCTGTGATGTGGCCTGCCACTAATCAAGTAAAGCATATTCCTATCCTTAAGAACCATCCAGATGGATCTCTAAAATCCATGCAATACTGGGTGTTTGGTGAAACTACAGCTTCCGCTGTCATCAAACTTGAACATGGATGTATTCGTTTGTATGACAAGAGGGATCTGTTACAATTTGGAAGGTGGGACATACATCAACTTTCTCATCATCAGATCAAGGTGGCTGAAGACCTTTTTGAGTCTGCTGCTAAGGAGTACACTGCCATGGTTGCTGATATCATTCAAAAGGAGATGTGGAATGGAGCTATAGGAAAGTCAGATGTGCTGGTGGTTGAAAAAGACTGAATCATGCTAGCCCCAAACCAAGGGGGAGATTGAAGAGCCAATATATATGGTTTGGGCTAGGCATCAAATGTATAGATGAGTTAGGGCATTTGTCATTGTATTTTGGAGTCTTTTGTGTATGTTTGTAGTTTTCGGTCTAGACAAGTTCTCGGTTAAGGTGTGACCGAAAACCAGTTTTCGGTCTGCTGACAAAAAACTGTTTTCGGTCCTTGTTGGTATATATAGGTTGTCAGGCTGTTAGTAGTCGGAGTTGATCCACAGTTGTTCACTGCTAGTTTTCGGTCTTTGAGTTGTATCAGACATTTCCTAGTGTGAATTGTATGCAAGCTCAAGTTTCATTATACTTCTACTCCATTTCTTCTTTGTTTTCTTATGCTTGATTAATCACTGGTGAAGATCCTTCCATCAAGGACCTTACACCATGCAAAATTGCATGTATCAAGGCAAACTCTCTTCTTTTTTCCCCCTTCTTCTACCCACGGCCGAGACACCCACCACCCACCTCCATTTTCTCATTTTAAGCCACTTCAAAACACTCTCTAGAACTCCTCCTCCTTCCATCAAAATTTCGAGATTTGTGGGTGCTATTAAGAGGATTCTTCACCAAGATCATCAACCTTAGTAAGTTTTGTTTAAGATCCATGGTTAGTTTCTTGATTACTCCAAAAATCCCCTCTTAACTCATGTCTTTTCGTGATCTATATTTTATAGTGTCCAAAATCATTTCAAGAAGCTTACTAGGGCCGAGAACCACACCATCTTCTTCCATTCTTCAATCAAAACTGATCCAAACCCCCCAAGGTGAGTTCATACCCCTTGTTTTTCGGTTTTTACATGATTTTGGGGGAGAATACAAGTAAAATGTGTAGATCTATGTGTTTTGTGTATGTTATGTGTGATTTTCTAGGTTGTTTTGTGAATAAGTGTTAGATCTTGATACAACTCAAAATTTTGAATAACAATGAGTAAAATACATGAAACAAAACACTTATACATCTTATTACCAAGAAAAGAGTGTTAAACATACCTAAAATGAAAGAATCAAAACAAAAGTCTTGTTTATGGGATATTTTTGGCAAGAAAACAAAAGATGAGAAAAACTATGACATTCACGGTTTTTACAAGGATCAAAAAGGTATTATTTGAATGAAAAGGGGTTTTTATGATAATCATGCTTTTAAAAGGGCCAAAAATATAAATTTTAGCTTAATGGGCCTAATAATTGGGCCTCACGGTCTTGGGCCTAAAATTTGCGAAAATAAGGAGTTTTCGGGTTAAAAATTGTAAATTGACCAAAGTTTGAGTCAAAAACATAAATAAACTAATTTAGGGGCTGAAAGTGTCTTTCATTTCTAAACTGGGCTCAAGATGCAAAGTTTTTGGAATTTGGGCCAAAAATGTAAAATTTCATGGGAAGTGGGCCAAAAGTGTAAACTTTTCATAAATAAGGGCTGAAAAAATGTCAAATATTGAAATTTGGGCTGAAATTTACAACTTAAATTGAAATTGGGCCAAAAATGTCAAGTAAAATGATTTAAGGACTAAAAATGTCATTTTTCATCAAAAAGGACTAAAGATGTCATTTTACACTAAGAAGGGGCTGAAAATGTTACTTCATGTGAAAAAGGGGCTGAAATGGTCAAATAAATATTTTGGATCAAATATGTTAATATTTAAAACTATTGGGCCAAAGATATAAATTTTTATAACTTATGGATTTAAAATTTGTATATTTTTATAAAACAATAATATCGTTATAAATCAAACATTGAGTATTTTAACTTCGTAATTAAATGCTCCATGTAAAACAAACCCTACACCACAATTAATATACAAAAACAGATCAAAATACTAGAAATTCATATTCGTGCATATTGGGCCTTTGTGACCCAATTGCTTGATTTTTGGGCCCAATATAATCATTACATGTTCTTTGGGCCTTAGTGACCCAATTACATGCCTAATTGGGCCTGGATTAGCTTTTACATGCTATTGGGCCTTAGTGGCCCACTTGCATTGCTAATTTGGCCTAGAATAATCATCATATGCTTGATGGGCTATAACGTGTCCGTCGCATACTCGACAGCTTGGAAATAACATACATGACTAGTGGACCACAGTTGACCTTTTTCGTGTTTGTTGGGCTTTATTCATATCCATGTAATCATCAAATGAGTTATAATCAAAATACACTTAATGTTATTCATATTCGTGGGGTAATAATTGGGATTTAGTGAGAATTATCGGTTGACACCAACGAGTGTTTGGCCGTAGCCTGTAGTTATAATCAGAGTCCCCTGGAGGGAGAGCGAGAGTTTGTGTATAGATCTATACGGGGGTGACTCCCCCACACCTGAGCTGTTCGCTACAGTTAGACTCGGCCAGTCTAGGGTGACAAAATCTTGATCAAAACCGGCGTTTGAAAAAATGCCAAGACAGGTGAATTAGTCATTATCATGCATGGTTATAACGACTCACATATAGATCCATTACCATCTAAACAAATATGGGAATCAAATTCATACATCGTGACGATACAGAACAATCCATACGATAAATGCATGTACCACAATGCTGTTATAGATCGGAAAATATCGGATTTTCTGGGAAAATACTATCATTCACTTCATTTTACTTACATCAAATACAGAACAAGGAAAAACTTTTAGATTCGTTCATTTATGCATATTTTGAAATCACAATTACATATTTATATTGGATCATCACATCATGTCGTAAACAAATTTTACAGAAAATATCGGATTTTCTGGGTTATACAAACGATACAAGGTTTTTAAATCAAACATGCTTATGAACTCACCAACATTATATATGTTGACCATTTTCAAAATAACTTGTATTCTTAGGTAATTGATAAGCCGAACAACCATCAAGTGAAATTTGGGAATCCTACTTTTGTGAAATGATAACTTTCAAACAATTTATGTTTTGAATATGTAATATTAAACAATGTGCTTGATGTGAACAATGCTGTTGTGTTATGTAATGTTTGGCTATGTTTATGTTATGTTTCATGTATATGCATTGTGATGATATTTCAATTGGTAGTCACTCGAGCCCTCGGACGTTTCCGCCGTCTGGTTTAGGGGTGTGACAGGTTGGTATCGGAGCAATGTTTATAGTGAACTAGCATATCTAACCATACATGATATGCAACTATAAACCTAATGGGACAAAAATAACTCTGAACAAAATAAAAATTTCTACACTTATGTGCAAATATTAGAATAATAACATAATAACTATTAATAAAAGTCTTTGGAGGATTTGAATGTTTCGATTGTACTCGAACAATTATGTAGTCGTATTCGGGGTGAATGTAGCTTGATCAACTACATTCATCCAAAGTACGACTGACATGTGTTCCGGTGTGATTGAGATGGACAATGAAACCAAATTATAATACTATAAATCTACTCTCTTTGCACCTTTCTCACCCAAGTTTCTCGCACAGTTACCATAGATGAAGCTCAGCAAGGAATCCATTTTCATCAAGCTTTAGTGGTCCATGGAACACTTGAGGAGAACCCCGAGGAAGTACAGGGGGTATCCCCTGGTGTTGAGACCGACGAGTACACAGATACAGACTACGAGTTTTACGAGACTGACAAAGATGAGGAGGATGATAGGGACACAGATGAGGTCCCCGCCGAACCATCTACAGATGCAGCACACCAGGACCACCCTGCACCATCAGGGGATCCCGTTAATGGGACTCACTCTCTAGAGGAAGAGATTGCCACACTTCGGCAACAGTTATTTGCTATGGAGGCGCGAGCTATGCTAGCTGAGAAGGAGAGGGATGAGGTCGTCGTAGAGATGACCGAGATGGCTCAGTTATTGGCACAACATATTGGGATATGATTTCACTACCACCGTTAGATACTCCTTAGTGTGAACCGGATTAATAGTATCTTTACTAGTACCGTGTTCCTTTTATGTATTCTGCTACGTGACTTATTTCTTTGTTTCATGTTAAAAATTTTGAAATTAATCACATACACAAATCGAATCACCGAGGTAGTATTTCCTTAAACCTAAGATATACTATGCACTCACCATCTTTCTTGTCACACCCCCGAAACCAGACGGCGAAAACGTCCGGGGGCTCGTGTGACTTAAATTTAATACCATTACAATGAATATACATGAATCATAACACAAACATCACCATGCATCAATACCTTACAACTGATATTGTTTTACATCCAGTACATTGTTTTCAAATATTACACATCATAACACAAAGTGTTTCAAAGTTTCCAACACAAAATAATCTAACATACTTGGTATTACCCTTCCGCTTATTTGTTCCCTGAGAATACAAGTTATTTTGGAAAAACGTCAACATATGGAATGTTGGTGAGTTCATAAGCATAGTTGTAAATAAAATGATTTGTATAGTTTGTAAAACCCAGAAAATCCGATATTTTCTGAAAAGACATTTGTTTATCAAAGTGTGAAGATCCATAGTTGATGTATGAATGATTTCAAAACATATATATGAAAGGTGTTTTGTATTTTTGTTATAGAATTTTCGAGCGAGTAGTATTGATTTCCCCGGAAAACCCGACGTTTTCCGATGTCGAAAGATGTACGTAGTTACTAGTTCTTGTATCGTCATATCGAATGAATATCGTCCTAATTTCGTCTACTTTGAATACTCATAAGCCTTAGCGAACGAAGAGAAGATGAACACTATGTCCTGCTACTATCGTAAGTACCTTAGGCTGTCGTGGATGCGAAAGACACGATGGTCCAACTCGCATTTGATTACTGTGACCTTACTAGCTTTTCTAATGGGACACTTTGGCCCACTAGCACATAAAAGCTATTGAAAGTCCTTTTATAAAATATTGGGTCATTGAAGGCCCAATAACATATAAGCGTTATCCCTTTGGGCCCAAAGATCATACTGATGGGCTTGCAAGGCCCAACATGCATGATTTGAAACTCATAAGCCCAAAGTTTGTAAGTTTACTCATCGTAGGTATCGCGTATCGTTGGAGTGTTTGATTTAAACGTTGGTTATATTGTATCGATTCGAGACCGAATCGATTCGTGTATCACGATATTTGGAGTCAAACGTGTATTCGTCTTTCGAATTGTCGGTAGTCATAGTTTTGTATTTTGACTTAATGAAATAGTTGGTCTAAATAGAAGTTTGACCTTTTCATTTCCTTTCTTTTATAAAAATAACAATTTAAGTCCTTTAAATAAAAGAACTTCATTTTTAGTCCTTAAAACAATTTCTTGACACTTTTTGCATCATAAATTTGTTGAAATGATAGTTTTAATCCAAAATTTTATGTTGTTAACAGATTCAGCCCTTTCAAAATAGTATTTCTCGGTTAAAACCCCATTTTTCGCAACTTTTACAGTTTTGGCCCAAAATCTAAAAACTTTACATTTTTGATCCTTTTTGGAATTGAAAAGTATTTTTGACCTTTGAAATAGTTTTATTACACTTTTTGTCCCCTGTTTTGCAGAAAGTTTCATTTCAGCCCCTTCAAAACATCATTTTCGCAATTATGGGCTTATTGGGCCAAAAAGCCCAAATTTAGCCCATTAAGCTAAAAATTTGCATTTCAAGTCCTTTGAAAATTCTAATATTCAGAAAATTGATTATAGAAATTGTTTTGACCCTTTTGACCCTCAAGAAGCCGTGACTTGACCATGTTTGACCCTAGTTTTGCATATTTGACATTTTAAGCCCAAAATGGGTTTTTTATGTTGAAATATGTTCATCAAAATCTTATAAGTTATTATTCTTGACTTGTTTAGTGTTGAATAACTTAGATTATGTTTGTTTCCCTTCTCATGTCCTAGATCTCGAGTTACACTCCTTTTTGGTTGCATATTCATCACAAAAACACATAAAATCAAACACATACATGCATAAAATCACATATAGCATACACATACACATAGATCTACACATTTTCTTGTATTCTCCCCCATAAAACATATGAAAACCGAAAAGAGAGGGGTATGAAGCTCACCTTGAGTTGTGTTTTCGGTTTTGAAGAGAGAAGATGAGGAAATTTCGATCCTAGTAAGCTTTCTTGGAGGATCTCGAACTTAGATGCTTCTAAGGTGCAAGATCACAAGTTTGATTAGATTTAGAAGAGATTTTGATGAAATGAAGTAGCTAGATCATGGATTAGTCATCAAATTACCTTAGATGATGAATTACTTGATGAAAACCTCTTGAAACACAAGCAAATTTCGAGATTTTTGGATGAAGAAGAAGGGATGAGTCTTGAGTGATTTAGAGAGAGTTTTGTGAGGTGTGTGTGTTTATTCTCTTGCTCTCGGCCGAAGGAAAAAGAGAGAGGGGAAGAGAGAAGATTGATGAGATGTTTACTTGGAAGTATGGGAATTGCATGGAAAACCATTAAGTAAAAATGAGGTGGCACACTAAAAGTCAACTCCTCCTTCTTTGTGGGCTTGGGCCGAGAATGGAGAGGGGAAAAGAGAAGTTGATTGGGCCTTGCATGCTTAAGCCCATATCATGACTTATTAGATGATTTTTGGTCCAAAATAAATCAAGGTATAATTTTTATGATTCACTAGGGCTAAATTAAATTGGTTGTGACCCATTAAGGCCCATTAAGATTTACCTAGTTTATTTTGGGTTCATAAGGCCCAAAAATATTAAGTTTCATGTATATAGGTCCAATTAGGGCCCATTTGAGAGTTCTAGGTTCAAGATAGACAAATTGGAAACTTATTAGTCCATTAGGCCCAATAAGGGAATCCTAATCCAAAATGGACTTAAACCGGGATTTCGAGGGTTTCCAATTCTTTGTTGACTATTTGTAGTGCTAGAATGAAGTATTTGATGAAGTTTTGTTATTATTGAATAAGCATCATTCATGCTTTCACATTGTTGATTCATAATTGTTATAAGTGTTGTATTTACAAGGCACCAAAATTTCTAGTTGTGACATCATCCCCCCGTTAGAGGGAATTTCGTCTCGAAATTCTTTTGAAAGCTAGATTTGAGAATGCGAGAATAGATGAAGGGTACTTATGCTTCATTTGATCTTCACGTTCCCATGTGAATTCTGGTCCGCGTCTCGCGTTCCATCGAACTTTCACAATTGGAATGCGGCTCTGCTTGGTACGCTTCACCTCTCTGTCCATGATTTCAACTGGCTCCTCGATGAACAGAGGGTTCTCATTGATTTCTATTTCCTCTAATGGAATGACGAGAGTCTCGTCGGATAAGCACTTCTTCAAGTTGGAAACATGGAACACAGGGTGTACACTGCTGAGCTTAGCGGGTAGTTGCAGTCTATACGCCACTGGACCGATTCGGGCAAGAATCTCGAAGGGTCCAATGTATCGAGGGTTCAGTTTGCCCCGCTTCCCAAAACGAATCACTCCTTTCCAAGGAGAGACTTTTAGTAACACCCTATCTCCGACTCTGAATTCCAAGGGCTTTCGTCTTTTATCGGCGTAGCTCTTTTGCCTGTCTCGTGATGATTGTAGTCGTGCTCTGATCTGAATTATCTTCTCGGTCGTCTCGCGTATGATTTCCGGTCCCGTTAAGGCATTGTTCGACGTTTGCCCTCTTGCTAGCTGGGTGTCTCCTACCTCAGCCCAGCACAATGGTGATCTACATTTACGCCCGTATAATGCTTCATAAGGAGCAACTTTGATACTCGAGTGATAACTGTTGTTATATGAGAACTCGATCAAAGGCAAGTGGGTATCCCACGATTTTCCAAAGTCTATCACACACGCGCGAAGCATATCCTCTAGCGTTTGAATGGTTCGCTCACTTTGACCATCCGTCTGTGGGTGGTAGGCAGTGCTCATGTCAAGTTGTGTTCCCATAGCTTTCTGAAGCGATTGCCAAAAGCGTGAAGTAAATCTACTATCTCTATCTGAGATGATAGATACCGGTACTCCGTGGAGTCTCACGATTTCTTTGATGTAGATTCTTGTCAGACGCTCCATCTTGTATGATTCTTTTATTGGTAGGAAATGGGCGGATTTCGTTAATCTATCAACTATTACCCAGATTGTGTCCAAACCATCCGTCGACTTGGGTAGTTTGGTCACAAAATCCATGGTAATCCTTTCCCATTTCCACTCTGGAATTACTGGTTGCTGTAGTAATCCGGAGGGCTTTTGATATTCCACCTTTACCTTAGCACAAGTGAGGCACTTGCTAACGTAAGTGGCAATCTCTGCCTTCATATTAGGCCACCAATAATGTTGCTTCACATCCAAGTACATTTTGTTTGAACCTGGATGGATGGAGTATCGCGTCTTGTGGGCTTTGTTCATGACTACTTCCCTGAATCCTCCGAGTTTAGGGACCCAGATGCGGTTCATGAAGTAATTTGTTCTGTCTTTTCTCACTTCAAAGTTCTTCTCCATTCCACGCAGCGCTTCGCCTATTTTGTTTTCTGCCTTCATAGCATCAAACTGGGCTGCCCTGATTTGAGAGGTTAGGTGGGATCGAATGGTTATGGAGAGAGTCTTCAAACGACGATTCGAGTATTCTTTCCGACTCAAGGCATCGGCTACCACGTTAGCCTTGCCTAGGTGGTACTTGATCTCGCACTCGTAGTTGTTCAGCAGTTCGACCCATCTTCGTTGCCTCATGTTTAGCTCTTTTTTATTCAAGATGTGCTGGAGACTCTTGTGGTCGGTGAAGATGGTGCACTTGGTACCGTAGAGGTAGTGCCTCCAAATCTTCAGGGCGAAGACCACTGCTCCCAGTTCCAGGTCATGAGTGGTGTAAGTTCGGCAGCGTAACGGCTCTATGAGTAGTTTAATCACTTAAACATAGAGTCGACGGTACATAGCATAGATCACATAAGCCTAATACTAAAGGTAGATATGGCTAGTCCTAGCACTCTAAGATGCGCTCGCTGGTGGTAGGTAAGGTCATACACCGAAGTGTTGTGCCAACAACTGGGCCATCTCGGTCATTTCTCCAATGACTTCATCCCTTTCCTGTCCTGCTTGCACTGCGCGTGCTTCCATGGCAAATAGCTGTTGCCGCAGAGCAGCAATCTCAGCTTCCGGGGAGCGATTCTCCCTTGTGGAATTTCCTGGTGGGGCGGGGTGGTCCTGCTGCGTCTCGCTGGCCGGTGATGTGGCAGAATCCTTTCCTGAGTCTTGTTCTTCATCCATGTCGTCGTCAGTATCATCAAACTCATAGTCCGTGTCTGTGTACTCGTCAGGCCCCACGTCGTGTGCTCCTCCCTGCTCTACCTCTGGCTCATCCTCGATCATCCCGTGGGCTACTAGGACCTGATGAAACTGAATGCCCTGGTCTTCTCCTTCCATGTCGACTGAGGGGGGGGGGTATATAAGTAAACTATTATTACTCCTAGTATGATTTAGTTATTATGTAATTTGAGTTAATATTCTTTTCTTGGTAATCACGGGTATGTTTTTGAGCTTACTGACCACCGAGGCTTTCTCGGAGCTTGTGATAGTTGCACTTCGGAGAAAGTGTAGTTGATCAGGCTACACTCACCCCTTACTACAACCATAAACAGTCCCGACTTAACCGAGATGTCAGTGTTATTTTGTTTGATTTTTGTATTATGTTCTCTTTCCTATGTCACATAAGCAAAGATGTTTTATCGTTGTGTTTTATTTGTTTTGTTCAGATTTGGGTTAGTCCCTCTTTGGTTTATAGTTGCATATCAATGTATGGTTAGATATGCTAGTTCACTATAAACAGTGCTCTGATACCATCCTGTCACACCCCCGAAACCAGACGGCGGAAACGTCCGGGGGCTCGTGTGACTTAAATTGAATACCATTACAATGAATATACATGAATCATAACACAAACATCACCATGCATCGATACATTACAACTGATATTGTTTTACATCCAGTACATTGTTTTCAAATATTACACATCATAACACAAAGTGTTTCAAAGTTTCCAACACAAAATAATCTAACATACTTGGTATTACCCTTCCGCTTATCTGTTCCCTGAGACTACAAGTTATTTTGGAAAAACGTCAACATATGAAATGTTGGTGAGTTCATAAGCATAGTTGTAAATAAAATGATTTGTATAGTTTGTAAAACCCAGAAAATCCAATATTTTCAGAAAAAAGACATTTGTTTATCAAAGTGTGAAGATCCATAGTTGATGTATGAATGATTTCAAAACATATATATGAAAGGTGTTTTGTATTTTTGTTATATAATTTTCGAGCGAGTAGTATTGATTTCCCCGGAAAACCCGACGTTTTCCGATGTCGAAAGATGTACGTAGTTACTAGTTCTTGTATCGTCATATCGAATGAATATCGTCCTAATTTCGTCTACTTTGAATACTCATAAGCCTTAGCGAACGAAGAGAAGAGGAACACTATGTCCTGCTACTATCGTAAGTACCTTAGGCTGTCATCGATGCGAAAGACACGATGGTCCAACTCGCATTTGATTACTGTGACCTTACTAGCTTTTCTAATGGGACACTTTGGCCCACTAGCACATAAAAGCTATTGAAAGTCCTTTTATAAAATATTGGGTCATTGAAGGCCCAATAACATATAAGTGTTATCCCTTTGGGCCCAAAGATCATACTGATGGGCTTGCAAGGCCCAACATGCATGATTTGAAACTCATAAGCCCAAAGTTTGTAAGTTTACTCATCGTAGGTATCGCGTATCGTTGGAGTGTTTGATTTAAACGTTGGTTATATTGTATCGATTCGAGACCGAATCGATTCGTGTATCACGATATTTGGAGTCAAACGTGTATTCGTCTTTCAAATTGTCGGTAGTCGTAGTTTTGTATTTTGACTTAATGAAATAGTTGGTCTAAATAGAAGTTTGACCTTTTCATTTCCTTTCTTTTATAAAAATAACAATTTAAGTCCTTTAAATAAAAGAACTTCACTTTTAGTCCTTAAAACAATTTCTTGACACTTTTTGCATCATAAATTTGTTGAAATGATAGTTTTAATCCAAAATTTTATTTTGTTAACAGATTCAGCCCTTTCAAAATAGTATTTCTCGGTTAAAACCCCATTTTTCGCAACTTTTACAGTTTTGGCCCAAAATCCAAAAACTTTACATTTTTGATCCTTTTTGGAATTGAAAAGTATTTTTGACCTTTGAAATAGTTTTATTACACTTTTTGTCCCCTGTTTTGCAGAAAGTTTCATTTCAGCCCCTTCAAAACATCATTTTCGCAATTATGGGCTTATTGGGCCAAAAAGCCCAAATTTAGCCCATTAAGCTAAAAATTTGCATTTCAAGTCCTTTGAAAATTCTAATATTCAGAAAATTGATTATAGAAATTTTTTTGACCCTTTTGACCCTCAAGAAGCCGTGACTTGACCATGTTTGACCCTAGTTTTGCATATTTGACATTTTAAGCCCAAAATGGGTTTTTTATGTTGAAATATGTTCATCAAAATCTTATAAGTTATTATTCTTGACTTGTTTAGTGTTGAATAACTTAGATTATGTTTGTTTCCCTTCTCATGTCCTAGATCTCGAGTTACACTCCTTTTTGGTTGCATATTCATCACAAAAACACATAAAATCAAACACATACATGCATAAAATCACATATAGCATACACATACACATAGATCTACACATTTTCTTGTATTCTCCCCCATAAAACATATGAAAACCGAAAAGAGAGGGGTATGAAGCTCACCTTGATTTGTGTTTTCGGTTTTGAAGAGAGAAGATGAGGAAATTTCGATCCTAGTAAGCTTTCTTGGAGGATCTCGAACTTAGATGCTTCTAAGGTGCAAGATCACAAGTTTGATTAGATTTAGAAGAGATTTTGATGAAATGAAGTAGCTAGATCATGGATTAGTCATCAAATTACCTTAGATGATGAATTACTTGATGAAAACCTCTTGAAACACAAGCAAATTTCGAGATTTTTGGATGAAGAAGAAGGGATGAGTCTTGAGTGATTTAGAGAGAGTTTTGTGAGGTGTGTGTGTTTATTCTCTTGCTCTCGGCCGAAGGAAAAAGAGAGAGGGGAAGAGAGAAGATTGATGAGATGTTTACTTGGAAGTATGGGAATTGCATGGAAAACCATTAAGTAAAAATGAGGTGGCACACTAAAAGTCAACTCCTCCTTCTTTGTGGGCTTGGGCCGAGAATGGAGAGGGGAAAAGAGAAGATGATTAGGCCTTGCATGCTTAAGCCCATATCATGACTTATTAGATGATTTTTGGTCCAAAATAAATCAAGGTATAATTTTTATGATTCACTAGGGCTAAATTAAATTGGTTGTGACCCATTAAGGCCCATTAAGATTTACCTAGTTTATTTTGGGTTCATAAGGCCCAAAAATATTAAGTTTCATGTATATAGGTCCAATTAGGGCCCATTTGAGAGTTCTAGGTTCAAGATAGACAAATTGGAAACTTATTAGTCCATTAGGCCCAATAAGGGAATCCTAATCCAAAATGGACTTAAACCGGGATTTCGAGGGTTTCCAATTCTTTGTTGACTATTTGTAGTGCTAGAATGAAGTATTTGATGAAGTTTTGTTGTTATTGAATAAGCATCATTCATGCTTTCACATTGTTGATTCATAATTGTTATAAGTGTTGTATTTACAAGGCACCAAAATTTTTAGTTGTGACATTTCTGTTCCATGACAGAAGATGCCTCGAAGACACCCACTAGTGAACAATAATACACCACCACCACCCCCCCCCCCCCCGCCTACACCAGAAATGAACTCGGCTGCATTTCAAGTAGTTGTCTCGGCGACAGTCACAACAGCCTTAGCCCACATCCATAATGGGAACAATGGTGGAGGCAATGGAAACGGAGCCGACAGTTCAAACCAGGGAATGAACCAAGGGCCAACCAAGGCCTGCACTTACAAGGACTTCATCAACGCCAAACAACGAACCTTCAATGGGACGGGAGGCGTAATAGCCCTAAAGAGGTGGATAGAAAAGGTGGAGTCGGTATTTAAAATATGCGGATGTACAGAGGAATGTAAGGTGAAATTTGCAGCATGCACGTTCGTTGACCAAGCTCTCTCGTGGTGGAATGGGCATGTGGAGGCTATGACACTCCCTGTGGCAAATGCTATGCCATGGGAGGAACTGAAGGAAATGCTAAGGACAGAATACTGCCCAAGAGGGGAAGTACAGAAAATGGAGCAGGAACTATGGAACCTCACAGTCCACAACTCTGACATTGATACCTACATTTCAAGGTTTAGTGAGCTGTCTTTGTTATGTCCGAGAATGATCAATTCTGAGGGGATGAAGATTGAACGATTCATTTGAGGATTAACCTCCCCGATTCAAGGAAACGTGATAGCTGCGAATCCAGAAACTTTTGACAGTGCCAAGAGGTTGGCCAATAAGCTGTACGATCATGACAATAAGAAGGGTGACAAAGATAGGGAAAGTGAAAGCAAGAAGGAGAGTGAGAACAAGAAGGGAAAGAATAACAAGAGGAAAGGACGACAAAGCTTGGAGTCGTCAAAGAAACAACAGACAGTCACAGCCCATGCTGTAACCACCCAAGTTCCCCCAACACCACATGCACCAGCCTCATCTACCCCGGGTGCCCCTAGACAGTATTCTGGAAGCCTCCCAAAGTGCCATAAATGCAATCTCCATCACCACGATGAATGCAGGGAAATGCATTGTACCAGTTGCAACCGAAAAGGTCACACGGCAAGGTATTGTAGGACCTATCCTCCCCAGAACCAACAACAAGGAAACAACAACAACAACAAAAGCAACAACCGTAATAATAACAACAACAACAACAACAATAACAACAACGATGGGGCCACCCATACCTGTTACGGGTGGGTTCTGACTTTAGGACAAAGAGAAGCGGTCCAAGACCCCACTATTGTCACCGGTACGTTTCTACTTAACAACACATATGCATGCATATTGTTTGATAGTGAGGCCGAGCGAAGTTTTGTGAGTAATAAGTTCAAACATTTGCTAAAACAACAACCCTAGCAGCTTAATGAAGCCTTCACGGTGGAAATGGCTAATGGGAAAACAGAATCGGCTAAGGATATCTATGTAGGTTGCACATTAACCTTAAAAAACCACACATTCCAAATAAATTTGATGCTAGTAAATATTAGGAGTTTTGATGTGATTGTTGGCATGGATTGGTTGAGCCCCATCATGCTGATATTATGTGCCACGAGAAGGCCGTTCGCCTTCACCTCCCCAACCACGAAACCCTAATTATTTATGGAGACAAACCCGGCATCAATCTTCGTCTTATCTCATGCATCAAGGCACAAAAGTGTCTACACAAGAAGAACTTCGCATTTCTAGCTCACATTGTGGATAAGTCCAAGGAGGAGATCAACATTCGAGATATCCCAATGACGTGCGATTTTCCAGACGTATTTCCTGAGGATCTTCTAGGAATACCCCCAGATAGACAGGTTGAATTTCGAATCGATCTTGTACCAGGAGCCACTCCAATCGCCAAGTCACCCTATAGGTTGGCACCCGCCGAAATGCAAGAGCTATCAAGCCGATTAAGCGAGCTCCTGAATAAAGGATTCATCAGACCCGGCTTCTCGCCCTGGGGAGCTCCGGTCCTTTTCGTTAAGAAGAAAGACGGATCCTTCAGGATGTGTATCGATTATAGGGAACTAAATAAGCTCACTATCAAGAATCACTACCCACTCCCACGAATCGACGATCTATTCGACCAGCTACAAGGGGCTAGCTATTTTGCAAAAATAGATCTGAGGTCTGGATACCATCAACTCAAGGTCCAAGAGGAGGATATCCCAAAGACTACTTTCCGAACTCGTTACGGTCATTACGAGTTTGTCGTAATGCCTTTCGGTCTAACGAATGCTCCCGCCGCATTTATGGACCTGATGAGTCGAGTCTGCCGCCCATTCCTTGATAATTTCGTGATAGTTTTCATCGACGATATTCTTGTGTATTCCTGAAGCGAAGAAGAACATAGTCAACATCTTCGTCAAATCTTGGAGACCCTGCGAGCTGAAAAGTTGTATGCAAAACTCTCCAAATGTGAGTTTTGGCTCTGCAAAGTAAACTTTTTAGGTCATGTTGTCAGCAAGGAATGGATACATGTAGATCCTTCTAAGTTCAAAGCCATTGAAGGCTGGGCAACTCCAATGACACCCACAGAAATCTGCGAATTCATGGGTCTCGCAAGTTATTATCGTAGGTTCATCCAAAACATTTCCAAGATAGTCAAACACCTTACAGCTCTGACACAAAAAGGCGTACCTTTTCACTGGACCGAGAAGCAAGAGATTGCCTTCCAAACCCTGGCGCGAGCCCTTTGTAGTACGCATGTACTATCATTACCAGAGGGAACTGAAGACTTTATAGTCTACTGCGACGCTTCAAATCAGGGTTTAGGGCTTTAGGCTGTGTACTTATGCAACGTGGGTGTAACAACGTAAATTCCAAAACAATTTTTCACTTTTACAAATATAATTTCATTCATAAATATTATCAATCTTAATGTATCACATATCAAATCCATAAAATTCATCCCAAGATCACAATACATAAAAACTCCACAAGTGTATACTGATCATGCCGGCGCCTTCCCGCGATCCTCACTGGTACCTGAAACACATAACACAAAACACTATAAGCATAAATTCTTAGTGAGTTCCCCAAAATACCACATATAACACATATTAGCCACTCGAGGCTATAACTCTGTGGGCCTACTGGCCCTAACTCTGTGGACCCTCTGGTCCTAGCTCTGTGGACCTTCCGGTCCTAACTCTGTAAACTCTGGAATACACACAGCATAAATCACATAGAAATAACGCAGTGCAACACATCACATACATAGCATAAAAGATACTCTGTCACATAACTCTACTTACCACTCAAGGTAAAGTATAGTGAGAAGACTCACCTCGGATAACTCGGTAAACCTCGAACTCGGAAATACTGATCTAGCCTTTGCCTAATTACATAAAATAATTACTCTAATTAATACGACTTTCAAAGACTAGGCTAATCCCTCTCTAAGTTCTATAAGAAGGGTAAAAGACCATTCTACCCCTCCAATGGCTCACAAGTCCAAACATTGACTCAACCCTAAAAGTCAACGAAGTCAACTCTAGTCAAAGGTCAAACTTTGACCAGACTCGTCGAGTGCATACGGGCGATTCGGCGAGTCCACGCGGGTCCTCTGAATCCTTCTAAGCCTCACTTGGCACGTCGAGTCCCTCCTCCACTCACCGGGTTACTCTACAACGAATCGCGGGGCAACCCCGACTCGACTCGTCGAGTCCACTTATGAACTCGGCGAGTTGCTCCCATGACAACACTCAAATGACCTTCTGAGGTCGGATCCGCTTCTCTAAACTATAGATCTGACTTCCCCACGACCAATAACCATGTAAAGGTCGAATCTTGGCTCACATGCAACGCACCCAAGGCTTCTTTTGGTGAAATAACTACTAAAATGGCCACCTAGGCTCATAACTCCAAAGGGATGGCATAAAGCAGAGTGATAGGGACTCTCTGGACCTCTTAAGGTCCAGATCTAAGAATCATTTCACCTTGGGACCTCACACACTCCAGATTCAAGCTAAATAATGCATAAAGAAACCCTAGATTCAACTAAATCATCATAAATACGAGAATAAGCAGAGATTGATACCTTCAACAGCTTCCTCTGATAAAATGGAAGTAGATCCAAACTCCCAAACCCGCCTAGCTTGTCCTTCCCCCTTCCTTCGTGCTAAAACACACAGGAAATGGTGAACAATGGCCTCCTTTCTCACTCACAAGACTCACAGATGCTCTGGTACTCTCAAGGACGAAGGTAGCCGCAAATAAGGGCCATAAGGTCCTTTAAATACGGTACAGGCCCGGGGATTTAGGGTTTCAGCCCACAGCGCGGACTCGTCGAGTCCACCCTTTCCGACTCGTCGAGTCCATTCATTAATCCAGTCAGCAATCGCGATCCTACTCGACGAGTCTAAGTGTCAACTCGTCGAGTCCCTCTCTTTAACTCAAAATAAATGATCAAACATAGTACCTGGAAATCCGGATGTTACAATTCTCCCCCACTAGAATCAGACTTCGCCCTCGAAGTCTTGCCCTGCAAACAACTCTGGATGCTGCTCCCGCATCTCTAATTCCGGCTCCCAAGTCAGCTCGGACCCTCTCCGATGTTGCCACTCGACTTGAACCAGGGGCACCTCCTTGTTCCTCAGAACCTTGATCTTTCGATCCATAATCGCAACTGGCCTCTCAACATACTTCAGGCTCACATCCACCTGAATATCCTCCAACGACACCACCGCCGACTCGTCGACTATACACTTCCTCAGCTGAGACACGTGGAAGGTATCATGAATCTGACCCAACTCCGCAGGTAGATCCAAACGATATGCTACCCTGCCTACCCTGGCGGTCACCCTGAACGGACCAATGTACCGGGGCCACAGCTTGCCCCTCTTCCTGAATCGGATCACTCCTTTCCAAGGAGATACCTTCAGGAGTACGAAATCTCCCACCTGAAACTCCAGCTCGGATCGTCGCCTATCCGCATAACTCTTCTGGCGACTCTGAGCTATCAACAACCTCTGCCTAACCTGATGTATCTGCTCTGTCGTCTGAAGCACTAACTCAGTGCTACCCAACACTCGCTGTCCGACCTCTCCCTAGCAGATAGGAGTCCGACACCTCCTCCCATACAACAACTCAAAGGGAGGCATACTGATACTCGAATGGTGGCTGTTGTTATTAGAAAACTCAGCCAACGGCAAATACGTGTCCAAACTTCCTCCAAAGTCCAACACACATGCTCGAAGCATGTCCTCGAGCGTCTGAATCGTCCGCTCACTCTGTCCGTCCGTCTGTGGGTGGTATGCGGTACTGAAATGCAGCCTCGTACCCAACTCCTCATGGAATTTCTTCCAGAACCTGGAAGTGAATCGCACATCTCGATCTCACACAATCGAGATCGGTACTCCATGCCGCGATACCACCTCTCTCACATACAATTCTGCCAGCCTCTCTGCGGAAGAGCTCTCACTGATGGCAAGGAAATGAGCGCTCTTCGTCAGCCGGTCAACGATCACCCAAATTGCATCGACACCCCTCGCAGTCCTCGGCAATTTGGTGATAAAATCCATGGAAATCTGTTCCCACTTCCACTGGGGAACCTCAAGTGGCTGCAACTTCCCATGCGGACGCTGGTGCTCGGTCTTAACCCTGCGACAGGCCAAGCACCTCTCCACAAACCACACAACATCCCTCTTTATACAGGGCCACCAATAGTCTCTCTTCAGGTCCAAATACATCTTAGTGGCCCCGGGATGGATCGAGAACCTCGATCTGTACGCCTTCTCCATCAGAATGGTACGTGCCCCGGCCTCAAATGGCACCCAAATCTGACCCTGAAAGGTCATAAGCCCTCGGCTATCGGCAACGAACTCAGACACCTGCCCGACCACCTGCTCTCTCTTGTGGTTCTACGGCCTCATGGCCTCAACCTGAGCCTCTCGAATGGTGTCCAACACCGGAGTCATCACCGTCAACCTCAAACAAACATCACGTATCGGGGCACTCTCCGCCCTACGACTCAGGGCATCGGCTACAACGTTAGCCTTGCCCGGGTGGTAAAGGATCTCACACTCATAATCCTTTACCACATCCAACCATCTCCTCTGGCGCATATTCAGGTTGGGCTGATCCATCAAATACTTCAAGCTCTTGTGATCCGTGTATATGGTACACCGGACCCCATACAAATAGTGACGCCAGATCTTGAGGGCGAACACCACAACCCCCAACTCCAGATCGTGCGTAGGATACCTCGCCTCATGAGGCTTCAGCTGCCTCGATGCATATGCTATCACATGCCCTCTCTGCATCAGCACCGCACCTAATCCCGATATTGACGCGTCACAATACACTACAAAATCCTCCATCCCCTCCGGAAGGGCTAACACCGGGGCTTCACATAATCTCCGGCGAAGTGTCTCGAAGGAGGCCTACTGCTCTGGGCCCCAACTAAAAGCCACGCCCTTCCGGGTCAACCTGGTGAGAGGAACATCAATCTTGGAGAAATCTTTAATAAATCTCCTATAATAGCCGGCCAACCCCAGAAAACTCCTGATCTCAGTGGGGGATCTCAGCACCTCCCAACTCATCACCGCCTCAATCTTGGCCGGATCGACCAATATCCCATTCTGGTTAACGAGATGTCCCAGGAACTGGACCTCTCGTAACCAGAAATCACACTTGGAGAATTTGGCGTAAAGCCTCTCCGATCTCAGAACTCCAAGGATCTCCCTCAAATGCTCCTAATGCTGCTCTCTGGATCTCGAATACACCAATATATCGTCAATGAACACTATCACCGAACGATCCAACATCGGTCTGCACACCCTGTTCATGAGATCCATGAACGCCGCTGGTGCATTGGTGAGCCCGAAAGGCATCACCACGAACTCGTAATGCCCATAACGAGTCCTGAACGCCGTCTTCTGGATATCCTCATCACGCACTCTCATCTGATGATATCCAGACCGCAAATCGATCTTGGAGAACCAAGACGCTCCCTGCAACTGATCGAACAAATCATCGATCCTCGGTAAGGAGTAACGGTTCTTGACCGCTAACTTGTTCAACTCCCGATAATCAATGCACATCCGGTGTGAACCATCCTTTTTCTTTACAAAAAGGATCGGCGCTCCCCATGGCGAGCTACTCGGCCGAATAAACCCCTTCCCCAGCAGCTCCTGAAGCTGCGAGGATAACTCCTGCATCTCTAGAGGCGCAAGGCGATAGGGCGCCTTAGCAATAGGCGCTGCCCCCGGAACCAAATCGATATGGAACTCTACTTGCCTCTCGAGAGGCACACCCGACAACTCCTCGGGGAAAACATCCGGGAACTCACGCACTATCGGAACCTCATCGACCGATCTCGGCCTCTCCGCATCAAACCTCGTATCCATCACATAAGCCACAAACCCACTACAGCCCTGCTCTAGGCTCTGCCTCGCTCTAGCGGCCGAACAAAACGCTGACCCAGAAAGGGTACCCTCGCCGTACACCGTAAGAACTCCTCCACTAGGGTCTTGTATGGTCACCAGCTGTCGCTCGCAGTCGATAACCGCTCCAAATCTGCTCAACCAGTCCATGCCCACGATGACACAGACATCTCCCATCGCAATCGGGACCAAATCAATCGGAAACTCAAAGCTGTAGATCTCGAGTACACATCCTCGAATCACATCAGTGGCATACACCGCTCTCTCGTCGGCTATGGAAACTCGTAGAGGTCGACTCAACGCCTCTCGACGGATACTGATGTGCTGACTAAAGGCTAATGATACAAAAGATTGACTCGCACCCGAGTCAAATAACACCAAGGTAGGTACAGAACTCACAAGAAAAGTACCTACGCATATCATAATATAAGCACAATATCTCAAACTCAAAATAAATACATGAAAGAATACATACCAGCCACGACATCGGGCGTTGCGCGGACCTCCTCCGCTGTCAACTGGAAGGCTCTCCCTCGTGCCTTCGGTGCCTCGGCCTTCACCCGCTGACTCTCGGTAGCTCGTACAGTAGCAGGGGCAGATCCCCCGTGATGCTCCCTGTGCTGACCCCCGCAGCTGCGGACACTCGGCCTTCCGGTGTCCGGTCTGGTTGCAGTGGAAACAAACAACAAACCCCTTGGGGCAATCCTTGGCCATGTGCCCCTCCTTGCCACACTTGTAGCAAGACCCTTCTCTACAAATCCCCTCATGGCCCTTGCCGCACTTGCCACAAGTGCGGCCCTTCTGGTTCCCTGATCTCGAATCGGAGGGCTTGGCCCGCTTGGCTGCCGGTTGGGACTGTGCCGGTCGCCGATCCCCCTGAGACTCCGCCTCCTCCCTAGCCTGAGTCTCAAGCTCTATCTCCCTCTTCCGAGCATTCGCCTGAAGCTCGGAAAATGTCCGTTACGACGAGTTCGCCACGAACTCGCAGATGTCTCTCCTCAAAATGCTCAAATACCGACTCATGCGTGCCTGCTCAGAAGACACGTGCTCAGGGCAGAACATCGCCCTCTCATGGAACATCCTGGTGATCACAGTAACAGACTCAGTACCCTGCTTGAGGGTCAAGAACTCCTGGGCCAACCGTTCCCTTTCCACCGGGGGAACGTACTCATCACGAAACATAGCGGTGAACCTCTCCCAGGTCACCGCGGCAAGCTCTGCAGAAGAATAGTGCGCTGTCACAAACTTCCACCAGTCCTTCGCTCCCAAGCGAAGCTGGTTCAGCACAAACCGAACTCTCAGATGCTCCGGACAAGAACACGTATAGAAGCATCCCTCGATGTCAGAAACCCATCTCATCGCAGCGATCGGATCCTGCGTCCCATCAAACTCTGGTGGCTTCGTGTTGCTGAACTCTCGGAACAGCAACGCATCACCACCCTGAGGTCTAGCAGTAGCAACAGCTGCGGTAGCTGTAGCGGCTGCAGCCTCAGTAACCGCTGCGTATCTCTCATCAAAGGTCTCAATTAATGTAGTCTTAATAGAACCAAACATCTCCGGAATCTCTACGATGATAGCCGCAGCCACCTCCTCGTGGATCATCTAACGAAGCTCCTCGTCGATCACACCGCTGGTCTCTGGTCTGTGGCGTGTCCCAACCATGATGTCTCTGAAATACAACATAAGAAATATCAGAGACTCGCTCGAGCATACTCACAATCGGCAACTCAGCCCTACTTGTTCCTTAGTACCCTAAGGATTCTTACTTGGACTGCGCACTAATCCAATGTCTTCAGTAGTACGGGCCCAATACTACCGTCCACACCGCATCAGTATTCACCCCAAGTCCTCCTCCTAGGATCCCAAATCTCAAGTACTCTACTCTCACGATGCATAGGCTACTCTCTAGCAGACCTCTCATAAGCTCCTCGCTGCTATCTACTCACTCTCAAGCATCTCCCAGCAGCAAAACCCCTAGGCTAAGGCATCACAAATTAGGCCCCTCTAGTCCTAATAAGAATACCTAGCCCACTCTATCATGCATAACATATCATATCATATCTTATAACACATAATATAAGGGTATTTTGGGAAATCACCGTTCGGGCGCTGGCTGATCGTACACACTACTCTGCTCTGCTCTTTTCAAAACCTTTTATTACTTTAAAAAAAAATTGTTTTATTTCGAAAGGTTTCTCAAATCCTCAGTTTGAGTTCAAATGCGCCCGAAGGTGCATCAGAAATCCCTCAAACCATGGCTCTGATACCAACTTGTAACAACGTAAATTCCAAAACAATTTTTCACTTTTAAAAATATAATTTCATTCATAAATATTATCAATATCAATGTATCACATATCAAATCCATAAAATTCATCCCAAGATCACAATACATAAAAACTCCACCAGTGTGTACTGATCATGTCGGCGCCTTCCCGCGATCCTCACTGGTACCTGAAACACATAACACAAAACACTGTAAGCATAACTGCTAAGTGAGTTCCCCAAAATACCACATATAACACATATTAGCCACTCGAGGCTATAACTCTGTGGGCCTACTGGCCCTAACTCTGTGGACCCTCTGGTCCTAGCTCTGTGAACCTTCCGGTCCTAACTCTGTAAACTCTGGAATACACACAACATAAATCACATAGAAATAATGCAGTGCAACACATCACATACATAGCATACAAGATACTCTGTCACATAACTCTACTTACCACTCAAGGTAAAGTATAGTGAGAAGACTCACCTCGGATAACTCGGTAAACCTCGAACTCGGAAATACTGATCTAGCCTTCGCCTAATCACATAAAATAATTACTCTAATTAATACGACTTTCAAAGACTAGGCTAATCCCTCTCTAAGTTCTCTAAGAAGGGTAAAAGACCATTCTACCCCTCCAATGGCTCACAAGTCCAAACATTGACTCAACCCTAAAAGTCAACGAAGTCAACTCTAGTCAACGCTCAAACTTTGACCAGACTCGTCGAGTGCATACGGGCGACTCGGCGAGTCCACGCGGGTCCTCTGAATCCTTCTAAGCCTCACTTGGCACGTCGAGTCCCTCCTCCACTCGTCGGGTTACTCTGCAACGAATCGCGGGGCAACCCGATTCGACTCGTCGAGTCCACTTATGAACTCGGCGAGTTGCTCCTATGACAACACTCAAATGACCTTCTGAGGTCAGATCTGCTTCTCTAAACTATAGATCTGACTTCCCCACGACCAATAACCATGTAAAGGTCGAATCTTGGCTCACATGCAACGCACCCAAGGCTTCTTTTGGTGAAATAACTACTAAAATGGCCACCTAGGCTCATAACTCCAAAAGGATGGCATAAAGCAGAGTGATAGGGACTCTCTGGACCTCTTAAGGTCCAGATCTAAGAATCATTTTACCTTGGGACCTCACACACTCCAGATTCAAGCTAAATAATGCATAAAGAAACCCTAGATTCAACTAAATCATCATAAATACGAGAATAAGCATAGATTGATACCTACAACACCTTCCTCTGATAAAATGGAAGTAGATCCAAACTCCCAAACCCGCCTAGCTTGTCCTTACCCCTTCCTTCTTGCTAAAACACACAAGAAATGGTGAACAATGGCCTCCTTTCTCACTCACAAGACTCACAGATGCTCTGGTACTCTCAAGGACGAAGGTAGCCGCAAATAAGGGCCATAAGGTCCTTTAAATAGGGTACAAGCCCGGGGATTTAGGGTTTCAGCCCACAGCGCGGACTCGTCGAGTCCATTCATTAATCCAGTCAGCAATCGCGATCCTACTCGACGAGTCTAAGTGTCAACTCGTCGAGTCCCTCTCTTTAACTCAAAATAAATGATCAACAATAGTACCTGGAAATTCGGATGTTACAGTGGGAAGGTGATAGCATATGCATCCAGACAACTGAAGGCACACGAACTAAACTATACCACACATGATCTCGAGCTGGGAGATGTGGTCTTTGATTTAAAAATTTCGCGGCACTACCTTTATGGTACAAAGTGCGCCATTTTTACTGACCACAAAAGCCTCCAACACATTCTGAATCAGAAAGAGTTAAACATGAGGCAGCGGAGATGGGTTGAGTTGCTAAACGATTATGAATGTAAGATCAAGTATCACCCGGGCAAGGCTAACGTGGTAGCTGATGCCCTGAGCCGAAAGGAATACTCAAATCGTCGTGTGAAAACTCTCTCGATAACCATTCAATCCCACTTAACATCGCAAATCAAGGGAGCCCAGTTGGATGCAATAAAGCCAGAAAACACCACAAGTGAATCATTGCGTGGGATGGAGAAGAACTTCGAAGTCAAAGAGAACGGAGCATACTATTTCATGAACCGAATCTGGGTCCCTAAACTTGGGGGATTCAGAGAAGTAGTCATGAATGAGTCTCACAAGACACGATACTCCATCCATCCGGGATCAGATAAGATGTACCTAGATATCAAGCAACATTATTGGTGGCCAAATATGAAGGCGGAAATCGCCACTTACGTGGGCAAGTGTCTCACTTGCGCTAAGGTGAAAGTGGAATATAAAAAGCCCTCAGGATTATTACAACAGCCAGTAATACCCGAGTGGAAATGGGAAAGGATTACTATGGATTTCGTGACGAAACTACCCACGACAGCTAACGAGTTGGATGCGATATGGGTAATTGTCCATAGATTAACAAAATCCGCTCATTTTCTACCAATAAAGGAATCCTATAAGATGGAAAGACTGACCAGAATCTACATCAAGGAGATTGTAAGACTCCATGGAGTACCTGTATCTATTATCTCGGATCGAGATAGTAGGTTTACTTCACGATTCTGGCAGTCGCTACAAAAGGCAATGGGAACACAACTAGACATGAGCACCGCCTACCACCCCCAGACGGATGGTCAAAGCGAACAAACTATTCAAACGCTCGAAGACATGCTCCGAGCATGTGTGATCGACTTTGGCAAGTCGTGGGATACTCACCTGCCTTTGATTGAATTCTCCTACAACAACAGTTATCACACGAGCATCAAAGTTGCTCCCTTCGAAGCATTATATGGTCGCAAATGCAGGTCACCATTATGCTGGGCTGAGGTGGGCGACACTCAAATAGCAAAAGGGCAAACACCGGACAATACTTTAATAGGGCCAGAGATTATCTGTGAAACGACAGAGAAAACAATCCAAATTAGAGCCTGACTTCAAGCATCGTGAGACCGACAGAAGAGCTACGTTGACAATCGGCGAAAGCCCTTAGAATTCCAAGTCGGGGATCGGGTGCTATTAAAAGTCTCTCCCTGGAAAGGGATGATTCGGTTCGGGAAACGGGGGAAATTAAACCCGCGATAAATTGGACCATTCGAGATCCTTGCCCGAATCGGTCCAGTGGCTTATAGGCTGCAGCTACCTGCGGCGCTCAGGAACATACACCCCGTGTTCCATGTTTCAAATTTGAATAAATGCTTATCCGACGAAACTCTTGCTATTCCTTTAGAGGAAATCAAAAATTAACGAGAATCTCCTGTTCGTTGAAGAACCGGTTGAAATCATGGACAGTGAAGTGAAGCGTACTAAACAGAGCCGCATTCCGGTTGTGAAAGTTCAATGTAACGCAAAGCGTGGACCGGAATTCACATGGGAACGCGAAGACCAAATGAAGCAGAAGTACCCTCATTTATTCTCACATCTTCAAACCTAACTTTCGAAAGAATTTCAGGACGAAATTCCCTCTAACGGGGGGATGATGTCATAATTAGCAAATTAGCTAGGAAATTCTATACTCTTGTAAACATTAACAATGGCAACAATTGTAACCTTAACTTGAAAAAGTGTATGATGTTTATTCAATGACAACAAACCTCCATCAAAAATCCAAATGTTAAGCCTAAAACCTTATGCAAAACCTTTTAAAAAGTCAATTAAGGATTGGAAACCCTAAGAATCCCGGTTTAGGTCCATTATGGACTAGGATTTTCTTATTGGGCCTAGTGGACCAATAAGCTTCCAATTTGACTATTTTGGGCTTAGGACCCTAAAATGAACTCTAATTGGACCCACTTTCATGAAACTTAACATTTTGGGCCATAATGGGCCTAAAATGAATTGGTTTACCTTTAATGGGCCAAATTGGGCCATAATTGATCTAATTAGCCTTATTGGATCATAAAACCCACTTTTTTTAATGCCATTTGGGTCGTGAACTACCTTAAAGGCCCAATGGGCCAAAAACCTTCTTATGGGCTTTATAATTTCGAGTAAGGACCAAGATAAGGCCCAAACTCTTCCATAATTACCCCATTTCGGCCCAAAGTTAAAAAAAAAGATTAATGGAAGATTAAAAGGGAATTGACACCTCATGATTACCCAACATGTCTCTAAGCATTATTCTCCATGTATCCATGCAAAATTACATGTATCAAGGCAAACTCTCTTCTTTTTTCCCCCTTCTTCTACCCACGGCCGAGACACCCACCACCCACCTCCATTTTCTCATTTTAAGCCACTTCAAAACACTCTCTAGAACTCCTCCTCCTTCCATCAAAATTTCGAGATTTGTGGGTGCTATTAAGAGGATTCTTCACCAAGATCATCAACCTTAGTAAGTTTTGTTTAAGATCCATGGTTAGTTTCTTGATTACTCTAAAATTCCCCTCTTAACTCATGTCTTTTCGTGATCTATGCTTCATAGTGTCCAAAATCATTTCAAGAAGCTTACTAGGGCCGAGAACCACACCATCTTCTTCCATTCTTCCATCAAAACTGATCCAAACCCCCCAAGATGAGTTCATACCCCTTGTTTTTTGGTTTTTACATGATTTTGGGGGAGAATACAAGTAAAATGTGTAGATCTATGTGTTTTGTGTATGTTATGTGTGATTTTCTAGGTTGTTTTGTAAATAAGTGTTAGATCTTGATACAACTCAAAATTTTGAATAACAATGAGTAAAATACATGAAACAAAACACTTATACATCTTATTACCAATAAAAGAGTGTTAAACATACCTAAAATGAAAGAATCAAAACAAAAGTCTTGTTTATGGGATATTTTTGGCAAGAAAACAAAAGATGAGAAAAACTATGACATTCACGGTTTTTACAAGGATCAAAAAGGTATTATTTGAATGAAAATGGGTTTTTATGATAATCATGCTTTTAAATGGGCCAAAAATATAAATTTTAGCTTAATGGGCCTAATAATTGGGCCTCACGGTCTTGGGCCGAAAATTTGCGAAAATAAGGAGTTTTCGTGTTAAAAATTGTAAATTAACCAAAGTTTGAGTCAAAAACATAAATAAACTAATTTAGGGGCTGAAAGTGTCTTTTATTTTTAAATTGGGCTCAAGATGCAAAGTTTTTGGAATTTGGGCCAAAAATGTAAAATTTCATGGGAAGTGGGCCGAAAGTGTAAACTTTTCATAAATAAGGGCTGAAAATGTCAAATATTGTAATTTGGGCTGAAATTTACTACTTAAATTGAAATTGGGCCAAAAATGTCAAGTAAAATGATTTAAGGACTAAAAATGTCATTTTTCATCAAAAAGGACTAAAAATGTCATTTTACACTAAGAAGGGGCTGAAAATGTAACGTCATGTGAAAAAGGGGCTGAAATGGTCAAATAAATATTTTGGGTCAAATATGTTAATATTTAAAACAATTGGGCCAAAGATATAAATTTTTATAACTTATGGATTTAAAATTTGTATATTTTTATAAAACAATAATATCGTTATAAATCAAACATTGAGTATTTTAACTTCGTAATTAAATGCTCCGTGTAAAACAAACCCTATACCACAATTAATATACAAAAACGGATCAAGATACGATAGTTGGGCCTAGAAATTCCTATTCGTGCATATTGGGCCTTTGTGACCCAATTGCATGATTTTTGGGCCCAATATAATCATTACATGTTCTTTGGGCCTTAGTGACCCAATTACATGCCTAATTGGGCTTGGATTAGCTTTTACATATTATTGGGCCTTAGTGGCCCACTTGCATTGCTAATTTGGCCTAGAATAATCATCATATGCTTGATGGACTATAACGTGGCCGTCGCATACTCAATGACTAGTGGACCACAGTTGTCCTTTTTCGTGTTTGTTGGGCTTTATTCATATCCATGTAATCATCAAATGAGTTATAATCAAAATACACTTAATGTTATTCATATTCGTGGGGTAATAATTGGGATTTAGTGAGAATTATCGATTAACACCAACGAGTGTTTGGCCGTAGCCTGCAGTTATAATCAGAGTCTCCTAGAGGGAGAGCGAGAGTTTGTGTATAGATCTATACAGGGGCGACTCCCCCACACCTGAGCTGTTCGCTACAGTTAGACTCGGCCAGTCCAGGGTGACAAAATCTTGATCAAAACCGGCGTTTGGAAAAATGCCAAGACATGCGAATTAGTCATTATCATGCATGGTTATAACGACTCACATAGAGATCCATTACCATCTAAACAAATATGGGAATCAAATTCATACATCGTGACGATACAGAACAATCCATACGATAAATGCATGTACCACAATGCTGTTATAGATCGGAAAATATCGGATTTTCCGGGAAAATACTATCATTCACTTCATTTTACTTACATCAAATACAGAACAAGGAAAAACTTTTAGATTCGTTCATTTATGCATATTTTGAAATCACACATACATATTTATATTGGATCATCACATCATGTCGTAAACAAATTTTACATAAAATATCAGATTTTCTGGGTTATACAAACGATACAAGGTTTTTAAATCAAACATGTTTATGAACTCACCAACATTATATATGTTGACCATTTTCAAAATAACTTGTATTCTCAGGTAATCGATAAGCCGAAGAACCATCAAGTGAAATTTGGGAATCCTACTTTTGTGAAATGATAACTTTCAAACAATTTATGTTTTGAATATGTAATATTAAACAATGTGCTTGATGTGAACAATGCTGTTGTATTATGTAATGTTTGGCTATGTTTATGTTATGTTTCATGTATATGCATTGTGATGATATTTCAATTGGTAGTCACACGAGCCCTCGGACGTTTCCACCGTCTGGTTCGGGGGTGTGACAGTAATAATGCTTAGACTATTAGTTAGTCTCAGTGAATATTAGACTAAACTCTAGTGGTAATGATACTAGGTTTTGTCCAAGGGAATTGTTTTGAGTAAACTAAGTGTTGTCCGAGTACCGAGTCACCACCTTATCAGGTGAGTGCATAGTTACCTTCATCTTACACATAGATATGAAGTATTTTATAAGAATTATGTGCTATGTGTGCGTAGGGTCTGAATACTTGCTGTCTATGTTGGATGAAAGATTTTATACATTTTTCAAGTGATTTAAACTGTATATGTATTTTATATCTACAAAATGTGTTGGGTATAACATGGGTAGATGTAATAGTTGGTGTGGTGAAATAAAATGATGAAAGCCTCGATGTTATTGGTGATCCAGTCATCTAGCGGAGTATAAATGATGACCACGAACTCTTCTAGACAGTCCAGTGGAACGCTAGCAGGCTCGCAACCTGTAGGTGTTTGTGAACGATGTGTTCATAGGTTTACTTCATCCCCCTCATGGTTGCCTTAAGGACATTTGTTGTTGAGGAACCCCCTTAGCAGCAGTGTAGGTCCTTTATGATAGGTGTTTTTGGGACGTAAAGTGAGGATAACGAGAATGGGTAATCGGATTACTATTGGTTGTTGAAATTAATAAACTTGTTTATTGTGGGTTGAAAACCCTATGTGCTCACCAGGTTCCCAAGCCTGACCCACTCAGTTTCTTGTATTACAGGTAGTGGCACTCGAGCGCAGATGTGATGTTTGGGATGAGGTATTACGGATTATAGGCCTGTAGTTATGAATAAATGTTGTAAGCCTTATATTGTACTGTTTATGCTTTTGATCTGTATCGAACATGACATCCCGAGGTTTTTAATGAAATACATTTCTTCGGAAATGCTTTGATAAATTTTTATCATATTTTCTTTTGGGAACAAATTCTGCAACACTTTTATTTAAAATGTTACTCTGATTTTCAAAACAAAGCATAAACAAATCGGTCTTTTCTGGCCGTGAAAATGGGGATGTCACATTCCTTCCAAACTAGACACCTCAAACTTCAAGGCTCCTTCAAAAGAGTACCAAAAATCAACACTCAAGGCTCTCCACAAGCTCACACACTCAACTATGGAAGATGATACTCGAAATTAGGGTTTCTGGACAGAGGAGGCTGGTAAGGAGGCCAACCAAGGGACTTAAGGCCTTTAAATAGGGTGAAACACCCTAAAAATTAGGGTTTCCTTCTTAGCAGCCAACACGCCGAGTTGAGGCACCTCGACTCGCCGTGTTGGTTCATTAATATCCGCGGACAAAATCATATCAACACGTCGTGTTGAGGCTTCCAACACGCCGAGTTTCCAAGGAAAAACATGCTTAAAGAAATAAATCTCATACCTGGTGTTTATATACTGGAAGTATAATTAATAGTGGTTAAGTTATAATCCCAAAAAGATTAAAGGAAGACATTTCTATCAATTAGAAAGTAAACTATACCATGTAAAGTTTAATTCATCCTTTATAATCAATAAGGTCTTTATATGGATCTATTGGATTGTATGGTGTGCTGAATCTTAGACATTTACTAGCAATGAAGTCATACACCATGATGTATAGTTCCTCAATAATTATTTTCTCTACACTTTAGTGAAATATCATTAGGAAAATTTTATATATAAATAATATTCACACTAGGTGTAAGACCCATGTATTACATGGGTTAATTAAAAAAAATATATAAAGGTCTAAATATTTAAGAACTTTGGATTTATCAGAAAATAAGAAAAATAATGAATTATTAAAATTGATTTTTTTATAATTTAAATTTAAATAAATAAACAAAAAAAGTAATGAGCTTTAATTTGGGAATTTTGAAATAAGAAGGTAAGTCATTAATGAAATTGATATGCATTTATTACTATATTTATTTTAATTATTACATTAAAGTATTATGTGAAATTTATTAAAATAGAAAAACCCATAAAATGACATGTGGAAAAGAAATTAATTCAAAATAACCACGAAATGACATCTAGCAAATTGAATGAGAGTGTGACATGTGACAAAAAAACTTTCATTTATTATAGTAGATATGTCAAATAAACTACCTTATTTGTCTTCAAATATCCCTTTCTTAAGGTTGTAATATGTGTATTTCATTCGTATAATAAAGATTACAATGTCATAGATAAGTTTGATTTAAAACAAGTTTACGTCAAAAGGGATTGCATATAAAACTTAGTTTTATTTATTAAAATATTGATATTTACTCTGTAATTCTATTAAGAGATCTAGTCTCATAAATATAAATTAATCATTTTAGAATATGAATATTGTCGTTATGAAAAACGATCAAGTAAATAATCAAACATTTAAATAAAATAACTAAGACATAAATTTAGACATGCTAAGTTAAAACATATATTGTTCTAAACAAATATTGTTTTACACTACAAGTACTTTATGTTCTAAGCATAAGTAATAAACTAAACTCTGAGATTGCAGTCCCAACTTGATTTTCCTCATCTGGTTACTCTTCACTAAATATCTGCAAACCATTTACAAATATTAGATAAACATTAAGTATCAAGTACTTGAGTGTTATATGAAAAGTATAAGTCTATCTAGTAGATACCTGAAGTACTAGTCTCTCCAGACTTTCTTCTCAAATAAAGGGCCAGTTCCTCTTCAAGTGTCCTGTTTCTTTGTAGAAGAAACATGATCCATCATTGTGGGACTTCTTGAATCTCTTGGACCTAAAGGTGTCCATTCCATCAGCTTGGGGCCTCTTATAGAACACAAGGTGACTCTTTTCAGCCTTACTTTCTTCCATTGTTTGAATTGGTTCAAACCAAATGTTACTGCATCTTTGGAATATCTTTGTCACCCGACGATACATATGAAATGCTTCTAAACCTTTCATCTCCTCCCAAAAGTTAGTAATAACTGAACCTATGATTGTCTCACAGACATCATCAGAATCACATTTATGTTTCCACCAAATATGATGTTCATGTAAGTCGGAATCACATTTATCTTCTCTGAGATTTTCTTTCAAGACAACAATTCATTTGATTATATTGTACCCACCGAATGTTAATTGTTCACGTTAGTTTGCAAGATCATATTGATGCGTGATGGTGAGATTGGATTTAGTTCTCTTCTACAAAATTTAACAAAATTCATTTAGGATTTTTAATATTTAAAACTTTAATAATTAATATACTTTTAGTTTCCAAAAACACTAATGATCAAGGTCTAGGATCCAAGTTGCAAAACCAATAAATGGTTAGGTGACCTTTATCCCATTTGTTTGAATTCAACCTGGTAGATATCAATTATCAATTATATATTACAATATAATTCCTAGATTTATGGGATCGCTAATAACAAATTTAATTAGACATGTTTGATCCCATTTATGCCTCAGAACTCTCTTGCTTAGGACCTTTATTACAAAATATTTCCGATCAAATCATTCAATTTGAAAAACTAGTATAATCTGCCTATAACTTGGGTATAGAAATCGCGAAGACACTCCGGCCATCAAAATATAACACTAAGCAGTTAGCTGAATTTTATCCAACTAATGCATACAAGAGATGTGAGAGTGTTCTTCAAGATGGATTGCATAGATTTAAGGTTTGAAGGGGTATTTTATATGTTTTATAATTCTAGTTTTAAAAACATATTATATCATGATAATTGAATGCATCCAATTGATCATGGTATCGGTTTTCCAAAAAATCACAATTAAGGTTTAAATAAAAAATTTGGTTCTATATTTTGACGCATTTCAATTTTAACGATAATATCCAATATTAAGTTTGAGTTTGAGCCATATATGACCTTATTTATTACTTAATAAAACTTCTTTTTATTATTAATATTTTGGAGTTTGAATAAGTTATAAAATCTCCATTTTAGACTTATGATTTTACAATTTCAAAATTTGTTGTAATTAACGTTTTAATAAAACCGGTTTCTATTTTAAAGTTATAACTTGTTACATCTTATGTTATCATTTTGAAAATTAAAAACCAAACTCCATGCGATGTTTATTTTGTCCAAAAAATAGTTTGAGTTAGTGAAAATAAAAATTATCAACCACACAAAATATTTGCATAAAAATAAACAACACAAACATGCATAATAATGTAAAACAAGCCAATTTCTAGTGAAACTTTCATGAGTTAACATAAAAGTGTTAAATCCTTTCCTAAGGGAGCAAATTGACCAAAAATATTCAATTTGTTCTTGATGTTGACTTCAAGCTCCTAATTGCATTGACAATCTACTTTGTTGCAATTTTATAAAACTTTTATAAAAGTTATAAACTTTTGTTAAAATCCTATAAAACCGTGGGCGCCCTCTTGATCTTCAAATATGGCTTCATCTTCATATTGTTACATATTTTATAAAATAAATTCAGTCTAAAACTAATCTATTACATAAAATAACAAAGATGAAAAACTAGCTACTTTTTATTACATACTTTATGAATAAAAGAATATTACAAACCTCTTTAATAAATCAACCAAATAACAACAACAACACAAAGGTCCACGACTTGTTTATACGCTCAAAAATACATATAAACATAAAACAACCTTTGTTTTTTTTAAGACAACTTTAAGTGAAAAAAACGAATGTAAGTTTTTGTCACAAAAAATAACAATTAAAAAAGTTGTCAAAGAAAATATGTATGAACTTATTTTTATAGAAAAAAAGTTATCCATATTCTACAAAAACCAAGATTTCCAAAAATCAAAAAATCTAACCAAACTTGCAAGGTGGCTCTTGATACCAATTGTTGGTTTTTATTTCGAAACTAGTCTCAAAAACTACAAAAATGGGAAAAGGAAGACTTGTATTTTCAAAAAATAACATAAACAAAATTACACCCACCAAGTATCATCTTGCAAGTCTTGGAAAGAAATAAGCACTACCAAAGAAGGAAGAAGTAACAACAACCTTTGATGAACTTTGGGTCCTCTTTAGGAGGCTTGGAAGGTGATGGAGAATGTGGAACTTTAGAGACACCAACAATGAATCAACTTGATGTAGAATGCTACTTCTTTTGTATAAAAATCTTAAGCTTTGAACCAAACCCAAGTATGGTTTAAAGAGAGAAAAATACAAGCAATATATCTCCAATAACACAAAGCAAAAGATGAGACAGAGAGAGTCTAAGGAGCTCTCAGCTTTGACATGAAAAAACCACAAACAAAAGTGCAAGACTCTAGCTTGTTAAAGAATACACTTAATCTAAAGGTCCTTAACCATTAAGACCTTTAGACAATCTTGTCCCCCATACATGAACTCATACCTATTTCTTATTATTAAAGAATTCAAAAGACCATCACTCTTTTCCCTCCATCAATTTTTGGAAATTGATATAAAAAATAAGTGAAAAAGTTTGAATTTTATAAAGTATAACCTTTGTCTTTAGGTCGAATACAAAAAAAAATAAAAAAAAATAAAAAAACCTCAACTACTACAAAAGGTTGTGCATGACTTATAAATTCATACCATATGAATTATGTATTATTACTTGCTAATGAAAATTATTATTTTCAAGAAATAAATAATTTCCAATTAATTATAAGACTTTATTGAATGTTTATTAAAATCAATTTCTAATAAATAATCAATTATATCAAGTTGTTCTTAGTGTGACTTATTAGTATCATATATTAATTAGCAATATCATTTTAATATGATACTTGAGCATACAAGATCTTTCACTTACACAAACAAATAGACGAAAAACACGAACACAAAAAACACAATATTTATTAAAAAAATTCACAATAGATCACACTGTAAAAAAATATATGTTCAATTGACGAATTTCTAGCACTTTGATATTCCATCCCTCTATTTCTCTTTCCATTCACGAATATACCAACTTATGGGCTGTTTGTTTTGCTTTTTATTGGGTCCGGTAAAAGATAACCTATGACTCAGTTAAAAGTCAGAGCATTTGTTTCGTAAAAATTTCACCATATTGTTGGGTATTTAGTGTTGTGTCATTGTGCTTATATGTATAGTCCATTTTGTAACCGGGTTGGGTCTGTCCACCCGTCATTTATTATTAGGGTTTTACTATTTAAGATGCATGCATGCACCGTATCTTGTATCTTTGGAAATAGTCTTTGTAACCCTACACGCCTCTACAGTAACAATTCTTCATCGAGTTCTTCTGAGGCTGTGGCTTTTAATCATTAAGCATATCTTTATCCATTTTCTGTGTTCTTATTCTTTTCATGTTTGAATCTATTCAATCTTATAAGGATTCATTCCTAACAATTGGTATCAGAGCAGGAGACTGTGTAATCTATACACATCTCTTCTGTTAAAAGAGTCATTAGGATTTCCGTTAATATTGGATCTGGTTCAGCCATCATCATCGTTTTCTTGACGCTGTTCTGTGATCTTTATATTACCCTAAAACAACTTCAGTTTACACATCTGATTCACAGCAGGTTTTAAAGAATCCACTATCATCCACCACGACGATTCTCACATTAACTCAATAAATCTGTCGAGCGGCATTGGATCGACAACCAGGATCCATATTCTTTTTCCTAGTGATTATAAAGTATGGGCGCTTCATTTTGAAGATTATGTCCTTGGTCTTGAAGACCATGGCTATCTGATATAGGAAGCCATTACTGTTGGGACGTTTGTTCATATTGGAACTAAAAGAGTGATTGAAACTCAGCCTGACTATAACAGGCTTCTTCTTGAAGTAAAGGATGTTCCACAAGATGAGAAGAATAAGTTGATTAGCAATGTTAAGGTAATGAGAATCATTAGATTTGATTTGCCTTCAGAAACCTTTCTCCTGGTATGTTCGTGTGACACAACAAAAGTCATTTGGGATAGGCTCAAGGAACTTTACTCTAGTGACGCAGATCTTGAGCACTCCATTCAGACACTCTTGCTTTCGGAGTTTAGAGCTTTTGTACAGAAGCCTGATGAGAGTTTAGATCAAACTTTCAATTGCTACAATCATCTTCTCAGTAGGATGATGAAACACAAGATTAGACGTGAATTAATTGAGCAAAAAGTCACGTTCATGAACGGGATTTGATCTGAGTGGAAGGCGGTGGTGTCAACAGTCAAGGCACATGAGCAATTCAAGAATTACACCTTGGCTAAACTTGTTGGTATCCTGAGGTCACATGAAGATGAAGTGACGAAAGAAGAGAAGATTGTTTCTGGGATGGGATCACTGACCCTCATAGCGAAGGGCAAGAAGGTTGCTGATGATGGTTCGGAGTCTGATCTTTCCGACTATGAGCTTTCGAAAGAAGATTATGCTTTGATGGCGTCAAATCCAAAGAGATTCAAAAAGAAGAAATTCGGTCTCAATAAGAACCAAAAGTGGCAGGGCAGCTACAGTTCTGAAAAGGATAAGGATGAGATTGCAAACAACTCTCAAAAGGAAGAAGTGAAGAAGGAACAAAAGCTTGTTGGGGACTCCGACTATGACTGTAACTACCGTCATGGCAAAAATCATCTAGCCAAGGAGTGCATACTTAGGAGGATGAAAGACAAGAAAGAGGGAGAGGATGATGAAGCTTATTTCTGTAACAACCCGATATTTCAAGTCAATGTAATAATCTAAAGTCAAGTATTGTAACCTATTTTTGAAATAATAAAAATAGCGTCTAAAATGAAATGTTCAAAAATCTCCATTTAGATGTATGAAGTGGTAGATATCGTAACAAGGTTTTCAGATATATAAAGAACACAAAAATCCGAGTTATAACGAAAAAGTTATGACCAATCAAAGATACGCGACAAATCCTATAAAACACTGTTTAGCATAAAACGCGAAATTTCAATAAAACACTTTTTAGCCTTACGTATCTAAATGAAAGTCGTAGATATCATTAAACCGTAAACTTATATAAAAATAACGCCCAAATCTGACTTCGTATGAGGAAGTTATGATTTTTCTAAGTTTCAGATATAGCAGTAGACAACTAAAAACTCGAAATAGAGATCGAGCGACTTTTAGCCAACACAACCTAAACGAAAATTGAAGATCTCGACAATAGTAGTACAACGGTAAAAATACAGACGAAAACGGACGTCGGATGAAGAAGTTATGAATTTTTAACGGACTTTTTCAGTCCCGGCCTGTTAAAAATGTAATATTAAAAATAAAGTCAAAATTAGCCGATGAAGTCTAAACGAGAGTTGTAGAGTGTATTCTCACCTACGCGTGGATATAAAGAACGTCAAAAATGGAGCTCATACGTGAAAGTTACGGAATTTCAATGATCGGGGCACAAACTTCGAGGCTGGTTCGAAGGAACGCCTTGCGTTCCTAGGGAACGCCTCGTGTTCGCAGCTCAGAGCCAGTCCCATCGAGTCCAAAGTTCGTAAGCCATGACGCACGAAGGAACGCCCCGCGTTCGAGGCCTCTTCCAACCCTATATAAAGGATGTGAGGGCTCCGGGTTTTGGTTGCAAATTCACTACTTTCTCTCCCAAATGTCATACTTCTACCCTCTCGAGACTACCCCGACATCCCGGTTTCATATCCAAGCTTTGACGGAAGTTCGAAGCCCCGAGATTCCCGAGAAATCGACATCTTTCCGGTCGAAGTGCTGCCCGAGTAAAGCATCATTTTCATCAACCCGTCACTACTACCAAGTGAGTTCATACCCCTATCACAACACTTTTAAATGCTTTGTAAATGCTTTTTAAACACTTTTAGGAGGAGAATACAAGTAAACACCCGACTAAAATCGAGTGAAAACATCAATCTTTTTCTATACTTTTCATGCTTTTGTTATAACTATCATACGAAAATGTTAGCATGCAAAACATCTTACAATACCACTTTACCCTCACGGGATGAAATATTTTTATAAAAATAACATGCTTTATTTATATGTTTGCATAACACATCATGAAAAGGGTAACCATTTCAACTATAACATTATGTTTATATAAGAAAATACAACTCATTATTATGCCTTTATCAAACACTGTAAAAGGGTAATCATTTCGGACATAAACATTTTCATTTCAAGAATACGTGACTTAATTGAGAATCTATGAGTCATTCGTCTTCACTATACCTGCCAAGGTACCACTAGAAAGCCCTGTTTTATAACCAGAGTCTCTGTCTAGAGAACGTGATAGGTGTGTATAGATCTATACGGGACTGATGATCCCGCACCCCGACTGTTAGCTACAGTCCTCGGGGTGACAAGTATCATATCATTTCGATGCCTGAAGAACGTCGCTGCAGGAAAACCCATCATAGTACGGTTATGAAAACTCACGAGATAGACAATTATTATGGTATTATTATTTACGAGAAAAGTAACATTACAATTATTTTTACGTACAAATACAAGCTTCTTATAGTTTTGTTCACTAATAAAATTATACATTATCATTTTAAGTATGAGATATTTACTTACAAGTTACAGTCTTGGGGCATTAAGATTGCTTTTCAACTTTCGGAAAATATAGGATTTTCCTGGTTCAATACATTCATTTTATACAATAATAATTCATAACTCTTTTTATAAGAAAATATCGGATTTTCTGGAAAACAAACGTGAACTTTCGAATGGCATACATTTACTCGAATGACTACTTATGGACTCACCAACTTAAATGTTGACACTTTTTCTTTGAAATAACTTGTATGCTCAGGGAATCGCTAAACCAGGTAGCAACTACTTTTGAAGATTAACGCTCTAGCGTTAGTAAAATCTTTTGGACATCATTTTTTAATTAAACTTTTGAAACATGTAATGCAACAATCATGTAAACTTTTTAATTATATATATGATGGTCGTGTGTACTTTCTTTACTATTCTTTTGTTATGATATTGTACATGACGTCCTCCGCCCCTGAATGTTTCCGCCATTCAGGTTTGGGGGTGTGACAATTTCCTCAGAAAGTTGGAGGAAATCAAGAAGAAGAAAGCCAGTGTTGATGCTAAACTTGTTTTAATTGTGCAGGAAAACAATGATGCATATGAGTTTGATAGGGTTGAAGTCTGCTCAACCGACTCCGAAGACGAAGAGGTTCGTAGGCCTACTCATGGAAGGAGTTTCATAGCGAAGGAAGAGGTTTCACAGTTTGGAGGAAGGTGTTTGATGGTGTCCAATGATGTGTCTTGATTGAGAGGATACGCCACTGATGGCAACCGCGTCTCGGACAGTTGTTTCGCTGCGAAAAGTATTCCTGAACAAATAAGCGAGTGTAAGCAGGTCATTAACAAGGTAAACTTTATTCTTGAAACTCTAAATATACCCGTGTCTCGTTATGAAACTGATTTAAATGATTTAAAATACACATTTTCAAGTTTTAGTGATAGTTTAAAACAAACTCATTTAACAAATTATAACTTAACCGATCAACTCGGCAAGGTTTCGTCAAAAAGTGAAGAGAGACGCATATGGATTGAGAAGTTAGAGTTAGATTTGTCTAAGTCTAGAGATGAATTAATTTATTTTGAAAGGGATAATTTGATGCTTTTGAAACAACGTAATATTTTTGTTTGATTGCGAAAATGCTTTATTTTAATATAACCCGGTTGCATCTAGATTGTGAGATAGGAAAGAAAATTCATAAAATGATCTTGCCATTTCTTGAATTAAAAGAAGACGAAATAGATGCTGATTGCTACAAATGTGAATCCATTGTCTCCTCAGACGAAGTTTCGGATGCATACATAGTAGGACTGGACAAAATCGGATCATACATATAGTCCAAAGACCACTAAAACAAGATAAAACATCTATTGGATGAAAATGACAAAAAGACAATTAAATCTGATACTGTGCAAAGGTTTGACTCATTAAACACCAAGTTGAATTCAGAAAATAAACTTGTCGATGAAAATACTTCTGAATTCGATGATGACAGTGATATGAGTGAAATCTCTGTAGAGGATGAGGTTGATTGCTCTAAATTTGTTAAGAGCGAACCTGAACCTGCGAAGGTATTAATTTCTGAGAATTCAGTTAAATTTGCACGTTTTTCTGAAAATAAATCAAATATTTTAAAAGAAAAAGCAACTGTTTTCCCAAAGGTTCAAACTGTACCTAATCAGGTTTTCGCAACCAAGGGATTGAACAAAAATCAAACTGTTGAATTAACGTCCCTGGTCGATAACGATAACAAAGATGGATGTGACGAATACTTTTGGTCAGCTCCTATAGACAATGTTAATGAAATTGTGGGTCTGTCAAAAAAGACCTCTTGGAAAGTGAAAGGAAGATACGTAGCAGAACCACTCAATAATCGCTCAAGCTACAAAAAAGGGAGTCCAAGTGGAACCAAGGATGTTCCAAGTGAAACATCATCAGAACATAAAGAAACTCCAGTCAGAAAGCCGAAACCTAAGGCTAATGTTCACAAGTCTTCTGAGCAGTTTGCAGCTCAAAAAAGCCAAAGGAATGCGAGATACAACAAAAATCTCAAGGAAAGAAAGCAATTCTGGCATTCCAAGTGCCCCAAATTTGTTCGTAAAGAAAAATCTCATTATTCCAATCAGAATGCGAAAGTATCTTATCATGCGAAACCTAGGGATTTTTCGCAAAGTCAGTCTCGGTATCCACATGCTTCAAAACAACAAGCTTTTCAAAATAGAACGAAGCCTATGGAGAAATCAAAATCTCACAAGAATGCTTCACATTCTACTAAAGCATCGAAAGATGTTAAAGGAAAATGAAAGATGGTTTCAGAGCCTAAAGTTTCTGGCAAGAAATCCGAAACTAATCCAAAGAGAGAAGAGAAGCAATTTGTTAAGCAGCAAATCCAAAATAAGCAAAAGAAAACATCCTCAAAGGATGAGAACTTAAAAGACAATAAGATTACTATTTTTCAAATAACTAAGAAAGATAAAACAACCTTAATAAAAAGAACTTATTTGGTTGATCCTGCTATTACTTTTCCTACTTTTATAAAAACCTCACGAGGACCCAAACAACTTTGGGCTCCTAAATCTGCTTGATTTTCGCAGGTAATTCTTGACGAGAAGTTTGACTTTGAATGGTACATCGATAGTGGCTGCTCACGTCACATGACTGGTAGGAAGGAGGAACTACGAGAGTTTAGGGATCTGAAAGATGGTGGAAGGGTGAAGTTTTGCAATAACTTACTCGGAGAAATAAAAGGCTATGGGATGATCACGAATGGAGAGTTTTCTATTTGCAAAGTGGAATATGTGAATGGATTGCAACACAATCTGATCAGTGTTTCGCAGCTGGTTGTTGGCACAGGATTAAAAGTTTCGTTTGACGATGAGGGATCTGAGATCATCAAAAAGAAAACCAAGAATGTTCTCTTAAGGTCAAATCGTAAAGGTGAGACGTTCCCTCTCAATCTGAAACCCATAAAAGGGAAGCCTTCCATCTATCTACTTACAAAAGTTTCATCAGACAATAGTTGGCTATGGCATCGTAGACTTTTGCATCTAAACTTCAAGGAAATCAACGAGCTATTTCTTGGTGATCATGTGTGAGGACTACCGCTCTTGAAGTACGATAAAGAACATCTTTGCACAGCCTGCGAAATGTGAAAGCAGAGCAGGAAGAGTCACCCAACTATCGTGAATACAAAAGTCATAGAACCACTTGAGCTTTTGCATATCGATCTTTGTGGTCCGTCTGCAATTGAAAGCATTGGTGGTAATAAGTAAATTCTCGTTATTGTAAATGACTTTTCCAGATTCACTTGGGTGTATTTTCTCAAGCAAAAATCTGAAGGCACTCCCAAGCTCAAGGACTTCATAAAGCAGATAGAGCTTCAACTGCGAAAGCTGGTTCGCAACATTCGCAGTGACAACAGGTTGGAATTCAAAAACCAAGCGTTTGAAGAATTTCTGTCTACAAAAGGAGTATCGCACAACTTTTCGGCCCCTTATACTCCACAACAGAACGGAGTCGTTGTAAGGCGAAACCAGTCTTTGTGCGAGGCTGTGAGAGCTATGCTTTCTTTTGCGAATCTGCCACTCTACTTCTGGGCGGATGCGATTGGGACAGCTTGCTTTACACAAAATAAATCAGTTCTCAACAAGCGATTCTCTATCACTCCCTACGAAATTTTGAATAAATGCAAGCCTAACATCAAGCTTCTCCATGTTTTCGGTTCCAGATGCTTTATTTTTAATTCCAAGGAACAAAGGAACAAATTCGATGTGGAAGCTGACGAAGGAATTTTCTTGGGATATTCACTAACATGTAAAGCATATAGGGTTCTTAATAAAAAGTCCAAAAAGATAGAAGAAACCTACTATGTCACATTCGATGATAATTATCTGAAGAGGTATCAGAAGACTGAAAATCAGTCAAAGGAGATCTTCCCAAAGGCGAATTCGGAAACGATTCCAATTGCCAATCTCTACGAAGAATTCCTAATCTTATTCGATGAGCCAGAGAAGGAAATCTCATCAGAGTCCAGAGCATCAGACAACAAAGAAGACGAATTGAAGAAAATCATCGACGAAGCTACGAAAGATATAAGAAGCGAGCCTCAGACTGTGAAAGAGCCTTAACCTGCGAAAGAGCCACAAGATGTGACTACTCCATTGCAGGGGGAGGGTTCTACATCAACATCCAAAGGTGAAGGTTCCAATGGCATTCGGAAAGAAACTTACACCATATCTGGAAAAACCGGCTGCAGATATGACACTCTATCGTCAAATGATAGGTTTTTTAATGTATCTGACTTCTAGTAGACCATATATCATGTTTTCTGTTTGCTATTGTGCTAGGTTTCAAGCAAATCCTCACGAACCCCACATGATCGCTATCAGAAACATATTCTGGTATCTTAAACGAACGTCTTCTCTTGGAATATGGTACCTGTCAAAGTCTGGTTTCTTTGTGCAAGCGTTTTCGGATGCTGATCTTGGAGGTTGTGGTTAGATCGAAAAAGCACAACTAGGGGATGCCATTTTCTTGATGGAAAACTCGTCAGTTGGCAATCCAAAAAGCAAACATGCGTTTCCTTGTCAACAGCTAAAGCTAAGTATATAGTTGCTGCCTTTTGCACTTCGCTAGTCATTTGGATTCAGAGTCAACTTTGTGACTATGGTTTAAATATGAAGCGAATCCCACTGTACTGCGACTTTGAGAGTACCATTCGCATTTGTCACAACCCAGTGCAACATTCAAATCCGAAACATATAGAATTGAGGTATCGCTTTATCATAGATCATGTGGAAGATGGTAATGTCGAAATACACTTCGTTAGATCCTCTGATCAGTTTGCTGACATCTTCACGAAAGCCTTACCAGAACCAACCTTCAACAGAATACTTCAAGGCCTAGGAATGATGGAAGTTGAATCCTTTCCGAAACCACCTTCACATTCGTAATGCATTACCTGCGAATTGGTGCGAAGGCTCGCAGTGACTTGCAGTCTTCTTTTCACACTGCGAATTGGAGCGAACGCTTGCAGTAACTCGCAGTCCACTATTCATTCAGAGGTTCGGAACTACATGTATCCTTTGTGTATTTTGTAAATTACTTCTTATTAGCTTATGTTTTTTTTAGAAAAATAAAATCAAAAAATATTTTATTTGTTTATTTTTTATTTTTTTTAGAAAATCTAAAATTCAAAAATATTTTCTTTATTTTTGTTCTCATTTTTTTTATATAAAAATCATAAAATACCAAAAATATCAGAGAATTAAGCAGGACTGAAGGAACACATTCGTAATTATTCTCAATTCGTATGAGGGGGCAGGTATAAATTTCTTTATCTATGCACTAGCTAAGTGTCCCTAGAAGCATGCTGCTGCATGTTGTCTGAAGCCTCGTAGACTCTATGTTGAAGCCTTAATGAATCGATACTACCTATCGTTTCTTCCCAATCAGGCTGCGAATTCACATAAGTCATGAGCTACCTCACTCTTCTCACACTGAGTTAAGAGTTGCCTGCTTGGTCACTTTCACATAGCAGAGGTACATTCTTTCTTTGGAACCACCTCCTACACTTCTGCATCACTTTCATATTCAAGAACGTAACCCTTGAGACTCTCAGATATTACCATTGAGGTTTACGGTTACACATCATCTGTGTTTATGATCTTAAATTCGTTATTACTACGAATTAAGTGAAACCCAAAATCCAATACATACTTACGAATTGACGGTGAACAATTACATGTTCTAGATTTTTCACCAAGGAATTAACAAAAGTCCACCTTCGTAGTCTGTACCAAGAAATCTCTTTTTCTTTTGCGAGATCTTAATGAAATGTTCTAGTCCTAAGACGTTTCTTCCCAATAGATCCAGTTTTATTCTTCTTGAGATTTCTATATGTATCCGAGTCACTAAAATAATTACAAAGCTACTTGTTATTATGACTACACTGGTCAGACAAGTACATCATCCGAACGTTCATACTTATATCAAGTTTTGGAGTTTGGTTGGAGATGAAGCCACCCTTTAAGCTTAACGAAAAGATACGTTTCACTATTTCTCATCAAACAGTTGATCATAATTCAACAGGAAACCACACAGACACTTCTTAGTCTCTCTTGACTTCGAAGGAAGAGATATATATCGGGGATCCAACAGTTTCGTGTCTTATCAGATATCAGTAGAATCCCGTAGAATGTCATTTGATTTATTTATTTATCGTTGGCACACTCTTGCACGAAGATCCTTGTGATTTTCCAAAGTCTAGTTCTTGGTACTCATGATTACTTTTAGTTTCGCAGAACAGTTGATGATGTTTCATTGCGAAGGTTCGTACCTACACTGGACGCGAAAGGGCTAAGTTGAAACGGTTATTTTAAAGGGATAAGATTTGGTTTGGACGCGTGAAGATTTGAAATTGACGCCTACTTTACCGCCGCCTGACACACGTTTCTGACGTAATAGTTGTCAGTCGTGCTTTTACATGTGACTTTTCAGTAACCTATACGTCCGTATTTCTCTCCCCAAACAAATGGTATAAAGGGCTTTTGGAAATTCAAAACTCATTACCACTTTCACAACCCTCAAATACTCCTGGCGATTAAAATTTTCTGTTGTTCATCTTTTTCAATCCTCCATGGTTGCTTCTTCAGAAACCCCATCAGTTACAGAGCAAGGTGCTCAATTATCGTTGTTGGCAGTCAAGACCAACCAGAATCTCATTCTGGATTTGGAAGCATCCAAATACGACGTGTTTCCTCAATCGATCGTCGAATGCTTATGCTACTCACCTCTCATCGTCGCTCTCATGAGAATCGAGAATGTGCCCATGGTTCATCTGTCCATGGCATATTCAACTGCTTGCTACATCAAAAAAGAATAAATGATTTCGTTTGAGGACTTTGACAGAAAAACCCACATCACCAAGACTCGATTCTGCTCCTTGTTAGGGCTTCCACAAGGGGGCGATCAAATCGACCCTGAAACCATCTCCAACTCCGATCTTATGAATATGTTCTATCAAACGGGATATAGGGAGGTTCTAACGGCGGCGTCGAAGTTCAAGAAGCCCAATTTGCCGCCTATATGGAACGGACTGTTCACCCTTCTCTTCAAAAGCTTTTCTGAAAGGGTAATAGGCTCCAACTATGCCAGCAAGTTTTTCATGACTATTATGTATGGCATCTACACCAGAATCAATCTCGATTACGGTTCTGTGCTCTGGTCTCAATTGATCCAAAGTACTCATTCCACCACTCGACACAACGAGATCTCTTGTGCTCGGTTCTGGACGATCATAGTTCACAGGGCCATTAAAAGGCTCAACATTCCAGTGCTCGAGGATTCAATGATGGCGGTTGTTCAGACTTTTCGCACCACCAACATCATTCTGGCCAATAATTATAAGTTTAATTTCATCGGTTTGATTCCTGAAGCAATGTTTCGAAGTGTTCCAGAGGGAAGTCAGATTATGCAAAAGAATCGTGGCCAACCAACATCTGGGCTTCGACCAATTTCTAATCTTATTCGTCAAATTCTTGAGGAAGCTGATAAACCCAAGAAAGGGGGTAAAAAGAAACGACCTGTGAAGGAAGGTCCGTCTGAACCCGTTCAAACTCCAAAGAAGTGAAAGGTCAAAAAGCCAACTCACAAGCCTAGAACTCCAGCTCCTAGTTACAATGAAGGTTCATAGTGTACCACTCACTGAAATATTCACATTCCAGATGATGTTCAAGTGGAACACGAAGACACTGCAACAACTTCGCATCCCGAGGTTTCGCAGCCTATCATTTCACACCCAGAGGTATTTTTCTCAATGCCTGAAACGGTTCCTATTACAGAGGATATTTTCCATGGTTTCACTCCTCCTCAATCACCTGATGCCACCACCACACCAATCACCATTGAACCCTGTCCGCCTCACATTGTTTCACAACCACAGGGTACTATTGGCCAATCTACCCCATTATTCACTAATTCAACCACCACCACAACGACCACCACCAGTGAACCTCCTATCACTGTCACTGCATCTGATGTGGGGGCAGGGGCTTCAGGTTTTTCAGTCGGTCATTCTTCACCTCCAATCTTACATCTCCGTCAGGGTGATTCAGATACCCTTTTTGGTGGTGATGGATACGAATTTGAGGCTTTTCAATATAGTCCCTTCACGGTTCTGTTGGATAAGGTGTCTAATCCACAACTATAATTGGTATGTACTTGACCCAAGAATAGCATGGTTCATTTGGGTTGCATTTCATCGGAACAATCTGATAGGATGGATGTTTGAGAGAGGGGTTATTTATGATTTGGTGATATATTATAAGTATGATATATTGATAAATCATATAATTTAATTAGTATTGGTCGAGAATTAATTTGGAATTAATTTAGTGATCAAAAGAGACTAATTACATTAATGAGAACTAATTGTGCAAATTAGTTATATATATGGTTTGGGCTTATGATACATGATGGACTAAGTTTATGAAAGAATCCATAAAGAGTTAGTCCATATCGATCATGGATCATGGATAATAAGCCCAAGGGTATGGATTAGGTTTTAACCATGACTCTTAGAATCCTACAACTATATATATGATGCCCTATAGCTAAACTCGACTACCATATGTTCTTAGAGTGCATTAGAGCCGATTTTGAGTGCAAGAAAGTCTCTCTCAAGTCCTCCATTGTTGGTGGTGTTTTGTGAAGCATTTGAGGCATCACATTTGGGGTGTTAGGCTCTTAAAGGTCCAAGTTAACAAGCTACATCAAGAGGTAAATTATCCAACTAGTTTTGTAGTTCAATTACCTAAGCTTTGTATGTTAGTTAGGATGAATGCTTTGGAAAATCAAATTGCATGTATAATTAGAGAAAACTTAGATCCAAAGCATCTAGGGTTGCATGTGCACCATAAGGTTGTTAGAGTGCTCAAAACTCATCAGTGGTATCAGAGCCTAGGATAGTTTTTTATTATATTGATGCAAAAGTATTATTTTTCAAAGTTGAAAATATGTTCTGACACCACCTACTCGACGAGTCCAAGCTTGAACTCGACGAGTAGGATGGTTTTAGCCTTGAACTCGATGAGTCCATAGATAGGCTCGATGTCACACCCCCAAAACCAGACAGCGGAAACGTCCGAGGGCTCGCGTGACTTCAATTGAATATCATCACAATGAATATACATGAATCGTAACATAAACATCACCATGCATCAATACATTACAACTGATATTGTTTACATCTCGTACATTGTTTTAAATATTACACATTCATAACATAAATTGTTTGAGAGTTTTCAAAAACATAACATCCTAACATTACTTGATATTACCCTTCCGCTTACCTGTTACCTGAGAATACAAGTTATTTTGGAAAACGTCAACATATGAAATGTTGGTGAGTTCATAAGCAATGTTGTGATAAAAATGATTTGTGTAGTTTGTAAAACCCAGAAAATCCGATATTTTCTGAAAAGGCAATAGTTTGTCAAAGTGTGAAGATCCATAAGTTGATGCATGAATGATTTTAAAACGTGTGTATAAAAGGGAGTTTTGTATTATAGTTATAGTGATTACAAGCGAGTGGTGTCGAATTCCCCGAAAAACCCGATGTTTTCCGATGACGAAAGATATACTTGTTTACTAATTGTTATACCTCCACAACGAATGATTTTTGATTACTCTTCCTTGATTACTCGGGTGGTGTCGGATATTATCAATTCTAGTGAGTCGTTACAACGATGTCTGGTAATGACTGGTTATAACTGCCAACTACGAACGACCCATAGAGGTGCCGTCTGTTGTTACTCACTTAATCCAAACCACCTTGATTACTATTGACTAACGACCTGAGTCTGTTTACTTTGATTACTCATAAGCCTTAGCAAACGAAGAGAAGAGGAGTACGAAGTCCTGCTACTATCGTGAGTTACCTTAGGCTGTCGGGGATGCGAAGGACACGTTGGCCCATCTCGCATTTGATTACTTTGACCTTACTAGCAATACTAATGGACCACTAGGGCCCAATAGCGCATAAAAGCCATTGAAGGTCCCTTTATATGGAATTGGGTCATATAAGGCCCAATAACATATAATCATTATCCCTTGGGCCCCAAAGATCATGTTAATGGATTTGCAAGGTCCAACAAGCATGATTTGAAACTTTCAAGCCCAAGTGTCGAATGTTTACTTGTCTTAGGTATCGCATAACTACTGGAGGGTTCGACTGAACGATTGTTGTTTTTGTATCGACTCGAGACCGGTGGATTTGTTTACAACGATATTTGGATTTAGGCGTGTATTCATCTTACAATTTTTCGTAAGTCGTAGTTTAGTATATTTGACTCAATACTCTATAAATAAATTAATTTACTTAGAAATAGTGGTTTGACCTTTTCAACCCCTTTCTTTTTATAAAAATAACAATTTTAGTCCTTTATATAAAAGAAAAGACATATTAAGCCCTTAAAACAATTTATTGACACTTTCGCATCATAGACTTGTTTAAATGATATTTTTGACTCAAGACTTATACTTTGGCAGTTTCAGCCCTTGCAGAATAGTATTTTTCGGTTAAAGCCCAACCTTTTTGCAATTTTTACAATTTTAGCCCAAAATCTCAAAACCTTACATTTTTTATCCTTTTTGGAAATGAAAAGCATTTTTAACCCTTGAAATAGTTTTGTTACACTTTTTATCCCCTGTTTTGAAGAATTTACCATTTCAGTCCCTTTAAATGTCATACTTTCGCAATTTTGGGCTTATTGGGCCGAAAAGCCCAAAATTTAGCCCATTAAGCTAATATTTACATTTTAAGTCCTTTGAAGATCATAATGTTCATAAAAACAATTATTGTAACTGTTTTGACTCTTTTGACCTTTAAGAAACCGTGATTTGGCAACTTTTTACCCAACTTTTGTATATTTGACAATTTAAGCCCAAAAATGAGTTTTATGTTGCAATATTTTTATAATAATCTTAGAGATTAGTATTTTTGACTTGTTTAGTGTAATATAACTTGGATCATGTTTGTTTTCCTTCTTATAGCATAGATCTCGAGTTTTCTTCCCTTTTTGGTTACATATTTTCCACAAAAACACATAAAATCACACATACATGCATAAAATCATACATAGCATACACATACACATAGATCTACACATGTTACTTGTATTCTCCCCCATAAAACTTATGAAAACCGAAAAGAGAGGGGTATGAATCTCACCTTTGCTTGTTGTTTTCGGTTTAGAAGGAATAAATGAAGAAGATTTGATCCTAGCAAGCCTTCTTGGAGGATCTCGAACTTAGAGGCTTCTAAGATGGTGATCATGAGTTTGAATAGATTAGGAAGAGATTTTTGATATAACAAAGAATCTAGATCATGGATCCAAGCATGAACTTACCTTGGATGATGATTTTTGTGGAATACTCTCCTTGAAAAGCTCCTAAATCTCGAAAATTTGATGAAGAATGAAGAGAGTTCTTATGTGTTTGAGAGAGATTTTTGAGAGTGTGTGTGTGTTTGAGTTGGTTTCGGCCGAGAGAAAAAGAGAGAGGAGAAAGAGAAGTGAGTGAAGTGATGTGTGCATGGGAACATGAGATGAGTGCATGGAAGTCCAAAAGGTAATAAAGAGGTGGCAAATGGAAGTCAACTCTTCCTCCATTTGAGTAGTTGGGCCGAGAGAAGAGGAAGGAAGAAAGGAGATTGGGCCTTTTTATGCTTAAGCCCATATTATGATCTACTTAGATGATTTTTGGCCCAAAATAAATCAAGGAATGATTTTTATGATCTACTAGGGCTATATAAATTTGTTGTGGTCCAATAAGGCCCATTAAAGTTAACCTAGTTCATTTTAGGCTTATAAGGCCCAAAATATTAAGTTTCATGTATATGGGTCCAATTAGAGTCCATTTAGGAGTTCTAAGCCCAAGATAGTTAAGTTGGAAGCTTATTGGTCCATCAGGCCCAATAAGAAGATCCTTATCCAAAATGGACTTAAACCGGGATTTCTAGGGCTTCCAATTCTTTGTTGACTAATTGCAGTGCTTGTATAAGGTGTTTGATGGAAGTTTTGTTGTTATCGAATAAGCATCATACATGCTTTCACATTGTTGGTTCACAATTGGTATAATTGTTGTAGTTACAAAGCATCAAAATTCCTAGTTGTGACACTCGACGAGTTGCTTGGTCAGACAGCAGATTTTCGAGATTTTTGGCTAGAATTGGATTAGGATCATTACCACAAACTGTTTTGAATCATAAAATATGTTTTCTTATATGGTAGTGATCATGCTCATCCAATTAAAAGATAATTGTCATAGTTTCAAGATTTGTATTAGTTTATATGATAGGCTAATTTCTTGCAAATTGTTGATATGAATTATCTTGACCTTTGAGTTTAATTAGATCATAGATAAATTATTTGATAGTTTTTGTTAGTTAAAATTATGATCTAAATGCCTTTAATGAAATCCATAACTTGTCTTCAAGTTATGTAAAATGAAAAGTCTTTCTTTTAAAAGTCATTAAACTCATAGGTTATGGAAATGAAAAGTTTTTGAAGAGTTCAAAACTTGCCCTCAAGTTTTGGAATTTGTAAAGTCACACTTATGAATACTTTAATTCCAAACCCTAGAATTTTAAAAGTTAAAATTCAACCCTTATAGTATTATAATATTAAAGGTTAATACTTATATATATGTATAAGAAGAAAGTCATTCTTACCGTTAGTAGTCCTCATTCACGAAGCCAATCTATATGGGGGTATATGGTTACTGCCTATAAAATGGCAGTTTAATGGGTGTCCATTCTCACCCATCGCTTCCTTGATTGGTGGAGGGTCGTTACCCAGACGGGTAGGATAGGACAATAACTCTCATTAAAGTATAATGATAATTATAAATAACTAAATGTTTTATAAACTCCCAATCTTAGTTACTTTAGGAAAATGTGGAATTGATTCTAATCCATGAAATTGCACTTTGCACCTTACCAAGTCGTTAGTAGAGCATGTGTGGTTAACTGGCACACTAACAAGGACTAGTAAGGGTGGCTTAATGTTTATCATAGATCAATGGAGCGTGTGTGGTTAACTGGCACATTGATTAGGTGATATATGACATAAAGAGTACCAAGTAAATTTTCATGGTTATTCACACCTTGTTTGCGATCGTCGGTATCCCAGTCACAAACTTGTAGGACATAATCGAGATTTAAACATGCCATTGAAAAGTTCAATGAATCTCAAAAGAATCTAGGAATTTCAATTCGTTTAAAACTTAATAATCAATTTCGTTTTTCATGGTGGGAATTGGTAAATCGTCATTTACCTACCTTCAAATATTTTGCAATTGGATTATGGCATCCGTCTTCCAAATTGTAAAATATTGTGTTGGGTCCTAGCCTTTAATATTTAATTTGGGTGTTATATTAAGGATTATTATCTAATCTTAACTTTGTGTTTCTTTTTCAGATGTCTTCCAACACTGCTTCTGGCTCAAACCCTTCTGGCTCCTTCTCTCTCATGAACTTGTGTGGGAGAGTCATCTTTGATGATACCAACTTCAATGATTGGATTAGGAACATCAGGATGGTCACTCGTTATGAGGACAAGGAATATGTCCTCGACAAGGAGCTTAAGGAAATCGACGAGTCTTCTGCTACTCCTGAGGAGATTACTGAGTATAGGACTCATACTAAGGTATCTTGTATCAAGTTGGCTACTATGACAGTTGAACTCCAAAAGTCCTATGAGGACTTCTACCCGTTTGAGAAGCACCAAGACCTGATGGAAAGATACCATCAGATTTCTCGTCAAGAGAGGTATGAAATCATTGCCTCCATGATAACAACTAAGATGAAGGATGGAGAGTCCATCACGGGCCACTTGCAGAAAATGCAAAGGTTTGTGGACCGTTTGCTAAAGTTGAATGTCAACTTTGATGAAGAGTTGGCCATAGATATCATTCTACACTCTTTTCCTCCCTGATATGATCAGTTCCGTATTTCCTATCATATGAACAAGGAGGAGGTCACTCTTAGCAAACTTCAATGACTTTTGAGGACTGCTGAAAGTAGTCTCAAAGGTAAATCAGTTGTTACTACTCCTACGACTACCCTTGTTCTAGAAATTGGGCATGGTAAAAGGAAGAAGAGGAAGACCCCTACCAAGGGTCACAAGGGAAAGCCTCTTGATGGATCCTCTTCAAGTGGAACCAAAGGTGGTTCTGCTACTCCCTCCACCAACCCAAAAGAAGCAGAGTGCTTCTATTATCATGAAAAGGGGCACTAGAAGTGAAGCTGTCCCAAGTACTTGCAGGATGTTAAGGATGGGAAGGTTAAACCCACACATGCAGGTATTTACACTATTCTATCTAAAACTCATCACATGCTAATTCTTGGGTCCTTGATAGAGGTTGCGGATTTCACATTTGTTCTAATATGCAGGGCATAAATGGAAGTAAGGATGTGAAGCACGAGAAGATAAACTTTATCATGGGGAATAGGAAAGTTTCACCTATCACCAAGATTGGAGTTTAATCTTTATTGCTTAGTAGTGGGTTAGAAATAGATTTGAATAATTGTTGCTACTCGTTTGAAATGGCGAGGATTATTATTTCCTTTCATGGTTTGTACAAAAAATGTTTTAGTTTTTCATTTGATAATGAAATTAGTGCTATTAATGCTTTTTATAATGGTATATTTTATTTTAAAGCATTACCTTGTAATGGTGTATATGAAGCTATCACTACAAGAAAAAGACCCTTTTACGAAGTGCAAACCACGACACTCATTGATTTATGTTACGCAAAAGCGTGTGACATTAAAAAAGTGTCATCTCTTCAAAAAATTTAAGGATTTAGGTCACGCATTATTGCGTGCCATTAAGTTAGTGTCTAAACAAAAAAACACGGAGGGCACGTATAATAAAATGTGTGTCGTCTAAGGATGTCGCTTTATAAATTTTAATGGAACGCGCGTTTGCCGACCTTTAATAGCTAAGAGGGAAACGAAATCCCCAAAAATTAGAAAACCCCGCCTTGTTCTCATCTTCCTTCGTTTCTACTTGTCTCTTTTCCATGGTTTGGCTTAATGAAGCTCTGTGAATTCCATGAGTTATTGCTATGAAGTATGGAATGCAAAGCTTGATTCTCGTTTGTTTCTGATTTCCCATAGATAAATCAAAACAACACACATACGAAGAACCCTAACGTGCGTCTTCCTTCTTAGTAGGTAGCGAGAGGTCTTTTATTTTCTTCTAAAATCCCGATTCTCTCATTTTTCTGTTGACTTAGTACGTGGTAGGGTTTTTGGTGGTGATCGACGGGTACGAAGAACCCTAACAGCAACCACCATCAATATATCCAGAAGCATCTTCCCTGTTTGCGTTTGAAGGAAGCATCAGCTTGTGCCATTACACCTCAAACCATCTTCACTGCAAACCATCGACTGCCATAAATCAGCATCGACTTCTATCTCATTTCACCTTTCTTCATCTAACAGAGCAAAAGGAAGAGGGTGATGGCGAACAAAAAAGGCTTGAAGATGAACATCGCAATCATTCATCCAAATCACGGAATCGGTATGTACTTATCACAGACACGAATATTGTACAACTATATAATTTTTCTTTACTTTGTTTGAATTCGGATCACCTGTTATCCCTTCAATTTCGATGTGCTTTTGTAGGATCTAATGAGCAATGGGTCTGGAACGAAATCAAAGCCAAAGCTCGCCGTCAACCTAAGCACACACTTTCGCCTTCTCCTGCGATCCATCTCTCCTCTCCGCCACCGCCGCTGACCTACGCGCCGCCTGTCAAGGAGACCCATCTGATCCTACTCTTTCTTGGTTCACTCCCAAAAGGTATATTCTTCATGTTTCTTCTCTCACAAAAAAATTGTTTCTTCTTTCTGTCATCAGTTTGACGTCCCTTCAACTGCAAGGTTTCATTCTCTTCTCCTTATATAACGATTTCTTGTTTTTATTTCTTCTACATGATGCTAGTATTCTGTACACACAATGAATATAATACATATTCTATTTCAGTGATTGTATAGGAGCATGAAATCTATTATGTTAATTATTAATGAGTTTTGTACCATAATGAAGTAATTCATTTATGATTGAGAAATAAATATGCTATGTTATCATGTTAATTTTGAAAAACTAACAAAGTATCGTCTGCAACATGTGGGTGGTGGTAGAGTAAATTCCAATTACGTTTCTTGAATTGCACACCTTAGGTTTAAGTTCTGATTATTTGGATGTCACACAACTAATTTCACATAAACTAGCCAACGAATTCACAGTAGCCCACCAACTGTTCGATGAAATTCCTATGAGAGATGTGAGGTCATGGACTATACTAATAGTTGGATTTCATGGAGAAAGTGACAAATTTACCTTTGCAAGTGTACTTTCTGGTTTTAATTTTGTGCTATTGGATCTTGGTTAACTTACAGATCAATACTTAATAAGAATGGATTAAGGGAACATACAAACTAGAAATTAACTGATCATGGATAAAGGCATAAACATCATTATTAACTAATATTTTAACAGTAACATACAAACATACATGATAAGAAACAATACAACATGTCAAGTGTTAGCATTAACAGGATTAAAGGAACATCATTAACAGAATAATAATGTAACACTTAAGTGACAGGAACAGAACAGCATACACAGAACAAGCAAAAAACATTAGTATTAGGAACATTATAAAGCCACAAACAAGTGAACAACAAATGAAGTTAACAGATGAACTAACAATATCAACAAGTAAAACAACAAAGTTTGTAAGTGATGTGACAACCCGAAAATTTTTTGCTTTTAAAACTCAGTTAGTCAACTCAACAGAGTGTCAGACTCATTGGTAATGAGTTCTAGCCTGGTTAAAGGTCACTCTAAGGAGTTTAAGCCTAGTACACTTAAGGAATAAGTGTTAGAATGTACCTGCTAGGGACAGTGTACAACAAATCAAGCCTAAACCCCATTGCAAGGAGTTCACGGCCACCAGACCAATGAGTTTACGGCCGTAAACTCATGTGGCCGTAAACTCAAGGCTATATATGTGGTCCTTGGTCATTTTCAGGCATTTCTCACCTTCCAACCTCAAGAACACTCCAATTATCTCTCAACTATCATCCTGATCTTCGTCCTAGATCTTCAAAAACGTAAGTGTTCTTCCCTTGATTTGTTGTTACACTTCATCTCCTAGTCACACTCTTTGATTTCATCCATGAAAACATCCATTTTGACTAGACCTTCAAATCTTCAAGTTTCACCAAGAACACCAAGAACACACACTAGTGTTCTTGTCTAAAATCGACCCTTTCAAGCTTCTATATCGTAAGTACTCCTCCCTATACTTCATATCTAGTTAAGGTTCATGCTTAGAACCTTGAAATCATCAAGAACACAAACCTAAAAGGAGTTTACAGCCAAGCAATCTCCCTTGGCCGTAAACCCCTATTAAGGTGACCTCTTGGCCCTAAACTGTTCCTAAGGCTTAGATTCGAGGCTAGAACACCCCCATGTGCCTTGTAAGACCTTGAACATCCCCAAACTAATCATTTAGAGAGTTTACGGCCCAAGAGTAAACTCCCTTGGTTGTAAACTCCAAGAATGGTCAAGTTTTGGACCTTAAACACTTCTATGCCTTTGCTAACCTTTGGGACATGTAAGCCTTTGAAACTCCTTACCTTTGAGACCCTAAAAGTGACCATCACGAGAGTTTACGGCTAGGAGTAAACTCCCTTGGCCGTAAACACCCCAACACTCTCCATAGAGTTGGTCTTTCTCACCATTGTGAAGTCTTATCGACAGATGTCAGCAAACCGTCACGAAATGCCACTCGTCCAACAGACCAAGTTCGAGCACAGAGTCTAAGGATAAATACGTCTCAGCTATCACTAATCAGTGGATACGCGAGGGTGGTATATGATTATGATTACACAGATTTAGTATGTGTGTTTCCGCCCTATCTCCTGTTCCTTGTCTGGTTGTAGACCTGGGGCAGAGTCGCACATCCGACCGTCTTACGAATCCTAATTATATACGACCTGTATACACGAGGTAATGATAGATAGACCAAGTACCAATCCTATCATGAACACCAGGGAAAAGTTTCCAGGTCTACGAGTAGGTATTCTGCAAATCAAAGGAACGCAACCCCAGTAGTACTACGAAGAAAGTAAATTTCGGGACGAAATTCCCTCTAACGGGGGGATGATGTGACAACCCGAAAAATTTTTGCTTTTAAAACTCAGCCAGTCAACTCAACAGAGTGTCAGACTCATTTGTAATGAGTTCTATCCTGGTTAAAGGTCACTCTAAGGAGTTTAAGCCTAGTACACTTAAGGAATAAGTGTTAGAATGTACCTGCTAGGGATAGTTTACATCAAATCAAGCCTAAACCCCATTGCAAGGAGTTCACGGCCACCAGATCAATGAGTTTACGGCCGTAAACTCATGTGGCCGTAAACTCAAAGCTATATATGTGGTCCTTGGTCATTTTCAGGCATTTCTCACCTTCCAACCTCAAAAATACTCTAATTCTCTCTCAGCTATCATCCCGATCTTCGTCCTAGATCTTCAAAAACATAAGTGTTCTTCCCTTGATTTGTTGTTACACTTCATCTCCTAGTCACACTCTTTGATTTCATCCATGAAAACATCCATTTTGACTAGATCTTCAAATCTTCAAGTTTCACCAAGAACACATACTAGTGTTCTTGGCCAAAATCGACCCTTTCAAGCTTCTATATCGTAAGTACTCCTCCCTATACTTCATATCTAGTTAAGGTTCATGCTTAGAACCTTGAAATCATCAAGAACACAAACCCAAAAGGAGTTTACGGCCAAGCAATCTCCCTTGGCCGTAAACCCCTATTAAGGTGACATCTTGGCCCTAAACTTTTCCTAAGGCTTAGATTCGAGGCTAGAACACCCCCATGTGCCTTGTAAGACCTTGAACTATCCCCAAACTCATCATTTAGAGAGTTTACGGCCCAAGAGTAAACTCCCTTGGCCGTAAACTCCAAGAAGGGTCAAGTTTTGGACCTTAAACACTTCTATGCCTTTGCTAACCTTTGGGACATGTAAGCCTTTGAAACTCCTTACCTTTGAGACCCTAAAAGTGACCATCACGAGAGTTTACGGCCAGGAGTAAACTCCCTTGGCCGTAAACACCCCAACACTCTCCATAGATTTGGTCTTTCTCACCATTATGTAGGGTAAAATCCCCTCAAGCTTCCCTAGCCTTCAAACAACCTCATATGCAACTTTGACCATGAGTTTACGGCTGTAAACTCCCTTGGCCGTAAACACCAAACCATGGCCTTAAACACTCCTTAGTTGAATCACATGTGATTCCAACACTTGACCAAAGTGTTTCCTAGTCCCGTGAGGTGATTCTTTGCATTTGATTGCCTCCGAGCACTATATTTATGTCAATACATGCCAATGTATGTCATTTAGGACTTGTTGTTTCTCGGGACTTCACTCCTGGAACTTCTCATCCTTACATTCGTATCCGTTGAATCACCCACATCAGGTGAGTTCATACCCCGAAATGAATCTTTCAACTGTTTTAAATGTTTTAGGGGGGGATACAAGTTGAACACAATGTTAATTGTGTAATTGTTTGTTATAAACATTTTCAAAAGGATTACTTATGTCATTCATAAGTTATCAAAACATTTCAAGAACTCTTTTAAAGTTATGTTACTTTATAGTTTTACCAAAACTCCGTTTTAAAGTGCAAGCATAACTTAGTAGATAAAAGAGTCTTTTCAACAACAGTTCAAGTACATTACTAGTAAACTATAATAGGTATAGTTTAGAGCCAGTTCATACACGAGTCAGAACACACTATTATGAGAAACAATACACACTATACACTATACAAGAGAGTATATTATACACTAGTACAGAGTGAACATTACTACACTATACAAACATTTGAATACTATAAATAGAATGTGACATGCTACTTTTCGATACGACACACATTCTTGTATCACCTTGTAACCAGAGTCTCCTGGAGGGAGAGCGGGCATTGTGTGTATAGATCTATATGGGATAGACACTCCCACACCCCGACTACTAGCTACAGTCCCAGCCTATAAGGCCAAGGGGTGACAGAATGTTACTTCACTACATATGACACCAGAGGGTCATCAGTTATTCAGCCGTCGATCAGCATGGTTACATACGAGTTCACATTCAAACCTTTAATTAACTAACTAAGAATTAAAGGCAAATAGACTCCCCGAGGTGTATTGTCCATTTAATACTACCTGGATTCTGTATTTTATTACTTTATAGCCAGCAGTGTCACTGTTGAGGTAAAACATTATTTTCCCTATTACATTGACTTTTAGGTCTTCTCATACATTCATTAATGTATAAACTATAATTAGTTAATGAGAGTCTCACTCGGGAAAATGCACACTCACACAAGAAACAAACATACATAGTGATGCCTTGGTAGAAGGCTACGTTTAGTAGGAAGGACCATAATGCTAACCTTATGATTCCTTAATGTATACATCAAAGGATACTTATATATCAATAGAATCCGACAGGTAATAGGATGTGTGCTTTCCGTTTCATTTCATGTTCCTTGTTTGGTTGTGGGCTTGAGACAGATTCACCCAGCCTATTATCTATTCGAGTCTAGATATATAGGTTCCGTCTACATTAAGTCATCATAGGGGTACCAGGTATGGGCCAAGTCATAGGACACAGAGCCAATGCACAGTTTTCTAGTACAAAACATACTATACGAATCATAACGTTTGGTTTACAAAACTAGAAACTTACTAGTTAATGGTTTAATCCATTTTATTAAACCAGTATAAACTTAGAGGACCTTAGGTGATTAACTTTATAATACTTAGTTTATACATCATGGTTATACATCATTAATACCCAATAGGTTGTTGGATGTATATTTTCCACCTTACTTCCTGTTCCTTGTTTGGTTGTGGGCTTAGGGCAGATTCACCCAACTAACAATCTAATCGATATTAGATTATATATAGCCAGTATAAACTAAGTGATTATAGAAATAATCACTGTGGTCACCAATTTATTATAAGAAATAAGGGTTTTCCTAAAGAATCTTTTCATCAAACATAAAGGAACTATTACAGTTAACTCCGTGAGTACCAAGGGAATACACTAGGGTTATATACAACAAGGATCTAACAACCAATGGGATGTGTGTCATCTGCCTCATTTCATGTTCCTTGTTTGGTTGTGGACTTAGGGCAGATACACACAATCGATTGTTTGTTTACTCTGAGTTTTATATAACTTGTATCCATTTAGTACACATAGAAAGGATTGTAGAGTCATTTTCACTCATCTATCACCAAGGCATGAAATATAGGATTTCCTGGAGGAACAGGTGAACTTTTCTAAACAGAACTTACAACTTACTACATTTTTCATCTACATTTTCAACAGCAGTTTACCACAACATTTTACAACTTACTTACATCACTAAAATCTTATGAACTCACCAGCTTAATTGCTGATCAACCCTTTCAAATAACTTGTATTCTCAGGAGCCTAGTAGACAGGTACTCGCACTGGGATTCAAAAGATGGAGCAGTATAGCTTCAAGTCTTGTTTGTTATTTGCTTATGTATTCTATGTTTTGTAAACACACCCTTTGTAAACACTTTTTTTCTAATGAAATGGTTGTTCGTTACTTTGCTTACTATGATACGTGTCTTGTGATACTAAACGTGACGTCCTCCACCCAAAAACGTTTCCGCCGTTCCGGTTTTGGGGTGTATATATGAACTCAGAGATAATTATTACTCTAATTTCAGAATGTGGTGATGTTAACTACTAAATATATATTCATATCCTGAGGGTTGAGTTCATTAATTACTAGATTCGTTGGGCTCGAAGCATCAAAATTATGGTTCCATATTTGCTTTGATCGAAATACTTGTTGTTTGTTCTAACAATTTATTTTATGAAGAAAACTTGATATTTGAGTGTTAATATGACCATATTTTTATTCATATTTGTTCATTATGCGTTATTTGATTTGAAAAAAAAAACAAATAAGTTGTGTATTAGATATTATACTGCATCAATAACCCTTTTGTACTTGGTCAAAAAGTAAAACATCTAAAAAAATTTCAACTTTTATTTTAGAAACTCAATCCCTGTATGATATAAATTCTTAATTATGTGTATTTAAATACTTCGCTCTGTAAGTGAGTTTATACCGCTCTTCAAAGTTAAATCTCATACACGATATGATAGATATATAATGACATATGTGTAATTGAGTTTTCTTGAGTCTATTAGATATTCTCCTGACTTGTTTGATTACTTTATTTGCTAGTCTTTTTCCTGACTTGTTGTATTACTTTATTCTTTTGTTATTAATTACATTAATTTGATTGATTTTCAGGGGCAATTAAGTCAAAAGCCACCTCGACAGATACTAAATCTGAGATATCATCAAATGGGCAGAATGGGAAAGTGAATATTGCAAGGAAACCACCAATACAAATCCGGGAAACTTCTAATAGTGTCATAACGCTTGATGGATCTACTGAATGTAGTGTTAAGACATTAAAGAAACGAGCGATTGCCTTAAGCATGGATCATTAAGCAGAGCAACAGGAAGTACAAATATGAATAATCAATCAAGGTTAATTAATCTTTGACTCGTCTTTTAAGTAACGTAATATATTATATATGGCATATATTATATATATTTTTGACATTTTGAACTTTTTGTGCAGTCGATCACATACAATTTTCACAATCACATTGGAACAAATGAACAAGACAATCTCGAATGATTCTATGTGTGATGAATATTTTTGTGCCAAATTGCATTTAGTTGATCTTGCTGGCTCAGAAAGGGCTAAAAGAACAGGTTCTGATGGTATGCGGTTCAAAGAAGATAGGTGATGATATTTATCACATATCTTTAAGACAAAAATTCCAATTTGGCCCCACTCAAAAAGATGAGCTAGGGTTGTATTGTGTCTGATCTACATTGGACTGGAATTGATACTGATGTCAATGGGACAAAAATTGTAATTTTTTGTCCCACTCAAAAAAGTGGGACAGAGTTGTACTGTGTTTGGTGTGTACTGGACCGAAACAAGGATCTAATGGACAAAAGTTACAGTTTTTGTCCCCCACAAAAGACATAAATGCCCTCATCCTTATTATTGGAAAATGGAAATAACATGCCTGATAATTTTGTTTATTATTTAAAATCTTTGGTACTAAGTAAACATATAATTGTTCCTAATTTCATCTTGTGTTAGTCCTACTGATATAAATGCTGAGGAGACTCTCAACACTTTAAAGTATGCAAACAGGACTCGAAATATACAGAATAAGCCTGTGGTAAGTTTGAGTTATATGCTAGAAATAGCAACCTGCTTTCATTTATTTGCTTATTATAGAAAAAATATTAAAGTGAGATGCTATAATACACAAATAAATCATTACTTTTTTACAAGGGATCTCTATCAATAATGCAATTACACAACTTCTTAAAAAGATGGTGTTATTCAACCATGGCTAACCAATAAAATGTTGACTGCTATGATATATAAGCTTTCATGTTAAAACTAGAACAGTTTGTAGAAAATCGCTTAGTGATAACTAAGCATAATATTCTGATCAAACATTCAAAGATACAGAAATCAAATAAGAATATCTCCCCATGCAAAAGTTCCATTCTACTTGTACGGATGCCTTTGATTTTATTGTCTATAGTATATGCTTTTATGATCACCACTGATACGCATATATATCTTTTCTCTACATATTTGCTTTTCCTAGGCTTTTAGTCTGGAGAATTAAGCTGTTGAGGCATATTGGTATGGTATAGAGGGTTGCCCAAATTGGTTAATCGAGGTACTTTCTCCACAAATAGCAGATGCTCTCAGATAAATATACTATATGAAATTACCATATTACCCTTCTCAGTAGGCTTGCAATGGAGTCAAGGACTATTCCTGAAGTTCTTACACACACACACAAAAAAATAAATAAATCAAATAAGTGATATTAAGATTGATGATATAAAAGGATGTCATGATCACCTTCGGAATATTATTATATCAATTTGCAATCTTGCTCCAGTGGCTTTTCGTTTAAGATTAGTGTCAAAATTAACAACCAAATACCACTTGAATGTATTGATCTATCTTTTCCCTCCTTTTTTGTTCTCTAGTCTAGCTATATATAGCATCCATGGCATTTTAAGTTCCTCAAATCAAAGCCTCTTACCTCCATCCCCATAAACATATCATAGTGTTATCCAGCAGTAGCAATGGTCATTCTGAAAAGACTGGTAACCAACAAGGCTGTGGTTATATTCAGCAAGAGCTCTTGCTGTATATGCCACAACATTAGGACACTGATATGCAGCTTCGGGGCAAATCCTACTGTTTATGAGCTTGATGAACACCCAGATGGTCAAATAATCGAGAGGGAACTCAAAGCCTTAGGGTGTAAACCATGTACCCCAACCGTTTTTATAGGCCAGGAGCTGATTGGTGGAGCCAATGAGATGGTCAAATATTTATTTATTATTTTTTAATCTTTTTTTATTGTGGATGCTATTTGGTGAATTCAGGCACTTGTTGCAAAAATATATAATAATCAACTAGGTATGCCTTGCTTTTTGATTAATTTATTGCAGGTTGTCATTCAGTTATCTAATAGACTAATACTAATTTGTCTGACTAGTTTTATTTATTTATTTATTTATTTATTTATTTATTTATTTCTCCTTACCTATTGTCCTTTGTAAGAAATGGACAAATAAATATTATAAAATGTATATTTATGTATGCAGGATGTTATGATTAAGTTATTTGTGTATCAAGCACCTAGTTCAAGGTCATTCTTTACTGAGATAATAGCCTCTATTTCAGATATAAAATTTGGAAGAGATGGAAGATATATTCTAAGTCGTGATTACATGACCCTTAAGGTTTCTGATTTGTTCCTCTTCTGTTGTATTATATACTTTCTACCATGTCCATTTAAAAACCAACTCATCCAGCATTTATTTTTCTATAACATATAAAATCAGTTATATGGGTGCTTTTTTGTGTTGTGCAGTTATGGGACATCAACATGGACTCTGGTCCAGTTTCAACATTTCAGGTCCATGAATATTTAAGACCTAAGGTATACTTACTGTTCCTGTATTTTTTTTATTAGCATGGAATCGAGATAAGTGATGTATGTAGTATGTATGTCCAGCTATGTGATTTATATGAAAACGATTCTATTTTCGATAAATTTGAATGCTATATGATAATACTAATAATAATAATAATAATGTATCTTCTGAGTATGACTAGAGAGTGGATTAATGTGTTTTTGGTGTAGGTGGTGGAGCTTGATTTTCTATATCCAAGTGAGGGGATCCATATAAGATGGGATAATGGTCACTGTATTACATCAAAAGCTGCAACTTGGGATCTATATGTTGTCACAGGCTGCAAGAGATGTTGGAGCCCTTAGAGAAGCTAAGGACAAACTAGAGAAGTGAGTTGAAGAGCTAACATGGATATTAGACTTTGAAAAGCATTTGAGGGTATATTTTTTTATATTTCTTGTATCTAATTAGTTTGTAAATTTTTGTTACAACTTCTATTGATTTGTTTTATCTTTCCATGGAACCATTATTTGTATGACATTAAATTTTATGCAATGGATTGTATTTTTTGTATATGATATTTTATTTTCTATTATGAGATTAAATACAAATTTAATATGAAAATTAGTAAATCTATAAATAATATTTTTTTAAACATTTGAAATTATGATACGCAAAAATGTGTGTCATCTTCATTTATGACATGACCTTTCTTGACAGGGGCTTTAATGATACGCAATGCGAGTCGTAAATGCGTGTCGTAAGATTATGACAAGCAAATGCGTGTCATCTTCCTTTAGGACATGACCTTCCTTGATACGCAATGCGTGTCGTAAACGCGCGCCGTAAATGTGTGTCGTAATTGTGCGTCGTAAATAGACGACGCGCAAAAGAGTGTCGTCTCTTGTTATGATAGGGCATTCCTTGACACGCATTTGCGCGTCGTCTGAGCGTTTTACGAAACGCATTGCGCGTCGTAAAAGGCTATTTTTCTAGTGGTGAAGCATACTAATAACCAGCCAATAACAAAATACAGATCTTACAGATCTCTAAGCATAGCATCATCCTATCTACCAGGATATAGATCTAACAAATCATTAAAGTACTCAATCATACGATAAACCAGGATAACAATCCAAAGGGCCAGCTTTGGTGCCTTCGACCCGTAAGTACAGTGAGGAAAACTCACCTCGCAAGTTGAACAGAAGATAAGGTCCGACTCAGAGTCTCATCTCTCTAACCGATACCTAATTCCATAAAATAACCAATTCCATCAAAATCCCAAAATACCCTCAAGGTCAAACTTGGTCACACTTGATCAAAGTCAAAGTCAAAGTCCATTGGTCAAACCCACTAAGCCAAAATAAGTCAACCCGGTCGAATTAACTCAACCGAGTCACTCACAAAGCTGACCCATGCGAGTATGCAGGGCGTACCCTGGAGGTACGCTTAGCATCCGATAAGCCTCGCATTGACCACCATCGGGGTGGTTGAGCGAGTACATGGGGCGTACTCCCACTTACGCGGGGCGTAACCTCGCAACCCCAAATCTTCATTAAGTGCTTTATGGCTTAAGCACTCAAGCCCATTTTTCAGATCCACGACTAATACACACCCTAGATTATAAAAGTTTCCAACTTTATGACTTTACACGCCTAATAAGAGCTTAACACAAGGTCTTAATCCATTAAGACCTCCTACAAGATGCATGGAGCAAAACCAACCACATGGACTTCATTTTTATGGCTAAGGACCCTTCTTAGGGTCTGAAAGGACAACTCAAAACGTCCAGAACATGCCATGCTCAAGATGATACTTTTGGGACCAAAAAGATGACATAAAACCCCCATATAGATCTACAAAATTAAGAGACAAATGTGCAAGCTTTATACCTTCAAAGGCTTGCAAATGAAAGATAAATCCCAGATCTAAAGTGCCTCTTTCTCCAAGTTGAGCTTGATCTTCTTGTTTCCTCTTCAAATCACACAAACACACTCTTTAATGCTTGAAATGTCCTCACAAGGTGCTTCTAGGGTTTCAAATCATGAAGAGAGGGTAGAGGTTGGTTAGGTGAAGAGAAATGAGGCCATAAAGATGCTTAAATACCACCCAAACCCTAAAAATTAGGGTTTCCATCTTTCTTTAGTATGCCCCGCATACATGAGTGTACGCCCAGCGTACTAGGGTGCGCCATAGTACGCTTAGCGTACTCCTCCTGCCCAAATTACAAGAATGCCACTAGGGATTCAAGGCACATTCTCTTGGAATTAGGGACTAAAATGTCATATAATAAACTTAAAGGGATAAATTTAGAAATACCTGAACATCGGGATGTTATAGGTGTGAGACCCGTCTGGACAGAATCATTTTTATTTTATGATATGTTTTTGATCAATTCTTTGGGTATTCTGTTAGAGGCATTAGAGTACCTGTGTGAAGGTGATTTTCCTTGGTTCATAGCTCCAGATAACTTGGACTAGAGGTGAGTCATTTCTTTTGTGGTTTAAGCATGAGTTTGGAAAGATAGCATGCACCTATACTTGTGTTCTTGTCTATTTGATGATATGTGATGTTATAAGTTGAATGTTAAGGGTTGAATATAACATGGTCATATGAAGTTATTGATGATGCAACTAAATTTAGGAGTCCTTTGTATGCTAGAGTTCTTAAATTAATAATTTGTTGCAATTTGAGAGAGTAAGGTCCATGCTAGAAATGAGGACTATTTGGAGAGTTAATTGTGATGATATGCATGTTAAAAAAAAAAATTTGTCACTCTTGAATGAAACTAGGATATGCATACTAGAAGTTGATTTGTTGAAAGGTGTACCTTTTCACATACTACTTATCGATGATATGTATATTTATGTGGATATGCCTTTGATGCGTGATTGGAGATGTAGTAGCTGATAGGTTTTGTATACTACAACATCCTATGGTGCACATACAACCCTAAATGCTTTGGATCTATGTTTTCTCTAATTATACATGTAATTTTGCTTCCAAAGCATTAAGCCTACAACTAGCATATAAATGACATAAACGACATAGAAATGAGTTGTAGAATTACCTCTTTGCTGTAGCTTGTAGTTTTGGCCTTTAAGAACTTAGCACCAATAATGTGAATGCCTCAAATGGAATCGCAACACACCTTGGACAAAGGGTGACTTTTGAGAGAGAATTCCTTGCTCTAAAAACGCCTCATATGAACTCCAAGAACATCGGTCACGATTTTAGCTATGGAGCAACATATATATATATATATATATATATATATATATATATTAGTCTCTTTTGATCACAAAATTAATTCCAATTTAATTCTTGATCAATACTAATTAAATCATATGATTTCATATTAATATATTAGAACTTATAATATATTAATAAATCATAAATAACCTCTTCTCAAAGATCCATCCTATCAAATTGTCCAGGTGATATGCAACCCAAATGGACCATGCTACTCTCTAGTCAAGTACATACCAATTATAGTTATGGGCTTAGACACCTAATCCAACAGTATCATACTTGGATAAGTCTAATAATTATTATTGCAAGTACGACTCCACAGCCCGACTAGCAATTGTAGCTCTTAAAAGCCGTTGTCGAACTCTGACCTAGTCAATGACGCGTCCATTAGATAAGGGATCATATATTCCTCCATTCTAGATATCATATGGACTGAGACATGAATTATAATCATTCTCTCTGTCCATCTAATGATTCCCGATTTCTGATTTATGACGACTGACTAATTGAACATATCAAATCAGTCCAGGCTTGGCAAAGCACTTAGGGGTGTCATCACTAAATCATAGAGGGGCCCATATATATCGCTTTTATCCCACTTTGGGTAAAAGGAATGGATAAATTTCGACTCAAATTCTTGCTTGTACTTACTCACCAAATTACACACAACAATATGTTTTATAATACCAAGTTACTAGTGCGTTTACATACGTCAATGTGCAACCGACTCGCAACTGCAACTCACATGTCTCCGTTTCAAGAATATAAGATATTATCGTCTCACAATCACTTGTGATAAAATCCATGAAGTGATTCAGATGAGTGTGGTTTGAATCCAATACTCGAATCTTATTCCAGGAGTACTCATAAACACTGCAGCCACCTTCTCCTAGACAAACTACAGACCCATTCATGACAGTCTTGCCTCAATACCTACTTCCAAAATATGATCGACTGTGGATGGTTTGAATAACCTAGTTATTCGGGAAGTAAAAACATGCAAAGTGAAACACAAGAATAATACTAATCCTATATCGCCCCAAAACCTATGAGTGTCATATTGATTACTCATTATTCATTATATAATGTTTCGAATAATCAACTCAATACTTGAATTAAACAATAGTTATGTCATGCTCCAAGCATGAACACTATGTTTGTCTATGGTCCTGACTTTGTGAAATAGATCAATCGTAAGCATTTCAATGACACTCATTTCACAATTCCAAATCTTTATTGCATGTGTAAGAATTCCAAATTCTTGTCATTGCTAAACTTTCATGTAATGCAACCTTTGTAATGTCATGGTATGAAAAGTCATAAAGACTTGACCAACGATATTACAAAATTTTCCACTGGAAATTAATAACAAAGCAATTCCAAGGAAGCGAAGTCTCAAATTCAAAGTACATTCCTTTGAACATCCTTCTTGCATTAAGTTTCCTAATCTTACACAGATTTAAAGAATAACTTCCACTTATGGAAACATTTACATATTCCCATTTTAACTATCACTTCTGAACAAGAGTTACCTCTTCTCAGAGTATGTCAATATGGTCCTTTCCAAAATTTTAAATGTACTTCCAATTGTCCATGAGCAACCAATCTTTGGTAAACCTCAGATTGTCCTCGACAATTACTTAACCATTTTAGTCATATACGGCTCTATTCCTTTTTCTCTCTTAATGCCCTAGGCATTTGGAAAAATTAGAACACGAGAATATTATAGCATATGCAATCGATCCTATTCCCGAAGCATATGGGATGCAATTCATAATGTCTAACATAAAGACATGATACTTGATCAGTCTTTTGTTATAATATTTCTATTTGCCATGTTCTCATAATTTTGATTATGAAGAGGGATTCCGCAATCATAATCAAATTTTGAGAACGCTATTAACATTTCCATATATATATATATATATATATATATATATATATATATATATATATATATATATATATATATATATATATATATAATTTCCTTATGTTGAATTCTATTTGCCATGTTCTCACAATTCGAACTATGAAGAGGGATGTCGTAATCATAATCGAATTTGAGAACGCAATTAACATTTCCATATATAGAATTTCCTTATGTTGAACCATTCCAACATAACATTCATATATATTTGACTAAATTTGATTAAAAACTCAATCTAATCTTTTAGATTTTGAATGAAGTATAATTTCCTCTCCCTTAATTATAGCAAAACAACTTTTTAAACCCTGCAACTTTGCGATTTGAAACCTTTTGTTTTTCTATAATTAACATTGCTAAATTGCAAAATTTTCCATAATAATTATGCTCCCACTAGCATAATAATTATTATACTACTAGCATAACACTTATGCTCCCACTAGCTTTGACATGTATTCAGAAATCAACTGGACTTCTAGAAATCAATACTTATTGACTTTCATTACCAAAGTTCAGATTTCTGATACGAGATGCTTCGATAAGACTTTATCTAGGCTTCTCAAACTCATACACCTTTCCTTAGATAGCTCACATGTGTGTCTAAATAATTTTAGAACTTACAACAATAAGTCTCAAATGTTTAGACCTTTGCCATTTCTCACAATTCGAACTATGAAGAGGGATGTCGTAATCATAATCGAATTTGAGAATGTAAATATCACAATTGCTAACTATTAAAATCTACTTAGTGAAAGCGTTTCCTCACAATTATTTTCATGAATTGGAGAGAAATCTTATGACACTTAGATTTTATGGTATATGTGTCCCTATCCATGTGAATTTGTCATAACCATAATCACAAGACAAGGTTAGTGACAAATCCAAACTCATATGGAGTGAACTTGTTCAATCTTAATTTCTTGCCACCTGGTAGCACAAGGGCCTACCATTGCTTCCAGGTTGTTATGCAACCAATTGAGAACTCTCAGAACTCACATGCATAGTCAACTTTAACTGGAATGGGCACAGAAACAAGAATATGTCAACACGATAGGTCACAAACCTCAAGTCGTGTGCTAGTGTTTAACAATAGGTTTATTCTTGATTAGTTCCTGAAACTTGTCAAGATCTTTAAGACTCCCACTAACCTCTTGGCATATAAGATTCTCTTGTCAAGAAACATTCCTTGACAAACAAATATTCAAGAGTTAGTGTGGTTTCTTATCAAGACAAACACTTCACACAATTGGCCTTAGTTGGTCTTTGTTTTATCCAAAACATCACAACTTACCAATTTCAAATGTACAAGAGTAGAAAACATGTTACTCTACATTTGATGAGTGTTATAAACCTTCTTAATTTAGTGTCACTCAAGGCACAAGCTTGGAGTATGACTATAAGACTTGTTTTTGGAACGAAGTATGACTCATCTTCTAGATTTAACCGTTTCAACAATTCACGATTCCTCTTCTTAGCCATGCAAAAGCACTAAGATATGCTTAGAGGATCAATTGTGACATGGTTTTCATAATCATTAAGATGATCATAAAACAAGATACTCAAGTACTCTCCCATCTTTTCAGATTGGAGAAACTTCTATCTTTCTACCTAATTTGATTATTCTCATTCGTTCTACCATACATTGAACTTTTCCAATGATTCAGAATTATACTTAAACTTTTAAGCATGACCATATTTACTAAACTTTAGTAAATCATGACGAATAGTCTTATCGTTCTTTGTGGTGGACCTGACCAGCGCACACCCAGTGTACCCGATCCCCTAGTCCTTCACTTGACTCACATATACATGTGAACAAGGAATCAGTTTAAATTTCCCAAAGACAAAGGTTCTCATCCATCACACAATACAAGTTGCACGATCCCAAGTTTCTCTCCAACTGAAACTTGGGTGATGAGAATCTTTCCTTATTTGGTAAATTTCGACATTACCACAAAACGAAAGAATCAAATCCATATTGAACATTGCTAGAATATACATAAACATCAATTTTCACAAATGCCATTGTAAGGAGATATAAAATAAAATAAAAACAAAAATTTTATTTATTTATAAAATGCAGAAAACTTTTCCTTACAATGCAATTACAAATGAAAACTACGTTACTACATATTTCTAAGCAATCTATCATAACTCTTTAAGCAGCAGCTCAAGAATCTGATCATCGAACCATGCGATCGAAATCCATTTCTTCACGATCAGACTCAGCCTACTCTTTTTTTAAGCTTCCTTTGATTCTACAAAACATCAAAATGTAATTGCATTACATCATGTATTAAGAATCTCCAATTAGGAACTTAATAGAGCTACATAGTGGATTTTACCTAAAGTAGAGAGTCATACACTCTGACTTTACCATCCTTGTGATCTTTCAGGTAAATATGGCAGCTTCGCATCCAATGCCCCTTCTCTTGGCAATAGAAACATATGGACTCTTTTGGAATGGTACACGAGACTATCTCAGACTTAGTCTTTCTCTTTACCATTTGGTCAAGTGACTTGACCATGGACGATCCCTTTCCATTGGGAGAAGAAAGCTTTTCTGGACTTCCAATGTTACCATTGTCAATGTCCATGGAAGTTTGAGGAGTAGATCTTCCAATCAAATTTGCTTTACCAGTGCGTCAAATCATTGCTGATTCAGCAGCAACGGGCAAATAGGTAAGATCGATAAGGGTCATGCCGTGATCTCCCATATAGTAGTCCTTAAAGAACTCGCGATATGACTTAGGAAGTGACTGGAGAACCCAGTCAACAGCCAACTTCCTTGAGACTTCGACACCCAACTCTCCCAGCTTGTCAATATGTAACTTCATCACCAAGATGTGAGTACACACAGACTTTCCTTCCTGCCAATAGGGCTTTGAGAGACCTTGAACTTGTGGGTTAGGGAGAATTATTGGAGGAGGTGGAGGAAGTGAAGTTCCACTACAGCACGAAGAAGGGATTAATCTTTCACCTTGATCGCCTTGTGGAAAATCATCCTTATAAGGAAAGCTTTTTTCAAAAGATTCGGGAAGACCATCGTTGTCCGAACTTAGACATTTATGAGGGAGAAATTCAAGTTTAATTGATTTTAGTCCTTAATATAACACCCAACATGAAATATTAAGGCTAGGACCCAACACAATATTTTACAATTTGGAAGAGGGATGCCGTAATCCAAACTGAAAAATATTTGAAGGTAGGTAAATGACGATTTACCAATTTCCACCAAGAAAAACGAAAAAGATTTTAGGTTTTAAGTGAATTGAAACTCCTAGATCCTTTGAGATTCATTGAACTTTTGAATGGCATTTTTAAATCTCAATTGTGCCCTTCAAGTTTGTGACTGGGATGTCGAGGATGATAAACAAGGTGTGAATAACCATGCAAATTAGCTTGGTACACTTAATGTTACAGATCACCTAATTAATGTGCCGGTTAACCACACACGCTCCATTTATCTATGATTAACATCAAGGTACCCTTTGCCACACACTGTCAGCCCCAGATTAGTGTGCCGGTTAACCACACGCGCTCCACTAACAACTTAACAAGGTGCAAAGTGCAATTTCATGGGTTAGCACCAAATTCACATTTTTCCTAAGTAACTAAGATTAGGAATTTATAAGTGTTTAGTTACTTAGTATTTCATTACACTTTTAATGAGAATTATTATCCTTTCAAACCCGTTCGGCTAACGACCCTCCACCAGTCAAAAAAGCGGTGGGTGAGAGTGGACACCCATTAAACTGCCATTTTATAGGCAGTAACCTTATACCCCCTTATAGACCGGCTTCGTGAATGAGGCCTACTAATGGTAAGACTAACTTTACTCTTATACATATATATATATATATATAAATATTAAACCTATAATATTATAATAGTATAAGGGTTGAATTTTACACTTTTAAAATTATAGGGTTTGGAACTAAATGTTTCAAAGTGAGACATTGCATTTACAAATTCCAAAACTTGAGGGCAAATTTGGAACTATTCAAAAACTTTTGGAATCCATAACTTATGAGTTTAATATAGGTTTTATGAAAATACTCTTGACATTCCATAACTTGAGGACAAGTTATGGAGTTTATAAAAACATTTATGTAAAAGACTCTTCATGTTCCATAACTTGAGGACAAGTTATGGAAGACATAAACCCATTTTATGATGACATTTAAAAATGAGACTTTTCACTTTCCATAACTTGAGGACAAGTTATGGATTTCATTAAAAACATTTAGATCAAAAATTGTAACTAACAAAATCAAACAATTCGCCTATGATCTAATTAAACTCGTAAGTTAAGATAATTCATATCAAACAAGTTTCAAGAAATTAGCCTAATCATATAAACTAATATAAATCATGAAACTTTGAAAATTATATTTTATTTGGATGAGAATCATCATTACCATATCAACAAAATCAGATTTTATGAAATAAAACATTTCGTGGTAATGATTCTAATCCAAAACAGGTCAAAAAAACTCGAAAATCTGCTCGTTGGAGCACCAACTCGGCGAGTACATAAACTGGACTAGTCGAGTTGGAACTTTTCTGAGTGGACCCGGCGAGTTCACTATCCAGAATGCAGAAAATTCGATTTTTTTGCTTTGAAAACCAATAAAACATCAAGTATAGTGGAAAACAATCCTAGGCTATGATACCACTGATGGGTTTTGTATACTACAACATCGTATGGTGCACATACAACCCTAAATGCTTTGGATCTATGTTTTCTCTAATTATACATTCAATATTGTTACCAAAGCATTAAGCCTACAACTAGCATACAAATGACATAAACGACATAGAAATGAGTTGTAGAATTACCTCTTTGTTGTAGCTTGTAGTTTTGGCCTTTAAGAACTTAGCACCAATAATGTGAATGCCTCAAATGGAATCGCAACACACCTTGGACAAAGGGTGACTTTTGAGAGAGAATTCCTTGCTCTAAAAACGCCTCATATGAACTCCAAGAACATCGGTCACGATTTTAGCTATGGAGCAACATATATATATTGTAGGATTCCAAGGGTCATGGGTAAACTCTAATCCATACCCATGGGTTTATGATCCATGGTTCATGTGGCCCAACTCTTTATGTATCCATACATAAACTTACTCCAACATGGATCATAAGCCCAAACATATATATAACTAATTTACACAATTAGTCCCCATTGATTTAATTAGTCTCTTTTGATCACAAAATTAATTCCAAATTAATTCTTGATCAATACTAATTAAATCATATGATTTCATATTAATATATTAGAACTTATAATATATTAATAAATCATAAATAACCTCTTCTCAAAGGTCCATCCTATCAAGTTGTCCAGGTGATATGCAACCTAAATGGACTATGCTACTCTCGGGTCAAGTACATACCAATTATAGTTATGAGCTTAGACACCTAATCCAACAGTATAATGACATGGTTTAAGTTTAATTAAATCAAGAGTATAGTTTAATTAATAGATTAAACCACTTAGTATTTTAAAAGTTTAAAATACACTCTTATACTAGAACCCAACAGTAGCTCAGCTGGTTAGAGTAACGGATGGAAAATACTTGTGTCAGTGATTCAAATCCACTTGGATTAACTATAATAATAATTCACTAGCATGATTAATAATGGTAATGGTGAGGTGTGTGTTTCGCCCATGTGAAAGGATTAATTAATTTAAAATGGGAATATACATATCGGGGTTAAAAGAGTAGCAACCTAATTTAGGTTCGTGCCCTTATGGGATATCGCAGTGGAAGGATATCGTTGGAGGAAAAGAGCTTAAGCCAAGTCGACGTCGAATGATTTTCTAGTTGACCATTTCGAGACATGGTCCGGGTACACGTACGTGTACAGGGACTGGAGTGATGTCGGTGATCTTGGATGCCATGTATAAACATCACATTTGGGTGTAGATATGCTCGCGGAGGTACCAAATACCACCCTCGAACGACAATGCATCATGCTCTTACATGCAAGGTCAGAGTAGTGAAGGAGGAGAACCAGGGATAGTGTTACGGGTGGGAGTCACGCCCCATTTGGTGCACTAGGTCGCCAGGTCACGTTAGTAGCGAACGGGGTCTTTATTTGGGGAGTGTTAGCGATAAAATAGACCTAAGTTAGCGAGGGACATTAAAAGTAATTAAAGTGAAATAAATAAATTAATAATTACTGCGGTGAAAGAATGTCTGGATTAATGTATATATGTATATGTTAATAATTATCGACGTATGTTGCATGGATTGATGTGTTTGCACGAGTTGACATGATGTATGTGTATGTTTTGTTTCCATGCTTTTGTGCTTGAGATTGACTCACTGTGCTGATGCTGACACTTGTTTCTTGTTTGCTGTTGTGGCTTTTGCATTGGTACATGTATTTTGATATTGATGGCCCGTGATCAGGTTAGAATCTTTTGGGTAGTTATAGTCTTTTGCTTAGAAGTGATGATATCAGTTTAATACTTCATGTGATGTTTCATTTACTCTTGGTTTTGATGTTTGTTTGGTTGGGTTTTTTTACAACTTTGGATTTTGATGGATTATTTTTTAAAGATTTTTCTAATTAACCATTGGTGATATTTTTATAAGACTTCCGCTAACGTTTTCTGATAATAATTGTTTAAAATAAAAGAAAATTTCGGGTGAAAAATCATGGTGTTACAATATATATGTCGACATATCGTGTGACGAGTTGAGGACGGTCCAACTTTGTGTTGAAGGTCAAGATACTCGGAGCGGACCAGCTTTATGCTAAAGGCCAAGGGTGGACCAACATTATGTTGAAGGTCATGGGTGGACCAATTCTATGCCGAAGGCTGAAAGGGGCAGACCAGCCTTGGGCTGAAGGCCAATGTTTGTATGCTTGCATGTACTGTGTGATGTATGGTATTTTGGGGAACTTGTTAAGCTTTGGATTACAGTTGTGGATCAAATGTTCCGGATACTTCTGAGGACCGTGGGAAGGCGAAGGCGTAACTATACACATTCATCAGCAACTTACATGTTTGAGATTTCGCATTGTTTATGATACTCTGATTTTTGGGTTTATGTCTTATAGAACAAATGATTTTTACGATGTTTGATTTATGAAAATGAATTTTATCCTATTTATAAATTGAAAATTTTATTGTGAAAATTGGGACGTTACAATCCTCCTGCAACCTTTGTAGTGTGGGAAATTTGTAACCGTTCCTTTATCTCGTTTTTTATGTCTCTCTTGTGCCGCATACAGTCATGGCAATTCGCGTATTCGTGTCGTTTTCATGTGTCAGACACGAATTTGACACGACATGAATACACGTTGAGAAATAAGCTTTATCTCCCTTTTTAAGATGTATTCATGACATGTCGTGTCACACATGAATTCGTGTATTTGTGTCTCGAATTGCCAGGTCTACACAACACTAGTGAACGACTAACCCCGATGTATAATATGTGTATCTATATAACGTATATATGTTTTAGGTTTGAGGCGTATAATGCGATCGGGAAGCAAGAACGTTTAACTATGGTGATTACCCACTTACTTCTCATTTTATCGCAATAACGATCGAGTAAGGGATTGAAAGAGAGTGCACAACTGTTGTGAACTAATATGATGGTACATAATATCTAGGGTGACTGTGTTCTACATAATCCGACAACGAAGTTAACAAAAAGTGTTATGAAAAAACAACAATGGTATTTTTTTAACATTTTGGAAACTTCAATGATATTTTTTGTACGAGATGTGTACTTCGTTGGTATTATGTGTACAAACGGTATACTTCAATCGTATTTTTTGTACTTAAAAAAATAATAGTATTTTTTGAACATTTTGAAAATTTCGTTACCCTTTTAAATCATTTTTTTCGTTACCTGAAATAACCGGTTACCACAAGGTTTTATTAGAACACATGTGCATTTCGTTGGTATTCTGTGTACAAACTGTATATTTAATGATATTTTTTATGATACAAAAAAATAATATTTTTTCTAGTAATTTGAAAACTTCGTTATACTTTTAAATCATTTTCCTTTTTTAATATAGTTTTTTTCGTTTTAGTAAATTTAGTAAATTAGGGTGGTTAATTAGCTAACCCAATAAAATACGAATGAGTATTTTCCATACAAAATCCAACTTTAAGCAAATACTTGGAACTGCTTAAAAGTTAAGGGTCTTTTTCGTAGTTTTCGTAACTTAACTTTGTCTTTTTAGCCACAAAATCTGAACAAAAATCAGAGATTGTTCCTCAACTCCGCCATGGCGTTGCCATTCAATGTTTCTCAAAATCATTTCTTTTCATACGCTCATACGACACGATTCCGAGCACCATGCATCAATAGCAGACACCCACGAAGGTTAAGCGTGATGAATTCGAAGAAGAGCTGTTTGAGGTGCAACACTCCATATCAAGACAAAGATAACTCCGCATCTGCTTGCTCTTTCCATGGCCACGCCAATGGTAAATTGTAAATTAAATTTTTTCCTTGTCAATTAAGCCCTTTATCTTTCCTTCTAATTTCTTAATATACAGCAGTCGTTATCGTTTTTAATTGTAATTTTGTTACAAAACGTTAACACGTCATAACATACTTACATGAACGAAATCTTGAATATCCTGAATCCTGATACAATGATAAGGTAAGATCTTTGTAGATGATTCATAGTGCTAGCTAGTTGTTTGGAATCTTTATTTTTACCTATAATAACAAAGTACTTATATTTGTTTAGCAATAATGGAATTTATAACTAATCTGGGCATAATTGTATGTAGAATTTGTGTAGTAGCTTATAGATTTTATTTCTTGAAAATTGAAGTTAGAGATATAAAAGGAAGCTTCATTCAATCATTTTATCAAACACTAATTGTGCAATCGGAATATGCATTACATTATTACATATATTGGTGGTAAGAGTAAAACAAATTGATTTCTCGCGCAATTTGTCCTTTCAAATAAAGGCCAGCTTACATTTTTTGCAGCCATGTTACTGATTTATATAACCATGTTTCAGTTTGTTACAAATTTGAAACAAGAAATCCACTTTGATGCATAAATTGTTAAAAAAAAACATAAATTTAGAGTGTGGTTGATGTGTAGGTGATAGAGGATTATTGGCATTGGCTCCACCTCACCAAGGGATTGATGGTGAATGGAGTGATGGGTCAGGGGTAATTGTGTACAAATGGAATGAGAAAAGTGATCGACCAAATACTGGAAGGCCAAATTGGAAAAAGAGATGGAGTTGTTGTGGTGTGTATGATGAGAATGCACCACCTTGTCGCCAAGGTTGGCATGTTTCCTATGATGACGGCTTTACTTTATACTAAAATTATATTGAGATAATATGATATTGCATTATATTAGATTTTTAATGTGTATGTTAAATGTTTTATATATAGTTCAAGCATCTAAGCATCTTGTATATGCATTCAAACCTGCTTTTATTAAGGCTTATTCTTTTTTCTTATTTTTCCCCATTAAATGATTCCAAGATAAACGATGTCTAGAAAATCAAATGTACTTGAACCCATTGACTATTTCTAAAAGTATAACACCATGTTTAGGAAAAATGTAATCGTTAATAGGATTAAATGCAAAAAGTAGCAACCTATTTTCACTGATTTTGTTTATTATAGCGTTTTTTTCTATTTTTTACCATTACAAAATTGTACCTTAAAATATCGTCATAGTCACAGCCCTATTAACCACTTATTTAAGTCATTTTCACTACCATAATTGAATAGATTATCCCAGCAATAATCTGAAAAAAAAAAAAAACAAACAAACTACAATGTTATATTTTGGTGGGGTTTTCAAACTACAATACGATGTTGTTAACAAAAAAAATTAAAGTAGGATGCTATAACATGCAAATGAAAATAAAGTTACAGGTGACATGTAAATAAAATGTTCTTGAACCCGTTTTGACTATTTCTAAAAGTATAACCAACACCATCTAGGCCATATGTCATTATTAAAGATATGAAGAAAAATGTAATCTTTAATAAGGAATATATGATTTACTACTAACAATATATTATACAAACACATGATCACAATCATTAGTTCATTCTCACACAATCAAAATCGAATCATTTCTATCCAACAGTCTTGAAAGATTCATGAATATGCTTCAATGTTTCTTGGTCTTTTTTCCACTCTGCTGCAGGGGCCATTACAAAATGTGCATACAATTTGTTCCTTGCACATGTAACTGAAATCAAACTATGTGCACTAGGGCTATCGATCTCATACACATAATACACCTGCCCTTTATCATCTTTTGTCTCTTCAGAGCTAACGCTATCTGCTCCGGCGATCAAATCCTGCAAATTGACATCGGAAAGTGCCAAATTGTTCAGAACTGCTTCTTTTGGGGCTAATTGCCGGAGTCCGCCGAGGAAAGTCAGGTACTCTTTTTCGGTTCTCTTTTTGGGGTTGTAGAATTCGCTATCGGTTCCATTGGTTCCCTTCTCAACTTTTGATACGAGTCGCTCTTTCCAGCCTTGTGGGATGTCGTAGATGTATTCGGCTGAGGTTTTCTTGTCGGAGTTTCCACCGTAGCCGCCGTAGTTGGCGGCGCTCGCGGCGGTGCCGTAGTATGTGGCGTAGGATTCAGCGGATAGGGCGGGAGGGATGGTGGTCGCTATGATGGTGGCTGCTGCTAATGCGGTTGCAGTTAAGGCGGTGGTGGTTAAGTTTGGTAATTGTAGTTTGGTGGTGGATCGAATAGGGAGGTGGGGAGAGGAGGTGGAGGAGGAGGATGCGGCGGCGACGGTGGTGGCGGTGGTGAGGAGGGCGGAAGGTGAGAAAATGGTGGCCATGGGATCGTAAATTGGATCGTCGAATTCGTTTTTGGCTAAGTTGTTTGTGGGTGGGTGTGTTTATTTGTCAGCTGATGTGTGATAAGAGTGATGGATTTTTCCTTATCCAGAAGTTGGGTATTTAACAATAATGGTCCCTCAATTTTTGGCATGGTGTCGTTTTATGCACAAAACCAAATATACTATCTCACTTGTGCCAAGTGAGTTTTTGCATTGATAAACGATCGTTAAAACATTTGTAATCTTTTATCTTGGTATTATACAATGTTCGAAATAATGTTAGACGTGTTTTGGCATCATGTGTAACGTCCTAAAATTTCAAAGAAAATTTTTCATTCAAAATAAAAGCATTTGTTCCAATTTCATTTTCAAATATCGAATAATAACCATTTGTTCAAAACCAACAATCACGATTCAAATCAAGAGTATCAAAGATAGTAAATCAAAAGTGTGGAAATCTCAAAACATATCCAAGGATGTCATGCAATCACGTCGTGTCATTCCCTTTGCTTCTAGAACAACCTGCAACATTCAACTTAAAACTGTAAACACGAATCTTAGTGAGTTCCACAAAATACTATATACATAGCATGATCCTATGGGTATATTTCAACTCTATAGACACAGCCCATGTGAATGTTATGATTCAACCATAGTCTTACAATCACTTTCGTTGCCACAATCTGACTACAATATTTCCTAATTTGATCTAACAATAGTCTTTCATGCAAGTCACAAAAACAAACAAGCATACCATGACATCTAATGTCCTACATAACATAGTGAGAAGACGCACCTAATCAAAGAGTTGAAATCAACTACATGGAGTCCAAGGAATCAGCTACGCGGACTACCTAATCAATCATAGTCTAAAACTCCGTTAATAACTCAAAACCTCCAATTTGACCAAAAGTCAAATAGGTCAAAAAAAAGTCAATGGTCATTATGTCGTGACCCATTAATAGTCGTTTCATGATCACTAGATGCCAAAATAGTTAGGAAAAACTCAAAGGTCGCGATGTGAACCTTAAGCTTGTCGTGCCACGAAAACTAGCATAACAACCTTCCTCGTTAAGGACTTAATCCATTAAGTTCAGAAACCTAAATCTCATATCTAACTCTTCTAAGTGGCTTAATGGATAAAGTTTCCAACTTTATCCATTCTCATGTCCAAATCTCTTCAAAACTCTAACCCCAACTTTATGATGATCAAAACTCATGCATGGATTAAAGGGAATGAATGCATGAAAATGATAAGTTTTCTATATACTTCATAGATCAATTATCATGGCAGCGGAAACATACAAATTTAATCTAAGGCAAGAAAACTCGAAAACCTACAAGGATCTTTAACTAAATTGATATTAACAACTACAAGATGGATATAATTTACTAACATTTAACATGACCAATTTGGTTAAAGACCTTTGATGTAGATTTCAAATTCTTCAAGAAGCCAAGGAAGAGTAACCAAAGTAGGTTCTAATGGTTCAAACCCAACAATACCAAACTATTTGATGTAAGAAAATAACCCTTGGAACAATAAAGATAGACCAAAGAGTTAAAGAGAGAATAGAAACTCTAAGGATGTTAGAGTATGACAAATTCTAGAAGTACCTGCAGGGGGTATTTAAAGTTTCCGGTTTCTTGGAAAGAACACATATTTGAATAATTAAATAATCATATTTAATTCAAATTCAAATCATTTCCTTATCTATACCCTTGGACAAAAATCCAAGCGTTTATCTCTTATAATTTCGTTCACCCTCTTAAGGGATCCAGAATGTTCCAATTATTCAACTATTGAACAATTAACATTCAGTCAATGCATCTTTTAATTAGAACAATTTAATTTCATATTAGTTCTAATTAATTCCAATTAATTCCAAACTAGTTTCTAATTAATTAATCTTCAAATAAATACTTAATAAATTATTTGTATCTCTCTTTTATAACATTCAAATACTATTTGGTTCATTGAGGGCAACCTAAAAAGGGGCCTATTACTAATGGATAGTCTTACCGATTTACTTATGACATTAGACACTATTCCAACACTCTCTCACTCTGACAAATCATCAACTACATTTGGTCACAAGGCTCCCACTTAATCAGCAAAGTGTGCTTCCTTAGCAATTTTTGGCCTCTGATCATATCAAGAATCAGCCCTTAGATAAGTGATCAATTATTCCTTTGTTTCTAGAAGATATCATTGTGAATTGAGTCATTGATTATAAATCAATCTAACAGTTCAACATCATGTTTTTCGCTTTCCATTTTCTAATGATCAATCAGACTACTATTTGAACACATCAATTTAGTTTGGATCTGGCCAGGTACGTTAAATATCAACACAAAATCGTCGAGTGGCCTAGGGACATCACTTCTCCTGTTAAGGCTGAAGGAACAGATAAACTTTGACTACATAGTTTTGTCTACTTGTTAAATCATGCATGGATTTATCCATTATGACCACCGGTTATGGATAGCGTTAGAGCATGACCTATGTACAACCAAATCGTATGCAAAGAACTCAATGTCTCTCCATTGTAAGAATAAAAGATATTATCATCTTAGAATTACTTGTGATTGAATCTATTAAGTAATCTCTATGAGTGCCAGTTATTCCAATATTTAAATCTTTATTAAATACTCATGAATGTAGTTACATTCTCCATGTTATGTCTAATCACTATAGACATTCTACTAACACTTCATGACAATCTTAAGTCAATACTTACTCCCAAGAGTATAACTGATTGTGGGGTTTTAAATAAACTAATATTCGGGAAGTAGGTTCTAAACATGAAAAAGGAGAACACAGTGATAAAATAACTGAAATGACTGGTCTTTATCGTATATTAAGATCACTACTTAATAAATGCCAAATCAGATTAAGAATTTATATTGCTTAAGTTCTCATATTTAAAAGAACCTATTCAAAGTGGGTTCTAGTCAAATCTTTTGCAAATCAAATGCCTCGTGACCAATTCTTACTACCAGACTTGTTGACTTAGCAAATGAATCGACAAAGTTTTTCTTTCGATATGATTTCATTGACTATGATGCTTCACCTTTGAACAACTATCAAATGTAACTATACTTACTGAGTATAAGTCATGCGAGCTTGTGTGACTTTGGGATCTATAATTGAGGTAAGTTCACCCTTTCAATCACAATAACCTTCAAAAGGACCATCAATGATTGAATTTCAACAAAGATATCACTAATAAATCTCTTTTAGTTACATAGTTTCCTTTGCATTATAATTCATTACAATATACTCTAAGTTTATTGTTAAATCTAATATGGTGTATTTCTTGGTACACTTCCAAGCTAACACTTCACCATTTAATAAAATCACAAATTCCGACTGAAAACGAAATAGTCTTTATTAGTGTGGAACTCAATATCATTGTAACCTTTATATTGATCTCTTCCATACTATGATCATATCCTTTTTCATCCTAGGACACTAAGGAACATACTTGATTTTGATTAAATGATTCTCATCAATTTGATTTGATATGTCCTGTCATGCTCGAGGCATACGAGTCATCAGATTTGGTATGTGTCATGACATACAAGAACTAGGACATTAGCTCAATTTCATGCCACACATTATCAAATATTTCGAGTTACCTCGAGATTTCATGTACTTTAGCTTATCCTAATGAGTTGCTTAGATCTATCTCCATTGATCAACAAATTCAGTATGTGTATTGTTTCTCCCATGTGATTCAAAGGGAAACAATTTTCAAACAAAGGCAAGCTTTTACACTTGCTACGTTAGAACAATGTTTCCCATGAATTGAATATTATGCATATACATTACAATGGTGACAACAGTACTCCTACTAGCATTGACATATGCATGGCTCATCTTCATTTCTCGAAATTCAAACTCCTTGAATATTCTCATTAAAACAAAGATCCTAGTTACTCCCACTAACATTGACACACACACACACACACACACACACACACATATATATATATATATATATATATATATATATATATATATATATATATATATATATAATAAAAGAATTACTTTTTTGCCAAGTAGCATCCCTTTAGCTCATTTGAAGATAAAGTTAATTTAATAAAATGCCATTTTATTTTGTCAAAATAGGAGTAGTTGATTTCTTTGCTTTCCAACTCATTTTAACTCTTCGTTATGACAAATGGTATCCAAGAAATCATCTCCATTCCGAAAAATCAGCAATTAATGTTTAATCACTAAGAAAATTTGACATACTTTATTATTTATTAGCATAATATGAACCGATTTCATTCCAGTATGCTCATTTGACGTTTAAATAGTTTATCAACAGTTAATATTTATCCAAGAAATCAACGTTGTTGATCTCCTTGCTTCACATGGATTGAAATCTTCCCCATTTCACTTTTTAATCAATCCTAGATTAATTTCTTTTATAACATTCTATCAATAAATTCCTAACAAATCAACACCTTCACCCGACCTTTGGCCTCCTACAAGTAGTATTTTCCCTTTGCACCCTTTCTCTATGACTCCATCGCCAATTGTTTGTTCATTTTCTTGAAAAAATTGATGAAGGTTCGATGGTCCTTACTTTTAGCGAGTTACAACCTTGAAAAATAATGACATATTTCTATTTCTTTGTTTTTACAGGTGTATTAGCACAACAAGATAGTGAACTTCTTTTTTGGAATGGATAATGATTTCATTATCCCTCATTTAATAAGCATTTTGATTTAATTTTTATATCCTCATTTAACACTCACTTATCATGCATAATTCCTTATTTTATCTCTATGTATTTGTTTCATTTTTTTGTTTGCTGGTAATAAGTTTGGTTTTATATTTGGATTCTACTTATATAATGACAGGGCAGGCGGAACAAAACATCCCAAACACCTCCTTAAACATGGACATGTTAATATGAGTTGTCATTTCGAGTATTTTAACATTAGACCTGTTAATTTGTAAAAATCTTTAATGCAAGTACATTGTTGTTCCAACATTTAGTCCTAAACTATTTGGATATGTTTGTATGTCTTGATTTATAGGTTGCATATAATAACAATGTACTCAAAATCTACTATTTCTACTTAAAAATTGTTGTGTTCGTTTTAGGATAAATAATCTGGCCAACATCATAGAATAAAGGGTCAGATGAGTTTTTTGACGTTTGTGGTCATATAAAAGATATTATTTACATCCACTTTATCATACAAAGTTTAAAAAAAATATTTGAATAATATAAAATAAAATCAAGGTTTAATATATGAATAATGATCTTAAAAGTAAATCTCAATAAATTTTATTAACCAAAAGCTATAACATCTTAACGAGTGGATTACACACACATCTATCGGGATTTTAGCTGCATGTTTTAGGGAAACCACATCTTAACTTTTTTAAAACTTCAACATAACTCAATTACATTTGTATGTTTTGTACTAAATTTGTTAATAAAATGGGGGTTGTATGGGATATTCCAGATTTGTGAATTAGAGCTTGTACATGGGAAATACCTTAGGATTTGGCTGCAAGTCAAAGACATGCAATATGATTAATTACTTCAACACAATGCGTGAGAAAGAAAAATAAGAGGTTGTAAATTAGACTGGATAAACCACTACATAGTTAAGCTCTGTTCAAACCAAGGAAATTTACCAATAGGGCCGTATCGTAATATTATGGATATGAATTCTGGTCTTGAACGTTTTGCTGCAGTACTTCAATCTCCTAAATCTTGGGTTAGGAACGTTGTTCCATAGATAAAAAATAAAGACACTATTGGTGTCATTTATGATAGAGGTTATATTGGCATCTATCATGAATGGTAATAAAAAAAATGTTATTTTTATTTAACACATCATCTTATCACAAAAATGAAGTTGTTCTTTTTTTTTTTTAGGTGTGAAACCTTCTCCACATACCTTAAGACATATGATCAAATTCATGCTCATGGTATTTTCAACTTGTACAAAGACAAGTAAGTTGCTTTCTAAATGGGAGAAATCATAGGAAATAGCAACATATTTAATTTACTTTTCTTTTTATACATAATGTAAGTGGGTTGCTATTTTCATGTAATATTTTAGAGTTTTTAATGAAAATACATACTTGCAGGTGTAGCTATAAAGATATTGTTTTCATAGGAAATAGCAACATATTTAATTTACGATTTCTGGAATATGAAGTTACAACGTTATTTCATGTTTTTAAATTAACTGGATAATTTAAATAAATAGAAGTACAATACTATTAACAAAAATTAATGTGAAATGTTATTAACTAAATTATGGTTAATTTTTTTATTTAGACTACGTTTTTTATAGTGTATGTTATTTAAATTTATCACCCGTTTAAATTTATCCCCCGATGTTGGTTCTATTAAATGCTCATATCAGCTGATGATAGTCTTAATCGATGAAGTAATTTATGGTGTGCCATAAAAATTTATTGCTATTGTCTGCTTGGTGGGTGTAGTTTTTGTCGAGGTTTCAAGGTCTCATACAAATCAATGAACGGATTTCGTTTGTTTGAATTCTATGTTTTCAATGATTGATACGTGTGATGTACATATATGTTGGGGGATACTTACTATGGAAGATCTTCTCTTGGGGACATTCTTGGAAATATAAGTGGTTGTTTTTGTAAAGTGTAACGGGGTTGTTTATTGCTTTTTAGTGTTAAAATTTTGTATCAAAGGCTTAAAGTTTTAGTTTTTAATCATGGGCTTTAGTTTGACTATCTATGTATTTTGTTATTTTGTTTGTGTCAGCTTCATACCAAATTTATGGTTAATAAAGTTTTGATGTTCCAAACAAACTATCGCTTAATAATCTTTTATTGTTTAAAACATGTTCACTGAACCCATCAAGTGCTCAATTGTCCCAATGTTATATACGTTTTATATTGTAGAATTTTTTTTTTTCTAATTTCATATACAAAGTTTGATGTATAAAAAATAATTATTTAGTACAAGCTAAAATTGCTTTTTAATGTTAAATTTTTTTTTATGAACAGTGTTTTTTTGTTACTCGTGGTTTCCATGGGCATTAAACTAGTGTGTGTGTGTGTGTGTATATATATATATATATATATATATATATATATATATTTATCTTGTCTTCATTTCTCGAAATTCAAACTCTTTGAACTTTCTCATAGAAATAAAGATCCTAATATCCTCCACTATCTTCACATACCTTATGGTCCACCTTCGTTTCTCGAAATTCAACCTCCTTAAATTTTGTCATTGAACCAAAGATCCCATCTTGTGAGATGCTCGCTCAGTTCTTAAGTGAACTTCACAAGCTTACACATTCTTCACAATCTATATCGGTTCGACTATGTGTTAGTTCTCATCCATATTTGTTATCTTCTTGAACATCCACTAGCACTTACAGTTTTAAGGGCAAGTGTTAATCAACCAATATTTCAAACATTTGTAGACTGAATATTGCTCTCCATGTCCTTATCCTATTATGTAGCATTATAGGGTCTGTCGTAGCTTCCAATAGCTGTCATACTTTGATTGTTATCTATCAGTGACTCATATTACCTTAGTAACATAAAATATTTTTGACTTTGTATATGTCGTCATCTATCAATTCTATTAGGAATAGTTGGAGGTATGTCAGTTTCCTCAATATCCATTTCATTATCGAATTAAACGCTATGACCAACTTTTGGTTCTTTATTGGTTGACTCTTGAATCTTATCAAGATCAACATGGCTCCCACTATCTCTTTTGGATATCAGCTCACTCTCTTTGGAAGATTGTCCTTTGATCAACAAATATTTTGTTCTTAAAGAGTTGTAAAACAATTACCCAAAAGTTTTGTTGGGATGTCCAACGAGATAACACATCTCTATTTTAAGTCCTAGATTATTTTCTTACATCAAATAGTTTGGTATTGTTGGGTGTGAACTATTAGAGGTAACCTATTTTGGTTACTCTTCATTAGCTTCTTGAAGAATTCGAAATCTACACAAAAGGTCTTCAAGACAATTGGTTTTGCTAAAAGTTAGTAAATTCTATCCCTTTTGTAGCCTTACAGGGCCTGCCATAGCTTCTTATAGCCGACATACTCTGATTGTTATCTACCAGTGACTCATGTTACCTTAGTAACATAAAATCTATGCGACTAGGTATATAACGTTTTCAATCAAGTCTGTTAGGAAGAGTTGGAGGTATGTCAGTTTCCTCAATAGCCCTTTTAATCTCGAATTGAACACTACGACCAACTTTAGGTTCATCATTGGTTGACTCTTGAATCTTATCAAGATCAGTGTTGTTCCCACTATCTCTTTTGACTAAGGAGTTAAAGAGAGAAGAGAAACCCAAAGGATTTTTAGAGGGACAAATTCTAGGAGTGCCTGGAGGGGGTATTTATAGTTTGCAGTTGCTTAGAAAGAAATCAGATTTGAATAATTAAATAATCAGATTTCATTCAAATTTAAATCCTTTCTTTATCTCTACCCTTGGACGAAAATTCAAGGGTTTTTCCATTAGAATTTTGTTCACCCTCTTAAGGGATCCAAAATATTCCAGTTATTCAACTACTAAACAAGTAACAATCAGTCCATGCACCTTTTAATTAGCATAAATGAATTCCAATTAATTCCAAACTAGTTATAAATTAATTAATCATCAGATGAATAATTAATAAATTATTTCTTTCTCTCTCTTATAACATTCGAATACTATTTTGTTCATTAATGGCAACCCAAAAAGGACCCTGCTACTAATGGATAGTCTTACCGATTTAGTTATGACATTGGACATTATTCCAACATGAAGCGTAATGTTTAAGAGTTCTACAAACTCCAAGAACACCAAAGAAATGGATCAAAAGGGACCAAAATGACATAATAAATAAATCTAGGGAAATAGAGATCAAGATTGCAACTTTATACTCATAAATGTCCATAAATTTGAATTGGAAGTTGGATCTAGGATTGAACAAAGCTTCTTAGCACCAAATGACCTTACTTCACCTTCAAGCTTCACCAAAACACTAAGCAACTTCTAGAACACAAGGTAGAAATAGCTAGGGTTGCAAGGAAATGTTCTCTGATGATGGAGGCTAGTGAAATGAGGAAACCCTAGGGGTTAGTGCTCGTAAATAAGGCCCAAATTTTGAGATCTAGGGTTTGGCCCATCAAACCCATCGCACCGCTAGTTTCATTAAACATCGCGCCGCTACAGTCAAACCTCACACCACTACCAGCAAAAATCCCTAACACTTAATTAACTTAAAATTAAAGAATTTAAAATACTAACCGGGAAAACGGATGTTACAAAATGTAAAACCTCAAGTTTTTACGAACTGTGAAGAGACACGTCGTTTGTAAGGCATGACTTAAGGCAAAAATTTTATGTGTGTGTGTGTGTGTGTCTATATACATATATATATATATATATATATATATATATATATATATATATATATATATATATATATATATATTCTACTATTATTCATTTGTATATATACATATATAACTTATGACGTCATTTTATTAAAGTGTGGCGTCAAGTACTAGCCTTTGAGGCATGGCACACAATGACGAAGCAATGACGAGCTTTTTTAGAACTTTTGTATTATATGATAACTAATATATTTTAATATAAAATTTGCACTCTCTTATTTTCATATGTATTTGTGTAACACTTTTTTATAACTTATTGTATGGTTATAACTTTTACAATGAGATATAAAGTTATCATATGTATTTGTATTGTTTTGTTATAACTTTTATTATGAGATATAAATTTTATAGAAGATAAAAATCGATGAAGTTTTAAATTATTATTATTAGATTTTTTTATTATATTTTACGAGGCATGTAATTTTAACTCTATCTATCGGCCAAAACCATTGTTCCTTGAGCTATGAAGTTGTTGTCTTTTACTTTGAGTTTTCTCTCGATTAGTTATGAGTTAAAGTTGGATGAAGGAGAGAGAATGCAGATAAGGATTGGATGTGACATCCTGATTGAATCTTCTTATCCTCCAATTATTTGATTGTGCCTGCAAGTTTTCCAATTTTGCCAATATTAACTTTCTGGGTTCCATAGGAGACGGAGGATTCCTCCATGACCTATCAGTTGAAGTAGGAACTAAATTCGACCCCATTTAGAGCCAAAATCTCCATCAAGAGATAAGACGAACTTCGTTTGCGGGTAGAGGAGATAAACGGTGGTGTCTGTGGAGGAGGAGGATGATGGTGAACGGATACGTCACATATGCAACAATGAAAGCGGTAGGTCAGGCAATCATTTTCAGTTAAGGAGTGTTGATTCCTATTATGCCTTATAGTTATATATGATTCCATGCATAGCACGTATGATTTTATTATACTCTTATTAATTTAGTGTTGTTATATTGATCCAAGGATTATAAAATGGTTGTGATTAAGGTAGTCTTATTTGGTTAATATTTTGAATCTCCCTCCCCACCTCTCTCTCTCTCTCTCTCTCTCTCTCTCTCTATATATATATATATATATATATATATATATATATATATATATATATATATATATATAGAGAGAGAGAGAGAGAGAGAGAGAGAGCTAGGTTCAGGTGTTTAAAATAATTATTGTGTTATTGTATGCATAAATATAGACCAATCATTTTAAAAACCTAGATATGGGTAAAATTGTAATCTTAGCTTTTAATTAATTTTGGTAATTAATTATTCAAATCATAAACCCTTTAATTTAGGCAAAATCATTTATTTTTACCGCTTTAAAACCCTAGACAGAAAACATCGACCTTTTACAAGCAAGCAGCTCTCGGCTACTCCTCATCCTCCCGTCCTCGTTGGCAAGCCAAAGCCTTTTCTCTCTTCTTCTCGGCTCAATCTTTGATTCCGTAGTCCGTTTCCTTCTACTTCATCGTTGTCGTTTACCGCCGGAGATATCAATTAAATCACATAGACGCCCACAGCCACACAGCAACGTAGGATCGTCGTTCTCATTCATCGCTCCCTGAAAAATCCACGGAGATGGCGATGACAGTCGAAGGTGAGCCACTTCTAATTTTTAGTTGCAGTTACCTTCCTCATCCGATTTGTATTGTTCATTTGTTGTTAATTTAAACCTAGAAGATGATGATGATGTTATTTAGAAGCCGTGTGGGTAACAGTAGCAATCGAATTTTGGGGCTAATATCCAAGTTCAAATTGATCTCAGTTCTAACTTCTATTTTTGATCAAATACGGATCAACACATCAAAGATCATCAACAAGTACAACAAATAGATATATGTAGGCGTATAATTTGTTATTAAATCCAAAAGTCAATTTTCATCTCGGCTTTTCCCTTTTCTTTCAGTTTACTGATTTAATTTCCATTGAAATTGACGATTGGTATGTCGATTCTCAGCGGATTCATGATATAAATCCCTGTTTAATTAGTGGAATTCAATTGACTTTTGCTGTCTAGAAATGGTCATTGGATAGTTCTTGATGAACTTAATCTCGCCCCTTCTGATGTTCTAGAAGCATTAAATCGGTTTATGTATTTTATACCATTCCAATTCTATCGGAATAGAATCACGAATTCAAATTCTATCGGAATGGAAACACGAATTCTAATTCTGTTGGAATGGAATATGGATTTTTTTCTCATTGATTATACATGTTCTACAATTTTTGGTTATTGATTTTGGTGCAGTTAACAAGTCCGCATATTTTTCCAAAGGAATATAGTTTTTTATTTATCATTTGCTAATGCGTTATTGGATTCTAAACTACAATTGGATTTGTTTTCACAGAAGTTGATGCTTGAAGAAGTTGATGCATGAAGAACGGACAACAAAATTAAAAGTGTTTCTTAGCAACATTATTCTTTTAGAATGAATTAGTGTATTTGTTAGATTTTGATGTTTTTTTCCCTATTTGAAAGTTTTTTAGTTTTATTCTTTAACAATAAATGTAATTCTTAACAATTGTTACATGTATTCTATAAGAATTAATGTAATTTTTGTTTTAATTCTTCAATTGCTGGTTCGAGAATTTGTTATTCGATAAGAAATTTTTAAAGTCATGATCAAGAAATATATTCAAGAATATTTTTATTATTTTATTGTTCTAAAATATTTTTATTTTTGAACATACTCAATCATATTCTATCAGAATGTCCGAATTAAAAACCTTATAATTAGTAAAAATCGGATTTTTAAAATTAATAGAATCTATGATCCCTTAAAATATGCAAATTTCCTTTATTAAATATATATTAATTGACTAAAATACCCTTCTAGTTAAATTGGATGGTATTTTTCAATTATATTTAATTCAATAATATGTATTAATCATTTTTTTAAAATAAGTAAAATGATTGGCCTACATTTATGCACACAATAACACAATAATTACTTTGAATAGAATAACCTAAGCATATATATATATATATATATATATATATATATATATATATATATATATATGAGAGAGAGAGAGAGAGATAGTAAAGTTCTATTGAGACATAAGTATTTTAAAATCATTATGATCACTTTTTCAATACTTGTTTTATTTTTTAACTTATTTCCTTATTGATATTCGAAAAAAATTGCATATAACGAAAAATGTGTACCATATGCACATCACATGAAAAAAAATATTTTTTTTTAATTTTTTTCCAATGAGTTACCTTCTATATATAGCAATGTGTTAACCAATTAAGATGTTTTATTTTAAATATCTTGAAAAATTTTAAAAATGTACATATATGTGCACTATACACATATGAAAATATCACTCATAAAAAACAGTTTTCATATATATGTGTACATATACACATATGAAAATATGCACATTGATGTACGGAAGGAAAACATCTTAATAGGTTAAGACGTTTATGTAGAAGGTAATGCGTTGGAAAAAAAGATACCATTTTTCTACTGATGTGCATAGGGAACATATTTTATGTTATATGTAAAAACACGAATATCACTATGGAAAGTGAAAATTTATGAATCTATATATTATTAGTTATTTTTTTAGATAGAAGATAAATTTTAAAACAATTGTTGAAAAAGTGATACTAATGATCTCAAAAAGTTAGTGATCTTAATGGATCATATATATATATATATATATATATATATATATATATATATATATATATATATATATATATATATATATAATTAGGATTAAATGTGACTTGTAAGTATAGTGTAAATGTATGACCAAAATGTATCCATTAAATTAAAAAGAATGGAGGGTTAGGATCAAAAAATCACACGATGATAATTAAATGGAAAAAAAATTATTATTTTCAATATTGAAATCGTTAGAATGGTAAAATGAACATTTTGGTGATAATCAAATTAGGAAGGGGGATTTTAAGGATATATGTTTGACGGTTTTTTGTATCACGTCTTAATCAATTTCAATTTCAATTTTAATATGATTTCAATAAATTTTAATTTCACAACGCATTCTTATAGAAATGTAGTGTTTTTAAAGAATCTGCAACATTCAATTTTAATTTTAGTTTAATTAATTTCAATTACACGGAGCATTTATTTTACATATAATTCATTAAGAATACGTGAATATACTATAACATATTTTTATAGAATCTACAACACTGTTTTACAAAATGTTCACAAAATATACATCACTTACAAAATTATGTTCTTTGAGAATAAAATATATAACTTGTATAAGAAATTTCAACTGAAGACAATTTACAATTTTTAAAGACTTCAAGCATTCTTAAAGAACACTTGAATAAAAGTCTTGAAAAATTCAAGTATTATTGAAGAATTAAAGAATAAAAATAGATTTGCAGGTCTGTAGCACAATAAGTTTTTCGTATAAATTGAAGAGTTCAAGCATTCTTGAAGAATGCTTAAATAATACAATTCTTAAAGAATTCAATCCCCGTGAAGACGCTTCTTACTATTAGACCTCCTCAAAGGGCTTGACCCTATATGTTCCTTAATTTATCTTGTTTCTTCTTGATCGGAGAAGGTCTTAGTGATGCTAAGCTCTCAATTCATTCAGTTGTATGAGAAGTATATGATGAATTTTTTTGTTTCTTGTAGTCACTGATGCTTCTCTCCATGACCTTCTTAAACCAGAGGTAACAGTTAATCCTAGGATTCAATTAGGGGATGCAACTTTCTCCATTGACTTAGTATTTCCATTATACTTAGACATCGTGGTAACTATAGAGGAAAACATCTATACAACCAAGACATGGAAAATCAGTAAACTAGAGGTTACTAATAATGGGATAAAATATCATCAGATGACAAAGAATGAAAAATGGACATATATATTGAAACACTAAACATTCATTGTTAATCTCTAATGTTTATATGTGTATAAACTAATTAAAGTTTGGATACTCGTAAGATTCACCACACAAATTGTCAATTTTATTTTTCTATAATAATAAAATAAATCCCATATGAAGAAAATGGTTGTTAGAAGTATCCAATACAACTAAATTACAGTATAACAACTTGTAATAGCTAGCCATGTAAGTATGTAACCATATTTCTCTATGACATTTCATCAAACACATACATGGCATATGAAAATTACTATAGATCATAGAAAAAGTAGTTAAGATAGAAACATCAACATTGTAGTAGATATGATTATAGCTATACAAATCACATAAGCTAATCAAGTCTATGATTCATAAATTAACGATTTTAGGATTTGAGAATTTGAAGGAAACCCAGATTATATACAAAAAAATAGAAAGAGGTTTGATATGCATAAATGATTTACATGCCACAAGATATAAATATATGACAGATTAAGCAAACCACCAGTTCGAATAGAACTTTGTTGAATCGTTTTCTACAAAAACAGAGAACCAACAACAATGTATGTGGAATTCATAAAAAAGAAGTGGAGACCGGATGGTATCTACTCAAACGTGTCGTCCATAAAGAGAAGGTGTCGATGACTAAGTGGGACCAAGAAGAAGAATAGAAGTCACCTGCTCTTAACAATTGGCGTTGAAGTTTGGAATCTCCAAGATCGTCGCTTGATAAACAACAGTTGGTGTCGATTGTAGTGGTGATGATAATGAAGCAAGGTACGACCGATTTTGAATAGTAATACTTTGGAGAATTAATCCCTAAATTAGTGGTTTTAAATTATATATATTAATTAAGTTCTCAAAATTAGATGGATTTAAATTAAATAATAATTAATTTAAATAACTAATTTACGGTAGTACCTTTATCATATGATTGGAAAATATTTGGTGATACATTCACAGAATACTTATATATATATATATATATATATATATATATATATATATATATATATTCACCACCATTCAAAAGAAAAATCACACACATACCTGAAACTTGGCTGATTTTATAGGTTTAAAAAAAACCCCTTTGCATTTTCCATTTGTTTGTTAGAGGTGCTAAAGTTAACAATAATATGACATAAATAATGATTAACTAAGTACCTATATTTATGGTAAATAAAAGCTCTGTCACACCCCCGAACCAGGACGACGGAAACGTCCGGGGGTGGATGACGTCATTCTACAGTATCATAACGATTGAATATGGATGAAACATAACATTACAAGTGACATACATTGGAAATACATAATTACATTGTTTACATATTGTATTTGTTCATCAGTTACACAAAAGTGACAAAAAGTAAAATTTCATAAGGTTGCACCACTTGACCTCAAAGCAAAGCTGATTACCCGTTACTGGATCCCTGAGAATACAAGTCGTTTGAAAATCGTCAACTAAAAAGTTGGTGAGTTCATAAGCATTTTTGTATAAAAAAGGTTTTGCACTTGTTTAGAATAGTTCTCGTAGTACTTTCAGAAAATCTGATATTGTTTATGAAAATGATTTGTAAGTCTCGTTCCAAAATTGTGAACATATGCATGCATGTCCTTTGTTATCTTTTGTTTGAAACAGTAAAGTGAACGTTCCCAGAAAATCCTATATTTTCTGATGTAAGAAAGACTGTAGTCTTAAAACCCTAAGACCGGAAGTGTAAGAGACTGAATACTTGAAAAATGATGTGCAACTTTATAGTTTAATAAAACCGATGAAGTGTAAGCTTCCCGTAAACCAAAATTGTATTGTTAATCCCTATGTGAGTCGCTATAACCATGCTTGATACGACTAAAGTGCCCGTCATGACGTTCTTTAGGCGTCAGTTTCGGTAAGATATTTGTCACCCTAGACTAGCATCGTCTAGCTATAGCGAACAGCTCAGGTGTGGGGGTGTCAACCCCGTATAGATCTATACATAATTACCCCGCTCTCCCTCCAGGAGACTCTGGTTATAACTACAAGACTTACGGTGTACGCTAGGTAGGTACGGTGACGGAGAGTCTCACAAGAGCCTTAACAGATTTACGTGAACTATGACTCCTTTTTTACTTGCAAAATAAGATAATTATGCCTTTAAAAAAGTTATGTGTACCTTTGAAAAGTGTGGTTTGTGACCTCCAACTATACCGATTATAGTTTATTATGTTTGTTTGTCAAGACAATTTTTGAGAGCACAATGAAGGATGTTCTTGAGAGTATGAGGGGGGGGGGGGGGGAAGAGAAGTTGACTTTCCTAAATCTTGATGGGATGCTTGCATGGTTGTATGGGAGGTAAAAGCCTTGATGTATGATGGACAATAAAGAGTAGGCAAAGCAATTTCCCTCATCTTTTCCCTTTTTTTTGTTTAAGCCATAACCGATTCATGGGGTTTTCGGCCCAAAGAGTGGCCCAAAATAGTGGTGTTCGGTTTTTGACTTGGTCCAATAGGATTTTTTGGCCCAATGATGTTCATTAAAAGGTTTTCGGTTCAAACAGCCCAAAGATAGGAGTTCTCGACCCATTAAGGCCTAAGGGAAAACTCTCGGCCCAATAAGGCCTAAAGAAAAAGCTTTCGGCCCAATAAGGCCCAATGAGGGAGACTTGGTCCAATAAGGGTTTTGGACCGAGAATTTTTGGGCTAAGGCCCAAAATTGATTGGACTTGGCTTATTGGATCGAGTTTTTGGACTTGCATGAGGTTGTTTTGGCTTGATTCTAAATGTACGCTCGCATGGATTCCAATAACATTGAAATTTTGGACTTCAATAGTCCAATGAAATAAGGTTACATAGAGGGGTTGTTTGAACAAGAGTCACAATCTCAACCCTAAATTTGCTAGTTGTGACAAGCTCACAAGAGATCATTGTGTTGACGTGACCATGAAAAATATTAGATGACACACTATTATGCAAATGGAATGTTACCTCTTGATACCAGCCATCTGTATGTACAAGAATATATTATCAAGGATCATTATACTTAAAAATTTATGTTTTCATTTCTTTACATGTGACTTCTTAAGAAGAAAACACCCATTCTTCCCTTTCTTTACGTATTATTTGTAGGTCAGAACGATGTAGAACAGAAAAACGATAGAGAACATAGGACTTTCAATACTTGAGACAATGAACAATGGCATTCATCATGGGTTGTAATATTGGTTGATATTGATCAAAGAAGATGGTGGGGGTTGAAGCCAATGACCAATAGGAAATCGAGAAGGTGATCTTACTGTGCAGAATAGATGTTGGATGTGATGGATTTGCCCCTTGAATACAACCCACTGCATACACACAAAACAAAACAACAATAACTATATTGTCTTTCGGTTATGTAATCTGATGGGGAGAAAGACATGAAAGATATAAGAAGAATCATTATAGGAGATGGGGAATACTTAATCTTATAAACCGAGGAAGAATAGAAAGAGCATATGACTCCTACCTAGCTATATAGGTGAACACACCAACAAAACATGAAAAGATGACAACCCATTCTTGGGTTTTACAACCTGTAGCCACGTGACTTTGACTCTATCCCAAAAGGAAATAAAAAATGACTAAACGACCCTTATTCGAATGTTGGTAGATTCCTTACACCTAAATAGTCATGCATCTTTTCAAACATCACCTAACCCATTTCATTTGTTAGAGCAATGCGGGTTCTCTGTTTTCATGTGCTTGAACCAAGTTAGATTCTTGATTTTTGTCTCATCATGGTTCGGGGCAATATAGGCATAATGACCATATTCATTGTAGTTGAAACACTTCATGTTACTCTTATCATGGCTTCCCCACAATCCTTGTCTAACTTTATAATAATTGTGTGTGTCACTTACCTGATTTTACTCCTCTGCTACCACCTCGTCCATGACCCCTTCCTCTTCTTCCAATGGAAGAGTTATCATTAGCACTATGCCCTTTTTGTGTTGATCTCAATTCATCACCTCTTTTCTTTGACTTTACAAGCCATTCTTCATATGTGAGATGGATCCATTTCTTTTCATTATTTTTATGTCCTTTAACTCTTTCTTCTTGAGTCTTTAGTCTTCTGACAACTTTTTTCATGGTCATAGTTTCCAATCTCCAAGTTGTTTGGTCATTGAAGAAAATTATAGAAATTATGTGGGGACAACTCTGAGTAATTTCTTGACGATATATGCTTCTTCAAGCTTGTCACCTAAGGCATGTATGTTGTTCACTACATTGTTTACCTTCATCAAAAACTCATCAATCGTTTATGTCTCTTTCATATTTAACAATAAAAATTCAACCTCCAATGTCTGCACATTTGCAGTCCTAACTCTATCCGCACCTAGGTGAATCGTCTTGAAGTTTTCCAAGCTTCTTTTGTTGTTTCCTTCTCCATAATGGACAACAACATATCTTCCATTATACCTTGCTATATAGAGGCAAGTGTTATCTTGTCTTTCTAGGATTTAACAAATTGTTAAGGATTCTTGGGTCAACAACATCCCATACACCTTGGGTGTAACACTTGTTTTCCAGAACGGACCAGTTGAAGACCTTATAGGGGTCAAGGATAAGGTTTTTGGAGAAAACTTGATGCCATGTCATGCTGAATGGAATGTCACCATGTATCATAACATTAGATGGAAAGCGTATCTGTTGGACACCACGAAGTGGCACGAGGCATGCCCCGATATGGTGGTTGTTGCAGCCCAATCCCATAATTTTTAGGGTTTCTTTCGTATTTATAGCCTTTAACTCCAAGATTAGGGCATCCTTTTTAGCCTCCAACCTTCCAAAACGAAACCCTATCCCCATTGAGTGTTCTTGAGGTGTTCTTGGTGTTATTGGACATTTAAAGGCTCATTTCTCGTGTTTTGGTGTGGATCTTGAAGATCAAGTTGCTTGCAAAGTGTTTTGGTGAAGAGCCCAAGTGTAGATCTAGCAAAGTGACAACATTTATGGACCATTGTGAGTATAAATCTTCAACCTTTACTTATAGTTTGTTAGATCTAGCTTATGGTCCATTTTTGTGCTTTTGGTCCCTTTTGGCGATGAGCTTGGGGTTGAGATGACTCCAGCCCCTTCTAATCACTAAGGATTGTCACATGGACCTTTTCTAGTTAAAAAGTTGGTAGCTTGATCTTTTCCTTAGAGCCACGCATTTTTTGTGAAGGATTTATGACATTTTGGACTTAGGGTTTAATATTTTATTTCATGGTGAGGTCTTAATGGATAAAGTTGGAAACCTTATTCATTAAGTCATTGAGAATAATCATAAATTTTGTTTTGAGCTTTGGTCTGAAAGGATTAAGTGCTTAATGAAGAATTTGGCTTCTGACCAGAAACCACGACATGGGAAGGAGCTTGCCACGATGTGGTGGTCTTTGGCATGTCGACTATATTGTCATGGCATGCCCACAACGTGGCCATGAGGTCTCCACGTCGTGGTGACTGTTGACTTGGTTAACTATTGACTTCTGTTGACTGTTGACCATTGCCGTTGGATTTTGACTAGTTTGACTTGGGGTAAAACATGGAGGATTTGGGTTGTTGATTGAAAATTCATCTCTTTTGGTGTTAGTTAGTTCATGGGATGGAGAAGTGAAAGTTGTGAGAATGTTGTTGCGCTTCTTCGGTTCTTTAGTTCAGGTGAGTTTCTCACTATGTCACGTATCCCATTTTATATCCTTTGCATGTTAGGATAGTGGTATTGTTAGAGTATGATATGCTAGTCCACTAGGATAGCCCCTTGTTATGAATGTGCGGTGTAGGACACCGGTGTCATGCTATGCTAGACTGATAGAGTCTTTCTTGAGGATTATGTGATACTACTAGGTGTTTTGATTGGTTAGGGTAACAATAGTATTGTCTGTTTATTGAATGATTAACCTAAGGGTTATATGTAGTCAAGTTTGATAGCCTAAGAACTCTTTGTCTAATGCCCGACTTTATGGTTCTTATTTTATTGCTTTTGGGTGGATCATCTGTTCAACTATTTATCTGATTCTTGACTATGTATGGTTTTTTCATTGTATGGAAGACCGGGATTTTTCCCCTGCCAATTGTGCAGAAGACCAGGATGTAACTCTCAATAATGAAGTTTGCGTTTGGCTCGTTTACTCCTTGGTTGGGCCCGTTACGTATGGTTGGGTTGGGTCGTTATGTATGGTTAGACAAGGATTGTTTTGTATGGAGGGGAGTGGCCCATTATGTATTGTTGGGTTGTGCATGTTATGTATGGTTGGGTGGGTCCCGTTATGCATGTTTAGAGGGGGCCAGCTATGTGAGTTTGTGTGGGCCCGTGAACTCTTGGGTAGGGGCCGTTGTGTATAATATATGTATGTGGATAGGTGCTTTGGTTGCTCGACACTAGTGTCGAGGATTGTATGTCGATGCATTATATATATGGTGGAATATGTGGTATACTGGGGAACTCACTAAGTTGTATGCTTACAGTTGTGGATTAAATGTTTTTGTAGGTTGTTTGTGAGAAGTGCTAGATGGGACTGTACACATGCATTGAAGATATTCGTCTTCACGGTTTTATAAAATTAACTCTGATAATGTATGGTTTTAGTTAAAAAAATGTTACTCAACGGTTTTAAAACAAAGGTTTTTAATTGGTTAACCTATTTTATGAGCAAAAATCTCTCAATAATTCTTGGGACATTACAAGTTGGTATTAGAGCCTTGGTTTAAGGGATTTGGACATGCTTTAACTGACTACTGAAAGATTTTTCTAAAGAAAGTTTTTGAAAAATAATGCTTTTACTGTAGGAATTAATTGAAACTGTAGGGACTAAAGGTGACAATGTTCAATAGTTGAGAACTGGACAATTCTAGAACCTCCCTATAGTAGGGGGAACGAAATCTAGATGCTCCTAGGGTTTCCTTGGGCTCTAAGGGTGCCTTGGATGCCTTAGGAAGGAAGTTAAAGGATTAGGGTTATCTTGGATACACATGCCTTCGTTGGATTAATGTCTAAGTCCATAACTATAATTGGTAAGACTTGACCCGACCCGGCATGGTCCATTTAGGTTGCATGGCATCATGCATTTGGATAGACTATAATGAGAGAAATAACACTTAAGGTTGGTTAATATATTATAAGTTCTAACATATTAATAAGGTTATTTAATTAGTATTGATCAAGAATTAATTTGGAATTAATTAAGTCATCAAAAGGAGACTAATTAAATATATGGGTTGATTGTGTAAATCATTCATTCTTATATATGTGGGCTTGTGATCCAAGATTCCTTATGTTGGACTAAGTCCATGGGGTGACCCATGGATACTCCATGGAGGTTAAAATCCATGAAGCATAAGGAATGGGTAAAGTTATGAGTTACATGGTGTAACCCTAATAGCCACCATATAAAAGAATCTCATGGCTCAAGAAATCGTGTACTAATGTGTGAATATGAGGGCTAGACGATTTCAAGGAGTGTTCCATTTCTCTCAAGTCATTCCATGTGCATTTGGTGTTGTGTGAACCATTTGAGGTGTCACACTTGGGGCACTAGGCACTCAAGCTTCATGGAGACAAGCTACATCAAACAAAGGTATGTATTCTATCCATTTGATTACCCAAGTATCAAGTATTGTATGCTAGATAGGGTAATACCTTGGAAAGTTCATAATTGCATGTATAATAGAGAAAACATAGATCCAAGGTATTTAGGGTTGCATGTACACTTAGGAGTGTTAGAATGCTCAAAACCCATCAGTGGTATCAGAGCCATGGGTTGTTTTCTGTTATATTGATGCAAATGTATTTTTTTTTCAAGTTAAAGGAAAAAAAAAGAAAAAAAACATGAAGTTTGTCAAATTTTATGATAATTACTTGATTTTATGAAAAACTAATTATTTATAAAATTTGAGTCACTTTACTACAAGAGTTGAATTAGGTCAATTTATTAAAAGATAGAATGATATGATTATTTTATTTTATTTGTTTTAAAAGTTTGATCTAAATGGTTTTAAGGAGTTACAAATTTTGTCATAAAATTTTGGAACTCAAAAGTTTTTTTTGAAGTTATGATCTTAAGAGTTTTGAAACTTCCATAAGTTATGGATGTGAAATGTCTCATTTATTAACTCTTTAGGTTATGAATTTCAAGAGTCTTCAAAGGATAATTGTAAAAGTTTAAAGATTTGTATTAGTTTATATGGTTATGCTAATTACTTGAAAAAAAATTGATGTGAATTATCTTTGTTCATATGAGTTTATTAGATTAATAGAAAAGTTAATTGATTATGTGTTTTCAATCCATTTTAATCTAAGAGTTGATTCTAAAATGTGTTTTTGTAACTTGTCCTCAAGTTATATGAAAAGTCACATTTAAGTTTCATAAAACTCATAAAAAGTTGGCAATGGTTACAAAAATGAAGAGTCTTGTCCTCATTAAATGGTTTTATGACTTCATAACTTGTCCTCAAGTTATGGAGGTTCAAGAGTCACTTCATTAAATGATAAAATGTGTAACCTTAATTAGTTCCATAAGTTACAAAAATAAAGAAAAGTTACATTCTTTTATTAGTTTAAAGTCTTCCATAACTTGTCCTCAAGTTATGGAACTTGAAGAGTTTTTTTTTTAATTAAAACTACTTTAAACACATAAGTTATGGAATTAATTAGTTTTGAATATTTTCAAAACTTGCCCTCAAGTTTTGGAATTTGTAAAGTTTTCCCCATGAATACTTTAATTCCAAGTTAGCCCTTAGAATTTTAAAAGTTAAAATTCAACCCTTATACTTTATAGTATTATAAGTTAATAATAAATATATGTATAAGAGCAAGTCAGTCTTACCGTTAGTAGGCCTCATTCACGAAGCCGGTCTATAAGGGGGGTATAAGGTTACTGCCTATAAAATGGCAGTTTAATGGGTGTCCACTCTCACCCACCGCTTCCTTGACTGGTGGAGGGTTGTTAGCCGAACGGGTAGGACAAGGACTATAATTCTCCATTCATTAAAAGTATTAATGATAAATACTAAGTAACTAAACACTTATAAATTTCCAATCTTAGTTACTTAGGAAAATGTGAATAGGGTGCTAATCCATGAAATTACACTTTGCACTTTGTTTAAACCGTTAGTGGAGCGTGTGTGGTTAACCGGCACACTAACCTGGATTTAACAAAGTAGGCAAAGGGTAACTTAATATTTATCATAGTATCGGTGGAGCTCGTGTGGTTAACCGGCACATCGATTGAGGGGTAAATATTAAGGGTACCAAGTATATTTGCATGGTTACTTCACACCTTGTTTTGTGATCCTCGGCATCCCAGTCACAAAATCTGAAGGGCACACTCGAGATTGAAACATGCCATTGAAAAGTTCAATGAATCTCAAAAGATCTAGGAGTTTCAAATCCAATTAAAAACCTAATTACATTATTTCGTTTTTCATGGTGGAAATTGGTAAATCGTCATTTACCTACCTTCAACTATTTTATAACTCGGATTACGGCATCCCTCTTCCAGTTATAAATAGGTTGTTGGATCCTAGCCTTAATATTTCATATTGGGTGTTATATTAAGGACTTTAGATCAACTATCTTGAATATCTCCCAAAAGATGTCTAGTTCAGACATCTATGATCTTCCCAAATCTCTTGGAACTTTACTTCCTCCACCTCCTCCAATTATTCTCCCTAACCCACAAGTTCAAGGTCACTCAAGCCCTAATGGCAAGCAAGGTCTATGTGTGATCACATCTTAGAGATGAAGTCACATATTGACAAGCCGGGAGAGTTGGGTGTCAAAGTCTTGAGAAAGTTGGATGTTCAATCACTTTCTAAGTCACATAGTGAGTTCCTTTGGGACTACTATGAAACAGACTATGACATGAACCTTAATGATCATATCTATTTGCTTGGTGCTGCTGAATCAGCAATGATTTGGAACGATAGTAAAGCAAATTTGATTAGAAGATCAACTTCCCAAAAACTTTATGGACAGTGACAATGGTGACACTGGAAATCCAGAAAAAGCATTCTCTTCCCAATGGAAAGGGATTGGTCATAGTCAACCCGGCTGACCAAATGGTAAAGAGAAAGGCTAAGTCTGAGATAGTCCCATTACCAAAGGATCCATATGTTTATTTTGCCAAAGGAAGGGGCGTTGATTGCAAAGCTGCCAAATTTACCTAAGGATGTTAAAGTCAATAAGTTTGACTCTACATCAGGTAGAGCCCATTATCTAACTCTGTTAAGTTCTATTCTGAGATCCTCATTACATGATGTGACTGGGTCACATGTTGATGTTTTAAGAATCAAAGAATAGAGAGAAATCTTAAAGGAAGTATATGTTGATTCTGATCGCGAAGGTGGATTTCGATCGCATCAGAATTTTGAGCAAGGAATAGATAACAACAATTTTTCATGTGGATTGTAAGGATAAGTTTTTCCGCAAAGTTTTAAAATAAAAGAAAATTATTTAATTTTATTTATTTGAAGTATCCTTACAATGGCATTTGTGGAAAATTGTTGCTTATATGATTCCCCTGACAGCAATATTGGAAAATGGATTTGATTCTTTCATTTGTGGTAGTGTCTAAATTTACCAAATCAGGAAAGTTCCTCATCGCCCAAGTTTCAATTGGACCGAAACTTGGAATCATGCAAGTTGAATAGTATGATGAATGAGAACTTTCAAGCATTGGAAAATCAAGACTAATTACTTGTTCACATGGATGTGTGAGTCAAGTGAAGGACTAAAGGGATCGAGTACACATTCTTGTGCACTGGTCATGTCCACCACAAAGCTCGTTAAGACTATTTGATTTACTAAAGTTTAGTAAATATGGTTATACTTACAAGTTTAAGTATAATTCTGAAACATTGGAAAAGTCTCAATGTATGGCAGAACGAATGAGAAGAATCAAATTAGGCAGAAAGATAAAAGTTTTCTCAAATCTGAAAAGATGGGAGAGTACTTTAGTATCATGTTTTGTGATCATATTAATGATTTAAGAACCACATCACAATTGGTCTTCTAAGGACATCTTAGTGCATTCTTATGACTAAGAAGAGGAGTCATAACTTGTTGAAATGGTTAAATCAAGAAGATGAGTCATACTTCGTTCCAAAACAATTCTTAGAGTCATGCTCCAAGATTGTAACTTGAGTGACATATCTTAAAGAAAGGTTTAAAACACTTGTCAAATGTAAGAGTAAAAGTGTCTTACTCTTGTACATTTGAAATTGGTAAGTTGTGATGTTTTGGATAAAACAAAGACCAACTAAGGCCAATTGTGTGAAGTGTTTGTCTTGATAAAGAATCCGCATTATCTCTTGAATATTTGGCAAGATAGTCTTATATGTCAAGAGGATAGTGGGAGTCTTAAAGATCCTAAAAAGAATTTCAAGAACTAATCAAGAATAAAACCTGAGGTTCTTCACTAGCACACGACTTGAGGTTTATAGCCTATCGTGTTGACATATTCTGTGCCCATTCCAGTTTAAGTTGGCTTTGCATAGGAGTTCTGAAAGTTCTCAAATTGGTTGCATAACAACTTGGAAGCAATGGCAGGCCCTGTACTGTCATGTGGCAAGAAGTTAAGATTGCATAAGTTCAGTCCATATGAGTTTGGATTTGTCATTATCCTTGTCTTATGACTATGGTTTTGACGATTCACATGGATAAGAACACATACATCATAAAATGTAAGGGTCATAAGGTTTCTCTCCGATTCATGAAAATGATGGTGAGGAAACACTTCCACCAAGTAGATTTGAAGCAGATGGCAAAAGGTCTAAACAATTGAGACTATGATTACGGCATCCCTTTTCATAGTTCTGAAATTGTTTAGACACACATGCATGCTATCTAAGGAAAGGTGTATGATTTTGATAAAGTTTTATCAAAGCATCTCGTATCAGAAATCTGAACTTTGGTAAGAAAGTCAATAAAGTATTGATTTCTAGAAGTCCAGCTGATTTCTGAGTACATGTCAAAGCTAGTGGGAGCATAAGTGTTATGCTAATAATCATCATGTTAGTGGGAGCATGATAATTATTGTTAGTGTTGCAAGTTAGCAATGTTAATTATAGAAAACAAAAGTTTCAATTCGTGAGGCTGCAGGGATTGAAAAAGTTGTTTTGCTATAATTAAGGGAGAGGATATACTTCATTTCAGTTCTAAAGGCTTAGATTGAGACCTTAATCATCCTTAGTCAAGAATATATATATATATGAATTTCATGTTGGATTGGTTCAAATTAAGGAAATTCTATATATTGTGTTCTCAAAATTCGATTATGATTACGTCATCCCTCTTCATAGTCAAATTTTGAAAACATGACAAATAAAAAATATTGTAGCAAAAGACTGGTCTAGAATCATGTCTTTATGTGAGACATCATGAATCGTGTACCATTTGCTTTGGGTACAGGATCGATTGCATGTGCTATAATATTTGTCATTTCTAAATTTTTCCAAATGCCCAGAGGCATTAAGAAGGGACAAGGTCTAGAATTGGATATGACTAAAATGATTAAGCAATTGTCGAGGACAATCTACGGTTTACCAAAGATTGGTTGCTCAAGGACAGTTGGAAGTATAGTGCTAATTTTGGAAGGACCATATTGACATATTCTGAAAAGAGGCATCTCTTATTCAGAAGTGATAGTCAAAATGAGAATATGGAGTTGTCTCCATAGGTGGAAGTTATCTATGTAAGATTAGAAAACTTAATGCAAGAAGCATGTCCAAAGCAATGTACTTTGAATATGAGACTTAGTTTCCATGGAGTTGATCTCCATTGGAATACCTTATAATGACTGTTGACAAGTCTTTGTGACTTTGTACATATTCATTATAGGAGGGTCAGTGCATATAAATTTAAAATCTAAACAGATTTCGATAAATGATAGGAATTTGAAATTCTCACATTTTTCGATAAGGATTTGGGAGTGTGAAATTAGAATCATTGAAATTATGTTCAATTGGTTTATTTCACAAAGTAAGGATCATAGACAAACATAGAGTGCATACTTGGTGTATGGCAAAGCTATTGTTTAAGAAAAACATAGTGTACATGCTTGGAGCATGGGACAACTAGTGTTTTTAATTCAAGTATAAAGTTGATAAAACCGAAACAATGAATAATGAGTAATCAGTATGGTGATAAATAAAAGTGTTTATTTATATTCATAGGGTTTGATACCATATTTGATTCATTTATTCTTGTGTTTCACTTTGCATGTTTTGACTTCCAGAATAACTAAGTCGCTCTTCCTGAATGATTAAGTTATTCAAACCATCCACAGTCGGTCATATGTTGGAAGTAGATATGAATCAAGACTGTCAAGGGTTGGTTTGTAGAGGTCCAAGTTGGTGGACAAAGTGGTGCTACAACACTCATGAGTGCTCATAAGTTCTGAGTATTGGATTCAACCCGCGCTCATTTGAATCACTTCATGGATTTTATCACGAGTGATCATGAGACGATAATATCTTATATTCTTTAAACCTAGAGATATGAGTTGTTACTATGAGTTGGTTATACATTGATTGCACGAAAACGCATTCGGTAACTCGATGTTATAAAACGTGCCTTTGTGTATGATTCAACAAGTAGTAGAACAAGCCATATGAGTCGAAGTTTATCCATTCCTTTTACCTTCGGGATAAAAGCGATATCTGTGGGCCCATCGATGATTTAGTGATGACACATGTGAGTGCTTGGCCAAGCCAGGACTGATTTGATTTGTTCAATCAGTCAGTCATCATGAATCGGAAATCGGGAAACAACAAATGGACAGAGAGAATGATTGATAATCCATGTCTCAGTCCATATGATATCTAAAATGGAGGAATATATGATCCCTTATCTAATGGACAAGTCATTGACAAAGGTCAGAGTTCATCGACAAGGTCAGAGTTCGACAGAAGCTTTTGAGAGCTACGATTGCTGATCGGTTCCTGAAGTCATACGTAGTAATAGTTTTAGACTTATCCAAGTGGGAGACTGTTGGATTAATGTCTAAGTCCATAACTATAATTGGTAAGACTTGACCCGACCCGGCATGGTCCATTTGGGTTGCATGGCATCATGCATTTGGATAGACTATAATGAGAGAAATAACACTTAAGGTTGGTTAATATATTATAAGTTCTAATATATTAATAAGGTTATTTAATTAGTATTGATCAAGAATTAATTTGGAATTAATTAAGTGATCAAAAGGAGACTAATTAAATATATGAGTTGATTGTGTAAATCATTCATTCTTATATATGTGGGCTTGTGATCCAAGATTTCTTATGTTGGACTAAGTCCATGGGGTGACCCATGGATACTCCATGGAGGTTAAAATCCATGGAGCATAAGGAATGGGTAAAGTTATGAGTTACATGGTGTAACCCTAATAGCCACCATATAAAAGAATCCCATGGCTCAAGAAATCGTGTACTAATGTGTGAATATGAGGGCTAGACGATTTCAAGGAGTGTTCCATTTCTCTCAAGTCATTCCATGTGCATTTGGTGTTGTGTGAACCATTTGAGGTGTCACACTTGGGGCACTAGGCACTCAAGCTTCATGGAGACAAGCTACATCAAACAAAGGTATGTATTCTATCCATTTGATTACCCAAGTATCAAGTATTGTATGCTAGATAGGGTAATACCTTGGAAAGTTCATAATTGCATGTATAATAGAGAAAACATAGATCCAAGGTATTTAGGGTTGCATGTACACTTAGGAGTGTTAGAATGCGCAAAACCCATCAATACCATGGCGATCCTTTCCCACGTCGTATAATCCCCCAAAAGGCAAACTTTAATTAAAATAAAATGTACCTCTAAATTGGATGTTACGTTGTGTGTATTGTTGTATGTATTGTGGGATATTTGGCTAATTTTAGTATAGAGACATGTTCAGTGTGCGGTTTGTGGGAAGGGAAAAATCCTAGAGAGAGAGTCTAGGAAGTTTAGTATTATGCATATGACTAGACATATGCATGCATGTGAGGAGATTAGTAGAGTGATGTGAAGTGGCTTGGGAGTCTTGTAATAATCTTTGGAGTGAGTATGGATAAGTGAGGAAGGTAGTATTGGGCCTTTACTAGTGAAAGCACAGGATTCATGATCGGGTCAAGGAAGTGTTATAGGATTTTAGAGCAACTTGATTTTGATGTGTTCCCATTACCTTTCAGATTTAGGATGGTGACCTTCCCAGTTGGAGATTCAGATATTAGAGAGAGAGAGAGAGGTATGTCTGCGACATCATTATTGCAAAGGTTTCAAGGTTCATGAGAGAGAATATACCTGGTCTGATCAGTTCTGTCAGGGATTAGTTGATTGCTAAGGTGGATGATCAATTTAGGATTCTATGGTCCGAGTTGGAGGCTAGTCGACCATGGGATCGCAAAGTCACCTTTAGTGATTTTGATGCTTATTGGGCTCCATGTTTCATGAGGAGGAGGGATCCTATTGTTAGTATGAGATGGATTGTAGATGTAGAGAGTACCTTTCATTCCAGTTTTTTTCCGAAGGAGGATGAGTTTGGATTTTTTGAGTGTCTTTTGCGCGACGGAGCTAAGGATTGGAGGTGCGAGGTTGTCTAGGGCCCCGAACTAGATGCGGTCAAGTCTATGTCATGAGAGGATTTTATCACCAGATTCAACAGAAAGATTGAGCTGGCGATTGAGGTTCAACAGCTAGCCCGGGAGTTTTTGGCACTTAAGCAGACTACAGAGATGGTGGCTGAGATCACCGCCAAGTTTAGAGAGAGTGTGTTGTTTTTCCCTCAGTATGCGGCTTCAGAGGTGTTGATGATGAATTATTAACATGTATTGTTGAAAATGGAGATCTGGGAGCACGTGAGTATCTTGAGTCATAAGACTCTTTCCGGTAGAAAGCTGGATTTGGGAAGATGAAGCAGGACCAAATTTATGCATTTATGCATCAGTAACCACTTTCAAGAAGGCCAAGGTGACTACATTCGGTCAGGAGATTGAGATACTCGCGTATTTTATGGAAGGTATGGTCGTACTCATCAGGGTAGTTGTCGTGCGCCAGTTTCTGGATGTTTCAAATTCGGTCAGGATGGTCACTACAGCTAGGACTATATTCAGATGGAATGAAGAGTGTGTTTCATTTTCAATCAGCCAAGCCATGGTAATGTTGACTGCCCCCTGATTACGGATGGGATGGTTTTGGATCCAACACCTTTAGCTTGGCAGTTATCGGGTGGACGGTATGGGATGGCTGGAGTTCCAAGGGTTGGGCTTTGATTTGTCAATTTTCTTCAATTCAGTCGGATACAACGTTCGTTGGTGTCTTCAATTTCTTCTATTTATGTTTTCGTTGTCTGATTTGTACTCTTGGATGACATGTTGAATGGTATTGTTTTAATAAACTTTGGTTCTATCTGAGTAATTTATTTATGGTTGTATTGACGTTATTGTGAGGTTGTATATGTATTTTGGAACTCTTTGGTTTTGATTTGTAGGATTCAGATTCTCTTATGCCTAGTGATGTCGAGCGTGGTTGTTAGGAACCATGTGGTGAAGTTATAGCGTTGGCCTACATTTTGAATGGTTATGAGATTATCTGAGTTTAGCCAATTTCAAGTAGGGAGAATCGCCTTGTCAGATGGAAAGATTTCAGAGTGTAGCTCATCCCGGAGTTTCATATTCAAGGATAAGAGGATATTAGGTTTTGGTTGTTGTTAGAAATGAAGCTTATGCAAGGAATGTTGTTCAGCAGTCAGCTGTGATCAAGGAAGCAGATGTTGAGGATTCAAGGTTATCTAGTCTGAAGACTGAAGCATTCAGTAGCGGAGCAAGATCGAGTTAGAGGCTAAGCTCAGGTTGAGGGTTATATGAGAGCCTCTATGCGTGTTCTTTTCTATTGGAGGCTTTGGGGTTCAAAGCACGACCCAAACACTTGATAGGGTCTAGTAGACTAGGGGTCTTTCTCGTGTCAGTTTTGCTTGCTATGTAGGTTTGTTGAAAGACCATGGAGGAGCCCACGACAATCACAGGAGTGTTGTAAGACTACAATTTGGCCTGTAGAAATCTCTTAGATGAAATAGTCTGGAAGTGATTATAAAACTGTGGAAGACCACACCACTCGCTTGGGTTGAGGCAGAACCGTCATTGTTTGTTTAGTTGATCCTTTGTTCAGGCATAAGGGTTGTTAGAGTTGTCTCGTTGTTTAGGCTAGTGTAGCTTTTGATTGTTAGGCGAGGCCTGTGTTTATTGGGTGAGATCCGTGGGCGAGGACCATTTATATATGTTATCTTGGGTGAGACCCGTGGGAAAGTCCCATTTATATATGTTATCTTAGGTGAGGCCCGTGGGAGAGGTGTGATTATATGTTTGTTAGGCTTTGTTGGGGGTTTCGTTTTGTGTTCGTGTGTGAGGTTGTCGGCTCCAACGGTGGGTCATGGATTCAATTCTTCAGTTTATTAGTAGGACAACGTGAGGTCGGAGAGATCTTGATCGGATCAGATCCTTGAGTTTTAGCTAGCATGGTTGATGCATGGGGTGGATTTGTCTGCCTGGAAGTCAGGCACAATTTTAAATTCTTCGATTGTGGATAAGGAAATTAGATCTTCTTGATATCGGTTAGTCGTGATGTGCTAGTGTTTGTCCTTCGGCGGGTCATGTTTTTTTTTCCACCGAGGTGAATCGAATTTTGGGTTAGAAGGAAGTGTCCATATAGAGCATCATTCCAGTGCTTTAACGGATGTGATTTCGACCTTTGGAGGTTTCTGCTCGGGTTTGGCTTATATACCTGGTTTTGGAAATCCTTGTGTTAGTAGTTGCAGATTCTGGCATTTTGAGTGACGTCGAATCGTGTTGAAGGGAGTGGGCTTGGAAAAAACCCACAAGGGGTTTGGAGGGTATTTTAAGAATAATTTGTAACGACAGATTTAAAGGACGAAATCTAATTTAAGTAGGGGAGAGTTGTAACACCCGTTTTCCAAAATGGATCAGTTTAAAACCATATAGGGGTCAAGGATGAGGTTTTTTGAGAAAACCTTATGCCACGACATGGCATGGAATTAGATGGAATGCGTATTTGTTGGACACCACGACATGGTGGCTGCTGCAGCCCAAGCCCACGATTTGTAGAGTTTTTTCTGTATTTAAAACCTCTAACTCCAAGATTAGGGCATCCTCTTCATCCTCCAACCTTCCAAAATGAAACCATATCCCCATTGAGTGTTCTTGACATGTTCTTGGCCATTTGAAGGCTCATTTCTCATGTTATGGTGTGGAGCTTGAAGATCAAGTTGCTTGCAAAGTGTTTTGGTGAAAAGCCTAAGTGTAGATCTAGCAAAGTGACTGAATTTATGGACCATTGTGAGTATCAAACTTCAATCTTTACATCTAGTTTTTTAGATCTTGCTTATGGTCCATTTTGTGCTTTTGGTCCGTTTTTAGTGGTGAACTTGATGTTGAGATGACTCCAGCCCCTTCTAAGCACTAAGGATTGTCACCTGGACCTTTTCTAGTTGAAAAGTTGGTAGCTTGATCTTGTCCTTGGAGCCATGCATGTTTTGTGAAAGATTTATGCCATTTTGGACTTAGGGTTTAAGATTTTTTTTCATGGTGAGGTCTTAATGGATAAAGTTGGAAACTTTATCCATTAAGTCAATGAGAAGAATCATATCTAGAGTTTTGAGCTTTGGTCTGAAAGGATTAAGTGCTTAATAAAGAACTTGGCTTTTAACCAAAAACCACGACGTGGGAAAGAGCTTGCCACGATGTGATAGTCTCCGGCATGTCGACTATTTTTTCATGTCATGCCGACAACGTGGCCATGAGGTCTCTACGTCGTGGTGGATGTTGACTTGATTGATCATTGACTTTTGTTGATCATACACCGTTGAATTTTGAACAGTTTTACTTGGGGTCAAACTTGGAGGATTTAGGTTGTTGATTGAGAATCCATCTCTTTTGGTGTTAGTTGCTTCGCAGGATTGAGCAGTGCAAGGTATAAGAGTGTTGTTGTTCTTCTTCGGTTCTTCAGTTCAAGTGAGTTTCTCACTATGCCACGTAGGGATGAGCATAGGCGGGTACCCACCTTAATCTTGAGGAACCATAATCGATAGTTTTTGAAATGTTGGAACCTGAACCGAAATCGTTTACATCGATGCTTTGAAGTTTGGAACCGCCAAACCAGTCTTGGAACCGTCGGTTCCGGTAATGGGTAAGCGGTTTTGAAACTTTTTTATCTAGTGAAAAACAATCCTACTAAGTCCACACATTCCTACCCTATACAACTCGAATTGGTTCAAGCTATAAACAATGCAGGCTAATATTAAACCGGTTTAGTACAAATTGCTTAAAAACTAGGTTTGAAAATAAATTATTTATACTAGGGATCAACCCTTTTCACTGCATCCCACTGGATAGTAAAGGCATTGTATAAGAAATTAGGGAAGGGAGCTTCTCTTTTTTATGGAACAAGGAGGCCATCACTTTGCTTACTACCAAGCAACGTGGGATGTGCATAACTTTTATAAATGAGATAAATCATCAAGTTTTTGTATATCAAGCAATATGGGACGACTATCTATCTATATATACTTATAAAATAGGCATTTTTACTTGCACCACATGCATTTGAAACCTCCATGACTTTTCAGTTTCTTTCTAATAATTATTACAAATTGGTTAATAATGTTAAATTAATGCAAAAACTAAATTCTAGTTATAAATTAACTAAACTATAGTATTCAAATATCATATTTTACTTCTATTTATAAAATTGCGACTTTAACATTTTCACATATTATAGTTAACTTATTAATTTAGATATATTGTCCTATGTGAGAAATTTTCATTTTAAAGTCACAACTTTTGTATAATTTATGATTTTATGCAAAATAGTTAAATTATTAATTTCAATATAATGTTAAACGGTTAACTTAAATCAAAATTTTAGTTAAACTTGAAAAAACTCGAGAGACTATTTTATAAATAGTTTTTTTCGAAAGGGAACTTCCCTAACAATGGTTTCTGGGCTAGCTTTCGCGCACCGACTAATTCGCTGCTGCGAACATGAGGATATGCCTCATGCCCTGGAGTCACTGCAGACGAACCTCCATGGCCACAGAGGTTGAGTAGTTCTAGGATTTGAACATGGGTCAATAGGTTATCCATCATATTTTCCACATGTCTTACCAAGTCACCACAACCCAAGTGGTTCTATTTTGCAAATAGTTAAAAGTTATAAATTATAGTGTTAAACCTAAATTGTAATCCTAATTTAACAAAAAAAAACCATGAAAATATTTTTTATAATCATTAAGAATTTTCAAATAAGTAGCTTAATAATAACTTACAATAAGAATAGTTAAACGTAATATTATATAAAAAATTATAATGTTATCTTTAAAAACAAAAACAATGTTTGTTGTTTTAAATAATTACAATCAAAGAAACTAACAATATTCATCAAATAAACTTTAAAAAAGTTAAATCTCTAAAACCAAATTAAAATAATTAAGAGTTTCCAAATACGTTATTTTAAATAACTTACAACAACAATAGTTAAAAGTAACATTATATACAAATATTATATTGTTACATTTAAAAACAAAAAAAAAATGTTTGATGTTAATATTTAAAATGATAGAAGTTGAAATCTTCAACAAATAAAGCTTTTAAAATTAATTAATCATAACAACAACTATCGATATCAATAAACCATAAATTATATTTAATTTTATTGAGTAACCCGCATGTAGATATCTGTAACGCCCCGTTCCTGGTACGTATTTAATTCAGAAAATGTCTTTTTATAAAGAGCTACTCGACGAGTAGTAGCCCTAACTCGTCGAGTAAATGCCAGGATTGGACGCAGGTTTAAGTGATCTACTCGGCGAGTCCGCGTCTCAACTCGACGAGTAGGCCAGTCTCGGGAAAACCCTAATATTTAGGGTTTGCACCCTATTTAAGCAACATTATGGGCCTTTTGTACAGCCTCCGTCACCTCCAGAGTATTGATCCCGAAACCCTAATCCTCAATAAGCAATCTTGAGCTTCCTTGGTGATTTTGAGAGTTGTTTGCTGTGTTTGAAGCTTGTGAGAAGAAGAGGAAGAAGGAGGACTTCAAGAGGAGATTGTAGATCCAAGAACAACATCAGCTTCTCTTCACTTTCTGGTAATCAAGCCTCATACTTGACTTATAGTTTCTTAGATCTCCTTGTGGTCATCTTTTTGAGGTTTTGGGTCTAAGGAGCTTGACCTTTGATACTTGGACGTCCCAAGTCGATTTGTACTCAGATCTGCAACCTTAGAGGGTCCTCATGGCATAAAGGTGCCATCTTTATGGCCATGAGAACCCCAAGTATGAAATAAACCTCATTTGTGGTCTTTTGAGCATAAAAGTCCCATGCATGAACGTAAAGTTCATGACTTTACATGTTATACCGATCTTAGGAGCCTATATCTACCTTCTGGATGAGTTTTTGCACATCAGAAGTCGAGTTATAGACTTGGACATGCATAGACTCGACAAGTCGTTCTTGGGATTCGGCGAGTCGTGGGTTGTTTCCCAAAACTGTTATGATTCAGAGGAACCCAGTTGAGTTTAGAAGGGTTTAGAGGAGTGCGGGGAAGGGACTCAACGAAATGGACATAGCCATGGATCTGGAAACCGTGGGACTCGGCGAGTGCAGGAACGTACTCGGCGAGTCCAAGGCCATCTCCCAACTTATGAAGATAGACTCGACGAGTTGTTCATACAACTCGGCGAGCCACAGACTAGACACTCATGTGATGAAGATAAACTCGACGAGTTCGGAAGGAACTCGACGAGTTCGGAAGGAACTCGGCGAGTCGGATGAAGATTGCCGATGTTATGATTGAATGAGAACTCGTCGAGTTCTTGCTAAACTCGACGAGCGGAGACGAGTTGGGGATAGATGAAAGGATTGGGACTCGGCGAGTTGGCGGGTCAACTCGGAGAGTCCGGTCAACTGGAAAGTTGACTTTGACCAGGATGTGGACTTTAGCCAGGGGTAAAATGGTCAATTTACCCTAAGGATAGTTGTCAATTTCTGACTAAGTGTCATTGTGGAAATTATAGCCGGAGAGTCGCCGGAGCAGCAATCAGATATTTTCCGCTCAATATTTCAGCAGCCAGTCACGCGAGGTGAGTTTCCTCCTTTAGGAACGGGTTTACGGCCACAATGCCAGCCCGTTTAGATATTAGTAGTTCCGGGCTTCGGTCCGATGTCGGGGTTAGCCCGATGCAGTTTATATGTTTCCGGACTTCGGTCCGATGTCGGGGTTAGCCCGATGCAGTTTATATGTTTCCGGACTTCGGTCCGATGCCGGGGTGGTCCCGAGAAGTAGTATGTATGCTTGATGTCTTTGTGATTCATGCATGTTTATGTTATGTGCCTTGTGTTCCGGACTTCGGTCCGATGCAATAGTTATATGTTTATGTTACATGTTTATGTATATGATATGTTCAGTTCAGTTATTCCGGACTTCGGTCTGATGCAGTGGGCAAGGCCCAAGTTATTCCGGGCTGCGGTCTGATGCAGTGGGCAAGACCCAAGTTATTCCGGGCTGCGGTCCGATGCAGTGGGGAAGACCCAAGTTATTTCGGGTTGCGGTCTGATGCAGTGGGCAAGGCCCAGTATGTGTTTTATGTGTTATTGTATGGTATGTGGTAGTTTAGGGGAGCTCACTAAGCTTCGTGCTTACGGTTTTCAGTTTTGGTTTCAGGTACTTCCACTAGCAAAGGGAAGGGCTCGAGATGATCGCATGACACACACCACAGTCTTCAGCCTGGGAGTTTCACTATGATATTTTGTTATGAGATTTATATATGAGACAAATTTTATGATGTGTTATGACACATGACTTACGATTTTACTTATGATACTGGATGGTTTATGATTCTTATTATGATTGAAAAACGAAATTTTTGGGTCGTATTTTTTGGATGTTTCAATATCATTGAGACAATTGAGATTATAGAATTTAAAAGATGTCTGCATTATGATATAATTCAAAATAAATAGTGTTTATACCAACTTATTATAAGATTTATTATATAAGAGCTAACAATAACGTCATTGATATATTTAAAAAACATATATTTGCAAAGATTTCAATTATATTGTTGTATTATGGAGAACGCGCGCGTATTCTCTTAATCTATATATCTGTATATACTTATAAAAGAGGCATTTTTACTTGCATCACATGCATTTGAAAGCTCCATGGCTTTTCAATTTCTTTCTAATAATTATCATAAATTAGTTAATAATGTTAAATTAATGCAAAAACTAATTTCTAATCATAAATTAACTAAACTAAAATATTAAAATATCATATTTTACTTATATTTATAAAATTATGATTTTAACTTTTTAACATATTATAGTTATCTTATTAATTTAGATATGTTGTCGTATGTGAACAATTGTCATTTTAAAGTTACAACTTTGTATAATTTATGACTTTATGCAAAATAGTCAAATTATTAATTTCAATATAATGTTAAATTGTTAAAATAAATTATAATTTCAGTTAAACATAAAAAAATAGAGAGACTATTTTATAAATAGTTAATAGTTATAAATCATAGTGTTAAACCTAAATTGTAATCATAAATTAATAAAAAAAAACATGAAACTATTTTTTATAATCATTAAGAATTTTTATATAAGTAGCTTAAGAATAACTTCCAATACGAATAGTTAAAAGTAATATTTTATAAATAGTTATAATATTATCTTTAAAAACAAAAACAATATTTGTTGTTTTAAATAATTACAATCAAATAAACTAACAATATTTATCAAATAAATTTTAAAAAAGTTTAACTTCCTAAAACCAAATTAAATTAATTAAGAGTTTCCAAATATGTTATATTAAAGTATTTACAACAACAATAGTTAAAAGTAACATTACATACAAAAATTATATTGTTATCTTTTAAAACAAAAACAATGTTTGATGATTTAAATACTTACAATGATAGAAATTAAAATCTTAAACAAATAAACGTTTTAAAATTAATTAATCATAACAACAACTATAAATATCATTATATCATATATTTTATATAATTTTATTCATGAGTAATCCATAGGTAGAGGCCATTGAAACAACTGAGATTATAGAAATTTTAAAAAATGTCTACATAATCATATAATTCAAAACAAACAATGTTTATACCAACTTATTATAAGATTTATTATATAAGAGCTAACAACAACGTCATATATTTAAAAAACATATATTTGTAAAGATTTCAAATATATTGTTGTATTCTGCGCAACACGCGGGTATTCGTCTAGTATACTTATAAAAGATGCATTTGTACTTGCACCACATGTATTTGAAACCTCCATCACTTTTCAGTTTCTTTCTAATAATTATTATAAACTGGTTAATAATGTTAAATTAATGCAAAAACTAAATTCTATTCATAAATTAACTAAACTACAATATTAAAATATCATATTTTACTTTTATTTATAAAATTATGACTTTAATTTTTTAACATATTATATTTAACTTATTAGTTTATATATGTTGTCGTATGTGAACAATTGTCATTTTAAAGTCACAACTTTTGTAAAATTTATGATTTTATGTAAAATAGTTAAATTATTAATTTCAATATAATGTTAAACGGTTAACTTAAATCAAAATTTCAGTTAAACTTGAAAAAAACCGAGAAACTATTTTATATAGTTAAAAAATATAAATTATAGTGTTAAACCTAAATTGTAATCCAACATTAACAAAAAAAAACCATGAAACTATTTTCTATAATCATTAAGAATTTTCAAATAAGTAGCTTAAAAATAACTTACAATATGAATAGTTAAAAGTAATATTATATAAAAAATTATAATGTTATCTTTAAAGAAAACAATATTTGTTGTTTTAAATAATTACAATCAAAGAAATTAACAATATTCATCAAATAAATTAAAAAAAAATTAAATTTTTGAAACCAAATTAAAAAAATTAAGAGTTTCCAAATACGTTATTTTAAATAACTTACAACAACAATAGTTACAAGTAACATTATATATAAAAATTATATTGTTACTTTAAAAAAAACAATGTTTGATGTTTTAAATAATTATATTGATAGAAATTAAAATATTAAGCAAATAACTTTTTAAAATTAATTAATCATAACAACTATAAATATCTTTAAACCATTGAGACAATTGGGATTATAGAATTTTAAAAGATGTCTATATTATCATATAATTAAAAACACAATGTTTATACCAACTTATAATAAGATTTATTATATAAAAGCTAACACCAACGTCATTAATATATTTAAAAACGTATATTTGTAAAGATTTCAAATATATTGTTGTATTATGCGCAACGCGCGGGTATTCGTCTAGTTGTTAATAAGAGAAGTTTTCTCATTATTTTCCTACAAAAGAGTGTTTATTGTTTTGAATTATTATTTAGTGAATGATTGTTGGATTCCCCATATTCCCTCATCACCCTCCATAATTAGTGAGCATTATAACAAACATTATTATGAGTTTTATGAGTGTAGTTATGCACCACTGTAATGAGCATTCATAACATACCTCACCTTTCATCTTCTTTTTCTAGTATAAATAGTGAGTGAGTATTATGTATTGGAAAGTTTGGTGGTTTTTACCACAAGTAATGACATAAAGTTCTTTACAATCTCATTTCTTATTTTGTTCTTTAACTTAACTTTCATATTTTATAACACTTTATCAGCACGACTCTACCATAAAGCTCTAACTCCTTATCACTCTTGTCATTTTCCGGTATGTATTTTTTGTAAGTTCACATATACAATGCTTACAAGTTATTTTATGGACTTTCTTAACTAATAATTCTTTAACATACAAGTCTTTATTGTCATTAGTATTTTCACTATGGAAAACCTTAGCAAACATGAGTTTATGACTCTTGAAGGTTTGAAAGTCGAATACCTTACTGTCAAAGATCCAATTGATCTTTGGAATAATCTCAAAGAGAGGTATGATCTTCAAAAAACCGTGACACTTCCTAGAGTTCATTTTGATTGGTTACACCTTCGGTTACAAGATTTTAAATATGTGAGTGAGTATAATTCAGTCATTTTCGAAATTACTTCCCAACTAAAACAATGTGGTGAGACTATAATTGATGAAGATATGCTTGAGAAAACTTTCTCTACTTTTCATGCCACTAACATGCTCCCGCAGCAGCAATATCGTGAGAAAGGTTTAAAAAAGAATTTGAATTAATCTCATGTCTTCTTGTGGCTGAACAAAACAAAGAACTATTGATGAAAAATCACTAATCACGCCCGACCGGTTCTAGTCCATTCGCTGAAGTGAATGCAACATCATATAATCATAATAGCCATGGGTCTAACCGTGGTCGTGGAGGTCATCATAATTATTGTAACAACAATAACAAGATTGCAAGTAACCAACATAAGTTGGAAAATAATAAAAACCCACATCAGATAAAAGTAGCCAAGGAAAAAATAAAGTTGAAAATATTTGTCACCGATGTGGAATGACCGGTCATCGGTCTCATACATGCCGTTCTCCAAATCATTTTGTTGATCTTTATCAAGCTTCTCTAAAATAAAAAAAATATCGATACAAATTTTATTCAAAATGATTTTCACGAATATCAACCAGAAATGACAAATTTTGATGTTGCCGATTTTCTTGTTTACCCAAAAGAGACAAGTGGTGGTATGGATGGTGGAAGAATAATATGTAGTTTTGTTTCATGTAATTTATTATGCTTTTATGTCATATTCGTTTCATAAGAAATGATGTCGATACAATCTTCTCAAGGTAATAAAATATGACTTTATTTCTCTAAGTCGAATGTTTCTTATGCTTTATTTATTTATTGAAGAAAAATATGGATATTCTCAAAAGAAATGAGGAAGATATATGTCTTGCAGACAGTGCAATAACACATGGCATTTTTAATAATGAAAAGTAATTTTATTACTTATCAATCCGAGAAGCAAATCTTAATACAATAACGGGTAATATAAAAATGATTGAAGGCTCTGCAAGAGCGAATATAGTATTACCACAAGGGACAATACATACAATTGGTGATGCATATTTTCATCCAAATCAAAAAGAAAGTTATTAAGTTTTAAGGATATTCGGTCTAACGGATATCCTACTGAAACAACTAATGATGATAATAAAGAGTATCTTAATATTACAAAAATGATATCGGGTAAGAAAAGTCTTTTGGAAAAATTACCCCTATTGTCCTCCAGATTGTATTATACAGATATTAGAATGAATGAATCTCATGTTATTGAAAATAAAATGTATGATAACACCTTCAAAGTTTGGCATGATTGGTTGGGTCATCCCGTATCACTTATGATGTGTAGAATAATTGAACTTCAAGTGGTCATTCCTTGATAAACAAGAAGATTTTTCAAGCTAATGAATTTTCTTGTCCTGCATGCTCTAAAAAAAAAATTAATTTCTCGCCCATCATTGAACAAAGTTGGTATGAAATTCTTAGTTTTTCAGAAAGAATTCAATGGGATATATGTGGACCAATTCATCCACCATGTGGACCATTTAGATATGTTATGGTTTTAATTGACGCATCCACTAGATGGTCACACATGTGTTTGTTGTCTAGTCGTAATCTTGCTTTTGCAAGAATACTTTGCACAAATAATAATTCATAACAATTATTATCTATCTATCATATATATATATATATATATATGAAATAGATTATAAATGTTTTTCCTAATTATTTGCCTACAAACAAAATTTGCAAATTTCGTATATGTATATAAGCAAATGGGATGTGCCTATTATTAAACATATATATATATATATATATATATATATATATATATATATATATATATATATATATATATATATATATACCGGCGAGTAGTGGTTCCGAAAAAATGAGAAACGGAACTGGCACTTCTGAGGCGGTTCCAGTTTTGAAAGCATGTACCTTGTTTCGGTGCTCACCCCTAATGTCATATTGTATATCTTTTTCTTGTTAGGATAGTGGTACTGTTAGAGTGTGGGATGCTAGTCAACTAGGATAGCCCCTTCTTGTTAAGAATGTGCGTAGGACACTTGGTCTCATGGTATGCTAGACTGATAGAGTCTTGCATGAGGATTATGTGATACTGCTAGGTGTCATGATTGGTTACGGTAATGATAGTGTTTTCTGTTTATTGAATGATTACCATAAGGGTTGTATGCATTCAAGGATGATATCTTGAGAACTCTTGGCCTAATGCCTGACTGCATGGTTCTTGTTTGATTTATTGCTTTTGGGTGCATCATCTATTTGACTGTCTATCTGATTCTTGACTATCTATGGTTTTTGTATTGTATGGAATACCAAGATTTGGCCCCTAGCAATTGTACGGAATACCAGGAAGTAGCTCCTATGGGCTCGTTTACTCCTTTGGTTGGGCCCGTTACGTATGGTTGGGTTGGGCTTATTATGTATGGTTGGGTGGGGCCCGTTACGTATGGTAGGGAAGGGCTCATTATGTATGGTTGGGTTGGGCCCGTTATGTATGGTTGGGCAGGGTCCGTTATGTATGTTTGGGCGGGGCCCTTATGTGAGTTGGGTTGGGCCCTTTGTGTATTAAATATATATGTGGATAGGAGCTTCGGTTGCTCGGTGCTATAGTCGAGTATTGTATGTGGATGCATTGTATGTATGGTGGAATATGTGGTATACTGGGGAATTCACAAAGCTTTATGCTTACGGTTGTTGATTAAATGTTTTGCAAGTTGTTCGGGAGATGAGCTCGGCGGACTGTACACATGCATCGAAGATATTCGTTTCCGTGGTTTTGTAAAATTAATTTCAATAATGTATGGTTTCAATCAAACAAATGTTACTCACTGGTTTTAAAACAAAGATTTTTAATTAGTTAACCTATTTTATGAACAAAAATCTCCTTGTAATTCTTGGGACGTTACATTAGGCTTACATAAAGACTCTCATCATAATCGCCCATGTTGTGTAATTAGTTTTGGATAGTAGGGATAATGAAATGTAATCTGACCGTCTTTGTTGTTTTTTCACTCATTGATTTCACATAGGGTTGATATTTGGGCATTCACCAGGTTGTACTCTGATACCAAGTGATTGAGTTGTCCATTTAATACAACCCACTACACACATAAAATAAAACAACAAGAACTATAACAACCCTTTTGTTGTGTAATCTGATTGGGAGGAAGATAGAAAAGATATAAGAAGAATCATCATCATAGGAGATGGGGAATATTGCATCTTATTAATTGAGAAAGAATATAAAGAACATTCGACTCCTACCTAGCTATATAGGTGAACACACCAACAAAACAGGAAAATATAACAACCCATTTATGGGTTTATGCAACCTACAGCCACGTGACTTTGACTCTATCCCAAAAGGAAATAAAAAATGACTAAACTACCTTTATTGTTTTCAGATTACTCAAACGACATGGATAAGATAGTGAAGGTATATGTTGCGCGGAGAAGATGAGGGGTTGTAGATGATCAGAATATGATGACTATGGAGCTATGATGGTTGTGGAGAGATAATGTTTCAGATCAACAATCGAGCTCTCCCTTAATTTTGATCTACATACTTTGAAAAATTCTCCATTCAAGTTTAATTGTAATCCCTCCTTATTCTCTATTCTTGTACATATCCATTTCAACATTATGCATCTCTGTAGCTATAATCTTGGGTTCCAAATTAAATAAGATAATTAAAATATAAAAATACTAAAAAGGAAAAGGAAAACATAGAAAGTAATATGGTCTTTTTCATATGGATCATCACAATCGGTGCAACAAATACAAACCATAAGGATCTGCCAAACAAAAACTCAATACTAGGACCAAAATTGTGAATTTGAGCTAACCATAGGGACAAAATGTATATAATTTACTCTATTTTATATTAAATGAAAATGCGACCATTAGTACCCTTTCACTTATAAGTCATTACCAAATTCTTTTTTCATAAAATTCCCCATATCAAATATGTCTTCCGTATAAAAATAGGTTATCTTGTTTGATTGTTTACATAAAAAAATTTAATGAATGACAACAAAAATTATCCAAACATAAACAAACTTACAGCAAAATTTTGACACTAGACAAAAAAAAAATATTCAAACAATGTCATTCATAAATATGCTTATAACAACAAATTACTCAAACATATGTTAGTATACACACTTAAAACAACAATACGAACACTTTGACAAAGAAACTATCCGAATGCTATACTCATAAACACATTTAAAACAACAATTTGAAACTCTGACTAAAAAAATCCAAACATATGTTATACTAACAAACAAACTTAAAACAACAATTTAAAACTTGCCAAAGAAAATATCCAAACATATGTTATATTGATAAAGACACTAAAAACAACAATATATACAAACATATGTTACGATGATAGACACACTTAAAACAATAATATGACACTTTGACAAAGAAACTATCCACACATATGTTATACTGATAACCACACTTAAAAAACAAACACTTCGACAAAGAAACTATCCAAACATATGTTTATTGGTAAACACGCTTAAAACAACAAAATAGCCAAAAATATGTTGTGTTGATAAACACACATAAAACAACTCGACTCTTTGGCAAACAAACTATCCAACCATATGTTATACTGATAAACATTTTAAACTACAATTTGACACTCTGTTATATAAACACACTTAAAATAACAATGTGTCACTTTAACAATGAAAATATACAAACATATGTTATACTATAAACATACTTAAATTAACAATTTTACATTTGACAAAGAAAATATCCAAACATAACAATGTGACACTTTAACTATGAAAATATCCAAACATATGTTATACCGATAAACATACTTAAATTAACAATTTTACATTTGACAAAGAAAATATCCAAACATATGTTATGTTGATAAACACACTTAAAACAAAAAATTTCCAAGCATATGTTATGTTGATAAACCCACTTAAAACAATATTTTGACACTTTGACAAAGAAACTATCCAAACAAAGGTTTTACTGATCCAAACAAATGTTATACTGATAAACACACTTAAAACCAGTGTTTTAAACCTAGGTCGAACCGGTTAGACCATATACCGTTGAAGAGACTGGGTAAACTAAGAGCGAGTTTTTGTCTATTTATGAATTGGATTGAACTGACCGATTTTTCAATAATATCAATTGAACCGTTGATCCGACTCGTGTACAAAAACACGGATTAAGCCTAAACAACAATTTGACACTCGTATCGTATGTGAACATTTCCTGCTTGAAAACAACTTTATGACATGTTAAACCTGTGTACCAAGACATTTCCAATGTCACTTTACATGTCAACTTATTGACATTCGTAATTATAAGCAAAAATGTCAATAGCTTTAATAGGATTTCTATAGATCAATATCCGCTAAAATAGAAAGAAAAAATGTCAATAGCTTTAATGCAAAAAATAAATTTCAAAATGATATTTGGATCATAATTTGCGTAGTCTTCAAGAACAGAATTACTTTGGAATCCCGTTGCAATCCTTTTAAAAGTTCCAATCCCTTCAAACTTGGATTTGGTATCTTAAAAACTGAACCGCAACCTAAAAAGTTCTCAGTTTTGCTTTTGAGAGGGTGTTTGGGATTGTTTTTTAAATGACTTTTTGACTTTTGACTTTTCCAAAAAGTCAAAAATTTTAAAAGATGTTTGACATTTGCAAAAAAGCCCTTTTGAAATTTAACTTTTTGGCAAAAATGAATAAGTGGTTTTTCAAAAGACAAGAAATTGTAACTTTACATTCTTAAAAGATAAATTACTTTAAAAAATCAAGAAATATTAGACAAACACTTTTTAAAATTGACTGTTGAGTTGTGTCCCCTTAAAAGCTAAAAAGTTCTTTTCCAAAAAAAAAAAAAAAAATCTTTTGAACTTAAAATCCCAAACACCCTCTCATTGTCTCTAAAGTCCATCAAAATATAATTCATTGTTTAAATATAAATGACTTGTTTTGAGTAGAGGTGCACAAATGAACCTTTTATTTTAACCGGTCCAACTGAACCAGACCAATTTTTTCCACAACCGGTTCAGCTAAAACCAAACTATCGGTTTCATATATGTTTTTAAAAAAATTGCAAACCGGTTTTTTACCCCATGTTTTTGTAACCAAACCAATTTTTAACCAAAAAGAACCGTTTTCACTCACTTTCACTTCAAAAGAAACCAACCAAAACAGTTAGATTTTAACCGAAACCAAATAGAAAAAATACAGTAAAATACCAAACCGGTTTTTTAAAAACAAAAACTGGTTTTAACCGGCCTTTGTTTACCTTTAGTTTTGAGCATTAGATCTCGTTTGTAAGGTTGTACTGCATTGACTAAATGTCTAAATCTAAAGTTAATATTTTTTGGCCACATGAAAAAGATGGGACGAAGACTCATCATTGAAAACAAAGCTATAAAAGTTATGTTCATTTCATTCAGAGAAGTCGATGTATGGAAATTAATAGGATTTACCAAAGATATATGGAAATTAATAGGCTTTAGTGATCACAAAACTTATGATTTGTATACACAAAAGCTTACTCCAAAGTTTCCCCAATTATTGACAAAAAAAGAGTTAAACAAGAACAAAATACAAACCAAAAGCATGTACAATCCCCAAACTTACAAATTGGGCAGGGCAGGTCAACTTCACTTTATGTTCCATACAAGTTTTTGATTTTTTTTTTTCAAAAAAAAAAAAAAATCATTTATCACTTGACCATTCCCTTAATTCAACATACACTTCCTTTAATTTATCCTCAAAAAATATATATTATATATTATATATCAGCTGCAAGTTATTCTTCAATACCCTTTTTAAGCATCCCCTTTATCATTCGCAACCAATCAACCATCTGATTACCATCACACAAACAAACATCATAATCACATCACTCACAGTCATGTCAGATGTAAATCAGATACAATGTCAGATGTAAATCAGATACAGTTAGTGGCCCACATTGGAATTGAAACTTAAATAATTAAAAAAGTTGGTACCTTGAGTATATATATATATATGTGGGCCACAATGAAACATCTAAAGATGGAAGTGTTGTTTTATGATGGGGAATACCTAGCTAGCTACACCAAATATCCTGCACACTATAAGACCAAATGTGGGTCCCAAAAGTTTAAATTTGAACGAAACTTGGATGCTATTATTGTATTGTAGGAAAAAGCTAACCTGGAAGCTAAACATGGTTGTTCATCTTATGCGCATACGGTTGAGGAAGTCTGACAGCCTGTTTTTGAGATAGATTATTAATATTTGTATTTTTTTTTTTTTTAAAAGAGAGAGAGAGAGAGAGAGAAACCTGATATCTTTAGCAATGACTGTCTGTCCATCTTCAGCCCCAAGATGACGCAAAACCACGTCTTCTAGACGCCCATCACGATACGCATGCTGGTGATATGCAAAAATTAGCAATGTACTTTCATATTGTAAACCATTGATTTATTTTCTATTAAACAAACTTAAATAAAAAAGCTTTCTATCGTTTTTTAATTGATTAAATGCTTGAAATATATTGAAATAAAGAACATTCTATCATTTTTAACTGCTTAAAAACATAGAAAACATAAATATACTTATAGGAGAAGAAGATAAGCTTCTTTCCATAAACCTTACACATGAAATTGATTAGGATATATAACAATTACCTAAATCAAACATAAAATTTAAAAGATTCAGAAAATCAAAAAACATAGTTTCTAACTGAACTAAAGGCAATTAGTTCAAGGGAGGATTTGTTGAAAGATATGTTAAGTCAAAGTTCTTACGGGTTTTTTAAGATCTTTAGTCCATTGAGTGTTTTAAATTTCCTGGCAAGATTTCAAGCTTTTTAAAGTTAGTCTTCTTTCTATAAATGTATCAAATCGCAGGCTCAACAGTGAATGTTTGTTTTTTTTTTTTTTTTTTAAAAAAAAAGCATCAAGTAATCTCTTTTTTCAACTGTAAGTGATGAGACATTTGAACATAGTAAAGACTTGTAGTGCACAAAGTAGTAACACATAAAACTAAATATCAACAATTAAAATCTTCAATTACCTTGTAAAAACAACTGGTTCCAAATGGGCACGTCCCATTTCCAAAGTCAAAGTGTCTGCAGTCAATAGACCTGCAAGAGGAGGAGGAATTAACTTTCATGTTTCTTTCATTATCATGATAGATGTGTTTAATATGAAAAAGAAAAGAAAAGTATATATATATATATATATATATATATATATATATATACCTGAGTCTTGCTTTGTAGCTATCTACAATTTCCTGCTTTTCGTCTTTAGTTGCATACCAAATGACACTAGGAATGACAAAATATGAAAGCTTCCTACAAATAGGGCAAGACCTCAAAGCAGAATTCACATCCATTCCAGATGTTGGAGAACTACTTCGCCAATTCCTGATACATGATATACAAAAGGGATGATCACATTCTGATAACAGCCCAAACTTTCTTTCAGCTGCTGTTGGTTTTGAAAGTACACGTTCAAGGCAAACACTGCATTCTATTTCTTGACTGTGTTTCAACGCCTCAAGATGCTTATGCTTCTTTTCACATCCCATTTTATGTTCTTCCCTTTCATCTGCTCTGAAAGGATGCAAACATTGTTTTCTGCATGTTGGACATAAATCCCCATGGAGATGAGGGCAAGTTTCTCCACGAGGACAATTACCAGCAGCAGCAAATGAACACATTACAATATCAGCTGGATTTGTACTTCTTGATTGCCCTATAACATCACTTATCAAATCATTCTGTCCAGAACCTTCAGCCCATGTAGGTTTTGCAGATGTGTAAGCTGAAAGCTCTCCGATAACAGCAATGGGGGATGCAGTTCCAGGAGTTGAAGATGCAGTAATAGATTCTGGAACAGCATATTGAAAAGGGTATGTGGATGAAGATGCAGAAGCTTGACGTTGAGGAACTTTAACATGGTCATATCTGCAACGGATACCATATGCACAAGCTCCTTTTTGATAAAATGTGCACACCTGTTGTAACAAAACCACCATGAGTGTTTAAGGAACAAAGTCTATTGGAAATGATATTAGAAACCTTACGTTATTAGCCGGGTCCTTCCAGTCATGTGAGAACTCGCAATGCTCCCCTTTCAAGCATGCTCCATGGGCAAAGAACTTGCAAAGCACCCTGCAAATTAGAAGATGAAGAGATGAAGCAGATACTAAGCCTTGAATAGGCCTTATAATCGCTCCTAATGAAGCCAGAAATTCATTAAGCTAGCAATTAGAAGATGGATAGAAGAAATTCTTTATATGCTATCATTGTTTCCGTCGATGATAGTTTGGGAATCTAGGGTTTACAACAGAAACACCGACCGTCAAGTTTCTAATTCTTGCTCATCATGAGAATACAAAAATTGGAAATACAAATTCAACTGAATTGAAAGGAATACCCTAATCAAGGATAGTAATCACAAAGGAGCTTGTGCGTATGCCTAAACAAAACCTCGAAGGACCCAAATGGGCAAACGGTGCATTTCGTCAATTTGTTGGGCATACAGAAATTGAGATAGATGGAACATGAGGAGTCACAATCGGAATATACCTGGTTCGATTTCCCGGCAAAGACATGATCGAGAAAATTTCACCTTTCCACAATCTTCATCGGCGGACGTATTTTTTTTAGGTTAAACGAAGATGACAAGTTGTTGTTTCTTGATTCAGGATTTCTTTCTACATACAAACCTCCCCTCAAAGGCAACCTTCAGGTAATCAATATGAGTTAATTACAAAATTAACCTTTGACTATGTGTCAATGTCTAGTTTTCACTGTTTTTGACTTTTTTCAAGAGTTGGAAAAATAAAGAAAAGACAAAAATGCAAATATGGACCTTGAGGTTTGTCATTTTTTTTGTTTATGGTCTAAACCTTGGAAAATTTATGGATTCGGTCTTTTTCGCTTAGTTTGGTTGCGGATTTGGTTCATGTCAAAACTAAAAAGACAATTATATCCTTATGCTTTATTTTTATAATTTTTATATAATTGTCTTAATATTCATTACTTATTAAATTAGACAAAAAGCTCTACTCTCTCTCTCTCTCTCTCTCTCTCTCTCTCTCTCTCTCTCTCTCTCTCTCTCTCTCTCCTCGTCGACCCCCATTGACCACTACCTAACCAAGCCACATCACCAAGTTAACCACAAACAATCAACACCACCTCTCTTCGTCGACAATCACCACAAACACGCATTGACATGAAATTTTCAAGACTTCACGATTTTTATAGACAACAAATATGGAATCTGGTAAAGTTGGATGCGAAGGAAACACAAATAGGATCCTACCATCGACCACCCTCAAAGCTTATATCAAGAATCTACATATCCATCTCTAACACTTAAAGATACCGAAAATCAAGAGTGGAAGAAGAAGAAGAAGAATGAATGAAAATTTTGCTCGTTCATCGAATTCATATTGATTTTGTTTTATTCTTTCTTTTTGTTTCTGGGTTAAAATCGATAGAGGTTAATCTTATTAATTTGATTTGACTTTAATTTGAATGTTGGGTTGATTTTCTTCATCTTCATACTTGCATATCTTAATTTATGGTGTTTTTTCTTTCTTCTTGTTTCTTAACGTTAAAACGAGGGCGGATAATCTTGGGTTGATTTTCCTCAACGCTTATTCTATGTAATGTCATGGTGCAACGATAAAGTGCTTCCCGATGAACCCTCTGGCCTAAAGCATACTCTAGAACATAGGGAAACTTACAAAGAGTTATGTTGAGCATCTTGTTAGGAAGCATAACTAGATTAGATTTTCCACTTGTTGGGAAGCATAAAATAAGTATCTAAAGGGTTATTAATTTATGAAGAGAATCATCATCCTCAAAGAAGAATGTTCGAGTTAAAATAATAAAACTCAGACTTCAATCTTAACAGATGCGGGGAAAAAACATATTCTCGGGCCCCTTAAAAATTGCCTCATATTATCTGTGTGAAGTTATTAACATTACAAAATCCAAATCTTACCTATTATTTCCATCTTTAATAAATTGAGAATAAAGTGTCATATTGGACGAGAGGCTCGGATTTGTAAATTTGTAATCGAGAAAAATATTTTGTTTACATTACAAATACAGATCTTACATCATCATGTTCATATGTCGGGAGAAAGAGAGAGGGGGGGGGGGGGGGAGAGAGAGAGAGAGAGAGAGATTGTGTGTGTGTATGTGTGTGTGTTGGTCCCTTACTTCTTAATCAACAACAATAGAAATACAAATAAGATCAAGAGATACTAAAAAAATCAATCAATTTATTAATAATAAGTTTCATACACTCAAGAGGTAACCTAGGATAGACAAAGGTTACGAGCACATTCTTAAAGATAACTCTCACAGAAAAGATTATCAATTACAATGTAGAAGACTTACTTTAAAAAAAATAACTAGCATTACATAAATACTAAATTCAACTAGCCTCGTGATGAGAGCCAATGGTTGAGGAGTGGAATTTCAGATAAAAGGTCCAGGGTTCAAACCCTAGCACACCAAAAATATTGGTAATATTGTTGTCACACCCAAGGCCGATGGCGGAAATGTAAGGTTGTGCAACTTATTAAACATATATTGAATGGTACAAAATCAATATGAAAATATAAACTTCTATTATTATCGAAATAGAGATTACCTTGTCGTTGTCCACTAATACATTATCGAAGTACAACACATGCCTAACATTTATGAAATATAGAGCAACAATCAGAAGTTCCATGGGTCTTCAGTGTGTGTGTTCTTCCACCTGCTTATAATCCTGAGAATACATGTGTTTTGAAGATACATCAACATAAAGTTGGTGAGTTCCATAGGTTTTGACTCTACGTACTTTTATAACAAAAAGTGTACTTATTTCAACTGATTGATCAACTTATATAAAAAGTGTGAGTTCAGAGAGTATAAGTGATTACCTTACTTATGTGAATATTGTTGGATTAGGTGTCTAAGCTCAAACTATAATTGGTATGTACTTGAATTGATAGCAGCACAGTCCTTTTGGGTTGCCCTCAAACCTAGCAATTGGACAAGGAAATTATGAAATGGGAGAAATTAATTTATTATAAGACTAATAAATTAATATAAATGATTTATTAATGTGTTATGAAGATAATATATTAATTAGAAATCATAATATTTAATTAATAGTTAGCCAAAAATTAATTAGAATTAATTTTGGGGTTAATTGTATTTATTGTAAAGTATATGGACTAATATGCAATTATTAAATAGTTGGAAGGAATGTTTCAGAACCTCCTTGGAGGAGGTGGACGAAATTCATAGGGGAAACCCTAATGAATTCGTCCAAGGGCCTTGGATAAGGCTTCTGGATTTACATAGGCCCTAAGCAGGGGGAATCCTAGGGTTATCCCTTAAACCCTAGCTTTGGGGCTAAGTAACCTTGACTATTTAAGGATCCTCCTGTTGGGTTTTGAGCATTCTAACACTCCTAAGTGTACATGCAAGCCTAAATACCTTGGATCTATGTTTTCTCTATTATACATGCAAATATCAATTTCCAAGGTATTATCCTAACTAGCATATTATGAAGTATAAGTAATATAAAATCTAGTAGAATGACATACCTCTTTGTTGGTGTTTGATTCCATGGAGCTCAAGAGCCTAGTGCCCCAAGTGTGACACCTCAAATGGTTCACACAACACCATGAACATTTGGAATAACCATGAGAGAGGATATACATGTAAGAAATCGGCTTGCCCTCTTTTGTCTATGCACTAGTGCCAATTTCACCAACCAATGGGGTCTTTATATAGTGTGGCTATTAGGGTTACACCATGTAACTCATGACTTTACCCATTCCTTATGCTCTATGGGTTTTAACCTCCATGGAGTATCCATGGGTCACCACATGGGTTAAACCCAACATAAGGAATCATGGATCATAAGCCCACATATATAAGAATGAATGATTTACACAATCAATCCCCATATATTTAATTATCTCTTTTGGTCACTAAATTAATTCCAAATTAATTCTTGATCAATACTAATTAAATAACATGATTTCGTATTAATATATTAGAACTTATAATATATTAATATGTCACAAATATCCTCTTCTCACAAAAGGTCTACCCAAATGTTCCGATGCCATGCAACCCAAATGGACCATGTCGGGTCGGGTCAAGTATATACCAATTATAGTTATGAACTTAGACACTAATCCAACAGTCTCCCACTTGGATAAGTCTAATAACTATTATTGCAAGTACGACTTCATAACCCGACTAGCAATCGTAGCTCTTAAAAGCCGCTGTCGAACTCTGAACAAATCAATGATGCGTCCATTAGATAAGTGATCATATATTCTTCCATTCTAGATATCATATGGATTGAGACATGGATTATAATCATTCTCTCCGTCCATTTGTTGTTTCCTGATTTCCGATTTATGACGACTGACTAATTGAACAAATCAAATCCGTCCAGGCTTGGCCAAGCACTTAGGGGTGTCATCACTAAATCATCGAGGGGCCCACAGATATCGCTTTTATCCCTTTAAGGATAAAAGGAATGGATAAACTACTAACTCATATGCTTGTACTAACTACTTGTTGAATCATACACAAAGGCAGGTTTTATAACATCGAGTTACCAATGCGTTTTCATGCAATCAATGTATAACCAACTCATAGTCAAAAACTCATATCTCTAGGTTTGAAGAATATAAGATATTATCGTCTCATGATTCACTCGTGATAAAATCCATGAAGTGATTCAAATGAGCGTGGGTTTAATCCAATACTCAGAACTTATGAGCACTCATGAATGCTGCAACAACTCTTGCTATATCCACTGCCTTGGACATCTACAAACCAGCTTCATGACAGTCTTGCCTTAATACCTACTTCCAACGTATTATCGACTGTGGATGGTTTGAATAACTTAGTCATTCAGGAAGAACGACCTAGTTATCCTGGAAGTCAAAACATGCAAATTGAAACACAAGAATAATATTAATCCTATATGGCCCCAAACTCTTGAGTGTAAATAAAAACCCTTTTATCTAAGCACCATATTGATTACTCATTATTCATTGTTTCGATTTTATCAACTTTATACTTGAATTTAAAAACACTAGTTGTCCCATGCTCCAAGCATGTACACTATGTTTTTCTAAACACCAGTTATGCCATACACAAAGTATGCACACTATGTTTGTTTACGATCCTTACTTTGTGAAATAGATCGATTAAACATAATTCCAATGATTCTCATTTCACACTCCCAAATCCTTATCGAAAAATGTAAGAATTTCAAATTCCTTCCATTTACCGAAATTTGTTAGATTTTAAACTTATATGCACTGATCCTCTGTAATGATTATGCACAAAGTCACAAACACTTGTCACCAGACATTACAGAGTATTCCAATGGAGAGCAATTCCATGGAAACGAAGTCTCACATTCAAAGTACATTCCTTTGAACACCCTTCTTGCATTAAGTTCTCTAATCTTACACAGATTCAAAGAATAACTTCCACATATGGAGACAATTCCATATTCCCACTTTGACTATCACTTCTGAACAAGAGTTGCCTCCTTTCAGAATATGTTAATATGGTCCTATCTCTATACTTCCAATTGTCCATGAGCAACCAATCTTTGGCGAACCTCAGATTGTCCTCGACAATTGCTTAATCATTTTAGTCAAATCCAGTTCTATTCCTTTTTCCCTCTTAACACCCTAGGCATTTGGAAAATTTGGAATGGATAAATATTATAGCACATGCAATCGATCCTATACCCGAAGCATATGGGACCCGATTCATGCTATAAATTTTTTTTATATTTGCCATGTTCTCAAAATTCGAACTATGAAGAGGGATGCTGTAATCATAATCGAAATTTGAGAATGCAACATATACAAAATTTCCTTATGTTGAACCATTCCAACATAACATTCATATATATCCTTGACTAAAGTTGATTAAAATCTCAATCTAAGCTTTTAGAATTGGAATGAAGTATAAATTCTCTCCCTTAATTATAGCAAAACAACTTTTCAAAGCGAATTGAACCTTTTGTTTTCTATAATTAACATTGCTAACTTGCAACACTAACCATAATAATCATGCTCCCACTAGCACAACACTTATGTTCCCACTAGCTTTGACATGTACTCAGAAATCAACTGGACTTCTAGAAATCAATACTTTATTGACGTTCTTGCCAAATTTCAGATTTCTGATACAAGATTGCTTTGATAAGACTTTATCAAAATCATACACCTTTCCTTAGATGGCTCACATGTTTGTCTAAACAATTATGAAGAGGGATGCCGTAATCATAATGTTTAGACCTTTTTGCCATTCTCACAAGTCCATGTTAGTGTGCCGGTTAACCACATGCGCTCCACTCGTGACTTTGAGAATGCAAATATCGCAATTGCTATCTACTTAAAATCTACTTAGTGAAAGCGTTTCCTCACCATCATTTTCATGAATCAGACTTATGACGCTTAGATTTTTATGGTGTATGTGTTCCTATCCATGTGAATTTGTCATAGCCATAATCACAAGACAAGGTTAGTGACAAATCGAAACTCATATGGACTGAACCTGCCCAATCTCATTTTTCTTGCCACCCGGCAGCACAAGGGCCTACCATCGCTACCAGGTTGTCATGCAAACAATTAAGAACTTACAGAACTCACAAGCACAGTCAACTTTAACTGGAATAGGCATAGAAATAAGAATATGTCAACATGATAAGTTACAAACCTCACTTCGTGTGCTAGTGAAAAACCACAGGTTTTTATTCTTGATTAGATCTTGAAATCATCTCAATATCTTTTAAGACTCCCACTGACCTCTTGACATATAAGATTCTCTTTGTCAAGAACCATTCCTTGACAAAACAAATATTCAAGACTTAGTGTGGATTCTTATCAAGGAAAAACACTTCACTCAATTGGTCTTAGTTGGTCTTTGTTTTATCCAAAACATCACAACTTACCAATCTCAAATGTACAAGAATAGGAAACATCTTACTCTACATTTGACAAGTATTATAAACTTCCTAAAGATTATGTCACTCAAGTTACAATCTTGGAGTATGACTCTAAGAGTTGATTTTGGAACGAAGTATGATTTATCTTTTGATTTAACCATTTCAACAATTCATGATTCCTCTCCTTAGTCAAACAAATGCACGAAGGTGTCCTTAGAGGATCAATTGTGATATGGTTTCATGATCACTAAGATAATCATAAAATAAGATACTCAAGTACTCTCCCATCTCTTCAGATTGGGGAAACTTTTATCTTTCTGCCTTATTCATCCGTTCTGCCATACAATGAAACCTTTTCCAATGTTTCAGAATTACACTTAAACTTTTAAGCATAACCATATTTACTAAACTTTAGTAAATCATGACGAATAATTTTATCATTCTTTATGGTGAACCTGATCAATGCACAGCCTAGTGTACCCAATCCCTTAGTCCTTTACTTGACTCACATATACATGTGAGCAAGGACTTAGTCTTAATTTCCCAAAGATGAAAATTCCCATTCATCACACAATACAACTTGCATGATTCCAAGTTTCTATCCAACTGAAACTTGGGTGATGAGAATCTTTCCTTTGGTAAATTATGACACTACCACAAATGAAAGAATCAAATCCATTTCCCAATATTGCTTATCAATGGAAACATATAAACAACAATTTTTCCACAAATGTCATTGTAAGGATACTTAAAATAAATAAAATCAAAATTTTTCCTTTTATTTTTAAACTTTGCGGAAAAACTTATCCTTACAATGCAAATACATGTGAAAAACATGTTGTTATCTATTCCTAAGCAACATATCATAACTCTTAACCAGCAGCTCAAAATTTTGATCATCGAACCATGCGATCGAAATCCATCTTCGCGATCAGAATCAGCACACCTCTTCTTTAAGCTTCCTTTGATTCTTCCAAAACATCAAAATGTAATTACATTAAATCATGTATTAAGAATCTCCAAAAGAGACTTCATATAGTTTAGATAATGGACTTTAACCTAAAGCAAAGTCAAACCTTTTTGACTTTTACCATCCTTATGAACTTTTCAGGTAAATTCGGCAGCTTCACAACCAATGTCCCTTCCTTTGGCAAAAGAAACATATGGACCTTTTGGAAATGGTACACTTGAGTGTCTCAGACTTAGCCTTTCTCTTTACCATTGGTCAAATGACTTGACCATGGCCAATCCCTTTCTATTGTGAAGAGAAAGCTTTTCTGGACTTCCAATGTCACCATTGTCAATGTCCAAATAGGTTTGGGAAGAAGATCTTCCAATCTAATTTGCTTTACCAATGCTCCAAATCATTGCTGATTTAGCAGCATCAAGCAAATAGGTAAGATTACTAAGGGTCATGTCGTGACCTGTCATCAGGGAGCGACTGAAGAACCAAGTCAACAGCCAGCTACCTCGAGACTTCGACACCTGACTCTCCCGGCTTGCCAATATGTGACTTAACCTCCAAGATGTAAGAACATATAGTCTTTGCTTGCCAATAGGGATTGAGTGACTTAGAACTTTTCAAGTCCTGAAACTTGTGGGATAGGGAGAATTATTGGAGAATGTGGAGGAAGTGAAGCATGATTTCCAGTCCCATTAATGCACAACAAAGGGATTAATCTTTCACCTTGATTGCCATGTGGGATATCATCTTCAATAGGAAAGCTTGTTCCCAAAGATTTGGGAAGACCATAGTTTTCTTAACTAGACATCTATAATGGGAGAAATTCAAGTTTAGTTGATTTAAAGTCCTTAACATAACACCCAATATGAAATATTAAGGCTAGTACCCAACAACCTACTTATAACTGGAAGAGGGATGCCGTAATCCAAGTTATAAAATAGTTGAAGGTAGGTAAATGACGATTTACCAATTTCCACCATGAAAACGAAATATAATTAAGTTTTAATTGGATTTGAAACTCCTAGATCTTTTGAGATACATTGAACTTTCAATGGCATGTTTGAATCTTGATTGTGCCCTCTCAAATTTGTGACTGGGATGCCGAGGATCACAAACAAGGTGTGAATAACCATGCAAATTGACTTGGTACCCCTCAAATTTATCACCTAATTGATGTGCCGGTTAACCACACACGCTCCACCAATCTATGATAAACTTAAGTTACCCTTCGCCACACATTGTCAGTCCCATGTTAGTGTGCCGGTTAACCACACACGCTCCACTAACGACTTAACAAAGGTGCAAAGTGTAATTTCATGGGTTAGCACCTTTTCACATTTTCCTAAGTAACTAAGATTGAGAATTTATAAGAGTTTAGTTACTTAGTATTTTTCATTATACTTTTAATTAAGGGAGAATTATAGTCCTTATCCTACCCGTTCGACTAACGACCCTCCACCAGTCAAGGAAGCGGTGGGTGAGAGTGGACACCCATTAAACTGCCATTTTATAGGCAGTAACCTTATACCCCCTTTATGGACCGGCTTCGTGAATGAGGCCTACTAACGGTAAGATTGAATTTATCTTATACATTTCTATATAATTAAAATTATAATAATAGTATAAGGGTTGAATTTTAAACTTTTAAAATTCTAGGGTTTGAGTTGGAATTAAAGTATTCATAAGGGATAAACTTTACAAATTCCAAAACTTGAGGGCAAGTATTGAAACTATTCAAAAACTTTTCAATTCCATAACTTAAAGTAGTTTTTAATGAAAAACTTTTCAAGTTCCATAACTTGAGGACAAGTTATGGAAGACTTTAAATCATTTAAAAATGAGACTCTTCACTTTCATAACTTATGGAAATCTTATGAGTGTTTAAAAAACATAAATGTGACTTTTCATATAACTTGAGGACAAGTTACAAGAAACACATTTTATGAATAACTTTTAGATCAATATGGATTGAAAACACATTATCTCATAATTTTTCTATTAATCTAAGCTAACTCATAAGAACAAGATAATTCAAATCATAAATCTTCAAGAAATTAGCATGAACATAAAACTAATACAAATCTTGAAATTATGACAATTATCTTTGAAATTGGATTATCATGAACATTACCACATCAAAAACAGGTTTATAAGTTCAAAAACAACTTAGGGTAATGTTCCTAGTCCAATTTCAGCCAAAACAGTCGAAGATATGCTGTCTGGGGGTCCAACTCGTCGAGTGCATGAACCAACTCGGCGAGTTGGATGTTTTTTTGTCTTGGACTCGTTGAGTCCCTTTATGGACTCGGCGAGTCTGCTGTTCAGACAGCAAAAAACTTCGATTTTTCAGCAATTTTAGCAAGTATAACAAGAAAACAAGCCTAGGCTCTGATACCACTGTTGGGTTTTGAGCATTCTAACACTCCTAAGTGTACATGCAACCCTAAATACCTTGAATCTATGTTTTCTCTATTATACATGCAAATATCAATTTCCAAGGTATTATCCTAACTAGCATATTATGAAGTACAAGTAATATAAAATCTAGTAGAATGACATACCTCTTTGTTGGTGCTTGATTCCATGGAGCTCAAGAGCCTAGTGCCCCAAGTGTGACACCTCAAATGGTTCACACAACACCTTGAACATTTGGAATAACCATGAGAGAGGATATACATGTAAGAAATCGGCTTGCCCTCTTTTGTCTATGCACTAGTGCCAATTTCACCAACCAATGGGGTCTTTATATAGTGTGGCTATTAGGGTTACACCATGTAACTCATGACTTTACCCATTCCTTATGCTCCATGGGTTTTAACCTCCATGGAGTATCCATGGGTCACCACATGGGTTAAACCCAACATAAGGAATCATGGATCATAAGCCCACATATATAAGAATGAATGATTTACACAATCAATCCCCATATATTTAATTCGTCTCTTTTGATCACTAAATTAATTCCAAATTAATTCTTGATCAATACTAATTAAATAAAATGATTTCATATTAATATATTAGAACTTATAATATATTAATATGTCACAAATATCCTCTTCTCACAAAAGGTCTACCCAAATGTTCCGATGCCATGCAACCCAAATGGACCATGTCGGGTCGGGTCAAGTATATACCAATTATAGTTATAGACTTAGACACTAATCCAACACCTCATAGCTCCTACTTTTGGCCATCCCTGGCCGAAAATTGCATCCCTTCTCTCCTCTCTCTATAGTTTCCTTCTTGCTAGCTCTTGGGTGTGATTCTATTAGAGGCACGGCAATTGTGGTGCTAGGCTTCCAAGAAGATCAAGATCTAAGGATTATCAATTGTTTACTTTAAAAATGAAAGGTATGTAATTCTTAAACCCTTCTTGTTATTTTTCGAAAATAGCTTCTTCCCTTAGGGTTCTTGTAACATCCATAAATTTTACGCCAAATTTAAACTTTTCAAGCATAAATAAAACCAAATAGCAATTGTTCACAAAAGTGTTTTCAATTCATTATTCAATCAGAGTGTCCCAAAAGCCAGATCATAAGGATGAGGAGCGGTACGGTCATGCCTTCCCCTTGCCATGAACTCCTGAAGTACCTGAAACAATAAACTGAAAACTGTAAGCCCGAGGGCTTAGTGAGCTACCCCCAAAATACCAATACCACACTGATAATACCATGTCCGTAATAATCAATCAATCAACATGCATACTGGGCCATCGGCCTGACTGGACCGCCTTCCAAGGCCTACAGTCCAACTGAATCTATACCGAGCCTTCGGCATGACTGGACCGCCACGTGGGCCTACAGTCTCCCCGGACCGCTCATAGGGTGTGTTGGCCTTCAGCACAAAGCAGGACCGCCTCAACCCAAGCAACAAGCTACTAATCATGTACGCATAACTAACATATACTGGCATATACAATCATCAAACATATCTATCTCACTGATCACCAAACATGGCAATCACTCATAACTAGAGCACTGACCTAAATGTCACTAACATATTAATCCCTACGGATCATAAGAGCATAACATACTGTCTATCCTGATTCCGATCTAACAGATCATATCCACATATAGCATACCATAACGATAACAACTAAAAGGGCCGTCCTTGGTGCCTTAGACCCTATCGATATAGTGAGGATAACTCACCTCACAGATGTCGACTAGGTAGATAGATCCCAACTCTCGAATCACTTGACACAAGCTCCACCACCTATTACCATAGCACAATATACCCATAAGTCCTTAACCTTATAAGGTACTCCATAACCTACTAGTCAACCCCTGGTCAAAGTCAAAGTCCTCAGTCAAGGTCAACAGTCCATGTTGACCTTAACTCGCCGAGTACCCTCGGCTACTCGCCGAGTTCCTTGAAGCACTTTCCAACTCGCCGAGTCATCGAGGTGACTCGTCGAGTTCCTCCGATTCTTGATCCAATTCTAAGGCCACCCGTCGAGTTTCCCTCTTGCAACACGGCGGACACACACGCATACATGTCCTGGAGAAAACTCATCCGACTCGCCGAGTTGTTCATACAACTCGCCGAGTCTATGGCAATCTTCATCGGACTCGCCGAGTTGCTCATCCAACTCGTCGAGTTCAAGGTCATCTTCATACGACTCACCGAGTCAACCTTGTGACTCGCCGAGTTCCTTCAGTCCTTAAGCCATACATACTTATTTAAGCCATGCAATGGCTCCAAACTACAGATTCAAGCTTCTAGAGCATGCTTTTCACATAAAGTTGCAAACTTTACGTGTATGCATGACTAAAAAGGCTCTTAATGGCAACTCTAAGCTCTTAATGGAGTTTCATGCACAAGGAGGACCTCCATCACCCCCAAACCCGAAACTTTATGATTCTAGTATATAGGGAGGGTTCAGATCTGAAGTTACAACTTTAGATCTGGCCCATAGCTTGCCATATCAACTCAAAATCCATAAAACCCTAAAACTCAACCAAAAGAAAAGAGATTTAGAAGGAAAGGGAAGTAAAGATTGCAACTTGATACCTCCAGAAGATGCTAGCTGGGGTAAGTTCTGCTTCCCACACCTTCCTTGCTTCAACTCCTTTGCTCTTCAAGCTTTTCCCTCCTAGCCAACCTTCTTTCCAAGGCTTAAATCACACCAAGAAGAGTACCACACGAATTAGGGTTTCACTGAGCTCTCAAAGACTGTAAAGAGGCCAAAGGAGGCTGAGGTTCCTTTAAATAGGGTGCAAAACACCAGGATTTAGGGTTTCATCTGCCAGCTCCTACTCGTCGAGTCCCTTCATGGACTCGGCGAGTAGGTCACTAAACACGCGATCCCACCCCGCTGCTACTCGACGAGTAGGGCAACCAACTCGTCGAGTAGGACATAAAACCAAATAACCTTTTATTTAATCCATACCTGAGAATCGGGGCGTTACAATTCTCCCCCACTTGAACTAGACTTCGCCCTCGAAGTCCCTTGGGATAAACAATGCCTGGTAATGCTCACGCATCTCCGTCTCCGGCTCCCATGTCCACTCGGATCCGCTCCGATGTTCCCACTGCACCTTCACCAAAGGTATTTCCTTGTTCCGAAGGATCTTCTTCTTCCTTTCCGAAATGGCCACCGGCCTCTCCACATAATTCAGGCGCTCATCGACCTGAATGTCGTCCATTGATACTACTGCCTCCTGGTCCATGATACACCTCCGCAATTGCGAAACATGGAACGTGCTATGAATCCGGCTAAGCTCTTCCGGAAGCTCCAGCCTATACGCCACCTTGCCAACCCTGGCAACGATCCTGAACGGCCCAATAAAACGGGGACCCAATTTTCCCCTCTTCCTGAAACGGATCACACCCTTCCAGGGTGAGACTTTCAGGAGTACCATGTCACCCACCTGAAATTCCAACTCAGATCGGCGTCTGTCGGCATAGCTCTTCTGCCGACTCTGAGCGGTCTGCAAACACTGTCTAACCTGTTGTATCTTTTCGGTAGTCTGCAGAACTACCTCTGTCCGCCCCATAACCCTGTGCCCAATCTCACCCCAGCAGACTGGGGTTCTACACTTCCGACCATACAACAACTCGAAAGGCGGGGCGCCAATACTGGAATGATAGCTGTTGTTGTAGGCGAACTCTGCAAGCGGTAGGTGGGAATCCCAACTCCCACCAAAATCAATAACGCACGCCCTCAACATATCCTCGAGGGTCTGGATGGTCCGCTCACTCTGCCCATCTGTCTGCGGATGGAAAGTTGTACTAAAATGCAGTCGCGTACCCAGTTCCTCATGGAACTTCTGCCAAAAACGGGAAGTAAACCTGACATCCCTATCGGAAACGATAGAATCTGGAACCCCATGGCGAGTGACAATCTCGCTGACATACATTTCAGCCAATTTCTCAGCCGACGAACTCTCCCGTATGGCCAAGAAATGGGCACTCTTGGTCAACCGATCCACGATGACCCATATAGCATCAAACCCCTTCACCGTCCTCGGCAACTTTGTAATGAAACCCATTTCCACATGGGAATCTCCAGAGGCTGCAGCTTGCCATGTGGCCTCTGATGCTCGGCCTTGACCATCCTACAGGTCAAGCACCTCTTAACATACCCAGCGATTTCTCGCTTCATGCACGGCCACCAGTAGCTCAAACTCAAATTCCGATACATCTTGGTGGCCCCCGGGTGTATAGAAAAGTGAGACTTATGAGCCTCCTCCATCACTGTCTGCCGGATCCCTCCGGTCATCGGAACCCAAAACCGACCGTGTCGGGTCAATAATCCGCGGCTATCCTGAACAAACCGGGCGTTCTCGCCCTTAATCCGCTCCATCTTCCAGTTCTCTGGTCTCATGCCCTCGACCTGAGCATCCCTAATCAAGCTCACAAGCGGGGAATCCACCGCTATCCTTATACACCTTGTCGGGGTGGAAGACCCAGCTGACTTGCGGCTCAAAGCATCCGCAACCACATTCGCTTTACCAGGATGGTAAAGAATCTCACAATCATAGTCCTTGACTACATCCAGCCACCTGCGCTGCCTCATATTCAGGTTCGGATGATCCATAATATGCCTCAAACTCTTGTGATCTGTGTATATAGTACATCGAAACCCGTACAGATAATGCCTCCAAATCTTGAGAGCGAAAACCACCGCTCCCAACTCAAGATCGTGCGTAGGGTATCTCGTCTCATGCGACTTCAGCTGCCGCAATGCATAGGCTATCACCCGTCCCCTCTGCATGAGGACCGCCCCCAGACCTGTGATGGATGCATCACAAAATACCACAAAATCCTCGAATCCCGCGGGGAGCGTCAACACTGGCGCCTCACACAAACATTGTCGGAGGGTCTCAAACGCCCTCTGCTGCTTAGGGCCCCACCGGAAATCCACCCCCTTCCTCGTTAGACGAGTGAGGGGTACTGCAACCTTGGAAAAATCTCGAATAAATCTCCGGTAGTACCCTGCTAATCCCAAGAAACTCCTGATGTCGGAGGGAGATTTCAGAATCTCCCACTGCATAACGGCCTCAACTTTGGCCGGGTCGACCAAAATCCCCTCCTGGTTAACGAGATGCCCGAGGAACTGGACCTCTCGTAACCAAAACTCACACTTTGAGAACTTGGCATACAGCCGTTCTCGTCGCAGAACCTCCAGCAGCTCCCTGAGGTGCTCCTCGTGCTGCTCTCGCGTCTTGGAATACACCAATATATCGTCTATGAACACAATGACCGAGCGATCGAGCATCGGTCTGCAGACCCGGTTCATCAAATTCATAAACACTACCGGCGCGTTGGTGAGCCCAAACGGCATCACCACGAACTCGTAATGACCATAACGAGTCCGAAACGCGGTCTTCTCCACGTCTTCCTCCCTCACCCTGACCTGGTGATATCCGGACCTCAAATCGATCTTGGAAAACCAAGATGCACCCTGCAGTTGATCGAAAAGATCATCTGTCCTTGGGAGTGGATAACGGTTCTTCACCGTTAACTTATTCAACTCCCTATAATCAATGCACATCCTGTGCGAACCGTCCTTCTTCCTGACGAAAAGGATCGGTGCTCCCCATGGGGAACTACTCGGACGAATAAACTGCTTACCCAGCAGCTCTTGCAACTGAGATGACAACTCTTGCATCTCTGGCGGTGCCAGTCGGTACGACGCCTTAGCGATAGGTGCCGCCCCGGGCACTAGATTAATCCTAAACTCAACCTGCCTCTCCGGAGGTACTCGGGGTAACTCCTCCGGAAACACGTCAGCAAACTCTCTAACTACTGGGACCTCCGAAACCGAGGGCTGATCCCTAACCCGCGTATCTACCACATACGCTAAATAACCGGCACACCCGTGCTGAATATACCGTCGAGCCCTGGCCGCCGAACAAAACCCTGATCTCATCCTGGTGCCCTCGCCATATACCACCAGTTCTCCCCCACTTGGGGTTCGAACTACCACTCGCTGTCCCTCACAGTCAATCATGGCGCCAAATCGACTGAGCCAATCCATCCCTACGATCACGCACACTTACCCCATGGGAATAGGAATCAAATCTATCGGGAAGAGGACCCTGAAAATCTCCAACTCGCATCCCCGGTAGACCGAAGAAGCAGAAACCCCGTGCTCGTTGGTGAATCGAAACTCGCAACGGACACTCAAGCTCATCTACCGGCACACTAAACCCTCTACTGAAAGTCTGAGATACGAACGACCGACTCACCCCCGAGTCAAATAAAACCAAAGCAGACAAAGAATTCACTAAAAACGTACCTATTCACAGGTACAACCAATGAGCATAACACAAATACAATAACTGAGATAGAGAAAAGAAACGTACCAGCAACCACATCAGGTGCTGCCTTGGCCTCCTCGGCCGTGAGCTGGAAGGCGCGACCCTGAGCCTTCGGAGGCTCCACCTTGACTGGCCTCCCATCCCTAATCCTCACAGTAGCTGATGGAGGACCCTGCGCCGGCTTGGCGGCGAGCTGCAGACAGTTGGTCTTCACATGACCAACATGATGACAATGGTAACAAATCCTCATATCTGCTGGAGGGGCGGACTGACGGCAGTCCCTGGCATAGTGCCCCTCCTTGCCATATTTGTGGCATCCACCTCCTGCTCGACACACCCCCGAATGACCCCTGCCACACTTTCCACAAGTGCGGCTCTGCTGACTCCCAGTCCGAGTATCAGCGGTCTTAGACCGCTTAGGCGCCGGCTGAGACTGTGTCGGTGCCTGACGCTGCTCCTTCAACTGCAGCTCTATCTCCAACTCATGCCGCCTCGCGGCTTCCTGAAGATCCAGGAGGGTATCACATCGCTGTGTAGACACAAACTGTCGAATATCAGTCTTGAGCATACTTAGATAACGAGTCATCTGAGACTGCTCTGAAGCAAACTCCGGGCAAAACATAGCCCTCTCCGTGAACATACGGGTAATCTCCATCACTGACTCCCCATCCTGTCTCAATGTCAAAAACTCCTGAGCAAGCCGCTCCTGCTCAACACGTGGAACGTAGCGGGTGCGGAACATATCCCGGAATTGCTCCCAAGTAACAGCAGCTCGCTGATCATCCGTGTACGACCCTGTCGTCAATCTCCACCAGTCCTTTGCCCCAAGCCTCAGCAGGTTCAGGGTACACCTGACCTTCTGGTCAGCAGGACATGAACACGTGAAGAAACATCCCTCCACGTCAGATAACCACCTCATAGCTCTGATCGCATCCTGTGTACCATCAAACGTCGGGGGCTTCTTATTATCTAAGTCCCGGTATTGGAAATCCCTTCTGGCCCCTCCTCCAACCCCTGCCGCGGTTACGGCCGAAGTGGCTGCAGCGGCAGCTGTCTCTGCTAGAGCTGCATATCGCTCATCAAAGTACTCGACCATCGCGGTCTTAATCGACTCAAACATCTCTGGCAGCTGCGCTCGGAACGCTGCAGCAATCTCGTCGTGCATAATCTCCCGGATCCTGGCATCCAACTCCTCGGTCCCTATCTGTACCACAGGCTCAGGTGGTACCGGCACCTCCGACCCTCCGTCTCCCGACCCTGACCCCGATCCGGGCCCCGCAGCAAAACGTCTCGTCACCACCATACTGAAAGATATACTCAAACGTCAGATAAATAACATAATATCGGGAGGCCAAAACCCACAAACCCTAGGGGCTGTGACTTCCTTGCTACGCGTATGGGTCCTGTGCTTTCAGTAGTACGGGCCCATACTACCTTCCACACCTACCCATATTTGTCTCAAGTATCACCACAACACCCTAACACTACCATCGACATAAAATGCGCTCAACCCTCATCCCTAGAGGAATATAAACTATCTCGCAACTGGTCTTACCGCCTCTCACAACTCACACCTCCATGAAACTTTCATCATCCCCTGCAGCGCTAGTGTATGCTAACTGCACATAACGCTGGACCCAATAGACTTTCGAATGTCCCATCCTACCCGAAGGCCGAATAAACATTCTCAGGCTATGAGGTCTTTATTATGCACAGCCGTGATGCATACACTAATCATCAACAATTATGATGTCAATTCCACATACAAGGAACCCTAGGCTAATGGGCATCATATAATCAGGCAAGTCTAGCATGCGATTCCTGAAGATCCCTAGCCTAGCACTAGCATGCTGTTCTAACATATCAGAATATCAAATAACTGTATGGTATTTTAGGGTTTACTTACAGGCTCCGGCTGATCGTACCCTCTGCATCCTCCATCCTTTATTTTGAAAACCAATTTAAAAATTTTACTTTCCGAAAACCTCCTTGATTTGAGACTGGATTCACACGAGTGTTCCTCCAATTCACTCAAACCAAGGCTCTGATACCAACTTGTAACATCCATAAATTTTATGCCAAATTTAAACTTTTCAAGCATAAATAAAACCAAATAGCAATTGTTCACAAAAGTGTTTTCAATTCATTATTCAATCAGAGTGTCCCAAAAGCCAGATCATAAGGATGAGGAGCGGTACGGTCACGCCTTCCCCTTGCCATGAACTCCTGAAGTACCTGAAACAATAAACTGAAAACTGTAAGCCCGAGGGCTTAGTGAGCTACCCCCAAAATACCAATACCACACTGATAATACCATGTCCGTAATAATCAATCAATCAACATGCATACTGGGCCATCGGCCTGACTGGACCGCCCTCCAAGGCCTACAGTCCAACTGAATCTATACCGAGCCTTCGGCATGACTGGACCGCCACGTGGGCCTACAGTCTCCCCGGACCGCTCATAGGGTGTGTTGGCCTTCAGCACAAAGCAGGACCGCCTCAACCCAAGCAACAAGCTACTAATCATGTACGCATAACTAACATATACTGGCATATACAATCATCAAACATATCTATCTCACTGATCACCAAACATGGCAATCACTCATAACTAGAGCACTGACCTAACATGTCACTAACATATTAATCCCTACGGATCATAAGAGCATAACATACTGTCTATCCTGATTCCGATCTAACAGATCATATCCACATATAGCATACCATAACGATAACAACTAAAAGGGCCGTCCTTGGTGCCTTAGACCCTATCGATATAGTGAGGATAACTCACCTCACAGATGTCGACTAGGTAGATAGATCCCAACTCTAGAATCACTTGACACAAGCTCCACCACCTATTACCATAGCACAATATACCCATAAGTCCTTAACCTTATAAGGTACTCCATAACCTACTAGTCAACCCCTGGTCAAAGTCAAAGTCCTCAGTCAAGGTCAACAGTCCATGTTGACCTTAACTCGCCGAGTACCCTCGGCTACTCGCCGAGTTCCTTGAAGCACTTTCCAACTCGCCGAGTCATCGAGGTGACTCGTCGAGTTCCTCCGATTCTTGATCCAATTCTAAGGCCACCCGTCGAGTTTCCCTCTTGCAACACGGCGGACACACACGCATACATGTCCTGGAGAAAACTCATCCGACTCGCCGAGTTGTTCATACAACTCGCCGAGTCTATGGCAATCTTCATCGGACTCGCCGAGTTGCTCATCCAACTCGTCGAGTTCAAGGTCATCTTCATACGACTCACCGAGTCAACCTTGTGACTCGCCGAGTTCCTTCAGTCCTTAAGCCATACATACTTATTTAAGCCATGCAATGGCTCCAAACTACAGATCCAAGCTTCTAGAGCATGCTTTTCACGTAAAGTTGCAAACTTTACGTGTATGCATGACTAAAAAGGCTCTTAATGGAAATTCTAAGCTCTTAATGGGGTTTCATGCACAAGGAGGACCTCCATCACCCCCAAACCCGAAACTTTATGATTCTAGTATATAGGGAGGGTTCAGATCTGAAGTTACAACTTTAGATCTGGCCCATAGCTTGCCATATCAACTCAAAATCCATAAAACCCTAAAACTCAACCAAAAGAAAAGAGATATAGAAGGAAAGGGAAGTAAAGATTGCAACTTGATACCTCCAGAAGATGCTAGCTGGGGTAAGTTCTGCTTCCCACACCTTCCTTGCTTCAACTCCTTTGCTCTTCAAGCTTTTCCCTCCTAGCCAACCTTCTTTCCAAGGCTTAAATCACACCAAGAAGAGTACCACACGAATTAGGGTTTCACTGAGTTCTCAAAGACTGTAAAGAGGCCAAAGGAGGCTGAGGTTCCTTTAAATAGGGTGCAAAACCCCGGGATTTAGGGTTTCATCTGCCAGCTCCTACTCGTTGAGTCCTTTCATGAACTCGGCGAGTAGGTCACTAAACACGCGATCCCACCCCGCTGCTACTCGACTAGTAGGGCAACCAACTCGTCGAGTAGGACATAAAACCAAATAACCTTTTATTTAATCCATACTTGAGAATCGGGGCGTTACAGTTCTTGTTTTGCAATTCAAAGTTATATGTTCAATAGTTAAAACATAGATCCAAAGTAGGTTGCATGTGAACTTAGGAATTGTTTTTTTTAGTTTATTTGTTTCACCTAAAACCCATCAGTGGTACAGAGACATTGGTTTTGTATTAAATTAAATTGATATAATAGTTGAATTGCAAATTAGGGTTTATAGCTATTAAACCCTAAAGGCCAGTTTTCGTTTTTTAGGGTTTTGGCTTGAAGGGTTTTCGAAAAACCCTAGCCTCCATAAACCCTAATCGAAATTAGGGTTAGGGTTTTGCAAAACCCTTGCCTCCTTCCCTTGATTTCAAAAATGCCTTAGGGTTTTAAGGTTCCTTTGGACATTTGTTGCTTAATTGGATAATTGGTAAATAAGGAAATTATCCTATACCCTAATTTTCGAAATCTAGAGGGTTAAGGATTAGGATTAAATTAATTGTTTGATTTAATTAGATAATCCTTACAAGATTTAATAAATTAATTAAAAGTTAATTAATAGATAATTTTTAAATCAAGTTTTTGGTTTATTTTAAATTTTAAATTAATAGTTTAATTTTCGAAAAAATTATATAAACCTTAAAGTTTTAAAAAGTTTAAAACATACCTTATATGTATATACTATAATTAAAAGTTAAATATTATATATGTATAAGAATTGGTCAGTTGAATCGCTAGTATGCCTCATTCACGAAGTTGGTCTATAAGGGGGGTATAAGGAAAATTCCTATAAAATGGTAGTTGAATGGGTGTCCACTCTCACCCACCGCTTACTTGATTAGTGGATGGTCGTTAGCAGAACGGATTTGATAGGACAAGTTAATCTCATTAAAAGTATAATGCTATTAATAAAGTACTAGAACATTATTTTACGAAATCCCAACTCTAGTTACTTTAGGAAAAATGTGAATTGTATGCTAACTCATGAAATTGCACATTACACTTTATAAGTCGTTAGTGGAGCGTGTGTGGTTAACCAGCACACTAATAGAGACTAATAAAGAGTCGTAATGGGTATCTCATAATTATCATTGTTGATGGAGCGTGTGTGGTTTACCAGCACATCAATAGAAAATGATAAAAAAAATGAGGTTACCAAGCACATTTGCATGGTTATTCACATCTTGTTTGTGATCATCGGTATCCCAGTCACAAATAGAAGAGCATAATCCGAGATTAAAACATGCCATTGAATAGTGTCAATGTATCTAAAAAAGTATTAGGAATTTCACTTCGTTCATTTCGTCTAATGGTGGAATTGGTGAATCGTCATTCACCTACCTTTATGAAATTTACACTTGGATCTCGGCATCCCATTTCTATGTTGTGAATCCTCATAGTTGGATCCTAACCTTAATATTATATCTTTGGATTATTATCTTGAGGTATCTTGAAATCTAACTAAAATTATTTTTCTTTTCAGATGTCTACTCCTGGAAACACTTCTGCTTCATCATCCTCCAACCACAGCTTCTCTTTGCTCTCCATTTGCTCCAAAGTCGTTATGGATGGATCAAACTATAATGATTGGATGCGCAATATGAAAATGGTGCTTCACTTTGAGGATAAAGAATATGTCCTTGAGAAGGATCTCATTGAGATTGATGAAACCAAGGCTACTCCCGAAGAATATGCTGCCTACAGGAAGCATTATGAAGATGCAACCAAAGTGGCTTGCATCATGGTCGCAACCATGTCTCCAGAGTTGCAGAGGTACTATGAGGACTACGGGCTCTTTGAGATGAACAATGACCTTATGGAAAAGTACCATAAGCGAGCTCGTCAAGAAAAGTTTGAGGTAGTCAAGTCACTCATGGCTTGCAAGATGAAGGATAGGAGATCAGTTGTTAGTCATGTGCAAATAATGCAATGCTACATAGAGCGTCTGGTCAAGCTCAACGTGCATTTTGATGAGGAATTGGCCATAGACATGGTCTTGAACTCATTGCCTGATTGTTATGGTCAGTTCATCCTAACTTACCATTTGAACACACCGAGCAGACGTTGGCCCAATTACACAATCTGTTGCAGACAGCTAAGGCAGGATTGAAGGATAAAAGTATAGCCTCCAGTCCTGTTAGTGCTCCCGTCTTGGATATTGGACAGGAAAGGGAAAAAAGAGGAAAGGTCCTCCTAAGCAAAATTGGAAGGGTAAGGCTCAAGCTGGGTCATCTAACAGTGGCCCAAAGGCCAAGCCCAATGCTGTCATTCCCCATGTTTCTAATCCAAAGGATGATGATTTCTTTTATTGCAATGACAAGGGGCACTGGAAACGAAGCTGCCCAAAGTATCTGCAGGACATCAAGGAAGGAAAAGTGAAGCCATCTTCAGCAGGTATATACACTATTTCCTCTAATAACTCATTATCTTCTCGTTCTTGGGTCCTTGATACAGGATGTGGTTTTCACATTTGTTCTCATTTGTAGGGGCTAAAAGAAAGTGAGGAGGTGGAGCGAGGAGGATAAACTTGATCATGGGAAACAGAAAGTCTTCACCAGTAACCAAGATCGAAGTTTATCAACTTTTGCTTAGTAATGATGTTAGATTAGATTTACTGAATTGTTTCTATTCGTCAGAAATGACGTGAAACATTATTTCATTTCATTCATTGTTCAAACAAGGTTTTAAGTATTTTTTTAATGATTTGAATGGTTAAATTTCTGTTTATAAGAATGGTATTTTTGTGTAACACCTTGACTCCCAGGTATAAGTTTTAAAGCATTATATATACATTCATGGACCTACTCGACGATTTGGTTGCCCCCAACTCGTCGTGTAGAGGCGGGATAACCCGCGTGGATTATTGGATCTACTCGACGAGTCAGAGGACCTGGACTCGACGAGTAGGAGCTGGGAAATGAAACCCTAATTTCCAGGGTATTGCACCCTATTTAAAGGGTCATTAGCCTCCCTTACAGCCCCCTTGAGCTCAGAAACCCTAAATCATATTCACTCTCCATATTTGTGTGTTATTAAGCTTGGAAGGTGGATTTTGGTGAGAAGAGCTTGAAGTTCAAGGAGCTTGGAACAAGGAGAAGTTGTGGATCCGAACTCTACTTCATCCTAGCATCACTTTGAAGGTAACAAGTCGTTACCTTGGCTCTCCCCTAACTAGATCTCTTCATTCATGGGATTAGAGCCCTTTCTAGTGTATTATTGTGGTATTTCCGGATTTGGGGCAAGATCCGAGGTTGTAACTTTAGATCTGGACTCCTTTAGCTCCTTATTGTCATAAAGTTTCAGTCTTTGTCAAGCTATGGCCTTCTCTTTGCCTTAAGCTTCTTACTTAGCCTAGTTTTGACTCTTAAGACCTTGCATGCACGTAAAGTTTGCAACTTTACGTGATAACTAGGCCCTAGGAGACTAGATCTACCAATTGCAGCTTTGGAGTGGCTTAAAATCATCTGGACAAGAAATGGACTGTATGAACTCGACGAGTCGGATAAGCCGACTCGACGAGTTGGGAAGGGTTTTCCCGTTGATTGATTTCTGCATGGACTCGGCGAGTCAGTAAGAGGACTCGACGAGTCAGTTAGGGTTTTCCCCCGATTTCTGGACACGCATGGACTCGACGAGTTGGTTGGAAACTCGGTGAGTCAGTAAGGTTTTTATGGCATTCTGAGTTCCTAAGGAACTCGACGAGTTGCTAGCGGCACTCGATGAGTTGGGTCAACATGGAATGTTGACTTTGACTTTGACCAAGGGTTGACCAGTTTGACTTCTAGGGGTGTAATGGTAATTTGGGAATTTATGGAAGTGGGACATCGGTGGATGTAGGTTTTGGATTTGGAGCTGCATCTGGTGGAGTTTGATTTTATCACTTCGAGCTACTTGTGAGGTGAGTTCCCCTCACTATATCAATAGGGTCTAAGGTACCAATGTCGGCCCTTTTCGGATTTATATCCGAGTTATTGCATGATATGTTTATTGATTTACATCCTGGTAGTTAGGATGGTGATATGCTTAGTGACCTGGTTAGGTCGGTATCCTGGTATATAGGATGATGCTATGTTAGTGACCGATTAGGTTTGTATCCTGGTTATAGGATGTTGCTATGATTGATGATCTGTTAGATCGGTTTGACTGTTATATATGCTAGCGTATGATATTTATGTGCACATGTTTGTTTGGTTGGGGGTTGGGTTGAGGCAGTCCTGCTTTGTGCTGAAGGCCAACATACCCAGAGCGGTCCAGATAGACTACAAGCCCAGGAGGGCATGCTAGTCAGACCAAAGGCCCGGCGAGCGGTCCGGATAGGCTGTAGGCCCTGCGAGGCGGTCCAGAAGTGACGAAGGCTCGGAGAGCGGTCCAGATAGGCTGAAGGCATGCGAGGCAGTCCAGTCAGGCTGAAGGCTCATTATGCATGTTGTTGTTTATATGTTATTGATATGTTTATGGCGTTGGTATTTTGGGGGTAACTCACTAAGCCTTCGAGCTTACATTTATCGATTAAGGTTTCAAGTACTTCTGATGATCGCGGGAAGGCGAAGGCATGATCGTACAACTCCTCATATTTTATGATTTTATGATTTGATTCTGGGATACTGTAAAATTATACTATTTTGAAAACAAGTTTTGTAATGATCATCGGTTTTGAAATGTTTTAAAAAGTTTAAATTTGGCGTGATTTTTATGGATGTTACATTTTGTGTTTGAAGCTTTACCTTGTGATGGTGTGTATGAAACAATGACTTGTGTTGATAGCTTAGGTAATAGTGTGTTTAATATTGACTTGTCTAATAGTGTAGACATGGCACGCTTGTGGCATTGTCATCTTGGACAGATTAACAAGAAATGCATAGCCCAACTCCAAAAGGATGGAGTGTTAGAACCATTTGACCTAAAATCAGATGATATGTGTGAATCTTGTCTTTTGGGAAAAGATGACAAAATCACCTTTCACGGGATCTTGTGAAAGAGGTGAAGGTTTGTTGGACCTCATACACACTGACGTGTGTGGACCCTTCAGATCAACTACGAGGGATGCTAATCGATTCTATGTGACTTTCACTAATGATTAGTAGATATGGCTATATCTACTTAATCAAGCATAAGTCAGAAACCTTTGAAAAGTTCAAGGAGTTTAAACATGAGGTCGAGAATCAACTGGACAGGAAGATAAAGACACTTAGATCCGATAGAGGGGGAGAGTATCTTAGTATCGAGTTCAACGACTATTTAAAGGAATGTGGAATAGTTTCACAATTAACTCCTCCTAGGACACTACAGTTAAATGGTGTGGTTGAGAGGCATACTCGAACCTTTTTAGACATAGTACATTCTATAATGAGTCATGCTTCACTTCCTATTCATTTATGGGTGTATGCCTTAGAGACAGCCGACCACGTCCTCAATCTTGTCCCTACAAAGAAGGTTGCCAAAACACCTCACGAGATGTGGACAGGGAAAGTTCCCTCGTTAGCACATATTAAAGTCTGGGGTTGTAAAGCTTTCGTAAGACGAGAGACTCATGACAAGCTAGCAGCTAGAAGTGAGTAATGTGTTTTCATTGGTTACCCAAAACAGTCTTTTGGATATTTATTCTACTGACCTAGTGAAAACGTGGTCTTTGTAGCACGAAGAGGAGTCTTTCTAGAAAGAGAGCTCATATTCAAATAGGACAGTGGGAGTACCATTGACCTTGAAGAAATTTAAGAGTTAACTAATGAAGGAACCTTAGATGATACTAGCACTCAACCGGAGGAAACAGTTCCTATTGAACCAATTGATAAATAATTACCTCTTCGAAGATCCACTAGGGTTAGTGTGCCACCTGAGTTATATGGTTTCCATATTACTTTAGACGGTGACATATTTATCAGTGATAGGACACTTGTAAATCTGGATGAACCAGCTAATTACAGGGAAGCAATGGCAGGCCCAGAGGCTTCCAAATGGAAAGAGGCAATGGACAATGAGATAAAGTCTATGTATGACAACCAAGTTTGAAATTTGGTTGACAATGTACCAGGTCGAAAGACAGTTGGGTGCAAATGGATCTTCAAAAAGAAGACCGACATGGATGGAAATGTACACATAATCAAGGCTCGACTGGTTGCAAAATGTTTCACTCAAACCACGGGGGTTGACTATGATGAGACCTTCTCACCAGTAACTAAGATTAAATCTATTAGGATATTTCTCACCATAGCTGCCTTTCATGACTATGAAATCTGGCAGATGGATGTCAATACTGCTTTCCTTAACGGGAAGTTGGCTGAGGATGTTTACATGAATCAGCCAGAGGGTTTTGTTGATGCAAAGTTTCCCAATAGAGTGTGCAATCTTGAGAAATCCATTTATGGATTGAAACAGGCATCTCGCAGCTGGAATCTTTGCTTCCATGAGAAAGTCAAAGAGTTTGGTTTCTCCATGAGTGAAGATGACTCCTACGTGTATATCAAGGCTAGTGGTAGTATAGTAACTTTTCTGGTGTTATATGTCGATGACATATTACTCATTGGTAACGACGTTCCAACCTTGAAAGATGTCAAGTCTTGGCTTGGAAAGTGTTTTTCCATGAAAGACCATGGAGAATCTGCCTATATTCTTAGGATTAGAATATTGAGAGATAGAAAGAAGAGACTAATTGGACTTAGTCAGAGTACATACTTGGACAATGTACTAAAGAGGTTTAGTATGGAAAATTCCAAGAAGGGAGAGCTACCTATCCAGAGCAATACCAAATTGAGTAAGACTCAATGTCTGAGTACAGATGAGGAAATAGTTGACATGAGTCGTGTGCCTTATGCTTCTGCTGTCGGATCGATCATGTATGCTATGACATCTACTCGCCTTGATGTGTCCTTTGCTTTGAGCATGGTCAGTCGTTATTAGGGAAATCTGGTTAGAGCTCATTGGATATAGGTTAATAATATACTCAAGTATTTTCGAAGGACAAAGGATTGGGTCCTTGTCCTTGGTGGCAGTGATACCTTGAGGGTAGATGGTTACAGTAATGCTAGCTTCCAAACGGATAGGGATAACTTCTGTTCTCAATCTGGCTGGGTATTTCTATTGAACGGAGGATCAATTACTTGGAAAAGTTCCAAGCAAGATATGGTGGCTGATTCTACTTGTGAATCAAAGTACATAGCAGCGAGTGAAGCGTCGAAAGAAGCAGCTTGGTTGAAGAACTTCATCGGAGATCTCGGAGTTGTTCCAACTATTCAGGAGACTATGGAACTGTTCTGCGATAATGAAGGAGCGGTTGCCTTAACAAAGGAACCAAAAGATCATGGTACAAACAGACATATCGACAGAAAGTACCATTTTATCAGACATAGAGTAGAAGAAGGCCATCTTGTCGTAAAAAGGGTATCATCTGAGGATAACCCAACAGTGTGACAACCGTCAAAATTCGAGTTAGTTATAGAATTGATAAACTTAGTTGCACATGTAGGAATGAAACATACTAGATTTAGTAACTAGAAGCTAATTTATAACCTACTAGAAACTTGGAAACAAGTAGAATCGAAGGATAGTGTACTTGGATTTCACATTGGTATGTGAATTCTACAACTACTTAACTGTAATGACTATCCATATTCGGGTCATTCCTTGACTTGAACACCTTTTCATGAATCATATACATACATCATGCATTTGACCTAGTATTAGAAATTAGGTCCGAGTCTCGTTGGAACTTAAGTCAAAGTTGAAAGATAGGACTAGTATACTTGATTCCTCAATTTCACTTGAATCTCGAAACTACTACATAGAATGCCAATAAACCGATAAAATAAGTTACAAACATTATTTATAACTATAAAAGAGTTATAATACCATAAGATAAATTTAAGTCTCAAATATTCTATTGATTTTGATATCCAATGATTTACAAACTCTCAAAAACCCTAAATGCCCTAAAAACTCACATTTATAAACTTTAACCTTACAAAGTCTATAAAAATAATTATGAAACTTATAATATGATCTTATAATAATTAAAATTATGAAAATGCATTCAAGGAAAATAAATTTTAACTCATTAACATTTACCCTTAATTTATAAATCAAAAATCAAGGTTTTATGAATAAAAACTTGATTTTAGTGCAAATTTTATATAAAAATTGAGATATTTTATAAAAGAATTTGAATTTTATAAAAATTAAAGAGAGAGGGAAAATCTTTCCTCTTCAAAAATTCAGATCTCTCCCTCCCCATATCTCTCTCACACTCTCATTCTCCAACACACACACATCTCTCTTCTTTCTCTCTCTAGAAAACTCTCTACCTTCTCTCTAATTTTTTTCTCCAAACACCACAACCACAGCCTCTTAACCACGAAATTATGGAGATTCATAAGGGTTTTTCAAGTCACAAATAAATTTAAGGTAAAGAACATACATCTCTTGAAGATCCACAACAATATTTACAATTTTTTTAGCATTTTCTCTTCTATCTTGATGTTCTAAGGCATTCTTTTTGCTTTTAAACAATATTTTATTGTAATGCTTGTAGATTCTCACCAAAACATGTTGCATGTATTAGAAATGGTGAAAATCAATGATCAAACCTATGTTAAGACAATGATTTAAGCCATGCATGTGCATTTTACTTCAAAAGCCGACTTCTACTTCTTCATCTTCTTCAACCTTGTTTTCTTTTTGTTAAAATGGTTTTTAGAACATCATGGATGTGTTTTAACACCATGCATGTATGATAAACAAGGTTTCATGTTCATGATCTTAGTGCAAAAATCGATTTTAAGGATTAAAACATCAAACTCAAGTTAAGAGTTTTTGAAAAACAAAGTTTTGTTCATAAATGCATGTATGCATTTTGATAAGTTTTAATCTTTTGATCTCTGGAAACATGACGATAATATGAGTTTATCATGATATCTTTAAATTATTTCAAAGGATTTACTCAAAGTAATGATGAAAAATCACTTTTCTAACCAATCATCATGCATGTAATCTGCGAGATTTCTTTGTCTGACTTTGAACTTCCATATCTCACTCATTTATTAACCAAAATTCGAGATTCTTTTTCTGGAATATAATATTTTGAGTTAACTTTCAAACCCATCTGACCGCACTAGAAAATTCCAATATTTCGATTTTTAACAATTTTTACAAAATTGTTGCTCAAACAACACCTTTTGTGAATACTAGTTTTGTATTGCATGTTCAAAGGTCTTATTTCTCACTAAAAATCTAGGAAAATTTAATTTGAGGACTTAACATCATGTATTAAGAGGGACAAAAAGATCTTGATTCAAAAGTCTTTGGAACATGTTGCAAAAATTCTCAAAGTAACATCAATAATTTTTACCAAAATCACAAGAACCAAGTTTTCTCTATAATTTATTGAGCCTTTAGGCATGTTTTTCGACATCCAAAAATAAGAAAACAATTTTCATTGTTATTAAATTGTATGAAGATGCATTCTGAAAATTTTCAGCTTAATATATGTTTTCTTTATTTTTACATGAAAATAATAAGAAAATAGAGTGTTAAATCATATAAAATACTTACACTAGCAAATAAATTCGAGAAAAATTCATGAATGACCTATACTGTAAAACAACATCCCCCTGAGAAACTTTTATTACTATTTACTATTAGTTTTTATTTTATTGTTATTAAGCACAAATAAATAACAAAAATCAGAAAAATCATGTTAAACTATTTGAAAATACATTTTATTATTGTTGCCAGATTATGTACACTATAAAACAGTCACACAAAAATTATAAGAATTTTTCATGATAATTTACTATTTTTCCATGATTTTATTATTATTCAAGGAATTAAAATGGTGAAAAATAGTTAGACAAATCAAAAATTCAAGAAAATTTATCTTAAGGTCTTTGACTTCAATTAAAACTGAAATGCAATGTTTGCGAATTTTGGGAACTAAATTGACTTGGTTTTTAAATATTTAATCATTGGAACACCTTCTAAAATGTTAAATATTAGCTTTTCAATAATGAGATTTTTCCACTTAAATTGTTATATAACAATTGATTCATTGAAATTTAATTTTCACAGAAAAATGTTAGTAACTTATCAATATTAAATTTTGACACAATATTGACATAATTCTATTGTAGTAGTCAGTATACTAGTGATAGAATTCGATTAGAGACTCACTAGCGAATATCATTATTGTAGGGATCGGTAGTGGTACAAGTGGAACATAGTTCAAGGCATCATTTGCATCATCTCAATGCATATTGTGAGTATTCACGACTCCCCTATTTTCGGTTTTTAAATGTTTTGGGGTGGAAAAGCATGTCCTAAATTATTTATGTTCATTGTATTTATTTGACTCGTATAAACTTGGTTGCTATATTTTGCATATTGTGAGTATTCACGACTCCCCCTGTTTTCGGTTTTTAAATGTTTTGGGGTGGAAAAGCATGTCCTAAACAATTTATGTTCATTGTATTTATTTGACTCGTATAAACTTGGTTGCTATATTTTGCATATTGTGAGTATTCACGACTCCCCCTATTTTCGGTTTTTAAATGTTTTGGGGTGGAAAAGCATGTCGTTTATTCAATTATGTTCGTTGTACTTATTTTCAATTGTATCAAAAGTGATTTGCTATGTATGTGTATGTTATTGTTAATTCATGAGGCCATATCGCGTTTAAGTCCCTGGAATCAGTTCACACAACTCATTAACTCATTTGAGCCCATGGTCATTATGGATAGCGCTATTAGGAGGTAGACAACTCTTCACTCGCACAATTTGCTTGAGTGCATTTTACCATATTTCCCTATGTTAGCGATAGACATAGAAGAGGGCACCCCCGGTTATTAGGCTTGGGTTGTGAACTCATGGTATAATCATTATGCACATACGAACCTTGTATCTCGATTTAGCAACAAACTTTATTTCCCATGAGAATATGAACGTTGCATCTCATTTTGGCAACATACTTTATCTCTCATGATGACAACGAACTTTGTTTATGCAAACTTATTTACTAATTTTTGCAATAAATTTCTATTTATGGAAACTTTATTTCCCATGATAATATCAACGTTGCATCTCATTTGGGCAACATACTTTATCTCTCATGATGACAACGAACTTTGTTTATGCAAACTTATTTACTAATTTTTGCAAAAAATTTCTAATTATGGAAACTTTATTTCCCATGAGAATATGAACGTTGCATCTCATTGGGCAACATACTTTATCTCTCATTATGACAACGAACTTTGTTTATGCAAACTTATTTACTCATTTTTGCAATATATTTCTATTTATGGAAACTTTATTTCCCATGATAATATCAACGTTGCATCTCATTTGGGCAACATACTTTATCTCTCATGATAACAACGAACTTTGTTTATGCAAACTTATTTACTCATTTTTGCGATATATTTCTATCTATGGAAACTTTATTACTCGCTTTAGCAACGAACTTCTTTTCATGAAAACTTATTTACTTATTTTAGAAATGATCATTGTTTATGGAAACTGTTATCAATCTTCTGATTATCATGATTTCAAACTATATTATGTTATAAACATGTGAGTACTCACCAACTATTTCGGTAGTTGACCGCTCATTTTACATGCTTTTTCAGGTATCATCTAGTAAGAGGGACCTAGAGACACATCACTTGTAGGAGCATTTGCATGTGTTATATTTCAAATACATTGTAATTTATTTGAAAAGGTTGTTCAAACTCATTGTAAATTTGTAATGATTTTTAATACTATGGTTGGTGTTGTCTTTTAATTTTTGCTATGAAACCCTTTGTACTGCCACGCCCCGTATTTCCGCTTTAGCGGGGTGTGACAAACAGACCCCCTCACAAAGGGTCTGAGTAGGGTTAAGCATATTCAACATGCTCGGAGCATTGGACTAAGAGATGATATTAGTTTTAGCAATTAGTTTAGTTTATTCTGAAACTTGTAACAAAGTAAATGTAATTGACTTTTGGTGATTAAATAATAAAGTATTATTTATGAGTTTTTTTACTACCTTTTGTCAATTGTTTATTATTGTGTTTCATATTTTGCATGTTTTACTTCCCGAATAATATGATTATTCAAACTCCACAATCGCTCGTACTTTTGGAAGTTAGTAGTTTATTAAGACTGTCATGAATTGGATTGCAGATTGTCTAATGGAGTTAGACATAGCAATTGAATTGTTGCAATGTTCATGAATACTTAGAAATGGAGATTTGAGTATTGGATTAACCCTCGCTCAGAGTATTACTTCATGGAATTCATCACGGGTAATATTGAGACGATAATATCTTATAATCTTGTAACGGAGAAATATGAGTCTGTAATTTACAAGTCAGTTATGCATTGGTGATACAAAAACACATCAGTAACTTGGTGTTATAAAACGTATTGTCATGTATGGTTTGACGAGTAAAAGATACAAGCATATGAGTCAAAGTTTATTCGTTCCTTTTACCTAACGGGAAAAGCTATATATGTGGGCCCCTCGATGATTTGGTGTTGACTTATGTGTTGGGCCCAGCCAGGACTAAATTGATGTGTTCAATTAGAAGTCCTATATCATCACAAATCAGAAATCGGGAAACGTAGATTCTGGACAAAGAGATTGATTGCATTCCATGTCTTATGTCCGGGGATATCTTGCAGAATGAAGGATTATATGATCACTTATCTTAGGACTCGTAACTGACTGGGTCAGAGTTCGGCAACAACTTTTGGAAGCTACAATTTTCTGGTCGGTTTAGAGGTCGTACTAGCAATTATAGTTACAGACTTATCTAAGTGGGAGACTGTTGGATTAGGTGTCTAAGCCCATAACTATTATTGGTATGTACTTGAATTGATAGCAACATAGTCCTTTTGGGTTGCCCTCAAACCTATCAATTAGACAAGGAATTTATGAAATGGGAGAAATTAATTTATTATAAGATTAATAAATTAATATAAATGATTTATTAATGTGTTATGAAAATAATATATTATTTAGAAATCATAATATTTAATTAATAGTTAGCCATAAATTAATTAGAATTGATTTTGGGGTTAATTGTATTAATTGTGAGTACAGGGACTAATATGCAATTATTAAATATTGGAAGGAATGTTCCAGAACCTCCTTGGAGGAGGTGGACGAAATTTATAGGGGAAACCCTAATGAATTTGTCCAAGGGCCTTGGATAAGGCTTCTAGATTTACTTAGGCCCTAAGCAGGGGAATCCTAGGGTTATCCCTTAAACCCTAGCTTTGGGGCTAAGTAACTTGGACTATTTAAATAGCCTCCTAGCTCCTAATTTTGGCCATCCCTTCCTTTGGATAAACTCTGGCCGAAAATGGCATCCCTTCTATCCTCTCTCTATAGTTTCCTTTTTGCTAGCTCTTGGGTATGATTCCATTAGAGGCACGACAATTGTGGTGCTAGGCTTCCAAGAAGATCAAGATCTAAGGATTATCAATTGTTTACTTTAACAATTGAAAGGTACGTAATTCTTAAACCCTTTCTAGTTATTTTCGAAAATAGCTTCTTCCCTTAGGGTTCTTGTTTTGCAATTCAAAGTTATATGTTCAATAGTTAAAACATAGATCCAAAGTAGGTTGCATGTGAACTTAGGAATTGTTTTTTTAGTTTATTTGTTTCACCTAAAACACATCAAATATGTGCTTGTAACCCTGTACAAGTGTGTTTGTGTATAATTTTTACCCGAATTAAGCGGATTTGTTCTTGTAACCCCGTAGAAGTGTGTGTGTTGTTTATAATTATTTACTTATAAGAATATAAGTTTATTAACAGTGAAAGTTCATGTGATTTGTCTATTTATAAGTATTTATTTTACTTATGTAATATATCGATACTTATTTATCCTTCTAAGTATGTTATCATGCTACATATTTTTCTATTTCAACTCATATGAGTGCTTATAGAGGTACTTTTATAACCAAAAAGTATTTATATAAGTGTAATTTTACTTATATAAAGATATTACTTTTTCTAACCAAAAAGTATAAAATTAGAAAGTATAAGTACCTATCAGACTTATAATTTATCCTACCATACAAGAGTGTGCGCTAGGTATAATTGTTTACTTATTGATATTGTCATATTTATACACATATTTAAGCATTAATTTAATATATTTAAGCTATATTTTGGTAAAATACAAAGATATTTGGTACATATACTGTTAAATTGTATTTTGCAGTCAAAAAGGACATTGTAACGACCCAAATTTTCAAATAAAATTTTTCATTTTTAATAATAAAATCCATGTCCCTTAGTTGTAAATTCCAATCATAAAGTGTATCTCAAAAACTCATTACATCAATAATTATTTCAAAATCAGAGTGTTCATATCAAAATGTTGGAGAGTGCATGCCGCGTCATCAAGCCGGGCCCTTGCGCGTAGATCCCGAAGTACCTGAAACAACCAACAAACTGTAAGCTAATGCTTAGTGAGTTCCCCATAACATACACACATACAATCATATAAATCCACATACACCATGCATACAAACAAACATGTAAGGATGCCACGGAAACCCTCCATGGTCTTAATTCGGGGGCCATGGGAACCCGCACATGGTCTTATCCAACTGCCATGGGAACCCCCACATGGACTTAATCAACTGCCATGGGAACCCCCACACGGTCTTCACATGAGTACATAACACATTGATAACACATCCACAAATAATCATTACAACTATATAACATGGGACGGCATTGGTGCCTTCGACCCATTGGTATGCTGAGGAAACTCACCTCAAATGCTAACAGTAGCTGAATAGGTCCTGGCTTCGAGTATCAAATCTACTCAATCCCTAAACATAAACAGCTCCTTAGATTCAATTCAATACATCAAACCCTAAGAGTCAACCTCTGTCAAAGTCAAAGTCAAGGTCAACATTCCGAGTTGACCCAACTTGTCGAGTTTGGCTATCAACTCGTCGAGTTCTTCTGTTGACTGATCGGATCGTAAAAAGTCACACCAACTCGTCGAGTTCACTCATGAACTTGTCGAGTTGGCCAGAAAACCAACTTCTTAATGCATTAAGCCGTTTCCTTTGAATCCAAGGACTCCAAACCTCAGATCTCTTCCAAAGTGATGTCTAAAAGGGTAAAGTTTCCTACTTTACCCTCAAGAATCATCCATAAAGCTTCAAACTCAAACCCTAGGTTCTTTAAAGAGGGTCGCGACCCATTAAACCCTTAAACTCTCACTCCAACGCTCCAAAACACAGATCAGATGTCCCAAGGTGGGCAAATCACGTAAAGTTTCCAACTTTACGTCCATGCATGCTAGAAACTCCCTCTAAGGCTCATTTATGACTTTATAATGGACATATTGCATGAATAGGACATAGGGACCAATAATGTTTGCAACTTTAAGCTTCAATAGGTCAGGAAGGGGTCAGATCTATCCTATCAATCCCTAGAATCCTCTTCTTCTTGGACATCTCAACCAAAGAACCAAAAATCAAGCTTAAACTTCAAGTAAAGAGGTCTAGATAACTACATGTCAAGGTGTCGACTTTATACCTCAAAGATGATGCCCTTGAAGAAGAGTTTCTGGATCTAAAACCCTTCCTTCAAGCTAGTTGCTTCCACCTCCAAGCTCCTTTCAAGAATCACCAAAAACCACTCTTTTAAGCTCACTACACTCAAAATGCAAGATGGATTATGAATCTAGGGTTTTGATGATGTATTGAATCGAGAAATGGAAAGTAAATCAGAGTGATGAGAATATGAAAACTGAATGTAAATAGAATCTGGTTTCAGCTCATATTATGCTTTCAATGTTTACAGAGAGAAAAATAGACAAGTTCTATCAAAGTTCTTATCTAACTCTAAGTAACTCTCCTATTTATAGGAGAACACAAAAGCATACAAAAATTACAAAGGACTAGACAATAAGATTCGACATAAACTGCCTTTGTAAAATAACATTACAATTTCGACATATTACAATCACACTTTGACCTCTACAATCTCCCCCTTTGTAATCAACGTCGAAATCAGTTGATCAAAAGTTGACCTGCCATATGCATTGTTCGACGAATCTCAGCATACCAATTCATCACTTTCTTCAGTTCGGCCTTATCACCATCATTATTCTTCTTACAGCTATTCATACGAACAATTAAGTTCGTATAGTGAGCAGTTGTATATCTTTCGAGTTCACTTGTTTGGAAAAAATACTTTGACTGCTTTCCCTTCTTACTCTTCCCAGCAAATATTATCCCGAATGGCTTCAAGCAAATTTCTCCATCTACATACTTCTTCAACTGAGCTTCACTTAACACCTTTTGTTGAGGAACAATTATTTCTTTATCAATTGAAGCTGCCAACTCAACATCGGTCATTGCTAGACAATCATAATAAATGTCTATAAACAATTTGATGTGACCGAGTCCCAACTTTAACTCCTCCTTGCTGGTATTTTGAAGTTTTGAAACATCCATGTCTTTGAGTATGAATGCAACTTGAATCAAGTCATTCATGTTCATTAAAGGGAAATCAGCAATAGAAAACTCAAAAGGAACCTTGTTCGCCCTTACTACATAATAACGAAAATTTTGTAGCATATTCTCGAATAGTTCACCTTTCGAAATGCTGAGCACTCGAGTAATCTTCACCAAAGACCAAACTTCTTCTTAATCTTTACCCAGAACAGCATGAAACCTTAATTTCATGTGTAGAAAATCATCTTTATTCTTAAACTTTTCCACCACCTTGTATTGAGCAGAAAGAAACAACATTTCGTTGATTGGGAAATCAAGTTGATTCATATCTGAATTCTCAACAGCATAGCTTTTCCGGGGCTTTTTCTCAAATTCATACATCTCATTATAAGATACCCTGGCTTCGATATTCTCGTAACTGTGTAGTTTGTTTGGATCTCCCTTATCCATATGTTTTGGATCATTTTGTCGAAGCCTTAGAACACTTGCTATTTGTCTCTGTTTATCCATTTCAGCCTCCACCTCAGCCTTTCTTTCTTCTTTAGATTTTTCTGCAAGAATTTTCTTCCCTCTATCGTGATTCACAGGAGTTTCCTTTGGTTTTGACTCACTTCCCCCTTCACCAGTTGAACCAATTACAATGCCTTTCGTAATTGGCCTTGTAGTAACAACAGTTGAACTTACTGGCTAATCATTCGACACAGTAGTTGGTTTTGGTTTTGATGTCGGAATTTGGGTTGTGAAGACCTTGCCAACAACCTTCACTTCTTTATGTGCAACACCAGATGCACCTTCTCCTTTACCAACCTTCATTCTTTCTCCCCCTTGCACCCCTGTAACAACAGGTGGGGCATCCGTTGGTAAGAGACTGATGATTCGAGATAATGGTGCCAATTGTTTATGGAGAACTGCTTCAAACAACATAAACTTTTGGGACAAAATTTTTGGGTGTAATCAGAGAAGATGACCCAGACTTCGAAATTAAAGCTTTTAACTCGTTCAACAGAGTGGTGATTTGAGCTAAGCTTTTACTTTTATGAGAAGACATTTGAGCAATTTGAGGACTCAAAGCTTCATACAACTTGACGAACTTTGTCACCACATCAGCAATGATGTCTATTTTCTGATTGAGAGATGCATAATCTTGTTGCACAATAGGAATCTCTTTCGCCATATCATGTCGAAGTTCTTGAAGCTTAAAATTCACATCCTCCTGAACCTATTTAACATCTTTAACGAACAACACATGACGTTCTTTGGCCACTCGTTTAAAATCTTTGACTTCCTCATTAAACGTCGAAGACTGTGACTTCACTCTTAATTCATTATTCTTGTCATTCACATCCACCTTCTCAAGAATTCGAGATTCCGATTCTTGAATCAAACCAGAAAGTTTGTTGAACAAGCGAGCTTCGTGTGCCTTGAGCATCACATCAACTTCTACACCTGACACAAAATTCCTTCCCCCTGTATCTGCTTGAGACTGAAGTATCGAATTAAGCTTCTTTTTTAAAATCTTGAATTGTTTTCCTTACATTAACATGTGATCTGGGATGTCTTCTTCTTCTGAATCGAATTCAAGATCCGCAAAAGTACCTCCAAAGCCTCCATCATCAGTATCAGATTCATTGATAGGCTTGGGTGGATCAGTAGATTGTGATGAGAAAAGGGTAGTGAAAGGATGATTGATAACATGATCAAAGGTGGGTGAATTTGTGGTTTGAGTAACAGGAATGACAAATGGTGGTAAAGAAACAAAAGTATCGATTGAAGAGGTTTCAGGAATACCTTGAGTCGATACTGGAATTTCTGTGTTCAAAACTCCTTCACCCATAGTGACATTTACAACCGTATCAAATACGTGTGCAATAATGTCTGAGGATAGAACCTCCTCATTAGATGACTTGGTTAACGAAACCTCAGGTGGTTTGACTTGAGTCTTCTCAGGAGATGAAACTGTCTTTGAAAGAATAGCTTCGGGAGTTTCAGGAACCTCTTCGTTGTCTTCTGAAGATGCGTTTTGAAGAACAAACTTCCTCTTCTTTATCTTCTTAGAAATATTTTTCGCCAAATCTTCAGCTCTTCGTTTCTTTGATGAAGGAGAAACTGGAGCTTGAACTTCACGAATTACAACTCCTTGTCGTGTTACATGAGGTTTACGAACCATAGATGGAGAAAAACTAGAGGATCTTTCAGGAGACTTTCGTGAACCACGATCTTTCTGTTTGATTCGTTTAAACACACCAGACTTCAAAGGAATCGTTTGTTTAACTGGTTCAACAACCACCGGCTCAACAGGCTTCGTGACTGTTGTAGAAACTTGCCCGACTTATTTAGATTGTTTCTTTAGAGACTTCTTAACTTTTGGTTCTTGCACAGTTTTCTCAGGAGTAGACTTAGCATCCTTATTTGATCGTCTAAACTTCTTAGAAGGACCTTCGTCTGTTTTCGATAGCAACACACCCGTTCCGACATTTGCATTAATTGTTTCTGAATACGCCATTAATATCGGATTGGTTGGATCAACTCGCTTTAACATTGCATCTGGAATTCTTGCAATGTTTGGAAACACTTCTTCATCATCCTCAATCTCCTTCGGAAAGTTATACTTCAAGAACTCAGCTGTTTGTTCATCAGCAGACACCTCAATCCCCTCTTTTTCATACATATAACAAAGAATTAAACTCCAGTACATTGCACATGAAATTCCTTGTACAACATTTGTATTCTCCACACTCTTCATAAATTCTTTCCACATTTGAGTCGAATAATCTACTACAGATCATAGTAGAGACCAACAACCATAACATAAACTTCCATTCTACCTTTATCCAACCCAACACTGTGACCAGTCAAACAGCGAAGAAAAATATCAAAAAGAAAGTTCCAAATGCTCGGAAGGCTTGACTTCTTAAAGTCACTGATCTTGGTGAGTGGGGGTTGATGACCCATCTCATTGAACATATGAATGACTTGAGCATTGGTAAATTCATAGTACGGTGGAGAATTGGGGATTTCAAGAATTTGACAAAACAGCTTCTTGGAAAGACGAATCTTATTATCATTCACCAAGTTGAATGTAATCACATCCATTGCTTTGATGTAGGTAGCAGTAGATCCTGCTTGAGATAGCCAGGACAGTGGAACAGCGGAAGAGTTGAACATCGCTGTTGACAGAACAGAATGTTTCAAAGCTACGATCAACATCTTCAAAGCTTCAGGGTATACAGAAACATCACCCTCCCCTTGATAATTTGTGCTTTGGATTTTCATGATGGGTTGGGAAGAAACATCTTCAGTAGTTTGAGACGGAGCATCAGCATGAGCAGGATTAGCCATGATTAGGGTTTGAATCTTGAAGAACGAGTAAAGAGTTCTTTGGTAATTTGGGAATTTTCTTTAGGAAGCGTAACTGAATTAAGAACCCTTGAATCCCCTTTTATAAGTGACCCTTGAATTTGAATGTGAAGCGGGATCAACATTAAATGAAATCAGACGTGACACCAAGAAAACCGCACCCTCACGCTGATAAGCTAGCCATGTGTGATAAAGTAACCACCACATCTCCTTTAAACCCGGATAGAAGACAAAACATCTTGTCAAACAACCTGTTTGTACACCCCAATGGAATGGTAACCGCCACAAACCTTCGGTATAGAGGTAAGGCTCTTTCACTTTTGGGATGAAAAGCGAAGTCATATGCCAGATTGTCGAAATCATCATCCTGAGTTGGTATTACTCAGAACCTCAAGGATTTCGTGAGTGTAGTGTGCCAAAAAGTAAGATAAGAAGCAAATAAACGAAAAATTTGGATCTATGATGTCGAAACATAAATGTTCAACATAAAAGCAATTAAACCCCAGGCAAAGGTTGCTTCATTATTCATCAAGAGAGATGACTAACAGCTTGTGTGGTTTCCTGTGAATTAAAATCGAATACTTGTAGAGAAGTATCGAAGGGCCTCTTTTTAACAAGCTTTTCGGGTGGTTTAAGATTTCGTTACATTTCAACACTTAACATAAATGTGAGTAATTATAACAGAAATTACTTGTATGACCAGTGTAGTCAGGGACAAGTATGTGTTGGAAAAATATAGAAAGTAACTTAGAAAGCTACTGAAACTCACCCATAAATCATATTCAAGAAAAAAAAATGTATGCTGGATCCTGATGGGTAACAAACATTGTGGGATTCGAATGTTTGATCAAGATCATTCAAAAGAATTGAATATGATTTGGAGTTTCGAAAGTTGGTATAGAAACAATTGTTTCGTTAGATCTGGAACAAAGTTCCCCGTCAATTCCATAAATGAGTTCGTTATTGTGACAACCCGAAATTTTTTGCCTTGTAAAGCCAGTACAATCAACCTTAAGTCAGACTCGCTCCTGCTATCTTTTAGCACTATTTAGAGTCTGTTTGAGTATTCTAAGCCTAGAACACAAAATGCTGGCGTTAAGCATCCCTTAGATGAATCACATGTGATTCTAACACTTGGTCAAAGTGTTTCCTAGTCCCTAAGGGTGTTTCCTTGCATTTTAGTTGCTTATAAACACTATATTCATGCAAATACATGTCATATATGTCATTTAGGACTCGTTTGTGTTTCGGGACTTCATTCGTGGAACTTATCATCCTTACGCGCATATTCGTTTGAATCACCCACATAAGGTGAGTTCATACCCCTATAATGAATCTTTTAACTGTTTTAAATGCTTTTAAGGGGGGGGGGGGGAATACAAGTTGAACACACTGATAATTATGTAAATGTTTGTTATAAACATCTTTCAAAAGATTGCTTATGTCTTTTATAAGTGATCAAAACATTTCAAAAACTCTTTTCAAGTTATGTTACTTTATAGTTTAACAAAACTCTGTTTTTAAAGTACAAGCATAACTTAGTAGATAAATGAGTCTTTTCAATAACAGTTCAAGTAGAATACTAGTAAACTATAAGGGGTATAGTTTAGAGTTTCAGTTCATACTAGATGCTAGAACATACTATAAAGAGAAACAGGGAGATAGATACAATACATCAGAGAGACATACTATACACTATACAAAGAGAACATACTAAGATACTATAACAGAACGAACATACTAAGATGCTATAGCATAAGAACACTACATGATCTAATTATACCAATGAATCACTAACTCATTGTTCTAAACAAAAGGTGATAGTAAAATTGGGTATACATGATCATATAACTTTAATGTGAATTTACACGGCCTAGCAATTTGTTTGGGGAAGTCGCGTTTGGTCCCCAGAATCTCTTGCAGGGAGAGCGTATAGTATGGGTACTATCCATCACATTATGGCCTTAATAAAACAAACATGTTTTAAGGTAATCAGTACTGCAGGTTGTCAATTCAAAAGACAACTGTGTACTTATATTTTCCCATTACTTTCATTTTGTGACAGTTCCACTTGAAAGTTAATGCAAACTATTTTCGAGTCAAGATAGTTATAAACTAGGGAAAACTTACATTTTACAAACGACAAACAGAACAGTCGGGTCTAGTACATTCAGTAGAAAGGGACCTATAATGCTAACCTTATGATTCCTTAGTGCATGCATTCAGGGATATATATTAATCGGATCCGACAGGTAGTAGGATGTGTGCTTTCCGCTTCATTTCCCGTTCCTTGTTTGGTTGTGGGCTTAGAGCAGATTCACCCAACCTACTAACTATCTGTGACATCCCCATTTTCACGGCTAGAAAAGACTGATTTTGTTTATGCTTTATAAAAATCAGAGTACCTCTTTTAATAAAAATGTTGCAAAATTTGTTCCCAATAAAACATGATAAATACGTTATCAAGGCATTTCCGAAGAAAAGTATTTTTATTTCTTTTAAAACATTTGGGATGTCATCGTCAATACAGAAACATAAGCATAAATAGAACTTACATTTATTTACACTAGTGATCTACATATCTTTTAAATCTCTCAGTGTAAAGTAGCTTCATATCGACACCTGTGATAGAAATAAGCTGGAGTGGGTCAGGTTGGGAAACCTGGTGAGTACATAGGGTTTTCAACCCACAATAATATAATTATTATGTTTAAACATCAAACAATCAACCCAATTACCCATCCCCATTATCTTCTTTACTCTTAAGGATCTACCCTAAAAATCAACTATTCCTCGTTCATTCATTCCTAAGGATCATCCTAAGGAATCGCCACGAAGTCCATCGTCACTGGGGGTTTAGGCACTAAGTCTGCATAGTCGCCAGAGTTTAAACAACACGCACTAAGTCCGCATAGTCGCCAGGGTTTAGGCACTAAGTCTGCATAGTCGCCAGGGTTTATACAACAGGCACTAAGTCCGCATAGTCTCTAGGGTTTTGGCACCAAGTCTGCATGATCGCCAAGGTTTAGGCACCAAGTCTGCATGATCGCCAGGGTTTAGAGTACACCGGGTGAACACATCGTTCACAACACCTACAGGTAGCGAGCCTGCTAGTGTTCCACTGGACTGCCTAGAATAGTCCGTGGTTGTCATCCATACTCTGCTAGATGACGGAGACATCATTTGGGAAAAAGGCTTCTCACACCGTCCACCTCTCACCCTTACCTCATGGTCTATATCACCTCTCAACTCATCATCCAACTCATATTTCATCTACCCATGTTTTACCCAACATATTATGTAGATATAAATACATATACAGTTTAAATCATATAAAACTTGTATAAAATCGTTCATCCAGCATAGATAGCAAGTATACAGATAATATGCACACATATCACGTAATTTATATAAAATACTTCATATCTATGTGTAAGATGAAAGTAACTATGCACTCACCTGATAAGGTGGTGACTCAGTACTCGGACAGCGCTTCGTTACTCTTAAAACAATTTTCCTTTGACAAAACCTAGTATCATTATCACTAGAGTTTAGTCTAATACTCACCGAGACTAATTAATAGTCTAACTATTATTCCTATTATATGAGAACGAAACAATATTTCTCAACTGCTACGTACAGACAGGGACCAGACATGAAACACCGGAGGGTAGGATCATTTCGACATATAGCACTTCTGAATCCAGCAACCCAAGCGGCCCTCCAAACCAGATTCCCCGTACCGCGAGTGGTTAAAAAGATATTATAACGACACTTATATAACTCATAATAATAGCCCAAATAATTATCATAAGGTCCTAATAATATTATTATAATTAAATAAAAGCTATATTAAAAATAGCATAGGCGTAGCTCACTTACAGCGGGTTTTTATTAAAAACCGAGCTTCGCTGGAGCAGCGTTTCCGAGCCGAAAGTTTTTCTTCTCGGAGTCGTCGGGCGCTCCGGGGCTTCCTTCTCGTGCTAGGGAGGTTCCCTAGACTTGGGAGGGGTTTAGGGAGGCTAGAGAGAAAGAAAGGCTTATGGTGTGAAGAAAATATGAAGAGTTCACCATTTATTTATAGGAGTTTTATAGTAAAGTAGCCCCTAAGTTTCATCCGTATCTTCCGAGTACGAGCTCCAGTTTCTACGTTCTTTATATCCACACGTTGGTATTTACGAGTACTACAACTTTCATTTAGTCCCCGTCGGCTAATTCTCATTCTATCTCAAATTTACAAAACTGTATTCGAATTCGCCGCGCTCGAAAAGTAGAGACTAAGCTTCGTCCATATCTTTCGCATACGAGCTCCATTTTTGATGTTATTTATATCCACGTGTTGGTATTTACGAGTACTACAACTTTCATTTAGACCCCGTTGGCTAATTCTCATTCTATCTCAGATTTACAAAACTGTATCGAATTCGCCGCGCTCGAAAAGTAGAGACTAAGCTTCGTCCATATCTTTTGCATACGAGCTCCGTTTTTGACGTTCTTTATATAAACGCGTAGTTAAAAACAAGATCTACAACTTTTCTTTTGACTCCGTCGGCTAATTCTCGACCGATCTTAAATTTAACTGTATGAGGAGATTATACTGTTAAATGACCGCGTAAAATTCATAACTTCTACATACGGACTCCGTTTTCATCTGCCTTTTTGTCATTGAGTTCCTATTAATGAGATCTTCAATTCTCATTTAGGTCACGTTGGCCAAAAACCGCTCGATCTAAAATTCGAGTTTCGAGCCGTGCACTACTATGCCAAATCTTAGAAAATTCAGATTTGGGCGTTCTTTTTATTTACACTCTCGGTTTAACGTATAATACGACTTTTGTTTAGATTGCTAAGGCTAAAAAGTCTTCTATCGTAAATTCACTATTTACGTCGCGTTGTGTCGTGCCGGTTTTGCCGAAAAACTTCGACGGGCCATAACTTCTTCGTTATAACTCGGATTTTGGCGTTCTTTATATGTACGGAACCCTTGTAACATATACTACAACTTGGTTAAGATTAATCCTTCTAAATAATCTTCCATAAAAAACTCATTTTTTGATGCTCATCGTCTCTAAATTGACTAGCCCGGATCTGCGGGCATTACAATTATCTCCCCCTTAGGATGATTACGTCCCAGAATCATCAACGAAACAGGGCAGTATAATGACTCCATACGTTATCTCTTCATCCTAGGTAATAATCGTAACTTCTTTGTTCCTTCGAATAAGTATCTAACTCTTGGACTCCTTGACTGCAGGCGGCGCTCGATCTCGCTCCCGCTCTCTGTCTCATGTTAGACCTTTAATCATGACCTTTGATTCAGACTCCCGATCCTTATTGGAGACTCCTTCTTCTTCTTAACAAACTTAAGATAAGTTCTTTTATTACTACAATGAAACGATGTGTCATATTCTAATGACCTATCATCGTATGTTGCAACGCTTAGACTTAGGTCTCTTAGAGTCTTCCAGAACAGACTATACTTTCCTTCATGTTCTAATCTCATCTTAAAAGTAGCATTTCTAGCTACAAGCAACCGTCGCGATACCTCTATTGATCGCTTTGATTAATTCTTCTGGCTTAAGTCAGGTGCTACATCGAACTTGGTTCTCGGAACCACGTAACATACTCGTCGTAGTCGGACTCAATTTGGTATGACCACTAGGGTCGAAACAACAATCATCTTCTTAATCATTACCGAAACGATGGTAACGACATACTTGAATAAATTGGAATCAACTACTAGCTTCTTGGTAACCTTGTGACTTTCCCTGATCCAAGTGTGAGTCATGTGCTTCCGATAGTATAGGCCTCTACTACCATTCACACCTACTCATACTCGTCCCAAGTATTGTCTCGTAGTTTTCCAAGTTATTATCACAAAAACAATACAAATATGTCCAAACAATCACAAAATTTTCCCTAGGCTCTACTAGGACTTCTTCCATGCGTATCTTCAATCATCAATTCTGCTTCAACTCGGTTGGTGATGGAAATGTCAGACGATGGGATAACTTAATGGATAATCTTTCTTTCTGCTAATCAAAAGTGTGCTTCTCCCGTACTAGACGTATTATTTATTAAACTCATTCTAAAGGCATGATATCACTCTTACGATATCTTCCGATAGGTACCATTCAATATCGTAAGCCTTCTCATTTCCTCCATTTACTCAATTCACTACGAGTCTTCACCATGATGTTCTACACACCAAAGCAGTCGTTTGGTGTATCGAGACGAGAATATAGATAGAAGAAGTTTTAGACGCATATTCCTCCTTATTACTTCGAAAAATTACATGCCAATTCTAATATCGTAATTAAACGTTTAGAAATCTGAACACACAAAGTTTCCAGATCCGGTCGGCAACAGACCATAAATCTGATCAAATGATAGCATCATAAAGCATCACAAATCATTTAGCACATAAAAGCAATTTAGGCATCTTCCCTAAATGAGCTAGTACTCGTGTCTATTTAGGTGCACTTCCTAAAATATATTAGACACACTCCTCACGATCATCGCTTAACATTCTAAATTTAAGTCTAGAAATAAATCCTTATTCCTAGTTCGCTTAAACTAATGCTCTGATACCAACTGTGACATCCCCATTTTCACGGCCAGAAAAGACCGATTTTGTTTATGCTTTATAAAAATCAGAGTACCTCTTTTAATAAAAATGTTGCGGGATTTGTTCCCAGTAAAACATGGTAAATACGTTATCAAGGCATTTTCGAAGAAAAGTATTTTTATTTCTTTTAAAACATTTGGCATGTGACAACCGTCAATTTCTGGTCAAGTCAAAGTCAAATAAAGTCAACAAGTCAAACCGGTCAACTCAATTAACCCTTGTATATTAGGGTATACCTTATGTTTACTATTGTACAACGCACCATCTTAACACAAAGCATCACTTAGAAGTTCACGTGTTCAGAAAATCTACACCCAAATTAGGGTAAGAGATGGAACTACTCGATAAAAACATTAATACATACCCTTCGAAGGCGTATAACGCTCATAACGAGGCAAAACGGGGTTTACAAACCTTGCATTTCGAAGTTAAATACCCACAAAGGCCACAAACAAAGTCCCTCTCGATCTCTCTCGCCCTATCTCTCTCTATCTCAAATGTCTCCCAAATCTCTCCAAGTATGTCAAATCTCTCCCAAATCTCTCCAAGCATGTGAAATCTCTCCAAGTATCTCAAATCTCTCCCAAATCTCTCCAAGTATGTCAAATCTCTCGCAAATCTCTCCAAGTATGTGAAATCTCTCCAAGTATCTCAAATCTCTCCCAAATCTCTCCAAGTATGTGAAATCTCTCCAAGTATGTCAAATCTCTCCCAAATCTCTCCAAGTATGTGAAATCTCTCCAAGTATGTCAAATCTCTCCCAAATCTCTCCAAGTATGTGAAATCTCTCCAAGTATGTCAAATCTCTCCCAAATCTCTCCAAGTATGTCAAATCTCTCCCAAATCTCTCTCAAAATCTCTCTCAACTTTTTATAATCACTCGGGGCATCCCGACCCTTGATTTAGTGGAAAACCGCTCGAAAACGGAAGTTTATGCGAAAAACAGCTTTAAAGAGCCGAACCCTCTTGAGGAACCGAACCCTCTTAAGGAGCCGAACCTCTTATTAGAACCGAAACTATGAAGAACCGAAAGTAATAGAACCGAAGCCGAAGACCAGAGGACCGAAACTACATAGGCCGAAACTTCAGACGGGACCGAACCTCGCAGACCGAACCGAGCCTCACCTTCGCTTCTAGTTCTACCTTCGCCTTCGCTTCTTTCCTTCTCGCCTGCGAGATTGCTCGGCTCTCACCCACAACCGAAACCACCTTCGGTTCTCAACCCCTGAAGACCGAACCCTCGGCTCCAAATCCGAAATTTCGCAGACTTTGCCCTTTTTTTCACGGTTTTCGACCCCGACTTCGTTTTAAGCTCGTTTTTCGTGATTTTAACGCGAGATTTTCACCCAAACTCGTATTTTGGCATATAAGACCCTGTATATTTATAATTTAAACACATTTTAAGGGAAATTTTAGCCTAAGAATAAAATCTAGTTGGTAAGATATATGGGTGGAGTGTTGACTTTACCTTTAAGTTATGATACAAGCAACCTCCCATACCCACTCCATGTCACTATTCCCATCAGCCCTAGTCAACTAATTGTCCTTTCACCACCCTTTTTCCAGCTAGATTCAATACTCAAAGATGGGAAAAATCATTATCTCTCCTCCCACTTATTACACTCTTTCTCAAGAAGAACAAACACAATCCTCTCACTTTCTCTCTCTAAAATTCGAGATTCAAAGGCTGATCTTGGGTTTTTCCTCCATATTTGGTAAATATTTTCCTCCTACACTTAAATACTCTACTACCCTTCCTCCAAATTATGGATTGCTTACACAAATATCATCATATTTGTTTATAGAACCTTCGAATCTTCAAGCATCTTCTAAGTGTTCTTGAGTTGAACACTTCTTTTCTTCAACATCCATCTTCTAATCACTCAAGGTGAGTTCATACCCGTATCTTTTCATGTTTTTCTTAAGTTTTAAGGGGGGGGGGAATACAAGTTAAAACACCAACAACTTAACTAAACTCAAACAACAACTTTCATCAGAAAAGTTGAGTCCTATTCACGGACTGTTTTGACCAACTTAGACTTAATATCTTTCAAATCTGTTTAATATGCAAATAGTTCAGGTTCATACCTATAAAATGACTACTTGCACATCTCCATAAGATTTTTCTACAATTTTTGGCGATTTTTACAAAACTGCCTATCACTGTAGCAACGAATTCGGACCAGTCAGTGAATACGAACGTTTTCACACCAGTTAGAGACTTCTAAAAATGATAATAAAAATTATGAACAAACTAGACAAATTTTCTAAACCCTCAGAATTTACGGAATCAGTTTTCGACTCCGTATGATTTTTCTATAATTATTCCAAGAACAGGAACAGAAAAGATAAAACTAGAAAATTGTGAGTAACTCATTTACACCTTGTAACTTGCTGAGCAAGGTGTGTATTATCATATACAAATACATGTTGGTTATATTACATGTCTTTTGCCTAATTATAAAGGTTTACATCATATATAAAGAGGATTTCTACCATTACAAAACGTTTTGATAAGCTATAATAGGTATAGTTTATGATTCCATTAACACAACAAACACAGTTCGGAAGGTTTTATTCCCACAGACAAAGGTTTTACACTCACACACACCACACGTAAACTTGTTAACGTAAATTGTGAGACATTCCTCTTAGTACTCCTAGAGTACGGGTTAAAATTCCTGGTAGTTATAACCAGAGTCTCTTGTAGGGAGAACGTGATAGTTGTGTATAGATCTATATTGGGTTTGACAAACCACACCTGAGCTGCATGCAACAGCTAGACCGGCAGGTCTGGGGTGACAAGTGTCATTATCTTTTTCGATGCCTGAGAAACGTCGTGGCAGGTTCATTAGTCATAGTATGGTTATAGCGACTCACATAGGGAGTTAACAACACATAAAGTTTACGGGGATTTTCTCAAATAAAAAAAAGGTTTTATGTCGATTTAAAACCACTTTTATATCAATAAGTATGGATAGTACTGTACACTTTCGGTCTTGGAATTAAAGACAACACATCACTTTTGTAAGGAAAATATTGGATTTTTCTTGGTATCGCACAATTCATAACAAATATCGGTTTCCAAACTCTTCATCTAAAAAGCTTATGAACTCACCAACTTAATTGTTGACACTTTTTTAAAACTACTTGTATTCTCAGGGAATCAACGAAACCAGGTAATCACAAGCTTTTGAGGATGGAACGCTACGGCCTTGAACAACTATTTTTATATCATGTTGTAATCAATCATTGAAATATGTAACACTTGAAACCATGTAATTCTTTTCCTTTATATTTATGATTGGTTGTATTGCTTTGATCACTGTTATACACGTTGTTATGATACTATACATGAAGTCCGCCACCCCCGGACGTTTCCGCCATCCTTGGTTTGGGGGTGTGACAGATTGGTATCAGAGCATTGTTTATAGTGAACTAAGTATATCGAACCACATAAGATATACAAACTATAAATGCATTGGGACTAAAGTCTCTGATTTAAACGGTTTCAAATAACTATACTTTTTTTTTGAAATAAATAGTTTCTCGTTAAAAGTATAAGTACATACATGCATACCGGTATAGTGTCACGTCTAAGGAAAACACAAAAGTAAAACGAGGAGTTGGACACTACGAATAGACCTTGGGATATGTAATCAGACTTGGGATGAATATAACCTGATCAACTATATTTATCCGAGGTGTGACTATTGTATGCCGGACATGGTCGTAGTGAGCAACAAGCCTAAAAACTTCCCATACAAGAAAGTTGCTAAGAACCAAACATAACATTTAAAAATACTATAGGAGTATTTCGTAATATTATAACTTATGTGAAAACTAAACAGATCCTTAATAATATGTCTATAGTCACTAAGTGGATACTCTAAAGTTATATATAACTTAGAGATCATAGACTTAGAATCTGTGGTCATTGCCTTACTTCCTTTTCCTTCTTTGGATGTGGACCTAGGGTAGGATCACTTATTCGAAGGTCTATCATATCTTTGTTATATGTAAATAGTATGCACTATGTCATTATAAAAGTAACTAATGAGGATCAAACCCCTATAAGTATTTCTAGGAATACGACTAATATATGCTTCCTACCCCTCCTATTCTCGCACGTATAACATGGAAAGATTCTACTTACCAGGCGACTCCTACTTTCCTAACCAGGGAAATGGTGGACGGTTAGGAGAAGAACCCGAAGAAGACCCCGATGAAGAACCCGAGGAAAACGAGGAAGAAGAATCTGAAGATGAGGAAATCGAAATAATGACGAGTGAAGATGAAGACGAGGCAGAATCAGAAGAGGAACCGGAGGTGGTCAACCCTCCGTACATAGCCAGAGTCCCACAAACCGCTTCGACTACATCGGACATGTGCCCCGTTGGCCAACCATGATCGAGGGTGGGAATCGACAGCAACGACAACGATCACCATTTGGAGACCAACGAAGTTGCTATGACCTCAACCACGGGGGACCGACTGACAGAGCCCTCCCGGCGAAGACCCGACAGATCGCGAACATCGGGGATTAAACAGGGGGACTACAAATCGAGTATGGAAACTGCGCACTACTACAGACACCACCATCTCACGTACCCGAGACTTGGAAAGAGACTGCTATCCCAGAGACCAACTTCTTAAGAACCTTATCACCACTCGGGCGGAGGCAAAAGAGAAACAGGGTAGACGCACGACACTCGAAGAGAAAATGGTTGTAGCCAAGCGTCGATTCGCAGAGCTGCAAGGTGCATCAACTTTGTCTCAGGCATCGCAAGGGACGGATCGTCGTGAGTAGAGTTCATACTGCTCACAAGACCTTGTAGATTAGGTTCATGAGTATGCGTTAGTGCTACTCTATTCTATGTGTAAGCTCAACCCTGCGATTTAAGTGGTTATTCTAATCGGGGGATTTATTTACTGTCAAAACTTTTCCTTACAATGAGTTGGTGTAGACCTACATCGAGGTAAAAAATTTTCTCTGAAACTAACATTCCTAGAATCATATCAACAAAATGAGCTTACGGCATGCCCATTAGACTCGAATGTCTATTAAGTCTTACTCATGCAACTAAGCATACATCAAGTGGTCGAAAGAAGGACCTAGCTTGGATCAAATTACAAGGTTTCACTGGGATACAAAACTACTAAAATACATGCGTTTATTACAGACTTTCATTAGGAATTGCTTTCAAAACACCATAAAAAAATCGAAATACAATACACTTAGAACTAAAATAAACTTAGTTGGATAACCCACGACGCATAGCCCTTTCTAACGACTCATTAACGTCTCACCTTTAAAACATTTTGGTTGAAGGGTGCCTTCTTCGTAAACCTATAGGGTGCGATCATACCAGCACTAATACACCGGATCCCATCAGAACTCCTCAACTAAGAGTGTTTGGGCAAAGAGAGTAACTAGGATGGGTAAATTTAGCATTCGTATAAAACCTACTTCTACCCATTTCCGTAACTCCATCTCAGGAGTGTTTAGCATAAACACTAAGAATAGTACAACAATGTGTGAAATTTGCATATGTGAATATAAATTGTAAGAATGCACTTGAGATAATCATCCCCACTCACGAAGTCGTTTTTCATCATGAAACAGAATTATGTCTTCACCAAGAGGTAACCAACCAACTAGCAAGGCACCAACCCTGCAGATAGACGCTGCTACTTTTCAAGCTGCAGTCACGGCAGCCGTGGCATCCCTCATGGCGCAACTCAATGCTAACCACGCCAGCGGGCGCGGAGATGGCGCTGGAAATACTAACCGCGATAACAATCAAGAACACCAGCAGGCTACTACCAACGAAAATGCCTCAGACCACAAACCTAAGAGCAAGAAACGGAAGTTTTGGGACAAAAAGTAGTGTAACCCATCTCAAAAACTCGCTAAAGGACAGTGTTCCGTGGCTGCTCCTATAATTACGACAGAAGTCACAACTCATGCCTCGACATCAGCCACAACATCTGTCACTCAAGCACCGGACAGACAATATATGGGGACACTTCCAAAGTGTAACAAGTGTAACTACCATCACACAGGAGCTTGCCGGATTCTACACTGTATCAACTGCAACAGGAAAGGACATACCGTCCGCTTCTGTAGGACCCTGACCCAGCACATCGCTTCAACCACCAATACTGGTGTAAATCCAGTATGCTACCTATGCGGTGAAAAGGGACACTTCAAGAGGGACTGTCCAACCGAGAGGAATGACGGAGGAACGGGAGGAGTGTGACAACCGAACCAGCGAAAGCAACAAGGAACCTTATTAGGACTTTTGGAACGTTTCAAAACAAGAATATTTAAGTACCATATGTCTGTAATGTACGTGGAATGTTGCTAAGATTATCGTCTTTTAAAAGTAGTTAAAATACTCTCTCGTTCAATTAAATCAAAACATTTATGCGCATCGAGCGAACATCTAGAGGCCTATTAGGGATCATAATATGAAGTATCATCGCTAACTATCAGAACACGTATACTACCAGTACTAGTTGCTACAATGCGAATCATTGCAGTAATAATAACACCGACCAACACAGAACGTACTAACAAGAGGCAGAGGATGCTCTATCTCCCTAACAAACATTTCATTCGAATACAACTTAACACATGTTTTACTAGGAAGGTTCGATAACGTCATTCGATTTGGATTGGTTTAGTCCTCACCGTCCCAATTGAATGTGCTACGGAAAGACCCCTCACCTAACCTCCTGAATATTGAGACCCTCGTCTCTCATAAGCACAAATCCGACACGGACCTCCGGGTCATCTCTCGTTACAGAATCTCGAAGTACTCAAGAGAGGAGTACCACGCCATCCGACTGTTTTACCAAACTCAATTACATACGACCTATACGCACGAGTTAATAATAGATGAACCAGGAATGAGTCCTACCATGAACTTCGAGATAAGGCTACCCACAAGAGCGAGTGGATGTTCTACCATTCGATTTAGTCTAGTCGCATAAACCAAACCCATACGTTCCCTACCGACCTAAACATCAGACAAAATGGTGAAAATTCGCTGGAACGACAAACAAGAATCAAAAATCACATAGAGAGAGAAGCAAGAAACCGCCCTCCAAACACAAAAGCAGGCCCTACGCAATGATCAGGAGTCATTATCAATACCTCAAGACGGCTAAAAGCGTACGAAGTCGGCTAGACCACACGTGACCCCGAACTAGGAACAGTAGTGTTCACCCAAGAAGATTGGAAGCGTCATCCCTACGACGCAAAGATGCACAAGTTTTCATCGGTCATAAGAGCATTCAGTACATTCTCGACCGAAAAGAACTTTGCCTGATTCAAGGACGATGGGTAGAACTACTAGGCGACTAGGAGTACTAGATTCGCCATTATCTGAGCAAAGCCAATAAGGTGGCAAATACCCTGTACAGAAAGGAATACTCGTGCTGCCAAGTAAGGTCATTAGCAATGACAATCCATCCATTCCTGTCTACGCAAATCAGGAGAACTCGAACTAGAGACCTTGAAACCAGAGTATGCGATGGGTGAAAACATAAGAGGAATGAATAAGAACCTAGAAGTCAAGAGCGACGGGGCTCGGTACCACCGGAATCGAAATCTGGACACCAAAGTTCGGTGGATTCAGGGAAGTCGTCAAGAACGAAGCACACAAAAACTCGCCACTCAGTCCATCCAGGTCCAAAAAATATGTATCTGGACCGTAAGAAACATTATTGGTGGCCGAACATGAAAGCCGACATCGCTACATATGTGGACAGTATCTGACTTGTGCCAAGGTCAAGGTAGAATAACAGAAGCCTTCGTGTTTCCTACAACAACCAGTGATGCCCGAAAGGAAGTGGGAGCGGCTAACCATGGACTTCATAACCAAGATTACCCAAGACATTGGGTGGTCTCGATACCATTTAGATAATCGTCGACAGACTGTCCGAATGCGCGCACGTCCTACCAATCGAAGAAACCGACATGATGGAGAAATTAACTAGGACGTACATCAAAGAGACTATACGACTGCATGGTGTGTCAATATCTATTATCTCTGTCAGAGATAGGAGATTCATTTCGCGATGATGGCAACCCTTGCAGGGACTAGGCTAGACTTGAGTATGGTCTACCACCTATAATCCGATGGACAGAGCAAAAGAAACTATTCAAACCTTGGAAGACATGCTAATAGCTTGGGCGATTGACTTTGGTAAAGCGTGGGAATTCCCACTTACCACTCATTGAATTTTCAACAACAACAACAATCACCCTAACATCAAGGTCGCTCCATTCGAAGATCTCTAAAGAAGCAAGGGCAAATCACCACTGCGCTGGGCTGAAGTGGGAGATACACAGCTAGCGAAGGAGCAAGTCCCTAACAGCACCCTCTATGGCCCCAAAACCATAAGGGAGACAACGGAAAAGATCCTACAAATTCGAGAAGGACTGAAAGCATCTCGAGACCGACAAAAGAGCTATGCAGATAAGCGACTCAAACCCTTGGAATTCCAGGTTGGGGACCATGTACTACTGAAGGTCTCACCGTGGGATAGAACGATACATTTTGGTAAACGTGGGAAACTAAATCCAAGATACATCGGGCCATTTGAAATCCTTACCAGAATTGGCCACTGGCGTACAACTTCGACTGCCACAAGAACTTAATAACGTACACCCGACCTCCCACGTATCAAACTTAAAGAAGTGTCTGTCCGACGAGACTCTTGTAATACCACTCGGCGAAATCAAAATCAATGAGAGTCTCCACTTCGTAGAAGAACCGGTTGAAATCATGGATCGGGAAATCAAGAGAACGAAACAAAGTCGCATTCCTATTGTGAAGGTCCGTTGGGACGCTAAACGAGGACCCGAGTTCACCTGGGAGCGCGAAGACCGAATGAAACAAAAATACCCGCATCCTTTCCCCAACCCTTGAAGTCCCAGTCGAAACGTTAATTTCGGGACGAAATTCCTTCTAACGGGGGGATGATGTGACAACCGTCAATTTCTTGTCAAGTCAAAGTCAAATAAAGTCAACAAGTCAAACCGGTCAACTCAATTAACCCTTGTATATTAGGGTTTACCTTATGTTTACTATTGTACAACGCACCATCTTAATACAAATAGAAGTTCACGTGTTCAGAAAATCTACACCCAAATTAGGGTAAGAGATGGAACTACTCGATAAAAACATTAATATATACCCTTCGAGGGCGTATAACGCTCATAACGAGGCAAAACGGGGTTTACAAACCTTGCATTTCGAAGTTAAATACCCACAAAGGCCACAAACAAAGTCCCTCTCGATCTCTCTCGCCCTATCTCTCTCTATCTCAAATCTCTCCCAAATCTCTCCAAGTATGTCAAATCTCTCCTAAATCTCTCCAAGTATGTGAAATCTCTCCAAGTATCTCAAATCTCTCCCAAATCTCTCCAAGTATGTCAAATCTCTCCCAAATCTCTCCAAGTATGTGAAATCTCTCCAAGTATCTCAAATCTCTCCCAAATCTCTCCAAGTATGTGAAATCTCTCCAAGTATGTCAAATCTCTCCCAAATCTCTCCAAGTATGTGAAATCTCTCCAAGTATGTCAAATCTCTTCCAAATCTCTCTCAAAATCTCTCTCAACTTTTTATAATCACTCGGGGCATCCCGACCCTTGATTTAGTGGAAAACGCTCGAAAACGGAAGTTTATGCGAAAAACAGCTTTAAAGAGCCGAACCCTCTTGAGGAACCGAACCCTCTTAAGGAGCCGAACCTCTTATTAGAACCGAAACTATGAAGAACCGAAAGTAATAGGACCGAAGCCGAAGACCAGAGGACCAAAACTGCATAGGCCGAAACTTCAGACGGGACCGAACCTCGTAGACCGAACCGAGCCTCACCTTCGCTTCTAGTTCTACCTTCGCCTTCGCTGCTTTCCTTCTCGCCTGCGAGATTGCTCGGCTCTCACCCACAACCGAAACCACCTTCGGTTCTCAACCCCTGACGACCGAACCCTCGGCTCCAAATCCGAAATTTCGCAGACTTCGCCCTTTTTTTCCCGGTTTTCGACCTCGACTTCGTTTTAAGCTCGTTTTTCGTGATTTTAACGCGGGATTTTCACCCAAACTCGTATTTTGGCATATAAGACCCTATATATTTATAATTTAAACACATTTTAAGGGAAATTTTAGCCTAATAATAAAATCTAGTTGGTAAGATATATGGGTGGAGTGTTGACTTTACCTTTAAGTTATGATACAAGCAACCTCCCATACCCACTCCATGTCACTATTCATGCTTTATGTCACTATTCCCATCAGCCCTAGTCAACTAATTGTCCTTTCACCATCCTTTTTCCAGCTAGATTCAATACTCAAAGATGGGGAAAATCATTATCTCTCCTCCCACTTATTACACTCTTTCTCAAGAAGAATAAACACAATCCTCTCACTTTCTCTCTCTAAAATTCGAGATTCAAAGGCTGATCTTGGGTTTTTCCTCCATATTTGGTAAATAATTTCCTCCTACACTTAAATACTCTACTACCCTTCCTCCAAATTATGGATTGCTTAAACAAATATCATCATATTTGTTCATAGAACCTTCGAATCTTCAAGCATCTTCTAAGTGTTCTTGAGTTGAACACTTCTTTTCTTCAACATCCATCTTCTAATCACTCAAGGTGAGTTCATACCCGTATCTTTTCATGTTTTTCTTAAGTTTTAAGGGGGGGGGGAATACAAGTTAAAACACCAACAACTTAACTAAACTCAAACAACAGCTTTCATCAGAAAAGTTGAGTCCTATTCACGGACTGTTTTGACCAACTTAGACTTAATATCTTTCAAATCTGTTTAATATGCAAATAGTTCAGGTTCATACCTATAAAATGACTACTTGCACATCTCCATAAGATTTTTCTACAATTTTTGGCGATTTTTACAAAACTGCCTATCACTGTAGCAACGAATTCGGACCAGTCAGTGAATACGAACGTTTTCACACCAGTTAGAGACTTCTAAAAATGATAATAAAAATTATGAACAAACTAGACAAATTTTCTAAACCCTCAAAATTTACGGAATCAGTTTTCGACTCCGTATGATTTTTCTATAATTATTCCAAGAACAGGAACAGAAAAGATAAAACTAGAAAATTGTGAGTAACTCATTTACACCTTGTAACTTGCTGAGCAAGGTGTGTATTATCATATACAAATACATGTTGGTTATATTACATGTCTTTTGCCTCATTATAAAGGTTTACATCATATATAAAGAGGATTTCTACCATTACAAAACGTTTTGATAAGCTATAATAGGTATAGTTTATGATTCCATTAACACAACAAACACAGTTTGGAAGGTTTTATTCCCACAGAAAAAGGTTTTACACTCACACACACCACACGTAAACTTGTTAACGTAAATTGTGAGACATTCCTCTTAGTACTCCTAGAGTACGGGTTAAAATTCCTGGTAGTTATAACCAGAGTCTCTTGTAGGGAGAACGTGATAGTTGTGTATAGATCTATATTGGGTTTGACAAACCACACCTAAGCTGCATGCAACAGCTAGACCGGCAGGTCTGGGGTGACAAGTGTCATTATCTTTTTCGACGCTTGAGAAACATCGTGGCAGGTTCATTAGTCATAGTATGGTTATAGCGACTCACATAGGGAGTTCACAACACATAAAGTTTACGGGGATTTTTGTCAAATAAAAAAAAAAGAAAAAGGTTTTATGTCGATTTAAAACCACTTTTATATCAATAAGTATGGATAGTACTGTACACTTTCGGTCTTGGAATTAAAGACAACACATCACTTTTGTAAGGAAAATATTGGATTTTTCTTGGTATCGCACAATTCATAACAAATATCGGTTTCCAAACTCTTCATCTAAAAAGCTTATGAACTCACCAACTTAATTGTTGACACTTTTTTAAAACTACTTGTATTCTCAGGGAATCAACGAAACCAGGTAATCACAAGCTTTTGAGGATGGAACGCTACGGCCTTGAACAACTATTTTTATATCATGTTGTAATCAATCATTGAAATATGTAACACTTGAAACCATGTAATTCTTTTCCTTTATATTTATGATTGGTTGTATTGCTTTGATCACTGTTATACACGTTGTTATGATACTATACACGAAGTCCGCCACCCCCGGACGTTTCCGCCATCCTTGGTTTGGGGGTGTGACAGATTGGTATCAGAGCATTGTTTATAGTGAACTAAGTATATCGAACCACATAAGATATACAAACTATAAATGCATTGGGACTAAAGTCTCTGATTTAAACGGTTTCAAATAACTATACTTTTTTTTGAAATAAATAGTTTCTCGTTAAAAGTATAAGTACATACATGCATACCGGTATAGTGTCATGTCTAAGGAAAGCACAAAAGTAAAACGAGGAGTTAGACACTACGAATAGACCTTGGGATATGTAATCAGACTTGGGATGAATATAACCTGATCAACTATATTTATCCGAGGTGTGACTATTGTATGCCGGACATGGTCGTAGTGAGCAATAAGCCTAAAAACTTCCCATACAAGAAAGTTGCTAAGAACCAAACATAACATTTAAAAATATTATAGGAGTATTTCGTAATATTATAACTTATGTGAAAACTAAACAGATCCTTAATAATATGTCTATAGTCACTAAGTGGATACTCTAAAGTTATATATAACTTAGAGATCATAGACTTAGAATCTGTGGTCATTGCCTTACTTCCTTTTCCTTCTTTGGATGTGGACCTAGGGTAGGATCACTTATTCGAAGGTCTATCATATCTTTGTTATATGTAAATAGTATGCACTATGTCATTATAAAAGTAACTAATGAGGATCAAACCCCTATAAGTATTTCTAGGAATACGACTAATATATGCTTCCTACCCCTCCTATTCTCGCACGTATAACATGGAAAGATTCTACTTACCAGGCGACTCCTACTTTCCTAACCAGGGAAATGGTGGACGGTTACGAGAAGAACCCGAAGAAGACCCCGATGAAGAACCCGAGGAAAACGAGGAAGAAGAATCTGAAGATGAGGAAATCGAAATAATGACGAGTGAAGATGAAGACGAGGCAGAATCAGAAGAGGAACCGGAGGTGGTCAACCCTCCGTACATAGCCAGAGTCCCACAAACCGCTTCGACTACATCGGACATGTGCCCCGTTGGCCAACCATGATCGAGGGTGGGAATCGACAGCAACGACAACGATCACCATTTGGAGACCAACGAAGTTGCTATGACCTCAACCACGGGGGACCGACTGACAGAGCCCTCCCGGCGAAGACCCGGCAGATCGCGAACATCGGGGATTAAACAGGGGGACTACAAATCGAGTATGGAACCTGCGCACTACTACAGACACCACCATCTCACGTACCCGAGACTTGGAAAGAGACTGCTATCCCAGAGACCAACTTCTTAAGAACCTTATCGCCGCTCGGGCGGAGGCAAAAGAGAAACAGGGTAGACGCACGACACTCGAAGAGAGAATGGTTGTAGCCAAGCGTCGATTGGCAGAGCTGCAAGGTGCATCGACTTTGTCCCAGGCATCGCAAGGGACGGATCGTCGTGAGTAAAGTTCATACTGCTCACAAGACCTTGTAGATTAGATTCATGAGGATGCGTTAGTGCTAATCTATTCTATATGTAAGCTCAACCCTGCGATTTAAGTGGTTATTCTAATCGGGGGATTTATTTACTGTCAAAACTTTTCCTTACAATGAGTTGGTGTAGACCTGCATCGAGGTAAAAAAATTTCTCTGAAACTAAGATTACTAGAATCATATCAACAAAATGAGCTTACGGCAGGCCCATTAGACTCGAAGGTCTATTAAGTCTTACTCATGCAACTAAGCATACATCAAGTGGTCGAAAGAAGGACCTAGCTTGGATCAAATTACAAGGTTTCACTGGGATACAAAACTACTAAAATACATGAGTTTATTACAGACTTTCATTAGGAATTGCTTTCAAAACACCATAAAAAAATCGAAATACAATACACTTAGAACTAAAATAAACTTAGTTGGATAACCCACGACGCATAGCCCTTTCTAACGACTCATTAACGTCTCACCTTTAAAACATTTTGGTTGAAAGGTGCCTTCTTCGTAAACCTATAGGGTGCGATCATACCAGCACTAATACACCGGATCCCATCAGAACTCCTCAACTAAGAGTGTTTGGGCAAAGAGAGTAACAAGGATGGGTAAATTTAGCATTCGTATAAAATCTACTTCTACCTATTTCCGTAACTCCATCTCAGGAGTGTTTAGCATAAACACTAAGAATAGTACAGCAATGTGTGAAATTTGCATATGTGAATATAAATTGTAAGAATGCACTTGAGATAATCATCCCCACTCACTAAGTCGTTTTTCATCATGAAACAGAATTATGTCTTCACCAAGAGGTAACCAACCAACTAGCAAGGCACCAACCCTGCAGATAGACGCTGCTACTTTTCAAGCTGCAGTCACGGCAGCCGTGGCAGCCCTCATGGCGCAACTCAATGCTAACCACGCCAGCGGGCGCGGAGATGGCATCGAAAATACTAACCGCGATAACAATCAAGAACACCAGCGGGCGACTACCAACGAAAATGCCTCAGACCACAAACCTAAGAGCAAGAAACGGAAGTTTTGGGACAAAAAGCAGTGTAACCCATCTCAAAAACTCGCTAAAGGACAGTGATCCGTGGCTGCTCCTATAATTACGACAGCAGTCACAACTCATGCCTCGACATCAGCCACAACATCTGTCACTCAAGCACCGGACAGACAATATATGGGGACACTTCCAAAGTGTAACAAGTGTAACTACCATCACACAGGAGCTTGCCGGATTCTACACTGTATCAACTGCAACAGGAAAGGACATACCGTCCGCTTCTGTAGGACCCTGACCCAGCACATCGCTTCAACCACCAATACTGGTGTAAATCCAGTATGCTACCTATGCGGTGAAAAGGGACACTTCAAGAGGGACTGTCCAACCGAGAGGAATGACGGAGGAACGGGAGGAGTGTGACAACCGAACCAGCGAAAGCAACAAGGAACCTTATTAGGACTTTTGGAACGTTTCAAAACAAGAGTATTTAAGTACCATATGTCTGTAATGTACGTGGAATGTTGCTAAGATTATCGTCTTTTAAAAGTAGTTAAAATACTCTCTCGTTCAATTAAATCACAACATTTATGCGCATCGAGCGAACATCTAGAGGCCTATTAGGGATCATAATATGAAGTATCATCGCTAACTATCAGAACACGTATACTACCAGTACTAGTTGCTGCAATGCGAATCATTGCAGTAATAATAACACCGACCAACACAGAACGTACTAACAAGAGGCAGAGGATGCTCTATCTCCCTAACAAACATTTTATTCGAATACAACTTAACACATGTTTTACTAGGAAGGTTCGATAACGTCATTCGATTTGGATTGGTTTAGTCCTCACCTTTCCAAATGAATGTGCTACGGAAAGACCCCTCACCTAACCTCCTGAATATTGAAACCCTCGTCTCTCATAAGCACAAATCCGATACGGACCTCCGGGTCATCTCTCGTTACAGAATCTCGAAGTACTCAAGAGAGGAGTACCATGCCATCCGACTGTTTTACCAAACTCAATTACATACGACCTATACGCACGAGTTAATAATAGATGAACCAGGAATGAGTCTTACCATGAACTTCGAGATAAGGCTACCCAGAAGAGCGAGTGGATGTTCTACCATTCGATTCAGTCTAGTCACATAAACCAAACCCATACGTTCCCTACCGACCTAAACATCAGACAAAATGGTGAAAATCCGCTGGAATGACAAACAAGAATCAAAAATCACATAGAGAGAGAAGCAAGAAACCGCCCTCCAAACACAAAAGCATGCCCTACGCAATGATCAGGAGTCATTATCAATACCTCAAGACGGCTAAAAGCGTACGAAGTCGGCTAGACCACACGTGACCCTGAACTAGGAACAGTAGTGTTCACCCAAGAAGATTGGAAGCGCCATCCCTACGACGCAAAGATGCACAAGTTTTCATCGGTCATAAGAGCATTCAGTACATTCTCGACCGAAAAGAACTTTGCCTGATTCAAGGACGATGGGTAGAACTACTAGGCGACTAGGAGTACTAGATTCGCCATTATCTGAGCAAAGCCAATAAGGTGGCAAATACCCTGTACAGAAAGGAATACTTGTGCTGCCAAGTAAGGTCATTAGCAATGACAATCCATCCATTCCTGTCTACGCAAATCAGGAGAACTCGAACTAGAGACCTTGAAACCAGAGTATGCGATGGGTGAAAACTTAAGAGGAATGAATAAGAACCTAGAAGTCAAGAGCGACGGGGCTCGGTACCTCCGGAATCGAAATCTGGACACCAAAGTTCGGTGGATTCAGGGACGTCGTCAAGAACGAAGCACACAAAACTCGCCACTCAGTCCATCCAGGTCCAAAAAATATGTATCTGGACCGTAAGAAACATTATTGGTGGCCGAACATAAAAGCCGACATCGCTACATATGTGGACAGTATCTGACTTGTGCCAAGGTCAAGGTAGAATAACAGAAGCCTTCGTGTTTCCTACAACAACAGTGATGCCCGAAAGGAAGTGGGAGCGGCTAACCATGGACTTCATAACCAAGATTACCCAAGACATTGGGTGGTCTCGATACCATTTGGATAATCGTCGACAGACTGTCCGAATGCGCGCACGTCCTACCAATCGAAGAAACCGACATGATGGAGAAATTAACTAGGACGTACATCAAAGAGACTATACGACTGCATGGTGTGTCAATATCTATTATCTCTGTCAGAGATAGGAGATTCATTTCGCGATGATGGCAACCCTTGCAGGGACTAGGCTAGTTCGCTTCTAGTTCTACCTTCGCCTTCGCTTCTAGTTCTACCTTCGCCTTCGCTTCTTTCCTTCTCGCCTGCGAGATTGCTCGGCTCTCACCCACAACCGAAACCACCTTCGGTTCTCAACCCCTGAAGACCGAACCCTCGGCTCCAAATCCGAAATTTCGCAGACTTCGCCCTTTTTTTTCCTGGTTTTCGACCCCGACTTTGTTTTAAGCTCGTTTTTCGTGATTTTAACGCGGGATTTTCACCCAAACTCGTATTTTGGCATATAAGACCCTATATATTTATAATTTAAACACATTTTAAGGGAAATTTTAGCCTAAGAATAAAATCTAGTTGGTAAGATATATGGGTGGAGTGTTGACTTTACCTTTAAGTTATGACACAAGCAACCTCCCATACTCACTCCATGTCACTATTCATGCTTTATGTCACTATTCCCATCAGCCCTAGTCAACTAATTGTCCTTTCACCACCCCTTTTTCCAGCTAGATTCAATACTCAAAGATGGGAAAAATCATTATCTCTCCTCCCACTTATTACACTCTTTCTCAAGAAGAACAAACACAATCCTCTCACCTTCTCTCTCTAAAATTCGAGATTCAAAGGCTGATCTTGGGTTTTTCCTCCATATTTGGTAAATATTTTCCTCCTACACTTAAATATTCTACTACCCTTCCTCCAAATTATGGATTGCTTACACAAATATATCATCATATTTGTTCATAGAACCTTCGAATCTTCAAGCATCTTCTAAGTGTTCTTGAGTTGAACACTTCTTTTCTTCAACATCCATCTTCTGAAATCACTCAAGGTGAGTTCATACCCCTATCTTTTCATGTTTTTCTTAAGTTTTAAGGGGGGGAATACAAGTTAAAACACCAACAACTTAACTAAACTCAAACAACAACTTTCATCAGAAAAGTTGAGTCCTATTCACGGACTGTTTTGACCAACTTAAACTTAATATCTTTCAAATCTGTTTAATATGAAAATAGTTCAGGTTCATACCTTTAAAATGAATACTTTCACATCTCCATACGATTTTTCTACAATTTTTGGCGATTTTTACAAAACTGTCTATCATTGTAGCAACGAATTCGGACCAGTCAGTGAATACGAACGTTTTCACACCAGTTAGAGACTTCTAAAAATGATAATAAAAATTATGAACAAACTAGACAAATTTTCTAAACCCTCAGAATTTACGGAATCAGTTTTCGACTCCGTATGATTTTTCTATAATTATTCCAAGAACAGGAACAGAAAAGATAAAACTAGAAAATTGTGAGTAACTCATTTACACCTTGTAACTTGCTGAGCAAGGTGTGTATTATCATATACAAATACATGTTGGTTATATTACATGTCTTTTGCCTCATTATAAAGGTTTACATCATATATAAAGAGGATTTCTACCATTACAAAACGTTTTGATAAGCTATAATAGGTATAGTTTATGATTCCATTAACACAAACACAGTTCGGAAGGTTTTATTCCCACAGAAAAAGGTTTTACACTCACACACACCACACATAAACTTGTTAACGTAAATTGTGAGACATTCCTCTTAGTACTCCTAGAGTACGGGTTAAAATTCCTGGTAGTTATAACCAGAGTCTCTTGTAGGGAGAACGTGATAGTTGTGTATAGATCTATATTGGGTTTGACAAACCACACCTGAGCTGCATGCAACAGCTAGACCGGCAGGTCTGGGGTGACAAGTGTCATTATCTTTTTCGATGCCTGAGAAACGTCGTGGCAGGTTCATTAGTCATAGTATGGTTATAGCGACTCACATAGGGAGTTCACAACACATAAAGTTTACGGGGATTTTTGTCAAATAAAAAAAAAAGAAAAAGGTTTTATGTCGATTTAAAACCACTTTTATATCAATAAGTATGGATAGTACTGTACACTTTCGGTCTTGGAATTAAAGACAACACATCACTTTTGTAAGGAAAATATTGGATTTTTCTTGGTATCGCACAATTCATAACAAATATCGGTTTCCAAACTCTTCATCTAAAAAGCTTATGAACTCACCAACTTAATTGTTGACACTTTTTTAAAACTACTTGTATTCTCAGGGAATCAACGAAACCAGGTAATCACAAGCTTTTGAGGATGGAACGCTACGGCCTTGAACAACTATTTTTATATCATGTTGTAATCAATCATTGAAATATGTAACACTTGAAACCATGTAATTCTTTTCCTTTATATTTATCATTGGTTGTATTGCTTTGATCACTGTTATACACGTTGTTATGATACTATACATGAAGTCGACCACCCCCGGACGTTTCCGCCATCCTTGGTTTGGGGGTGTTTCATGGGATGTCATCGTCAATACAGAAACATAAGCATAAACAGAACTTACATTCATTTACACTAGTGATATACATATATTTTAAATCTCTCAATGTAAAGTAGCTTCATATCGACACCTGTGATAGAAATAAGCTGGAGTGGGTCAGGTTGGGAAACCTGGTGAGTACATAGGGTTTTCAACAAACAATAATATAATTATTATGTTTAAACATCAAACAATCAACTCAATTACCCATCACCATTATCTTCTTTACTCTTAAGGATCTACCCTAAGAATCAACAATTCCTCGTTCATTCATTCCTAACGATCATCCTAATTATCGCCACAAAGTCCATCATCACCGGGAGTTTAGGCACTAAGTCTGCATAGTCGCCTGAGTTTATACAACAAGAACTAAGTCCGCATAGTCGCCAGGGTTTAGGCACTAAGTCTGCATAGTCGTCAGGGTTTATACAACAGGCACTAAGTCCGCATAGTCGTCAGGGTTTTGGCACCAAGTCTGCATGATCGCCAAGGTTTAGGCACCAAGTCTGCATGATCGCCAGGGTTTAGAGTACACCGGGTGAACACATCGTTCACAACACCTACAGGTTCCGAGCCTGCTAGTGTTCCACTGGACTGTCTAGAATAGTCCGTGGTTGTCATCCATACTCTGCTAGATGACGGGGACATCATTTGGGAAAAAGGCTTCTCATATCGTCCACCTCTCACCCTTACCTCATGGTCTATATCACCTCTCAACTCATCATCCAACTCATATTTCATCTACCCATGTTTTACCCAACATATTATGTAGATATAAATACATATACAGTTTAAATCATACAAAACTTGTATAAAATCGTTCATCCAGCATAGATAGCAAGTATACAAATAATATGCACACATATCACGTAATTTATATAAAATACTTCATATCTATGTGTAAGATGAAAGTAACTATGCACTCACCTGATAAGGTGGTGACTCGGTACTCGGACAACGCTTCGTTACTCTTAAAACAATTTTCCTTTGACAAAACCTAGTATCATTACCACTAGAGTTTAGTCTAATATTCACCGAGACTAATTAATAGTCTAACTATTATTACTATCATATAAGCATGAAACAATATTTCTCAACCACTATGTACAGACAGGGACCAGACATGAAACACCGGAGGGCAGGATCATTTCGGCATATAGCACTTCTGAATCCAGCAACCCAAGTGGCCCTCCAAACCAAATTCCCCATACCGCGAGTGGTTAAAAAGATATTATAACGACACTTATATAACTCATAATAATAGCCCAAATAATTATCATAAGGTCCTAATAATATTATTAATATTAAATAAAAGCTATATTAAAAATAGCATAGGCGTAGCTCACTTACAGCGGGTTTTTATTAAAAACTAGGCTTCGCTGGAGCAGCGTTTCCGAGCCGAAAGCTTTTCTTCTCGGAGTCGTCGGGCGCTCCGGGGCTTCCTTCTCGTGCTAGGGAGGATCCCTAGACTTGGGAGGGGTTTAGGGAGGCTAGAGAGAAGTTAGAGAGAGAAAGAAAGGCTTATGGTGTGAAGAAAATATGAAGAGTTCACCCTTTATTTATAGGAGTTTTATAGTAAAGTAGCCCCTAAGTTTCATCCGTATCTTCTGCGTACGAGCTCCATTTTCTACGTTCTTTATATCCACACGTTGGTATTTACGAGTACTACAACTTTCATTTAGACCTCGTCGGCTAATTCTCATTCTATCTCAAATTTACAAAACTGTATTTGAATTCGTCGCACTCGAAAAGTAGAGACTAAGCTTCGTCCATATCTTTCGCATACGAGCTCCGTTTTTGATGTTATTTATATCCACGTTTTGGTATTTATGAGTACTACAAGTTTCATTTAGACCCCGTTGGCTAATTCTCATTCTATCTCGGATTTACAAAACTGTATCGAATTCGCCGCGCTCGAAAAGTAGAGACTAAGCTTCGTCCATATCTTTCGCATACGAGCTCCGTTTTTGACGTTCTTTATATACATGTGTAGTTAAAAACAAGATCTACAACTTTCCTTTTGACTCCGTCAGCTAATTCTCGACTGATCGTAAATATAACAGTATGAGGAGATTATACTGTTAAATGACCGCGTAAAATTCATAACTTCTACATACGGACTCCGTTTTCGTCTGTCTTTTTGTCGTTGAGTTCCTATTAATGAGATCTTCAATTCTCATTGAGGTCACGTTGGCCAAAAACCGCTCGATCTAAAATTCGAGTTTCGGGTCGCGCACTTCTATGCCAAATCTTAGAAAATTCATAACTTCCTCATACGAAGTCAGATTTGGGCGTTCTTTTTATGTACACTCTCGGTTTAACGTATAATATGGCTTTTGTTTTGATTTCTAAGGCTAAAAAGTCTTCTATCGTTATTTCACTATTTACGTCGCGTTGTGTCGTGCCGGTTTTGCCGAAAAACTTCGATGGGCCATAACTTCTTCGTTATAACTTGGATTTCAGTGTTCTTTATATGTACGGAACCCTTGTAACATATACTACAGCTTGGTTATGATTAATACTTCTAAATAATCTTTCATCAAAAACTCATTTTTTGATGCTTATCGTCTCTAAATTGACTAGCCCGGATCTGCGGGCGTTACACTATCCGACCTTAGCTATGTATATATATTCCGTATACACCAGGTAATCATAAGGGGTACCATGTATGGTTCAGGTCTTAGGACACTAATTCAATGCACCGTTTTCTAGTACAAAACATACTTTTCAAATAAGAACTTTTGGTATACAAAACTAGAAACTTACCAGTAAAGGGTTTAATCCATTTTATTAAACCAGTATAACTTAAAGGACCTTAGGTGATTAATTCTATAATACCTCAGTTTATACATCATGGTTATATATAATTAATATCTGATAGGTAGTTGGATGTGTGCTTTCCGCCTCATTCCCTGTTCCTTGTTTGGTTGTGGGCTTAGGGCAGATTCACACAATTAACTAATTGTTCGATATTAGATTATATATAGCTAGTATAAACTAAGTGATTATAGAAGGAACCACTATGGTTACCATTTTTATTAAAAGAAATAACGGTTTTCTTAAAGAATCTTTTCATCAAATATAAAGAAACTATTACAGTTAACTCCGTGAGTACCAAGTGAATACGCCAGGGTTATATACAATGATGATCTAACATACAATGGGATGTGTGTCTTCCGCCTCATTTCCTGTTCCTTGTTTGGTTGTGGGCTTAGGGCAGATACACACAACCAATTGTTTGTTTACTCTGGGTTCTATATAACTTGTATCCATTTAATACTCATAGAAAGGGTTGTAGAGTCATTTTTACTCAGCTTTCATCAAAGCAGGAAATATAGGATATTCTGGAGGAACAGGCGAACTTTTCTAAACAGATCTTACAACTTACTACAACTTTCTTACAACTTACATTACATCACTAAAATCTTATGAACTCACCAGCTTAAATGCTGATCTACTCTTTCAAAATAACTTGTATTCTCAGGAGACCAGTAGACAGGTACGCGCACTGGGATTCAGAAGATGGAGCAGTATAGCTTCATGTCTTTTGTTATTAGCTATGTATTCTATATTATGTGAATCACATACTTTGTAAACACTTTCTTTATAATAAAATGGTTGTTTATTACTTTGCTTACTATGATGCATGGCTTGTGATACTAAACATGACGTCCTCCACCCCAGAACGTTTCCGCCGTTCCAGTTTTGGGGTGTGACAGTTATTGTGGGTTTCACTTTCATCACGGTCTCATGATGTTAGATCATTAACATAGAAGTTTCTAAATCCTGATTGGTTTGACCAGAGATCTCTTGGACATATGTCATTGTGTGTGAAAGTGTAAGAATGTTGTGATGAAAAAGGTTGGTTAAAGAATTTCGATAGTACCACTCCTATTGTTGGACCAAGCAGACTACTCTAAACTCATATGAGTAGAGTATGGTAGCTCATGGACTAATGTGAATACAACCTGATTGGGAAGAAATTTTCATGATGAAAACTTCAATAAGGCTTCGAAACACACATTGAGTCAAAAGAGGCTTGGGTCGACATTCTGCAGCATGCTTCTAGGGACAACCTAACTAGTTCAATATTTTCGAGAAAAATACCTGACCCTAGAACTGCAAGCATAAACAAAACATGATCATCCTGGAAGTCTGCAACAAAACAAAAAACTAGAAAAACAACATGAGATCAATAAAAAAAATATTTTTGTTGTTTTTGATTTTTCGAAAAGGAAAAGACTCAACAAAAATAAAATCTTTTTGGTGTTTTTGATTTTTTGAAAATTTAAAGACAAAATAAAAATAAAATCTTTTTGGATTTTTGATTTTTCGAAAAGAAGAAAATAAAGACAAAAAAATTAACGAAAAATATTTTGATACATTCTATCGAAAAAAAAACTTTAAGAAAAACTAACGAAATTTTTTTTTCATACTAACGAAATTTTGACAGACTAACAAAAAATGTTTCTTCAAAATAAATTGCACATGTTGTCGAAATCGAAGCGTGTCGAAGCGCTTAATGTGAACAGTAACCTCTGAATGCTTAATGAAATTCTTTTGTAAACTCATTCAACACCTCTGATTCGACAATTTTGTAACCTTATCACCTTGAAATAAATCCTGGAACTGAATTTCCTTCTATCATTCCGAGTCCTCCTAAAATTCTCACGAAAGATTTTTCATCCAATGGTTTTGTGAAAATGTCAGCCAGTTGATCAGTAGTTTTCACAAAGTGAACTTCAATGTTACCATCTTCCACATGATCTTTTATAAATGATAACGAAGACCAATGTGCTTGGTTTTCGAATGTTGCACAGGGTTGTGACAAATGAGTATTGCATTTTGTGAATCACAATACAACGGAATTTTCTTCATATTGATTGCATAATCACGCAGTTGACTTTGAATCCAAATGATTTGTGATGTGCAAGCTGCAGCAGCAACATACTCAGCTTCTGCTGTGGAAATCGAAACACATGTTTGCTTTTTCGATTGCCAGCTTACTAACTTCCCATCCGGTAATTAAAAACCACCACTTGTGCTTTTCCTATCAATATTGCAACCTCCTAAATCAGCATCTGAAAAGGCTTGTATGAAGAATCCTGTTTTCGAAGGATACCGTAATCCTAACGAAATTGAGCCTTTGAGATAACGAAAAATATTCTTAACTGCAGTGAGATGTGGTTCTCGAGGATTTGACTGATACCTAGCACAATTACAAACAGAAAACATAATATCAGGTCGACTTGCCGTGAGGTAAAGTAACGAACCTATCATGCTTCTGTAAAGAGTCAAATCAACAGCAGGTTTATCTAACGAAGGTGTAAGCCTTGTTCCAGTTGCCATTGGTACTCGTAATTTCGTGCTATTTGTCAAACCAAATTTTTGGAGCAGATTGTTGGTATATTTTTCTTGATTGATAAAAATTCCTTCTCTGCTTTGACGAATATTTAAACCAAGAAAATTGTTGATTTTGCCCATCATACTCATCTCAAATTTGCTTTTCATCAGATTTTCAAATTCATTAGACAAAGAAGGGTCTATAGAGCCAAAAATAATATCATCAACATAAATTTGAACAAGCATTAGATGATCCCCTACTTTCGTTCAAAATAGAGTGGGATCAACTGATCCTTGTTTAAATTTCGATTGTTTTAAGAAAGAAGTTAAAGTGTCATACCATGCTCTTGGTGCTTGTTTTAACCCATAAACAGCCTTATCTAAAATATAACAATGATAAGGATACTCTTCATTTATAAAACCTGGAGGTTGTTCAACATACACAGTCTCTTCGAGCTCTCCATTCAAAAATGCACATTTCACATCCATTTGATACACATCAAAATCTTTATGAGCTGCATAGGCCAAAAATATTCGAACTGCCTCGAGTCTTGCGACAGGGGCGAAGGTTTCTTCATAGTCTATTCCTTCTTGTTGCGAATTAGCTTTTACTACAAGCCTAGCTTTATTTCTCACAATATTACCATTTTTGTCTATTTTATTTTTGAAAATCCATTTTAACCCAACTATCGAAACGTCTTTTGGCTTAGGAATTAATCTCCAAACCTTATTTCTTTCAAATTCAGCCAATTCGGATTGCATTACAACAACCCAATCTGAGTGTTCCATTGCAACCTTAACTGTTTTTGGTTCAATTTTCGAAATGAAAACGTTAAACATGCAAAACTCTTGATGCACATTAAGTACCTCATTTTTTGCACGAAGTTGAGCCCCTGTTAGCACACCGTCTTGTGGATTTCCAAGAACTTGTTCCTTTGGATGGTTTCTTGTCCATTTATCTAATGGTGGATATGTTGGATCAAAATCCAATGGTGCATCTTCAAACATTTCGTCATTTTCCGATCCTGCAATAGAATCATTGTCATTAGAATCATGAAAATTTTAATTATGATCATTATTCGACATTATTGGATCATTTTGCTCCCCCTCAACACGATGCTCCCCCTCAACATCATTATCTAATCTCATTTTCTCCCCCTCGAAAGGATGCTCCCCCTCAACCTGAGTAGTCAAATTCAAGTGCTCCCCCTCCACTTGATCATTAAGCATGCTTTCGTCATTTCTTGGAGTCTCACTGCTTCTGAACCTCTATCAATTGAGAAGTTGATTTCTTTGCCTCGTTACTAGCAGAGATAACCAAAGTATCGAAATAAGCAACAGTATCATCAAAAGCAATTAATTCAGAATCATAAGCATTCAAAGGAATATTAAAAGATTGAAGAATAGAACGTACCTTTGTGGTCATTGGTGATTTATCTCTTCCTTTGGTCATGAAACACTGACCAGTCACCACTTCGTCATCTTCCTCCTCAAACTTTGCATACATGGAACCATGCGTAGGATTACGCATTTCCTCATCATCCGAACCTGACGACCAGATCTAGTAAGTTCCATCATCGTCATCATCACCCTTCGCCACCAAAGAGACTCCTTTCGCTTTTGCACGAATTTCCTCCAAACGCTCAGCATAATACGCCTCGTCTTTTATCTTGTTTTTCTTCTCCTCCTTCTTACGAAGTTGACAATCACTAGCCATATGATTTGCTCCATGGCAGTAGTAACAATCAATGCCAGAATCACTTTTAATCTTCTTCTCAACTTTCAATTCTTCTTTCTCAACATCCTTCTTTTCACTCTTATTTTTCTCTTCTTCTCCAATTTTCGTCACAAACTTTCCTTTTCTCTCACTTGTTTTCGACTTAGAATTGAAAGGTTTCTTGAAAATTTTCTTTACTCTATTATTAGAGTAAAAAGCAACAGCCTCATCATCCGAATTAACTAAAAATCCTTCATCATCAGAATCTTCCTTTTCAACCTGCTCCTTCTCAACAACTTTCGAAACTAATGCCAACGGACCTCCCAAACTTAGTTTCGACTCATCAGCAATTTCATTAACTTCTCCTTCATGTGTTTTCAACAAATTGCACAAATCATTAAGTGTCGAAGTGTCGAAACTTTGCTGAGTTTTCACCATCAATGTCACATTTCTCCATTCTATTCGTAAACCCATGATAAACGTCAGATTGAATTCCATGGTTGTTCGAGTAATTCCATGGCGATTGCACTTGTAGATTAACTCATTCAACCGATCATAGTAATCTTCAATCGATTCACCATCCTTTTGTTTGAAATCTTTCAATTCAATCAAACAGTGTTTCACTGAATTTATCTTCGTCTTCTCACTTCCTTGAAACTTTTCTTTGAGATTGATCCAGATGTCTTTTGTAGTTGTACAACTTCTGACATAGTTATACACAACAGGAGGCAATGCACCATGCAATTCTCTCATACATCTTTTCTCTAGCTTCTTCAGTTTATCAGATTGATCAACAACACTTGAAGTACCGGATGAAGATCCGATTGCTTGAACATTTGATGGAGGAGTACCTTTTCCAGTAATACAAGACCAAAGCTCCTCATCCAGCCCGTTCAAGTAATCTTGCATACGATCAGCCCACTGATCATAGTATTCAGGAATGAGCATAGGAATCTTAGCTGAAGATCCTAGCAGATGCGAATATGATGTCATCGAATTCAGGTTGAAATTCGCCATTGACGTACGGATGAATTTTTCAGAAAAACTTTAGAGATTTTGAAAGCAAATAGCTGAAACGATCAGGAATTTCAAGTAGAACACTCGATTCAACAAATCAGTTGCAGAATCGAATCACCACTGTAGATCAAGAACAGTTTTCACAACAAAAGGTGCGGAAACTTTTTGAACCAAAAATTGATTCAAAAACCTTTTGATTAAGAATGAAAATCAGATCGCAGAGAATGATTCCTGCTCTGATAACAATTAGTGATGTATTGAATCGAGAAATGGAAAGTAAATGAGAGTAATGAGAATATGAACACTGAATGTAAATAGAATCTGGTTTCAGCTCATATTATGCTTTCAATGTTTACAGAGAGAAAAATAGACAAGTTCTATCAAAGTTCTTATCTAACTCTAAGAAACTCTCCTATTTATAGGAGAACACAAAAGCATACAAAAATTACAAAGGACTAGACAATAAGATTCGACATAAACTGCCTTTGTAAAATAACATTACAATTTCGACATATTACAATCACACTTCGACCTCTACAGGTTTCTCTGGACAAGGGAGGCTGGTAGGGAGGCCATCCACAAGAGTTAAGTCCTTTATAAAGGGTGCAACACCCGAAATTTAGGGTTTTCTCCCCTTGTGCCAACTCGTCGAGTTGGGGCCCCCAACTCGTCGAGTTGGCCAGTTAAAATCCACAGCCAGAAAAGTTCCAACACGACAAGTTGGAGCTCCCCAACTCGTCGAGTTCCATTCCAAACTCTTGGAAAAATAACGAGAATTATTTTACACCTGGACCAAGTGTTACAAATCTCCCCCACTTAAACTAGACTTCGTCCTCGAAGTCTGCTGATGCAAAAAGGACTGGATAATGCTTCCTCATCTCATCCTCCGGCTCCCAGGTCCATTGGGAGCCTCTTCGGTGCTACCATTGAACCTTAACTAACTTCACTTCTTTGTTCCGTAGGGCTTTTGTTTTCCTGTCCAGAACCGCAACAGGTTTCTCCATATAATTCAGGCTCTCGTCAACTTGGATATCATCCAAGGAAATGATTATCGCCTCATCCGCGACACACTTCCGAAGCTGTGACACGTTAAAGGTGTTGTGAATCTGGGTAAGCTCGTCCGGTAGATCCAATCGGTAAGCCACCTTACCAACCCGGGCAAAAATCCTGAACGGGCCAATAAATCTGGGCCCCAGCTTACCCCTCTTACGAAACCTAATAACACCCTTCCATGGTGACACTTTCAGCAAAACGAAATCTCCCACCTGAAACTCGAGATCCGAGCGACGCCGGTCATCATAACTTTTCTGACGGCTCTACACAACCCACAGCCTGTCGCGCACCTGCTAAATCAACTCGGTGGTCTTAAGCACCACCTCGGTGCTTCCCATGACTCGATGCCCGACCTCACCCCAACAAACTGGATTCCTACACCACCGACCATACATCATCTCAAACGGGGGTCGGTCAATACTAGAATGATAACTGTTGTTGTATGAGAACTCTGCTAGTGGAAGGTAAGTATCCCAACTCCCACCGAAATCCAATACGCAAGCCCAAAGCATATCCTCGAGCGTCTGAATCGTCCGCTCGCTCTGACCATCTGTCTGAGGGTGGTAATTGGTGTTGAAATGTAACTGAGTGCCCAATTCTTCATGGAACTTCCTCCAGAACCTAGAGGTGAATCGAACATCACGGTCTGAGACCACAGATGTCGGCACCCCATGCCTGACCACCACCTCCCGCACATAAATATCTGCTAATTTCTCGGTGGATATACTCTCGGAAATTGGATTAAAATGTGCACTCTTGGTCCACCTGTCCACAATAACCCAAATGGAATCCATGCCCCGAACCGTCCTAGGAAACTTCGTGATAAAATCCATAGTAATCTCTTCCCATTTCCACATGGGGATAGGCAAGGGCTGGACCTTTCCGTGGACCTTCTTGCAGGTCAAACACCACTCAATGAACCATGCAACCTCCCGCTTCATGTAGGGCCACCAATAACTCAACCTTAAGTCTCGATACATCTTCGTCGCCCCCGGATGGATAGAAAACTTGGATTTGTGCGCCTCCTCCAAGATCTTTTGTCTCACACCCCCAAATGCTGGTACCCAAACTCTGCCACACCGAGTCAGTAAACCCCGACTGTCTTGAACAAAAAGTGGAGTCAGGCACCGAATCCGCTCAACCTTCCAATTCTCTCTTTTCAAACCCTCCACTTGTGCCTCCTTAATCATATCCAACAAAGGGGAAATTACCGTCATCCTCAGACAAACATCTCCGATCGAAGCACTCGCCGTCTTGCGGCTCAAGGCATCGGCCACCACATTGGACTTCCCGGGGTGGTACAAAATATCGCAATCATAATCTTTCACTACATCCAACCATCTCCTCTGCCGCATACTTAGGTTCTGTTGATCCGTCAAATACTGCAAACTTTTGTGGTCAGTGAAGATGGTGCACCGAACTCCGTACAAGTAATGCCTCCAGATTTTGAGGGCAAACACCACCGCCCCCAATTCCAAGTCATGAGTGGGGTAATTCTACTCATTAGGCTTCAGCTGCCTCAAGGCATATCCGATCATATGCCCCCTCTGCATTAACACATCCCCTAATACCGAAATAGACGCATCACAATACACTACCAAATCGTCTAGGCCCTCAAGTAGTGCTAGAATCGGGGCTCGCATAATCTCTGCCTCGGGGTCTCGAAAGCCAACTGTTGGTCTGGGTCCCACTGAAAAGTCACATTCTTCCTGGTCAATCGGGTCAAAGGTACGATGATCTTGTAGAAATCTTGAATAAATCTCCGGTAGTACCCTGCTAAACCCAAGAAGCTACGGTTCTCAGATGCGTTCTTCGAAATTTCCCATTGCATCACTGCCTCAATTTTGGCTGGATCAACCAAAATACCCTCTTGGTTGATGATGTGCCCCAAAAACTGCACCTCACGCAACCAAAAATCACACTTTGAGAACTTGGCATAAAGCCTTTCCGCCCTCAGGGTCTCCAATACTTCCCTCAAATGTTGCTTGTGCTGCTCCTTGGTATTAGAGTAGACCAAGATGTCATCGATAAAAACGATCACAGATCGATCCAACATCGGTCTACACACCCTAATCATGAGGTCCATGAACGATGTTGGGGCACTGGTGAGCCCAAATGGCATCACCACAAACTCATAGTGACCATAGTGAGTCCTGAAGGCCGTCTTCTATATATCCTCATCCCTAATCTGTTGGATTAGGTGTCTAAGCCCATAACTATAATTGGTATGTACTTGACCCGATATAAGCATGGTCCATTTGGGTTGCAACACTCTAGAATAATTTGATAGGATGGATATTTGAGAAAGAGGTTATTGTGATTTATTAATATATTATAAGCATAATATATTAATTGAGAAATCATATTATTTAATTAGTATTAATCAAGAATTAATTTGGAATTAATTTAGTGATCAAAAGAGACTAATTAAATTAATGGGGACTGATTATGTAAATCAGTGATACATATGGTTTGGGCTATTGATCCATGATGGACTAAGTTTATGTGAGAGTCCATGAAAAGTTAGTCCACATGAGTTATAGATCATAAGCCTAAGTATAAGAATTACGGTTACATATGACTCTTGGAATTCTACCATATATATTTGTAACCCCTAAGCAAAAATCATGCACTTGTGTGTTCTAAGAAGACTTGGACGATTTTGTGTCTTCAAAACCTCTCTCTCAAAGTCCTCCTCTTGTTCTTGGTTTGTTGTAAGACATTTGAGGCATCACACTTGAGGTGCTAGGCTATTGAAAGGCCAATTTCTACAAGCTACAACAAAGAGGTAATCTTCTAACTTACTTTTATGATTCATATGTCAATATTGTATGCTAGTTGTAGGCTTCATGATTTGGATAATTTTTTATTGCATGTATAACTAGAGAAAACTTAGATCCAAAGCTATTAGGGTTGTATATGCACCATAGGAGTGTTATAGTACCCATAACCCAACAATGGTATCAGAGCCATGGGTAGTTTTCTGTTATATTGATGCAATTGTGTAATTTTCAAAGCTGGAAAAATGAAATTTTGCCTTCTGCCAGAATGAACTCGACGAGCCTATTTCCTGGCTCGACGAGTTCAGCAGTCTGTTGGCAGAATTTTCGAGTTTTTGGCCTGTTTTGGATTAGGATCATTACCACAAACTGTTTTGGTTCATAAAATTCGATTTTAATGATATGATAATGTTTATCCCCATCTAATAACATGATGATTGTCCAATTTTTAAGATAAGTACTTGATTTTGTGAAAAAGTAATTATTTGTAAAAAATTTGGATCATTTTGCTATATGAGTTGAATTAGGTCAAATTAGTTAAAGATAAAATTGTTTGATTATTTTATTAGTTTAAAAGTTTGATCTAAAAAGTTTATGAAACCTCCATAAGTTATGGATATGAAAAGTCTCATTCTTAAAACAAATGAACTCCTTAAGTTATGAATTCCAAGAGTCTTGGAAGGTTACAAAATTTGATCTAAATGGTTTTGAAGAGTTTCATAACTTGCCCTCAAGTTATGGAACTTGGAAAGTCTCTTTTATGGAATTCTAAAAGTTTTGAAGAGTTTCAAAAATTGCCCTCAAATTTTGGAATTTAAAATTTGATTAAAAAAGTTTTAATTGAGAAATATTAAATACTAAACTTTTTGACTTCATAACTTAAATTGAGAATTAAAAGTTTTAATTATAATTTTGTTGATAATTAATTAAAAGATTAATTAAAAGAGTATTAATAAATCCATAATTATATGGTTTTAGTTTAATTAAATTAAAAGTCTAGTTTAATTAATATATTAAACCACTTAGTATTTTAAATGTTTAAAATACACCCTTATACTATATAAAATTAAAAGTTTAATGTATTCTATATGTATAAGTTAAAAGTCAGTCTCACCGTTAGTAGGCCTCATTCACGAAGCTGATCTATAAGGGGTGTTTAAGGAAGCGGCCTATAATATGACCGCCATTGGGTATCCACTCTTACCCACCGCACTCTTGACCAGTGGAGGGTCGTTAGCCGAACGAGTTTGACAGGAAATTTTAATCCTCATTAAAACTATAATGAAATATAAAGTAACTAAACTTTTATAAATTCCCAATCTTAGTTACTTTAGGACAAATGTGAAAATGGTGCTATTCCATGAAATTGCACTTTGCACCCTGCTAAGTCGTTAGTGGAGCGTGTGTGGTTAATCGGCACACTAATTTGGGACTAAGAAGGGTGGAAAAGGGTAGCTTGATGTTAATCATGGATCAATGGAGCGTGTGTGGTTAACCGACACATTGATTAGGTGATTTGTAACATTGAGAGTACCAAGCTAATTTGCATGGTTATTCACACCTTGTTTGTGATCCTCGGTATCCCAGTCACAAACTTGAAGAGCATAATCGAGATTAAACATGCCATTGAAAAGTTCAATGAATCTCAAAAGATCTAGGAATTTAAATTCATTTAAAACCTAATATTCAATTTCGTTTTTCATGGTGGAAATTGGTAAATTGTCATTTACCTACCTTCAAATATTTTACAATTGGATTACGACATCCCTCTTCCGAATTCTAGGATATTGTGTTGGGTCCTAGCCTTAATATTTCATTTTGGGTGTTATATTAAGGACTTAAATTAACTAAACTTGAATTTCTCCCTTGTAGATGTCTAGTTCTGACAACTATGGTCTTCCCGAATCTTTTCCTCATAAATATGACATTCCACAAGATGATCAAGGTGAAAGATTAATCACTTCTTCATGCTGTAGTGGAACGTAACTTCCTCCACCTCCTCTAATAATTCTCCCTAAACCACAGGTTCGTCGACTTGAAAAGTTCGAGGTCACTCAATCCCTATTGGCTAGCAAACACAAAGATGGAAGGTCTGTGTGTGCACATGTCTTAGACATGAAGTCACACATTGACAGACTGGGAATGTTAGGATTCGATGTCTCGAGGAAGTTGGCTGTTGACTTGGTTCTTCAATCACTTCCTGAGTCATATAGTGAGTTCATCAAAGATTACTATATGACAGACCGCGACATGACTCTTATCGATCTTACCTATTTGCTAATTGTTGTTGAATCTGAAATGATTTGGCACACTGGTAATGCAAAGTTGATTGGAAGATCTACCTCCCAAATTTCCATGGACATAGGCAATGGCAATAATGATCCAAAAAAGATTTATTCTCCTAAGGGAAAGAAATTGGCCATGGTTGAAAAGTTTGACCATAAGAGAAATGCCAGGTCTGAGATTGTTCCATGTACCATTCCGAAAGAGTCCGTTTGTTTCTATTGCCAAGAGAAGGGGCATTGGATGCGAAGCTGCCGTATCTACCTTAAGGACCACAAGGATGGTAAAGTCAAAATGTATGACTCTGCTTCAGGTAAGTCCACTATCTAACTCTATTAAGTTCCTATTTGTAGATTCTTAATACATGATGTGATGAGATTACATTTTGATGTTTTGTAGGATCGAAGAAAAGAAAGGAAGCTTAAAAGAAGAGTAAGTTGAGTCTGATCGCGAAGAGATGGATTTCTATCGCATGGTTCGATGATCAGATTTTTGAGCTACTGCTTAGAAGTTATGATAGATTGCTTAGGAATATTTAGTAACATAGTTTTAATTTGTAATTGCATTGTAAGGACAAGTTTTCCGCACTTTTTATAAATAAATAAAAATTTGGTTTTATCTTGTTTTATATTTCCTTGCAATGGCATTTGTGAAAATTGATGTTTGTATATTTCTATTGTTAGCAATATTAGAAAATGGATTTGATTCTTTCGTTTATGGTAGTGTAAAATTTTGCCAAATAAGGAAAGATTCTCATCACCCAAGTTTCAATTGGACACAAACTTGGAATCATGCAAATTGTATTGTATGATGAATGAGAACTTTCGTCTTTTGGAAATTAAGACTAATTCCTTGTTCACATGTATATGTGAGTCAAGTGAAGGACTAGGTAATCTAGTACAAATTGTTGTGTACTGGTCCAAGTCCACCACAAAGAACGATAAGACTATTCGTCATGATTTACTAAAGTTAGTAAATATGGTTATACTTACAAGATTAAGTGTAATTCTGAATCATCGAAAAAGTTTCAATGCATAGCAGAACGAATAAGAAGAATCAATTAGGCAGAAAGATAAAAGTTTCCCTAATCTGAAAGGAAAGGAGAGTACTTTAGTATCGTGTTTAATGATCATCTTAATGGTTATTAAAACCATATCACAATTGATCCTCTAAGGACACCTTAGTACATTTGTATGGCTAAGAAGAGGAATCCAGAATTGTGGAAATGGTTAAATCAATTAAGGTGAGTCATACTTCGTTCCAAAATCAAGTCTTAGAGTCCTACTCCAAGATTGTGCCTTGAGTGACATATCTTAAGTAGGTTTATAACACATCATGAAATATGGAATATAAATGTTTTCTAACTCTTGCATATTTCAAATTGGTAGTTGTGATGTTTTGGATAAAACAAAGACCAACTAAGACCAATTATATTAAGTGTCATTCTTGATAAGAGTCCGCACTAACTCTTGAATATTTGTTTGTCAAGGACTGTTTCTTGACAAGAGAATCTTGCAAACTTTAAGCTTCAAGAGGTCATGAAGGGATCAGATCTATCCTATCAATCCATGGAATCCTCTTCTTCTTGGATATCTCAACCAAAGACCCAAAAATCAATCTTAAACTTCAAGTAAGGAGGTCTAGATAACTACATGTCAAGGTGCCGACTTTATACCTCAAATATGTTGCCCTTGAAGAAGAGTTTATGGATCTAAAGCCCCTCCTTCAAGCTAGTTGCTTCCACTTCCAAGTTCCTTTCAAGAATCACCAAAAACCACTCTTTTAAGCTCACCACACTCAAGATGCAAGATGGAATATGATTCCAGGGCTTCTCTGGACAAGGGAGGCTGGTAGGGAGGCCAGCCACAAGAGTTAAGTCCTTTATAAAGGATGCAACACCCGGAATTTAGGGTTTTCTCCCCCTGCGCCAACTCGTCGAGTTGGGGCCCCAAACTCGTCGAGTTGGCCTCTTAAAATCCGCGGCCAGAAAAGTTCCAACACGACGAGTTGGAGCTCCCCCACTCATCGAGTTCCATTCCAAACTCTTGGAAAAATAACGAGAATTGTTTTATACCTGGACCAAGCGTTACATACATTTTCGAGGAAAAGGAGCTGAAATCGATAAAAGTTGGATACTTGGAGGACTGAAGCTGAAACTAGGAGCTTAAAGAATAATAAATCGAACATTATACATTTCCCATGATGTGGAGTTACAAATATCATGACGTGACATTCAGAAGATTCTCGATTCCGTACATGAAGATGATTTTCACGACATGACCATCTTTTGGTCACGACGTGACCATATGTCATAAGAAGATGCTAATACGACGTTGAACAGTTTCCTTGGCGAATACAGGATATACACTATTTTCACGTTGTGACGCCCATATGGTCATGACGTGAAGACCAATTTTATGGAAACTATTTATATTGGGTCTTAGATCAAATTGAAGGACTTCTGACCAACTTCTTGAGATACAGCTGCAACAAAAACCCTCTGGAAAGACCTTGGAAGATCAGAAATCGTTTTGGAGATCAAGCTTGGAGATTTGAAGAACAAAACAACATTCATTCATTCGGTTTGCTATTTTCTATCATGTCTAGTCTAATTAGCTTTGATGCTATGGTTGTTTCTACTTTAACCATGGGCTAAAAACCCTAACTTTCGTTTGGTGGAGATGAACCCTTTGACTATGTGTTGATTTCGAATTTATGAAGTTTTTATGTTGGTTTAACTAGTGTTGATAAATCATAATACTTGCTTGTTGAAGTTCTCGCTTAGATTGCTTTTTATACAAGTTTTGTGTAGTAGCTGATCATTCTATTTGCATAAATTTGTTAGCTACTGTTTTATGAACATTGAATTGCTAGATCTAGTGAATGAACAAATCCTAGAGTTTGGTGATATAAGTTAGTAACTATGATTGTGTTAGAGAGCATAATTAATCTATATGACCATGGGATCAAATTTTCCGATCGTGCCACCACTTGAATATCCAGAGTGTGCATTCCACAAAAAGAAGGATAAAAAGGTTAACGAATCGAGTAGCATGTTTCAATTGGATAAGGTACAAACTTTCAAGAAGACTCCCGACAAGAAAGTCACAGGATATGAACCAGAAACAGAAAATGATTCAGAAGAAGAAGTCAAAAGCAAAGTACAAGAGATGGCGGACAACAAAACAATGACAATGGAGGAGTATAAAAGGTAGATGTGTAATGACAACGGGTCAGGCCTCGTTCCACTAGAAATTTCTGTCGCGGCGAACATTGAGCTCAAGGGACATATCCTCTCGATGCTCAAGGATATTCAATTTTTCAGGAAGGAACATGAAGACACCTTTAGACACATTGATGAGGTGTTAGATATTTCAAACTACTTCAATGTTCCAAATGTTTCACGAGATGCGGTGATACTAGGGATGCTTGTAGTGACATTTATAGGAGCTGATAAAGATTGTTTAAAGTAACTTGCACCTGGAACGATCACAATCTGGACCAATCTTCGCAATGCAATCATTGAACAATTCAACCCTCCTTTGAAGGAAACCAAACTCAAGAAGAAAATAGCAAACTTCCAACAAAAGGATGGCGAATCTTTATACGAATCTTGTGAGAGATACAAGGGAATGCTAAGGAGTTGCCCTCAACACAACCTTAATGTGAAACAAGAGATATCCATTTTCTATGATGGTATCAACGTCAGCACGAGGAAACTTTTAGACTCCCAAGGACCCATGACGAAGAAGGACCAAACTACGAACAAGGCTCTCATTGAAGAATTCTCCAAGCATTCACGAGAATACCACAACCCGAGAGAATATATTACAAGAGGCAAGGTAGGTATGGACGAAGGAAATAAGAACTTAACGGAGGTAATGGTGAAGCTCGATAATATGGACCGGAGGATTACCAAAATGGGTCAATCCATACATGTTGTACAAGTGGGTTGTGACAATTGAAGTGGCCCGCGTTTGACAAAAGACTATGACTTGGACAAGAACAGGAATCGAAAAGCTCAAGTTTGCTACTCGAGTGGTGACCAATATGATGAAGATTGGAGGAAGCCTAATAAGGAATGGTTGCCTTACGATAAATACAAAAAGGCAAAAGAAAAATATAGGCAAACCGGTCGCAATTACGACCAAAGAGAGCAACCACCACCCGAGAAGAAATCCGATTTCAAGTCAAGGTTGAATAGGCTCATGGAATCTAGTAAGAAGAGACACGATGTTACTGATGCCACATTGAGAAACCAACAAGCCTCCATTGCAAGTATAGAGACTCAATTCGGGCAATTAACCAAACTTGTCCACGAAAGATTAATTCCTAGCAAAACCGACCCAAAAGACTATGACTTGGACAAGAACGGGAATCGAAAAGATCAAGTTTGCTACTCGAGTGGTGACCAATATGATGAAGAGATTTTGAATTGGAAAAGAACGGGAATCGAAAAGCTCAAGTTTGCTACTCGAGTGGTGACCAATATGATGAAGATTGGAGGAAGCCTAAGAAGGAATGGTTACCTAACGATGAATACAAAAAGGCAAAAGAAAAGTATAGGCAAACCGGTCGCAGCTACTACCAAAGAGAACAACCACCACCCGAGAAGAAACCTGATTTCGAGTCAATGCTGAATAGGCTCATGGAAGTTAGTAAGAAGAGACACGATGCTACTAATGTCACATTTAGAAACCAACAAGCCTCCATTGCAAATATAGAGACTCAAGTCGGAAAATTAACCAAACTTGTCCATGAAAGATTAATTCTTAGCAAAACTGACCAAAAACCGCAACCTCACATGATGGAAATTACCACTAAAGAAGACACTATCTCTGAGCCTTTAGTGATCCCTGATGAAGCCAAAAAGCAGCCCGATCCACAGCCGGAAGAAGTGAAGATCGAAACAGAAAAATCGTTTGCCTAGTTTTCACGACTTGACGAGCATCCTATCACGTCGTGGCTTGAGCAGAATCACATTAATACTTCTACGGTTAAGCCTTATCAACCGCCATTACCTTATCCTTCTCGAGCTAGGCAACATCCATTAGAACAAAAGCATAGAAGATTTATTGAGCAGGTGAAGGGAATTCCAATAAACATCCCATTCATTGCAGAATACGCAAAATTTCTTCAAGACCTTCTCAACACTCGTCAAGAATTAGAAAATATGTCCAAGGTTTTTCTTAATGAAAAATGTTCAACGGTTATAATGGAAGGAACACCTACAAATATGGGAGATCCAGGACGCTTCACTTTGCCATGTGAGTTTGGAAACGCAACAAGGCCTTATGATTTGGCTGATCCTAGAGCTAGCATCAATCTGATGCCATATTCTTTCTACCAAAAGCTCGACTTACCAAAATTAAAGAACACGAGAATAGCAATCTATATGGAAAATCATTCAGTTACTTATCCTCGGGGCATAGTTGAAAATTTATTGGTAAAAATTGGAAAATTTGCTTTTCCAGTTGATTTTGTTGTCTTAGATATGAAAGAGGATGAAGAAGTACCTATTATTCTTGGATGCCCATTACTAAATACCGCAAGATCCCTAGTAGATATTCGAGAGTCTAAGCTCACACTACGAGTGGGAAGGTGTAACGTCCTAAAAATTCATAGTAAAATCTTCATTTTTAAAACCATAAACAATACAAATGATTTGTTCCAAAACCAACCAAAGTAATTACATCATTTAAGCATCAGAGTAAAAGTCATAAAAAGATAATGCGGAAAACATCGGGGAATGTTGTGCAGTCACGTCGGGCCCTTCCCTTTCATATCAGAAGTACCTGAAACCAAGAACATAAAGCCATAAGCACAAAGCTTAGCGAGTTCCCCAAAATACCACAAACCATACATACAATAGAGTTTTCTATGTGCCAACCATAGTCTTGCAATTATGCTAAGAGTCGTATCATGGTATTTCCTTATCAGACCAGGGGCCAAAACCCTAATTCTTATAAACAAGTGCCAAGAGCCAACTTCTGGTCTTCCATGTAAGTATCACGAAGACAAGTAACATACTACATATAACTGTCAGGGTTCAGTCCCTAGTCTTGCATACAATTTGTCGGGAGCCACCTGCAGGTATTTCATACAAATGCCAGGGGCCACCACTGGTCTTCCTATATAACATAAACCAGTGGGCTAACATTGGTGCCTTCGACCCCTATGTACAGTGAGGAGACTCACCTCAATTACAATGCTGACTAAAACCTCGCGCAACGCCGCACCGACCACATCCAAAATCTCTCACCGCCAAAAGATGGGTGCTAAACAGCTCCTACCAATCCACACAAGGAAAACCCTAGGTCTACCTTCTAAAAACAGAGATTGACCAAAAATCAACCCATGCCAAAAGTCAACAGTCAAAGTCAACAACTAGAGTTGACTTTAGCCAACCGCCACGTCGTGGCCTTCCTTGGCCACGTCATGGCCTTCACCCAACCAAACATACGGGAAACACCCAGTCCCCACGTCGTGGCGACCTTTGGCCACGCTGTGGGCACTGGGTTTCCAGCAACTTAATGGATTAAGGTGCTTTCTTCGATTCCAGGAGCTCCAAAGCTCAGATCTGGTCCATACTATGGTCTGAATGGATAAATTTTCAACTTTATCCGTTAAGACACCTAAAGATATCAAGATATTTAACCCTAGGTCCAGAAACCATGATGTTTTAACCAATAAGCTCTTAATCTGAAAAAGTCCTTAACCTAACCACTCCAGAAGGGTTTCTAATGCTAGATCTATCATAAAAGTGAAAGCTTTATAAACATGTATGTCCAATACATGTCTAAGATCCATCTTAGGTCAAAATATGAATTCTAAAGGCCAAAACTTAGGAAAATGATAAGAACTTCCATCAAAGACTAGATCCATAACATATAATACTCTTGGGAATCAGGAGAGTCATAAAGTTGCCAACTTTATGAGTTCCTTCCCTCCAAACTTGCTCAAACATGAGGAACATGGGATAATATTCAAGATCTAACCACCAAATGATATAAAGCAAGGAACTTGGACACTTACAAATGTCCAAAGATAATATGAGGTGATGATAATGTTGATTCCTTGCCAGCTCCTGAAAGATCTAGTATGCTCAAGAATCATATTAAAGTGATATTGCTAATTAACATATGATACTAATGGGTCACACTAACAACTTGATATAATTGATTATTTATTATAAATTGATTTTAATAAATATTCAATAAACTCTTATAATTAAATTGGAAATTATTTATTTCTAGGAAAAAATAATTTTCATTAGCAAGTAACATTATATATAATTCATATGGTATGAATTAATAAGTCATGCACAACATTTAAGATTAGATAAATTCTTTTGTCTTTTACCAAAAAGTTAAAGTTTATATTTTATAAACTTGGTTTATAAAATATAAAGCTTTTGTCTTCTTCCTTTTATTATTTTTATAAAATAAGAGTCAAAAGACAAGAGTATGACTTTCATGTTAATTTATTCAAAAGTAATAGGTATGGGAGAAAGCATGGGGGACAAGCTTGTCTAAAGGGATTAATGGTTAAGGACCTTTAGATTAAGTCTTCACTTTAACTAGCTTAGAGGCTTTCATTATGACAACTGGCAAACTTGGAGCCGAGCCAAGTCAAAAGATGTGTTGAATAAGTAAAACCACATTGTAACCTAGCTACACTAAATCACCATTAGATATGAAAGCATTTTTATATAAGTTAATATATGTATACTTTGAAAACCATGCTTATATAAGTTATATATACTTATATATTGGAAACCATGCTTATATAAGTTAAATATAAGTCAACATAAGTCAAAAGGTTGAGTTAAAACCATAAATTAATGTATTACATATGTGATTTCGGTATTTAGCATCTTGAAACAATAGGTTTTCGTTTTTGTGGGGACCAAATCCATGTGTATAGACCGAAATCTAAACGCTAGGACCACTTAGTGTGACAACCCGGACCTTTTTCCGTTATCATTAGTCGATTTCCGTTAATAAAATTTGAATTTTATTAAGTTCCGTCATTTAGTTATATAATTAAATTTATATTTATGAGTCGGAACCAAAAATCATTTAGTTATATAATTAAATTTATATTTATGAGTCGGAACCAAAACCATGCGAAATTCCGAGTTTCCTTCGACAAATCAGCAATTCACGGCCTGACTGGAGTTCACGGCCGTAAACCCGTTTACGGCCGTAAACCCATTTACGGCCAGTGACAGGTGGACCCCACCACCGACCATGGAACCCCCTATAAATATGAGCCACTACCCCTCATTTACACTTTTCTGGCCAGAAACTCCCTCATTCTCTCTCTAATCTCCCAACCATAAACACCAAAACACCTCTTTTTCTTCCGAAAATCATCAAGAAACACTTTTGAGTGTTGTTTTGGGGCATATAAAACGCGTTTTCATCAAGGTTAACATCACTGTTCCTGAGTTTACAGCCGTACACCCTTCAAATCTTCAAATCTTCAAAGGCCGCAAACCGTTTACGGCCGTACACCCTTCAAAGATTCATAGTTCCTTCAAGAACACCGTTCACGGCCGTAAACCCTTCAAGGGGCTGTTCACGGCCGAGAACAGTTCACAGCCGGAAACCCTTCACGGCCGCAAACTCCTCCACACCGTAAAGCTTGGCCGCAAACACACTTTTCCACCTCGATCGAGTCTTGGTAACATTCCTAAACCAAAAGCAAGTTTTTATCCAACACTATAATAAATGGTTTCACTAATAAAATACATATATGTATTTAATTGCTACTAGGATCCCGATAAGTGCTGCGTACTTCAGCCCGAGGATCCTCATTCCAGTTTCGTCGTCCGACATTCACGCAACCAACAGTGAGTTCATACCCCTACGCTTTTACTGTTTTAAACTTTTTCAGGGGTGGGGGGGATACAAGCCAAACCTAAAGAAAATTTGTGAAATTATACAAAAGGATTTCAACACGCTTAAAATGATGCAATTGAAAAAACTCTACGATTCCCACGTTTTTATAAAACATTTAGACATTTTATCCCTTTTGTATTATGCTGAGCATAAGGGACATTTTCAACATACAAGCATAATTGCACAGTTTTCAGATCGATATACAAACCAAGTACATAACATACATACAAGCTATAATAGGTATGGTTTGGGATTTCAATACATGGTTTTACATTTACAAGTATATAAACTATGACAGACTTAGTTTATGATATTCAATGATATTTCTCGGGTAACAAGAATGCACTACTAAATAATTATTTAAGTATAATTATTACTCTATAAAATATACAAACGGATTCAAATACAATGAAACAATACAACACTACACGTAAACTAGTTAATACAGGATTGTAAGACATCTCTTCAATTGTACCTTACGGGGTACAGGCTAAATCCTATCATAGTATAACCAGAGTCTCCTGGAGGGAGAACGTGAGATTTGTGAATAGATCTATTTGGGACTAGCAATCCCACACCTGAACTGCTAGCTACAGTTAGGCAGGCATGCCCAGGGTGACAAATGCCATATATCCGACACTTGAAGAACGTCGAAAAAGTTACTACGTCATATCAAGCATGGTTATACGACTCACAATAGTATAAACTAACCATTTGTTTACGAGAATTCATTCTTCAGAAGTTTTATTTTCATTAATAGAACTATTATTCGCTACACTGGAGGGTTCCAGAGATACAAACTAATGGTTTTATTTTAAGTAATACCCTACTATACATACCGGTACTAGCCAGGGTTTTCATATAATACATTACTTACACTATTGGTGGTAGCCAGGGATTTCATACAAGAGTTTTCATACAAGACAACATTATACGAAACAACTGGTGGTAATCCGACATACATACTGATGTTTTCATATACAATTAACAGAATGCAGTAACGAACATACACTTTGGTCTTAGGGTTTAAGACTACTTTTCACTATTAAAGAAAATATTGGATTTTCTTGAAAAACATACAAACATTTTCACCAATTCAAAGACAGGTTTTCATTACAAAATATGCTTATGAACTCACCAGCTTTATGATGATACTCTTTTCAAACCCGCTTGTATTCTCAGGAAATCAGTAGACAAGTACTCCTGCAGCTTTGAGAAGACGGAGCGTATAGAGTCACGTCTTTATATTTTTGTTACTTTTGATGTATACAAACTATGTATCAAACAGATGTATAAATCCTATATTTCAATGTAATGGTTATGTTAATTTGGTTACTATGATGCAATTGTTGTGGTACTATACATGACGTCCCCCACCCCCGAACGTTTCCGCCGTTTCGATTTGGGGGTGTGGCAGATTGGTATCAGAGCTCTTTTTTATAGTGAACTAAGTATACCGAACCTTACATGGTATACAACTATAAACACTAAGGGGCCGAAGCGCTCTGAACTAAAAGTATACTTTTAAAATCTAAGTATTTTATAATAAGTATACTAACACCACAGACACACTAGAAGCAGTATCACAAGAAGAACAAAACAAAAGTATTTAGATGTTGGACACTACGGTCAAACCTGGGGAGTTATGTAATCGTATCTGGGATGAATATAGCCTGATCAACTATATTTATTTGAGATACGACCAACATGTGTTTGGGAGTGATAGTGGTGTTGCAGCAAGTCTAAAACTTACCCAAACTCCATACAAATGAGAACAATAGAACAAAGCATACAAACTAAAATATTATAGGAGTATTTGGTAGACCTACGATACTAGAGCAAAACACTTTGTACAGATTTCATTCTAAGTGTTGCTATAAAATTTCATGGCGATTGTTTACTTGTTCTGAGTAGACTTCCACTGTAAATCGCTTGATAGGACACTTTAACTGTCAGGATAGATATACACTGTTCAATATCACCTGACTTCTGACCATTATAGGGGGCTTATCTTCGTTTTTCTCTTAATTTGTTTTAGAGAAAGATGCCTCCGAAGAAGAAGTCCAATAAAAAGAACAACAACCCTCCGACCGATCCTCAACCTCCTCCCCAGTTCGATCCTGCCATGTTCCAGGCAGCAGTTACAGCCGTTGTGGCTGTCGTGATGTCGCAGATTAATTCTAGAGGCTCTAGCAGATCAGGAAGTGGTACCCATCCCCAAAACCTTGAGGGTGGTCAGGGACACCCGAAGGAGTGTTCCTATAAATATTTCATGAATGCGAAGCCCAAATCCTTCGACGACAATGGAGGAGTCACTGCCCTAACCCGGTGGTTCGAGAAGATCGAATCAATCTTCGAGATGTTGAGAGAAAAACTTGAGACACACTTGAACAAACGTTAGAACAAGTATAGTTGCGGAATAGTTTATCTCAAAGGATCTAAAAGCTCAACAATAATAATAATTTAAAGAGTTAGATAATTAGAGAGTTAGTTGCGGAAATGTAAGGAAATACAAATGACAGCAGGTGTTATATCAAATATACACATAAGTTGATTCTTAACAAGGAATGCATTCAGACCAAGTTAGTAAGTGAGATCAAACATAGTGATTAAGTCACGAATGACTTGCTCCGAAGAGAAATAATATTCAGTTATATTCAAGTGAATTTTGAGAGTAATAAGGAGAGTAAAAGCACAAGATATGAGATTTAAGATGCGTAATCAGAGAGATGTATTTCAATAGAAAGATTGACCTCTATATATAGAGACTTAAAAATTACATCGGTTCAACTATATAAGTGTAGCCATGCAAGGCATACTGGACAATAGAGAGTATTCTAACAAAAGTAGATAAAGAGTTAAACTAACAAAGCTAGATAGTGAACTGTGGTTGATGATGACTTCGAATGGGGTTGCTGAACAGAGTTGACTGCGGATCTTCGAGGGCTGCGGTAGATCAAGTTCAAGAGGATCACTTTTATGATTCAACAATTTCCCCCTAAGTGACCTCTTTAACTTCTCTTCAGTTATCAAGTTTTAGGAACTTGATGAGTATCCACCAAAACTTTCTGACATTCTCCAACCAGGTGATCCTTCTTAAAATTTCGAACTTGAGTTCGGCAGTTGTGTGTTTTGACTTTTGAACCGCAGTTCGACAAATTTCAAGTTGCTTCCTTGTGAGACGATTCATGGCAGTCATAGGAATGAAATATTTGGTTTCATTGAGCTTTCGTTTAAAGATGACTCCAAGATCTGGGAAGTTTGTTGCACCTAGAGATCTTTCTTGATAACCCTCAGTAAACATCGGTGCAGGATCAAGTGGTGGTAGATCGAACTTTTTAGCAAGGATATGGTGAATATATGCATCAATCTTTGTGAAGTCACAGACAGTTTCCCTTAGAAATGTGCTTGCCCTTTCAAATGCTATCTTCATCTTTGGATACTTTTCATATTTGTTTTGGAACACCTTAGCTATCAGGAAGACTTCTTCTGGATTCATGCATGGGAAGTCAGCTTAGGTGTGGACGTAGTCCTGATACCTTCTGTAAGAGTATACTGGATAAAGTCAGCTTTCATGAATTTTCGGGGCTTAAAGTTCTTGACTGCGGATGGTCTATCATTAGACCAGATTTTCTCTATTGAAGAAGCATGTTTAGCATAGAATCGATTGAGTATTTCGAATTCCATGGGCAGTCTCTTGTGATCAGGTAAGCTGTGGTCAAACTGCTCAAATACAGTGAAGTATTTAGCATTGGGGGAGATTGGAACATCCCAGTAACCGTCAGATGGGGGTTCAGCAAAAGTAAGATAGGGTTTATAGTCATCATCCAGCAATATGTGGTGGGGATTGATCCAAGAATTGACTAAGGACTCATCCATGGTGATGTCGAATCCGTTTTCTCTCCAGATAAGCTCAGCAAATTTGGTTGCTTTCCAGTCGGCTTTCTTCTGTTGCATTATGGGAGAGTCATTGGAGTGTTCGGATGACATGTTGGATGCCAGATTCTTGAAGTGGGGAGGAGTCTCCGGTCGCTCAGGAGAGGGAGTAGTTTCTTGAATGATTTTCTTTTGCGGTGGAGACTGATGTTGCGGTGGCGTCTGATGGCTTGGATTCTTGTGATGAGATGGTTGCGATGAGGAAACTTTTTCATTTATGAAAGGGGGGCTCCTATGATGAGAGATGTTGTTTGAATGATGGTCTTCATCACTTCCCCCTCTTGAGGAATGCAAAACCGGAGCTTCCTTAAGCCATTGCTTAAGACCATCGACTTTAGCACACACCTCCTGAAACTGAGCTTTGAGTACATCAGCCAGTTGCTGATTGTTTGGGATGGTGGTGTTGAAGAGTAGTCGATGAATCTCCTTGGTAAGTTGAAGAATCTCAGGACCATGAAAGTTGGAAGATAGAGAGCGTTGAAGTCTGTTGATGGTAGATTGTAGTACCGAGATGGTGGACTCATAGGCAGTGTGAGTTTCAGCTATCAGCTTCTGTGAGTGAGTTGACTAGTACGCAATGGCTGTTTGAAGATCTGCCTTGATTACGGATACCTCAGAGATGAGGCGCTATGCAGTAGCCATAAACTGCTTATGATCAGCCTGACGACTTGTGTCTAGGGATCGAATTCCCATTTCAACTTTTAAAGAAATTCGCTTAGCAGCTAGGCGTTCATGAGTTTCAAGTCGTTCGATTCTTTCAATAAGTGATTGCGGTCCAGGTAGGTCTTCAGGTTGCGGTTAAGTGGGCTTAAACGCAGTAAGAATCTGATCTACTTTGGCTTGTAGACTCAGAAATTCTTTTCTGGACACAACATTCTTCTTTTTCTTCTTTTTCTCTTTTGGCTTGGAGGTTGAGTGTTGAGAGCCACTCGAAGCTTCTTCCTCATCAAGAATCATTAAATTGACATCAGAAGGGGTAGGCTGATTTACCTCATTGAGATCAAAGTCATCGAATCCGAATGTAGGTGCGGAGCTAACTTCTATTGCGGTGCCATCATCCTGAGAATCTCTAACAGTTGGAGTTGGAGGGAGTTTTGATGTACCTTCACCATCAAGAGTGGTATGAATATTGCGGACTGTTTCAGCCATTGTGGACATCCACTCCTGTACTTTGAGAATGGTGGCTACGGTGTTGGCGTTATTAATAGCGCCAGCCCAATACTTTGCTACGGTATCAATCTCCTGTTGTTTCTGTTGAAGCTGCTTGGTTTGTTGGTCCTTTCTTGCTTGAAATGCCCTACGGAAAGCGGCATATTTCTTGATATCGGATTCTGAGACCGGATTGTAGTGTAGCCATGAATCATTTGATTCGTCACCGTCAAATCCTTGAAAACGCACCGAGGTGTCCCTCGGGTTCACGGATCCTTGCACAATGGTGCTCACCGTGCCTAAACCACCTGGAAGAGAGGTAAGCAGAGTAGGATTTCCTGAGCTTCCTCGGTCTCCTTGACCTGTGGTCAAGTCTGGCCTCGGCTCAGTTCTGGAAAGGGCGGAAGAATTGCCCAGCAGTTGGGAAGGTGTTTGAAGTGTTTGGGTTACAGACAAAAGGATGGAATTCAACTCCTCAGGTGAAAAGAAGTGTAGACGGGAAGCCCTAGAGACCTTAGGGCGAGAACCAGTTCCATCCCCTTGGGAGTGAGCTGGGGGTGAGTCTCCACGTTCAGTTGAAACAGACACACTTTCTGTGTCTGAGTGGAATTCGATGGTTGTATTGAATGGGTCTGCGGCCACCCCAAGGACTACCGGAGCCTTTTGAGAGGCTGCGGCATCAGTCCGGTCACGCATTTGACCAGTGGGATTGGTTTTTCTTTTCTTAAGGATAAACATAGGTTGTACGTCATCATCAGAATTACTCATAAGTTCCATGGAGGGAGAGTGAGATCGATTGTCAGTTGATTCGTCATCTGAGGACTCCGTTTGTTTAAGTTTCCTTTTCTTGGATGGTTCAGTGTTTTTGGGAGCATCTTTCTTCTTTGGGGTTCCATGTTTCTTGATGATGTTGCGGGGGCCTTGGTTGGCTGAGGCTAACTGCTTGCGCCTTTTTGATAGAGATAAGTTGGATAGAGTGGTGGAAGATGGGCCTGCGGTACTACCAGGATTGATGGGTGCGGATAAGGCTTGTCTAGGTAGAGACGGGGTAGGAAGGTATGGGTCAATACCTTCCGTAGCCTCTATGTGGTCTGTGACATCAATGTTTTCAAGTCCAAGTGTAGACAATATGTGGACTGGTAGACGTCGAATGGGTCCAAAAGTAGATTGATCTTTAGATGGGTTGTACCTTTTTAAATATCTGGTGATGAAAAAGTTGACATCGTTGCCCATACTCAGTCCTGCATCCGCATGAAGGTCCGAGATGCATAGGGACCAGAATCTTGCAAAGGTGAGCTCGGTAGGATTTTCTCTTGGACTCTCCTTGGGAATGTACTGCAAGAAGTCATCCCACAGGATCTGACCGTAGTTGACATCGTGGCCAGTCAAATACTCCAGACTAACTCTAACAGCTTGAGGCCCATGTTATCAATGCCTCCGGTTCTGCCGGACAGACTACGAATCACGAAATGGCAAACGAACTGCCATACCGCAGGCAACTGATTCTTCTTGAATTCGCCTATGCCTTTCAGCTTCTTTTGGTAACCCATTTGGTAAAGTGCAGAAAGAATGTCTGCCATGCTTGGGGTGAAGACCTTTGTTGAAGGATGAACTAACAGATTGATGGCGTTGAAAATTTTTTCTTTGTTCAGAATAACCAAAGAATCATTTACCAGATTCATATGCACTTCTTGAAGGTTGTTGAGGGGTCGATATACAGAGAAAGCACATTTGAAGAGTGTTGATTGAGGTACCACATCTGTGAACGAATCAAAAGGACCAAACAATGGATGATTTGACAGGAACTTGATCATCAACTTGGTCAGAGCATTGTAAGAGGAATGCTCGTCAAACACTGCCCTAAAATTGCTTGAAGCAATCGTTGGCGTTTGGTTCCTTGAAGCACAGTCTGAACCAATTGGGTTTGCTGAGGCAGATGCCTTGGAGTGTTTCTTCAAAATACCCGATTTCACCATTTTTAGAAGACTTTGAAGAACTTGCAGGAAAAAACAGAGTGCAAGAAGATGAAGGAGAAGAAGTTCGTCTTGAGAGTTTTCAGAAAGCATAAAACTTTCTTGGAGAAGAAGAAGAGGGTTTTATAGTGGCGGATTTGAAACTGTTATTGATTTTACCCTAAGTGAAATTGGATAAGGTAAAAACGTTTGGGTTGTTTTTTTTATTAGGAAGAATAATCTCAGCCACAGATCAGATAAAAAGGTTTATTTAATTTTTTTGAGATTTTCCAAAGCGGGGTAGAATTTAATGAAATGTCAGTCCCTAAAACATCACGTCTGAAGAACGTGTGGTGAGGGGTTAATCCGTTGTATAAAAGGGGAAGATGTAACGGATTTGACGTTTTGGGGGTAATAGGAAGAGACAGTTTAAAAGAAATTTTTATGGAAAATCGATCTTTTTGTCATCATACCCAAAATAGGTCTGACACAAGGTTTATTCAAAAAGTAGAACTGAGACAGTGATATGTTACACAAAGAATGTTTTTGAATGTTTTTCTTATTTAATGAAGGATCATTAAATAGCACACCATGTTTCAAGAGTTTATGAAGTAGTTGAGAGATTAATCAATGTGATTGCGGATTGAGACTTCATTGCGGATGGATCTTTTATCATTGCGGATGGATGGTTGGATGACTGCAGTAGAAGAACTGAGGAGAGAACTAGAACAAAAATTAGTAACAACTAACAATAAGGACCATTGAAAGATAGATATGATATATAGTTGCGGTACAAGAGATATACTGCGATACTTAGAATATACTGCAGTACATAGGATATACCAAAACTATCTATCATAAATAAGTTCAATTAGGACCACAACTGAGACCAAGGATGGTCTGCGGTACTTATCAATTCAAAAAGAATTGTGGGTCCGGATTCATCATTCCTAACATTTGTAAGAAACTGTTGAGTTTTGTAGAGTCAAGTGCCTTTGTGAATACGTCAGCAATCTCTTCATGAGTATGGAAAAAATTAGTTCAATGTTACCTTTCAGGATGTGGCATTTGATGAAGTGATACCGTAGTTCAATATGCTTTGTCTTAGAATGCTGAATTGGATTGTGGGAAATCGCTATAGCACTCTCAGAGTCACAATAAATTGGTATCCGTAACATTCTGTATCCGTAGTCCATGAGTTGTGTTTTCATCCACAAGACTTGTGAACAACAGTTGGCTGTGGCCACATATTCAGCTTCCATGGTAGACAGTGATACACAACTTTGTTTTCTTGATGACCAGCTGACGAGTCTTCTACCCAGAAATTGACATCCACCGGAGGTGCTTTTTCGATCTAGTCTGCATCCGGCATGATCCGCATCAGAGAATGCTTGTAGGCTGAAGTCATTCGCTGCGGGGTACCATAAACTAAGAATCTTGCTGCCTTTTAAGTATCTTAGAATCTGTTTGGCTGCGGTCATGTGTGACACTTTTGGATCCGCCTGGTATCTTGTGCATACACCTGTTGCAAAGACAGTGTCCGATCGGCTTGCGGTGAGGTACATCAATGAGCCAATTATACCTCTATAAGTCTTGTGATCTACTGATTCTCCGGAAGGATCAGCAGATATCTTATATTCGAAGGCCATGGGGACCTTGGCCGAAGAACAGTTGTCCATTGAGTATTTCTTTAGTAGTTCAATGGTGTATTTCTCCTGATGGATGAATATACCTTGAGGGACTTGTTTCACTTGAAGTCCTAGAAAGAAGTTAATCTCTCTATTCATGCTCATTTAAAACTTGTTGGTCATAAGCTTAGCAAATTCATCAACCATTCCCTGATCAGTTGATCCGAAGATGATATCATCCACATATATTTGTACAAGCATAAGATGATTACCGTTTGCTTTTCAAAATAGAGTGGGATCAATCACTCCTCTTTTGTATCCGGACGAGACAAGGAATTCAGAGAGGGTCTCGTACCACGCTCTTGGGGCTTGCTTTAGACCGTAGACTGCTTTTTCAAGCTTGTAGCAGTAGTCTGGGAATTCAAGACTTTTCAAACCCGGAGGTTGCTAAAAATAAACCTCCTCTTTTAATTCACCATTGAGAAAAGCACTTCTCACATCCATTTGGTGTACTTTGATGTTCTTGTGAGCTGCGTATGCTAAGAAGATTCGGATGGCTTCCATTCATGCCACTGGAGCATACGTTTCATCATAGTCAATACCTTCAAGTTGACTATATCCCTTGGCAACTAGCCTTGCCTTGTTTCTGACGACCGTACTGGATTCATCCAACTTGTTCTTGTACACCCATCTAGTACCAATAATAGTGTGACCTTGCGGCTTCGGAACGAGTTGCCACACTTTGTTTCTTTTGAATTCTTCTAGTTCTTCTTGCATTGCGGATATCCAGTCTGGTTCTAGTAATGCTTCTTTGATCGTTCGAGGCTCAACTGAGGACATAAATGCTGCGTAGTGATAGTGATCAGATATGTCCTTGGAAGATCGAGTCTGGATACCTGCGGATTGGTTGCCAATGATTTGTCCTGGTGGGTGGTCATTCGTCCATACGTGTAGACGAGGTTGCAGATGATCAGCAGCTGCGGTAGAGGGAATGTCTTCAATATCGAAAAACTATGCGGTTGGAGATAGCAGTTCCCCTTGGACTTGAGAACAGCCTGCGGAATCATCTTGGACTGTTGGAGCGAGATTAGCATTTCCTTGGGCAGTTGGAAGAGGTTCCCCTTGGATTGCTGATGGAAGATGCTCTTGAGCTTGAGAAGGTTCCCCCTGGATTATTGGAATTGAGAAAATTCTCGAGTCTGTTCTTGTGTCAATGTTCTCTATATCTTCATCATCTGAGTCAGATGAGACATTTTATCGTAAGGATTCTCTGCGGATGGGAACTTGAGCTACATCAAGTACTGGAACCTTGATGGTTGTTACTTGATCCGGAGTGGAGCTTTCCCCCTCAACCGGAGAGGTGGAAGTATTGAGTGATGCTACATCGGATAGAGATGGACCAGATACATCAGCATGCTGCTGCAAAGCTTCCTGGGACACAAGAACCACGGATAACTTGGCTGTTTCAACAGGGTCAAAGAGATCGTCATAGTTTACTTCAACTAGGTTTAGTGGACCCGAAGAAGCAGGAATATCACTTTCTAGGATTGCTGTGGTTTCGGTTGATGGAGCGGTGTTGCGGATGTGATAATCATCGAATTTGACATCGAAGCTTTCAATTATTAGCCTTGTGCATCTAATGAGAACTCTATACGCAACTTTGTTTGTTGAGTAGCCAAGAAAGATGCATTCATCAGACTTCGGTGCAAACTTGTTAAGATGATCTCTGTTGTTGATCACAAAACATCTACACCCAAAGATATGGAAGAATCGGACATTTGGCTTGCGGTTGTTAAGGCCCTCATAAGGAATTTCACCGAGACGCTTCCATACAATGCTTCGGTTCTGCAAAAAGCATGTTTTGGCCACTGCTTCGGCCCAGAAGTAGAGAGGAAGGTGTGCGAAGTTGAGCATAGATCTAGCTGCTTCTACCAGAGTTCGGTTCCTTCGCTCAACTACTCCATTCTGTTGTGGTGTGTAAGGAGCTGAGAAACTATGAGTGATACCTTTTGTAACCAAGAAACTGTTTAAGAGATGGTTGGTAAACTCAGTTCCATTATCACTTCGGATATGACGCACTGGTAGTTTGATTTGAAGCTCTATCTCCTTGATGAAATTGATGAGAGTCTGTAGTGTTTCTGACTTGAGTCTAAGAAAGAAGACCCATGTGAAGCGTGTGAAGTCATCTACTATAACCAGTATATATTTCTTGTGATAAAGACTGGCTACGGTAGATGGACCGCAGAGATCAATGTGCAGGAGTTCCAGTGGTTCAGAAATTGAGGAATCAATCACTATTGGGTGACTTGCTTTGGATTGCTTTCCACATTCACATGCAGGACAAAGAGTATCATTGTTGAACTTGAGGATTGGAAGACCTCGGACGAGCTCTCCGGTGACCAAATTGTTGATGTATCTGAAGTTGAGATGAGCTAGCCTGCGGTGCCATAGCCAGCTGACTTCGGATACTGCTTTGGATAGGAAGCATAATTGCGGTTTGCCTATGATCAGAGAGACATCCAGAGGATACATAGTACCTTCGGATCTGAATTTGATCAGACACGTGCTCCTATCGCTTGTCATTACATAGCAAAATTGGTCATCAAATTCAACTCGATGGCCTGCCTTACATAGTTGGCCAACACTGATGAGATTGTGTTTAAGGCTTTCTACATAAGCAACCTTTTGAATAGAGAAGTTTCCGTAGTAAGAACACCATAACCTCGGATTATCCCATTCGCATTGTTGACGAATGTGACATTTCCACCGTTGCAAATTGGCCTGAAATCCCGAAGGTATTCTAACCTTCCGTTCATGTGCAAGGAGCAGGCACTGTCGATTAACCATTCTTCTTCTTGTTCCTCCTTGCACAATGCCTGAGAATTACACGGTTAGTTTAGGCATCCAAACTAGTTTGGAGCCTGGGACAACAGATGAGTTTCTGATTGATGCATGAACCGAGGTTGCACGGACAGGTTTTGTGTCAACTTTTAAGCCTAGTCCTGGGTGTTTGTGAGATTTTGGAGTGTTGCGATTTTTAGAAAAGTTATGAGGTTTCTGAAACAAACCAGATTTGACATGAGATGAACCATTTTGACAACTACATTGACATTGACACGCTGAAATTTTGTCTTTCATTCTGACACCTTGTTTGGTCAGCAGTCTAAATGATGAGGTAGGCTTGTGACTGGTCCGAGAGTGATAAGATCTAACATTGGTGTTGTTGGAATTTGAAAAGGTTGGTTTCGAAGAAGATTTAGCACGTGTAGATTTTTTGGACCTTTTTGTTGGGTTTGGTAAAATACCCTTCCACTTGTTAAAATTTTGATGTGATTTCAAAAGTGTTGGAGTGGGTAAGATACCCTTCCATTTTGGATCATTTGAGGAATAGATTTGAAAACCATTGCTCCGAAAATACTTTTCTTTCCTTTGGGTTGTGTCAGATGAGTTTGAGATGACTGTTGAAACTGTACATTCCTTTTTGTATGTTTTATTGATGGGAGAGTTTTTGTGAAAAATAGTGCGAGAAAACAAACTTTTCTGGACTCTTAGATTTTGGAAATCTGATATGCCTTTTGTTTTTAGAAAAGTTTTGTCGATTTGTGCATCGGGATCGAATTTCCTCTTTGAAAGCCTTTTTAGCTAAGGTTTTTGGGGAACCGCAGTCATTGGTGTCCAGCTGTGGTTTCCTGGAAACCTTTGAAAATTTATGAAAACGAGGGCTAGAGTCATCCGAACTGAAAGATTCAGGGTTTTGAGAGCATTGACCCACTTCAAAGTTTTCTACGGGTAATTCATGATGAATTGGCTGAAGAGTCACATAGCTTTTGTTTGAGGACTGCGGTAAGGATGATTTGACTACCGTAGAATAAGACTGAGTTGGGACTTCTATGGGATTTTTGTGGGACTTCTGAGGCTCATGACTGCAGTGAGAGACACTGCGGTCTGAGGGCAGAGATGGGAAGTCATGCGAGACTTCGGGACTCTCTATGATAATTTCCTCATCAACCATGGATGAAGTTTGAGAATTTGGATAGATTGTGCCACAGATAGGAATTTGATCACTTGTGTGACCCGAAACCTCAGGCACAATTTCCTTAATGACACAATTATTACTTAGATTATTAAGTCTACCGAAGTGTGTTCTGATGTCTTCGGGAAAGGTCTTGTCATTGACTGGGAAATGAAATTCTCGGTCCGGAGGGACATACAGTCGATCTTTGTTAAACCGGGGTGAGGAATCCTTTGCGGTAGGATATCCATTGGACCAACCCCAATTGTATGTATTGTCCACGGTTCCATTATTCACCAAATTTTCAATAGCTTCACTTTCATTGAACAGTTTTTCTATTAATAGATTTAAGCGTACAATCTCACTCTGAGCTAAATCTCTTTGGTTTAAGGCTATCTCTAGTTGTGTTTCACTCAACATTCTTGCATCTTTTTCTAACTCTAAGTCCTTTTCTAACATAGCTACTTTGAGTCTTTTTTTGTCCAATCGTCCTCTTACATGAAACATCTCTTGGGACGCTATATTCTTCTCATCTAGAGCTTTGTTATAGTCTGTAAGGACGGCAGCACATGTGTCATTAAGATTGTCTATGAAGGGTTGACATTCATGCATGCTATAATTTAGAGTTTGAATCATGAGTTTTACCTGTTCAAAGATGCTTAGAGCTCCATCCTTTGCCATATAACAGTAGTTCTTTTCCAGTTTTGTAGACCCATCGTCATCCGCAGCTGCCAGCATGCAAATCTTGCCTTTTCATGTGATGTTGCTAATGGCTTCATCTTCATCTCCGGATGACCAAACTTGATGGTCTCTTTTTACATGGGCTACGTATGCCCTTGCCTTTTCCTTTTCTTCCAATTCTTGAGCCATTCGCAGGTAGAATGCTCTGTCTTTTACTATGTTGGCCTTGCAATCTTTTGCAAAATGATTTTCTTTGTTGCACTTGTGACAAATTACAACATCATTTTTGTCTTCTGAGGGAGTACCGGAGTCAGTGATTTGGATGGGCTGCGGTGCCTCCTTGGGTTGAGTATTTTGAGATTGCGGTGGTGGATGAGAACTTTTGGGAAATCTAGAATGGTTATTCTGTGGGTTGAATTTACGGTTGAATGGAGGTTTGTTGAAGTGCTGATTCTTACGAAAAGAAGGAGGTGGTAGTCGGTTGAACTGTTGGCTAACAAGAGCAATAGCCTTCTGAAATTCTTCTTCATCATCATACTCTGAGTCAGCTTCGTATGACTGCAGAGGAGTGTCATACGATGGAGAGTAGGATTGATTATGTGGAGCTTGTGCTAAAAGAGCAAGTGGTCCTCCGAAGTCAGCACAGTCTTTGAGTACGGTGGATTCTTGTGCTTGCAGTTCCCCGTAGAGCTTGTAGAGAGACAAAGAATGAATCTTTCTATCTCCTTGAACTATCATCTTAGCAGTAGTCCAATGTCTTGCCAAACCATTGAGAAACTGAAGGTTTGTTTCATGGTTACTGCGGATGGTGCCGGCATTAGATAACTTAGTGACTATCAGGTTGAACCTTTTGAAGGAGTCTTCCAAACTTTCGCCAGTATGAGCTTTGAAATTGTTGAATTCATTGAGTGCAGTTGTGAGCTTCTTATCTTGAGCTTGTTCTGAGCCTTCATACAAGTTCTTGAGAACTTCCCAGATTTCTTTTGCTGATTTGCAATTTATGATAATGTCGAAGTTGTCAGGAGCAACTCCACAAGAGATTTCATAAAAAGCAACAACATCATTTTCCATTTTATCGAGATCATCTTTGGTGGGACGGTTCATGACTGGTTGACCTCCTCCTAGTCTGGCTGTAGCGCCGTCAGTTTGAACTGGTGTAAGAACTGGGACATGTGGTCCTTCTTCTACGGATCGCCATACATCTCTACCAAGTCTCCTTAAGTATCTTTCCATTCTCTAAGACCAGTGATGATATTCATTTTCCACCAATATTGGGGCTCGTTTAGAACCACCAACACTGTTGGAAACATTTAGAGATAACGATTGTGCCATATTTCCTTGTTTTTAGAAAAGTTTTTTGTTTTTAAGAAATTAGCTTCAGTGGTATAGAAGGCCTTTTGAAAATCAGAGTTTTGCTTCAAAAAGCAACCACTATGGCTCTGATACCAATTGTTGAGAGAAAAACTTGAGACACACTTGAACAAACGTTAGAACAAGTATAGTTGCGAAATAGTTTATCTCAAAGGATCTAAAAGCTCAACAATAATAATAATTTAAAGAGTTAGTTGCGGAAATGTAAGGAAATACAAATGACAGCAGGTGTTATATCAAGTATACACATAAGTTGATTCTTAACAAGGAATGCATTCAGACCAAGTTAGTAAGTGAGATCAAACTTAGTGATTAAGTCACGAATGACTTGCTCTGAATCGAGTTAACAAGGAATGCATTCAGACCAAGTTAAGGACCTCGAGGGCATCCCCGAAGTCTGTAACTTCACTGATATCTTTCCCGAGGATCTCCCAGGAGTTATTCCTGAACGCCAAGTTGATTTCCGAATCGACTTGATACCTGGAGCTACCCCCGTAGCCAAATCCCCTTACCGTCTAGCGCCGGCATAAATGCAAGAGTTATCCAGCCAGCTCAATGAACTACTCAGCAAGGGATTCATCAGACCAAGTTCCTCACACTGGGGAGCCCCGGTCTTGTTCGTGAAAAATAAAGATGGATCCTTTCGGATGTGCATAGATTATCGTGAATTAAACAAGCTTACCATCAAAAACCGTTATCCCCTACCCAGAATCGACGACCTCTATGATCAAATACAGGGAGCAAGCTACTTTTCAAAAATAGACCTACGATCAGGGTACCATCAGTTACGAGTCCATGAGAGTGATGTTCCTAAGACAACATTCTGAACTCACTATGGTCACTACTAGTTTGTAGTAATGCCCTTTGGTCTAACTAACGCACCCGCAGTATTCATGGATCTGATGAATCGGGTGTGCCTCCCTTACCTAGACAAGTTTGTGATAGTATTCATTGATGATATACTTGTCTACTCTCGGAGTGAGGAAGATCACAGACAACACTTGAGACTAGTGTTAGAAACTTTAAGGGCGGAAAAATTATATGCAAAATTCTCTAAGTGTGAATTCTGGATCAGGAAAGTAACTTTCCTCGATCACGTGGTTAGCGAGGAAGGCATACACGTGGACCCTTCTAAGATCAAGGCGATTGAGAATTGGTCAGCACCGAAGACGCCCACAGAAATCCGTAAATTCTTGGGTCTTGCTGGCTACTATCGCAAGTTTATCCAGAATTTCTCCAGGATTGCCAAGCCTTTAACCACCCTGACTTAGAAGGGTGTACCCTTTAGTTGGGGAGAAAAGTAAGACACTGTGTTTCAAACACTGAAGCAGGCCCTATGCAGCGCACCTATCTTCTCTCTGCCTGAAGGGACGGAGGACTTTGTTGTCTACTACGATGCATCCAACCAGGGCCTAGGCTGTGTACTCATGCAGCAAGGAAAGGTTATCGCATATGCCTCGCGACAGCTGAAACCACACAAAGTCAATTATACAACTCACGATTTGGAATTGGGAGCAGTGGTCGTTGCGCTAAAGATATGGAGACATTATCTCTACAGAACCAAGTGTACTGTCTTCACCGACCATAAGAGCCTACGACATATCATTGATCAGAAAGATTTGAACATGAGGCAACGACGGTGGGCAGAGCTACTCAGTGATTACGAGTGCGAAATACGCTATCATCCCGGCAAAGCCAATGTGGTAGCGGATGCCCTCAGCCGGAAAGAATATTCAGGTCGTAAAGTGAAGGCACTGACAATGACCATCCATTCCCATTTGTACGCTCAAATCAGAGAGGCTCAGATGGAGGCCTTGAAACCAGAGAACATGTCGGATGATGCCTTGAGGGGAATGGAAAAGAACTTAGAGATCAAGGGAGACGGAGTTTACTATTTCATGAATTGGATCTGGACCCCAAAGTTCGGTGGTTACAGGGAGGTTGTCATGAATGAAGCTCACAAGACTAGATACTCCGTTGACCCAGGTTCGGATAAAATGTACATGGATCTCAAAAATCTCTATTGGTGGCCAAACATGAAAGCAGAGATCGCTACCTTCATGGGCAAGTGCCTGACTTGCGCCAAGGTGAAGGTGGAATATCAAAAGCCCTCAAGTTTACTTCAGCAGACGGAAGTACCTGAGTGGAAGTGGGAAAGGATCACGATGGATTTCATCACTAAGTTACCCAAGTCTCCGAGTGGGTACGATACCATTTGGGTAATTGTCGATCGATTAACCAAATCCGCCCACTTCCTGCCAATCAAAGAAACATTCAAAATGGAAAGACTTACACGAATCTACATCCAAGAGGTAGTTCGTCTGCATGGTGTGCATGTGTCCATTATCTCCGATCGGGATAGCAGGTTCACCTCGAGATTTTGGCAGTAACTATAGAAGGCTCTTGGAACTAATCTGGATATGAGCACGACTTATCATCCTCAGACAGATGGGCAGAGTGAGAGGACCATTCAGACATTGGAAGACATGTTGAGGGCATGCATTATTGACTTTGGTAAATCGTGGGATACCCATTTGACCTTGGTCGAGTTCACCTACAACAGTTATCATACCAGCATCAAAGTTGCGCCGTTTGAAGCCCTCTATAGCCGTAAGTGCAGATCCCCTCTGTGGTGGGCTGAGGTGGGTGACACGCAGCTAGATAAGGGTCAACTCCCCGATTGCACTCTCACAGTCCCATAAATCATCCGTGAAACCACCGAAAAGATCGTACAAATCCAGGAACGACTAAAAGCATCAAGAGATAGACAAAAGAGCTATGCAGATAAAAGACGAAAACCCTTGGAGTTCCAGGTTGGTGACCGTGTTCTTTTGAAGGTCTCACCCTGGAAAGGCATGATACGCTTTGGAAAGCGTGGAAAGATGAATCCAAGATAGATAGGACCATTCGAGATCCTCGCTAGGATCGGTCCCGTAGCTTACAAACTTCGTTTACCCCAAGAACTTAGCAACATTCATCCTGTCTTCCACGTCTCGAATCTTAAAAAGTGTCTATCCGACGAAACCCTTGTGATCCCTTTTGATGAGAACGAGGTCAACGAGAACCTTAATTTCGTAGAAGAACCAGTCGAAATCATGGACCGGGCAGTCAAACGAACAAAACAAAGTCGCATACCGATAATGAAGCTCTGCTGGAATGCCAAGCGGGGACCTGAATACACATGGGAGCGCGAAGACCAAATGAAACAGAAGTATCCTCATATTTTTCCAAATCCATGATTTGTACTCTATGTTTGAATTTCGGGACGAAATTCCCTCTAACGGGGGGATGGCGTGACAACCCGAACCTTTTTCCGTTATCATTAGTCGATTTCCGTTAATAAAATTTGAATTTTAATAAGTTCCGTCAAATTCCTTTGGTTTGGGAAAAATCATATAGTTATATAATTGAATTTATATTTATGATTCCGAACCAAAACCACGCGAAATTCCGAGTTTCCTTCGACAAATCAGCAGTTCACGGCCTGACTGGAGTTCACGGCCGTAAACCCCTTTACGACCGTAAACCCATTTACGGCCAGTGACAGGTGGACCCCACCTCCGACCATGGAACCCCCTATAGATATGATCCTCTACCCCTCATTTACACTTTTCTGGCCGGAAACTCCCTCATTCTCTCTCTAATCTCCCAACTGTAAACACCAAAACACCTCTTTTTCTTCCGAAAATCATCAAGAAACACCTTTGGGTGTTGTTTTGGGGCATCTAAAACACGTTTTCATCGAAGTCAACATCACTGTTCTTGAGTTTACGGCCGTACACCCTTCAAATCTTCAAATCTTCAAAGGCCGCAAACCGTTTACGTCCGTACACCCTTCAAAGATTCATAGTTCCTTCAAGAACACTGTTCACGGCCGTAAACCCTTCAAGGGGCTGTTTGATGGGTTTTGCGCATTCTAACACTCCTAAGTGTACATGCAACCCTATATACCTTGGATCTATGTTTTCTCTATTATACATGCAATTATGAACTTTCCAAGGTATTACCCTATCTAGCATACAATACTTGATACTTGGGTAATCAAATGGATAGAATACATACTTTTGTTTGATGTAGCTTGTCTCCATGAAGCTTGAGTGCCTAGTGCCCCAAGTGTGACACCTCAAATGGTTCACACAACACCAAATGCACATGGAATGACTTGAGAGAAATGGAACACTCCTTGAAATCGTCTAGCCCTCATATTCACACATTAGTGCACGATTTCTTGAGCCATGGGATTCTTTTATATGGTGGCTATTAGGGTTACACCATGTAACTCATAACTTTACCCATTCCTTATGATCCATGGATTTTAACCTCCATGGAGTATCCATGGGTCACCCCCATGGACTTAGTCCAACATAAGGAATCTTGGATCACAAGCCCACATATATAAGAATGAATGATTTACACAATCAACCCATATATTTAATTAGTCTCCTTTTGATCACTTAATTAATTCCAAATTAATTCTTGATCAATACTAATTAAATAACCTTATTAATATATTAGAACTTATAATATATTAACCAACCTTAAGTGTTATTTCTCTCATTATAGTCTATCCAAATGCATGATGTCATGCAACCCAAATGGACCATGCCGGGTCGGGTCAAGTCTTACCAATTATAGTTATGGACTTAGACATTAATCCAACAGTCTCCCACTTGGATAAGTCTAAAACTATTATTATGTATGACTTCAGGAACCGATCAGCAATCGTAGCTCTCAAAAGCTTCTGTCGAACTCTGACCTTGTCGATGAACTCTGACCTTTGTCAATGACTTGTCCATTAGATAAGGGATCATATATTCCTCCATTCTAGATATCATATGGACTGAAACATGGATTATCAATCATTCTCTCTGTCCATTTGTTGTTTCCCGATTTCCGATTCATGATGACTGACTGATTGAACAAATCAAATCAGTCCTGGCTTGGCCAAGCACTCACATGTATCATCTTTAAATCATCGAGGGGACCACAGATATCGCTTTTATCCCGAAGGTAAAAGGAATGGATAAACTTCGACTCATATGGCTTGTTCTACTACTTGTTGAATCATACACAAAGGCACGTTTTATAACATCGAGTTACCAATGCGTTTTCGTGCAATCAATGTATAACCAACTCATAGTAACAACTCATATCTCTAGGTTTGAAGAATATAAGATATTATCGTCTCATGATCACTCGTGATAAAATCCATGAAGTGATTCAAATGAGCACGGGTTGAATCCAATACTCAGAACTTATGAGCACTCATGAGTGTTGTAGCACCACTTTGTCCACCAACTTGGACCTCTACAAACCAACCCATGACAGTCTTGATTCATATCTACTTCCAACATATGACCGACTGTGGATGGTTTCAATAACTTAATCATTCAGGAAGAGCGACTTAGTTATTCTGGAAGTCAAAACATGCAAAGTGAAACACAAGAATAAATGAATCAAATATGGTATCAAACCCTATGAATATAAATAAACACTTTTATTTATCACCATACTGATTACTCATTATTCATTGTTTCGGTTTTATCAACTTTATACTTGAATTAAAAACACTAGTTGTCCCATGCTCCAAGCATGTACACTATGTTTTTCTTAAACAATAGCTTTGCCATACACCAAGTATGCACTCTATGTTTGTCTATGATCCTTACTTTGTGAAATAAACCAATTGAACATAATTTCAATGATTCTAATTTCACACTCCCAAATCCTTATCGAAAAATGTGAGAATTTCAAATTCCTATCATTTATCGAAATCTGTTTAGATTTTAAACTTATATGCACTGACCCTCCTGTAATGAATATGTACAAAGTCACAAAGACTTGTCAACAATCATTATAAGGTATTCCAATGGAGATCAACTCCATGGAAACTAAGTCTCATATTCAAAGTACATTGCTTTGGACATGCTTCTTGCATTAAGTTTTCTAATCTTACACAGATAACTTCCACCTATGGAGACAACTCCATATTCTCATTTTGACTATCACTTCTGAATAAGAGATGCCTCTTTTCAGAATATGTCAATATGGTCCTTCCAAAATTAGCACTATACTTCCAACTGTCCCTGAGCAACCAATCTTTGGTAAACCTCAGATTGTCCTCGACAATTGCTTAATCATTTTAGTCATATCCAATTCTAGACTTTTTCCCTTCTTAATGCCTCTGGGCATATGGAAAAATTTAGAAATGACAAATATTATAGCACATGCAATCGATCCTGTACCCAAAGCAAATGGTACACGATTCATGATGTCTCACATAAAGACATGATTCTAGACCAGTCTTTTGCTACAATATTTTTATTTGCCATGTTTTCAAAATTTGACTATGAAGAGGGATGCCGTAATCATAATCGAATTTTGAGAACGCAATAAATAGAATTTCCTTAAGTTGAACCAATCCAACATGAAATTCATATATATATTCTTGACTAAGGATGATTATGGTCTCAATCTAAGCCTTTAGAACTGAAATGAAGTATATCCTCTCCCTTAATTATAGCAAAACAACTTTTTCAATCCCTGCAGCCTCACGAATTGAAACTTTTGTTTTCTATAATTAACATTGCTAACTTGCAACACTAACAATAATTATCATGCTCCCACTAACATGATGATTATTAGCATAACACTTATGCTCCTACTAGCTTTGACATGTACTCAGAAATCAACTGGACTTCTAGAAATCAATACTTTATTGACTTTCTTACCAAAGTTCAGATTTCTGATACGAGATGCTTTGATAAAACTTTATCAAAATCATACACTTTTCCTTAGATAGCATGCATGTGTGTCTAAACAATTTCAGAACTATGAAAAGGGATGCCGTAATCATAGTCTCAATTGTTTAGACCTTATGCCATCTGCTTCAAATCTACTTGGTGGAAGTGTTTCCTCACCATCATTTTCATGAATCGGAGAGAAACCTTATGACCCTTAGATTTTATGGTGTATGTGTTATTATCCATGTGAATCGTCAAAACCATAGTCACAAGACAAGGATAATGACAAATCCAAACTCATATGGACTGAACTTATGCAATCTTAACTTCTTGCCACCTGGCAGTACAGGGTCTGCTATTGCTTCCAAGTTGTTATGCAACCAATTGAGAACTTTCAGAACTCCTATGCAAAGCCAACTTTAACTGGTATGGGCACAGAATATGTCAACATGATAGGTTATAAACCTCAAGTCGTGTGCTAGTGAAGAACCTCAGGTTTTATTCTTGATTAGTTCTTGAAATTCTTTTTAGGATCTTTAAGACTCCCACTGTCCTCTTGACATATAAGACTATCTTGCCAAATATTCAAGAGATAGTGCGGATTCTTTATCAAGACAAACACTTCACACAATTGGCCTTAGTTGGTCTTTGTTTAATCCAAAACATCACAACTTACCAACTTCAAATGTACAAGAGTAGGACACTTTTACTCTTACATTTGACAAGTGTTATAAACCTTTCTTTAAGATATGCCACTCAACTTATAGTCTTGGAGTATGACTCTAAGACTTGTTTTGAAACGAAGTATGACTCATCTTCTTGATTTAACCATTTCAAAAATTCATGACTCCTCTTCTTAGTCATAAGAATGCACTAAGATGTCCTTAGAAGACCAATTGTGATGTGGTCCTTAAATCATTAATAAGATCACAAAACATGATACTAAAGTACTCTCCCATCTTTTCAGATTTGAGAAAACTTTTATCTTTCTGCCTAATTTGATTCTTCTTATTCGCTCTGCCATACATTGGAACCTTTTCCAATGTCTCAGAATTACACTTAAGCTTGTAAGTATAACCATATTTACTAAGCTATAGTAAATTATGACGAATAGTCTTATCGATCTTTTGTGGTGGACATGACCAGTACACAAGAATGTGTACTCGATCACTTTAGTCCTTCACTTGACTCACACATCCATGTGAACAAGTAATTAGTCTTGATTTTCCAATGCTTAAAAGTTCTCATTCATCATACTATTCAACTTGCATGATTCCAAGTTTCGGTCCAATTGAAACTTGGGCGATGAGGAACTTTCCTGATTTGGTAAATTTAGACACTACCACAAATGAAAGAATCAAATCCATTTTCCAATATTGCTGTCAGTGGAATCATATAAGCAACAATTTTCCACAAATGCCATTGTAAGGATACTTCAAATAAATAAAATTAAACAATTTTCTTTTATTTTAAAACTTTGCGGAAAAACTTATCCTTACAATCCACATGGAAAATTGTTGTTATTTATTCCTTGCTCAAAATTCTGATGCGATCGAAATCCACCTTCGCGATCAGAATCAACATATACTTCCTTTAAGATTTCTCTCTATTCTTTGATTCTTAAAACATCAACATGTGACCCAGTCACATCATGTAATGAGGATCTCAAAATAGAACTTAACAGAGTTAGATAATGGGCTCTACCTGATGTAGAGTCAAACTTATTGACTTTAACATCCTTAGGTAAATTTGGCAGCTTTGCAATCAACGCCCCTTCCTTTGGCAAAATAAACATATGGACCCATTGGTAATGGGACTATCTCAGACTTAGCCTTTCTCTTTACCATTTGGTCAACCGAGTTGACTATGGCCAATCCCTTTCCATTGGGAAGAGAATGCTTTTTCTGGATTTCCAGTGTCACCATTGTCACTGTCCATAAAGTTTTTTGGAAGTTGATCTTCTAATCAAATTTGATTTATTATCGTTCCAAATCATTGCTGATTCAGCAGCACCAAGCAAATAGATATGATCATTAAGGTTCATGTCATAGTCTGTTTCATAGTAGTCCCAAAGGAACTCACTATGTGACTTAGAAAGTGATTGAACATCCAACTTTCTCAAGACTTTGACACCCAACTCTCCCAGCTTGTCAATATGTGACTTCATCTCTAAGATGTGATCACACATAGACCTTGCTTGCCATTAGGGCTTGAGTGACCTTGAACTTGTGGGTTAGGGAGAATAATTGGAAGAGGTGGAGGAAGTAAAGTTCCAAGAGATTTGGGAAGATCATAGATGTCTGAACTAGACATCTTTTAGGAGATATTCAAGATAGTTGATCTAAAGTCCTTAATATAACACCCAATATAAAATATTAAGGCTAGGATCCAACAACCTATTTATAACTGGAAGAGGGATGCCATAATCCGAGTTATAAAATAGTTGAAGGTAGGTAAATGACGATTTACCAATTTCCACCATGAAAAACGAAATAATGTAATTAGGTTTTTAATTGGATTTGAAACTCCTAGATCTTTTGAGATTCATTGAACTTTTCAATGGCATGTTTCAATCTCGAGTGTGCCCTTCAGGTTTTGTGACTGGGATGCCGAGGATCACAAAACAAGGTATGAAGTAACCATGCAAATATACTTGGTACCCTTAATATTTACCCCTCAATCGATGTGCCGGTTAACCACACGAGCTCCACCGATACTATGATAAATATTAAGTTACCCTTTGCCTACTTTGTTAAATCCAGGTTAGTGTGCCGGTTAACCACACACGCTCCACTAACGGTTTAAACAAAGTGCAAAGTGTAATTTCATGGATTAGCACCTTATTCACATTTTCCTAAGTAACTAAGATTGGGAATTTATAAGTGTTTAGTTACTTAGTATTTATCATTAATACTTTTAATGAAGGGAGAATTATAGTCCTTGTCCTACCCGTTCGGCTAACGACCCTCCACCAGTCAAGGAAGCGGTGGGTGAGAGTGGACGCCCATTAAACTGCCATTTTATAGGCAGTAACCTTATACCCCCTTATAGACCGGCTTCGTGAATGAGGCCTACTAACGGTAAGACTGACTTGCTCTTATACATATATTTATTATTAACTTATAATACTATAAAGTATAAGGGTTGAATTTTAACTTTTAAAATTCTAAGGGCTAACTTGGAATTAAAGTATTCATGGGGAAAACTTTACAAATTCCAAAACTTGAGGGCAAGTTTTGAAAATATTCAAAACTAATTAATTCCATAACTTATGTGTTTAAAGTAGTTTTAATTAAAAAAAAAAAAAAAAAAAAAAAAAAAAAAAAAAACTCTTCAAGTTCCATAACTTGAGGACAAGTTATGGAAGACTTTAAACTAATAAAAGAATGTAACTTTTCTTTATTTTTGTAACTTATGGAACTAATTAAGGTTACACATTTTATCATTTAATGAAGTGACTCTTGAACCTCCATAACTTGAGGACAAGTTATGGAGTCATAAAACCATTTAATGAGGACAAGACTCTTCATTTTTGTAACCATTGCCAACTTTTTATGAGTTTATGAAACTTAAATGTGACTTTTCATATAACTTGAGGACAAGTTACAAAAACACATTTTAGATTCAACTCTTAGATTAAAATGGATTGAAAACACATAATCAATTAACTTTTCTATTAATCTAATAAACTCATATGAACAAAGATAATTCACATCAAATTTTTTTCCAAGTAATTAGCATAACTTTTATACTAATACAATTCGATTTTTCAGCTAATTTTGCAAGTACAACAAGAAAACAAGCCTTGGCTCTGATACCACTGATGGGTTTTGCGCATTCTAACACTCCTAAGTGTACATGCAACCCTATATACCTTGGATCTATGTTTTCTCTATTATACATGTAATTATGAACTTTCCAAGGTATTACCCTATCTAGCATACAATACTTGATACATGGGTAATCAAATGGATAGAATACATACCTTTGTTTTATGTAGCTTGTCTCCATGAAGCTTGAGTGCCTAGTGCCCCAAGTGTGACACCTCAAATGGTTCACACAACACCAAATGCACATGGAATGACTTGAGAGAAATGGAACACTCCTTAAAATCGTCTAGCCCTCATATTCACACATTAGTGCACGATTTCTTGAGCCATGGGATTCTTTTATATGGTGGCTATTAGGGTTACACCATGTAACTCATAACTTTACCCATTCCTTATGCTCCATGGATTTTAACCTCCATGGGTCACCCCATGGACTTAGTCCAACATAAGGAATCTTGGATCACAAGCCCACATATATAAGAATGAATGATTTACACAATCAACCCATATATTTAATTAGTCTCCTTTTGATCACTTAATTAATTCCAAATTAATTCTTGATCAATACTAATTAAATAACCTTATTAATATATTAGAACTTATAATATATTAACCAACCTTAAGTGTTATTTCTCTCATTATAGTCTATCCAAATGCATGATGCCATGCAACCCAAATGGACCATGCCGTGTCGGGTCAATTCTTACCAATTATAGTTATGGACTTAGACATTAATCCAACACTGTTCACGGCCGGAAACCCTTCACGGCCGCAAACTCCTCCACACCGTGAAGCATGGCCGCAAACACATTTTTCCACCTCGATCGAGTCTCGATAACATTCCTAAACCAAAAGCAAGTTTTTACAACACTATAATAAATGGTTTCGCTAATAAAATACATGTATGTATTTAATTGCTACTAGGATCCCGATAAGTGCTGCGTACTTCAGCCCGAGGATCCTCATTCCAGTTTCGTTGTCCGACATTCACGCAACCAACAGTGAGTTCATACCCCTACGCTTTTACTGTTTTAAACGTTTTCCAGGGGGGAGGGGGAATAAAAGCCAAACCTAAAGAAACTTTGTGAAATTATACAAAAGGATTTCAACACGCTTAAACTGATGCAATTGACAAAACTCTACGATTCCCATGTTTTTATAAAACATTTAGACATTTTATCCCTTTTGTATTATGCTGAGCATAAGGGACATTTTCAACATACAAGCATAATTGCACAGTTTTCAGATCGATATACAAACCAAGTACATAACATACATACAAGCTATAATAGGTATGGTGAAGAATCAAAGAATCGAGTATTGAATTAATCAGAGTATGAATTCAGGTAAGAATGCGAGATTGAACACAGGATGTAAATATGATCTTGTTTCAGCTCTATTACGCTTTTGAATGTTTACAGAGTACAATTGACAGGTCTGTCAAAACTCTTATCTAACTCTAGTAAATAACCCTATTTATAGGGAACTGAAAGCATACAAAAAATATACTAAGGACTAGACACTTAAGCTTCGAATAAAAGCGCCCAAGTAAAATACATTACAAAACATTCGAAGAGTTCAAAATACATTTCGACTAATTACAACAATTCAACCCTTACAATCTCCCCCTTTGTAATCATAGTCGAATTACTCAATTAGTAAGAAGCTGGATGGAATACAGCATCACTCTTCGAATCTCTGTGTACCAGGAGATTATCTTCTTCAGCTCTTTCTTATCTCCTTCATTGTTTTTCTTACAGTGATTCATACGAACAATTAAGTTTGTATATTGAGACGTTGAATACCTTTCCACTTCGCATGCCTGGAACAAGAACCATTTTGCTTTACCAGCCTTGTCTTTTCCTGCGAATACCATTCCAAAAGGCTTCAGTTAAATTTCACCATCAGCATACTTCTTCAATTCTGCCTGAGTCTTCGTAGGAGCCATCGGAACTTTAATTTCCATACCTTTAGTCGTAGCTAACTCCACATCTGTAAGAGCCAAGCACTCATAGTAATTTTCGATGAAAATCTTGATGTGAGCAACCCCAAGCTTGAATTCATCAGGTTCTGTGTTTTGAAGGTATGGAAATGATTTGTCTTTTAAAATTAATGCAACTTGTATAAGATCATACAAGTTCATCAATGGAAAATCTGCAACAGTAAACTCACAAATATTTCCATTTGCCCTGGCAACCACATTCTTGAAATTTTGGACTGTGTTTTCGAATACCACATCCTTTTTCATACTGATCACTTTCTTGATTTTAATCAATGACCAAACTTCCTCAGGGGCTTTTTCAAGAACAACATGAAAATGAATTTTCATGTGTGTACCTTCATCCTTTCCTTTAAAATTTCCTTCAGCTTTGAACTGAGGCATGATAAACATCATTTCGTTTATTGGAAAATTCAGCTGGCTTGCATCAGTATTCGTGACCAAATAACTTTGTTTTGGTTTCTTCTCAAACGAATACATGTGATTATATGCTACCTTGGCCTCGATTGTTTCGTAGTTGTAGTGTTTGGATGGATCACCTTTATCCATACCTTTCGGATCACCAGCACGCTGAGCCATAATACTTTTTGCATGTCTTCACGAAGTTCACAAATTTGCAAATTAACATCGTCCCTTACTTTCTTCACTTCCTGAACAAAAAGAACACGCCTTTCCTTTGTGACATTCTTCAACTCTTTCACATCACTTGTAAACTTTGAATTTTGAGAATTGATCCGAAGTTCATTATTTTGATCATTATGATCAACTTTCTCCAAAATTCTTGATTCAGAGTCAGTAAGCATTCCAGATACTTTGCTCACAACTCTGGCTTCGAACATCTTCAACATAGTATCAACCTCCAAACTTGAAATAGATGAGCCACCCCCCAAATCAGCTTGAGATTGAATTATCGAATTCAACTTCTGATTCAGAATTTTAAATTGCTTCATGGTCATTAGCATATGATCTGGAAACTCCTCTTCTTCATCATGAAATTCCAATTCCTCAAACGTGCCTCCAAACCCCTCTGTATCAGTTTCTGTCTCCATAAAAATGGTTTCTTGAACATTCGAAGTCGGTTTGGGTGTGTCAGTGGATTGAGAAGAAAAAATAGAAGTGAATGGTTGATTGATAATGTGTTCGAATGTAGGAGAATCAGTGGTTGAAGTAGTGGGAATAATGAATGGTGGTAAAGAAACAAGACTTTCGAAGGAAACAGAAGTAGATTGACCTGGATCTTCATTCTTCGCATCTCCATCACCCATATTGACATTTGCATCCGTATCAGATACGTTTGCAGGAATGCCTGAAGTTCGTACCTCCTCAGAAACTGATTTGGCAACCGAATCTTCGGGTGGTATGACAACTGTCTGCTCAGGAGTTGAACTTCCTTCGTGAGGAGTGAACTCTGGTGTTTCTGGAATTCTTTCATCATCATCTTCTGTTGACTCAGTAGAAATCACAAGTTTTCGAGTCTTCTTCTTCTTCTTCTTGGACAAATGTTTTTCCATATCCTCAGCCCTTCGTTTCTTGGACACCGGATAAACAGGTACTGGCACTTCTCTAATTAAAACACCTTGATGAGTGATTTGAGGTTTTCGAACCACTTTATGTATAGGAGATTTGCTTCTATGGGTTGACTTCATTTTTATTCTTCGAAACATACCAGTCTTCGAAGGAATAACTACATTCTCTTGTGTTTCTTCAATAATAGGCACAATCACTTGAGTTTCAGCAACAGACACTTCAACTGTTTCAGACTTCTTCTTTGGAGATTTCGAAGATTTTATCTCTGTTTCTGTCTTCTTCGTCTTCTTGGATTTCTTATCATCTCTTCCCAATAGAATGCCAGTTTCGACTGTAGAATCAATGGTCTTCAAATATGCCACCAAGACAGAATTCGAAGGATCAACTCGTTTAAGCATTGCATCAGGAATACGAGCAACTGATGGAAAAACTTCAGCACTATCTGTGACATCCTTCGGATAGTGGTATGATTGAAAAAAGGCTTTTTCTTCATCATTGGGTACCAAAATCCCTTCCTTGCTGTAAAAGTATTGCAAAATCAAGCTCCAGTATCTTGCACACGAAATACCATGAATAGCATTCGTGTGTTCTACACCCTTTTGGAATTCCTTCCATAATTGTGTAGAATAATCCACTTGAAGATCATAATAGATTCCAACAACCATTGCATAAACTTCCATTCTTCCTTTATCAAGACCAACTGTTCTCCCAGGTAAACATATTAGAAAGATTCCAAATAAGAAATTCCATAGGCATGGAAGACCAGATTTCTTAAAATCACTGATCTTGGATAATGGAGGCTGATATCCCATCTCATTAAACATGTTAACGATTTGAGGGAATGTGAAAGCAACATATGGAGGTGAATTCAGAATTTCAAGAATTTGACAAAATAGTTTCTTTGATAGCCTGACCTTTTTGTCGTTCACCAGATGAAAAGTAATCGTATCAGAAGCTTTGTTGTAAGTAGCAGTTGATCCTGCTTGAGAAAGCCAGGACATTGGAACAGAGAATGAACTGAACATCGCCTTAGACAAAATAGAGTTCTTCAAGGCAACAATTAGCATCTTCAATTCTTCTAGGTATTGAGAAACATCACCCTCCAAGTGATAGTTTGATGCTTGAATCTTCATTATTGGTAATGAAGAGGCATCTTCAGTGGTATGAGAATCAACATGAGCAGAAGTCGCCATTGTTAGGGTTTGAAGATTTTGAATATCAGAGAATTTGGGAATTGTTCTTTTTGATCGCGTAAACTAATAATGAACCCTTGAATGCCCTTTTATATGTAACCGTGAAGTTTGAATTTGAAGCGGGATAGGTATTTAATGTTATCCGACGTGGCACCTTGAAAATCGGACTATTACTGCGTAAAAGTAGCCATGCGTCAAAAAGTAGCTGTCACATCTCCTTGAAAATCAGACAGAATACCATACGTCATGTAAAGAAGCCTTTATTGTTATCCCCATGATGATTGTAACCGTCAGAACCCTTCGTATGGAAGCAAGGCTCTTTCACTTTTGGGATGAAAAGCGAAGTCATATGCCAGATGTTTGAAATCATCAGCCTGAGTTGGTATTACTCAAAACCTCAAGGATTTCGTGAGTGCAGTGTTCCAAAGAATGTAGACGAGAAACAAAGATAAGAAAAATTTGGGATATTGTGATGTCAAACAATTGACACAAAAGCAGATGAAATCTTGGGCAAAGATTACTTCATTAATCATTAAGAGAAATGATCAATAGCTTGTGTAGGTTCCCGTAAATTACAATCGAGTACTTGTTGATAAGTATCGAAGGGTTTCTTTAATAATGCTTCGTGGGTAGAAAAAAAAATTTCGATACATATCATCCTAAACATAAGGTGAGAAATTGTAACAGAAAATAGTTGTTTAACCAGTGTAGTCATTGACAAGTGTGTTTTGGAAAATTTTAAGTGACATGGATTTTCGAATGAAACTCACACGGAAATCATATTCAAGAAAAAATTTGTGCTGGATCTTGTTGGGTAACAAACATCATGGTTTTCGAATGTTTGATCAAGACCACTCATTTGAAATGAATATGATTTGGAGTTTCGAATTTTGGTACTTAAACAAATGTTTCGTGAAAATTTGGAACATTGTTCCCCGTCAATTCCTTAAAAGTATGTTGAAAATTGGGTTTCACTTTCATCACGGTCTCATGATGTCAGATCATTAACACAGATTTTTGATATGTCTAATTCTCGATGGGTTTGATCAGAGACCTCTCGGACATATGTCTTTGTGTGTGATTGTGTAAGAACTTTATAGGTGGAAAAGATTGATGTAAGACACGAAAAGTACCTCTGTTATTTTTGGACCAAACAGTAAACTCTTAACTCATTTTGAGAAGAGTCAGGTAGCTCAGAGACTAATGTGAATATAAGCCTGATTGGGAAGAAATTTTCGTATGAATAATTTCATTAAGGCTTTCGTACACACACATTGAGTCATTGGAGGCTTTTGGACAACATGCAGCAGCATGCTTCTAGGGACAACATAACTAGTTCAAATGATGAAAAATTTATCGATTCATACGAAAAATGTACCTGACCCTAAAACTGCAATCATAATCCACTCTGTATCTTCATGATTATCTGCAACAAAATACTAAAAAGAAATAAGAATCAAAATATTTTTGTTGTTTTGAGTTTTCGAAAGTAAAGAGAGAACAAATGAAAATATTTTTGGATTTTTGAATTTTCGAAAATTAAATGACAAAACAAACGAAAATCTTTTTGGATTTTTGAATTTTCGAAAATTAAATGACAAAACAAACGAAAATCTTTTTGGATTTTTGAATTTTCGGAAATTAAATGACAAAACAAACGAAAATCTTTTTGGATTTTTGAATTTTCGAAAATGAAATAACAAAACAAAAGAAAATCTTTTTGGATTTTTAATTTTTCGAAAATGAAAATATACTGTACTTGTTGCAAAAACACGAAATTTTATCATCCTCTGATAAGTGACAAATGTACGAATTCGAAGGGGTCGAAGCGTTGACTATGAACAGTAACCTCTGAATCAACCCTTATATTTAGTGACAAATTTACGAATTCGAAGGGGTCGAAGCGTTGACTATGAACAGTAACCTCTGAATGCTGACGGATATTGCTTTGTCTTTCATTCAGCGCCTCTGAATCATTCCTGATCATTCATCATTCTCCTTTTTCGCATGGAACAGAATTTCCATCGATCATTCCAAGTCCTTCTATTATTCTCACAAGGGTTTTTTCATCTAAAGGTTTCGTGAAAATATCAGCTAACTGATCAGTTGTTTTCACGAAATGTACTTCAATATTCCCATCCTCTACGTGATCCTTGATGAAATGATAACGAAGTGCAATATGTTTAGTCTTCGAATGCTGCACAGGATTATGACAAATTCTTATTGCACTTTGAGAATCACAATATAATGGAATCTTTTTCATATTGATTGCATAATCACGCAATTGAGTTTGAATCCATATAATTTGTGAAGTGCAAGCAGCAGCAGCCACATAGTCTGCTTCAGCTGTTGAAATGGATACACATGTTTGCTTTTTCGATTGTCAGCTCACCAATTTGCCATCTAGAAATTGACATCCACCACTTGTGCTTTTTCAATCAAGATTACACTCACCCAAGTCTGCATCCGAATATGCTTGTACAAAGAACCCAGTTTTCGAAGGATACCACAATCCTAACGAAATTGTTCCTTTAAGATAACGAAATATCTTCTTCACAGCAGTGAGATGTGGTTCTCGTGGATTAGACAGATACCTTGCACAATTACACACAGAAAACATGATATCATGTCCACTTGCTGTAAGATAAAGTAATGAACCAATCATGCTCCTATAAAGAGTTATGTCAACTGCAGGTTTATCTAACGAAGGTGTCAACTTTATGCCAGTTGCAATTGGAACTCGTAACTTTGTGCTATTCGTCAATCCAAACTTTTCTAGCAGATTCTTCGTATATTTTTCTTGATTAATAAAAATTCCTTCTCTGTTTTGACGAATATTCAAACCAAGAAAATTATTGATTTTTCCCATCATGCTCATTTCGAACTTACTTTTCATCAAATCTTCGAATTCTCTAGATAAAGCAGGGTCAGCTGAGCCAAAAATAATATCATCAACATAAATTTGAACAAGCATTAGATGATCCCCAACTTTCTTTCGAAATAATGTGGGATCAACAGATCCTTGTTTAAATTTAGATTGTTTCAAAAATGAAGTAAGAGTTGCATACCATGCTCGTGGTGCTTGTTTCAAACCATAAACTGTCTTATCTAAAATATAAACATGATTTGGAAATTCTTCGTTAATAAAACCTGGGGGTTGTTCCACATAAACAGTTTCTTCAAGCTCTCCATTTAAAAATGCACACTTCACGTCCATTTGATAAACATCAAAATCTTTGTGAGCTGCATAAGCTAGAAATATACGAACCGCCTCGAGTCTTGCGACAGGGGCAAAAGTTTCTTCATAGTCGATTCCTTCTTGTTGTAAATATCCTTTAACAACAAGTATGGCTTTGTTTCGAACAATATTTCCATCTTTGTCGGTTTTATTTTTATAAATCCATTTTAACCCGACAATCGAAACATTTTCAGGTTTAGGAATTAATCTCCAAACCTTGTTTCATTCAAATTCAGACAATTCAGATTGCATTGCAACAACCCAATCTGAGTGTTCCATTGCAACCTTAACTGTTTTTGGTTCAATTTTAGATATGAAAACATTGAACATGCAAAATTCTTGATGAGTATTCAATACCTCATTCTTTGCACGAATTTGAGATCTTGTTAAAACACCCTCTTGTGGATTCCCAATCACTTGATTCTTCGGATGATCTCTTGTCCATTTTTCCATTGGCGGATATGCTGGATCAAATTCCAAAGGTGCATCTTCGTATATATCATCATTCTCTGAACCTGCAATCGAACAAACATCATCAAAATCATTATTATTCTCAATGTTTTCTATATGCTCCCCCTCAACATTATGCTCCCTCTCAACATTATGCTCCCTCTCAACATCATGCTTCCCCTCAACATTAGCATTCACTTTTCCATTCTCCCCCTCGAAAGAATGCTCTTCCTCAACTAGAGTATTCGAATCCAATTGCTCCCCCTCCACTGGATTGTTTTGCATGCTTTCGCCTTTCTCTGGAGAAGTTGATGTTGAATCGTCAGTAAGCTTCGTTAGTTCTGAGAGATGATTATCATTTGCATTTATTTCAGCATCAACAGCATGATCTGAAATTCCAAAAATTAAATCATAATCAATATCTAATGTTTGTGAGGATTCAGATTCATCTTGTATGTTTTTCAGAATAGGATGATTTTCAAACTGCAATGTAGTTTGTTTAATGTAATAATCATCAAATGTAAGATTAAAAGTTTCTTCAACTTTTTGTGTTCTTCTGTTTAACACACGATATGCAACTGAATTATACGAATATCCCAAGAAAATCCCTTCATCTGCTTTAGCTTGAAATTTTGTAAGATTATCCTTGAGATTCATAATGAAGCACCTGCATCCAAAAACATGAAAAAATTTGACGTTAGGTTTTCGATTGTTGAGAATTTCATATGGAGTAATGTTAAAACGACGATGAATGAAAGATTTGTTTTGAGTGAAACATGCGGTGGATACTGCTTCAGCCCAAAGGTATTGTGGAAGATTCGCATATGCCAACATAGTCCTTGCCGCTTCGCATAGAGACCTATTTCTCCGTTCAACAACACTATTTTGTTGTGGTGTGTATGGAGATGAAAAGTTATGCGAAATTCCTTTGTCCACTAAAAATGAATCAAGAACCTTGTTCTTAAATTCCGTTCCATGATCACTCTTAATTTTTCGAACAATCTTCTTCAATGTTGTTTCCATCTTTTTGATAAAGTCAATCATGATTTGTGCAACTTCGGATTTAAGCCTGAGAAAATAGACCCACGTAAATCTGGAAAAGTCATCAACAATAACTAAAATTTACCTTTTCTTGTTGAGAGTTAAAACTGTCGAAGGACCACATAAATCAATATGTAAGAGCTCCAAAGGTGCAACAATTTTCGAATCAATCATAATTGGATGACCTTGTTTATGTTGCTTTCCAACTTCACAAGCTGCACATAAAGAATCATTGTCAAATTTAAGTACAGGTAAACCTCTTACCAAATCTTGTACCACTAGTCTATTGATGTTTCGAAAATTGAGATGAGAGAGTCTTCGATGCCAAAGCCAACTTAAGTCTGATGCTGCTTTCGAAAGAAGACATATAGCAGGTTTCCCTACTATCGGATTGATGTCCAAAGTGAACATGTCACATTTCCTTTTGGATTTCAGTAACACTTCTTTTGTGTTGACATTCGAAATAACACTTCCTTCTTCGTTAAAAAGAACTTGATTGCCAGTGCCCACAACAAGTTGGGAAACACTTATCAAGTTATGTTGAAGACCTTCAACATACGCCACACGATTCACTGTGAATTGTCCGTTCGTGATCTTCCCATATCCTTTGACTTGACATTTTTTATTGTTCCCAAACTTCACAACTCCAGCATTTTTTAGACTTCGAAAATCACGTAAATTCTCCTTCTTCCCAGTCATGTGACGAGAGCAACCACTATCGATGTACCATTTATTATCATATTGCTCGTCACATAGTACCTACAATCAATGGAAAAATTTAGGTACCCAAGGCTTTTTGGGTCCTTGGAAATTAGATTTCAATTTCGAATGAAATTAAGAACTTTTAACCCAATCACAAACTTTGGTTTTGAGACTATCAATTAAGTTTACATCTTCATTTAAAGGAACCGAAACATAAGTTTTTGATGGTTTCGAATGTTCACTGACATTACCCTTCGAATTCTGAGTTTGTGAATGAACATTCTTTGCTCTTATTACTGGTTTCCAAGCTTTGACTGAAATGTTCGAATCCTTAGAAGATGAACTGCCGTTTGATGAAGTATTCACATACTTCTCATAAGCTTCGTGAATTTGCTCCTTTGAAAATGTATTCGACTGATACATCTTTCCTTTGCCTTCAAGCCAATGATCAATGTTTTTCCTTGAAGTCATTCCTTTTTCTCGTGAAATTTTCATAGTTTCTTTCTTCGTTTGATTTGGAAAATTTGGCTTTTGAGGAACAAAATTAACTTTTGGTTTTGTTATAAAAGATTGAGCATATAATTTATCAACTGTTGAATTAAAATGTTGACTTTGAAGAAATTTTTGATTTGGATTTGAGTTATTTGAAAATCTTCTTGGAATATTAGTTTCTCAAACTTTCGAAAACCTTGGTTGTTTATTCACTTCAGACTTTGAATGATTTGATTGAGATGAATGTTGAGGTTTTGTTGAAAAAGATGAATTTTTAGCTTTGAAAACATTTTTGGGTGTTTGTGATTCAGACACCTTTTGAGACTCAACATTTTGCCAAAATATTTTCTTTCTTGCTTGTCTTTTTGAAATGTTGTTTTCTTTCGAAAATCTGTCAATTTCATCTTTGAATTCCTTGGAGTTTAGTTTGACAACTTTTTCATTTTCCTTTACAACTTGTTTTGAATTCTCTTTTTCAATTTTTGATTTTTCAACCCATTTTCTTTGTGGTTTTTGACGTTGGAACACATACGAATTCTTTGTTAAGTTGTTTTCAACTATGCTTTGATTTGCGAAAAAACCCTTCATCAGTTGTTTTTGAATTATCCTCTTCAACTAACTTCTTTAATTCGGGTTTGATTTTCTCAACATTTCTAGTAGTTACGAAAACTTGATTTGGAAAAATGACATCATCTGTACACTTGAAATTTGGATAAACCACTGTATTCGTTTCAAGATAGTGTTCACCTTTTTCATTCATTACTTTTTCGAACTTTTGTGTATCACCATACACTTGATCAACCACTATTCGAGGAGTTTCTTCTTCCTTTGAAGATTTCTTTTCCTTCGAAATTGTCTCTTCATCTTCATCATCACTATCATCAGTTTGACTGTCTTTGAGATCCACGAAGTTCATATCATAAACTTTCGAAGTTGAGGGTATATCAGTTTTATTCTCAACCATCAAATCCTTAACCTTTTCTTTCCCTTTAGATGTTGATGCAACATGAACAACAGACAACTGAGAAAAATCAACATCTTCAAGTTCACTAATTTCACTAATATTGTCAGAATTATCTTCAATATCAGCAAAATTAGATTGAGAATCAAATGTTGAATTCTCAGTCTTTTTCAAAATTTGAATTTGTTCAGATTTAGTTAAAGTATCATTCACGATGTTAACTAATTCATTTGCATCAAGACATTCATCAATTTTGACAATTCCATATTTATATCTATCATCAGGAACTTTGTCAAAATCAGCTATTATTTGCTCACAATCATACGAAATATTATCTACCTTAGCTCTTTCGAATGCTAGAAAATGTAGTAATTTTTTATGTTGCTCTTTACTTATGTCACATGAATGATGTAAATCAGTTAATTTGCCATAAAGTCTTTTCGCAGAATTACAATAAATGTTTCTTTGTGCTAGCAAAAGTTTGACTTCATTCGATAAAGTATCCCTATCACACATAATATTTGTTATTTGTAATTCCAAACATTCAATTTTGCTTATTTTCAAGTCTAATCTCTTTTTGGTCTCTAATAACTCCATGGACAATTTGTTGGCCTCATTGCTAGCAGACACAACAATTGAATCAAAATAAGTAACCGTCTCATCAAAAGATATTAGTTCAGAATCATAAGCATGTGTAGGAATATTAAAAGATTCGAGAATTTTACGTACCTTTGTTGTCATTGGAGATTTGTCTTCCGTTTTGGATACGAAGCATCGTCCTTTCACTTCGAATTCCTCATCATCTGAATCATCCTCCATTTTCGCATACATCGCTCCATGTGTTGGATTTCGCATTTCTTCATCGTCTGATCCGGATGACCAGATTTGATAAGTTCCATCTTCATCCTCATGTTCACCCTTTGCAACCAGTGACAAATTCTTGGCTTTCGCACGAACCTACTCAAGCCTATCTGCATAATACGCCTCATCCTTGACTTTATTCTTCCTCTCATCCTTCTTTCGAAGCATACAGTCATTCGCAAGATGATTCGCACCGTTGCAATAATGACAATCTATTCCAGCATCACCTTTCAGCTTTTTCTCAATCTTTCCTTCAGACATTTTCGAATCTTTCTTCTCAACTTTCTTTTTCTCCTCATCAGCAGTTTTATTCACAACACTTCCTTTTACCTCAGCAAGCTTAGTTTTCGGATTGAACGGCTTTTTGAAAAACTTCTTAACACGATTATTCGAGTAAAAAACTATTGCCTCATCATCCGAATTCATGATGAATCCTTCTTCTTCCTCAAAATCACCATTTTCTGGTTCTTTCTCAGATACCTTTGATACAAGTGCCATTGGACCTCCCAAATTCAGCTTCGTCTCTTCAACAATTTCATTAACCTCAGTTTCGTGTGTTTTCAACTGATTGTACAAATCATTAAGAGTTGATGTATCAAAACTTTGCTGATTCTTCACCATCATACTTACACTTCTCCATTCTTTTTGAAGACCCATCACAAAGATGAGATTGAATTCCATTGAAGTCCTGGTAATCCCATAGCGATTACAACGATAGATTAACTCGTTCAGTCGATCATAGTAGACTTCTAATGTTTCACCTTCCTTTTGTCTGAAATCTTTCAGCTCAACCAAACACTGTTTGACTGAATTGATTTTCGTCTTCTCACTTCCTTGAAATTTATCTTTCAGATTGTTCCAGACCTCCTTTGCAGTTGTACAACTCCTAACGTAATTGTACACAACTGGAGGTAAAGCACCTCGCAGTTCCCTCATACACCTCTTCTCCAGTTTCTTCAGATGATCAGATTGACTATCAACATCAGAACTTGTGGAAGAAGATCCGATTGGTTGAACATTCACTGGAACATTGACATTTCTAGTGATACATGACCACAATTCTTCATCAAGACCATTCAGATAATCCTGCATACGATCAGCCCACTGATCATAATATTCATGGATTAGCATTGGAATTTTGGTTGATGAACCTAACAGATGAGAAAACGAGGTCATCGAATTGAGATTGAAACTCGCCATTGTTGTACGGAAGTTGATTTTGAAAATTCTTAAGAAGATTTGGAAATTTGAAATCAAACTAGTTGAATCAAATCGAAATTGCTAGAAGAACACTCGATTCAACAATTCAAATGCAGAATCAAATCACAGACTAAGATCTAGACAAGTTTTTCACGATCAAAAAGTGCGGAAACTTTCAAACCAAAAATTTGATTCAAAAACTTTTTGAATGGATGAAAATCAGATCACAGATGTGATTCCTGCTCTGATACCAATTGATGAATCAAAGAATCGAGTATTGAATTAATCAGAGTATGAATTCAGGTAAGAATGCGAGATTGAACACAGGATGTAAATATGATCTTGTTTCAGCTCTATTACGCTTTCAAATGTTTACAGAGTACAATCGACAGGTCTGTCAAAACTCTTATCTAACTCTAGTAAATAACCCTATTTATAGGGAACTGAAAGCGTACAAAAAATATACTAAGGACTAGACACTTAAGCTTCGAATAAAAGCGCCCTAGTAAAATACATTACAAAACATTCGAAGAGTTCAAAATACATTTCGACTAATTACAACAATTCGACCCTTACATATGGTTTGGGATTTCAATACATGGTTTTACATTTACAAGTATATAAACTATGACAGACTTAGTTTATGATAATCAATGATATTTCTCGGGTAACAAGAATGCACTACTAAATAATTATTTAAGTATAATTATTACTCTACAAAGTATACAAACGGATTCAAATACAATGAAACAATACAACACTACACGTAAACTAGTTAATACATGATTGTGAGATATCTCTTCAATTGTACCTTACGGGGTACAGGCTAAATCCTATCATAGTATAACCAGAGTCTCCTGGAGGGAGAGCGTGAGATTTGTGAATAGATCTATTTGGGACTGACAATCTCACACCTGAACTGCTAGCTACAGTTAGGCAGGCATGCCTGGGGTGACAAATGTCATATATCCCACACTTGAAGAACGTCGAAAAGGTTACTACGTCATATCAAGCATGGTTATACGACTCACAATAGTATAAACTAACCATTTGTTTACGAGAATTTATTCTTCAGAAGTTTTATTTTCATTAATAGAACTATTATACGCTACACTGGAGGGTTCCAAAGATACAAACTAATGGTTTTATTTTAAGTAATACCCTACTATACATACTGGTACTAGCCAGGGTTTTCATATAATACATTACTTACACTATTGGTGGTAGCCAGGGATTTCATACAAGAGTTTTCATACAAGACAACATTATACGAAACAACTGGTGGTAATCCGACATACATACTGATGTTTTCATATACAATTAACAGAATGCAGTAACGAACATACACTTTGGTCTTAGGGTTTAAGACTCTTTTCACTATTAAAGAAAATATTGGATATTCTTGAAAAACATACAAACATTTTCACCAATTCAAAGACAGGTTTTCATTACAAAATATGCTTATGAACTCACCAGCTTTATGCTGATACTCTTTTCAAAACAGCTTGTATTCTCAGGAAATCAGTAGACAGGTACTCCTGCAGCTTTGAGAAGACGGAGCGTATAGAGTCACGTCTTTATATTTTTGTTACTTTTGATGTGTACAAACTATGTATCAAACAGATGTATAAAACCTATATTTCAATGTAATGGTTATGTTTACTCTGGTTACTATGATGCAATTGTTGTGGTACTATACATGACGTCCTCCACCCCCGAACGTTTCCACCGTTTCGGTTTGGGGGTGTGACACTTAGGACCAAAAACCCTTTCTTAATTCATGACTAGGCCGAAAACTCCAACCAAGGACCACCTTGGACCGAATCAACCCTCCCATGTGAAGTTTATGGCCGAAAACTCCCTAAATATCTAGATACTTTACCTTGATTTAGTTCCCAATGTGATAATTCCACTTACCAACGTAAGTGTCACTTCTCTTACACTCTTATCCTTTACTTTCCCATATATAATACACTCATATGAACCAAACTTCATTTCACAGTTAGTAAAATCATCAAACATTCACAATTCTCTCTCAAATAGCCACTTTCATTTCCTTCTCAAAGTTTAAAGGTTAAACTTCCCTGGAGCTTCATTCTTCAAGTTTGATCCTTAGGAAATCATTGTAAGTTATTATAAACTAGTGTTATTACAATAATATTTATGTTATATCGTAATATTTACACATTATTATCTATTTAAAACCATTAGAACCACGCCATCCTTCCCGTATTCTAGCTCGAAGTCACCGTTTCTATCCCGTTATCTAATCGCGATCACACTCAAGGTGAGTTCATACCCCCATATTTTTCAAGCTTTTTCTATGCTTTTTTTTTTGGGGGGGGGGGGGGGGGGACACAAGTAAAACACAATAAATCTTGTGTTTAAAAATATAAATCGTTTATTATGTTTATTTATACTTCATAAACACTTTACGTAAAAATGTTAAATAACGTTACTACCAAACTTATAACTCTTAAAGTTGTTAAAATACAAAGGTTTTTCATTTCAATAGAACATACATTTTTAAACTATAATAGGTATAGTTTATGGGTAATTTTACAATATTTATCATCATAAACATTTCTAAGGAAAAGTTACGTTTTCAGTTACAAGAAAAAGAGTTATTCATTTCACTAGAAATGAACTAGTTAATACAGGATTGTGAGCCATTTACTTCATTGTACCAACTAGGGTACCCATTAAAATTTTATAACCAGAGTCTCCTGGAGGGAGAGCGTGAATTTGTGTATAGATCTATACGGGACTGACAATCCTGCACCTCAACTGTTAGCTACAGTTAGGCCGGTAGGCCTGGGATGACAAATGTCATAACAGTCCGACGCCTGAAGAATGTCGTGTAGACCATTAGTTGTAAGCATGGTTATAATAACTCTCACAATAAGCATTAACTAAATATTTTGGTTTACGGGACAAATATAACTTCAATGGTTTTATTTTAATAATAAGACCACTTTTCACTATTTTTCTAGTACAGTACCTCTTACATTTCGGAAAGAACCATATTTGTTAACTCTATGATTACTTAGTATATACGTTAGAGTTATATACAATGAAGATCTGATAAGCAGTGGAATGTGTGATCTCCGCCTTACTTCATGTTCCTTGTTTGGTTGTGGGCTTAGGACAGAATCACCCATTCGACTGTTCGTTCGATCTTGTTTATATATAACTTGTATGTACTAAGTGATCATAGGAGGGTATTATCATTACTTTTATTTTACGGGGCAAACACGTCTTCAACTAGTTTTACTTAATAATAAAACTATATATCATTAACTTAAGTATGGAAAAATATTTGTACTTTCGGTCTTGGAAAATTTAAGACTACAACTCATTACTATGGAAAATATAGGATTTTCTGGAAACAAATACGATTACTTACATTTCGGTTAGGACCATTATTGTTAACTCTACGATTACCTAGTGAATACGTTAGAGTTATATACAATAAAGATCCGATAGGCAGTGAAATGTGTGATCTCCACCTTACTTCCTGTTCATTGTTTGGTTGTGGGCTTAGGGCAGAATCACCCATTCGACTGTCCATTCGATCTTTGATTATATATAACTTGTATGCACTAAGTAATCATAGGAGGAATCAGTATGGGACACCTTACCTATAGGAATTCAAAGCGTCATATTTCATACTTTAAGCATAAGAAACTTATACATTTTGGTCTTAAGGCCTAAGACTACATTTCATTTTACTAAAGAAAATATTGGATTTTCTTGAAGAATACACTGACATTTTCAAAGAACAAATGATATACTTTCTAAAACAAAATGCTTATGAACTCACCAACTTAAATATTGATACATTTTCAAAACCACTTGTATTCTCAGGAAACTAGTAGACAGGTACACACACAGGTTTTCGAGAAGACGAAGCATAGTAAGCTTCAAGTCTTAGTTTTTGCTATATACTTTTGGATGTAAATCAAGCTACGATTCGAATACAATGTAAACACTTTATTATCAATACAATGGTTTTTGTAGTTTTGATTACTATTATTCAATTGTTATGATATTGTACATGACGTCATCCGCCCCTGAACGTTTCCGCCGTTCCGATTTGGGGGTGTGACATTCATGTTGCGTGTCCTCTTTTACATGCAAATTTCAAAATTCCTAAGCTCTCCCTCATTCTCTCTTGTTTTGTTAAGAATACTTGAAGATTACTTGCATTTATACTCTCTTGAAGTTCATACTTTGGTTATAAACTTCAAGCTTAAGAGTTATATGAGTTTTACAAGACTAGCATCTTAAATCAAGTTGGTAACTTGTTGGTGTCTCAAAGGTTCCACATTCTCCATCAACTTCCAAGCCTCCCCAAGAGGACCCAAAGAACAACAAATGTTGTTATTTCTTCATCATTTGTATGGTTGGTGTTTAAATCTTTTTATAACTTGCAAGATGATCTTTGGGGGGTATAAAATGTTTATGTTATGTTCGAAATTTAAAGTCTTCCGTTTGCCATGATAAGAGTTTTTAGAAACTATTTTTGAACTAAAACCCAACAATTGGTATCAGATCCACCTTGCAAGTTTGATTAGATTTTTTGATTTTTGAAAATCTTAGTTTTTGGAGAATATAGATAACTTGTTTTTTTGTATAAAAAAATAAGTTCATACATATTTTCTATGACAACTTTGTAATTGTTATTTTTTTTATGTGACAAAAGTTTCATACATCTTTTGTCATTTAAAGTTGTCTTAGAAAAACAAAGGTTGTTTTATGTGTATGTTGATATGTATAATGTGCATAAACTAGCCAATGACCATGATGATTGTTGTGTTGTTGTGTTTGTTGTTTTTGTTATAAAAATGATTGTAATAATTTATTTATTCATATGATATGTAATAATTAAATAGATTAGTTTTCTTGGTTATTTTTGTAAAGTAATAGATTAGTTTTTAGAAATAATTTATTTGTACAAAGATGTAACAAGTCGAGTGCTCATTTGTTTTTTGGCTGCTCCTTTGCTACGGGTATTTTGTCTTCTTTACTACGGGTATTTTAAGTCGGTGGTGGGATATCTACCTTTGTTTCTTAAGCAGCTTGGTTGGTGTTATTTAAAGTGTTTAGGTTGTCAGCTCTCGTTGTTTGTTTTGAAAGGTTTTTCTATGTTTTTTGATGGCATGTTTGAAATTTCAGAAATGCTAGACCAATAGTAACTTCCAAACCGAGAGCGGCCGTGGTTTTTGATAATATTATGACCAAATTTTTTTTGTGGTGTAATGATTTGTCTAAGAAAGACATTAGTTGGGTGGGGTGACTTCATAATATGTTTTTGGCTTTGAGTTAATATGTTTTGTTTTTCCCTCACTAGCTTCTTTTTAGTTCGATTTTTAATAAAAAAAATTCGCTCGAAAAAAATGGCTTAAAAGATAACAGTCAGTACACTATACAAATAATTACAGATTCATATTTTTTTTTTCGGATACAGTTTCCGCTTTTTACAGTCCACTTGACATGATAATTCATGTTTTTTCAGAAAATACAATTTTATTTGCAGTTTTTGCAGGTGACCATATCATTTTTAGCAGCCATAAAACACTATGTCGTCTTAACAAATAAAAAAATCACAGGAGGTGGCTGCAAAAATTGTGGCTATTTAGAAAATTATTCTGATTTTCAGTTATTTTAGAAGATAAAAAGGATAAAATTATAAAATTTTCAATTCTATTTAAAAAGTAAAACTTTAAAAAGTAATAATAAGCACTAAGCATTCATGAGTATAATATAAAAAAAATTGTAATTTAAAAAAAACGATATGTATATAATCTTTTAAAGTATAGTTATAAACTTTAACATTTTTTATTTTTATTTTTTTTTAAATTAATCAGAAAAAATAAAAAATCAATAGCATGTTTTATTTTAAAAAGTTGCTTCATCTTTTATTGTGAACGTAAGAACTGATTGGTTTTGGTTTTTGTTTTTGGTTATGGTTAATTGGTGTTTGATTTGACTTGTATTTGTTTTCTATTAGATTTTTGTCGTTCTACTTTAATTATGTATTTGTTCAGCTGCAGGCTGGCTTTTTATGATGTTTGTCGTTTTATATATATATATATATATATATATATATATATATATATATATATATATATTTATTTGAAAACCCCAATAACTATTTTTTATATGATTTAATTAAGGACATTTTGAACAAATCAAACGTTGTTATTATATTAAGCAAAATTTTCCATTTTTTAGTTTATAATTAGTTCTGACTTGTTGTTGGACATTTGCCGGACCGCCGTCGTACCGTTGTTGGACCACCGTTGGACTAACACCAAATTCAATGATATTTTCTGGTCGTATTTACAACTTAATAAAATAAACACTGTAGTTTTCATTTCTTTGATAATGTTTGTTAATACATACCATCTTTTTGCAGCCAAATATATAAAACAATTTATAAAAAAAAAATAGATTTAGGACTTGACAAATTTAATTTTTCCATTTTCTCTAAATTGTAGATTTCTTTTAAAAAATATATACCATGTATAAGAAATATCCACAGTTTTAAAAATAACATATTTACAGTTTAATAAACATATTGATTCACTAATACACATTTTTATATTTTTATACATATATTCATTCATATATTTAACACAAAATTTATATAAAATATACAACTTAACACAATCCATTTTTAGTTTAATATGTAAAATTCACAACTTAATAGAATCTATTATACACTAATTCACATATTCAGAAAAGTCAAACTCAAACTCTACCACCAACTAGTACCACACGCCGCCGCTAAGCACCTATGCCAACATCGTAAGTATTATTCATTCCAAATCAGATTTTTGAATAAAATAATGGATTCACAGCTCAAATATTATATTCACAGTTTAATAAACTAATTAATTCACTAATTCAAACTTTAATGCAAAATAATTATAAAAACTAATACATTCTTACATATTATACAACACACAATTTAAATATATTCATAAAAAATTAATACATTCATTCGTAAATCACTCTTATTTTAACATAAAATTCATAAAAAAGAATAACAAATTATTATATTTAGTGCATAACTTAATTTAGTCAATTCACAGTTTAAAACACAAAATTAACAACTTAATATAATAAATTCACTATTTAATACATAGAAATTATATATTCACATCAATATTCTCAACTTAAAACGGACATTTTATTCATTTAGATCTATAGGGTAGTGTTTTTTTTTAAAGTTTATTTGCATAAATATACACAATTTAAATTTTATATATTTTATTCAAAATTATATAAAATCAGATATATGTATAATACTTTTTCATCTCATATTTAAGAAGCAAAAATAAAATTCACAAAAAATTACATCTTAATACAATAAATTCACAGATTAATACAATAATTACAACTTAATACAGTCTATTCACAGTTTAATATAATTAATTCACAGTTTAATACAATCAGTGACGAATCTAAAAAATAAAAGTAGAATATGCAATGAAGATCCATAAAATAGGTCAAACATCGTGATAATATAATCTGTGAAAATTAATTAAAAAAACATACCATATCATTGTTTTTAACACAAATAGATTACATGTTACAATTTTTATTTGATTGAATTTTTATTTTTTGAAATTATTCCAACTTACAAAAAAGAAAAAAAAAATTATATGACCTTTTTTAGTTTCAAGCAAAACCAACAACGTAATTATATACCACCATAAAATTAACATAACTTACTAATTTACCATTTAAATTAGAATAAATATATAGAACTTAACAATCCATACAATTTTAAAATTAACTATCCAAAATTTATATTAGAGCTAGCAAAATTATTATCGGAGACTACATTCATTACAAATAAAAAATAAACCTACATGAATGACAAATACCTATTTTATAATCAACTAAATAAATTAAATATAAAAAATCTATAAATAAAACAACCTATAATTATTTAAATGTTTATTATATCCACATAGTAACATTAGTCAATAAAGCTATGACAATGACCATAAAGCTGAGACAATGACCGTATACTTTTGCACTATGGATATCAAGAGAAATACAAGACTCATAATTGTTTATTTTATAATTCATTCTTTCGTTTCCGATGCAATGAAATAGGAGAGAGATAAAGTAGTTTATAATTCATTAGTTCATATCTTTGATTTTGTTAAAACATTTTATGAAAACACATGTACCGCATAAGTTCACAGTTTAATAAAACATTTTGAAATATTCAATCATAGTTTAATAAAACAGTTTATCACTCTCATTTATAGTATTCATATCTAAAAAACAAACTTGACTTTTATTGAAGCATTTCATCAAACATTTTGTGTGTAACATAAAAATTTAAAGTTTAATAAAACATTTCATGACTCTTATTCATAATAGCTCAAAAACATACCTGATTTTCAGCGGTGGTCGACTTCAAATCCAGATCCGGCAAAGGTAGAGCAACAGTGGCCGATTTCAGTTTCCCAACGACATTAACAACTATTTTTAGTGGTGATTCGTGGTGGTGACTTCTGGATCGATATCTGATTCGGTGTGGTAGTTTTAAGATCCAGATCTGATGTAGATCTAATGAGGTCTGATGCAGATCTAGTGATTTACAAGAGATCAGAGAAGTGGTGGAAGAAGTCGTTGGAAGAGCCGGTAGTGGTGATGTTATCGACGGAGATGACGATAGAATCGCTACCAGCCACTAGGAGAAGGCGAGTTTTCATCCTTTCTCTTCATATCTAACCACAAAACAACTTTTTCAGCTTTAGATCTTCGAGCTTGCTATGTTGAATTCGGATACCGGAAAAGTTTGACGAAGCATGAGCCATAGATATGGAAGAAGGTGGAGAGGAAGAAAATATGTACGGAGGTGGTTGTGGTAGATCTTCACCGGAACTTCATAGATCTGTAGTAGAAACTCGTAGATCTAGAGATGAATATTGTAGATCTGAGGTGGAAATCATAGATCGGGAACCGATGTGAACTTGTACAAGTAATGACGGTAGTTTACCAGTGGTATTGGATGACGACGGTATACTGAAGATGCAACAAAGAAGAGGTAACGACAGTTCAATTCCGTCCCCGGCGGTGATAAGGTCACCGACGGTGGTGGTAAGGCCATCGACGACGGTGGTGGTTGTGGTGGTGTTCATAGAGGTTGCTGAAGATGGTTGAAGAAAGATGGTTGAAGAAGATGAGATGATTTTTTTTTGTTCTTGGCTAATTATGAAACAATTTTATCAGATCAAAAGTTATAGAATGGATTTTACACAAAGACCATTATAACCTTATTATATTTATAAAAAACTTAAAAAATCAAAATATTATAAAAGACAAAATTAATGTTAATAATAAGGTAAAAATAAGTAGTTCTTAGGGTTCTTAACATTTTTTGGTTCTCATTTGAACATTTACCTATATATATATATATATATATATATATATATATATATATATATATATATATATGAGAAAAGTGAATATGTCGCTGTCATGTATGTAATATTAGGTATAGAACCATCAAAATTGACTTCATTTTGATTAAAAATCACATTTTTTTTCATTGTTAGCTTCTTCTTATTGCTTTTGAGCTCATATAAATTATTGATTTCATAATTTATCCCCAACATCTATCTATTTCGAATGTGTTGTTTATATTAGACCTCCAATAGGCTTCATAACTTTCTTTGACACCTACCATATGTATAATTGCACGATTCTTTTTTGATGTGTTATGGGAAGAAGTTTATTGGGTTTTTAATGAACAATTTCAATCTTTCACAATAGTTTTCTATATTAAATTTGAATATGAAGACTTACCGGTAGTTGATAATGTATTCTTATAAATGGTTTGTGGTGCAAAATTAAATATTTAAAACTTCATAAAAATATGTACAAAGCCTGTCATCTAGTCTAATAGAGGATACAAGAAAGATGGTAGAGAGATTTGATTGCATTTTGTTAAATCTACGTAGTTTTTGATGGTTCTATACCTAATATTAGGTACATAACAGTCACATATTCCCTAAGCCATATATATATATATATATATATATATATATATATATATATATATATATATATAGGGAAGGGTTATTTGGAAAACAAAAAACCCTAAAAATCATAAAATGCATAAAAAAATACTTAGAGATTACAAAACTTTTTTTTTAATTTTTTTATAATAAAATCGCAGGTTTTTTATAAAATTCGCTGAAAAAAAAATAAAAAATCAATTTTTAAAAAAAAAAAAATAATAAATCAGCGAGTTTATTTAAAAACATGCGATTTTTTCATAAAAAAAAATTCAAAAAAAAGTTTTGTGATCTCTAAGTATTTTTTTTATGCATTTTTATGATTTTTAGGGTTTTTTGTTTTCCATAGAACCTAAACCTATATATATATATATATATATATATATATATATATATATATATATATATATATATATGGAAAACTGAATATACATTAGAGCCCCACCTAAGTTTAGGTACTAAACCGCATGAAAATACATTGTTTTACTATATAAAGATTGCGGTTAGGGGATTCACGATTAACAATTGCAGATATAGATTCAAGATCGACGCAACAGTTTGATAAGGACGCAACAATATTGATTTTATATATATATATATATATATATATATATATATATATATATATATATATATATATATATATATATATATATGTGGCTAATGTCAAAAAAACCATTAAGTTTTCAGACTTTTGTCAGTTTTATCCAAAGTTGAATTTTATGTTCGTTTATGCCGCATATTTGTAATTATTTTTTCAGTTTAGCCCTTTTATCAGGTTTTCCGGTTGACAGCAGGTTTCCTGCACATGTGTCGCGCCACATAAGCGCTGACTAGACCGAGGAAATGCCACATAGACGATGACTTGATTGCTTTTGAAAAAACAGATAAAAGGAAATGCAGGCGGCAAATTTCGACCACATGACCACCCAAACAACAGCCCAAGCTCCACACCCGTAAGCTGATATCTTTTCTGTTAAAAAACTCCAGCTTTCGAGAATATAAATATATTGAAAAACCTGTTTTGTTTTTTCCTTGCTACCATTTTTATACGTAAAAATGAAAGAAACATATATACTTTTTTCTTCTTGCCGTTGTCGTAACCAAGAAACGAAAGAAAGAAACTTTTTTTTAGTAAACCATTTTTTATTTGTATGAGAACAAGTGGTTTAACAAACAATTTCTTTTTGCCTTATTAACAGGGCCGGTCCTAGACAATTTGGAGCCCGGGGCAAAATTAAAAGTTCGGGCCCTTATAATTTTTTTTAGAGAACGGAACCTTTGGAAATATTTATTAACTAAAAAAATAATACAATTGAAGGCTAGGACTCCCCACCTATGAAAAAAAAAGGCTTCAGGACAGGCCCCGAAAACCAAACAACCTAACAACTAATAATACAAAACCAAACAACCTCTAAGAAATTCAAAAACCCCAACACAGTCACTGGCATAATATTCAGAAGTTCATAAAAATAGCAAAATCAAAACAATAAAGATTAACATTCAAAAATTGAAATTAAGCAAATGAAAAAGAAATCAACTATAAAAAAATCGATAAGCCACTTACAGGATTCACACTCAGAAGGTCATAAACTTGGATTCTCAGATTCTACACAATAAAACAACATAAGATTCTGAAGATCGGAAAACATTCATAAAAAAGTAGAATATCACAGAAAAATAAGAAATTTCAAAGGCTAGAAAGTAATAACTTACAGAAAAGAAAGAATTTTCACAATCAGAATGTGGGATTCCCGTGGCATACTTAGATTCTATTGCGATTTCTTCTCAATTTCACGAACAATAGAAGACTCTAACTAACAATTTCGTTCACTGGTGGTCTGGTGCTTGCTATTCCAGAAAAAAGAAACTTGGATATCACAAATAGAAGGGCAATTATCCACTTTAAAGAAACGTTAAAACTGAAAAGAAAGATAAGGAAATAGCAATAAGTTATCGATTCATTCACTCTATCTGTCGAATGTGAGAAGGGCAATAATCGATTTTCAAGAATCTGATTGTAACTTTTAAGTTGTTTGAAACAAAATCAAAAATCAAAAAAGATGAGAACTGGAGAAGAAATCGATTCCAAAAAGAAATCTGAGAAATCTAACTAACTGTTGCTTATGCTATGGAATCTGAAGAAAACGTTTGGATTTTCCATAGTAATTGATTACTGAAGATTTATTTGCGCTGCGCGCCTGCGCCTTGGGACGGACACTCATCTCGCACGCCAGGTCTTCGCTCCTCCCGCTTCCTTTTGGGTCGGCGCTTTTAAGAGGACTGGGCCTTGAATAATCAGTCCAACAGATTTAAAACTAATGGACTATTGCTATATACCTAATAAAAAAGTATAAAATGGGGCCCTTTGTCATTTGGGGCCCGGGGCGGTCGCCCAGCTTGCCCAGGCCCATGGGCCGGCCCTGCTTATTAAAAAACATATGTAATTATGAAATACAATTTTAAAATGTATAAATACATATAATATGTTTTTAAAATACATAAACAAATATAAACATATTTTAAAAATGTATAAATATATTATTATTATTATTATTATTATTATTATTATTAACCTTTTTTTTATGAACTGATACATACATTTTTAAATACGTTTTTAAATGTGTAAATATATTTTTAAAGATAAAAAGATAAAAAAAAAAAAAAAAAACTTTTTAAGGTGTAAATATATTTTTAAAGGTGTTTATATATTTAAAATAAGTATTTTAAAAAGTATGTAAACATTTAACAACATATTTATATATTTGAAAGCATATGTATACCTTCAAATACATATTTAAAAACTTTTTTATATATATAAACATGCATCAAAACATTTTTATACGTATTTGAACATATAAAAATATTTTGATACATATAAAATTATATATTGATGTCTTATACGTATTCATATGTATATATTATGTATAAAGATGTTTTTAGCAAGTTTATATGTATAAAAACTTATAAAAAACAAATATTTAAATGGTACATATGTACAAATATTTATATGTATAAATATGCTTTTAAAATATATAATACCTTTAAAAATATATTTAAACCTTAAAAAAATATTTTATTACGTTTAAAAATATATTTACACGTTTAAAAGTGTATGTATAAGTTCATAAAACAATAATAATAATAATAATAATAATTATTATTATTATTATTATTATTATTTAAAAGTTCCAGCAAAATACATATTAAATATGTTAAGTTAAAAGGTATAACACAAAACTTCTCCTAGCTTAATGGTTAAAGCTCATCCCTTTGAAATGGATGACCAGGGTTCGATTCCCCCAAGTTCTGAATTCGCGTTTCTTTTTCACTTGATGTCACAGTCAGCCTTGCTGACTTAGCATCCCAGTCAGCAAGTGCGTCCAGTCAGATAAGGGGTGACCGGCTTCTGAAGGTAAAAACCGGCCAGGGGTAGAAACGAACAAATTAATGCAAGTTTGAGGCATAAACGAACATAAAATTCAACTTTGGGCAAAACCGACAAAAGCCTGAAAACCTAAGGGTTTTTATGACATTAGCCCATATATTACGAGTTCTCACTTTAAAATGAGTACTCACAGGAACCGGACTATATATATATATATATATATATATATATATATATATATATATATATATATATATATATATATATATAGTCCGGTTCCTGTGAGTACTTATTTTAAAGTGAGAACTCGTAATGACACCTTAAAAAAATTGAAAAAAAATCTAAAAAAAATACAAATAATAAAATCGAGCATAGATCTATGTGTGGGAGAAAAAAAATTGGAAAAAAAAATTGCAACATTAAAATTGATCCATGATTCAAATTTAATTTTTTTTAGATCATTATGATCCATGATTCAATTTTAATAATGCAATTTTTTTCCAAATTTTTTTCTCCCGGACATAGATCTATGCTCGATTTTATGATTTGTATTTTTTTAGAATTTTTTAGAATTTTTTTAAGGTGTCCTCACGAGTCCTCACTTTAAATTGAGTCCTCACCCGATCTTATCTCTCTCTCTCTCCCTCTCTCTCTCTCTCACTCTCTCTCTCTCTCTCTCTCTCTATATATATATATATATATATATATATATATATATATATATATATATATATATATATATATATATATATATATATATATATATATATATAGAGAGAGAGAGAGAGAGAGAGAGAGCTAGGTTCAGGTATTTAAAGTAATTATTGTGTTATTGTATGCATAAATGTGGGCCAATAAAATTTAAATAAAAAATTAAATAATTAAATAAGTAAATAAGGGTATTTTAGTAATTTGTTTAGTAACTTCCAAAAATAATCCCTATAATCATGGTATTGACTTTTAACCTAAATAAATAAGCATGTCTTCGTCAATCTCCCACCCGATAAAGCCCTAGCATCCTAGAGGGTATCGACGCTCTCCATTTGTGTTCTGAAAGCCCCGTCCACGAGTTCTAATCGGAATGGTGCTCAACTTGTTCAAAGGCATCATAAGCGTTTTTAGATTCACCAGTTCATACTCGATATTGGCGGGGAGATACGAAATTCGTGAGTCCTGCATTTGAATCTGGGAGGGAAGAACATAAATTAAATTAGGTTATTTAATTACCTGCATTTACAAAGTCCATCACAAAGTAAGCTTGTTCCTCGATACATTTAGGATCTGCAACTTCTTTAGCAATCTGATGGCATCTGGTAGTGTTTCAAATAGATTAGCAGAAACATCAAGTGCCTCAAGATTCGTGAGTCCTGCAACTGAATCTGGGATGGCCTGTTTCAATACAAAAAAGTTAGTTAGGGCAAAATCGAGAAAGCAGAAAGAGATATCTGTGATTTGATTCCTTTAGATCGATCTGAAGATGATTGAAAGAAGATGAAGGAGGAAAGAGATGGTCTTGATCGTGATAGTCACAATAAACGTCCCAAAGTTCATTCCCTTGCACTATGAGACCCTCTTTCTTTTTCTTTATTAAAAAATATATGTTTTTAGTTGATCAATATGCTACTCAATCACCATTTGGTACTGGTAGTAGGTTTTCTGATTCTTCTAGTAAATCTCGTGATTGTCTTTTGCTTTAGTGGGATGAAGATATATGAAAGAATAAACAAAATGCCATTTATGATGATCAAGTCAAAATCTTTTTTGTCAATTGAAAAGCTTATTCTTCTATCCCACTGAAGGGTTTGGTTTTAGCTGGTTTGAGAGGCAGATGTTTTCAAATTTGCAAGCTTGATTTGATAAATTTCCATACCAAACTGGTTTTCTTCTGCCAATTCTGAGCTTTGGGCATATTAGAATTTTCTTTTTACAATTTCACAAAAAAAATCACATCTAGTCCTTAGTGTTCAAAAAATACACATGTAAATCTTAGGGACTAGATGATATTTAATATTGAAAGAAGCTGCAATCCGTAAGTTTTATTTTATCATTGTTATTCCTTTTCTTTTGGTTTTCACAAGATAACTGTAGGCTACTTTTTTCACTAATCGTCCACGAGTTCTAATCGGAAATCCGGAGTTGCGGCCTTTATTTTCACTGTTATTGTTGTTATTTTTTTGCTGCGTATCTCTTATCAGTTTTTTCGAACAATGGAAGCCAATAGCCTACAAGTGGTGTTTTTAACACCCTCATCAACTACAACAATGTAAGAACGTTTGACGATTCTCAAATAATTTATGAATTTTGTTAATCTTAAGCCAAATGCAATTATGAGTTCTATCAATTAGGTATTAGATATTGAACCTTAAGATCAATTTGTTTTGAATTATGTGTTTGTGTTATTCATCTTTTTTTTTTAATAAAGAGAATACCAAATTACTAATTTTGATAATATTCGTTTATAGTATTCTATCAGAAAAGAATGTTTTTTATGATAATCATGAACATATTCTGTTAGAATGTCCGAATTAATATAATTATTGGTAAATGAATTCCAATTCTATCAGAATGGAATTACGAATTCCAATTATGTTGGAATGGAATATGAATATTTTCTCATTTATTTATTCATTGGATTTGTTTCCACAGAAGTTGATTCCTGAAGAACGAACCACGAAATTTGAACGACGCCTCTTAACAACATTATTCTTTTAGAATGTATTAGTGTCTTTGTTAGATTTTGATGTTTTTTTTCCAGATTTGAAAGTTCTTTTTAGTTTTATTTTTTAAAAATAACTGTAATTCTTAGCAATTATGTCAAGAATATTTTTAATTTTTTATGGTTCAAGAATATTTTTAATTTTTGAACATACTCAAACATATTCTGTCAGAATGTCTGAATTAAAAACCTTATAATTCGTAAAATCTGATTTTTAAAATTAATAGAATCTATGATCCCTTAAAATATGCGAATTTCATTTATTAAATCTATATTAATTGACTAAAATACCCTTCTAGTTAAATTAGATGGTATTTTTCAATTATATTTAATTCAATAATATGTATTAATCACTTTCTTAAAATAAGTAAAATGATTGGCCCACATTTATGCATACAATAACACAATAATTACTTTGAATATAATAACCTAAGCCTATATATATATATATATATATATATATATATATATATATATATATATATATATATATATATATATATATATATATATATATACTAGTAGGATACCCGCGCGATGCAGCGGGGCAAGTTAGTTTCTTTCGGCGGTTAGTGTTTTTTCAGTAGGCTGTTTCACCGGGCGGCGAAGTACTTTTATTCGACGGTTAATTTTCTTTGTAAACGTATCAGTCGGTTAACGAAAAACCCTCTCATTGTGGTCATTTTTGTTATTAATAAGAATGGCTAAATACAAGCTCGAGTTTTTTTCGATTGAAGTTTAATAATTAGCATCATAATTTATGTATGTTTGCGGGTGTTTTGTTTATAATAATTTGTTTCATTTTCCATATAAACATGTCATATTCCAAAAATGTAAATTAAAAATAAAAGTATGTTGCTAATTAGTTTCTTTAGGCGATTTGTTTTCTTTCTACATGTTGTTTTGGATAAAAATAAAAGTATATTTCTAATTTCAATTAAAAAATAAAAATTGCATTGAAATTTTGTATTAAAAATAAAAGTATGTTAGTGTGTATTACAAATGAAAATATGTGGCTATTTTGGGATAAATATTGAAGTATTTCATTGTTTTAGAGTAAAGATAAAAATATATTATGGTTTTAGGTAAAAAATCTGAAAATTATGAATTCTTAGTGAGAATTCAAATATTTTTTGTATGCATGAATAAGTTTTTGGGATTAGTATAAATGCTTATTGTAACCTTACGTTTTTAGGGTTAGATATTAAGTGAAAATGATCTCAACATCTAATTACTTCTAAATAACAAATTCCGATATATGTTTCTCGGAACTAATGAAAAATAAATTCTGTTATATTATAATATCTATTTTTTTCTGATTTACTTTATATTTTTTGTTTTTTAGGGGCAATGGAATTTTACCAGCACGTCGTAGTATGCAACGAATAGTTTATATTTTGTATTAAACGTACATTGCATTTTTATCAATTGTTTTGTCTTCTTCAATACTTAGTATATCATATAAATATAATAATGGGTTTTGAGCAATGATCGATTCATGATTTATAAGAGAAATTAATAATATATTAATATATAGAATGAATTCCTTTTAGACTATATAAAACTCTCGAGGATACAAATGACTTCTTTTTTGTGTATGTTTGTGATTTTTAGACATTTTGTTAGTTTATTAATTTTATTGGATACTCTTCATAGTGATATTTTATTAAAGCCATTAGATTTTGTTGTAACTCAAATCTTTTTTATTTTTCTTTTTACGAAAAGACAGACATAAATAATATATTTTTTTGAATAGAATACAATTTTTTTTAAATTAATGTCTAGGACTACAATTAGTAGCAATCTATATTTTCTCAAACACATTTATGTGAAAGATATATATACTAATATTTTCTCATACACAAATGCGAAAGACAAGGTTAAAAGCAAATTTCCATAAATGCGAAAGATAGGGTTAAAAGCTAATAAAGTAATTTAATACTACAATAGCTTTTTTCTAGAGTCCTTTTATAGACGCTATCATTCATCATTACTTCAGCATCATGTATTAGCCTAATTTCTACTATTTTCTTACCAAAATTCCATTTTAACACGTTTACTCTTTTATATGTATAATTTGTAGTATGAAATATTATGAACTATAAAATATTTCATTCGGTAATATAAAAAAACATGGTTTAGGGTTTGGTAAATAAGAACAATAATAAATAGGGTTAAAAGCAACCAAATAATACAATATTAATACTTTTACAATATCAATAATTTAAACAATTTTTTTCACCACATCATGCATATTTATAACAGTATCTGAATAATTTAGAGCACATAATAAAAACATTATATAAATTTACAAAATATCTCAAATAAACAAAATATCTCAAATAAATCAACAATATGTTTACATAAAGCAAAAATAATACAAAAAGTATTTTAATCATTCAAAATCTGAAAAACGATAACACGATTATTCACAACCATTCATCAATTTCCAAGCTACATTTAGTATGATATCACATGATAATAATCTGAATACTTTAGGCAACATAACAAAACTTTATAATAAATGTAAATCAGTTCTTCCCTTCTATATTAAAATCCAATCTGATTTACGATTTCAGAAAACATGAAAACAGTGAGCAAGTCGAATACATCAAAAATATAAGTTGCTTATGCTCATATTATAAGCAAATCATGGGCGTCGAAGAGATGCAATCATAGCAGACATCAAATGGCGGTGAGAGGAAACAAGCGCCGCCGGAGGTGGTAATATTGTTTAGGTTGAAGACAGCCGGTGAGAGAAAGCATAAATGGGGAGCCGATTCAAACCAAACAAATAAAATTTAAACAAAAATATATCTATATACAGATCTGGATAAAAACCTATGATACCAACACATAGAAATATTTAGCGTGACTGTTCTAGAGAAAGGCAAAGAGAGAGAATAAGGAGAATAGTAAGTTGAAATGCGGTGGCAGTGATGTCGATTTTGCATCCAAGGTTTGCTAAAAGGAGACAATATTGGAAGCAGACGTAGCAGATTTTGTGATGCATCCGCGACGGTGGCGTTGCTGTCGACACGGCTGGTGTGGTAGACATGAGTTGTTGGCCTTGTTACAGGGGTGAGTATGAGGTGAACCTGTGTTGTTGCCGGTGTCTCAGTGGGTGATCATAGGTATTTCTCAAAAAGGAGGGTTTAAAAAAAGCAAGGGTTAGTAAATTTGGGTAAATAGTGTCCCTCTTTTATATTGTGTGTGAAATTGGTATTTACTTTAAAAGTTGTTTTTTATTGGTCATTTTCACTTCGCACAGATACCGACTATAAACCATTAGATGAAATAATTGTAAAATTAAAGGCTAAGATTTAAGCTCCTTGTTTTAAGACTTTGTCTTAAAACTTTTGGTCTTCCCTACTATATATGTATTATAAAGTAGTATATATATATATATATATATATATATATATATATATATATATATATATATATATATATATATATATATATATAGAGCGATCAATCCCATGTAATTCTTTTTTGAGCGCCCCAGTTCCTGGCTGGGGTTTTGCTCTGTTTAATATATGTTGCCTTTCAAATATATATATATATATATATATATATATATATATATATATATATATATATATATATATATATAGTGAGGTTCATTAGAGAACCATAATTAACCAATGAACCAAATAACCAATCTTTTTTTTCAACTTTTAGAACTTATTTTTTTATCAAAAAAAAAACCTAAAAATACAGAAATTCATAACTTTTTATCCTCTTTCCAATTATATCAAATTCGATAAAAAAAAATTCGTCAAATTCACAATGTGAATATTTGAATATTCACAATGTGAAACTAAATTCACACGGTGAATCCGAAAAATATATTTTATATTCACAATGTTAAGTTATGAATTTATAAATTTTTAGTTTTTTTTTTCGATAAAGAATAAGCTCTGGAACTTGAAAAAAAATTTGTTTCCTTGGAGAACCAATAATATATATATATATATATATATATATATATATATATATATATATATATATATATATATATATATATATAGATGAACGTTCAATCGAGAACATTTCTTATTGCGAGAACATTTGAAAACAAATTTGGACCATACAATTTTTTTAATTAAAATTATAAAATAATATTCATAAATCAAAAAATAGTTACAAACAATTAAAAAATCTACTAACCAACACCACTTACCACCCAACCAACACCACCCACCACCACTACATACCACCCACCACCACCTTCACCACCCATCACCACCACCCGTCACCACCATCAACCACCACATACCACCCACCCACCATCACCACCCACCACCACCACCCGCCTCCATCACCACTCACCACCACCCGCTACCACCACCCCACCCATCACCCACCAAAACCACCACCCGCCACCACCATTACCACTTACCAGCAGCAAACCAACACCACAACCCACCATCACCACCCACCCCCATCACCCGTCACCACCACCCGCCACCACCACCCGCCACCACCACCAACTACCATTACCCATCACCACCACCTCCACCCACCACTTGCCACAACCATCACCACCCACCACCTACCACCACCCAACCACAACCACCCATCTCCGTCACCCGTCACCACCATTTATACCCACCACCTGCCAGCGCCACCAACCATCACTCACTATCCACAACTACCCACTACAACAGCCCACACCCACCAAAACCACCAAACACCACCATCACTACCACCCACCACCACCACCCCCACCCCTACCCATCACTATCACCACCACGCGCAACCACCACTCACCACCACCGTTACCACCTACGACCATCACCACCCACCACTTGCCACCACCACCATCACGATCGAACATCACCACACGCCACCACCACCTGCCACTACCACCCACCCACCAATACCTACCACCATTCTGTTGGATTTGGTGTCTAAGCCCATAACTATAATTGGGATGTACTTGACCCGATTGTAGTATGGTCCTTTTGGGTTGCCTTTACCAGTGCAATTTGATAGGATGGACTTTTGAGAGAAAAGGTATTTGTGATTTATTAATATATTATAAGTATAATATATTAATTGAGAAATCATATTATTTAATTAGTATTGATCAAGAATTAATTTGGAATTAATTTAGTGATCAAAAGAGACTAATTAAATATATGGGGACTGATTAAGTAAATCAATGATTCTTATAGTGTAGGCCAATGATCCATGGTTAATTAGGATGGGCTAAACCAATGTGATAGTCCATGGATAGTCAATGAAGGTTTAACCCATGGAACCTAAGTAATATGAAGGGTCATGGTGCATTAGGGTTTGCATAGATGAAACCCTAACATTTGTTACACTATAAAAGCAATCCCCTAGAGCCAAAATCGGTGATCCCAATCATTCTAAGAGAGTGATAATTGATTTTGAGCTAACTAGCCTATTTTCTCAAGTCTCCTCTTGCATTTGGTGTTTGTGACACATTAGAGGCATCACACTTGAGGTGCTAAAGCTTTATAAGGCCAAGAACTACAACTACATCAAGAGGTATTCATCTTACTATGAGTTTTGTATTGTATATCCTCTATTGTATGCTAGTTAGGATGTATGCTTTGGAAAATTGAAAATGCATGTATAATTAGAGAAAACATAGATCCAAAGCATCTAGGGTTGCATGTGCACCATAGGAGTGTTATAGTGCTTAAAACCCAACAGTGGTATCAGAGACTAGGATTGTTTTTTGTTATATTTGATGCTTGTTAATTTTCAAAGCTGAAAAAAAAACAAAATTCTGGCCTCTGACTGATGAACTCGTTGAGTCCATGAACTGACTCGACGAGTCCACTCAGTAAAAGGGCAACTCGACGAGTCCAGTTCATGTACTCGTCGAGTAGATGCTTCTGGTTGTAGAATTTCGAGTTTTTGGCCAGAATTGGTTTAGGATCATTATCACAAATTGTTTTGTAATCATAAAAAATGTATTTTCTGATTTGGTAATGATGATCCTCATCCAATTTAAGGACAATTGTTAAATGCTAAGATAATACAATGATTATTTGTAATGTTTGATATGAATTGCCTTGCTTTATGAGTTTAGTTAGATCAATCATGAATTATATGATAATTTTGTTTGTTAAAATTGATCTAAATGGTTTTAATGAGTTCCATAACTTGCCCTCAAGTTTTGGAACATGAAAAGTCTCATCCATTAAAATGTAATTAAACTCATAAGTTATGGAAATGAAGAGTTTTGAAGAGATTCAAAACTTGTCCTCAAGTTTTGGAATTTGTAAAGTTTCACTAATGAAACATTTAATTCCAAACCTTAGAATTTTAAAAGTTTAAAATTCAACCCTTATACTATTATAATATTAAAAGTTTAATAATATATATATATATATATATATATATATATATATATATATATATATATATATATATATAAGACAAGCCAGTCTTACCGTTAGTAGGCCTCATCCACGAAGCCAGTTTATAAGGGGGGTATAAGGTTACTACCTATAAAATGGTAGTTTAATGGGTGTCCACTCTCACCCACCGTTTCCTTGACTGGTGGAGGGTCGTTAGTCGAACGGGTAGGATAGGACATTAATTCTCGTTAAAAGTATAATGATAATTATAAAGTAACTAAACTTTTATTAAATTCCCAATCTTAGTTAGTTTAGCAAAAATGTGAAAATGGTGCTATTCCATGAAATTGCACTTTGCACCTTGCTAAGTCGTTAGTGGAGCATGTGTGGTTAACCGGCACATTAGTATGGGACTGACAAGAGTGGAAAAGGGTAGCTTGATGTTAATCATAGATCAATGGAGTGTGTGTGGTTAATCGACACATTGATTAGGTGATCTGTAACATTGGGTGTACCAAGCTAATTTGCATGGTTATTCACACCTTGTTTGTGATCCTCGGCATCCCAGTCACAAACTTGAAAGGCATAATCGAGATTTAAACATGTCATTGAAAAGTTCAATGAATCTCAAAAGAATCTAGGAATTTCAATCCAATTAAAACTTAATAATCAATTTCGTTTTTCATGGTGGAAATTGGTAAATCGTCATTTACCTACCTTCAAATATTTTGCAATTGGATTACGGCATCCCTCTTCTGAATTGTAAAATATTGTGTTGGGTCCTAGCCTTAATATTTAATTTGGGTGTTATATTAAGGATTCTCATCTAATCTAAACTATGTTCTTTTTCTTTTCAGATGTCTATCCCAAACAATGCTTCAGGCTCCAACCCTTCTAGCTCATTCTCCCTCATGAATTTGGTTGGGATAACTATCTTCGATGGGTCAAACTTTAACGATTGGATAAGAAACATTCGTATGGCCCTTCGCTATGAGGACAAAGAATATGTCCTCAATAAAGAGCTGAGGGAGATTGATGAACAAACTGCTACTCCCGAACAAATCGAGGAATACAGGGTTCATGAGAGGGACGAAACAAAGGTGTCGTGCATTATGATTGCTACCATGACTGCTGAGCTTCAAAAGTCCTATGAGGACTTCTGGCCCTTCGAAATGCACCAAGATTTGATGGAAAGGTACCATCAAAGTGCTCGGAAGGAAAAGTATGAGATCATTGCCTCCATGATCACAACCAAAATGAAGGATGGAGAGTCCATCACGGCCCACTTGCAAAAGATGCAAAGATATGCGGATCGCTTGCTGAAGTTGAATGTGAACTTCGATGAAGAGTTGGCCATTGACATCATCCTACATTCATTGCCTTCTTGTTATGATCAGTTCCTTATGACCTATCATATGAACAAGGAGGAGGTCACTCTTAGCAAGCTTCAAGGCCTTCTAAGAACTGCAGAAAGCAACTTGAAAGGCAAGTTGGTTGTACCTACTCCTACTACTACTGCCCCTGTTCTGGCAATTGGACATGGGAAAGGGAAGAAGAGGAAGGCTCCTTCTAAGAGCCGCAAGGGAAAGTCTCTTGATGGATCCTCTTCCAGTGGGACCAAAGTTGGTTCTGCCAATCCCTCTACCAATCCAAAGGATGCAAAGTGCTTCCATTGTCATGAGAAATGGCACTGGAAACGAAGCTGCCCCAAATACTTGTAGGACGTTAAGGATGGAAAGAGAAAGCCCACCTTCACAGGTATTTACACTATTCTGTCTAATAACTCATCACATGCTAATTCTTGGGTCCTTGATACAGGTTGTGGTACTCACATTTGTTCTGATATGCAGGGACTAAAAGGAAGTAGGGATGTGGAGCACGAGAAGATAAACTTAATCATGGGGAATAGGAAAATGTCACCTGTGACCAAGATTGGAGTTTACTCTTTATTGCTTAGTAGTGGGTTAAATTTAGATTTGAATAATTGTTGTTACTCGTCAGATATGACGAGAAATATTATTTCCTTTCATAGTTTGTATAAACAAGGTTTTACCTTTTCTTTTAATAATGAAAGTGGTGGTATTAATGCTTATTATAATGGTGTATTTTATTTTGAAGCATTACCTTGTAATGGTATATATGAAACTGTGATGGTTGTAGATAACCTAGGAAATAATGTGTTGAATATTGATTCGTCCAATGTTTTGGACAAGGCATGCTTGTGGCATTGTCGTCTTGGACATGTCAACAAGAAGCGCATAGCCCAACTCCAAAAGGAAGGAGTCTTAGAGTCATTCGACTTGAAATCGAATGACACTTGCGAATCTTGTTTGCTTGGGAAGATGACCAAGTCACCCTTCATTGGTACTTGTGAAAGGGGTGAGGGTTTGTTGGATCTCATACACAGATGTGTGTTGACCCTTGACCGTTTGTATCAAACACTAACGTTTTGCCTAAACGTTCCTCCTTTCAGTCATTTTTCTCTAAAGCTTCCTCTTGAGCTTTCTTTATACTTTCCACAATTGTCGAGACAACTTCAATTCTCAACGCTCTTGGCCTTTTCTTTTCAAGATTTACCTTCCGACTGAGAGCATCATCAACAACATTTGCTTTACCAGGGTGGTAAAGTATCTCACAGTCGTAGTCCTTGAGTAATTCTTGCCAGCGCCGTTGCCTCATGTTCAATTCCTTCTGATTAAAGAGATATTGAAGACTCTTATGATCAGTGAAAAGTTTGCATTTAGTACCATAAAGATAGTGCCTCCATATCTTTAAGGCGAATACTACTGCTGCCAACTCCAGATCATGAGTGGGGTAGTTCTTTTCATGCTCTTTCAATTGCCTCGATGCATACGCTATCACTTTATCCCTTTGGGTCAGAACACAACCTAACCCAACTCCAGAGGCATCACTATAAACTGCGAAGTCATCAACTCCTTCAGGTAACGAAAGAATCAGTGCTTCACACAATCTCTTATTTAACTTCTCAAAGGCTTCCTTATGCTTCTCATTCCAAGTATAAGTAGCTCCTTTGTGGGTCAAAGCTGTTAATGGAGTCGCGATCGAAGAAAAGCCTTGGATAAATCTGTGATAATATCCGGCTAATCCTAAAAAGCTTCGAATCTCCGTAGGACTTTTTGGTTGTTCCCACTTCATCACAGCTTCAATCTTTGCTGGGTCAACCATTATTCCTTCTTGGTTAACCACATGACCTAAAAATTGGACTTCTTGAATCCAAAATTCACATTTGGAGAACTTTACATACAACTTCTCTTTTTTCAGAACTTCTAACACTTCACGCAGATGCTTGTCATGCTCCTGCTTGCTTTTTGAATAAATCAAGATATCATCTATGAATACTATCACAGATTTATCAAGGTATGGTTTACAAACCCTGTTCATCAAATCCATGAAAGCTGCTGGAGCATTGGTTAGTCCGAACGACATAACCAAAAATTCATAGTGTCCATATTTTGTTCTGAACGCAGTCTTTTCGATATCCTGTTCTCTCACCTTTAGTTGATGATATCCTGACCTAAGATCGATCTTCGAAAAATAGCTCGAACCTTGCAACTGATCGAACAGGTCATCGATCCTCGGGAACGGATACTTGTTCTTTATTGTCGCTTTATTCAGATCTCTGTAATCGATGCACATTCTCATGCTCCCGTCTTTCTTCTTTACAAATAATACCGGGGCTCCCCAGGGTGATGAACTAGGTCGAATAAAACCTTTGTCTAATAATTCCTGAAGTTGTGTCATAAGTTCTTTCATCTCTGTTGGTGCTAATCGATACAGTGCTTTTGCTATCGGTGTCGTTCCTGGTAACAAGTCGATACGAAATTCTACTTGTCGATCAGGGGGCAATCCGGGAAGATCTTCGGGAAAGACTTCCAGATAATCACACACCATCGGAATATTCTGCACCTCCTTCTTTTCCTTCTTAGCATCGATCACGAACGCTAGATATGATGTACATCCCTTGACCAAACACTTTCTGACTTTCATTAGGGAAATGATTCTAGAGTTTACTCTGCGTTTGTCTCCATACACCATAAACGACTCTTTCCCTGGCGGGTTTACTTTTACTATCTTCTTCCTACAAAATTTTCGGCATCATTGGCGCTAAGCCAATCCATTCCTAAAACTATGTGGAAACCATTTAACTCGATATGTAATAATTCCTCGTGGAACTTATTCCCATTCAAGTCAATGAGGATGTTTTTCATACGATGGCTAACAGGTACAAACTTGCCACTAGCAATCTCGACTAATAAAGCATTAACTAGTCTATCAACAGGCAAAGCTAGTTTTCTACCAAATTCGTGTGAAATAAAGGAGTAATTGGCTCCAGAATCAAACAAAATTTGGGCAGGAAATTCGTTTAAGAGAAAAGTACCTGAAGCGACATCGGCTTCTTCTTTCGCAGCTTCAAGTGTCATCTGAAAGGCTCTCGCCTTCGGCTTTGGTGGAAGATTGGGTTTTGCTGCGTCCTTCTTCTTCGGGAAATCCCTCAAAATATGTCCTTCTTCATGGCACCCAAAATAGATGTTCTTATTGAAGGTGCATTCATTGGCATAATGCCTTGGCTTTCCACATTTGTAACAAGTGAGTTCCACGCTGCATTTCCCAGCATGTTTCTTCTTACACTTGTCACACCACTTGGCTGCGGCTCCTCCTCCGAATTTTCTCGAACCAGTCTTCGAGAAATTGTTCTTTATATTGGAACCTGAAGTACCTTCAAACGTTCTCTTTTCGCCAACTTCAACCTTGTTGGCGGCTCTCCCCTTAATCATATCTTTAACAGACTTCGCAGCCCAGACAATTGCCTCCAAAGTAAGTGCCTGACGTACTGGCACCGCGTACTCCCATGGAAGTCCCTTTGCGTATCTGTCAATTTTTGTCAGCTCATCTGGGACAATACGCAAAGCAAACTCCATTTTGTCTATGAAGCTATTTGTGTATTCATCAACGGTCATACTCCCCTTCTTCAACGTTAGAAATTGGTTTTCTAGCTCAAGCACATTTTGGGCCGAGCAGTACTTGAGCTTAAAGTGCACCAAGAACTCTGCCCAAGTCAGTTGCAGTGGCTCGTTAGGGCTTAGGGTTTTCCCCAGAGTGTTCCACCAACGAGCAGCACTACCCCTGAACTGACGTACTACAAATGTGGTTTGTAACTTGCCTTGGCAACCACAAGTCATGAAAGCCAATTCTATTTCCGAGATCCAATCCATTACTCCGACGGGATCTTCTTTTCCAGTGAAGGTCGATGGATTGCAAGTCATAAAGTCCTTATACTTGCACCCATTTCTCTCCACTCTATCCTCGTGGTTATTTCTCCCAACCACAAGCAGTTCACTATGACCAACCGATCTACTGTTGTTTCCTTCTTCAGATCGATCGTCATTTAATTCACGTTGTTCAACAGGAACTGAAGGTTCATCCCTGTTGTGCATCAACATTTGCCTCAATTCCTCCCTTTGTTCAACCATCATGGTCTGAATCATAGTTCGTACTCCAGCCATGGTGATGGGTTCCGGTGCAGCTCCTACTATAGGCACCTGTTCCACCACTTGGGGTTGAGGTTGTTGGTTTCTGTTTGCATTTCCCGCTCCACTTCGAGTTCTTGCCATTATAATCTATATACCGAATAAGGCGAATTTAGGTCTTTATCCTTGATAGATATTTCAATTCCCTTATCACTCTGAAATGTTTACATGTTAGTTCTAATATCGTAATCGTACGCTTAGAATCCTACACACATAAGGTTTCCAGATCCGGTCGGCAACAGACCACATATCCGAACAAATAATGGCATATATGGCAAACATATAACATTTAGCACATAAAAGCATTTTAGGCATCTTTCCTAAAATAAACTAGTGCTCGTATCTAAAATATGGTAGACACTCATCTCACAATCATCACTTAGCATTCTAAGTTCAAGTCTATAAATCCTACAATTTCTTAGTTCGCTTAAACTAATGCTCTGATACCAACTGTGACATCCCCTAATTTCTCGGCCAGAAAAGACCGATTTAATTTATGCTTTTTAAAATAAAGTCAGAGAAATCCTTTTAAAAGATGTTGCGGAATTGGTCCCCAAAACAAAACATGATAAAAGTTTATCAAAACCTTTGTTTAAGAAATATATAATTTCATTTCATATCAAAACCTCGGGATGTCATGTTCCGATACAGATCAAAAGCATAAACAAGACATTATAAGCCTTACAACAATTATTTACGACTACTGGCCTATAATCCAAAAATCTCTCATCATCCTCCGACTATGCTCGGGGTCCACTACCTGTAATAATAAAAAGCTGAGTGGGTCAGGCTTGGGAGCCTGGTGAGCATATAGGGTTTTCAACCCACAATAATAATAAACTTATTAAATTCACCAATCAACAATAACCCTGATTACCCATTCCCGTTGTCCTCACTTTACGTCCCTAAACACCTAACACAAGGGACCTAGCCTAAGGAATATCATCGGGATGGACACTACTGCTAAGGGGAGTCCTCAACCATACATGTCCTAAAGGCAACCATGAGGGGGATGGAGTACGCCAATGAACATATAGTTCACCAACACCTACAAGTTGCGAACCTGCTAGTGTTCCACTGGACTGTCTAGAAAGGTCCGTGGTCGTCATCTAAACTCCGCTAGACGACAACAACAACAACAACATCGAGGCCTCTCATCATTTTAACACCCATCGACTATTTTGTCTACCCATGTTTTACCTATCATATTTGTAGATAAAATATATATACAGTTTAAAACTTGTATAAAACATCTATTCAACAGTCACCTCAAATAAACAATTAATATAATTACACATAGCACGTATTTTAAGGTAAATACTTCATATATATGTGTAAGGTGAAAGTAACTACACACTCACTTGATTTAATGATAATCGGGCAGCACTTCGTTTCCTAAAACGATCGTTTCTAATAAAACCGAGAGTTTTATTGAGAAACCGGGCTCTGCGAGGGTCGGGCTTCAAAACCGAAAAAATAAATTTCTCGGGCTTCTCGGGCACTTCAGGACATGTTTCGGGTGTTTGGTATGATACCGGGGCTTTGGGGGAAGTTGGGATGAAAGAAATATTGAAAGAGGGGTTAAAAATGACAAGTTTCCAAATTATCCCCGGGAGGTCTCGCACCCTTCTATTTATAGGGGCGAGGCTTCTGATCGGATGGCTGAGAAGCTACCAGGTGGCAGCAGATCCGAAGAGGAGGCACATGGGTCGCACGTGCGAGGGTCCTGCTGCTGATCTCTGATTGGACCGAAGTCTAGATCCGAGGTTCGGATCCGAAGCAAGAGGGAAGGGAGACAGGTGGTGCGAAGGTCGGACACGTGGCAGGTGGTGCGAGGCTCGGACGACGTTGCACATGCGTCACTCCTCGGATACGCAACGACTTCGGATGACTCAGCAATTTCGGACATGTGGCACGCATGCAGCGAAGGTGACCTGGCCGAAGTCCACCATGCGAAATTTCTCGGATTTGGCATTTTTTTCTCGATTTTTGTTCAAAAACTTCTAAAATCCATAACTTTCGCACACGGGCTCCGTTTTTGACGTTCTTTATATGAACGCGTAGGTAAAATTACGCTCTACAACTTTCATTTAGACTTCGTCGGTTAATTTTGACTTTAATTTTTATATTATTATTTTTAACAGACCGAGACAGGAAATCCGTTAAAAATTCATAACTTCTTCATCCGACGTCCGTTTTCGTCTGTCTTTTTACCGTTGTACTACTATTGATGAGACCTACGATTCTTGTTTAGGTTGTATCGGCTAAAAATCACTCGATCTAAAATTCGAGTTTTTAGCTGTCTACTGCTAAGCTGAAATTTCGAAAAATCATAACTTCCTCATACGAAGTCAGATTTGGGCGTTCTTTTTATACATACTCTCGGTTTTACGAACACTACGACTTTCGTTTAGATCACCAAGGCTAAAAAGTAGTTTATCAAAAACTCACTTTTTACGTCATTCGGCACCGTGCCGGTTTTGTCGTGAAACTTCGACAGGTCATTAGTTCTTCGTTATAACTCGGATTTCGGTATTCTTTATATATCTGTAATCCTTGTCATGACCACTACAACTTGCTTAATAGCTATCAGCTTTATCTAATATTTATTTTTCGACGCTCATTTTTATTCTTAATTAATTGAACCCTAATAATTAAGCATAAAACACATACTTTTCACATAATATTCACATAATTCCTTTTCATTTCTTCAAAATGAGTTACAAATGTTAACCTAGACTATCACATCAATATTAATGCCTAGTCTAGAAACACGAGCGTTACAAGAAACCTTTGAAAAGTTCAAATAGTTTAAGCAAGAAGTGGAGAACCAATTGGGCAGGAAGATAAAGATGTTGCGATCCGATCGAGGAGGAGAGTATCTTAGTATCGAGTTCCTAAACTATCTTAAGGAATGTGGAATTGTTTCACAGTTGATGCCACCTAGGACACTGCAGTTGAATGGTGTGGCTGAGAGGCGCAATCGGACCTTGTTGGACATGGTTCGTTCCATGATGAGTAAAGCTTCGCTACCTATCTCATTCTGGGGGTATGCCTTAGAGACTGCCGCCCATATCCTTAATCTAGTCCCTACTAAGAAGGTTGCCAAAACACCTCACGATATGTGGAAAGGGAAGTTCCCTCGTTAGATCACATCAAGGTTTGGGGTTGCGAGGCTTTCGTAAGACGAGAGACTCATGACAAGATCGAACCTCGTAGTGAGCGATGTATTTTCATCGGCTACCCACAAAAATCCTTTGGATATCTCTTCTACAAACCGAGTGAAAATGCTGTCTTCGTTGCGAGGAGATGAGTTTTCCGAGAGAGAGAACTCATATGCCAAGAGGTCAGTGGGAGGCAAATTGACCTTGAAGAGCTTCAAGAGTTAAGTGATGAAGGAACCTCAATCACTGGCACTCAACCCGAGGAGGAAACTCATGTTGAACCTATTGATGAATCATTACCTCTTCAACGTTCCTCTCAAGTTAGGATGGCACCTGAGTTTTATGACTTTCATATTACTACTGAAGGTGATACGTTTATCAGTGATAGCACACTGGTAAATTTGGATGAACCATCTAACTACAAGGAAGCCATGGCAGGCCCCGAGTCTGCTAAATGGAAAGAGGCAATAGACAGCGAGATTCAGTCCATGTATGACAATCAAGTTTGGAACTTGGTTGACAATGTACCAGGTCGCAAGATAGTCGGGTGCAAATGGATTTTCAAGAAGAAGACCGACATGGATGGGAAAGTACACACATATAAAGCGCGAATGGTTGTTAAGGGCTTTACTCAAACTCAGGGAGTTGATATGATGAGACCTTCTCACCAGTAGAGAAGATTAAATCTATAAGGGTTATGCTAGACATAGCTGCATTTCATGATTATGAAATATGGCAAATGGATGTCAAAACCGCTTTCCTTAATGGGAAGTTGACTGAAGATGTTTACATGAGTCAGCCAGAGGGTTTTGTCAATGCAAAGTAACCTAATAGAGTGTGTAAGCTCTAGAAATCCATCTATGGATTGAAACAAGCATCTCGCAGATGGAATCTTTGTTTTGATGAGAAAGTCAAAGAGTTTGGATTTTCGAGAAGCTAGGATGAGTCGTGTGTATATGTCAAAGCTAGTGGGAGTATAGTAAGCTTTCTGGTGTTGTATGTGGATGACATACTACTGATAGGAAACAACATCCCAACCTTACAGGAGGCTAAATACTGTCTTGGGAAGTGTTTCTCTATGAAGAACCTTGGACAAGCTGCCTATATTCTAGGGATAAGGATAATAAGAAACAGGAGTAAAAGACTAATAAGGCTTAGTCAAAGTACCTACTTGGACAAGGTGTTGAAGTGTTTCAGCATGGAGAACTCCAAGAAAGGTGACTTACCTATCCAAAGCAATAGCAAACTGAGTAAGACACAGACTTTGAGTACAGAGGCTGAGATAGCAGAGATGATTCGAGTACCATATGCTTCCACGGTTGGCTCGATCATGTATGCTATGACTTGTACTCGCCCTGATGTGGCCTCTGCTTTGAGCATGGTCATCAAAGAAAATTCTTAAGTACCTTCGGAGGACTAAGGACTGGGTCCTTACCCTCGATGGGAGTGATTACTTGAGAGTGACAGTGTATTGTGACGCCGGTTTTCAGACCGACAAAGATAATTTGCGCTCTCAGTCGGGCTGGGTGTTTACCCTAAATGGAGGAGCAGTAACATGGAAGAGTTCCAAGCAGGAGACTGTAGCTGATTCAAAGTGTGAATCAGAGTACATAGCCGCGAGCGAAGTATCGAAAGAGGCGATATGGTTGAATAACTTCATCGGAGACCTTGGAGTTGTACCATCCATAAAGGAGCCTGTGGAAATTTTCTGCGATAATGAAGGGGCGGTTGCCTTAACCAAGGAACCGAGAGATCATGGTAGATCCAGGCATATCGACAGAAAGCACCACTTCATAATACATCAAGTAGAAGAAGGACACCTCGTTGTGAAGAGGTCGGAGGACAACCCAGCAGATCCCCTCACGAAGGGACTGAGTAGGGTTAGGCAGTTGCAGCATGCAAGGGGCATGGGGCTAACGAACGATATTAGTTTTAGAGATTAGATAAATGTTTAGAAACTTGTAATAGCTAAATTGTAATTGACATTTGATGATTGAATAAAAGGAGTTTTATTTATAAGTAAAGTTACTGTCTTGTGTCAATTATTTACTATTGTTTCACTTTTGCATGTTTTGACTTCCAGAATAATAAGATTATTCAAACTGTCCACGGTCGATCATACTTTGGAAGTAGGTTATGAGGTTAGACTGTCATGAATCTGGCTTGTAGATTGTCTAAGGTGTTAGACATAACAAAAGTATGCTACAATGTTCATGAGTGCTCCTGAAATAAGATTTGAGTATTTGATTAAACCCACGCTCACCTGAATCACTTCATGGAATTTATCACGAGTGATTGTGAGACGATAATATCGTATAGTCTTCAAACCAATATATATGAGTTGTTGACTACGATTTGGTTGTGAATTGATGATACGAAAACGCATCAGTAACTTGATGTTATAAAATGTATCGTTGTGCGTGATTTAATAAGTAGTTAGTACAGGCATATAATGTCGAAGTTTATCTGTTCCTTTTATCCTATGAGGATTAAAAGCGATATCTTGGGCTCCTCGATGATTTTGTTTTGACTTATGTGTCGGGCCCGGTCAGAACTAAATTGATGTGTTCAATTATGTCCTATGTCAGATAAATCGGAAATCGGGAAACAAATTGCAGGACAATAAGTATGACTATGTTCCATGCATTTTTCCGCATGATATCTTGAGAACAGAGGAATATATGATCCCTTATCTAAAGGACGCATCACTGACTAGGTCAGAGTTCGACATCGGCTTTGGAAAGCTACGATTGCTAATCGGATCCTGAAGTTACATTGGCAGTTATAGTTATTAGACTTATCCAAGTGGGAGACTGTTGGATTTGGTGTCTAAGCCCATAACTATAACTGGGATGTACTTGACCCGATTGTAGCATGGTCCTTTTGGGTTTCCTTCACCAGTGCAATTTGATAGGATGGAGTTTTGAGAGAAAGGGTATTTGTGATTTATTAATATATTCTAAGTATAATATATTAATTGAGAAATCATATTATTTAATTAGTATTGATCAAGAATTAATTTGGAATTAATTTAGTGATCAAAAGAGACTATATAAATATACGGGGACTATTAAGTAAATCAATGATTCTTATAGTGTGGGCCAATGATCCATGGTTAATTAGGATGGGCTAAACCAATGTGCTAGTCCATGGATAGTCCATGAAGGCTTAACCCATGGAGCCTAAGTAATATGAAGGGTCATGGTGCATTAGGGTTTGCATGGATGAAACCCTAGCATTTGTTACACTATAAAAGCAATCCCCTAGAGACAAAATCGGTTACCCCAATCATTCTAAGAGAGCGATGATTGATTTTGAGCTAACTAGCCTATTCTCTCAAGTCTCCTCTTGTATTTGGTGTTTGTGACACATTAGAGGCATCACACTTGAGGTGCTAAAGCTTTCTAAGGACAAGAACTACAACTACATCAAGAGGTATTCATCTTACTATGAGTTTTGTTTTGTATATCCTCTATTGTATGCTAGTTAGGATGTATGCTTTGGAAAATTGAAAATGCATGTATAATTAGAGAAAACATAGATCCAAAGCATCTAGGGTTGCATGTGCACCATAGGAGTGTTATAGTGCTTAAAACCCAACACATTCACCATTACCACCCACCACCAACCATCACCGCCACCCAACATCCACCAATACGACCACCCACCACCATTACCACCACCCATCCCGCCAACCACCACCCAACACCACCACCACTCACCACCTATACAATCACCACTCGCCACTTACTACCACAAACTACCATCACTACCATCAAACATCACCACATGCCACCACCACTCGTCACTACCCACCCACCAGCACCACTACAACTCACCAACCACTACCACCCACCACCACCCACTATCCTTCATCGCCCACAACCACAACCCATCACAACCTACATACACACCACCACCACACCTCATCACCACTTATCGTCACCACGCCCTTGCGACACACGATTTATATAAATCATATATGATTAGACACATGTAGTCACATGTGATTAAATGTATTTCATCACATATGATTAATGTTGAAATAGAAGAATTATTGAATCGAGAACGCGATAATGAATTTTGACCATATACATCATATGTTATTTGATACATATAATCACATGTGATTGTATGTATTTAATTAGATATGATTTATGTGGACAATATTTATTTTCGCAGTTTCGATTCAATAATGGGTCTCGTGTATTTAATCAGATATGATTGTATGTATTTAATCACATATGATTTATGTGAATAAGATATGTTTTTACGTCCTTGATTCAATAGTTGTTCGAGTGTATATAATCACATGTGATTATATATCTAATCACATATGATTTATATAGACAATGATACATCTTTTCCAAATAATATCATATATGACTAGAAACATAACATCACATGTGATTAACTGTATTTAATCACATATGATTAAAGTGGACAAAGAACAATTATTGAATCGAGAACACGAAAATGAATATTCTCTACATAAATCATATGTGAGGTGATAAATATAATCATATGTGATTATATGTATTTAATTACATGTAATTAATAAATATAAATCATATGTGATTAAATACATATAATTACATGTGATTATATGTATCTAATCACATATTATTTATAAGCACATACGATTAAATACATATAATCACATGCGATTAAATCATTTGTGACATAAAAGGACATTTAAAAGAATATTATTTGTATAATTAATTAATGGGTATATAATCACATACGATTAAATTTGACAAAGAACAATTATTAATTCAAGAACGTGACAATGAATCTTCTCCACAAAAATCATATGTGATTGGATACATATAATCACATGTGAATATATACACGAGAACATTTATTGAATCGAGAAAGAGAGTATAACATTGTCCAAATAAATAATATGTGATTAGATACATATAATCACATGTGATTACATGTATTAATCACATGTGATTTATGTGTAAATAAATTCATTTTTGTGTTTTCGATTCAATAGTTGTTCTCGTGTATTAAATCATATGTGATTATATGTATCTAATCACATATAAGGATACATATAATTAAATGTGATTATTACATGAAAAAATTATTTAATTAAATGTGATTAGATACATATAATCACATGTGATTATATACACGAGAATGACTATTGAATGAAAAACGTGAAAACAAATATTTTCCAAATAAATCGTATATGATTAAAGACATATAGTCAAATATGATTAAACCCAAATGTGATTATATGTATTTAATCACATGTGATTTTAATGTTTTCGTTTTTTTCATATAAATCATGTGATTAAATACAAATAATCACATATGATTAAATGTATTTAATCACATATTATTAAAGTGGACAAAGAAAATTATTGAAACGAAAACGCGAAAATAAATTGTGTCCACTTAAATCATATGTGATTTGATACATATAATCACATGTGATTATATGTATCTAATTACATATGATTTATTTGGAAAAGATTTGTTTTCGCATTCTCGGTTCAATAATTTTTTCATGTAATTAATAACATATGACAACATTTTTTTTTCGCGATTTGTATTTTGTATATGTTCTCGTGTATTTAATTACACATGACTATGTTTATTTAATCACATGTGATTTATATTGATAAAAAAAATTTTGTTTTCTCTTTTCAATACTTGTTCACGTGTATTTTAATCACAATTGGTTATATGTCTTTAAAAAATTTATATTTATATGATATATCTTTTATAAATATAGAGTGTTTCAAAAACGTTGTTTTATATTGATAAATGTGACAACCGTCAATTTCTGGTCAAGTCAAAGTTAACAAGTCAAACCGATAAACTCAATTAGTTCTTGTATGATAGGGTTTATTCCATATTTACTAATGTACAACTCTCCATATTAATACAATGTATCACTCGGAAGTTTCATGTGTTCAGAAATTCTAAACTCTAACCAGGGTGAGTGATGTAACAACTCTATAAAGCACTATTATGTACCCTTCGGGGGCTTAAGACACTCAGGCATAATGGGGTTTACAAACCTTGCATTACGGGGCCAAACACTAACCAAGGTCACAAACAAAGTCTCTCTCAGTCTCTCCCACTTTATCTCAAATCTCTCCCAAATATCTATTTGTATCTCAAATCTCTCCCAAATATCTCTCTCTATCTCAAATCTCTCCCAAATATCTCTCTCTATCTCAAATATCTCTCAAATGTCTCTTTGTATCTTAAATCTCTCCCAAATCTCTCCCAAATCTCTCTCAGATCTCTCTCAACTTTTATAAACATCCGAACTATCCCAATCCCCTTCCTTTGTTGAAAACAGCTCAAAAGCAAAGGAGAAAACCCAAAAGGACCCTCTTGGTCCGGAACTCTCTTGATCCGGAATACCTTCTCAAGAACCGTACAAATTCGCTCTATGTTGGGGTACAAAGTTATTCATGATTGACTTTGTAATTGTTTGACTTTTGTAAAATCCACTTGCATGTGGTGCATTAGCCTTTTGACCCATGAGAGATAGAGAGTGAGAGAGAGACATGTAAACACCTCTATAAATAGTGGGTTCATACCACTTGTAGTGGTGTGCTTGAGAGATGTAAAAGTGAGTGTGTAAGTGTGTGTTATTTATGTAGTCTAGATCTAGATCCTTTTTGTGTAACACCATATACAATCAATACATCTCTTGAACACCCAAATCACCATGTTCATTGTGCAAACTTTAATTCCACATGCCAAACCATGTTCTTATGTCACTACAATTGGTATCAGAGCGGGTCTTCAAGATCAAGGTGATTTTTGAAGAACGATTCTCGGTTTGGCAAACTTTTGTCGCAATTTGAACAGTTTTGGTGAGTCTCTCTCTATGATCTCTCTTAATTTCATTGAATTCGTGCATTACGTTCTTGATTTTTGATCGTTTTGATTCATTGGATCTAATTTGTTTCAATTCTCTTTGTTTGATCCAATTAATTTTTTTTAGATCAAGCCAAAATTCTTTGTGATTCAATCATTCTCTTGATTTAGACTAAAACTCATTTTCTTTCCAAATCTCGAAATCTACTGTTCACAATGATCTAGAGCACAGAATTTTCATTTGTTTAGATCGAGCCTAAATTTAATCAAAATCTGTTTCAAAAGCCCAATTTTTGTTATTCGACAATGTTCATCTCCAACTATGAGCCCAAAATAAATGTTCAAATTCATTCATCATATTTGAGTTAAAAGTCCAGTTGATTTTTTTTAAAGATCCGATAGTGTGTTGTTGAAGCCCAAAAATCGTTGAGTTGAAATCTGATACGAACCTTTTTATTCGTTCTTCCAAACACGCTTAAAGAGCTTGTTCTTTCAATTGTTCTTGAATGTTCATACAAACGTGATTTTATCTTGTCTTTCTTAGCAATCCTTGCTTGTAGAATGTGTTTTGTGAATCGATTTTATTTGGTTTGTACCAACATAAAGTCGATTATGATCAAAATGTCGATAATTGATTCTATTGAAAAGTCAATCTTAAAGTCAACATTCATGTTCTTGATCAATTGAACACGAAATTGAAAGTTGAACTGGATTTGGAGATTGGATATTGAAATCGATATTGAATGATGATCTGATTTCGAAGTCAGAGACTCTATTGATTTTGAAAATAATAAATCGATTTTGAACAGTAAAAGCGAAGAACTGTGATCAATTAGCGAAGGATTGGTCACGGATTGGAATTGTTATTGAAAGGGTTTGTTAATGGTTGATTCAATGTCGATGATTTCTGTATATGAAGAAAGTTTGGATTTAAATAGGTTCGATAGTTGAATTGATTGAAGTGCTCAACAGTTGTCAAAACTCATGTTCTTGCCTATGTGGAAACGAAAAAGCTTGAGTTTTTGAATCGAATGGTTTTTGAGTTTTGTTGGTTGATTGGAAACGAACTGGAAACGAATTGGAGTTTTTGATAAGTTGAAATCTTTGAATGATGTATTGGGATGTTGCCTGGAGTCGAAGTTAAAATTGGATTCGGTTATGTTCAAATCAAAATCGATTTTGATGTATTGTGTCGATTTCAAATGGAACGAACAGATAATGGTGTGACGGGTCTCATGTGCGAAGGATCGATGTTCGAAGAATTGAAATTTGGAGTCATTGATATCGACTTTTTGCAAAAGAATTTGTTAACGAAGATTTCCAGTGTAGTCAATGATTTGGGAAGATATGGAATAACGAAGGGTTACTGTTCACTAGGTAAGGCTTCGTATGCTTCGTATGCTGTGAATTTTTTCGTTTGATTGGAGAAGATGAATACGAAGGGTGGACAAGATTTCATACGAAGGGTTGAAATTTCGTGTGTTTTGAATAAGAGTGCAAATGTTAAGAAAATGGCCCCTGAAATTTTGATTGTTTGGCACCTTTTCAAAACCCTTCGTTTAAATGATTAAGCTTCGTATGAAATGGCAAAGTTTCAAATTTGACCCCTGAACCTTCGAATTTTTGACACTTCGAAAATTAAAGCAAGTTTCGAATGTTTTACACTTTTCACCCAAATTCGAAAATTTTTTGGAGCTTCGTATATTTTGGGGATTCTTTCGTATGATTTGAGCACAAAGGGCAGAATTTTCGAAAATGGTCCCTAAGGTTTCGAATTTTTGGCAGTTTGCACCCAAATTCGAAAAATGACTGTTTTTGTTGAAAATTGAAGAAAGTGCATTTCAGGCCCTTGCAGTTTGTGCAAATTGAGGCTTTTTACCCAGATTTGAAAAAGGGGGAGAGTTTTGCATATTTTACTGTTTTGGGCGCACCGAGTCACTGCAGAATTTTGAAATTGACAATTTCTACCTATTTTTGAGAAATTTTGTCAAAGGCGATCCGTGAACGAAGCTAAAAATTGAATATTTTCTGGGTTTTCCGGATTAAAGCACAAAGTTTATGCCACATGTTAAGGGGGAGTTTTGACACGAAAAATTCCGAATAGAGCACGTTCTTTTTCCTTGGGAGTTTTATAATCAAATTTCGATTATAAAAAGGGGGAGAAGTTTTATATGGAAATTCGAACTTGAATTTTTCATATTACGCGGATTTGAAGACCGAAGTGATCTTGAAGTTTTGAAGCTTACGAAATGATGCAATTGGAAGTTCGGAAATGATTTATTTTCGAAATGGGTTTGGTTTTATTGAAGATTTTTGGGATGTGTTTTTATGCGCAACTTTTGGGTGATTATTTGGAGTTAATCATTCGTTGCTGCTCGGTTTGTATGGTTTCACATCCTAGAGCCCAAATTGAAGAATCATGGAAGAATTGAAGATTGAAGTTCGTTTCGACATGTGTCACGCTTGAGGCTCGGGTCACGTAGTTGCTCGATTTTGCAAGATTTGAAGTGGGTAATTCATTCTTAACTTTGAGGGGGAGAATGTTGGGGTACAAAGTTATTCATGATTGACTTTGTAATTGTTTGACTTTTGTATAACCCACTTGCATGTGGTGCATTAGCCTTTTGACCCATGAGAGATAGAGAGTGAGAGAGAGACATGTAAACACCTCTATAAATAGTGGGTTCATACCACTTGTAGAGGTGTGCTTGAGAGATGTAAAAGTGAGTGTGTAAGTGTGTGTTATTTATGTAGTCTAGATCTAGATACTTTTTGTGTAACACAATATACAATCAATACATCTCTTGAACACCCAAATCACCATGTTCATTGTGCAAACTTTAATTCCGCATGCCAAACCATGTTCTTATGTCACTACACTCTAGACACCTTTTGCTTCGGACCTTCTGATTGATTTCGGAATACCCTCTCGTCCAGACAATCTCGTTTCGGAGCCTTCGGATTTACTTCGGAACCTCGCATGCTTCGGAAGGTCTCGCATCGCGCCGGAAGGACCAGCCACCGAATCATCTCACATCGGACTCCTTCGCATCTCGGAAGAAGGCACTCCGGAACCGAACCCTCTTGGAAGCACCAACCACTCCGGAAACTATTGATTTGGCTCCGGAAACTCGTTGACCACCTCGGAACCCTTACAAATCCAAACCTCACTCCAGATTTTTAACCATTCCAGATCTTTCTACAATTTTAGAAGTTTTTGGCGCCGAGCACTTCCTCAAACTTGCATTTCCCATGACATGAACCCTCTAAACTCCTACTTTATGCCAAACTTGAAGAGTTGTATCACAATTTTCTTGGCAAGAAGTGCTCTTGAGTTTTCCTCCAATCTTGGTAAGTTCCTTCATTCAGCTTCTAAATACTCTACATTTCTTCATACAAATCATGGATTATTTACACAAATATCGACATATTTGTTCTTAGGATCTTCAAACCTTCAAGCATCTTTCAAGTGTTTGACTTGAAACTTCTTTTCCTCAACCTTCCACCCCAGGAAATCACTCAAGGTGACTTCATACCCCATTCTTTTCATGTTTTCTTCAAGTTTTGAGGGGGAGAATACAAGTTACAACACCAAAACCTATTCTAACTTATCCAACAGCTTTCAACAGAAAAGTTATGGTCCATTCATGAACTGTTTTGACCATCTTAAACATAATATTTTTTAAAACCGTTTGATATGAAAATAGTTCATGTTTATACCTTTCAAATGACTACTTGCACACGTTCATACGATTTTTTGTACAATTTGTGGTGATTTTTACAAAACTGCCTATCATTTTAGAAATGATTTCGGACCAGTCTGTGAAGATGGACATTTTCACACTGGTTAGAGACCACTAAAAATCATAAAAAAAATTATGAACAAACTAGACACAATTTCTAAATTCTTGGAGTTTACGGATTCAGTTTTCGACTTACAGTGAATTTTCTATGAATTTTCAAAGAACTGTGACAGAATATTTAAAACTAGTAAAATAGTTTATAAGTTGATTAACACTTTGTAACATGTTGAGCAAAGTGTATAACAATAAATAGCCATATCTTGATTGTATTTCATGTTAGTTTACTTTCATGAAACCGAAATAGTCATTTATCATGAGGATTTTCATTCACTACAAACTTATATGATAAACTATAATAGGTATAGTTTATGGTACATTAACACTATGAACATACAAAGGAAGGTTACATTTACACTACAAAAAGGGTTTTCATTCACTCTACACGTAAAATTGTTAAATCAGGTTGTGAGGCACTACTTCATTGTACTCTTAGAGTACTGGTTAAAAATCATGTATTTATAATCAGAGTCTCTTATAGGGAGAGCGTGATACTTGTATATAGATCTATATTGGGATTGACAACCCACACCTAAGCTGCTTGCAACAGCTAGACCGGCAGGTCTGGGGTGACAAATGTCATAACATTCCGACGCCCGAAGAACGTCGTAACAGGTTGCTATGTCAATAGTATGATTATAATAACTCACATAGGGAAATAACGACACATATAGTTTACGGTAATTTCTACATTCAAAAAGGGTTTTATTTATTTAAAACTGCATACACTATTATAAATATGGAAAATACTTGTACATATCGGTCTTTGAGTATTAAGACTACAACTCATTTTATAAGGAAAATATTGGATTTTTTTGGAACATACACTACATTTACAAAGAAAGGTTTTCAACTCTACATAGAAAAGCTTATGCACTCACCAACTTAATCGTTGACACTCTTTCAAAATTTCTTGTATTCTCAGGTAATCACAAAAAACAGGTAACTACCATCTTTTGAGGATGGAACGCTACGGCGTCAGACAATCTCTTTTATTATTATAATATAATTGATTTTGAAACATGTAACTCACGAAACCATGCAACTTTTTCGATTATATTTATGATGGTTGTATTTGCTTTGATCACTATTATACTCGTTGTTATGATATTATACATGAAGTCCTCCACCTCTAGACGTTTCCGCCATCCTTGATCCGGGGGTGTGACAATAAAATATATTCTCACGAACTAATAAACTATCTAATCTATACAACTTTATTTGTCTTATTTATCTCTTAATATTTAAATAATTCCAACAATTAAATTTATTAATGGATTCAGAAAAATGATTTAACATCATCCAAATATTAGATATCAGGTGTATCAAATATTTTTTCATTGTGCGCCTCATTTGGATATATATATATATATATATATATATATATATATATATATATATATATATATATATATATATATATATATATCCACGACTATCTTGGATTTTATTATATAGATAATTGTTATTATAAAGTAAACTTTTTTTAAAAAAAAATTAGCCACTAAATTGCCATATGCTATCAACGTAACGGTTATTTTGAGTAGTAGCATTAGCCCAAAAACGTCCATTAGTTATCGCAATAGAAAGTTAACCTAACTGCAATATTTGAAAAGTCAAAATGGAGAGTTTAACCTTATTTCAATTCACACGCAAAAGCAGACATATGAATTCCATTTTATCAGTTGATTTCTTTTCCGACAACTTCATCTCTGAAAACCGCCTCCTCCGGCGAATATTTCTTATCTGTTTAAGATGGAGACTGAAATCCATGTTGCAGCACCAACATAATGGTATCGATTAACTAAACGCCGCCATTATATGAGTCAAATCTTCTTTCTTAGTTCAATCATTCAAAGTCTCTTACCTTCAAAGAGCCCAGATCTCATGTGCTTTCTCTTACATTTTTTGTTGTTTAGTAGATCCTACTCTTAACCACTCTGTCACGGAAATCGACTGGTGGCCACCTCTAGGCTCATACCCTGTAGTGAGATGGGAGGCAGCGAACTGCCACCGATGGTGGAGTCCGTGATTTGCTCCCTCATTTCTTTTATTCTCCTCTAAAACAGAGGGAGGCAGAGGAATATGACGATAAGTGAAGATGCGGTGTTCCGGTCGTTTCGGGGGTGTTTCAGCAGCTTTCCGTTCGTTTTGGCGGTGTTCCGGTCATTTCGGCGGTGTTTCGGCAGTTTTCCGGTCGTTCTGGCGGTGTTCCGGTCGTTCCGGCGGTGTTTCAACATCTTTTCGATCGTTCTGGCGGTTTTTCGGTCATTCTGGTGGTGTTTCGATCATTCCAGCAGTGTTCTGATCGTATTCTGACGAAGATCGGAGGCAGCATTGTTGTGGTTCCGACTATAGTGCGGTCGTTTCTGTGGTGGTTAGGTGTAGAGAAAAATAATATATATATATATATATATATATATATATATTAGGTGGGATGGGTGGGTATTAATGTAACGTGTCTTTTAATTGTTTTTTAATTTATATAATTATTGTTATATGATTCTAATTAAAATAAATGAGTGGTTGAAAATTGTTTTCAATTGTTCTCGATTTAAAAAATGTTCTCATATGAACATTAGTCTATATATATATATATATATATATATATATATATATATATATATAAACAAGTGCCAGAGCGAACTCAAATAATGAGAGAAAACTAGTGAACTTACTAACAACGACCTGATTCATCAGATCATTCTACTCACGATTACAAACTTTGGAACAACGATCGATTCAACTGAAACGAATATTACAGGTTTAGAGCAACAATCGATTCAGTTGGAAATCGTTAAATTAATTAGTTTTCATCTTTTTGAAAAGATCGATTTTACTTGATTGACAAATATTGATTTATAGATAGAGGAACGACGCATCTTGTAATAGGAGCAACTGATTGAGAATCGCAATTTGTATTCTAATGAACTTGCGTTTAAAAGGAAAAGATTGAACTTAATTTGCGTCTGATGTTTATATGCATTTTTTTAATCCATAGGTTTTTTTTAACTGTTTTCATATTTTTTTACAGAGATAGGAGTAACGCATCATTCTTTCAATTATAATATCTTTGCATCTATAGGTAGTTGATTGATATTTGTTAATAAACAAAAGTAACGACCTCATATTTGTTGTTATTGTTTAATCTTGGTGATTTTGGGTTGGTGTTTTGTCGGTTTAGTTTTCATATGAAATTTGTTGGGATTTGGCTATTTTGAGTGTTGATTATTAACAATTGGTGGCTACACTTGACGATTCAGTAGTTATATATGATAGAGTTAAGCCCTCAATAGAAGGTGGTATACAAGCAGTCATGTCGTTTGATACCAAAGGGGGAAATGAGCTTAATGAAACTGATATATCAAGATCATTTTTGTCATTTATGTTGACATTTTTCTTCCACCTTTTATTTCAGTTATACATTAGTTATTTGAGATTTGTGTTTTTTTTCAGAACTGCCCAATCTTTTCTTTCTGCTACAGTTAATGTGTCTGAGAAATATTTACGCCATGAAACACTTGTTGTTGTATCCTTTGAAAATTTTAACTTATGTTTTTTTTTTCTTTTCTTAGTATTTATTTATTATTATTGTACTATTTGAATTTTTTTATAAAGATCTCTTGTCTAGCTAAACATACAAGTCCTAGAGTTGCTTCCTTGAATGCCTTAACCTTATGTTCCATTGGAATAAACACCCTGCACCCTTAGAATTTCCATTCTTTTCCCCTTTTTTCACATATGCCCCTGAGCCTTTACCTAAAAAACTGAATTTAGTAGCCCTTTGTTTCTTCCCTTCATTTTTTTTCGATTTGAACCGAGTAGAACTTGATCGCCCCTGTTCAAAGTTGAACCCACTTACCTTATTCCTTCCATTCACGTTCTACTTAAAAGTATCTCCCATGTTTCCTTTAATTCCACTTTTTTCTAGAACTTTGGCAGTTTTTTCCCATTATACTCCTGCCCCTTATTATGAAAATTCTCCTTCTGTTTCCATTTATTCTTCTTTCCCACTAAATGTATACATAGGTATATGCATCATATACATTTGTATACATTTATATATGAATAATATACATATGTATACATTTACATTTCATATGCAGATGTATATTGTTAGGGCCAAGATCGTAAATTCTATCCAGGATCCCGAATCTCAAAGATATCTGAGGATGCCTATACATATGCTAGGATCTTGATTATTATTTTTATTATCTCTTAGCAAAATTTAACGGCTATATTTATTGTTTATTTGTCACATGATCATAAATGGTCAACATAGGACTCTTTCTCAATGAAGAAACATTTCAGTAGGGCCTGAGACCCAGGAATACCAAGTAAAACCAGAATGCTTATACTTATTCAAGAGGATCCCGAAAATATCATACTTTTAGTTACCTGGACTAGACTATAAATATCTACTATGCACACTACACACAACTAGACTTACTGCAACATTTATACTCCTATACTTGTTAGGGATAAGATCTCAGAACTACTTTGAGATCCTAAAATCTAAGGATCGTAAAAGGCTCAAGATCCTCAAACCTCAGGATCCCGAATATACTCCAGGATCTTGACTAATATTTTTTATTATTTATAACAGATATATGTTCTTTTGTCTTTCTCACGTGTGCAGAAATAACCAATCAAAGTCATATTCTCAACGTATAGTCGTCACAACTATGCAAAACACCCGGAGGACCAAGTCAAACAAACGACTATAAGTAATCTCGGAGGATCCCGAAATTTTCGGAGTTCTAGTTATTAGGTTTTGACTATATAAAACACTTGTAATCATCACACTACACACGAGACTTGGCAGAATACTATCACATGTACTCATACTCTTTTTATTTTCTCCGTAATCATACATTTTCAATTAATAAAATCATAAAGGCAGGTGATCATTATCACCTCCCAAGGTTTTATGTCGGAGATCCTAACAAGGATCAAGGGCTTTCTTTGTAAACCACTCGTTTAATCTTGTTCTAGTTTCATTAATTGATTCATCAACAACACCACAGCCTCTCATACACTTTGGTTAATTTTTAATTAGTCGATTTTTAACCAAAACGATTTGGCACCCACCGTGGGGCCTTGGTGTTCAAAACCCCTCAGAAAATCATGTCTACTCAATCGACTCTCTCCTCCTCCTCGATTCATCCCATTTCCTCTACAAATCTTCCACCACCACTAGCTGGAGTTCCCAAAAAAGTATTTGAAACTACGAAGAAGAACACCTCTCCGGTTACTCCAGAATCCTCATGTGTTGATTTCTAACATCGAAATATTTGCTATGATGTAGAGACTGGAGTGACCGGTTGCCCAACAGCAGGAGGATAACAGGACGATTCTCAAGGAAGTGGAGAGAATGACGACGAAAATCCACAAGCCTTAGGAGGCAGCACCCTCGGTCTTCTAGTCCAAGATCCTGAACTTTGGCAACCTAGGATCCTCAACGATCTGTCGCGAGATTCAGGATCCTAACGAAAACTTTATTACTCCCAATAACAGGGATCATGGTAACTCTATCAATAATAATAATTTTAAAACTAGCTCGATGGATCTTGATACAGGTTTAAGCCTGATCATGACTAAGGAGCTACAACAACTAACACAAATAATCTCAAGTGTACACGAAGTAGTTCAACCGGTACCAAAAGTATCCCCCACAAGTCATAGGATCTCCAGATTCATTTCAATGATAACTGATACCGAAGTTCCAAAACGCTTCCAGACCGCCAACATGAAGCCTTAAGACGAAACTATAGATCCTTAGGAACACGTGGCACAGTATAGGGAGAGGATGGAGATTATTCCCATCCCTACTCACTTGAAGGAAGCCTGCCTGTGCAAGGTATTTGATTCCACCCTTATAGGACCCGCTCTAAAATGGCTCCTTAAGGTTCCTCCTTATTGATCACATCATTTGCTCATTTGATTAATTTATTTAATAATCAGTTTACTTGCAGCAGAACATTTGAAAAGATCACTAGTGATCTCTATCGAGTGGTTCAGGATCCTAAGGAATCCCTCAAGAATTTTGTGAACAGGTTTGGCAGGGAAGCTTTGAGCATCCCCAACATTGTCACACCCCAAAACCGGAACGACGGAAACGTTCGGAGGTGGAGGACGTCATGTACAGTATCACAACAATGCAAAGTAGTAAACAAGCAACAACATCATCCATTGCATTAATAATATAATTTAATACAGGTGTGTTCTGTCAAGTTTTATAGACACCAAAAATATACATCAAAATAAAATATGAGTCTTGAACGAGCTCCTTCTTCTCAAAAACCTGACTCCGGTACCTGTCTACTGGCGACCTGAGAATACAAGTTATTTTGAAAGAGTTTATCAGCTTTAAAGCTGGTGAGATCATAAGTATATTAGTGTCTTGTATTTGTATGAAAGTGTTTGTAAGTCTGTAATGTATAAGTTTTGTAAAAGTTTGTAATTGTTTGAACTCTCATAGAAAACCCTATGTTTCCTACTAAAAGTAGCCTTCTACCAAGGCATCTAGTGTCTGTGTGTGTCTCTTGTAAGAGTATGTATTTTCCCAAATCTGACTATCATTAACCAAAAATATAGTTTTTACATTATTGTTTATTGTATGAATATCACAAAGTAAATGTAAAGGGAAAATGAAATGGTACTGTACTGTTGTATTAAGTAACTACTGCTGTACTAACTGCTTTAAACCAATTTTTATTTAAAGTACCGTGTGATCGGCCTGTATCCTGCTACCGACTCTAGTAAAACGACGATGTAAGACGTCGTAAGAAATGACGTTTGGCACCCGTAGACTTGCAAGTCCCACTGTAGCGAGCAGCAAGGTGTAGGATAGTCAATCCAGTATAGATCTATACACAAACTCATACGCTCCCCATTTAAGGAGATTCTGGATACAAAACGGGTCATGACAGGTAGTGCCATGCCCCCGTTAAGTGGCTCACATAACTGTAAGTAATGTATATGTATATGTATATGTATGTGCTAGTTGTATTGTGTGTTCTTTCTCTGTCTAGCCTGTATGTTTTGTTTCTCATCACTGTGTATTATGTTTGTTTCTCATCACTATGTGTTATGTTTGTTTCTCATCACTATGTATTATGTTTGTTTCTCATCACTATGTATTATGTTTGTTTCTCATCACTATGTGTTATGTTTGTTTCTCATGAATGAACTGACTCATTGTATGTTTCATTGTTCTAGTAATAGTATCTTCCTAAACTATACCTATTATAGTTTACTAGTAATGTTGTTTGTGTATATGAACATGTTTGTATACCTTTGCTACCCAAAGACATTGAACTAAATGAAAGAAGTAACCTTTTATATCTATACACATATACATGATATATAACTAGGATTCAAACGACCTTCGGACAAATAACCCGAATACCCTAAGTCCACAACCAAACAAGGAACAGGAAGTAAGGTGAGCTATCAGTCCTAAGTCCTTTCAATCCTACTTATATAATTATATCCATATAGATACACAAAATATAAGTTAAAAGAGTTTAATAAAAGTATTTGATATGTAAAAGAGTTTGTAAAATATTTTGAAGTAAAACAGTTTGATAACATAGTTTGAAAAGTAAGAAATCCACTTGCTTGGTAGTTATTAATCACATGTGATTGATATAATAACTATAATAGTTCAACTTGTATCCCCCCATAAAAGCATTTAAAAACATTTAAAAGGTTAATTAAGGGGTATGAACTCACCTGTAGTGAGTGGTTTGGATGAACGGAATGTATAGGATGCTAGGTGTCAAGTGAAGACTTGTACACACACAATGATCCTAGTTAACATATAATATCACATATATGTATCCAATTAGTCTTTAAACAACTGATTAACAAAGTTAAGACCTCCTAGGACATGTAAAACACCTTATTTAAGTGCTATAAGTCCTAAGGATTGCATCTAAGTGTTGTAGGACATTGCTATTGGGTTTAGGGTTCAAGGGGACCCTTTATTGGAGTTTACGGTTTTGTGACCATAACTCATTGAGTTTACGGTCGTAAACCCATGCGTTTACGGCCGTAAACTCATGGTACTTTTACCATGTTGAGTTTTGAAGCTTTACAAGTCCTAAGAAGCATTCCTACTTCATGTATAAGCCTTAGGAAGAGATTAGGGCACCGTTTCACTCCTTTAGGGAGTTTACGGTCCTTGGACCATTTGTCTTTGGGTTTACGGCCGTAAACCCAAATGATTTATGGTCTTTTGATGTTTTCAAGTACTAAGCACATCAAGGAAAGGATCTAGGCTAGTTTCCAATGCTTAGTAAGGGACTAGGGCCACTTTGGCCCGTTTGTTAGGGTTTACGTCCAAGGTGTTCTTGGACCGTAAACACCTTTGATCCTTTGATTCTTGGTGTTTTCTAGTTGATTAAGAAGTATAACAAGCCCTATAACACACTAGGGTAAGAGTACTTACAAGTAGAAGCTTGAAAAGGTGCTAAAAGTCCAAGAACACTAGTGTGTGTTCTTGGTGTTCTTGGTGAAACTTGAAGATCTACACTTTTGGAATGATTTCACGGATGGAATCATGTTAGATCACTAGGTTAAGTAATATATCAACTTATTAGGGCTAGAAACACTTACAAAGTTGAAGATCAAGAAGAAATGTTGGATGATACTTGAGAGAGAATTGAGATTTGGATCTTGAAAATGTGAAAAGTGGTAAAATATGACTAAGTGTCATATTTATACCCCCTTTTAGGGTTTACGGCCGTAAACACCTTTGTTTAGGCCGTAAAATCCAAACTCTTGGAGTTTTGGAATAATATTGTTGCACAATAAACCCTAGGGCATCCTCTCTCCTGATATCTCCCGAAGTAATAACTTTAAAACACTCAAACTTATTCCAAAAAGCTTGAAAGTCAGCAGAAACTGTTCTGACTTCTATTGAATTGAATGGTTGTACAGAATAGAAATTTCGGGTTGTCACAAACATCGACATGGCAATTGCAGTCGAAGCCTTTAAAATGGGCTTAAAGAAGGATTCTCCCTTCTATGAAGATCTCGTAATGACCCCATGCAGAAGATTGGACGAAGTCAGGAGCAGGGCATTGAGATTCATCAGATTCGAAGAAGACAAAGAGATCCAAAAAAGGATCAACCCACCAAGCTCTTATGATCACCCCAATAGGAAGGCTGACTCCTCGGCCCAAAAATCCTATAAGTCAAAACCTTACTCCAAAACTGACTATCACAGGGTTAATTCCCTTGAAGATGAGGGGGAGGAAGAAGATTTTCCTAAAATAACTGACTATTATTTTTTTTGTGGACATTTCAGGTGTGATCTTTGCCATGCAGGAGCTTGGAGACAAAGCCGGATGGCCAATGAAAGGAGAAAAATCCACTGCTTGGAAGGATAAGTCCAAATGGAGTGCATATCACAAGGAGTTTGGTCACGTCACGGAGGATTGCATATCTATCATGGGCAAAGGATACCTCAATGAAATCCTAGGGAGAAAAAAAGGAAAAAGCCAAAGAAAAAGACCAGGATCCTCAGAAGATCCTCGAAAGACCAGGATCCCCTTGGCTGACGCCAAGGCGATCAATATGATATCTGGAGGATCTGACATTTGCGGTACCTCCTACTCTACGGCGAAAAGGCATGCCAAAGTATCCAAAACGGAGAAGGAAAATGGATCACGGAAAAACACAACGATCACTAACCAAAAGGAGACCACCTTCGGTGAAGCAGATAGACAGGACGTCCAAGATCCTCACCACGACGAACTAGTGATTACTCTATACATTTCCAACCACTTCGTCAGAAGGATCCTCGTCGATAGAGGATCCTCAGTTAACATCATACTCCTGGATGCACTAAAAAGAATGAACATCCCAGAGTCTGAGATAGTTGCAAGATCCTCAGTACTAATCGGCTTCAGCGGAGAGACTAAACACACCATCGGCGAGATAAAGCTACCAATCTACATAGAGGGAGTAAATTTTGTTCAACGTTTTTGTGTGATTGACATATTATCTTCTTATAATGTCATATTAGGTAGACCGTGGATCCATGAAATGAAGACCATTCCATCGACATATCATCAGTGCGTAAAGATGCCCACCCCATGGGGGACAACGAAGATCATAGGAGACCAAAATGAATCCATGGAATGCTACAAGACCCCGATGAAGTCCTCAACAATACCACGACAAGCATATCAATTAAGTCAGGGGCACGGGGCGTACTGGAAGCAAGAGAGCATGACATAAAAGAAGTGCCCCTGAACCTTGAGGATCCTGAAGCCAAAGTTCCCATAGGATCCTCAATGCCTGAAAAAATCGAACAGGATCTCATAAAATTCCTCAAGCCCAGATGCAAAACGTTTGCATGGAAACATGAGGACATGACAGGTATTGAAAAAAACATAACAACTCATAAACTTAACATTGCCCCATCTTTCAGGCCAATACATCCAAAGAGAAGGAAATTTGCTACCCAAAAGAAACCAAGTTATACAAGAAGAAGTAAAGAAACTTCTCAAAACTTGCATGATAAAGGTTGTGAAGTTCCTAATATGGCTAGCTAATGTGGTCGTGGTACAAAAGAAGAATGGTAAATGGAGAGTGTGTGTAGACTATACGGATCTTAACAAGGTCTGTCCCACAGATCCTTTCTCTTTACCACACATCGACTCCATGATAGACGCAACAGCGGGCCACGAACTACTAACGTTCATGGATGCATCATCAGTATTCCAACAGATCCAAATGGAACCCTCTGACCAAGAGGACACGTCGTTCATAACCCCAACAGGTATCTATTGTTACACTGCCATGCCCTTTGGTCTTAAAAATGCAGGAGCAACGTACCAAAGGTTGGTGAATAAGATGTTCAAGGAGAAACAAGGGGACATGATGGAAGTCTACATCGATGACATGGTGGTCAAATCCAAAAAAAAAGCTGAGGATCACCTCAAGGATCTCGAAGAAGCCTTCGAAATCCTAGACCAATATAACATGAAGCTGAATCCCTCCAAGTGCCACTTTGGGATGAGATCGGGTAAGTTCCTGGGATACATGGTTACCAAAAGAGGAATCGAAGCAAGCCCAGAACAAATCATGGCCATCCTTGATCTAAAATTACCAGCCTCGATAAAGGATATTAAGAGATTAACAGGAAGAGTGGCAGCCCTAAATAGGTTCATCTCAAGAGTCAGAAAGATGAAAGCCTTTCTACGACATCTTAAAGAAGAACAAAAGATTCGAGTGGACCCAGGAACATAAAGGCGCTTTCCAAGAGCTTAAAAAATATTTAAGCTCACCACCTCTATTGGTAAAACCAATAGATGGGGAACCACTCCTTCTTTACCTCTCAGTATCCTCAAACGCGGTAAGCACAATATTAGCCAAGGATCTCGATCGGAACCAACATCCCATTTACTACGTAAGTAAAAGTCTCCTAGATCCTGAGACCAGGTACTCTCATCTTGAAAAAATTATACTTGCATTGGTAACAACTTCCATTAAGTTAAGACATTATTTTGAAACACACCCTATAATTGTAAGAACTAACTATCCAATTAAGAATGCTATGAGAAAACCAGAAATGTCAGGAAGAATGGCGAAATGGTCTGTGATTTAAGCACGTATGACGAAAAGTATGAACCAAGATCCGCCATAAAGTCCCAAGCATTAGCAGATTTTGTGGCTGACTTTAGTGAGATCTAAGAGCTGAAGTTGAAATAGAAGCCAAACTGCTTCTAGAAGAGAAAAACATGGGAAGATGGACGTTATTCACAGATGGAGCATCGAACCAAAGAGGAACTGGCTTGGGGATCATACTAAAATCTCCACAGGGGGACATCCTACCCCAGGAAATCGGTTGTGAATTCAACGCAACCAATAACGAAGCAGAAAACGAGGCGCTGATCATGGGACTACAGTTAGCCAATGATCTTCAAATCAAGGATCTTCAGGTATTCATCGATTCTTTACTACTAACTAACCATTTCAATAGATCCTACGCAGTGAATGGAGAAAAGCTAGCTCTATATCTCCAAATCCTCAAAGACAATGCTGAACCGGATGCTTTAGGAAATCTAGGATCTTCCTTAACGATTCCACCGCAAACTAGGATCCCTATAATCCATATATTGATCTCGGCAATCGAGGATCCCACCAAGAGACTTAAAGATCCCGAAAATCGCGGAGAGACTACCGACATCACAGCAATCGAAGATCCTGACTCGATGGTCCAACGTCAGGATCCCAACATCCAGAATACTCCTCCAACCTCATGATCCTGGATTCAACCCATCATGGAATACCTCCAAAATGTCATGGTCCCTATGGAATAGAAAAGCAATAGAGCATTCAGAACAAGGATCTCAAGGTTCTTCATAATTCAAGGTAAGTTGTATAAAAAATCTATGGCAGGACCATATCTCAGGTGTTTGGAAGATCACAAAGCTGCAGAGTTCTTGAAGGACATCCACGAAGGGGACTGCGACAACCACACTAGGGGAAGATCCTTATGTTCCAAAGCATTAAGGACATGATACTACTGGCCAACAATGAAGAAAGACTCATTCCTCCATGCACAAAAATGTGACGCTTGTCAAAGACATAGCAACATCCTACACCAGCCTGCAAAACCTCTACATGCTATCATTTTGAAATAGGGAATGGATATTGTAGGAAAACTGACAGTAGCCCCTAGAGGAAAAGTCTTCATGCTAGTGATGACTTACTATTTCTCAAAGTGGATAGAAGTTGAAGCCTACGTACAAGTAAGAGACAAAGAGGTAGTCTCCTTCATCAAACGTAACATCTTGACCAGGTTCAGGATCCCTACTGAAATTATATGCGACAATGGATCCCAATTCATAAGAAAAAGAACGAGGGATTTTGCACGAGTTGGAGAATCAAGATGGTGATGTCTACTCCTGTCCACCCTCAAGCCAACGGCCAAGCAGAGTCCAGTAACAAAATCATAGTAAACAACTTGAAGAAGAGGTTAAATGAGAAGAAAGGAAGATGGGCAGAAGATCTTCCTTTCGTATTATGGGCAAATAGAACCATTTCCAAGATAGCTATGGGCCAAACCCCTTACTCATTAGTGTTTGGAACAGAAGAAACGATCCCGACCTTACTCATTAGGATCCTGACCCAGGACCTCCACACCATAGATGAACTAAGGGATCTTGTCAAGATCCGTATTGCTGCTCATCAACACAGTATCACCAGAGCATATAATCAAAACATAAGGATATGGAGATTCCAAGTAGGAGACTTGGTACTAAGAAAAACTTTCCAAAATACCAAGGACCCAAGTGGAGGTAAACTAGCTCCCAAATTGGAGGGGCCATACCTCATAGATGCTGAAGCATGTAAGGGGGCATATTGGTTAGCCACCTTAGATGGTGATATCATACCAAGATCATGGAATGCGATACATCTCAAAGCTTATTTTATGTAGGTAAGGTCAGTCATTTCTTGATACACTCAAGGTATGCATGTTATTTATCATTTATCCTTCATTTTTCATTATTTATTTTCTTCAAATATGATTACTAACTTAAGCATCGGAGGGGCGTTAGCCAGGCTAACGCCCATCCCTAGATAATGTTTGTTGCATGTAGAGACTGAAGGATCCCGACGCTTAAGGATCCTAACAGCTAAGGATCCTGGCGTTTAAGGATCCTGACACTTAAGGATCCTGACACCTAAGGATCCTGACTTCGAAGGATCTTGAGCAGGTGAAATTTCAAGGATCCTGATATCCAAGGCAGCACTGATACATAAGAATCCCATGACTGAAAACATCCGACGATTCACGATGTGAATCTCCTAAGAATAAAGACTGGTCATCTCTCTTAAGAATAAGGGTGTTAATCCCCTATAAGGTTTAAAGAGTTAATTAACTCTTTCACACGAGTTAAGGCTTATACACCTCGCTTGGACGCACGATATCTAACTATGGGATGTGAATAAGAGGATCTTTTCACACTTCAGTGACTTGGAAACCCTCTTATTTCTGAACATGGGTTAAGATCCTAAAGTCTGAATATCAGGTTAATAACATTTACATGTTATCTCAAGTCAGGATCTTCCCCAGAAAATTCCTAAGGTTTATAACATTTACATGTTATCTCAAGTTGGGATGTAACATCCCGAGTCCCGGGTATATTATTTAATTAATTTTTATTGATTTGGACTGGTCAACTCGACGAGTTGGAGGCACAACTCGTCGAGTAGAGAAGAGTTTTGGCCGCGTGGGTTTTACAACCAACTCGACGAGTCGGAGAGCCAACTCGATGAGTTGGCGCTGTAAGAGGAAACCCTAACTTCTCGGGGATGGGTCCTATTTAAAGGACCTTAAGCCCTCATTTCCGCCTCACCAGCCACCTTACTCCCCTGTGTGAAACCCTAATAGTCTATATGGAGCTAAGAGAGAAAGAGGGCTAATCTTTGGGCATTTTAGTGCACTTTTTGAAGAGAAGAGAAGAGTATCGAAGCAAGGAATGAGAAGAGACTATTGGATATGGTGTTATTTCATCTTGAGCTTCTGTTGAAGGTAAAAAGTGTCCACCTTGTTCACTATTTCCATTAGATCTCACTTTTATGGAGCTTTAGGGCTTTTACCATCTTTCCTTGAGGCTTTGTGTGTGTTGAGCTTATCAAGAGAGTAAGACTTCAGATCTAGACCTTGTGAGGTCCCTAGAGTCTAAAGGTCCCAACTTTATCTAACTTTAGAGGAACTTTTATGCTTAAGACCCTAAATGGAGCTTGTTTTGGCATTTTAAGCCCTACGTGCCATGCATGGACATAAAGATTGTAGCTTTACGTGGTATCTCAGCCTTGGGAGGATAGATCTAGAGTTTAGTGTGGTGAATCTGCCTTAAAACGTATGAATGAGAAAAGAGACCTAAGGGACTCTCCGAGTTGATGAGCCAACTCGACGAGTCGGTTAGGGTTTTCCCCGACGAGTCTGAACACGTGTGACTCGACGAGTTGATGACACAACTCGACGAGCTAAAGGGAACTTTCTCGACACTTCTGAGGAAACAAAGGGACTCAACGAGTCCCATTGGTGCACTCAACGAGTTGGGTAAACATTGACTGTTGACTCGAGTGTTGACTTCTGTTGACTTTAGGGTTTCGTCAAGTCAGAGATCATGGTGACCATGAAGGGGTAAAATGGTCTTTTAACCACCCCAAGAGATTAAAGAGAGAAAATAGCTTGGTTTACTTAGAGTTGTGATTTAAGTGCTAATTAGAGATAATTATCGTATGTGTTAGGCAGAGGATAGATCGGTGATTCGTGTACGAGATTTACTTGCTTACTTCCGAGGTGAGTCTTCTCACTATACTTACCTTGAGTGGTAATTTGTGTGATCGGAGGGTCTTGTATGCTATTATTGAGTATTGTGATATCCTGCATTATGTCTTTGTGATTTATGATGTTTATTATTCTGAGCTTTACTGAGTTAGGACCGGAGGGTCCACCCGAGTTGTGGGACTGGAGGGTTCCACTGAGACACATTAACCGGAGGGTCATATTTGAGATATAGCCATGAGAGGCTAATGAGTTATGTGTGGTATTATGGGGAACTCACTAAGCTTCGTGCTTACCATGTTATGTGATATGTGTTTCAGGTACTTCTCAGGATCGCGGGAAGGCGCCGACTTGATTGTACATACAAGATAGAGTTATGTTTTTGGAGGATCCTGGATTTTATTCAAACAATTACGAATATGTTTTTTCGATAAATTGGCATTTGGGGATTTTGTGAAATGTGTTGATGAGATTTATGTGATTTTAAAATGAAAAATTTGTTTGTAAATTTACAGTGTTACATGGGATTTTCCCCAGAAAATTCCTAAGGTTTATAACATTTACATGTTATCTCAGGTTGAGATTTTCCCCAGAAAATTCCTAAGGTTTATAACATTTACATGTTACCTCAAGTTGGGATTTTCCCCAGAAAACTGCTAAGATTTATAACATTTACATGTTATCTTAAGTTAGGATCTTCTACAAGAAAATAAAACTTTTATCATACGATTGGAGGTTTTTCCCCAGTAATTTAAGGATTATAATTCGGGATCTTTCCCAAAAGCTTGCCGTAAAATCTTGACATGAGTTTGTTGGGTTATGAGCATTCTAACACTCCTAAGTGTACATGCAACCCTAAATACCTTGGATCTATGTTTTCTCTATTATACATACAATTATGAACATCCAAGGTATTATCCTAATCTAGCATACAAAATAATAAATATAACAAGATAGCATACATACCTCTTTGATGTAGAATGTCTTCATGAAGCTTGAGTGCCTAGTGCCCCAAGTGTGACACCTCAAATGGTTCACACAACACCAAATACACTTGGAATAACTTGAGAGAAACTTGAACACTCCTTGAAATCGTCTAGCCCTCACATTCACACATTAGTGACCGATTTCTTGAGCCATGGGATTCTTTTATATGGTGGCTATTCGGGTTACACCATGTAACTCATAACTTTACCCATTCCTTATGCTCCATGGATTTTAACCTCCATGGAGTATCCATGGGTCACCCCATGGACTTAGTCCAACATAAGGAATCTTGGATCACAAGCCCACATATATAAGAATGAATGATTTACACAATCAACCCATATATTTAATTAGTCTCCTTTTGATCACTTAATTAATTCCAAATTAATTCTTGATCAATACTAATTAAATAACCTTATTATTATATTAGAACTTATAATATATTAACCAACCTTAAGTGTTATTTCTCTCATTATAGTCTATCCAAATGCATGATGCCATGCAACCCAAATGGACCATGCTGGGTCGGGTCAAGTCTTACCAATTATAGTTATGGACTTAGACATTAATCCAACAGTCTCCCACTTGGATAAGTCTAAAACTATTCTTGCGTATGACTTCAAGAACCGACTGGCAATCGTAGCTCTCAAAAGCTTCCGTCGAACTCTGACCTTGCCGATGATCTCTGACCTTTGTCAATGTCTTGTCCATTAGATAAGGGATCATATATTCCTCCATTCTAGATATCATATGGACTGAGACATGGATTATCAATCATTCTCTCTGTCCATTTGTTGTTTCCCGATTTCCGATTCATGATGACTGACTGATTGAACAAATCAAATCAGTCCTGGCTTGGCCAAGCACTCACATGTATCATCTTTAAATCATCGAGGGGCCCACATATATCGCTTTTATCCCGAAGGTAAAAGGAATGGATAAACTTCGACTCATATGGCTTGTTCTACTACTTGTTGAATCATACACAAAGGCACGTTTTATAACATCGAGTTACCAATGCGTTTTCGTGCAATCAATGTATAACCAACTCATAGTAACAACTCATATCTCTAGGTTTGAAGAATATAAGATATTATCGTCTTATGATCACTCGTGATAAAATCCATGATATGATTCAAATGAGCGTGGGTTGAATCCAATACTCAGAACTTATGAGCACTCATGAGTGTTGTAGCACCACTTTGTCCACCAACTTGGACCTCTACAAACCAACCCATGACAGTCTTGATTCATATCTACTTCCAACATATGACCGAATGTGGATGGTTTGAATAACTTAATCATTCAGGAAGAGCGACTTAGTTATTCTGGAAGTCAAAACATGCAAAGTGAAACACAAGAATAAATGAATCAAATATGGTATCAAACCCTATGAATATAAATAAACACTTTTATTTATCACCATACAGATTACTCATTATTCATTGTTTCAGTTTTATCAACTTTATACTTGAATTTAAAACAATAGTTGTCCCATGCTCCAAGCATGTACACTATGTTTTCTAAACACTAGTCATGCCATACACCAAGTATGCATACTATGTTTGTCTATGATCTTTACTTTGTAAAATAGATCAATTGAACATCACTCCAATGATCCTCTTTTCACAGTCCCAAATCCTTACTGCAAATGCAAGAATTCCAAATTCATGCCATTTACTGAAATCTGTTAGATTCTAAACTTATATGCATTGATCCTTTTAATGATTATGCACGAAGTCAGAAAGACTTGACAACAATCATTACAGAGCATTCCAAAGGAGATCAGCTCCGTGGAAACATCCTTCTTTCATTAAGTTTCCTAATCTTACACAGATTGAATAATTTCTAACTTTGAAACATTTCCATATTCCATTTTGACTATCACTTCTGAACAAGAGTTGCCTCCTTACAGATTATGTCAATATGGTCCTTCCAGAATTAACATTATACTTCCAACTGTCCTTGAGCAACCATCATTTTAGTCATATCCAATTCTAGACCTTTTCCCTTCATAATGCCCCAGGCATTTCTAAAATTTTAGAAAGGATGAATATAGCACATGTAATCGATCCTATATCCGAAGCATATGGGACACGATTCATGATGTCTCACATAAAGACTTTTAGAATTGAAATGAAGTATAATTTCCTCTCCCTTAATTATAGCAAAACAACTTTTTCAACCCCTGCAACCTCACGAATTGAAACTTTTGTTTTCTATAATTAACATTGCTAACTTGCAACCTTTGTCATAATTATCATGCTCCCACTAACATGATGATTATTAGCATAACACTTATGCTCCCACTAGCTTTGACATGTACTCAGAAATCAGCTGACTTTCTTACCAAAGTTCAGATTTCTGATACTAGATTGTTTTGATAAAACTTTATCAAAATCATACACCTCTCTTAGATAGCTCACATGTGTGTCTAAACAATTTTATAACTATGAAAAGGGATGCCGTAATCATAGTCTCAATTGTTTAGACCTTTGCCACTTCTCACAAGTCCATGTTAGTGTGCCGGTAAACCACACACGCACCACTAACGACTTTGAGAATGCAAATATCACAATTGCTATCTAGCTAAAATCTACTTAGTGAAAGTGTTTCCTCACCATCATTTTCATGAATCGGAGAGAAACCTTATGACACTTAGATTTAATAGTGTATGTGTTCTTATCCATGTGAATTTGTCAAAACCATAATCACAAGACAAGGTTAGTGACAAATCCAAACTCATATTTTTTAAACTTGTGCAATCTTAAATTCTTGCCATTTGGCAGCTCAGGTGCCTGCCATTGCTTCCAAGTAGTTGTGCAACCAATTGAGAACTCTCAGAACTCCTATGCAAAGCCAACTTGAATAGGCACAAAAATTTCAACACGATAGGTTATAAACCTCAAGTCGTGTGCTAGTGAAGGACTTTAGTGATTAAGTCTTGAAACTTTCAAGAGCTTTAAGACTCCCACTGTCCTCTTGACATATAAGACTCCCTTGTAAAATATTCAAGAGATAGTGCGGATTCTTTATCAAGACTAACACTTTACACAATTGGCCTAAGTTGGTCTCTATTTTATCCAAAACATCACAACTTACCAATTTCAAATGTACAAGAGTAGATAACCTTTTACTCTTACATTTGACTAGTGTTAACAAACCCTCTTTAAGATATGTCACTCAAGTTACAATCTTGGAGTATGACTCTAAGAATTGTTTTGGAACGAAGTATGACTCATCTTTTTGATTTAACCATTTCAACAATTCATGATTCCTCTTCTCAGTCATAAGAATGCACTAAGATGACTTTAGAGGACCAATTGTGATATGGTATCTTAATCATTAAGATGATCATAAACATGATACTAAAGTACTCTCCCATCTTTTCAGATTTGAGAAACTTTTATCTTTCTGCCATACTTTGATTCTTCTTATTCGTTTTGTCTCACATTGAAACTTCTCCAATGCTACAGACTTATACTTAAACTTATAAGTATAACCATATTTACTGAACTTAAGTAAATCATGACGAATAGTCTTCTTGATCTTTTGTGGTGGACTTGACCAGTGCACAAGAATGTGTACTCGATCCCTTAGTCCTTTCCTTATTCACATAAGGAATTAGTCTTAATTTTCCAAGCTGAAAGTTCTCATTCATCATACTATACAACTTGCATGATTCCAAATTTCGGTCCAATTGAACCTTGGGTGATGAGAATCTTTCCTTATTTGGTAATATTAGACACTACCACAACCGAAAGAATCAAATCCATTTTTCCAATATTGCTATCAATGGAATCTTATAAGCAACAACTTTTCACAAATGCCATTGTAAGGATACTTAAAATAAATAAAATCAAAACCTTTTTCTTTTATTTTAAAACTTTGCGGAAAAACTTATCCTTACAATCCATATGAAAACCTTGTTGTTATCTATTCCTAAGAAATATAAATATCATAAATCTTAAGTAATAGCCCAAAATTCTGATCACCGAACCATGCGATTGAAATCCATCTTCGCGATCAGAATCATCATGTACTTAATAGAGTTAGACAATGGACTTTACCTGAAGTAGAGCCAAACTTATTGACTTTAACATCCTTAGGTAAATTTGGCAGCTTCGTAACCAATGCCCCTTCCTTTGGCAATAGTTACCTATGGACCCTTGATAATGGGACTATCTCAGACTTCGCCTCTCTCTTTACCATTGGGTCAACCGAGTTGACTATGGCCGATGCCTTTCCATTGGGAAGAGAGAGCTTTACTGGATATCCAATGTCATCATTGTCAATGTCCATAGCGTTTTAGGAAGTTGATCTTAGCAAATAGATAAGATCATTAAGGGTCTTGTCTTAGTCTGTTTCATAGGATTCCCAAAAGAACTCACTATGTGACTTAGAAAGTAGTTGAGCCACCAACTTTCTCAAGACTTTGACACCCAACTCTCCCGGCTTGTCAATATGTGACTACATCTCCAAGATGTGATCACACCTAGACCTTGCCTTGCCAATAGGGCTTGAGTGACTTTAAACTTTTTAGGAACTTGTGGGTTAGGGAGAATAATTGGAGGAGGTGAAAGAAGTATGATATCCATGGGACATCATCTTCATTTAGGAAAGCTTGTTTCAAGAGATTTGGGAAGATCATAAATATCTAGACCAAACATCTTTTTGGGAGATATTCAAGATAGTTGATTTAAAGTCCTTAATATGACACCCAATATGAAATATTAAGGCTAGGACCCAATAAACTATTTTATAACTTAGAAGAGGGATGCCGTGATCCAAGCTATAAAATATTTGAAGGTAGGTGAATGACGATTCACCAATTTCCACCATGAAAAATAAAATAATTTATTAGGTTTTAATTGGATTTGAAAGTCCTAGATCTTTGAGATTCATTGAACTGTTCAAAGCCATGTTTCAATCTCGAGTGTGCCCTTCAGGTTTTGTGACTGGGATGCCGAGGATCACAAAACAAGGTGTGAATAACCATGCAAATATACTTGGTACCCTTAATATTTACCCCTTAATCAGTGTGCCGGTTAACCACACACGCTCCACCGATACTATGATAAATATTAAGTTACCCTTTGCCTACCTTGTTAAGTCCAGGTTAGTGTGCCGGTTAACCACACACGCTCCACTAACGGTTTAAACAAAGTGCAAAGTGTAATTTCATGGATTAGCTCCTTATTCACATTTTCCTAAGTAACTAAGATTGAGAATTTATAAGTGCTTAGTTACTTAGTATTTATCATTAATACTTTTAATGAAGGGAGAATTATAGTCCTTGTCCTACCCGTTCGGCTAACGACCCTCCACCAGTCAAGGAACCGGTGGGTGAGAGTGGACACCCATTAAACTGCCATTTTATAGGAAGTAACCTTATACCCCCCTTATAGACCGGCTTCGTGAATGAGGCATACTAACGGTAAGACTGACTTGCTCTTATACATATATTTAAATATTATTAACTTATAATATTATAAAGTCTAAGGGTTGAATTTTAACTTTTAAAATTCTAAGGGCTAACTTGGAATTAAAGTATTCATAAGTGAAAACTTTTCAAATTCCAAAACTTGAGGGCAAGTTTTGAAACTATTCAAAACTAATTAATTCCATAACTTATGTGTTTAAAGTAGTTTTAATTAAAAAAAAACTCTTCAAGTTCCATAACTTGAGGACAAGTTATGGAAGACTTTAAACTAATAAAAGAATGTAACTTTTCTTTATTTTTATAACTTATGGAACAAATTAAGGTTACACATTTTATCATTTAATGAAGTGACTCTTGAACCTCCATAACTTGAGGACAAGTTATGGAGTCATAAAACTATTTAATGAGGACAAGACTCTTCATTTTTGTAACCTTTGCCAACTTTTATGAGTTTTATGATTCTTAAATGTGACTTTTCATATAACTTGAGGACAAGTTACAAAAACATACTTTGGAATCAACTCTTAGATTAAAATGGATTGAAAACAACTATTTCACACAACTTTTCTATTAATCTAAGAACCTCATAAGAACAAGATAATTCAAATCATCAATCTTCAAGAAATTAGCATGAACATACAAACTAATACAAATCTTGAAATTATGACAATTATCTTAGAAATTGGATTAGCATGAACATTACCACATCAAAAACAAGTTTATAAGTCCAAAAACATCTTAGGGTAATGTTCCTAGTCCAATTCCAGCCAAAACAATCGAATATATGCATCCAACTCGATTTTTCAGCTACTTTTGCAAGTATAACAAGAAAACAAGCCTAGGCTCTGATACCACTGTTGGGTTATGAGCATTCTAACACTCCTAAGTGTACATGCAACCCTAAATACCTTGGATCTATGTTTTCTCTATTATACATACAATTATGAACATCCAAGGTATTATCCTAATCTAGCATACAAAATAATAAATATAACAAGATAGAATACATACCTCTTTGATGTAGAATGTCTTCATGAAGCTTGAGTGCCTAGTGCCCCAAGTGTGACACCTCAAATGGTTCACACAACACCAAATACACTTGGAATAACTTGAGAGAAACTTGAACACTCCTTGAAATCGTCTAGCCCTCACACTCACACATTAGTGCACGATTTCTTGAGCCATGAGATTCTTTTATATGGTGGCTATTAGGGTTACACCATGTAACTCATAACTTTACCCATTCCTTATGCTCCATGGATTGTAACCTCCATGGAGTATCCATGGGTCACCCCATGGACTTAGTCTAACATAAGGAATCTTGGATCACAAGCCCACATATATAAGAATGAATGATTTACACAATCAACCCATATATTTAATTAGTCTCCTTTTGATCACTTAATTAATTCCAAATTAATTCTTGATCAATACTAATTAAATAACCTTATTATTATATTAGAACTTATAATATATTTACCAACCTTAAGTGTTATTTCTCTCATTATAGTCTATCCAAATGCATGATGCCATGCAACCCAAATGGACCATGCCGGGTCGGGTCAAGTCTTACAAATTATAGTTAGGGACTTAGACATTAATCCAACAGAGTTCAATATGGGATCTTCTCAAAAAGATGAATGAGACTTATAGCATTATAATACGAAGACTTTCCTTAAGAAGCTAAGGATCCTTCCTGAAATTTGACGAACGAGGATCCTTCCCAACAACGTTCTAAAATAAAGATCCCTTCAAACATCAAGGCCATACGAAGATAAGGAAGCTCATAACTTCAAACTTTTCTTAAGATCACTAGGTTTCATCTGTCCTTATTCTTGAAAAACTCTAAATAAAGTTTGAGGATCCAAAACTTTTTTAGGATCCTAAACAAAGACTATTTTGTTACTATAACTTAAGTCTATGAGTTTTAAAGGGTTACTTATAATTTACTAAGAGATTTTTTTAGGATTGTTTGCAGGAACTAAGTTCTTCAAGATCCTAGTGATCTAAGGATCCCAGTATCACAAACAATTATGGAGGATAATCAAAAGAAAGATATGAAGAGAAAATACAACCATTATATTCAAAAAAGGGATCGTGTACCAACCCACCAAAAGATTAATCATTCTACACCCCAAAAACACAAAAAGTTATTTAAACTAATATACGCTGGCCTAGACCTTAGCTTGGTCATCATCGACTATGTCTTTCGTCTCCCCTCCTTCAGTTAGTTGCAGTAAAGGATCCTGATTGGCGGTAGCAGGCTTGCCAGTCAACTTGGCCAGTGCCTCGCGCCAACCGTCCACGTTCCAGGAACCTGCATTCTCAAGATTCTCCGCAAGACGAATCTTGGCCTCCCAAACAACCACTGGAGCAGTGACCTTTGCATCAGAGATCACCTCCTCCATCTCGAGCAAGTGCTCTTCCTCCTTTTCAGCCTTCTCCTTGCTGAGCAGCTCCACTCTCCTCAATAGATCGTCGTTGGTCGCTTTCCACATCCTCTCCTGTCCCTGAAGGGCTTGTTCAGCCCTCTCCAATCGGATCCTTAGATCAACGGAAACATGATCAGAAACCTGAAACAAAAATATAGCGGGTCAGCAAAAGGCAGAATATAGGTCGAGAATAAAACCCACACTTACAGCTTGGGTGAAAGAAACCAACTTCTGGAGAGCATCCTCAACTCTAAGGTTCTCCAAGGATAGACCTGCAGACTCAACAGTTTTCCTTTTCCGGGATCCTGGAGTTTTCACTGTTAAGTCAATGGCCGATCTTTTGGGAGGAAGAGAAGATGAGCTCTTCTCCTTTTTTACCGTCAGATGATTCCTAGACATGGCTGTGTCAAGATCAGCAAGTGTGAAGTGGGCGCTGGAACAGGTGATCTTGGATCCTACATATAACAAAAAATGTTAAGATCCTTCATCTCAAGCAAAAACAATAAGGGATTCTCACCGGTCGACATGAGGTCAGTAGCAGAGGAGCTTTCTTGCAGAGTGGCCTGTTCTAATCGAAAGGATCTCTCAGCTTCAGACAAGGCCAATAACTTCTCAATCTTCTCTTCTGAATCCTGAGTGACGGGAACAAGCTCTTCGAATTTAAAAGATGCAAAAATGCAAACAAAATAAGAAGGAATGAATTCCAGGATCCTTGTATTAGTATAATAGAATCCTAACCTTCTTAACCTAAGAATCCGGAAGGAGATCCCCACCAAGAACAAAGTTACGTCTCACAAAAAGGTATTTTTCTTTCCAAGCTCCGTCGTTATGTTTGGTTTTCTGTACAAGAGAAGATTTGTGGGTTTTGACTTTGAGAAGGAAGCGAGAATTCCCGAAGGTCGTAAGATCATACATACAGGCTTGCTCAGAAAGACCTATATCAATGTCTTTTGACTAATTCACTTGGTTGATCCAATATAGGATCCTCCAAACGATCGACATGACCTAAATATATGAGATCCCAGTCACCCTAAAGAATTCAGAGACGATCCCAGGGAAATGGTATTTCAACACCAGGGAGAAGGGGTATTCGGGGAAGCACACCTAGGTAGGAGAAATAAAATCAGGTTGGATGAGAGGATCAAAGGGCCTAAAAACGACTTCAGGAAGGAAAGCTCCACTGAGTCTCAAAGACTCAATGTCATCGTTACCGAAGGAACACGTCTCCTCTTAGGAAATAATTCATTGGTCGATGAAGTCGTCTTCAGGGAGAGCTAGGATGTTTTTGCAAGAAACGGCCATTTTTCTACCCATGATAGAAGACGTTAAAACGTAGAAGAAAAGGAGAAATTTACCTTCTAATAAATCACCAGTAATCGAAAGATAGAAAGGAAGACTAAAGAAAATCGTGATACAAATCATCTCTATTTATACTGAAACAACAATTGATTTGACCACTTGATAACAGCTAATAATCCGACCGTTAGAATTTGAATTATTCTAGCCGTTAAGGGTTAAATTCAAAAATTACCATTATCTCTTTTTTCATTTATTTTTTTAAGTTATCCCTTCAATATTCTCGAAACTAACTAACTTATTTTTAGGAATAACTTGGGGGCAATTGTTAGGGCTAGGATCTCGGAACTACTTTAAGATCCTAAAATCTAAGGATCCTCAAAGGCTTGAGATCCTCGAACCTCAGGATCCCGAATATACTCCAGGATCCTGACTAATATTTTTTTTATTATATATAACTACTATATGTTCTTTTGTCTTTCTCACATGTGTAGAAATAACCAGTCAAAGTCATATTCTCAACGTATAGTCGCCACAACCATGCAAAAGACCCGGAGGACCAAGTCAAGTAAACGACTATAAGTAATCTCGGAGGATCCCAGAATTTTCGGAGTTCTAGTTATTAGGTTTTGACTATATAAAACACTTGTAATCATCACACTACACACGAGACTTGGCAGAATACTATCACTTGTACTCATACTCATTTTATTTTCTCTATAATCATACATTTTTAATCAATAAAATCATCAAGGCAGGTGATCATTATATCCTCCCAATGTTGTATGCCGGAGATCCTAACAAGGATCAAGGGCTTTCCTTATAAACCAATCGTGTAATCTTGTTCCAATGTCTTTGATCGATTCATCAACAACACCACAGCCTCTCATACGCTTCTGTTAATTTTCACTTAGTCGATTTTTGACCAAAACAATACTTACCTCCATTTCTGTAACTCACATTTCAATCAATACAATTTGTAACATCCATAAAAATCATGATAAATTTAAACTTTTTAAAACCAACCCAATTCACAAATTATTTACAAACATAGTTTTCAAAACATTTTCAACATCAGAGTCTTCCACAATCATAAGACAAAACATGAGGATGTGTACGGTCATGCCTTCGCCTTCCCGTGGTCATCTGAATTACCTGAAATATAACCCAAAAATGTAAGCCAACGATTAGTGAGATCCCCCAAAGTACCAACACAATATATAATCATAATAACAAACAACATGCATACAGAGCCCTTATCCTGACTGGAACGCCCCATCAGCCTACAGTCCATCTGGTACACTCACAGAACCTTCAGCATGACTGGTACGCCTCACCGGGCCTTCAGCCTATCTGGAACACTTTTTGGGCCTTCGGCCTGACTGGTACACCTCTCGGGCTTGCAGTCTATCCGGGACACCCTGGGTCTCTTGGCCTTCAGTCTACACTAGTCCACCTCAACCCAACCACACATAAACCATGTCGACATATACATAACAAATAACCATACATATTGTTGGATTAGGTGTCTAAGCCCATAACTATAATTGGTATGTACTTGACCCGAGAGTAGCATGGACCTCTTGGGTTGCCTTCACCAGAACAATCTGACATGATGGATATTTGAGAAAGAGGTTATTCATGATTTATTAATATGTTATAAGTATAATATATTAATGGAGAAATCATATTATTTAATTAGTATTGATCAAGAATTATTTTGGAATTAATTTAGTGATCATAAGAGACTAATTAAATATAAAGGGGCTGATTGTGAAAATCAATGATACATATAGGTTGGGCTAATAATCCATGGTGGATTATTAGTGGTGGGCTAAGCTTATGTAAGTTCCATAAGGTGTTAATCCATTACAAGCCCAAGTGTAAGAATTAGGGTTACACATGACTCTTGGATTCCTACACTATAGATATGTAACCCCTTGGCTAAAATGAGACACACTAGTGATCTTAGAGACACTATAGCCGATTTTGGTGCCTAGAAGCTCTTTCTCGTTATCATCCAATTGTTGGTGGTGTTTGTGACTTATTAGAGGCATCACACTTGAGGTGCTAATTTCTTAAAGGGAACATTCAATAAGCTACAACAAGAGGCAATACTCTAATTAGTTTTTATGATTCAAATGTCAAATTGCATGCTAGTTAGGCTCCATGCTTTGGATAAATTTTTGTTACATGTATAACTAGAGAAAACTTAGGATCAAAGCATTAGGGTTGTATGTGCACCATAGGATTGTTATAGTACATAAAAACCCATCAGTGGTATCAGAGCCATGGGTTTTTTCTGTTATATTGATGCTTGCTTAATTGTTCAAAGCTGGAAAAATGAAATTATGCCTTCTGCCAGCATGAACTCGACGAGTTTATTGCCTCGCTCGACGAATTCAACAGTGTGTTGACAGATTTTCAGGGTTTTTGGCCAGAATTGGATTTGGATCATTACCTTAAACTGTTTTGTATCATAAAATCTGGTTTTCTGATATGGTAATGGCTATCCTCATCCAATTTAAAGATAGTTGTCAAATTTTTAAGATAATTGTGAGCTTGAAACTATCTTGTTATAAGAGTTGCATTTGGTCAAATTTGTAAGAGATAAAAATATATGATAATTTTATTAGTTTAAAATTTGATCTAATTGTTTTGAAGAGTTACAAAACTTGTCTTTAAATTTTGGAATTCTAAAAGTTTTTTTGAAGAGTTACAAACTTGCCATCAAGTTTTGGAACTCAAATAGTTGTTTTTAACGAGTTACAAATGATGAAACAATGAATCGAGTAATGAATTAATCAGAGTATGAATTCAAGTAAGAATGTGAGATTTGAACACAGGATGTAAATATGATCTTGTTACGCTCTATTATGCTTTCGAATTCTTTACAGAGTGCAATAGACAAGTCTGTAAAAGTTCTTCTCTAACTCTAGTAAATAACCCTATTTATAGGGAACTGAAAGCATACAAAAAATATACTAAGGCATTGACTCTAAAGCTTCGAATAAAAGCGCCCTAGTAAAATACATTACAAAACATTCGAAGAGACCAAAACATACTTCGACTAATTACAACAATTATACCCTTACAATCTCCCCCTTTGTAATCATAGTCGAAGTCTTCAATTTGTAAGAAGTGTGATGGACTACAGTAATACTCTTTGAATCTCCGTGTACCAGGAGATAATCTTCTTCAGCTCTTTCTTGTCACCTTCCTTGTTCTTCTTGCAATGATTCATACGAACAATCAAGTTCGTATATTGAGATGTTGAATATCTCTCGACTTCACTTGCTTGGAATAAGAACCGTTTAGACTTTCCAGCTTTGTCTTTTCCTGCGAAGACAATTCCAAAAGGCTTCAGGCAAATTTCACCATCAACATACTTCTTCAAATCCGCCCGAGTCTTCGTAGGAACCATCGGAGCTTTAATTTCCATTCCTTTGGCAGTAGCTAATTCAACATCTGTTAGTGCCAAGCACTCATAATAGTTTTCGATAAAAATCTTGATGTGAGCTACTCCAATCTTGAATTCATCTGGTTATGTGTTTTGAAGGAATGAGAATGATTTGTCTTTCAAGAGTAATGCAACTTGTATAAGATCATACAAGTTCATTAATGGAAAATCTGCAACAGTGAATTCGCAAATATTTCCATTTGCCCTGGCAACCACATACTTAACATTTTGGACTGTGTTTTCGAAAACCACATCCTTTTTCATACTTATGACCTTCTTGATTTTGATTAATGACCAAACTTCTTCAGGGGCTTTACCAAGAACAACATGAAAACGAATTTTCATGTGTGTACCTTCATCTTTATTTTTAAAATTCCCTTCTGCTTTGAACTGAGGCATGATAAACATCATTTCATTTATGGGAAAATCCAGCTGGCTTGCATCAGTATTTGTGACCAAATAACTATGCTTTGGTTTCTTCTCAAATGAATACATGTGATTTAATGTAACCTTGGCCTCGATTGTTTCGTAGTTATAGTGTTTAGTTGGATCCCCTTTATCCATTCCCTTCGGATCATTTGCTCGCTGAGCCATAATGCTTTGAACTATTATGAGCTTTTCGATTTCAGCATCAACTTCAGCCTTCTTTTCTTCTTTTGATTTTTCCACAGCAATCGATTTCCCTTTATCTTTCAATGCTTGATTGTCAGTTGTCTCTTTTGGTTTTGAACCACTCACACCAGTCTCCGAAGATTTACCAATCACAATTCCTTTCAAAATTGGTCTTGCAATTGACATTGTTGTTACGAATGTTGAAGTCACCTGTTCAGCAGAAACAATTATTGGTTTTGTTGTAGGGATTTTGGAAGAAAAGACTTTTCCCACAACTTTCGCATCTTCTCCACTAGTCTTCGACTCACTAGTTTTTCTTTCTCCCCCTTGCACCCCTGTGAAAACAGGTGGGGCATTTGTGGTTGGAAGAAGACTGGATATGCGAAAGAGAGGAGCTAGTTGCTTGTTGAGAATGGCTTCGAATTGGATAAACTTCTGAGATAAAAATTCAGGAGTAATCAATGGAGAAGAAACCGGCCTATCAGAAATCTTTTTTAATTCCTTGAGCAACTTAAGGACTTCTTCAAAGCTTGCACTTTCGGATGTTGAAAGTTGAGTAATTTGAGGAATCAAATTTTCATACAACTTAACAAATCGAGTGACTGCGTACAAATGATATCAACCTTTTGATGCAATGATGCATAGTCGTGTTGAACAGTAGCTATTTCTCTTTTCATATCTTCACGAAGTTCGTGAATTTGGAAGTTTACATCCTCTCGAACTTTCTTCACATCTTGAATAAAAAGAACATGTCTTTCCTTTGCAACATTCTTCAACTCTCTCAGATCACCAGCAAATTTCGAATTTTGAGAATTGATTCGAATTTCATTGTTTTGATCATTGAGATCAACTTTCTCCAAAATTCGAGATTCAGAATCTTTAAGCATCCCCGATACTTTACTGATGATTCTAGATTCAAACACCTTCAGCAACGAATCAACTTCAACACTTGAAACATACGAACCAACCCCTAGATCTGCTTGAGATTGAATGACATAATTCAACTTTTGATTTAAAATCTTAAATTGTTTCATGGTCATCAACATATGATCAGGAAACAGTTCTTCGTCTTCATGAAATTCCAATTCATCAAACATACCACCAAACCCCTCATTATCAGTCTCTGTCTCTACAAAAACGGTTTCTTGAACAGGTGAAGTGGGTTTGGGTGGCTCAGTAGATTGAGAAGAAAAAATAGAAGTAAAGGGTTGATCAAGAATGTGTTCGAATGTTGGGGAATCTGTTGTTGAATTAAGAGGAGTAGAAGATACTGGTAAAGAAACAATACTTGCAAAAGGATCAGAAGTAGATGGACATGTAGCTTCATTTTTCGAACCTCCTTCACCCATATTGACATTTGCATCTGTATCAGATACGTGTGCAGGGATGCCTGAAGTTCGAACCTCCTCAGGAACTGATTTGGCAATCGAATCTTCAGGTGGTATGACAACTGTCTTCTCAGGAGTTTCAGGAATTCGTTCTTCATCATCTTCAGTTGACTCAGTAGAAATGACCAGCTTTCTTGTCTTCTTCTTCTTCTTCTTTGATAAATGTTTTGCCATATCCTCAGCTCTTCTTTTCTTGGACACTGGAGAAACAGGTGCGGGCACTTCTCTAATTAGAATCCGTTGATGAGTTATTTGAGGTTTTCGAACCACTTTGTGCGTTGGAGACTTGCTTTTGTGAGTGGATTTCATTTTAATTCTTCGAAACATGCCAGTCTTCGAAGGAAGGACTACATGTTCTTGTGTTTCTTCAATAAGTGGCTCAATTACTAGAGTCTCAGCAACAGTCACTTCAACTGTTTCAGGCTTCTTCTTTGGAGATTTCGAAGATCTGGACTCAGTTTCATGCTTTCTCGACTTCTTGGTTTTCTTATCATCGCCTCCGAGTAAAACACCAGTTTTAATTGAAGAATCAATTGTCGTCAAATAGGCTACCAATACAAGGTTCGAAGAATCAACTCTTTTAAGCATCACATCTGGAATACGAGCAACTGTAGGAAAAACATCAGCATTATCTGTAACCTCCTTCGGATAGTGGTAATATTGAAAAACTGCTTTGTCTTCATCAGTGGGTACCAAAATCCCTTCCTTATTATAAAAGTGTTGCAAAATCAAACTCCAGTATCTTGCACACGAAATACCATGAATATCATTCGTGTGTTCTACACCCTTTTGGAGTTCCTTCCATAATTGTATAGAGTAGTCCACCTGAAGATCATAATAGATGCCAGCAACCATTGCATAAACCTCCATTCTCCCCTTGTCAAGTCCAGCTGATCTCCCAGTTAAACATCTTAGAAAAATTCCAAATAAGAAATTCCATAAGCTTGGAAGACCTGATTTCTTAAAATCACTAATCTTTGATAGTGGAGGCTGATATCCCATCTCATTAAACATGTGAACGATTTATGGAAAAGTAAATGAAACATATGGAGGCGAATTCGGAATATCAAGAATTTGGCAAAATAGTTTCTTGGTTAGCCTGACCTTTTTGTCGTTCACCAGATGAAAAGTAATCGTATCAGATGCTTTGTTGTATGTCGCAGTTGATCCTGCTTGAGAAAGCCAGGACAATGGAACAGAGAAAGAGTTGAACATCGCTTTAGCCAAAACCGAGTTCTTCAAAGCAACTATGAGCATCTTTAATTCTTCCGGGTACTGAGAAAATTCACCCTCCAAGTAGTAGTTTGTTGCGTGAATCTTCATTATTGGTAAAGAAGAGGCATCTTCAGTGGTATGAGAATCAACATAAGCAGAAGTCGCTATTGTTAGGGTTTGAAGATGATGATGAACAGAGAATTTTGGGAAATTTGCTTTTTGATCGCGTAAACTGACAATGAACCCCTGGAATTCCCTTTTATATGTAACCCTTAAATTTGAATTTGAAGCAGGATATGTATTTAATGATATCCGACGTGGCACCTTGAAAATCAGACCATTACTGCGTAAAAGTAGCCATGCGTCAAAAAGTAGCTGTCACATCACCTTGAAAAACGGACAGAATACCATACGTCATTTATAAACAGCCTGTCTTGTAATCCCCAAGAAAATTGTAACCGTCAAAACCCTTCGAATGGAAGCAAGGCTCTTTCACTTTTGGGATGAAAAGCGAAGTCATACGCCAGAAGTTCGAAATCATCAGCCTGAGTTGGTATTACTCAGAACCTCAAGGATTTTGTGAGTACAGTGTTCCAAAGAATATAGACGAGAAACAAATATAAGAAAAATTTGGGATATTGTGATGTCAAACCATTGACACAAAAGCAGATGAAATCCCGGGCAAATATTACTTCATTAATCATTAAGAGAAATGATCAATAGCTTGTGTGGGTTCCCGTGAATTACAATCGAATACTTGTTGATAAGTATCAAAGGGCTTCTTTTATAATGCTTCGTGGATGGTTTAAAATTTCGTTACATGTCATCCTAAACATAAGGTGAGAAATTGTAACAGAAATTACTTGTTTGACTAGTGTAGTCAGTGACAAGTTAGCTTTGTAAAGTTTTGAAATGACTAGGATATTCGAATGAAACTCACACGGAAATCATATTCAAGAAAAAAATTTGTGTGCTGGATCTTGTTGGGTAACAAACATCGTGGGTTTCGAACGTTTGATCAAGACCACTCATTCGAAATGAATATGATTTGGAGTTTCGAATTTAGGTACAGAAACAAAAGTTTCGTGAAAATCTGGAACATAGTTCCCCGTCAATTCCTTAAAAGGTAGTGAACATTGGGTTTCACTTTCATCATGGTCTCATGATGTCAGATCATAAACACAGAGTTTTGATATATCTAAGTCTCGATGGGTTTGATCAGAGACCTCTCGGACATATGTCTTCGTGTGTGATCGTGTAAGAATTTTATGGATGAAAAAGATTGATTTAAGACACGAAGAGTACCTCTGTTATGTTTGGACCAAACAGTAAACTCTTAACTCATTTTGAGAAGAGTAAGGTAGCTTAGAGACTAATGTGAATATAAGCCTGATTGGGAAGAAATCTTCGTATGAATAATTTCATTAAGGCTTTCGTATACACACATTGAGTCATGGAGGCTTTGGTCAACATACAGTAGCATGCTTCTAGGGACAACCTAACGAGTTCGAATGATGACAAATTTATCGATTTATACGAAAAATATACCTGACCCTAGTACAGCAAGCGTAATCTCCTCTGTATCTTCAAGAGAATCTACAACAAAATACTAAAAAGAAATAAGAAACAAAATATTTTTGTTGTTTTGATTTTTCGAAAATAAAGGCAGAACAAAAATAATCTTTTTGAATTTTTAAATTTTCGAAAATTAAATGACAAAACAAACGAAAATCTTTTTGGATTTTTGAATTTTCGAAAATTAAATGACACAACAAACGAAAATCTTTTTGGATTTTTGAATTTTCGAAAATTAAAGAACAAAACAAACGAAAATCTTTTTGGATTTTTGAATTTTCGAAAATTGAAATAATACTTGATACAAATGTACGAATTCGAAGGGGTCGAAGCGTTGACTATGACTGAATCAACCCTTAAAATAAGTAACAAATGTGCGAATTCGAAGGGGTCGAACCGTTGACTATGAACAGTAACCTCTGAATGCTGAATGAGTTTGCATTATCTTTTAGTCAGCGCCTCTGAATCATTCCTTATCATGCATCATTCTTCTTTTTCGCATGGAACAGAATTTCCATCGATCATTCCAAGTCCTTTTATAATCTTCACAAGGGATTTTTCATCCAAAGCTTTCGTGAAAATGTCAGCTAACTGATCAGTTGTTTTCACGAAATGTACTTCAATATTTCCATCTTCCACATGATCTTTAATGAAATGATAACGAAGAGCTATATGTTTAGTCTTCGAATGCTGCACAGGATTATGACAAATTCTTATCGCACTTTGAGAATCACAATATAATGGAATCTTTTTCATATTAATTGCATAATCACGCAATTGACTTTGGATCCATATTATTTGTGAAGTGCAAGCAACATCAGCCACATATTCTGCTTCAGCTGTTGAAATTGATACGCATGTTTGCTTTTTCGACTGCCAGCTCACCAATTTGCCATCAAGAAATTGACATCCACCACTTGTGCTTTTTCAATCAAGATTACAACCACCCAGGTCTGCATCCGAATATGCTTGTACAAAGAACCCAGTGTTCGAAGGATACCACAATCCTAACGAAATTGTTCCTTTAAGATAACGAAAGATATTCTTCACAGCAGTGAGATGTGGTTCTCGTGGATTAGACTGATACCTAGCACAATTACACACAGAAAACATAATATCAGGTCTGCTAGCTATGAGATAAAGTAATGAACCAATCATGCTCCTATATAAAGTTATGTCAACAGCAGGTTTATCTAACGACGGTGTTAGCTTTATGCCCGTTGCCATTGGAACTCGTAACTTCGTGCTATTCGTCAATCCAAACTTTTCCAACAGATTCTTCGTATATTTTTCTTGATTAGTAAAAATTCCTTCTATGTTTTAACGAATATTCAAACCAAGAAAATTATTGATTTTTACCATCATGCTCATTTCGAACTTAATTTTCATCAAATCTTCGAATTCTCTAGACAAAGCAGGGTCAGTCGAGCCAAAAATAATATCAACAACATAAATTTGAACAAGCATTAGATGATTCCCCACTTTCTTTCGAAATAATGTGGGATCAACTGATCCTTGTTTAAATTTAGATTGTTTCAAAAATGAGGTTAGAGTTGCATACCATGCTCGTGGTGCTTGTTTCAAACCATAAACTGCCTTATCTAAAATATAAACATGATTTGGAAATTCTTCGTTAATAAAACCTGGGGGTTGTTCCACGTAAACAGTTTCTTCAAGCTCTCCATTTAGAAATGCACACTTCACGTCCATTTGATAAACATCAAAATCTTTGTGAGCTGCATAAGCCAGAAATATACGAACCGCCTCGAGTCTTGCGACAGGGGCAAAAGTTTCTTTATAGTCGATTCCTTCTTGTTGTGAATATCCTTTAACAACAAGTCTGGCTTTGTTTCGAACAATATTTCCATCTTTGTCGGTTTTATTTTTGAAAATCCATTTTAACCCGACAATCGAAACATTTTCAGGTTTAGGAATTAATCTCCAAACCTTGTTTCTTTCGAATTCAGACAATTCAGATTGCATTGCAACAACCCAATCTGAGTGTTCCATTGCAATCTTAACTGTTTTTGGCTCAATCTTAGAAATGAAAACATTGAACATGCAAAATTCTTGATGAGTATTCAATACCTCATTCTTTGCACGAATTTGAGCTCTTGTTAAAACTCCCTCTTGTGGATTCCCAATTACCTGATCCTTCAGATGATCTTTTGTCCACGTTTCCATTGGCGGATATGCTGGATGAAATTCCAAAGGTGCATCTTCGTATATATCATCGTTTTCTGAGCCTACAATCGAACAAGCATCATCAAAATCATTATTATCTTCAATATTTTCTGAATGCTCCCCCACAACATCATCATTCATTCTTTCTTTCTCCCCCTCGAAAGAATGCATGTTGTCATCTAATGTATTCGAATCCAAGTGCTCCCCCTCTACTGGATTGTTTTGCATAATTTCGCCTTTCTCTGGAGAATTTGATGTTGATGCATCATTAAGCTTTGTTAATTCAGAGATATGATTATCACTTGTATTTATTTCAGCATCAACAGCATGATCTCAAATTCCAAAATTTAAATCATAATCATTATCTAAGGTTTGTGAGGGTTCTGATTCATCTTGTATGTTTTTCAGAATTGGATGATTTTCAAACTGTGATTTTGTTTGTTTAACGTAGTAATCATCAAAGTTAAGATTAAAAGTTTCTTCAACTTTTCATGTTCTTTTATTCAACACACGATATGCGACTGAATTATGCGAATAACCCAAGAAAATCCCTTTATCTGCTTTTGCTTGAAATTTCGTAAGATGATCCTTGAGATTCATAATGAAGCATCTGCATCCGAAAAGATGAAGAAATTTGACGTTAGGTTTTCGATTGTTGAGAATTTCATATGGAGTAATGTTAAAACGACGATGAATTAAAGATCTGTTTTGAGTGAAACATGCGGTTGATACTGCTTCAGCCCAAAGATATTGTGGAAGATTCGCATATGCCAACATAGTCCTTGCCGCTTCGCATAGAGACCTATTTCTTCGTTCAACAACACCGTTTTGTTGTGGTGTGTATGGAGATGAAAAATTATGCGAAATCCCTTTGTCCACCAAAAATGAATCAAGAACATTGTTCTTAAATTTAGTTCCATGATCACTCTTAATATTTCGAACAATCTTCTTCAATGTTGTTTCCATCTTTTTGATAAAGTCAATCATGATTTGTGCAACTTCAGATTTAAGCCTGAGAAAATAAACCCACGTAAATCTAGAAAAATCATCAACAATCACTAAAATGTACCGTTTCTTGTTGAGAGTTGAAACAGTCGAAGGTCCACACAAATCAATATGTAAGAGCTCCAGAGGTGCAACTATTTTCGAATCAATCGTAATTGGATGACCTTGTTTATGTTGCTTGCCAACTTCACAAGCTGCACATAAAGAATCATTGTCAAATTTAAGTACAGGTAAACCTCTTACCAGATCTTGTACCACAAGTTTATTGATGTTTCGAAAATTGAGATGAGAAAGTCTTCGATGCCAAAGCCAACTTAAGTCTGATGTTGCTTTCGAAAGAAGACATATAGCAGGTTTCCCTACTATTGGATTGATGTCCAAAGTGAACATGTCACCTTTCCTTTTGGATTTCAGTAACACCTCTTTTGTTGTGACATTCGAAATAATACTTCCTTCTTCGTTAAAAAGAACTTGATTGCTAGTGCCCACAACAAGTTGAGAAACACTTATCAAGTTATGTTGAAGACCTTCAACATACGCCACACGATTCACTGTGAATTAACCATTCGTGATCTTCCCATATCCTTTGACTTGACATTTTTGATTGTTCCCAAACTTCACTACTCCAGCATTTTTGAGACTTCGAAAATCACGTAAATTCTCCTTCTTCCCAGTCATGTGACGAGAGCAACCACTATCGATGTACCACTTGTTATCATATTGCTCGTCACATAGTACCTACATTCAATGGAAAAATTTAGGTACCCAAGGCTTTTTGGGTCCTTGGAAATTAGATTTCAATTTCGAATGTAATGAAGAACTTTTAACCCAATCACAAACTTTTGTTTTGAGACTATCAATTAAGTTTACATCTTCATTTAAAGGAACCGAAACATAAGTTTTTGATGGTTTCGAATGTTCACTGACATTACCCTTCGCATTCTGAGGTTGTGTATGAACATTCTTTCCTTCTTGTACTGGTTTCCAAGCTTTGACTGATATGTTCGAATCCTTAGACGATGAACTGCCATTTGATGAATTATTCACATACTTTTCATATGCTTCGTGAATTTTCTCCTTTGAAAATGTATTTGACTGATACATCTTTCCTTTGCCTTCAAGCCAATGATCAATGTTCTTCCTTGACGTTATTCCTTTTTCTCGTGAAGTTTTCATAGTTTCTTTCTTCGTTTGATTTGGAAAATTTGGCTTTTTAGGAACAAAATCAACTTTTTCATTTGTTATAAAAGATTTAGCATATGATGTATCAACTGTTGATTTAAAATGTTGACGTTGAAAGAATTTTTGATTTGGTTTTGAGTTATTTGAAAATTTTCTTGGAATATTAGTTGCTGAAACTTTCGAAAACCTTGGTTGTTTATTCACTTCAGACTTTGAATGATTTGATTGAGATGAGTGTTGAGGTTTTGTTGAAAAAGAAGAATTTTTAGCTTTGAAAACATTTTTGGGTGATTGTGATTCAGACATCTTTTGAGACTCAACATTTTGCCAAAATATTTTCTTTCTTTCTTGTCTTTTTGAAATGTTGTTTTCCTTCGAAAATTTGTCAATTTGATCTTTGAATTCCTTGGAGTTTAAGTTGACAACTTTTTCATTTTCCTTTACAACTTGTTTTGAATTCTCTTTTTCAATTTCTGATTTTTCAACCCATTTTCTTTGTGGTTTTTGACGTTGGAAAACATACGAATTCTTTGTTAAGTTGTTTTCAACTGTGCTTTGATTTGCGAAAAAACCTTCAGCAGTTGTTTTTGAATTATCCTTTTCAACTAACTTCTTTAATTCTGGTTTTATTTTCTCAACATTTCCAGTAGTTACGAAAACTTGATTTGGAAAAATGACATTATCTGTACATTTGAAATTTGGATAAACCACTGAATTTGTTTCAAGATAATGTTCACCTTTTTCATTCATCACTTTTTCGAACTTTTGTGTATCACCATAAACCTGATCAACCACAATTCGAGGAGTTTCTTCTTCCTTTGAAGATTTCTTTTCCTTCGAAATGTTTACTTCGTCTTCATCATCACTATCATCAGTTTGGCTGTCTTTGAGATCCACGAAGTTCATATCATAAACTTTCGAAGTTGAGGGTATATCAGTTTCATTTTCAACCATAAATCCTTAACTTTTTCTTTTCTTTTAGATGTTGAAGCAACATTAACAACAGACAACTGAGAACAATCAACATCTTCAAGTTCACTAATTTCACTAATATTGTCAGAATTATCTTCGATATCAGCAAAATTAGATTGAGAATCAGATGTTGAATTCTCAGTCTTTTTCAAAATTTGAATTTGTTCAGATTTAGTCAAAGTATCATTCACTATGTTAACTAATTCATTCGTATCAAGACATTCATCAATTTTGACAATTCCATATTTATATATGTCATCAGGAACTCTGTCAAAATCAGCTATTATTTGCTCACAATCATACGAAATATTATCTACCTTGGCTCTTTCGAATGCTAGGAAAGGTAGTAATTTTCTATGTTGCTCTTTACTTATATCACATGAATGATGTAAATCAGTTAATTTGCTATAAAGTCGTTTAGCAGAATTATAGTAGATGTTTCTTTGTGCTAGCAAAAGTTTAACATCACTCGATAACCTATCCCTATCACACATTATATTTGTCATTTGTAATTCTAAACATTTAATTTTGCTTATTTTCATGTCTAATCTCTTTTTGACCTCTAACAACTCCATTGACAACTTTTTGGCCTCATTACTAGCAGACACAACAATTGAATCAAAATAAGTAACCGTCTCATCAAAAGAAATTAGTTCAGAGTCATAAGCATGTGTAGGAATATTAAAAGATTCAAGAATTTTACGTAACTTTGTTGTCATTGGAGATTTGTCAGCTGCTTTGGATACGAAGCATCGTCCCCTCACTTCGAATTCCTCATTATCTGAATCCTCCTCCATTTTCGCATACAACGCTCCATGCGTTGGATTCCTCATTTCTTCATCGTTTGACCCGAATGACCAGATTTGATAAGTTCCATCTTCATCCTCATGTTCACCCTTTGTAACCAATGACAAATTCTTTACTTTAGCACGAACCACCTTAAGCTTCTCTGCATAGTATGCCTCATCTTTGACTTTATTCTTCCTCTCATCCTTCTTTCGAAGCATACAGTCATTTGCAAGATGATTCGCACTGTTGCAATAATGACAATCTATTCCTACATCACCTTTCAGCTTCTTCTCACCCTTTCCATCAGCTATCTTCGAATCTTGCTTCTCAACTTTCTTTTTCTCCTCAACAACATTTTTACTCACAGAATTTCCTTTCACCTCAGCAAGCTTAGTCTTCGAATTGAACGGCTTTTTGAAAAATTTCTTGACACGATTATTTGAGTAAAATGCTATTGCTTCATCATCCGGATTAATGATGAATCCTTCTTCTTCCTCAGAATCACCATTTTCAGCTTCTTTCTCAGAAATCTTTGACACAAGAGCTAATGGACCTCCCAAATTCAACTTCGAATCTTTAGCAATTTCATTTACTTCATTTTCGTGTGTTTTCAACTGATTGTACAAATCATTGAGAGTTGATGTATCAAAACTTTGCTAATTCTTGTGACACCCAAAATTTTTTTTTTTTTTTTTTTTTTTTTTGCAACAATTTTAAACTTTTAAAACCCATCTTAAATTAAATTAAAACAACTGAAATAGTCATAACATAATCCATCAGCTTAATAACCATATAAAATAAGTGCGGAAGTAATAATAATAATAAGGTCCCAACAAAATAACTAGTAGCGATGTCCCGATGCTCCATGTCAAGCCTTAGCCTCTTTAATCTTAACACCTGAAAAGTTATAAGGGAAAAACGTAAGCACAAAGCTTAGTGAATTCAAACACAGACATTGTACCAACATTCATATTTACTAGCCCTAATCCATTTTCCAATTATAACGATAAAGACAAAGAACGAATCAATGTCTATATTACGAGAAGGACTTGTAGGTTTGAACCGCACCGGGAAGATCCCGTATCATTTGGCCCTAATCACCGCACCTCACGAAGAGTATTACGTTGGTGATCTTACCTACCCACCGCACCGGTAAATCCGTATCCTTTGGTGGTGTCCCCATATCCATAATTAGTTACATACAGTGCACATGTACGAATTAAAACAATACTTATATAGCATGCTTTTATAATAAATTCAAATAATCACACACGAGCTAACTAGCAAACACAATCATCAATACAACGGTGTGAGAGAACTCACCTTGAGTGAGTATTAAGGATGGCTAACAATCAAATAATGCTACCAAGCTTGAGCAAACTTCAAAACCTCGCCTAAGAAGGACTAAAGGTTAGAAACGAGAAGTAATGAAGCTATGAGTTGAGAAAAGAGTAATCACAGCAAGGTCTCTAAAACAGACCTGCTGTTCAAAACGGATTTACTCCAAAATCTAAAATAGAAACATAGCTTTAACTAAATTTTATAGGAAACTATGATTGCTCAGGATTCCATAACTATAAAGAACTCATTCTAACTCCAAAAGATGAATTAAATATGAATTTTACAAAATGGTGTATCACTTCTGTCTCCAACAATACAGTCAAGTGATGTTGGCCAATTCTACCCAACTTGTGAGTAGAATTCGTCCAAAAGAAAATTAAGAGAAGTAAAGGACATACAAGTGAAAGTCTCAGAGTTGGAATTGAATGAAAAGTATCTCTCAAACTCCAGATATAAAATTCACATTGTGGACAATCACAGCACTAGCAAAAGCTGGTGACTGCCCACTGACCTGGAGTGTGGATCAATTCTAACCAATTTATAATTGGAAATAACACCCCATATTCTCCAGATCTTAAATTCATAATATAAGGAACATATAGAAACTTGGAATCACTCTGGATCCTTTTCCAAGCCTTAGAAATGATGAAAACAAAATGACATATCAGAACAGACCCGGATCAGACCTAACAGCAAAGATGCCATTCTTTCACATAGATAAAGCCCTTATCAGTGAGGTTGGCCTTCTTAAGAAAGTTAGCCAACTCAATGTGTGAACTTTTGGAACTGGTTTGGGGTCCGTTTGAGTTCTAGAGCTCCAGATATGATTTTTACAAAATGACTACAGATCTGATGGAAAACAGAATCGTAGCCACCCGTGATTCCTTTTTGGCTTATCCATCCTTCTCCTTTTGAAACACATTTTAAGATGTGTTCATCATCCCAATTCAGTCCCCATGATAATGGTGGTACTAAAAAGGGTTAGGGATCATTAGGATTTCATTTAGCCTCAAGGATGTAATAATAATCAACATGAAAATAAACATAAGCACATAAAATCATCATTCTCCCTTTTAGGGTTTCCATGATCTTTTGCCACATGTAATCCCCTAGATCCATCATCCACCATATATGGGGTGAAGATAGGATCTTGAGATGATGTATAACATACAACTACAAATAAAATAAGAAGGAGAAGAGGTGAAGATGAAATCATAAAACTAGAACAAGGTTATGAATCAAGTTGTAAGAAAGGATAAGGAGGTTCATACCAATACGAATCAAGGGTGGAAATGAACAAGAATTAAGCTCCAAACAACAGCCCTTTGGCTGCTCTTGATCCCAAAGAGAGAGAGAAGGATGGCGTGAGGGCAGTGGCGGAGCCAGGATCAAAGTAAATGGGTATCCCAATTTTATTTTTAAGGTAACCCAAAAACTTTTTCCGGGGTACTTGGGCTTCCCCGATTCAATTTCGGTTTTCTAAACCCAAACCTTAATCGAATCTTTAGATAACCTCAAGTCTTGTTATATAAACATGAAGTTGAAGTATATTTTGATACTTGAATCGATGTGGGATTCAAAGTAGATATCAAATGAAGTATGAGGATAACAAGCTTATATAATAGACAAAAATGGTTGAGTTTACATATGTTTGGCGATGTGGGATAGAATAGGCCCATAGCCTATGGACTTCAATAAAAGGAGTTTACAAGATGATCAAAAGAGTCCAATAACATAAGAAAATCAGACATTGGTTAAATAAATTAACCCAAGGTTACAAGAATAATTGAATTAAAATAACTAAACGTATCGAGAAAAATCGGGGCGTTACAACTCTCCCCCACTAAGAACGGACTTCGTCCTCGAAGTCAACACCTAAAAACAGATCCAGATAGTGAGCCCTCATCTCGCCTTCCGGTTCCCAAGTCCATTCCGAACCCTTCCTATGTTGCCACTGCACCTTAACCAGGTTTATAGTCTTGTTGCGGAGAGCTTTCGTCTTTCGTTCTAAAATATCGATTGGTTTCTCAACATAATTGAGACGCTCGTCAACCTGTATGTCCTCCAGTGGTATCACAGTGGTCTCATCAACAAGGCATTTTCATAACTGATACACGTGAAACTTATTATGAATTAGACTAAGCTCTTCAGGCAGCTCTAAACGGTAAGCCACCTTTCCCACACGGGCTATGACCTTGTAGGGTCCAATGAGTCGGGGTCCGAGCTTTCCCCGTTTTCGAAATCGAATCACACCTTTCCAGGGGGAGACTTTGAGCAACACATAATCTCCCACCTGGAACTCAAGATCGGAGCATCTTTTGTCGGCATAACTTTTCTGACGACTTCTCGCTGTAACCAAATGATCCCGAATCACGTGGATTTTCTCTGTAGTCCGAAGCACGATATCGGTACTCCCAAGTACCCTCTGCCAAACCTCACCCCAACAAACGGGCGCCACGAATCATATCTAACAAAGACGACACCATCGTCATCCGGAGACACTTAGATCGAATCGGTTCGGCAAATTGTTTACGACTGAGAGCATCAGCTACAACATTAGATTTACCGGGGTGGTAGTGAATTTCACAATCATAATCTTTTACCACATCCAACCATCGGATCTGCCTCATGTTCAAATCCTGCTACTCGAACAAATATTTCAGACTCTTATGGTCAGTGTATATGATACACTTCACTCCATAGAGATAGTGTCTCCAAATCTTAAGAGCGAACACAATAGCCCCAAGCTCCAAATCATGAGTGGGGTAGTTTCGTTCGTGGGGTTTCAGCTGTCGGGAGGCATAGGCTATCACCCTGTCCCGTTGCATTAACACAACACCAAGACCCTGAAGCGATGCATCACAGTAAACCACCATATCCTCAACCTTATCAGGTAAGGCCAAAATCGGAGCATCACACAATCGCTTCCTCAGCTCATCAAACGCAAATTGTTGCTCCGGGCCCCAAACGAATTTCACTGATTTCTTGGTCAATCGGGTGAGTGGCAAGGCGATTTTAGAGAAATTTTCAATGAACCTACGATAATAACCGGCTAAACCCAAGAAACTGCGAATTTCAGAAGGTGTTTTTGGAATCTCCCATTGTTTAACCGCATCAACCTTGGCTTGATCGACCTTAATACCGTGTTTGTTTACCACATGCCCCAAGAACTGAACTTCTTCTAACCAAAATTCACATTTTGAGAATTTCGCATAAAGCCTTTCTCTTGCCAGAGTTTCCAGAATCTCCCGAAGGTGTTGCTCATGCTCCTCTTTGGTCTTAGAATAGACCAAGATGTCATCAATGAACACTATGACCGAACGGTTAAGCATCGGGCTACACACCCGGTTCACGAGATCCATAAACGCCGCGGGTGCATTGGTGAGCCCAAAAGGCATCACCACGAACTCAAAATGCCCATAACGAGTACAGAATGCTTTTTCTCAATGTCTTCTTCACGAACCCGCATCTGATGGTAACCGCAACGTAAATCAATCTTGGAGAACCAAGACGCTCCCTGAAGTTGATCGAAAAGATCGTTAATACGTGGAAACGGGTACCTATTCTTTATCGTGTACTTGTTTAGCTCCCTATAATCAATACACATTCGCTGGGATCCATCTTTCTTCTTCACAAAGAGAATAGGAACACCCCATGGCGAGCAGCTTGGCCATATAAACCCTTTATCACTTAGTTCCTAAAGTTGATCTTGGAGCTCTTTCATCTCAGGTGGTGCCAAGCGGTAAGGAGATTTAGCTACCGGAGTCGCACCCAACACCAAATCAATGCGAAACTCCACTTGCCGAATAGGTGGCAAACCAGGGAGTTCCTCCGGAAAGACATCACTAAAGTCGGAAACGATAGGAACGTCGTCTAGTGCTATAGTAGAAGAGCAAGAAGCGATGGCCACGCGGGGAATGTCCCCCTGAATGATAAGTTCTCCACCTCTAGGGTTTTGAACACGAACTTGCTTCTTACGACAGTGGATTTCCACATCACACGCATCAAGCCAATCCATGCCTATGATAACGCAGAGCTCTCGCATCGCAATAGGGATAAGATCAATGGGGAATTCAACTCCAGAAAACTCGAGATTGCAACCCCGATAAACATCGGTGACATAAATAGTGCGGTTGTCGGCAACTTCGACAACCATTGGGTGAGCCAATTTTCCGATACTACGCCCCAAACAATTAATAAACATGCGAGATACAAAAGGATGGGTAGCACTGCTATCAAACATAACAACATCGAGCTCGGAATCTAGCAAATAAGTGCCTGCCACTGTCGCTGTAATCACCGACTCCTCCGCAGTCATCTGGTGAGCACGACCTCGTGTCACCATAGTGGGTCCCTTAGAGGACGATGCAATTGCAGGATTTGTACCCCCGTCTCCTTTACCAGTCTTCAACTTCGGGCATTCGGGCTTCTTGTGTCCCGTCTCGTTGCAGTGATAGCAGACGGGAACAGCAGAAGTAATATGAGGTGCTGCACTCGCAGGGGGATCCCTACAATTCTTCCAATGATGCCCTGGCTTTTTGCAGTTGTAGCATATCAATGGATTTTTCTCGCCCTGAAGACGTCCTATACTCATACCTTGACTTACTACCCTGCTTTTGCTTTTTCTGGGCATCTCTGGATGTCTTGGAAGAGGTGTCATTGGCCTCCCTCTTGGACTGGGTCTGCAACTCGATTTCCCTCCTCCTCGCTGCATTCATGATCGCGGATAAGGTCGAGAACTCCTGCATGCTAACAAATTCCCGAATCTCGGTACGTAGGATGGCCATGTACCGGCTGACCAACCAGGCCTCGTTCCCAGCAAACAAGGGGCAAAAAGATAGCATCTCCAAGAACTTGGAGTTCAGTTCGCTAACGGACTCGGTAGTCTGCTGTAAGGCCATGAACTCTTGCTGCATCCACTGCTGCTCCACCTTAGGCACCTATTGTGCCTCGAACCTCTCCACAAATTGGGCCCAAGACATGGTCCTCACTTCTTCTTCGCTTAATAGAGCGGTGATGGTGTTCCACCATGTCTTTCCCCTTTTCTGCAGCTGATTCATGGCGATCACAACTTTGTACTGGTCCGGACACCCAACAGTCATGAAGGCGCCCTCACCATCTGACACCCAGTGCTTAGCAGCAACTGGGTCGGATTCACCGTTCCAAAGAGGAGGGCTACACTTGCTGAACTTCTCGAAGTAGTATGTCGAATCCCGAACGGGCGGAGCCGGTAACGCTCCCCCGGGAATAGCTGCGAGGCGCTCATCCAGAAGAGTACCGACTTGGTTGATTATGTCATTGGTCACACCCGGGATTAGTTCGTTGAAAGCGTTATTGAATTCCTCAACGACAATATCCCTAACTTGCTCCATTTGGAGCTGATTAAGTCGAGCAGGCGGAGCCATTGGTATCCACAGAAGAAGGAAAATCTTAGAAACAATTCAGCCTAGATATTTCTAGGAAGACAAAACACTCAGCTTGCCGAAAATTTTTCAACCTTGCCCCGACCCGAAACCGGCACCGATGTTTCAAATAGTAGGGGCCCTTCTACTACCTTCCACACAAGTTCCAATTTCGCATTCGCGTCTAGTTTCAAAATTTCCAGCTCGCTCTAGCCGTTAATTTTACATCTCTCTCACATGTTAACATTAAATAAGTGTGTAATCTAGCATTTTAAGACTAGTAGAATCCAATTCATAGTCAACAATTTAACATAAACATTTAACATAAGAAATAAGGCTTACTTGGCTGGCCGACTGGCACACCGCGACATCTTTCACTACTAGTCTTCAGAAAATTTGAAAAATCTTTTAAAAAAAAAGAGAATAAACTATTATAGAGCCTCAAATTTGAGTCTAGAACATCCACAAGAATGCCTAGTTCCCTCAAACTGTGGCTCTGATACCAACTTGTGACACCCAAAATTTTTTTTTTTTTTTTTTTTTTTTTTGCAACAATTTTAAACTTTTAAAACCCATCTTAAATTAAATTAAAACAACTGAAATAGTCATAACATAATCCATCAGCTTAATAACCATATAAAATAAGTGCGGAAGTAATAATAATAATAAGGTCCCAACAAAATAACTAGTAGCGATGTCCCGATGCTCCATGTCAAGCCTTAGCCTCTTTAATCTTAACACCTGAAAAGTTATAAGGGAAAAACGTAAGCACAAAGCTTAGTGAATTCAAACACAGACATTGTACCAACATTCATATTTACTAGCCCTAATCCATTTTCCAATTATAACGATAAAGACAAAGAACGAATCAATGTCTATATTACGAGAAGGACTTGTAGGTTTGAACCGCACCGGGAAGATCCCGTATCATTTGGCCCTAATCACCGCACCTCACGAAGAGTATTACGTTGGTGATCTTACCTACCCACCGCACCGGTAAATCCGTATCCTTTGGTGGTGTCCCCATATCCATAATTAGTTACATACAGTGCACATGTACGAATTAAAACAATACTTATATAGCATGCTTTTATAATAAATTCAAATAATCACACACGAGCTAACTAGCAAACACAATCATCAATACAACGGTGTGAGAGAACTCACCTTGAGTGAGTATTAAGGATGGCTAACAATCAAATAATGCTACCAAGCTTGAGCAAACTTCAAAACCTCGCCTAAGAAGGACTAAAGGTTAGAAACGAGAAGTAATGAAGCTATGAGTTGAGAAAAGAGTAATCACAGCAAGGTCTCTAAAACAGACCTGCTGTTCAAAACGGATTTACTCCAAAATCTAAAATAGAAACATAGCTTTAACTAAATTTTATAGGAAACTATGATTGCTCAGGATTCCATAACTATAAAGAACTCATTCTAACTCCAAAAGATGAATTAAATATGAATTTTACAAAATGGTGTATCACTTCTGTCTCCAACAATACAGTCAAGTGATGTTGGCCAATTCTACCCAACTTGTGAGTAGAATTCGTCCAAAAGAAAATTAAGAGAAGTAAAGGACATACAAGTGAAAGTCTCAGAGTTGGAATTGAATGAAAAGTATCTCTCAAACTCCAGATATAAAATTCACATTGTGGACAATCACAGCACTAGCAAAAGCTGGTGACTGCCCACTGACCTGGAGTGTGGATCAATTCTAACCAATTTATAATTGGAAATAACACCCCATATTCTCCAGATCTTAAATTCATAATATAAGGAACATATAGAAACTTGGAATCACTCTGGATCCTTTTCCAAGCCTTAGAAATGATGAAAACAAAATGACATATCAGAACAGACCCGGATCAGACCTAACAGCAAAGATGCCATTCTTTCACATAGATAAAGCCCTTATCAGTGAGGTTGGCCTTCTTAAGAAAGTTAGCCAACTCAATGTGTGAACTTTTGGAACTGGTTTGGGGTCCGTTTGAGTTCTAGAGCTCCAGATATGATTTTTACAAAATGACTACAGATCTGATGGAAAACAGAATCGTAGCCACCCGTGATTCCTTTTTGGCTTATCCATCCTTCTCCTTTTGAAACACATTTTAAGATGTGTTCATCATCCCAATTCAGTCCCCATGATAATGGTGGTACTAAAAAGGGTTAGGGATCATTAGGATTTCATTTAGCCTCAAGGATGTAATAATAATCAACATGAAAATAAACATAAGCACATAAAATCATCATTCTCCCTTTTAGGGTTTCCATGATCTTTTGCCACATGTAATCCCCTAGATCCATCATCCACCATATATGGGGTGAAGATAGGATCTTGAGATGATGTATAACATACAACTACAAATAAAATAAGAAGGAGAAGAGGTGAAGATGAAATCATAAAACTAGAACAAGGTTATGAATCAAGTTGTAAGAAAGGATAAGGAGGTTCATACCAATACGAATCAAGGGTGGAAATGAACAAGAATTAAGCTCCAAACAACAGCCCTTTGGCTGCTCTTGATCCCAAAGAGAGAGAGAAGGATGGCGTGAGGGTAGTGGCGGAGCCAGGATCAAAGTAAATGGGTATCCCAATTTTATTTTTAAGGTAACCCAAAAACTTTTTCCGGGGTACTTGGGCTTCCCCGATTCAATTTCGGTTTTCTAAACCCAAACCTTAATCGAATCTTTAGATAACCTCAAGTCTTGTTATATAAACATGAAGTTGAAGTATATTTTGATACTTGAATCGATGTGGGATTCAAAGTAGATATCAAATGAAGTATGAGGATAACAAGCTTATATAATAGACAAAAATGGTTGAGTTTACATATGTTTGGCGATGTGGGATAGAATAGGCCCATAGCCTATGGACTTCAATAAAAGGAGTTTACAAGATGATCAAAAGAGTCCAATAACATAAGAAAATCAGACATTGGTTAAATAAATTAACCCAAGGTTACAAGAATAATTGAATTAAAATAACTAAACGTATCGAGAAAAATCGGGGCGTTACAATTCTTCACCATCATACTCACACTTCTCCATTCTTTTCGAAGCCCCATTACAAAGATGAGATTGAATTCCAATGAAGTCCTGGTAATTCCATAGCGATTGCAACGATAGATTAACTTGTTCAGACGATCATAGTAAACTTCAATTGTTTCTCCTTCTTTTTGTTTGAAGTCTTTCAACTCAACCAAACACTGTTTAACTGAATTGATTTTTGTCTTCTCACTTCCTTGAAATTTATCTTTCAGATTGTTCCAGATTTCCTTTGCAGTTGTATAACTCCTAACATAATTGTACACAACTGGAGGTAATGCACCTCGCAGTTCCCTCATACACCTCTTCTCCAATTTCTTCAGACGATCAGTTTGATTATCAACTCCAGAATTTGTATAAGATGATCCAATAAGTTGAACATTCACTGGAACATTGACATTTGCAGTGATACAGGACCATAACTCTTCATCCAGACCGTTCAGATAATCCTGCATACGATCAGCCCACTGATCATAGTATTCAGGGATTAGCATTGGAATTTTGGTTGATGAACCTAGCAGATGAGAAAACGAGGTCATCGAATTGAGATTGAAACTCGCCATTGTTGTACGGAAGAAGATTTTGAGAAGTTTGAAAAGATTTGAGAATTTGAAAACAAACTAGATGAATCAAATCAAATTGATGAGAATAACACTCGATTCAACAATTCAAATGCAGAATCGAATCACAGACTAAGATCTTGACAATTTTTCACTTTCAAAAAGTGCGGAATCTTTTGAATCAAACAGTTGATTCAAAATTTTTTTGAATAGTGTGAAAATCAGATCAGAGATATGATTCCTGCTCTGATACCAATTGATGAAACAATGAATCGAGTAATGAATTAATCAGAGTATGAATTCAAGTAAGAATGTGAGATTTGAACACAGGATGTAAATATGATCTTGTTACGCTCTATTATGCTTTCAAATTCTTTACAGAGTGCAATAGACAAGTCTGTAAAAGTTCTTCTCTAACTCTAGTAAATAACCCTATTTATAGGGAACTGAAAGCATACAAAAAATATACTAAGGAATTGACTCTAAAGCTTCGAATAAAAGCGCCCTGGTAAAATACATTACAAAACATTCGAAGAGACCAAAACATACTTCGACTAATTACAACCATTCGACCCTTACAACAAAACTTGTCATCAAGTTTGGAATTCAAAGGTTTTAAAAGAGTTACAAAGCTTGCCCTCAAGTTTTGGTATTTGAAAAGTCTCAAATTAAGAAACATTGAATTCTAAAACTCTTGTAATTAAAAGATGCAACTATTGGGTTCATAATTTAAAAATTAATTAAATAGTTTTTAATTTTGAATTTTTATATTTTGAACCTTAATGTTTTTTGAATAGTTCAATTACACTCTTATGGATTTTATTAAGTTAATTAAAAGTTTAATTAAAAGAGAAGATTAATAAATCCATAATAACATGGTTTAAGTTTAATTAAATTAAAAGTATAATTTATTAATGGAATTAAACCATCTAGTATTTTAGAAGTGTAAAATACACCCTTATACTATATAAAATTAAAAGTTTAATATTATTATATATGTATAAGTTAAAAAAGTCAGTCTTACCGTTAGTAGGCCTCATCCACGAAGCCAATCTATAACGGGGGTATAAGGACACTACCTATAAAATGGTGGTTTAATGGGTGTCCACTCTCACCCACCGCTTCCTTGATTGGTGGAGGGTCGTTAGCCGAACGGGTAGGATAGGACGGAACTTCCATTAAAAGTATAATGAAATACAAAGTAACTAAAGACTTTACAAATTCCCAAATCTTAGTTACTTTAGGAAAATGTGAATTTGATGCTAATCCATGAAATTGCACTTTGCACCTTGCCAAGTCGTTAGTGGAGCGTGTGTGGTTAACCGGCACACTAACTTGGACTAGTAAGGGTGGAAAAGGGTAGCTCGATGATTTTCATAGATCAATGGAGCGTGTGTGGTTAAGCGGCACATTGATTAGGTGATAAATGACATCGGGAGTATGAAGCTAATTTGCATGGTTATTCACACCTTGTTTGTGATCCTCGGTATCACAGTCACAAACTTGAAGGGCATAATCGAGATTAAACATGCCATTGAAAAGTTCAATGAATATCAAATGATCTAGGGGTTTCATTTAACACCTATTTCGTTTAAAATTTCGTTTTCGTGGTGGAACTGGTAAATCGTCATTTACCTACCGACAAATATTTTGCAATTGGATTATGGCATCCCTCTTCTGAATTGTAGAATATTGTGTTGGGTCCCATCCTTAATATATCATTTGGGTGTTATATTAAGGACTAAATCAACTAAACTTAAATTTCTCCCTTGTAGATGTCTAATTCTGACAACTATGGTCTTCCCGAATCTTTTGGAAAAAGCTTTCTATGTGAAGATGATATTCCACAATGTCATACTTCACTTCCTCCGCCTCCTCCAATTATTCTCCCTGACCCACGTGTTCGTCGACTTGAAAAGTTCAAGGTCACTCAAGCCCTATTGGCAAGCAAACACGAAAATAGAAAATCTGTATGTGCTCACATCTTGAAGATGAAGTTGCATATCGACAGGCTGGGAATGTTGGGTGTCGTTTTCCCAAGGAAGTTGGCTGTTGACTATGTTCTTCAGTCACTTACTGAGTCATATGGTCAGTTTGTTAAAGACTACTATATGACAGATCACGACGTGTCACTTATCGGTCTTACCTATTTGCTAATTGATGATGAATCAGCAATGATTTGGCGCACTGGTCAACCAAAAATTTGATTGGAAGATCTACTTCCCAAGCTGCCATGGACATAGGCAATGACATAGATAGTCCATAAAAGATCCGTTCTCCTATGGGATGGGAATTGGCTATGGTCAAAAGATTTGACCATAAGAGAAAAGCCAGTTCTGAGATAGTTACATGTGCAAATGCCAAAGTCCACTTGTTTCTACTGCCATTTGAAGGGACATTGGAAGCGAAGCTGCCTTGACTACCTGAAAGATGTAAGAGAGGGTAAAGTCAAAGTATGTGACTCTGCTTTAGCTAAGTCCACTATCTAACTCTATTAAGTTCCTATTTGTAGATTCTTAATACATGATGTGATAAGATCGCATTTTGATGTTTTATAGGATCAAAGAACAGAAAGGAAGCTTAAAGGAAGAGCATGATGAGTCTGATCGCGAAGAGATGAATTTTGATCGCCATGGTTCGATGATCGGATTTTTGAGCTGCTGCTTAGGACTTATGGTAGATTGCTTAGAAATATGTAGTAACATAGTTTTCATTTGTACTTGCATTATAAGGAAAAGTTTTTCCGCATTTTATAAATAAATAAAATTTTGATTTTATCTTATGTTATGTTTCCTTGCAATGGCATTTGTTAAAATTGATGTTTGTGTGTTTCTATTTAGCAATGTTGAAAAATGGATTTGATTCTTTTGTTTGTGGTAGTGTCTAAATTTACCAAATAAGGAAAGATTCTCGTCATCCAAGTTTCAATTGGACAGAAACTTGGAATCATGCAACTTGTATTGTAAGATGAATGAGAACTTTCATCTTTGGGAAATTAAGACTAATTCCTTGTTCACATGTATATGTGAGTCAAGTGAAGGACTAGGGGATCTAGTACACTTTGTTGTGCACTGATCAGGTCCACCACAAAGAACGATAAGACTATTCGTCATGATTTACTAAAGTTTAGTGAATATGATTATGCTTACAAGATTAAGTATAACTCTAAATCATTGAAAAGCTTCAATGTATTGCAGAACGAATAAGAAGAATCAAATTAGGCAGAAAGATAAAAGTTTCTCCAATCTGAAAGGACTAGGAGAGTACTTTTGTATCGTGTTTTATGATCATCATAATGATTATGAAAACCATATCACAATTGATCCTCTAAGGAAACCTTAGTGCATTTGTATGGATAAGAAGAGGAATCAGGGATTTTTGAAATGGTTAAATCAATTAAGGTGAGTCATACTTCGTTCCAAAATGGAGTCTTAGAGTTATTCTCCAACATTATGACTTGAGTGACATATCTTAAGTAGGTTTATAACACATTTGTAATTGGTAGTTGTGATGTTTTGGCTAAAACAAATACCAACTAGGACCAATTGCATGAAGTGTTATTCTTGATAAGAATCCACACTAACTCTTGAATATTTGTTTGTCAAGGAATGGTTCTTGACAAGAGAATCTTATATGTCAAGAGGTTAGTGGGAGTCTTAAATATCTTGAAAAATTTCAGGAACTAATCAAGAATAAACCTATTTTTAATCACTAGCACACGACTTGAGGTTGATAACCTCTCTTGTTGACATATTCTTGTTTCTGTGCCCATTCCACTTAATGTTGACTATGCATGTGAGTTCTATGAGTTCTCAACTTTTTGCATAAGGCAGAGCTCCATGAAAGTTTATTTGTAACATCCGGATTTTTCAGGGATATTATTGTGTATGGTAATCTTGAGCTTAAAGGAGAGACTCGAAGAGTTGAGGGTCCAACTCGCCGAGTCGAGTCGAGTTGCTCGCGTGGATTTAATGAGTAGACTCGACGAGTCAGAGGAGGGACTCGCCGAGTAGGTGCTGGGCAGAGAAACCCTAATCTCTCAGGTTTGGGACCTATTTAAAGGCACTTATAGCCTCATTTGCGGCTACTTTCCCCTTAGAGCAAACCCTAATTTCTATTGGAGCTAGAGTGAAAGAGAAGCTCATATTGTGGTTCTTGGGCATCATTTGAGGAAGAGGAGGAGGTTATCAAGCAGGGAGCTGGAGGTGAGGCTGTTGGATCCAATGATTTCCTGTACAGAGCTCCTGCGAAAGGTAAGAAGTCTTTACCTTTCTTCTTATTTTGGATAGATGTCATATCTATGGAGTTTTAGGGCTTTTTGCCATCTTTTGTTTGGGTTTTTGAGTAGCATGAGTTATTAAGAAGTCTAGACCTCAGATCTGGACCTTGTGAGGTCCTTAGAGTCTAGGTGTCCTAGCTTTATTCATCCATATGAGGGTTTTTGGGCTTAATCATTCATGAAGGGAATGTATTAGCATTTTGGAGCAATAACATCATGCATGAACGTAAAGATTGAAGCTTTACATGACTATTGAGCCTTGAGAGGACAGATCTAGTGTTTGGAGTTATAGATCTATTTTAAATTGTCTGAATGAGCTTTGGGTCTGTATGAACTCGCCGAGTCAATGAGCCGACTCGACGAGTTGATTAGAGTTTGTCTCGTAGAGCTGAATCATGCGATCACTCGGGGAGTTGGGAGTCAACTCGACGAGCTGAGTCAACCTTCACGAGATTTATGTGGAAAACGATGGGACTCGACGAGTCACAAGGGTGCACTCGGCGAGTTGGGTCAAACATGGACTGTTGACTCGAGTTTGACTTCTGTTGACTTTGGGGTTTTGGTCAACATGAGTAATAGAGACCATGGAGGGGTAAAATGGTCTTTTACCCACTTCAAAGAGTTAGAGAGAGAAAGAATAGCCTTCGGTTATCTGAGTCGTGAAAAGAGTATTAATTAGAGATGTTCATCCTTGTGTTAGGCGGAGGCTAGTTCGAGATCCGAGCGCGAGGTTATTTGCTCACCTGCTTGCGAGGTGAGTCTTCTCACTATTTTACCTAGAGTGGTACTTATGTGTGACCGGAGGGTCTTATGTGCTTACATTAAGTATTATGTTATCCTGCCTTATGTTTTATGCTGTGCATTTTGTCTTTGTGATTTATGCTATGCGGAGCTTTACAGATCGGACTAGAGGGTCCAACGAGCCATGAGACCGGAAGGTCCTCACTGAGACCGGACCGAAGGGTCCAACGAGCAGTGAGACCAGAGGGTCCTCATAGAGACCGGACCAGAGGGTCCAACGAGCCGTGGGACTGGAGGGTCCCACTGAGACACATTGACCGGAGGGTCTTACAAAGCTGTAGTCTCGAGTGGCTAATTATTTTTTGTGTGGTATTTTGGGGAACTCACTAAGCTTCGTGCTTACCGTGTTATGTGTTATGTGTTATGTGTTTCAGGTTCTTATCAGGATCGCAGGAAGGCACCGGCTTGATTGTACACACATCCGAGTTAGAGATATGTCTTTGGAGGATCCTGGATTTGTGATAAACGATTTTTAAAATTTGTTGATAATTTGTTACTTGTGAGTTTTAAGAAAATGTGACATGTGGTTTATTGTGTTTTTAAAACCGAAAATTTGGTTGAAAATTTACGTCGTTACAAGTTGGTATCAGAGCCTTGGTTTGAGGGATTCGGATGCACCTCTGGGTGTGTTTGAACTCAAACAGAGGATTTGTGAAAGATTTTCAAAAGAGACAAATGTTTCTAAAAATGAGAGAGAGTTTAAGAGAAAACGAGTTGGAGCAGTATGTACAAGCAGCCAGAGCCCGAACGGTGATTTCCCAAAATACCCTTACTTTTGTGTTATAAGATATTTATGAGATATTTTATGGGATATTATGCATGCTAGAGATAGGCTAGGTATTTCATAATTTACGAGTAGAGTGGCCTGATTTGTGATGCCTTAGCCTAGGAATTTTGCTATCTGTGATGTTATTTTGAGTGTGTGCTGAGTAGAGTAGTAGATACCTCGAAAGGTAGGATCTCCTAAGTCGGCAATGTCTTTTTGAGTTGGGAACAGAGCAAGAGGAAGTATATGCCAGAGTGGCTTTATGTGTTAGTGGGGATCTTTCGATGCCCGAATGCTGCTTGTTTCGTGCTTTGTGGAACTCTTGATGATGGGAGACAACTACTAAGTGAATATGACGATATTTAGGAGGTAGATGGCTGGCATCATGAGGAGTTCTTCAGCAGCAGATGGCAGAGAAGTGTGAGAACCTAGGAAGAGCCTAGGGAGTGAACTTATTCAGATGAGTAAGCTGACGGAGGAGAGTATTCGCTGGAGGGCGAACTTGCGTAATAGGATTGGTGATCGAGAAGGTTGAACAGCTACTTAGGAAATTTGGGACGATCCGTGTGGAATGTATGGGTAGATGAGGCAGGTAGTATGGGCCCGTACTACTGAAAGCAGAGGACCCATGCACAAAACATGGGAGAATTCCAGATGTTCTAAGTAGCGTATTGTGACAACCCAGAAAATTTTTGGTTTTAGACCCATTATGCTATCTTTTGGCATTGTTTGGAGTTTATTCGAGTATTCTAAACTTGGTACATCAAAGGAATCAGTGTTAGGATGAATTAGTTAAAGCTCTAGTCATGAAGCAAACCGAAAACCTCCTCAAAAAGGATTTTTCGGTCAAGACCTTAGAGTTTTTGGTCAAGGTGACCGAAAACCCCATCCTACATATATATTGCATGATCATTTGAATCATTCTTTCCTTTTCAAAGCTAGAAACATCCATTCTCTCTCAAGTATCATCGAGTTCACTTTGATCTTCAAAATCATCACCAAGAACATCAAGAACACCAAGAACACCAAGAATACACACTAGTGTTTTGGGCCGAAAACACCCTTCTTTGCTTCAATATTGTAAGTATCTATCTACTATACTTGTTATCTAGTAAGGATACTTGATTTAGGGCCTTGAAATCGTCATTTATCCAAGAACAAAAGGCGTTTTCGGTCTAGTACATCTCCTTAGACCGAAAACCCTTATAAAGGGTGCAATATGACTTTAAACCTTTCCTAAAGCTTAGTCATGAATCTAGAACACTTCATTGATTGTTGAAAGCCCTTGGAAATCACCTTATGCATCAAAGACCATGGGTTTTCGATCAAAACCATTTGGACCGAAAACCATATGGACCGAAAACTCCAAGAAACATACCACTTGGAACGAAAACAACCTTAAGTGGCTTTACAACCCTCTTATGCAATCCTAAGTGATTATAACACTACCATTTAACGATTTCTTAGTCCTTAAGGTGTTATTATTTACTTGATTAGTTGAATAAACACTATATTCAAGCCAATATGTGTCATTATATGTCATTTAGGACCTATTGTGTCTTGGGACTTCATTTGTGGAACTTCTCATCCTTACACGCATACCCGTTTGAATCACCCACATCAGGTGAGTTCATACCCCGTAATGAATCTTTTAACTATTTTAAATGTTTTAAGGGGGGATACAAGTTGAACACAATGATAATTGTGTAAATGTTTGTTATAAACATCTTTCAAAATGTTACTTATGTCATTTATAAGTTGTCAAAACATTTCAAAAACTCTTTTAAAGTTATGTTACTTTATAGTTATACAAAACTCCGTTTTTAAAGTACAAACATAACTTAGTAGATAAACGAGTCTTTTCAGTAACAGTCCAAGTAGAATATTAGTAAACTATAATAGGTATAGTTTAGGAGAATGCTATTCATTACTTCTAGTACAATGAAGCACACAAAGAGTCAGTTCATACATGAGTCAAACACACAGTGAAGAGAAACAAACAATACCATACAGAACATACAGTGAAGAGAAACAAACAATACCATATAGAAAGAACACACAATTATGAGAAACAAACAGAACGTACAATATACAGTACAAAACAAACAAGTTAGGTTGCTATAGCATGCGAACACACACAGGATCTAATTATACCAATTGATCACTAACTCATTGTTTTAAACAAAAGGTGATAGTTATATTAGGTATACATGATCATATAGCAAATGTGAATTACACGGCTTGCAAGAATTTGCAGAGGTCACGTTTGGTTCCCTTAATCTCTAGACAGGGAGAACGTATAGTAGGGGTTCCAGCCTTCACATTATGACCATAATAAAACAAACATGTTTTTAGGTCATTAGTACATCCGCATGTCATTATAAATGACAACTGTGTACTTACATTTCCCATTACTTTCATAAAGTGACAGTACCACTTGAAAGTCAAACTCAAACTATTTTCGAGTTAAGATAGTTATAAACTAGGGAAAACATACATTTTTACAAAAGACAAACGGAACAGTCGAGTCTAGCACATAACAGTAGATGCCTTGGTAGAAGGCTGCGTTTAATAGAAGATGCCTTGGTAGAAGGCTACGTTTAAAAGAAAGGACCATAATGCTAGTCTTATGATTCCTTAATGTATACATCACAGGATTTATATATACCAATAGGGCCCGACAGGTAATAGGATGTATGCTCTCCGCTTCATTTCCTGTTCCTTGTTTGGTTGTGGGCTTGGAACGAATTCACCCAATCTATTTTCTATCCGATTCTATATATATGTATGCTCAGTATACATTAAGTCATCATAAGGGTAAGAGGTATGGGTCAGGTTATAGGACACAAAGTCAAAGCACAGTTTTTCTAGTACAAAACATAATTTCCAAAATCAGTACTTTTGGTATTCAAAACTAGAAACTTCCCAGTAAAGGGTTTAATCCATTTTATTAAACCGGTGCAATTTAAAGGACCTTAGGTGAGTAACTCTATAATACCTTAGTTTATACACCATGTTTATATATAAAACTAATACCCAATAGGTAGTTGGATGTGTGCTTTCCGCCTTACTTCCTGTTCCTCGTTTGGTTTTGGGCTTAGGGCAGATCCACTCAATTAACTTTCTATCCGATATTAGATTATATATAGCAGTATAAACTAAGCTATTATAAAAGTAATCACTGTGGTCACCATTTTATTATAAGAAATAAGGGTGTTCTTAAAGAATCTTTTCATTAAATATAAAGGAACTATTACAGTTAACTCCGTGAGTACCAAGTGAATACGCCAGGGTTATATACAACGATGATCAAACAACCAATGGACTGTGTGCCTTCCGCCTCATTCCCTGTTCCTTGTTTGGTTGTGGGCTTAAGGCAGATACACACAACCCATTGTTTGTTTACTTTGGGTTTTATATAACTTGTATCCATTTAATACTCATAGAAAGGACTATAGAGTCATTTTTACTTATCTTTCATCAAAGCAGGAAATATATGATTTTCTGGAGGAACAGGCAAATTTTTCTAAACAGAACTCACTACGACTTACTACATTTTTCAACAACTTTCTACTACTCACTTAAATCACTAAAATATTATGAACTCACCAGCTTAATTGCTGATCAACTCTTTCAAATAACTTGTATTCTCAGGAGACTATTAGACAGGTGCTCGTGCTGGGAATTCAGAAGACGGAGCATTATAGCTTCAAGTCTTGTTTTGTTATTTGTTTATGAATTCTATGTTTTGTGAACACACACATTGTAAAAAATTTCTTTAGAAATGAAATGGTTGTTCATTACTTGCTTACCATATATATATATATCTCGTGATACTAAACATGACGTCCTCCACCCCCGAACGTTTCCGCCGTTCCGGTTTTGGGGTGTGACAGATTGGTATCAGAGCATTGTTTATAGTGACAGATTGGTATCAGAGCATTGTTTATAAAAATATACCTACTTGCTTATTCAGGTACATAATAGAACTAGTGTCACGAGGAGAACAGAACTAAAGTATTTAAAGGTTGGGCACTGTCGTCAACCCGAACAGTTATGTAATCATTGCTAGGATCAATATAGACTGATCAACTATATTCATTCGAGATGTGACCGACATGTGTTTGGGAAGGATGTGGTGTTGCATCAGTGTTAAAACTTACCTGAACACCAGTCAAGAGAACGCCAGAACAAGTACATTTAAAGTTAGAATACTATAGGAGTATTCTATGATACGATAGCGCGATAACGAGTTTAGAACATACCAAGTACATTACGTTGAAATACTATAGGAGTATTTTAGTCCATATAAATAACTTATGTGATAACTTAAAAGACCCTTACGGATAGGTCTATAATCTTGCAATGTATATTCCTAAAGTTTTATGTATAATTAAGATCTTATAGACTTAGAATCTGTGGTCTACACTTCGCTATCCATTCCTCTTAAGGTTGTAGTTTTGGAGTAGGACCACTTATTCAAAGGTCTATTTAATCTTCAACTATATACAAACTTGTATACATTGTACAATTATAGGAGGACACCGTAAGGATCACCCCATAAAGTTACCTTAAAGCTCATAGATTCTTTAGTCACTTTCATTCTCGCACGACAAGCCCAGATAAATGTAACCACTTCCTCATAGTAGACAACAGAATAGTCCAGGAGGAACAAGAACAAGTTCATGAGAAGTTTTCAAAGAGGGATCAGCCGAAGTAACCAAAACATCTTACACGTCACACTATTAAATAATAATCTTGTTAAAAGAGCGAGTGGAAACACTGCTCACATTATATGTTAAGATTATTTTCTTACATGCAGCTGGTAACAGTTATTCAGGAAACATATATTCATTCAAGGATAGTTATTTCAAATTCATAGAGTTTATTGGTATAGACTCTTTTATGAATTGTTTCTGGAACCCTGTGGAAGTCAGGACCCGATACATCCAGAACTAGGATAACCTGGTCTTTTTAGCTTTCGGCTTGTGTCCATTGCTTTAGACTTATTCCGTCTCATCTTTGTATTCTTTTAGCAAGGATGCCTCCTCGCAGACCTATCAGACGCACTACTCCGATAACTCTAATGCCACCTCCTACGCAAATCGATATGGCAGCTATAAACGTTGCAGTGGTTGCGGCTGTGGCAACAGCCATGGCTCAATATCACTCCATCAGTACCAGCGGAGGTGAAACACCTACTGATTCTACTCAAGGTGAGGTCCTCGTGCGCTCGAGAGAGTTCTCCTACAAGGACTTCACCAAATGCCAGCCATTGTCCTTTAATGGGACTGAAGGAATCATTGCCCTCTTGCAATGGTTCGAGAAAATAGAGTCGGTCTTCGAAATCTGCTTGTGCCCAGAAGGAAGCAAAGTGAAGTTTGCTGCCTGCACCTTCTCTGGCAAGGCCCTAACATGGTGGCTAACTCAATAGGTTGGGAAAACCTAAAAGAGTTAATGCGGGAGGAATACTGCCCGTTAGGCGAAATTCAAAAGCTAGAACGAGAGCTGTGGGATCTCACTATGGTCGGCTCAGACATAGTGACCTACACTGACCGGTTCAGCGAGCTAGCAGCTCTATGCCCCGGGATGGTTACCTCGGAGAGCAAGAAGATAGAAAGATACATTTGGGGTCTGACTGCTCCGACCCAAGGAAATGTATTGCCTTCTAACCCAGCCACGTTCGATAGTGCTAAACGCCTGGCTCAGCGACTCATCGACCATGGAGTCCGCCATGGTGTAAAAGTCCCTATTCCCGAGCCATCGAGGGAAGAGGACTATAATCAGAAGTCAGGGAACAAGAGGAAGAAGAAGCGAACAACACAGGACACCCCGCAAGGGCAACGAGCGAGTACTATGTACGCCGCTACAACGCCTACTGCTCCAACACCTGCCAGCCGATATGCTGGAACCCTCTCGAAGTGTGGAAAGTGCAACTTTCACCACACCGGAGTATGCCGGGAAATGCAGTGTTTGAACTGCCACAGAAAGGGACACACAGTCCGTTTCTGCAGGGCACCGGCTCAACCGATCTCCCAAGTCCCCAGAGTTGAAGAAAACCAAGCCTGCTATGGCTGTGGTGAGACCAAGGTTGGAGAACTCGCTACTCGGTACCTGCTCGGCCGAGGGGGGAGTAGCGAGTACTCGGATTACTTGGGGAGTACTCGGATACGGTAAATCATGTAGAAAAATATTTTAAAGGAAATTATACATGTCAATGATCATAATTTAAAATACTAGTTAATGTAAATTCATTACAAAATTAGGTGAATACCAACAAAAGATACATTTTCAAATGTTAAATTGTTTCAAAAATAGACACCATTCTTTAATATTATATATTTAGATTAATCATTTAATCTTCCTCTTCCAATGTAGCTCCGATTTGTTCGTTGATGTTAACTCCATCCGATTCATATTCAACATCTTCATTTAGTTCTTCCTCATCCTCCGACACAAATTCTTCCTCATCAAGTTCTCTCAATCTAGAACTTCTACGATTTTGTAAAAACTCATCGTCACCCATAGCTTCATCGGGCTCAACTTCATCCAACAATACATCATTTTCGACAATCCATTCTTGAGCCTCACTTGCATCTTTTGCTAAAAGTACTTCCATATCCTTAGTCTTCCTTTTCTTGTTATTTTCCATCAAAATTGCATTAAATTGAACAAAAACAAGATTGTTCAATTTAGACGTCTCTAATTTATTTCTTTTCTTTGTATGTACCTACAAAATTAAATAAGCAAAAAAAAAAGTTTGATAAATATACAAGTTTTGAATAAACTACTTAAAAATTATAATTAAAATTTAGTAAACTACCAACCCCTTCAAAAGTGCTCCAATTTCTTTCACACCCCGAAGAACTAGTTGTTAAATAAAGTATCCTTGTAGCAATCTTTCTCAATTGTGGAGTTGAGGCACCATAAGCTACCCACCAATTCGCTACAAGTTGAAAAAAAACATTGTTAAATTTATTATTTTGGAATTTTATAAAATAAATACAATTTAAAATATATTACCGGGATCAAATTTGTCGTTGTTCACCTCACATCCTTTAATTGCAATTTCTCGACTAAATTTTTCTTGTTTACCCATGTAAACCGACAACTCATCCATCACGATATGGTTTTGCAAAGAATGATCTCCCGGATATATTGTATCGACAAAATCAACAATCGCATCGGTCACATCAATATCATTTTGGATCTCCGGATTCTTATAAAGATAATATGGATTTAAAAGGTAAGCCGTCAAATGTAGGGGTGTATCAAGCCTACCTTTCATCTTTTTCGAAATGATATCCATAATAGGCTCATACGCTTTTTTATTGTTTCCCAAAGCATTAATAATTTCTTGTTTCGCATTTTGAATCTCACCATATACAAAACCCATTGATGGATTTCGATCCGCATCAACCATCCGAAGAACTTTGACCAAAGGGGCAAAAACCTTTAAACATAATGCTACACCGGTCCAAAATGTGGCATTTACCACCGTGTCATATGGAGCTTTCCCTTTAACAGTGTTGCTAAGTCTACATGATTCCCATTCATCGCTTGTAAACATTTGTTTTAGTTGGGCCTTTTTATCGGCCAAACTTTGCAAAGTAAGAAATGCGGAAGCAAATCTCGTGACTCCCGGTCGCACAATATCTCTTTTCTTGGTAAAGTGTCTCATCATGGCCAAAGTTTTATGATGAGCATAAATAAACACCGTGAGTGTTTTTGCATGGTTGATAATTTTCTTATACCTAGGTAGCCCACCAATACCTTTTAAAATAAATAAAACGTTAATAATATTATTCAAAATTAATAAAAAACACTAAATTATAAAATTAGCACAATTAAAATTAATACCTTCAAGCATAAGATTGAGGGTATGTGTTGCACAAGATGTCCAAAAAATAGTTGGTCTTTTTTCCTTTAACAACTTGGCCGCTCCCATATTATTTGATGCATTGTCGGTCACAATTTGTACCACATTCTCGGGGCCAACTTCTTTGATGCAACTTTCAACATACTCATGTATGTGTTCACTTGTGTGAGCTTCATCCGATGATTCTTTAGATGACAAAAAAATGGTCCCCATCTTTGCATTAACACATAAGTTCATGATGCTCCTTCTCTTTCTATCGGACCATGCATCCGTCATTATTGAGCATCCATTAGATTTCCATTCATCTTTGTACGGTGTCAACAAATTTATTGTTCTTTCTACTTCTTTCTTTAAATATGTTTCTCCCATCTCATATCTAGTTGGAGGTGGTGCCCCACGTCCAAATTGGCCAACCGCCTCCAACATAATTTTGAAGCTATCCTTTTCAAAGGCATGAAAAGGAATGACACATTCATAGGCCCATCTACAAATATATTCTTTCACACGAACTATGTGTTCCTTACGAATATCATTTGACATATTTTCTTGTTTGCTCTTTCCCATGTTTGAAACATCTTGGGGTTGATAGTGTTTGGAAACCGATCCATATGCCCAAAAGAACGTTTAGCCTTCACAGAGCCAAATGAATCTTCCATAAAATCATCATCGATGGTAATGGTTTCATTCTCACTACTTCTAATATTCACTTGTGCTCTTAAAGACTCATTTTCATCTACCTTCCCCTTCTTTTTATTTCGGTTATCAAGAAGAGCATCTCTACATTTTATTTGGTCATTTTTTGTGGCCTTTGGGCATGAAGAAACATTTCCCTTAATTTGTGCAATATGTTGTTTTAGTCTATTTATTCCCCCGCCCATCTCTTTATTACATAAAATGCATTTCACTCGCTCCAATTTCTTAGGATTCACACACAATGCATATTCCCGTCCAGGATCATTTGATTTGCGTTTAAGATTCTCTTGAGCTGCAGTTGATCCCGTAGACGGGGTTGTTGTGGTTGATTTCATTACTTCAGTTAGAAATCTATCTAACACAAAGTGAGTTAGTGAGTCTAAAACACACGCATTGTTTCAGAAAACAAAATAATATCATATTGTCAAACAAAGTGATAAAACAAAATAACATACAATCATATTACATACACACGATAACAGTAAGTGATTAAACAGAATAATACGAAATACACTGCTACACAGCAAGATAGATGAAATATTCTATTACACAGAAAGTGATACACAGAAAGTGATAAAACAGAATAATATACAACTAATATAAGTCTTGTACACAAAAAACAGGAAAAAAATACATACAAACTGTGAAATACATACACACCATAACAGTAAAATACTAAATACACTGCCACTTGTAAAGAAATCACGAAATACACTAAAATACTAAATACGTACATTGATACACACCATAACAGTAATGATTTTCACGAAATAAGTACACTGATACACAAAAACCGACAATCTTAACTCTTAAGGTAAAAATGAGAAACAGGGAGAGAGTTCTTGATGTAATACACTAATACACAGCAAGATAGATGAAATACATTAACAGTAGGACATTGTGGGAGTTCTTGATGAAGAAATCTGAAATCCACATCGAGATAGAATAACATTGTAACAGTAGAGATATAGAAATCCAAAATCGGGTTCTTGAAGAAACAGGAAAAATGAGAAACATGGATAGATACACAAACTTAAATACAAAAAAATGAGTTCTTGAAGAAGAAATCAAATCATCAACACAGCGACATGCAGTGAGACTAGGAGAGAAAGAACCTCGATCGCGATTCACGACTCAGGTTGAAATCAATCACGACGCAGGAAGAGAGAAAGTCAGGAACACAACATCGATATTCATTGCCTGGTATCGCTATTCACTGGTAGCCTGGTGCCCTGGTATCATGATTCACGATTCGCCATTAGAAGAGAAAGACAACAGAGGATCGGTCGTAGAAAAGATGGGGGGAACCAATTTTGGAATGCTGCTTGTTTTTTGGGTTTTAGGGTTATTTTTTTTAAAGTCAAAAATAAGTTTTATTGGGTTGTCAATTTTTGCCCTCGTTGACCGACTTTGAATTTATTGACTGAGTTTGACTTGTTGACCGAGTATCCCGAGTGATACCGAGTTGGAGCGAGGTTGACCGAGTTTTGACCGGGTTTGACCGAGTTTTGACCGACTTTGACTCAATCCGATTTTTTTGGCCGAGTCGACACTTCTCGCCTCAGTAGATGCCCGATTCCGAGTACTCGGCCGAGTAATCCGATTTTTGCAACACTAGGTGAGACTGGACACTATCAGAGGGACTGCCCGATAATAAGGAACTCAGGAGCGGATGGACGCATTCTGATGATCACCGCAGGAGAATCTACCCCGGAGTCGTCGACGAGCAGCGGTACGTTTTCGAAATAGTAATTACTTTTAAAAATAATTTATATTGGTATAAGATTAAAATTTGGGGATAACACCTAAAAGTAATTATAATAACTCACATGTTGAAATAGGTCACAGTATTCAAGAGAACTAAAAGATCCGTTTAGAGAAGCTATTATGGCTTACCATATACATCAGGGTTGTGCACAACTAAGATGTTGCAAACTTAGAGTGAGTGACTCCGCTTAGGTCCCCATTCCTTAATTGGTTGAGAATTTGAGGCAGAGTTACTCAGTCGACTGCCTGGTTCATCTTAAACAATTCATAACTTGTATATGGCAAGCGATTGTAGTGGTACCAAGGAGGATCATGATATAAAGTATCCCCACCGGTTATTAGAGCACTTTCGTTCGTATGTATGCGCACATAGCGATACGATACGTAGGAGTGTTAACTTCAAGAGAAAACAGGAAACACGGGAACATTTACAAAGAGTACATTGTCGAACATACTAGGAGTACAGTATCGATCATACACGGGATACTGTTGGGTTTTGAGCATTCTAACACTCCTATGGTGTACATGCAACCCTAAATACCTTGGATCTATGTTTTCTCTATTATACATGCAAATATCAATTTCCAACGTATTGTTCTAACTAGCATATTATGAAGTACAAGTAATATAGAAACTAGTAGAAATACATACCTCTTTGTTGGTGCTTGAATTCATGGAGCTCAAGAGCCTAGTGCCCCAAGTGTGATACCTCAAATGGTTCACACAACACCATGAACATTTGGAATAACCATGAGAGAAGATATTAGTCTTATATCTCTATGAATTCGGCTTGCCCTCTATGTAATACACTAGTGCCGATTTTACCAACTAATGGGGTCTTTATATAGTGGCACATTAGGGTTACACCATGTAACCCATGACTTAACCCATTCCTTATGCTCCATGGGTTTTAACCTCCATGGAGTATCCATGGGCCACCACATGGGTTAAACCCAACATAAGGAATCATGGATCATGAGCCCACATATATAAGAATCTATGATTTACACAATCAATCCCCATATATTTAATTAGTCTCTTTTGATCACTAAATTAATTCCAAATTAATTCTAGATCAATACTAATTAAATAATATGATTTCATATTAATATATTAGAACTTATAATATATTAATATGTCACAAATATCTTCTTCTCATTAAAAGGTCTATCCAATTGTTCTAATGCCATGCAACCCAAATGGACCATGCCGGGTCGGGTCAAGTATATACCAATTATAGTTATGGACTTAGACACTAATCCAACAGTCTCCCACTTGGATAAGTCTAATAACTATTATTGCAAGTATGTCTTCACAACCTGACCAACAATCGTAGCTCTTAAAAGCTGCTGCCGAACTCTGAACAAATCAATGACGCGTCCATTAGATAAGTGATCATATATTCCTCCATTCTAGATATCATATGGACTGAGACATGGATTATAATCATTCTCTCTGTCCATTTGTTGTTTCCCGATTTCCGATTTATGACGACTGATTAATTGAACAAATCAAATCAGTCCAGGCCCGGCCGAGCACTTACATTTTGTCATCACTAAATCATCGAGGGGCCCACAGATATCGCTTTTATCCCAAAGTTAAAAGGAATAGATAAACTTCGACTCATATGCTTGTACTGACTACTTGTTGAATCATACACAAAGGCACGTTTTATAACATCGAGTTACCAATGCGTTTATGTGCAATCAATGTATAACCAACTCATAGTCAACAACTCATATCTCTAGGTTTGAAGAATATAAGATATTATCGTCTCATGATTCACTCGTGATAAAATCCATGAAGTGATTCAAATGAGCATGGGTTGAATCCAATACTCAGAACTTATGAGCACTCATGAATGTTGTAGCAACCACTGCTATGTCTAATGCACATTAGACAAATCATACAAGCCAAATTCATGACAGTCTTGATTCATATCTACTTCCAACATATGACCGACTGTGGATGGTTTAAATAACTTAGTCATTCGGGAAGAATGACCTAGTTATTCTGGAAGTCAAAACATGCAAAGTGAAACACAAGAATAATAATAATCCTATATGGCCCCAACATTTTGAGTGTACATAAAAACCCTTTTATCTAAGCACCATATTGATTACTCATTATTCATGTTTCGATTAATCAACTTAATACTTGAATTGAAACAATAGTCATGCCATGCTCCAAACATGCACACTATGTTCGTCCAAACAATAGCTATGCCATACTCCAAGTATGCATACTATGTTTACATGTGGTCCTCTCTTTGTGAAACAGATCGATTGACAATATTTCAATGATGCTCATTTCACAATCCCAAATCCTTTACAATAAATGTAAGAACACCAAATTCTTGTCATTTACCGTAATCTTGTTAGATTCTAAACTTATATGCAATGATCCTCTTGTAATGAATATGCACACAAGTCACAAAGACTTGGCAACAGACATTACAAAGTATTCCAATGGAAAGCAATTCCATGGAAATGAAGTCTCAAATTCAAAGTACATTCCTTTGAACATCCTTCTTTGCATTAAGTTCTTTAATCTTACACAGATTCAAAAAATAACTTCCACCTATGGAAACAATTCCACATTCCCATTTTGACCATCACTTTTGAACAAGAGTTGCCTCTTTTCAAAATATGCCAATATGGTCCTTACTCTATACTTCCAATTGTCCATGAGTAACCAATCTTTGGTAAACCTCAAATTGTCCTCGACAATTGCTTAATCATTTTAGTCATATCCAGTTCTAATCCCTTTTCCCCTCTTAATGCCCTAAGCATTAGGAAAATTTAGAAAGGATAACTATTATAGCTCATATAATCGATCCTATACCCGAAGCATATGGGACATGATTCATGCTATAAATTTTTTTTATTTGCCATATTCTCGTAATTCGAACTATGAAGAGGTATGCCGTAATCATAATCGAAATTTGAGAACGCAACATATATAGAATTTCCTTATGTTGAACCATTCCAACATAACATTCTTATATATCCCTGACTAAAGTAGATTAAAATCTCAATCTAAGCTTGTAGAATTGGAATGAAGTATAAAATCCTCTCCCTTAATTATAGCAAAACAACTTTTCAAAGCGAATTGAAACTTTTGTTTTCTATAATTAACATTGCTAACTTGCAACATAATCATCATGCTCCTACTAGCATAATGATTATTATCTTACTAGCATAACACTTATGCTCCCACTAGCTTTGACATGTACTAAGAAAGCAGCTGGTCTTCTAGAAAAACAATACTTTATTGACTTTCTTACCAAAGTTCAGATTTCTGATACGAGATGCTTTGATAAGCCTTTATCAAAATCATACACCTTTCCTTAGATAACTCACTTGTGTGTCTAAACAATTATGAAGAGGGATGCCGTAATCATAATGTTTAGACCTTTTGTCATTCTCACAATTTCTATCTACTTAAAATCTACTTAGTGAAATAGTTTCCTCACCATCATTTTCATGAATCGGAGAGAAACCTTATGACACTTAGATTTAATGGTGTATGTGTTCCTATCCATGTGAATTTGTCATAACCATAATCACAAGACAAGGTTAGTGGCAAATCCAAACACATATGGACTGAACTTGTTCAATCTTAATTTCTTGCCACCCGGCAGCACAAGGGCCTACCATTACTTCCAGGTTTTTATGCAACCATTTGAGAACTTTCAGAACTCATATGCAAAGCCAACTTTAACTGGAATGGGCACAGAAATATGATATGTCAACACGATAGGTTACAAACCTCAAGTCGTGGGCTAGTGATTAACAAATATCTTGATTAGTTCTTGAACCTATCTTAAGATCTTTTAGACTCCCACCGTCCTCTTGACATATAAGACTCTCTTGCCAAATATTCAAGAGATAGTACGGATTCTTTTACAAACACTTCACATAATTGGCCTTAGTTGGTCTTTGTTTTATCCAAAACATCACAACTTACCAATTTCAAATGTACAAGAGTAAAAAAAAACATTTTACTCTACATTTGACAAGTGTTTTAAACCTTTCTTAATATTATGTCACTCAAGGCTCAATCTTGGAGTATGACTCTAAGATTTTATTTTGGAACGAAATATGATTTATCCTTTGATTTAACCATTTCCACAACTCACGATTCCTCTCCTTAGCCACCAAATGCACTAAGGTGTCCTTAGAGGATCAATTGTGATATGGTTCCATAATCACTAAGATAATCATAAAACAAGATACACAAGTACTCTCCCATCTCTTCAGATTGGAGAAACTTTTATCTTTCTGCCTTATTTGATTCTTCTTATTCATTCTGCCATATATTGAAACTTTTCCAATGTTTCAGCATTACACTTAAACTTGTAAGCATAATCATATTTACTTAACTTTAGTAAATCATAACGAATAATTTTATCAACCTTTGTGGTGGACCTGACTAGTGCACAACCTAATGTACCTGATCCTTTAGTCCTTCGCTTGACTCACATGCGAATGCGAACATGGAATTAGTCTTAATTTACCAAAGATGAAAAATCTCATTCATCACACAATACAACTTGCATGATTCCAAGTTTCTATCCAACTGAAACTTAGGTGATGAGAATCTTTCCTTATTTGATAAATTATGACACTACCACAAACGAAAGAATCAAATTCATTTTCCAATATTGCTTATCAATGGAAACATATAAACAACAATTTTTCACAAATGCCTTTGTAAGGATACTTAAAATAAATCAAAACTTTTCTTTTATTTTAAAACTTGCGGAAAAACTTATCCTTACAATGCAAATTCATATGAAAACTTTGTTGTTATCTATTCCTAAGCAATATCTCATAACTCTTATGTAGTGGCTCAAAATTCTGGTCATCGAACCATGCGATCAGAATCAACACACCTTTTCTTTAAGCTTCATTTGATTCTTCAAAAACATCAAAATGTAATTACATTACATCATGTATTAAGAATCTCCAAAAGAGACTTAATAGAGTTAGATAACGGACTTTACCTGAAGTTGAGTCAAACTTTTGACTTTACCATCCTTATGAGGTTTCAGGTAAATTCGACAGCTTCGCAACCAATGCCCCTTTTCTTTGGCACTAGGCATATATGGACTCTTTGGGAATGGTACATGGGACTATCTCAGACTTATCCTTTCTCTTTACCATTTGGTCAACCGAGTTGACTATGGCTGATCCCTTTCCATTGGGAAGAGAAAGTTTTTCTGGATTTCCAGTGTCACCATTGTCAATGTCCATGAAGTTTTGGAAGTCGATCTTCTAATCAAATTTGCTTTACCAGTGTTCCAAATCATTGTTGATTCAGCAGCACCAAGCAAATAGATAAGATCATTAAAGGGTCATGTCGTGATCTGTCATCAGGGAGTGACTGAAGAACCAAGTCAACAGCCAGCTACCTCGAGACTTCGACACCCGAGTCTCCCGGCTTGTCAATATGTGACTTAATCTCCAAGACCTAAGCACATATAGACTTTGTTTTCCAATAGGGATTGAGTGACTTAGAACTTATCAAGTCTTGAAACTTATGGGATAGGGAGATTTATTGGAGGAGGTGGAGGAAGTGAAGTATGATTTTCAGTCCCACTAATGCTCAATAAAGGGATTGATGTTTCACCTTGATCGCCATTTGGGATATCATCTTCATTAGGATAGCTTGTTCCTAAAGATTTGGGAAGACCATAGTTGTCTGAAGGAGACATCTATAAGGGAGAAATTCAAGTTAGTTGATTTAAAGTCCTTAATATAACACCCAATATGAAATATTAAGGCTAGGATCCAACAACCTATTTATAACTGGAAGAGGGATGCCGTAATCCGAGTTATAAAATAGTTGAAGGTAGGTAAATGACGATTTACCAATTTCCACCATGAAAAACGAAATATAATTAAGTTTTAATTGGATTTGAAACTCCTAGATCTTTTGAGATACATTGAACTTTCGATGGCATGTTTGAATCTCGATTGTGCCCTCTCAAGTTTGTGACTGGGATGCCGAGGATCACAAACAAGGTGTGAATAACCATGCAAATTGACTTGGTACCCTTAATTTTATCACCTAATCGATGTGCCGGTTAACCACACACGCTCCACCGATCTATAATAAAGTCAAGTTACCCTTTTCCACTCTTACTAGTCCTTATTAGTGTGCCGGTTAACCACACACGCTCCACTAACGACTTGGTAAGGTACAAAGTGTAATTTCATGGGTTAGCACCTATTTCACATTTTCCTAAGTAACTAAGATTGGGAATTTATAAGTGTTTAGTTACTTAGTATTTATCATTATATTTTTAATGAAGGGAGAATTATAGTCCTTTCCTACCCGTTCGGCTAACGACCCTCAACCAGTCAAGGAAGCGGTGGGTGAGAGTGGACACCCATTAAACTGCCATTTTATAGGCAGTAACCTTATACCCCCCTTATAGACCGGCTTCGTGAATGAGGCCTACTAATGGTAAGATTGACTTTATCTTATACATATCTATATAATTAAAATTATAATAATAGTATAAGGGTGTATTTTAAACATTTAAAATACTTGGTGGTTTAATCTATTAATTAAACTATATGCTTAATTTAATTAAACTTAAACCATGTCTTTATGGAATTATTAACTCTTTTAATTAAACACTTTAATTAATTTAATGAAGTCCATAAAGTTTGAATTTTAGCTTTTAAAATTCTAAGGGTTCAATTTGGAATTAAAGTATACATGAAGAGTAACTTTACAAATTACAAAACTTGAGGGCAAGTTTTGAAACTATTCAAGACTTTTCATTTCATAACTTATGAGTTTAATGTACATTAAAATGAAGACTCTTCATTTTTATGTAACTCCTTATCTTTTAATGACATCTTTTAAAGAAGTGACTCTTTAACATCCATAACTTGAAGACAAGTTATGGAGTCATAAAATAATTAAATGGAAAAGACTCTTCATTTTTATGTAACCTATGACACTTTTATGAGTTTTAAGATTCATAAATATGACGTTTCATATAACTTGAAGATAAGTTACAAAAACATATTTTATGAACTAACTCTAGTATAATTTGGATTAAAAACAACTAAAACACTATTTTTTTTCATTAATCTAAACTAACTCATAAATCAAGGAAACATAAAAAACTTTTGGTAATCCATAACTTGAGGACAAGTTATGGACTCCATACAATTTCATTGAGATCAAGAATTATACTAACAAACAATTTGCACATAATTCCTATGATCTACCAAAACTCATAAGCATGAACATTCATAATCAACATTTTTCAAGAACCACATAAACATATATAAAACTTGAAACTTTGATTATAGCATTGAAATTGGTTTAACATAATCGTTACCACATTAAAAAATAGGTTTTATAAGTTCAAAACAGTCAAAGGTAATGATTCTAGACCAATTCCAACACCAAAACTCGAAGATATGCTGTTTGGGGGTCCAACTCGTCGAGTGCACGAACCAACTCGGCGAGTTGGATGCATTTTGTCTTGGACTCGTCGAGTCCATCAGTGAACTCGGCGAGTCCACTGTCCCAGCAGCAAAAAAACTTCGATTTTAAGCAGTTTGCATCAAGTATAAGTGAAAACAAGCCTAGGCTCTGATACCACTGTTGGGTTTTGAGCATTCTAACACTCCTATGGTGTACATGCAACCCTAAATACCTTGGATCTATGTTTTCTCTATTATACATGCAAATATCAATTTCCAACGTATTGTTCTAACTAGCATATTATGAAGTACAAGTAATATAGAAACTAGTAGAAATACATACCTCTTTGTTGGTGCTTGATTCCATGGAGCTCAAGAGCCTAGTGCCCCAAGTGTGATACCTCAAATGGTTCGCACAACACCATGAACGTTTGGAATAACCATGAGAGAAGATATTAGGCTTATATCTCTATGAAATCGGCTTGCCCTCTATGTAATACACTAGTGCCGATTTTACCAACTAATGGGGTCTTTATATAGTGGCACATTAGGGTTACACCATGTAACCCATGACTTAACCCATTCCTTATGCTCCATGGGTTTTAACCTCCATGGAGTATCCATGGGCCACCACATGGGTTAAACCCAACATAAGGAATCATGGATCATGAGCCCACATATGTAAGAATCTATGATTTACACAATCAATCCCCATATATTTAATTAGTCTCTTTTGATCACTAAATTAATTCCAAATTAATTCTAGATCAATACTAATTAAATAATATGATTTCATATTAATATATTAGAACTTATAATATATTAATATATCACAAATATCTTCTTCTCATTAAAAGGTCTATCCAATTGTTCTGATGCCATGCAACCCAAATGGACCATGCCGGGTCGGGTCAAGTATATACCAATTATAGTTATGGACTTAGACACTAATCCAACAGATACATCGTCGTATAACAGACGTTTCTTTCATTTGACCAAAAGTTTGTTCAGTAAAGAGTCCGTTACTATCTTTCGTCATGAGTTGGCGTGGTCCTCACCATACTGAGTTCATATGTTTCTATCGCCCCGATCGACAAGTTCTCGAAACTTTCGTCATTCGTATCGAAAGTCCGACGTAAAACTCAGTTTTATCCTTCGTATTCTAAACCCCTGAAGTACTCGTGCGAAGAGTACTTTGTCCTCCGAAGCCTTACCGTCAAATGTCCGCAGACCGTCACGAAATACCACTCGTCCAGCAGACCAAGTTCGAGCATAGAGGCTATGGACGAATACAGCCCACCTATCACTATTCAGTGTATACGCGAGGGTAGTATATGATTATGATTATGCAGATTTAGTATGTGTGTTTCCGCCCTATCTCCTGTTCCTTGTTTGGTTGTGGACCTGGGGCAGAGTCGCACATCCGACCGTCTTACTAACCCTGATTATATACGACTTGTATACACGAGGTAATGATAGATGGACCAAGTACGAATCCTATCAGGAACACCAGGGCAAAGTTGCCAGGTCTACGAGTAGGTATTCTGCCAATCCGAGGAGCGCAACCCCAGTAGTACGGCTAAGAAAGTTAATTTCGGGACGAAATTCCATCTAACGGGGGGATGATGTGACAACCCGGAAAATTTTTGGTTTTAGACCCATTTTGCTATCTTTTGGCATTGTTTGGAGTCTATTCGAGTATTCTAAACATGGTACATCAAAGGAATCAGTGTTAGGATGAATTGGTTAAAGCTCTAGTCATGAAGCAAACCGAAAACCTCCTCAAAAAGGAGTTTTCGGTCAAGACCTTAGAGTTTTCGGTCAAGGTGACCGAAAACCCCATCCTACATATATATTGCATGATCATTTGGATCATTCTTTCCTTTTCAAAGCGACAAACATCCATTCTCTCTCAAGTATCATCGAGTTCTTCACTTTAATCTTCAAAATCATCACCAAGAACACCAAGAACACCAAGAACACACACTAGTGTTTTGGGCCGAAAACACCCTTCCTTGCTTCCATATTGTAAGTATCTATCTACTATACTTGTTATCTAGTAAGGATACTTGATTTAGGGCCTTGAAATCGTCATTTATCCAAGAACAAAAGGCGTTTTCGGTCTAGTACATCTCCTTAGACCGAAAACCCTTATAAAGGGTGCAATATGACTTTAAACCTTTCCTAAAGCTTAGTCATGAATCTAGAACACTTCATTGATTGTTGAAAGCCCTTGGAAATCACCTTATGCATCAAAGACCATGGGTTTTCGATCAAAACCATTTGGACCGAAAACCATATGGACCGAAAACTCCAAGAAACATACCACTTGGAACGAAAACAACCTTAAGTGGCTTTACAACCCTCTTATGCAATCCTAAGTGATTATAACACTACCATTTAACGATTTCTTAGTCCTTAAGGTGTTATTATTTACTTGATTAGTTGAATAAACACTATATTCAAGCCAATATGTGTCATTATATGTCATTTAGGACCTATTGTGTCTCGGGACTTCATTTGTGGAACTTCTCATCCTTACACGCATACCCGTTTGAATCACCCACATCAGGTGAGTTCATACCCCGTAATGAATCTTTTAACTATTTTAAATGTTTTAAGGGGGGGATACAAGTTGAACACAATGATAATTGTGTAAATGTTTGTTATAAACATCTTTCAAAATGTTACTTATGTCATTTATAAGTTGTCAAAACATTTCAAAAACTCTTTTAAAGTTATGTTACTTTATAGTTATACAAAACTCCGTTTTTAAAGTACAAACATAACTTAGTAGATAAATGAGTCTTTTCAGTAACAGTCCAAGTAGAATATTAGTAAACTATAATAGGTATAGTTTAGGAGAATGCTATTCATTACTTCTAGTACAATGAAGCGCATAAAGAGTCAGTTCATACATGAGTCAAACACACAGCGAAGAGAAACAAACAATACCATACAGAACATACAGTGAAGAGAAACAAACAATACCATACAGAAAGAACACACAATTATGAGAAACAAACAGAACGTACAATATACAGTACAAAACAAACAAGTTAGGTTGCTATAGCATGAGAACACACACATGATCTAATTATACCAATTGATCACTAACTCATTGTTTTAAACAAAAGGTGATAGTTATATTAGGTATACATGATCATATAGCAAATGTGAATTACACGGCTTGCAAGAATTTGCAGAGGTCACGTTTGGTTCCCTTAATCTCTAGACAGGGAGAACGTATAGTAGGGGGTCTAGCCTTCACATTATGACCATAATAAAACAAACATGTTTTTAGGTCATTAGTACATCCGCATGTCATTATAAATGACAACTGTGTACTTACATTTCCCATTACTTTCATAAAGTGACAGTACCACTTGAAAGTCAAACTCAAACTATTTTCGAGTTAAGATAGCTATAAACTAGGGAAAACATACATTTTTACAAACGACAAACGGAACAGTCGAGTCTAGCACATAACAGTAGATGCCTTGGTAGAAGGCTGCGTTTAACAGAAGATGCCTTGGTAGAAGGCTACGTTTAAAAGAAAGGACCATAATGCTAGTCTTATGATTCCTTAATGTATACATCACAGGATTTATATATACCAATAGGGCCCGACAGGTAATAGGATGTATGCTCTCCGCTTCATTTCCTGTTCCTTGTTTGGTTGTGGGCTTGGAACGAATTCACCCAATCTATTTTCTATCCGATTATATATATATGTATGCTCAGTATACATTAAGTCATCATAAGGGTACCAGGTATGGGTCAGGTTATAGGATACAGAGTCAAAGCAGAGTTTTTCTAGTACAAAACATACTTTCCAAAATCAGTACTTTTGGTATTCAAAACTAGAAACTTCCCAGTAAAGGGTTTAATCCATTTTATTAAACCAGTGCAATTTAAAGGACCTTAGGTGAGTAACTCTATAATACCTTAGTTTATACACCATGTTTATATATAAAACTAATACCCAATAGGTAGTTGGATGTGTGCTTTCCGCCTTACTTCATGTTCCTCGTTTGGTTGTGGGCTTAGGGAAAATCCACTTAATTAACTTTCTATCCGATATTAGATTATATATAGCAGTATAAACTAAGCTATTTGAAAAGTAATCACTGTGGTCACCATTTTATTATAAGAAATAAGGGTTTTCTTAAAGAATCTTTTCATTAAATATAAAGGAACTATTACAGTAAACTCTTGAGTACCAAGTGAATACGCCAGGGTTATATACAACGATGATCAAACAACCAATGGACTGTGTGCCTTTCGCCTCATTCCCTGTTCCTTGTTTGGTTGTGGGCTTAAGGCAAATACACACAACCCATTGTTTGTTTACTTTGGGTTTTATATAACGTGTATCCATTTAATACTCATAGAAAGGACTATAGAGTCATTTTTACTTATCTTTCATCAAAGCAGGAAATATAGGATTTTCTGGAGGTACAGGCAAAATTTTATAAACAGAACTCACTACAACTTACAACATTTTTCAACAACTTTCTACAACTCACTTACATCACTAAAATCTTATGAACTCACCAGCTTAATTGCTGATCAACTCTTTCAAATAACTTGTATTCTCAGGAGAGTATTAAACAGGTGCTCGTGCTGGGAATTCAGAAGATGGAGTATTATAGCTTCAAGTCTTGTTTTGTTATTTGTTTATGAATTCTATGTTTTATGAACACACACATTGTAACACTTTCTTTCGAAATGAAATGGTTGTTCATTACTTGCTTACCATATACATATCTCGTGATACTAAACATGACGTCCTCCACCCCCGAACGTTTCCGCCGTTCCGGTTTTGGGGTGTGACACGTATTGAGAAAAGAGAGAACATGGTTCGAGTACCATGATTCATAGCGGATCGAGAGGTGGCCACATGGTTCGAGTACTATCACTCGTGACGATTAGTGCTTTTGGTTTTACCAGTTATTCCATTGTAATTGGTTAGAATGAGATCAGATGTGAAAGAGTGTGGTGCCAGAGGGCCTTGTAGAACGAGTTTCAATGGAGAATACCTTGAGAGAAAAATCGAGTTAGTTTCCGAGGGATTTTTGGTGAAATGCCAGTTGAAGTCGCAAGACTTAGGGATGAGTAGAAGATGGTGATTTATGGAGGATTACGGCTGAATCGAGCAATCGGCCGATAGAGGAGATGTCACTTTCTGTTTCCAGAGTTGTGCTATTTCGGTTTCCTGTGATGGGCAGAAAAGATATTGAGCTTCCGGTTTCAGAGCTGAAGGTAAACCCTGTGGGGTAGCATATGGTTGTGATCTTTCCACCAGAGTATTTGAGCAGCATGTCTACTGCGAAGTATGTCCCATTCCATGAGAGAGTTATTAGTGGGGACTGAGATGTAGGAGAATAAGGAAGTACCTTTCTGGGTGTGGCATACTTTTTGGCAGCAGTTCCAGGAGATTTCGAGGAGTATACCGGGGCGGTGGCATTCGTTGCTTATGTTGTGTATCGGTTGTGAGAGCGGAGTCTCCTGTTTCTATGATAATCCACACAATGGGACTTTGGGGGAAGGATTGGAGACGAGAGGTATGATAGTGGATTATTTGCAGATTGAGAGACGGGACTAATTAGGGATAGATGGGATATCCGGTGGTGTGTTGGTCTGAGATTTCGAGATGGCTGGAGGCAGTCACGTGAGAAGGTTTATGAGATTGGTGGATTTCGGGATAATTGGAGTTATGTGGTTATTATCCGGAAGATCATCGAGCGCGGTGTGGTATATCCCATGAGGCGGAATTGGTGCATCTGGCAAGCTAGTATGTGAAGTAGACTGCGGTATACCAAATGGTGATGGTTCGAACCCTGAGTCGGGGGAGAACTGGATTATTTACTGAGAGAATCAGATAATTGTTCTAGTGCGGTTAGAGATCTGGATATGGAGACCTGCGGTGCGGATTCATGAGATCATGGTTATTGGTGATCAAGGCGAGGTGCAGGGCGAGATAATGTGTGTTGTACATGCTCAAGGAAGGAGGAGTGTCTCCACAACGAGTAGCCATTGGGCAGACGACGTAGGGTGATGAGAAACTTTTCGAGGTTGTAATGGTCGAATTCGAGGTGGTTGGCTCGTAAGGATAGTTTCGACGGTGGAGAATTTCTAGTTCGATGTATGGGTTGTTATGTTCACTTTGGGAAGGGAAATAGTTGTTGGCAGTTAACTTCAGAGTCGGTATGAGTATTCTCGCATGGGTTTGAGCCATAGAGGATGGGCTTTCGGATGGTCGTCAACGTGCTCTTGACATTGACGATTCCTCAGTGTTTCAATTTGTGAGTTGGAGTATTACGAGGTTGCGAGTTGTGCTAGTGGAAGATCAGTGGATGAGGGAAGACGTCGTGAGGTTTTGTGATGATGTACTGAGGTATCCGAGTATGATGTCCTAAATTTCGGATCATTTTGAGACTTGAGTTATGAGATGGCGAGTGGTGTATCAGGTGTCTATGGTTCCGGTGGGAGCCCTTTCAACTAATTGACATCAAGCGGGATTATTTGAGAATGTGAATTGCAGCGAGAAAAAGTGTTTTTATAGACGGCGGTCGTCAGGAGTAGTGATGCTTAGCCTGGGTGGGTGTGTGCACCTATATATGTTGGGCCGCGAAGCGTGAGTTAGTGAACGCAGTGAGGTAATGACCTGAGGATGAGATTGTGGGGCGATAAGAGAGGGTGTTGTGATGCTGCGGGGAGCCATAGTACTCACTAGTCAGCGAGAGGGTGTTGTGATACTGCAGGGAGCCGTAGTACTCACTAGTCAGAGAGAGGGTGTTGTGATACTGCGGGGAGCCGTAGTACTCACTAGTCAGAGAGAGGGTGTTGTGATACTGCGGGGAGCCGTAGTACTCACTAGTCAGAGAGAGGGTGTTGTGATATTGCGGGGAGCCGTAGTACTCACCAGCCATTGGGGGAGTGTTGTGATACTGCGGGGAGCCGTAGTACTCACCAGTCATTGAGGGGTGTTGTGATACTGTAGGGAGCCGTAGTATTCACTAGCCAGTGAGAGAGTGTCGTGGTGCTACGGGGAGCCTTATTATTCGCTAGTCAGAGCATGACGCATAAGAGTTTTTAGGCTTGGGTAGCCTTAGTCTTTGAGTTCGGGAACCTGGTGGTCAGACCAGGGGCGATACTGGGGTCTCCATATGTGTCGGGAATCGTTATATTCTGAGTTAAGTTGTGGTTATCGCAATCGAAAGGACTTGGAGAAATGATATACGCGTGAGTTACGGGTCATGGGTCATGAGTTGGGTGCTCCATTGGGACGAGTGGTTCCAATTCTGTATCGGACCAGACTCTCGAGTATGAGTTTGGCTTTGGTGGTGTATTGAGTAGGAGAATGAGATTCTAGATTCAGAGAAGGGATTCATGTTTCGGGGTATTGTGTGTCTTATGATGTCTTAGACCTGAGTGGGTCAGTTCGGTTGTATGGGAAGGACCGCAAGATGCATGGAACTAATGAGTAGTAGACGACAGAGGTCGAGGGTGAGACGATTTCAGTTGGTATTGTAGTATTTGCTTGGGATAAAGCGCACTCCGTGACTTGTGTGTGTGACACTTGGCCGAGATAGTTGTTATGAAAGGAAGTCGGCGAGACGTTTTGGCACATGCAATGGGTAACCTTTGGAGGTTCAACTGTTGGGTCGGGAGATGACCCGGTGCTCAGTTTTGAGAAGGGAGCTGAGGTTTATGTTTGTTAGATGTCGGAGGACGCTTCCGAACAAGCATGATCATTTTCAGTGTTTGCGGTCAGGGTGTTGAGGATTCGTTATTCAGATGGGTTTTGATTGCAGTACAGTGGATGGGTCCCTATGTGACCCTTTCATTCCTTGGTATATGATCTGGATTGGTTATCATGTCTGGGATGAGTGATCGGTAGCCAGTTTTGGGCATGGGCTTGTTTTATCGGTCCCAAATAGAGAATCAAAGGGGCAGTGAGTTATCAGGGTTTGTTATTCGAGGAGCATCTTGAGAGGGCGGTCTAGCTGTGTGACAGGCCACTAGAGTTTCCAGATTCTGGAGAGTCAGAAGGGGTAGCGTAGTGGCAGATGGGTCTGTCCTTTTTCCAGGGAGGAGTTCTTATTTGGATTCAGGTGTCCAGAGAGGAAGATAGTCGTGTGGTATGAGATCCTTTCAATGGTGCTGTTCGGTTATTGGATTAGATCTATATGTTGTTGAGGAGCGATTTCGAGGGCGAAATCTAATTCAAGTGGGGGAGAATTGTAACATCCAGATTTTTCAGGGATATTATTGTGTATGTTAATCTTGAGGTTGAAGGAGAGACTCGACGAGTTGAGGGTCCAACTCGCCGAGTCGAGTCGAGTTGCTCGCGTGGATTTAACGAGTGGACTCGACGAGTCAGAGGAGGGACTCGCCGAGTAGGTGCTGGTCAGAGAAACCCTAATCTCCCGGGTTTGGGACCTATTTAAAGGCACTTATAGCCTCATTTGCGGCTACCTTCCCCTGAGAGCAAACCCTAATTGCTATTGGAGCTAGAGAGTGAGAGAGAAGCTCATATTGTAGTTCTTGTGCATCATTTGAGGAAGAGGAGGAGGTTATCAAGCAGGGAGCTGGAGGTGAGGCTGTTGGATCCAATGATTTCCTGTCCAGAGCTCCTGAGAAAGGTAAGAAGTGTTTACCTTTCTTCTTATTTTGGATGGATCTCATATCTATGGAGTTTTAGGGCTTTTTGCCATCTTTTGTTTGGGTTTTTGAGTAGCATGAGTTATTAAGAAGTCTAGACCTCAGATCTGGACCTTGTGAGGTCCTTAGAGTCTAGGTGTCCCAGCTTTATTCATCCACATGAGGGTTTTTGGGCTTAATCATTCATGAAGGGCATGTATTAGCATTTTGGAGCAATAACATCATGCATGAACGTAAATATTGAAGCTTTACGTGACTATTGAGCCTCGAGAGGACAGATCTAGTGTTTGGAGTGATAGATCTGTTTTAAATCGTCTGAATGAGCTTTGGGTTTGAATGAACTCGCCGAGTCAATGATCCGACTCGACGAGTTGATTAGGGTTTGTCCCGTAGAGCTGAATCATGCGATCACTCGGGGAGTTGGGAGTCAACTCGACGAGCTGAGTCAACCTTCACGAGATTTATGTGGAAAACGATGGGACTCGACGAGTCACAAGGGTGCACTCGGCGAGTTGGGTCAAACATGGACTGTTGACTCGAGTTTGACTTCTGTTGACTTTGGGGTTTTGGTCAACATGAGTAATAGAGACCATGGAGGGGTAAAATGGTCTTTTACCCACTTCAAAGAGTTAGAGAGAGAAAGAATAGCCTTCGGTTATCTGAGTCATGAAAAGAGTGTTAATTAGAGATGTTCATCCTTGTGTTAGGCGAAGGCTAGTTCGAGATCCGAGCGCGAGGTTATTTGCTCACCTGCTTGCGAGGTGAGTCTTCTCACTATACTTTACCTAGAGTGGTACTTATGTGTGACCGGAGGGTCTTATGTGCTTACATTGGGTGTTATGTTATCCTGCCTTATGTTTTATGCTGTGCATTATGTATTTGTGATTTATGCTATGCGGAGCTTTACAGACCGGACCAGAGGGTCCAACGAGCCATGAGACCGGAAGGTCCTCACTGAGACCGGACCTAAGGGTCCAACGAGCAGTGAGACCAGAGGGTCCTCACAGAGACCGGACCAGATGGTCCAACGAGCCGTGGGACTAGTGGGTCCCGCTGAGACACATTGACCGGAGGGTCTTACAGAGCTGTAGCCTCGAGTGGCTAATTATTTTGTGTGTGTTATTTTGGGGAACTCACTAAGCTTCATGCTTACCGTGTTATGTGTTATGTGTTTCAGGTTCTTATCAGGATCGCGGGAAGGCGCTGGCTTGATTGTACACACATCCGAGTTAGAGATATGTCATTGGAGGATCCTGGATTTGTGATAAACGATTTTTAAAATGTGTTCATAATTTGTTACTTGTGAGTTTTAAGAAAACGTGACATGTGGTTTATTGTGTTTTTAAAAACGAAAATTTGGTTGAAAATTTACATCGTTACATCATTGATCAGTAAGGGCGATCTGCTCAACAACCTGGAAGACATGGTAGGCTCTTGTGCTACCAAGTGGCAAGAAATTAAGATTGAACAAGTTCAGTCCATATGAGTTTGTTTTTGTCATAGACCTTGTCTTATGATAATGGTTAGGAATGACAGATTCACATGGATAGGAATACATACACCATAAAATCTAAGTGTCATAAGGTTTCTCTCCAATTCATGAAAAATGATTGTGAGGAAACGCTTTCACTAAGTAGATTTTAAGGGGACAGTAGTTGTGTTAATTGCGTTCTCAAATTCGATTATGATTACGGCATCCCTCTTCGTAGTTCGAATTGTGAGAAATGGAAAATTGTCCGAACATTCAGAACTTATTGCTGTAAGTTCTGAAATAGTTTAGATACACATATGAGCTTTCGTATAAAAGGTGTATGAGCTTAGGTAAAGATTTAGCAAAGTATATCGTTTCAGAAATCTGAACTTTGGTAAGAAAGTCAATAAGTATTGATTTCTAGAAGTCCAACTGATTTCTGAGTACATGTCAAAGCTAGTGGGAGCATAAATGTTATGCTAGCAATAATATAATTATCATGATAGTGGGAGCATGATCATTATGTTAAGTGTTGCATGGTTGACAATGCTATTTATAGGAAACAAAGTTCTAATTTGCAAAGTTGCAAAGTTTGAAAAGTTGTTTCGCTATAGTACGGGAGAGGATACTTATACTTTTTTTCGAATCTAAAAGTTTAGATTGAAGTATTAATCAAACTTAGTCATGGATATATATATATATATATATATATATATATATATATATATATATATATATATATATGAATACCATGTTGAAGTATTTCAACATTAAAAATTCTATATATGGAAATATTATAGCAAGAGATTGGTCAAGTATCATGTCTTTATGTAAGACATTATGAATCGTGTTCAATATGCTTCGAGTATAGGATCGATTGCATATGCTATAATATTCTCGTATTCTAATTTTCCAAATGCCTAGAGCATTAAGAGGGAAAAAGGACTAGAACCGGATATGACTAATGTTATTAAACAACTGTCAAGGAAAGTCTAAGGCTCGCCAAAGATTGGTTACTTATGGGCAGTTGGAAGTATAGTAATGGATGGACCATATTGACATTATTATGAATATACAGGATTATATTAATAATGAGTTGTCATATGGAAAATATGGAAATGTTTCCATAATGGGAGATGGATATTAAGAATCTATGTGAAAGTTAGAAACTTTTATGCATGAAGGATGTTCAAATGAATGTACTTTGAATTAGAAACTTCGCTTCCTTGGAATTGTTTTGTTATCAATCTCCATTGGAAAGTTTTGTAATATCGTTGGCAAAGTCTCTGTGACTTTGGTACGATGACATTACAATCGGTATATTGCATGATAGTTTAGAATCTAACACATTCTTATAGTGGCAAGAATTTGGAATTCTTACACTTGTGATAAAGATTTGGAATTGTGAAATGAGCTTCATTGGAAATGTTTTTCAGTTGATCTATTTCACAAAGAAAGGACCATAGGTAAACATAGTGTGCATGCTTGGAGCATGGGATAACTATTGTTTTAATTCAAGTATTAATTTGATTAATCGAAACATTATACAATGAATAATGTGTAATCAATATGGTTATTAAATAAAAGGTGTTTTATTTATATTCAAAAGTCTTGAGACCATATTTGATTAGATTATTCTTGTGTTTCACTTTGCATGTTTTGACTTCCCGAATAATAAGATTATTCAAACTATCCATAGTCAATCATACTTTGGAAGTAGGTATTGAGGCAAGACTGTCATGAATCTGACTGTATATTGTCTAACTGTTTTAGACATGACATAAGTTTGCCGCAGTGTTCATGAGTACTCTTGTAATAAGATTTGAGTATTGGATTAAACCCATGCTCACTTGAATCACTTCATGGATTTTATCATGAGTGATTAGTGAGACGATAATATCTTATATTCTTGAAACGAAGACATATAGTTGCAGTTTACAAGTCGGTTGCACATTGATGATGTGTAAATGCACCAGTAATTTGGTGGTATAAAACATATCATTGTGTGTGATTTGATGAGTAAATAGAGCAAGCATATGAGTCGAAGTTTATCCGTTCCTTTTACCCAAAGGGGATAAAAGCGATATCTGTGGGCCCCTCGATGATTTAGTGATGACAACCCTAAGCGCTTGGCCAAGCCTGGACTGATTTGATTTGTTCAATTAGTCGGTCGTCATAAATCGGAAATCGGGAAACAACAGATGGACAGAGAGAATGATTAAAATTCATGTCTCAGTCCATACGATATCTAGAATGGAGGAATATATGATCCATTATCTAAAGGACGCGTCAAAGTTCGACGGCGGCTTTTAAGAGCTACGATTGCTAGTCGGTGTTTAAAGTCGTACTTGCAGTTATAGTTATTAGACTTATCCAAGTGGGAGACTGTTGGATTAGGTGTCTAAGCCCATAACTATAATTGGTATGTTTTTGACCCGAGAGTAGCATGGTCCTTTTGGGTTGCCTTCACTAGAACAATCTGACAGGATGGATATTTGAGAAAGAGGTTATTCATGATTTATTAATATGTTCTAAGTATAATATAATAATGGAGAAATCATATTATTTAATTAGTATTGATCAAGAATTATTTTGGAATTAATTTAGTGATCAAAAGAGACTAATTAAATATACAGGGGCTGATTGTATAAATCAGTGATACATATAGGGTTGGGCTAATAATCCATGGTGGATTATTAGTGGTGGGCTAAGCTTATGTAAGTTCCATAAGGTGTTAATCCATTACAAGCCCAAGTGTAATAATTAGGGTTACACATGACTCTTGGATTCCTACACCATAAATATGTAACCCCTTGGCTAAAATGAGACATACTAGTGATCTTAGAGACACTATAGCCGATTTTGGTGCCTAGAACCTCTTTCTCATTATCATCCAATTGTTGGTGGTGTTTGTGACTTATTAGAGGCATCACACTTGAGGTGCTAAGTTCTTAAATGCCAAATTCAATAAGCTACAACAAGAGGTAATAGTCTAACTAGTTTTTATGATTCAAATGTCAAATTGCATTCTAGTTAGGCTCCATGCTTTGGATAAATTTTTGTTGCATGTATTACTAGAGAAAACTTAGATCCAAAGCATTACGGTTGTATATGCACCATAGGTGTGTTATAGTACATAAAAACCCATCAGTGGTATCAGAGCCATGGGTTGTTTTCTGTTATATTGATGTTTGCTTAATTGTTCAAAGCTGGAAAAATGAAATTCTGCCTTCTGCCAGCATGAACTCGACGAGTCCATATATGAACTCGACGAGTCCATATATGAACTCGGTGAGTTCATGATGAACTCGACGAGTCTATTTCCTGGCTCGACGTGAACAGTAGTCTGTTGGCAGATTTTCGGGGTCTTTGGCCAGAATTGGATTTGGATCATTACCTTAAACTGTTTTGTATCATAAAATCTGGGTTTGTCTGATATGGTAATGGCTATCCTCATCCAATTTAAAGATAGTTGTCAAATTTTTAAGATAATTGTGAGTTGAAAGTATCTTGTTATAAGAGTTGCATTTGGTCAAATTTGTAAGAGATAAAATTATATGATAATTTTATTAGTTTAAAAATTGATCTAATTGTTTTGAAGAGTTACAAAACTTGTCTTTAAATTTTGGAATTCTAAAAGTTTTTTTTGAAGAGTTACAAACTTGCCATCAAGTTTTTGGAAATCAAAAAGTTTTTTTAAGGAGTTAGAAAACTTGTCATCAAGTTTAGAATTCAAAGGTTTTAAAAGAGTTACAAAACTAAGTCAACCCAACCGAGTCAACCTAACCGAGTCAACTCGACCGAGTCAACCCAGGGTGCGTATGCGGGGCGTACTACGGACATACATTGGGTGTACACGAAGCCTCACAGGTTGACCACCATCGGGGTGGTTCACCTCGTACGCAGGGCGTACTCCAGTTCCATTAAGAGCATAATGGCTTAAGCTCTTACGTCCAAACTTCAGATCCATGGCTAAAATACTCTTAGGAGTCATATAGTCTCCAAATTTATGACCTAGTATGTCCAATAAGTTCTTAACACAAGGTCTTATTCCATTAAGACCTTCTAAATGATGCATGAAGCAAAACTAACCATTTGGAACCCATTTTTATGACTTAAGACCCCTCCTAGGGTCTGAAAGGACAACTAAAAGGTCAAGAACATGCCATATTCAAGATCTAAAATTTTAGGACCAAAAAGCTCAATAAAGACATCCAAATCTAGATCTATATGCTTAGAGGGATAAAGTTGCAAGCTTTTTACCTTAGAATGGTTGCAAATTGAGTAGAAGTCCCAGATCCAAATGTTCCACTCATTCAAAATGAGCTTGGCTTCCTTCCTTCTTCTTCTATGGTACCAAAACCACATTTCTAACCTTGAAAAGGCTCCTCAAGGTGAAACTAGGGTTGCACAAACGTATGAGTGGGACAGAGGCAGTTAAGGTGAATGAAATGAGGCCATAAGAGGGCTTAAATACGAGACACATCCCAAAAATTAGTGTTTCCTTAACTTGAAAGTACGCCCAACGTACACTGATGTACGCTCGACGCCCTAGTATGCTCAACGTACACCACATACACATGGCGTACTCTGAAGGCCATAATTACAACAATGCCATTAGGGCTTCTTTTCCACACTTTCTTGAACTTAGGGACTAAAATGCAACATTATAAAATTATAGGGTTGGAATTTGAAGTACCTTATCATCGGGATGTTACTATTCTCCCCACATGGATTAGACTTCGTCCTCGAAGTCTGCTGTGGAGAATAACTCAGGATAATGCTTCCATATCTTATCCTCCGGCTACCAGGTCCACTCGAAGCCTCTCCGATGCTGCCACTGTACCTTTACCAAAGGTACCTCCTTGTTGCACATCACCTTCATCTTTTTCTCCAAAATAGCTACCGGCCTCTCAATCATAGTTCAGGTGCTCATTGACCTGAATATCATTCAAGGAAGCCAATTCATCTTCATCCAATACGCACTTTCGCAGCTGCGAAACATGGAAAGTGTTGTGAATCTCACTGAGCTCCTTAGGTAGATCCAACCTGTAAGCAACCTTGCCAACCCTGGAAAACTCTCAAAAAGATCCAATATATCGGGGACCCAACTTCCCCTTCTTCTTGAAGCGTATCACACCTTTCCAAGGTGATACCTTCAGTAATACCATATCGCCGACCTGAAATTCCAACTCGGATCGACACCGATCAACATAGCTCTTTTGTCGACTCCGAGCTGTCTGCAGTCTCTGCCTGATCTGCTAAATAAGCTCCGAGGTCTGAAGGACTACTATGGTCCTTACCATAACCCTGTGATGAACCTTGCCCCAACAAACCGGTGTATGACATCTCCGCCCATACAAGAGATCAAATGGCAGAGCACCAATGCTGGAGTGATAACTGTTGTTGTAGGAGAACTCCGCAAAAGGTAGGTATGAATCCCAACTCCCACCAAAATCAATAACACATGGCGAGTGACAATCTCTCGAACATAAACATCGGCCAACTATTCGCCGTAGAGCTCTCCCGGATGGCCAAAAAGTGGGCACTCTTGGTCAATCGATCCACGATGACCCATATAGCATCAAAAACCTTCGCCGTCTTTGGAAGCTTGGTGATGAAATCCATGGTTAGCTTTCCATGCGGCCTCTGATGCTCAGCCTTGACCATCCTGTAGGTCAAGCATCTCTCAACATACCGGGACATCTCCCTCTACATACATGACCACCAGTAACTCAATCTCAAATCCCGGTACATCTTAGTGGCGCCCGAGTGAATAGAAAAACGAGACTTATGGGCCTCCTCTAACACAATCTGCCTGACCCCCACCAGAAACTAGGACCCAGACCCGACCACACCGGGTCAATAACCCTCGACTATCCGTGGCAAATCTGTCAATCTCACCCCTGATCCTTTCTTGTTTCCAATTCTTCTTCCAAACACCATCAACCTAAGCCTATCTGATCAAACCCAAAAGCAGAGAATCAATAGATATCCTCATACACATCTCCCCGGCCGAAGATCCAGCCGACTTGCGGCTCAAAGAATACTGCTACCACATTTGCTTTACCCGGATGGTAAAGGATCTCGCAGTCATAATCGTTGACCATGTCCAGCCACCTACACTGCCTCATGTTCAGGTTTGTCTGATCCATAAGATGTCTCAAACTCTTGTGATCTGTGTAAACCATACAACGGACCCCATATAGATAATGTCTCCAAATCTTGAGGGCAAAAATCACTGCCCCCAACTCCAGGTCATGAATGGGATATCGCTTCTCATGCGGCTCTTTGGTCTTGGAATACACCAATATATCATCAATAAACACAATGACGGATCGGTCGAACATCGGCCTGAATACCCGATTCATCAAATCCATAAACATAGTAGGCGCATTGGTGAGCTCAAATGGCATCACCACGAACTCGTAATCCCATAACGAGTCCGGAACACAGTATTCTCTACGTCATCCTCTCTCACTCTCATTTGATGATACCCAGACCTCAGATCTATGTTGGAGAACCAAGATGCACCCTGAAACCGATCAAAGAGGTCATCAATCCGGGGAAGGGGATAACGGTTCTTCACCATTAACTTGTTCAACTACCGGTAATCAATGCACATCCTGTGTGAACCATCCTTCTTCTTGGCGAATAGTATCAATGCTCCCCACAGAGAACTGCTCGATTTGATGAACTGCTTGCCTAGCAGCTCCTGCAGCTGAGATGAAAACTCCTGCACACGATCAATCCTGATAACTGGGACCTCTAAAACTGAAGTCTGCTCCCCAACCTGGGTATCAACCACATAAGATAACCAATCCTGGTGCCCATCCTATAGATAACCAGTTCTCCCCCACTTGGGGTTCGAACTACCACTCGCTGGCCCTCACAATCAATCCTGGCACCAAACTTACTCAGCCAGTCCATACCCACTATTATGCATACATCCCCCATGGGGATATGGACCAGACCAATCGGATAAGACACCCCCAAAGGTTTCCAAGACACAACCCTGACCCATTACGGCCTAGAGATGCTAGTATAATAGTTCTTACAAGCTACTACATGAATGACTATCAATTCACAATTAAACCAAGGATCAAAATTTCATACCTGTGATTTCTTTCACTTCCACCTTGACCTCCTGCAGGACAGTGCACGCCTGGGCTTACACTCCCTCTGCTACCCATATAGGACAATATGGTTTGAGATGAACCGACTGGTGACGGTGGAAACATACCCTATCCTTTTTGCCATGGCGGAAGACATGCCCTCTCTCTCCATACTTATAACATTTGAACTTGTGACAAGCAAATCTGTAGGTTCCCCCACACTTCCCGCATATATCATAGCTCCCTAGACTTCCAGTATCCAAGTTAGAAGCCTCGAACTCTTTACCTATTGCTGGAAGAGCTCTTCTTCTCTTTTCGAGTTGCGTCCCCACATCAAGACCTCCCCCAGTATTCATCTCAGCAGCACCTCTCACAGTATGAAAAGCTTTAGTTCGCTCATCGAGCTTGGAAATTAGCTTGCTAGTGATCCGATCCACGATAGCAGACAATTCTTCTTGCAAAATCTGAAAAACCTCCACGGAAATCATTTCCAGGAACTGATCAACAGTCGACACCGTCCTATCCTGACCATTAGCTCCAGCTCCTCTCATGAACTCCATACTGGAAATGAACCAAAAAGCGTTAGAAATGCCACAATATCCATATAAACACAACCATTCCAGACATACGAACCCTCGGGGTTGTGACTTCCTTGAGACGCGTAAGGGTCCTGTGCTTTTGGTAGTACGGGCCCATACTACCTTCCACACCTACTCGTATTTGTCTCAACGATTGCCACAACAACCACAAACCAATACCACGGCTAGGATACACATACATCCTATTTTCACTTCCTATAGAAAGACTAGACATTCCTTAACCGGTCGGCTGCTTACATATAACCCCTCCATGGAATTTCTAACCAAGGTGCACCATGAGCACCACATATTCCTAGGCTATCCTAGCATCCACATCTCACATCACCATCAACTGCCAAACGGCCCCCATTGGTGCCAGTTAACTACTGCATGAATACAACCACATGCATCATAACTTAAATAATCTTAGACTAAATGATTCAACCCTACAACGGTTGGACTCAGACAAGAGCTGCGTAGTAGGACCAAATCCTTTACCCTTAAATTATTTAAACCATGCAACATGTGATTGAACGTATTCAATTAGTAGTTAATTCACACCCAAAAAAGTCATACAACAATAAGCAAGAAACTCTATACAGAATAAGGCATCATGTATCAGGAAATTCTATCATTCAATTCCTGAAGATCCCTAGCTTATCACTAACATGCTGTTCTAGCATATCACATTATCAAATCACAGTGTGGTAATTTGGGGTCTACTTACTGGCTTCGACTGATCGTACACATGGCATCCTCTTTGATTATTTTGAAAACAATTTGAAAATCATTTTTAAAACCTTTTTCCTTAGTTTGAGACTGGATTCACACGAGTGTTCCTCTAATTCTCTCAAACCAAGGCTTTGATACCAACTTGTAACATCCATAAAAATCATGATAAATTTAAACTTTTTAAAACCAACCCAATTCACAAATTGTTTACAAACATAGTTTTCAAAACATTTTCAACATCAAAGTCTCCCACAATCATAAGACAAAACATGAGGATGTGTACGGCCATGCCTTCGCCTTCCCATGGTCATCTGAAGTACGTGAAATGTAACCCAAAATTGTAAGGCAGCGCATAGTAAGATACACCAAAGTACCAACACAACACATAATTATAATAACAAACAGCATGCATACACAGCCTTCAGCCTGAATGGAATGCCCCACCGGGCTACAGTCTATCTGGTACACTCACAGAACCTTCAGCAAGACTAGTACGCCTAACCGTGCTTTCAGCCTATCTGGAACGTTCTCTAAGCGTTCGGCCTGACTGGTACGCCTCTTGGGCCTGCAGTCTATCCGGGACGCCCTGGGTCTCTTGGCCTTCAATCTACACTAGTCCCCCTCAACCCAACCACACATAAACCATGTCGACATATACATAACAGATAAGCATACATATAACCAGTCAACAGACAATCAGACAAACCTTACAGATCACTAAACATAGCATCATCCTATATACCAGGATACAGATCTAACAGATCACTACATCATACCAACATACGATAAAGCAGGATAACAATCCAATGGTTCGGCCTTGGTGCCTCCGACCCGAAAGTACAGTGAGTAAAACTCACCTTGCAAACTGAACAAAAGCTGATGAGGTCTCGACTTCGAATCTCAACTCTCTAACCGACACCTATTCCCACCAAATGACCAATCTCCATCAAAATCCCAAAATACCCAAAATACCCTCAAGGTCAAACCTGGTCAAAGTCAACTGGTCAAACCAACCAGGTCAATTGAGTCAACCCATCCGAGTTAACCTAACCGAGTCAACTCAGTATGTGTACGCGGGGCGTACTCCGGCGGTACGTTGGGCGTACACGAAGCCTCACAGGTTGACCACCATCGGGGTGGTTGACCTCGTACGCATGGCGTACTCCGAGCGTGCAACGCGTACCCTCGCAAATCCAAAATTTCTGTTAAGAGCTTAATGGCTTAAGCTCTTACGTCCAAACTTCAGATCCATGGCTAAAATACTCATAGGATTCATAAAGTCTCCAACTTTATGACCTAGCATATCTAATAAGTGCTTAACATAAGGTCTTATTCCATTAAGACCTTCTAAATGATGCATGAAGCAAAACTAACCATTTGGAGCCCATTTTTATGACTTAAGACCCCTCGTAGGGTCTGAAAGGACAAATCAAAGGTCAAGAACATGCCATATTCAAGATCTGACATTGTGAGACCAAAAAGCTCCACAAAGACATCCAAATCTAGATCTATATGCTTAGAGGGGTAAAGTTGCAAGCTTTTTACCTTAGAACGGTTGCAAATGGAGTAGAAATCCCAGATCTAAATGTTCTACTCCTTCAAGATGAGCTTGGCTTCCTTCCTTCTTCTTCTAAGGCACCAAAAACACACTTCCAAGCTTTAAATGGCTCCTCAAGGTGAAACTAGGGTTGCACAAACGTATGAGAGGGATGGAGGCAGTTAAGGTGAATGAAATGAGGCCATAAGAGTGCTTAAATATGAGATACACCCTAAAAATTAGGGTTTCCTTAATTGGCAAGTACGCCCAGCGTACGCTGATGTATGTCCATCGTACTAGGGAGCGCCCTAGTACGCTTAGTGTACACCACGTACGCATGGCGTACTCCGGAGGCCATAATTACAACAATGTCATTAGCGCTTCTTTTGCATACTTTCTTGAACTTAGGGACCAAAATGCAACATAAAAAAGTTATAGGGTTGGAATTTGTAGTACCTTATCATCGGGATGTTAAACAATTAAACAAGGCATGTGATTATTATCACCTCCCGAGGTTTTGTGTCGGAGATCCTAAAAAGGATCAAGGGCTTTCCTTGTAAACAACTTGTGTGATTTTGTTCTCAATTTAATACCTACTTCAACTATAAACACAACTGCCTTTCATTCATTTTGGTTGATATTCGTTTGATATATTTTTTTACCAAAACATTTGGCGCCCACCGTGGGGATGTTGTTGGATTAGGTGTCTAAGCCCATAACTATAATTGGTATGTACTTGACCCGAGAGTAGCATCGTCCATTTGGGTTGCATATCACCAGGACAATTCGATATAATGGACTTTTGAGAAGAGGTTATTTATGATTTGTTAATATATTATAAGTTCTACTATATTTATATGAAATCATATGATTTAATTAGTATTGACCAAGAATTAATTTGGAATTAATTTTGTGATCAAAAGAGAATAATTAAATATATGGGGATTGATTTGGTAAATCAATGATTTTTATAGTGTGGACCAATTGTTATTTAGGATGGGCTAAACCAATATGGTAGTCCATGGAGGTTTAACCCATGGATCCTAAGTAATATGAAAGGTCACGGGCATTAGGGTTTACATGGATGTAAGCCTAATCTTGCCACACTATATAAGAAGCCCCTTAGCATCCAAAATTGTGCACTAGAGTTCTTGGAGTTCCATGAGCCGATTTTGAGCACACCATATTCTCTCAAAAGTCATCCTTTGTCCTAGGTGTGTTGTGAACCATTTAAGGTGCAACACTTGGGGCACTAAGCTCTTAAAGACCAAAACTACAAGCTACAACAAAGAGGTAATTTTATAACTCAATTCTATGTTGATTATGTCAATTGTATGCTAGTTGTAGGCTTAATGATTTGGAAACAATATTGCATGTATAATTAGGGAAAACATAGATCCAAAGCATTTAGGGTTTTATGTGCACCATAAGATGTTGTAGTATACCAAAACCCATCAGTGGTATCAGAGCCTAGGGTTGTTTTTTATTATACTTGATGTTTTATTGGTTTTCAAAGTAAAAAATCAAATTTTATGCCTTCTGCCCAGTGAACTCGCTGAGTCCACTGGGTGACTCGCCGAATCCCTTCATAAAATGGCCAACTCGACGAGTCCAGTTCATGTACTCGCCGAGACGGTGCTCGAGTGGGCAGATTTTCGACTTTTGGCCAAAAATTATATTAGGATCATTACCCCAAACTTTTTTTTGAACCATGAAATGTGTTTTTTCATAAGGTAATGATCATGCTTGTCCAATTAAAAGATAATTGTCATAATTTCATGATTTGTATTAGTTTATATGATAGACTAATTTCTTGTAAATAGTTGATGTGAATTATCTTGGCTTATGAGTTTAACTAGATCATAGAAAAATTATTTGATAGTTTTTGTTAATTTAATATTTGATCTAAATGCCGTTTATGAACTCTATAACTTGTCCTCAAGTTATGGAAAATGAAAAGTTTTTCATAAATGTGTTTTTATGAATTCCATAACTTGTCCTCAAGTTATGGAATTTCAAGAGTCTCATTTTGAAAGTCATCTTAATGGTTTTAAAAGTCTTCCATAACTTGCCCTCTAGTTTTGGAATTTGTAAAGTCTCATTTTTGAATACTTTAGTTCCAAACCCTAGAGTTTTAAAAGTTAAAATTCAACCCTTATACTTTATAATATTATAGGTTTAATATTATATACATGTATAAGAATAAGTCAGTCTTACCGTTAGTAGGCCTCATTCACGAAGCCAGTCTATAAGGGGGGTATAAGGTTACTGCCTACAAAATGGCAGTTTAATGTGTGTCCACTCTCACCCACCGCTTCCTTGACTGGTGGAGGGTCGTTAGCCGAACGGGTTTGACAGGACATTAATTTTCATTAAAAGTATAATGATAATTATAAAGTAACTAAACTTTTATTAAATTCCCAATCTTATTTACTTTAGGAAAATGTGAATATGATGCTATTCCATGAAATTGCACTTTGCACCTTGTTAAGTCATTAGTGGAGCGTGTGTGGTTAATCGGCACACTAATCTGGGACTGACAGTGCATGGCAAAGGGTAGCTTGATGTTAATAATAGATCAATGGAGCGTGTGTGGTTAACCGGCACATTGATAAGGTGATTTGTTACATTAAGTGTACGAATCTAATTTTCATGGTTATTCACACATTGTTTGTGATCCTCGGCATCCCAGTCACAAACTTGAAGGGCACAATCGAGATTTAAACATGCCATTGAAAAGTTCAATGAATCTCAAAGGATCTAGGAATTTCAATCCATTTAAAACCTAATGGTCAATTTCGTTTTTCATGGTGGAATTTGGTAAATCGTCATTTACCTACCTTCAAATATTTTGCAATTGGATTACGACATCCCTCTTCCGAATTGTAAAATATTGTGTTGGGTCCTAGCCTTAATATTTCGTTTTGGGTGTTATATTAAGGACTTAAATAAACTAACTTGAATTTCTCCCTCATAACTATGGTCTTCCTTATCCTTTTAGAAAAAACTTTGTAATGAAGATGATATCCCACATGGAGATCAAGGTGAAAGATTAATCCATTTGTCGTGCATTAATAGGAATGGAAATTATAGTTCACTTCCTCCACCTCCTCCAATTATTCTCCCTAACCCACAAGTTCAAAGACTTGAAAAGTTTAAGGTCACTCAAACCCTATTGGCAAGCAAACACAAAGATGGAAGTATGTATGTGCCAACATCTTGTAGATGAAGTTACATATTGACAAGCTGGGAGAGTTGGGTGTCGAAGTCTCAAGGAAGTAGGCTGTTGAGTTGGTTCTTCAATCACTTCCTAAGTCGTATAGTGGGTTCTTTAAGGACTACTATATGGGAGATCACAACATGACCCTTATTAACCTAACATATTTGCTTGTTGCTGCTGAATCAACAACGATTTGGCGCACAAGTAAAGCAAACTTGGTTGGAAGATCTACTTCTCAAACTTCCATGGACATTGACAATGGAAACATTGGAAGTCCAGAAAAGCATTCTCTTTCCAATAGAAAGGGGATCGGTCATGGTCAAGTCATTTGACCAAATGGTAAAGAGAAAGGCTAAGTCTGAGATAGTCCCGTGTACCATTCCAAAAGAGTCTGTTTGTTTCTATTGCCAAGAGAAGGGGGATTGGTTGCGAAGCTGCCCTAACTAGCTGAAAGATCTAAGAGAAGGTAAAGTCGAAAAGTTTGACTTTATTTCAGGTAAGTCCACTATCTAACTCTATTAAGTTCCTATTTGGAGATTCTTAATACATGATGTAATGAAATTACATTTTTATGTTTTGTAGGATCAAAGAAATTAAAGGAAGCTTAAAGGAAGAGCAAGCTGAATCTGGTCGCGGATCGGATTTTTGAGCTGTTGCTTAGGAGTTATGATAGATTGCTTTGGAAATATTTTGTAACATAGTTTTCATATGTATTTGCATTGTAAGGATAGTTTTTTCACAATTTTTATAAATAAAGAAATTTTTTTGAAATTTATTTTATTTTAAATTTCCTTATAATGGCATTTGTGAAAATTGTTGTTTATATGTTTCTATTAATAGCAATAATGGAAAATGGGTTTGATTCTTTCGTTTGTGGTAGTGTCAAGATTTACCAAATAAGGAAAGATTCTCATCACCCAACATTCGGTTGGAGAGAAACTTGGAATCATGCAACTTGTTTTGTATGATGAATGAGAATTTTCATCTTTGGTAAGTTAAGACTAATTCCTTGTTCACATGTATATGTGAGTCAAGTGAAGGACTAGGGGATCGGGTACACTTGGTTGTGCGCTAGTCAGGTTCACCATAAAGAACGAAAAGACTATTCGTCATGATTTACTATTTGTTTAGTAAATATGGTTATGCTTAGAAGATTAAGTATAATTCTGAAACATTGGTAAAGTTTCAATGTATGGCAGAACGAATAAGAAGAATCAAAATAGGCAGAAAGATAGAAGTTTCTCCAATCTGAAAAGATGGGAGAGTACTTTAGTATCGTGTTTTATGCTCACCTCAATGATTATGAAACCAATGATCCTCTAAGGACATCTTAGTGCATTTGTATGGCTAAGAAGATGAACCATGAATTGTTGAAATGGTTAAATCTAGAAGATGAGTCATACTTCGTTCCAAAAACAAGTCTTAGAGTCATACTCAAAGATTGTGCCTTGAGCGACATTAAATTTAGAAGGTTATAACACTCTTCAAATGTAGAGTAGCATGTTTCTTACTCTTGTACATTTGAAATTGGTAAGTTGTGATGTCTTGGTAAGGACAAAGACCAACTAAGACCAATTTTGTGAAGTGTCTTTCTTGATAAGAATCCGCACTAACTCGTGAATATTTGTTTGTCAAGGAATGGTTCTTAAGAAGAGAGTCTTATATGTCAAGAAGTCAGCGGGAGTCTTAAAGATCTTGAAAGTTTCAAGAACTAATCAAGAGTAAACCTATTGTTTATCACTAGCACATGACTTGAGGTTTGTAACCTATCGTGTTGACATATTCTTGTTTCTGTGCCCATTCCAGTTAAAGTTGACTATGCATGTGAGTTCTATGAGTGCTCATGCATAACAACTAGGAAGCAATGGTAGGCCCTTGTGCTTCCAGGTGGCAAAAAATTAAGATTGAACAAGTTCAGACCATATGAGTTTGGATTTGCCACTAACCTTGTCTTGTGATTACGGTTATGACAAATTCACATGGATAGGAACATATACACCATAAAAATCTAAGTGTCATAAGGTTTCTCTCCAATTCATGAAAATGATTGTGAGGAAACGCTTTCACTAAGTAGATTTTAAAGGATTAGAGTTAGCAGTTGTGATAGTTGCATTCTCAAATTCGATTATGATTACGACATCCCTCTTCATGATTCGAATTGTGAGAAATGGAAAATAGTTTGAACATTCAAGACTTTTAAGTTCTGAAAGGTTCAAACACTCACTTGTGCTATTTAATATGGAAGGTGTATGAGCTTGACAAGCCTGAAAAGGCTTATCGAAGCACCAAGTATCAGAAATCTGAACTTTTGTGAGAAAGTCAATAAGTATTGATTTCTAGAAGTCCAGCTGATTTCTGAGTACATGTCAAAGCTAGTGGGAGCATAAGTGCTATGCTAGTAAAATAATTATTATGCTAGTGGGAGCATAATTATTATGGTAAATGTTGGGAGTTGACAATGTTAATTATAGAAAACAAAGGCTTCAATTCGCCAAGTTGCAGAGTTTGAAAAGTTGTTTTGCTATAATTAAGGGAGAGGAATTCATACATCATTTCAAATCTAAAAGCTTAGATTGAGATTTTAATCAAATTTAGTCAAATGTTATGTTGGAATGGTTCAACATAAGGAATTTCTATATGGAAATGTAATTTGCATTCTCAAAATTCGATTATGATTACGGCATCCCTCTTCATAGTTCGAATTGTGAGAAAATGGCAAATAGAAATTCTATATGGAAATGTACATTGCATTCTCAAAATTCGATTATGATTACAGCGTCCCTCTTCATAGTTCGAATTGAGAGAACATGGCAAATAGAAACATTATAGCAAAAGACTAGTCAAGTATAATGTCTTTATGTAAGACATCATGAATCGTGTCCAATATGCTTCGGGTATAGGATCGATTGCATGTGCTATAATATTTATTCGTTTTAAATTTTCCATTAAGAGGGAAAAAGGACTAGAACCGGATATGACTAAAGTGGTTAAACAATTGTTAAAGGACAATCTATGGTTCGCCAATGATCGGTTGCTTAAGGACAGTTGGAAGTATAGTAATGGATGGACCATATTGACATTATTATGAATAGACAGGATTCTATTACTAATGAGTTGTCATATGGAAAATATGGAATGTTTCCATATTGGGAGTTGGAATTTAAGAATAGATGAGAAATGTAGAAACTTTTGTGCAAGAATGATGTTCAAAGGAATGTACTTTGAATTTGAGACTTCATTTCCATGGAATTGTCTTATAACAATCTCCAATGGAATATTTTGTAATATCGTTGGTCAAGTCTCTGTGAGTTTTGGTACCTAGACATTACAAAAGAATCATTGCATGATAGTTTAGAATCTAACACTTTCTAGCAGTGACAAGAGTTTGGAATTCTTACACTTGGAATAAGGATTTGGAGTTGTGAAATGAACATCATTGGAAATTTATCAATTGATCTATTTCACAAAGAAATGACCATAGGTAAACATAGTGTGCATGCTTGGAGCATGGGATAACTATTCTTTCAATTCAAGTATTAAATTGATAAATCGAAACATTATACAATGAATAATGTGTAATCAATATGGTGATTAAATAAAATGTGTTTTATTTATATTCATAAGTTCTGAGACTATATTGGATTCGATTATTCTTGGGTTTCACTTTGCATGTTTTGACTTCCCAACTAACTAGGTTATTCAAACTATCCACAGTCGATCATACTTTGGAAGTAGGTATTGAGGCAAGACTGTCATGAATGATTCTGTAGTTTGTCAAAAGGCATTTAGACATAGCTAAAGTTTGCTTGCAGTGTTCATGAGTGCTCCTGGAATAAGATTCAAGTATTGGATTCAACCCACACTAATTTGAATCACTTCATGGATTTTATCATGAGTGATCATGAGACAATAATATCTTATATTCTTCAAACAGAGAGATATGAGTTGCAGTTTACAAGTCGATTGCGCAGTGATGATATGTAAACGCACCGGTAACTCGGTGTTATTAAACATATCATAGTGTGTGATTTTATGAGTAGATAGAGAAAGCATATGAGTCGAAGTTTATCCATTTCTTTTACCCTTGGAGGGATAAAAGTGATACCTATGGGCCCCTCGATGATTTAGTGATGACACCCCTAAGTGCCTGGCCAAGCCTGGACTGATTTTATTTATTCAGTTAGTCAGTCGTCATAAATCGGAAATCGGGAAACAACAGATGGACAGAGAGAATGATTAAAATCCATGTCTCAGTCCATACGATATCAAGAAATGAGGAATATAAGATCTCTTATCTAATGGACGCATCATTGACTAGGTCAGAGTTCGACAACGGCTTTTAAGAGCTACGATTGCTAGTCGGGTTATGGTGTCGTAATTGCAATAATAGTTATTAGACTTATCCAAGTAGGAGACTGTTGGATTAGGTGTCTAATCCTATAACTATAATTGGTATGTACTTGACCCTAGAGTAGCATATCACCAGGACAATTTGATAGGATGGACTTTTGAGAAGAGGTTATTTATGATTTGTTAATATATTATAAGTTCTAATATATTAATATGAAATAATATGATTTAATTAATGTTGATCAAGAATTAACTTGGAATTAATTTTGTGATCAAAAGAGACTAATTAAATATATGGGGATTGATTTGGTAAATCAATGATTCTTATAGTGTGGGCCAATTGTTATTAAGGATGGGCTAAACCAATGTGGTAGTCCATGGATAGTCCATGGAGGTTTAGCCCATGGATCCTAAGTAATATGAAAGGTCATGGGCATTAGGTTTTACATGGATGTAACCCTAATATCTCCACACTATATAACAAGCCCCTTAGCATCCAAAATTGTGCACTAGAGTTCTTGGAGTTCCATGAGCCGATTTTGAGCACACGATATTCTCTCAAAAGTCATCCTTTGTCCTAGGTGTGTTCTGAACCATTTGAGGTGCAACACTTGGGGCACTAAGCTCTTAAAGGCCAAAACTACAAGCTACAACAAAGAGGTAATTATATAACTCAATTCTATGTTGATTATGTCAATTGTATGCTAGTTTTTAGGCTTAATGTTGTGGAAACAATATTGCATGTATTATTAGAGAAAACATAGATCCAAAGCATTTAGGGTTGTATGTGCAGCATAGGATGTTGTAGTATACCAAAACCCATCAGATGTGGTGTTCATAATCCTCGAAAATCATGTCTACACAGTCGACCCTTTCTTCTTCCTCTTTCCCCTCTATTCTTTCGAAAAATATTCCACCTCCTCTAAGCAGTCTCCCTCGTGAAAAGAAAACTTCCGATGTACCAAAGAAGAACATTCATCCAGTTGTTCCAGGATCCCTGGGATCCCAAGATCCTCCTTCCTCGATCTCTAATAACCAACTCTTCTCCTGATGAAGATGTTGGCACAACAAGTGGCTCAACAACAGGAAGAGAATAGAATGATGCTTAACGAAGTGGAAAGGATAAGGACAAAGATCCATAAACCTCAGGAAGCGATACCCTCAATCTTGAAACCAATGATCCTGAATTTCGACAATACAGGATCCATAAGAAAAATTCCGGAATTAATAGCTCCAACATCCGTTGCTACCCCAACCGGGGGAGCGATCCTAAACATCCAAACTCCTATGACCCAGGATCTTGATGAAACCTTCAATACCCCTAGTAATAGAAATACATGTAACTTCTTTAACAGTAACACTATTCATACCAACTCTATGGATCTTGATACAGGAATAGGTCCAGTCATGTCCAAAGAATTCCAACAACTAAGACAGATGATCTCAAGTGTACCAGGGGTGGTCCAACCTATACTGGAAGCATCCCCCACCAGTCACAAAATCTCAAGATTTATCCCCTCAATAGCTGAAACCGAAGTTTCAAAGCGCTTCCAAACTCCTAGCATGAAGCCTTACAATGGAACCATATATCATGAAGAAGATATTGCACAATATATAGGGAGAGAGAATGGAGATCATTCCAATTCCGCCACACACAAAAAAATCTTGTTTATGCAAGGGATTCGGATCAACTCTTATAGGATTGGCCTTAAAATGGCTTCTTAATGTTCCTCCATACTCTATTACCACTTTTGCTCACTTAGTTAATCTTTTCAATAATCAGTTTTCTTGTAGCAGAATATTCGAAAGGATCACTAGTGATCTATATCGGGTAGTTTAGGATCCCAAAGAATCCTTAAGGGACTTTGTAAGCAGGTTTGGCAGGGAAGCTCTAAACATACCAAACATCGACATGCTCACTGTCGTGGAGGATTTAACATGGGCCTAAAGAAAGATTCTCCATTCTATGAAGACCTTGTAATGACCCCATGCAAATGAATGGATGAAGTTAGAAGCAGATCACTAAGATTCATCATATTAGAAGAGGAAAAAGAAATACAAAAGAGAACCATCACACCAAGTCCCTACGACAACCCTAACAGGAAGACCAAGTCCTTGGCCCAAAGATCCTACAAGTCCAAACAATATTCTAAACTTGATCACCATAGAGTCAATGCTCGTGATGATGAAATAAGAAGACGAATTTCCTAAGATTACTGATTATTGCTTTTATGTGGATGTTTTAGGTCTAATATTGGCCATGCGGGATCTTCATGACAAAGCAAGATGGCCAAGAAAAAGAGGGAAGTCAAACGGCTGCAAAGACAAATCCAAGTAGTGTGCATGTCACAAGGTTTTCGGTCACAACACCGAGGACTGCATAGCCCATAGGAAGGAGATTAGTTATTCCATGAGCAAGGGATATATCAAAGAGATCCTAGGAGGATCTGACATATGTAATCAATGTAATTTCCGGAGGATCTGACATATGTGGAACTTCTTATTCTGTAACTAAAAGGCATGCCAAAGTGTCCAAGACGGAAAGGGAAGAAAGACCCCGAAAGAACACGTCGATATCAAACAATAAGGAGATCATCTTTGACGAACATGATAGAGAAAAAATTCAGGATCCTCACCATGATGGATTAGTGATTACTCTATATATCATCAATCACTTCGTTAGAAGGATCCTGGTAGACGGAGGATCCTCAGTGAATATCATACTTTTAGATGCTCCACCAGGTTGAACATCCCAAGATCCAAGATAATCAAAAGGTCGCCGGTCCTAAAAGGATTCAATGGTGAAACAAAGCACACCATTGGAGAAATCAAGCTACCTATCTACATTGATGGGGTAAATTACATGCAACGTTTTTTGTGTTGTTGATGATTTTGATGGTTTTTGATACAAAATATAAGTTTGTTTTCATAAAACACGAGCAACGGAAGACTTTAAAAATAACAAGTTTATTTTTAGTTCATAACAAAACCAAACCATCATGGATCCATTTATAGAGGTTAGAATGAAACAAAAACACCCATAGGATGTTTTAGAGATAACCTTTGAAGCCCTTGAACCCACTTGGATTGGGGGTGTTGATGAAGATGTAAGTATCAAAGAACATGATGTTCTCTACAAGTATCCACCATCAAGATTAATGCACTTGGAATGCTAGTTACTTCTTGTATAAAGCACTTTTTAAGCCTTTAAGTGCTTTACTCAAATAAGCACTAAAGGAGAAGCAGTTTGAACCACCAAAGACTTGAATGATCTGTTGGGTTTTGAGCACTATAACACTTCCTAAGTGCATATGCAACCCTAAATGCTTTGGATCTATGTTATCTCTAATTATACATGCATATTGTTTTTCCAAAGCATTCACCCTAACTAGCATACAATTGAAGCTATATAATAAAACTTAGATTGGATGCTTACCTCTTGAGTAGGGTAGAGTCTTTGACCTTTGAAAGCTTGAGCACCTCAAGTGTGATGCCTCTATTGGTTCATAAACACCAAAATGCAAGAGGATGGTTCAAGAGAATAAGCTACTTATCTCAATATCAAGGTGCAACCGATTTTGGTCTATGGGGGTCTCTATTTATAGTGTTGGACATCCTAGGGTTACACTTGGCAAACCCTAATAACCCATGACTTTCCACATTCTCATGCTCCATGGGTTTAACCTTCATGGACTATCCATGGAATAGTTTAGCCCATAATCATGGATCATTAGCCCACACTACAAATATGATTGATTTACATAATCAATCCCCATATATTTAATTAGTCTCTTTTGATCACGAAATTAATAAATTAATTCTTGATCAATACTAATTAAATATTCTATATTAATATATTATATTTGTAATATATTAATAAACCATAAATGACCTTATTCTCAAAATCCATCCTATCAAGTTGCACTGATGAAGGCAACCCCAATAGGGACCATGCTACAATCGGGTCAAGTACATACCAGTTAAGTTATGGACCTAGACACCAAATCCAACAGTCTCCCACTTGGATAAGTCTAATAACTATAGCATCCAATGTAACTTCACAATCCGACTTAGCAATCGTAAGCTTTCAAAAGCCTTTGTCAACTCTGACCCAGTTAGTGACACATCCTTTAGATAAGTGATCATATAATCCTCTGTTCTCAAGATATCAGCTGGACAAATACATGGAACAATGTCATACTTATTGTCCAACAGTTTGTTTCCCGATTTCCGATTCGTCTGTCATAGAACATAAATGAACACATCAATTTAGTTCTGAATGGGCCCGACACATAAGTCAAAACAAAATCATTGAGGGGCCCAATACATCGCTTTTAATCCTCTTAGGATAAAAGGGAACATATAAACTTCGACTCATATGCTTGTAGTAACTATTCATTGAATCATGCACAACAGCGCGTTTTATAACATCGAGTTACCGATGTGTTTTCCTACTATCAATGTACAACCGACTCATAGTCAACAACTCATATATCTAGGTTTGAAGACTTATATGATATTATCATCTCATGATCACTCGTGATAAATTCCATGAAGTGAATCAAGTGAGCGCGGGTTGATCCAATACTCAAATCTTATTTCAGAAGTACTCATGAATGGTGTAGCAAACCTGTTGCTATGCCTAACACCTTAGACAATCTTACAAGCCATCTCATGAAAGTATTCTTTCATACTTACTTCCAACGTATGATCAATTGTGGATAGTTTGAATAATAATAATAATTACAATTTTATTATTCTGGAAGTCAAAACATGAAAAGTGAAACACAAGAATAATACTAATCCTATATGGCCCCAAAAGTTTTGAGTGTAAATAAAACACATTTTATTTAATCACCATCTTGATTACTCATTATATAATGTTTCGATTGATCAACTTAATACTTGAATTAAAACAATAGTTATCCCATTCTCCAAGCATGCACACTATGTTTACCTATGGTCCTTACTTTGTGAAATAGATCAATTGTAAACATTTCCAACGATACTCTTTTCACAATTCCAAATCCTTATTGTAAGTGTGAGAATACCAAGCCCTAGACACTTAATGTAATCTTGTTAGATTCTAAGCTTATATGCAGTGATCCTTTTGTAATGACTAGGTACAAGACGCCACAGAGACTTGACCAACGATATTACAAAACTTTCCACTAGAAATTGTTACAAGACAATTCCAAGGAAGCAAAGTCTCAAATTCAAAGTACATTCCTTTGAACATCCTTCTTGCATAAAAGTTTCTAACTTACTCATATATTCTTAATCTCCAACTCCCATTATGGAAAGGACTTCCATATTTACCATATGACAACTCATTATGAATCGAATCCTGTCTAATCATAATAATGTCAACATGGTCCATCCATTACTATACTTCACACTGTTCTTAAGCAACCAATCCTTGACGAACCTTAGATAGTTGTTTAACCACTTTAGTCATATCCGGTTCATTTCCTTTTTCCCTCTTAATGCCCTAGGCATTTGTAAAATTAGAACACACGAATATTATTGCATATGCAATCGATCCTATATCCGAAGCATATGGGACACGATTCATAATGTCTTACATAATGACATGATACTTGATCAGTCTTTTTCCATAATATTTTTATTTGCCATGTTCTCACAATTCGAATTATGAAGAGGGATGTCGTAATCATAATCGAATGTTGAGAACTCAATTAACATTTGCATATATAAAATTTCCTTATGTCAAATCTTTTCAGCATAACATTCACATATATCTTTGACTAAATTTGATTAAAAATCTCAATCTAAGCTTTTAAAATTGAAAAATGAAGTATAAGTTCCTCTCCCTTAATTATAGCAAAACAACTTTTCAACCCTGCAACTTTGCGAATTGGAAACTTTTTTTTATAATTAACATTGCTAACTCACAACTCTTATCATAATAATTATGCTCCCACTAGCATAACAATTATTTTGTTTCTTGCATAACATTTATGCTCCCACTAGCTTTGACATGTATCCAAAATTAGCTGGACTTCTAGAAATCAACATTATATCGACTTTCTTACTAAAGTTGAGATTTCTGATACGAGATGCTTTGATAAGACTTTATCTAGGCTTCTAAAAATCATACACCTTTCCTTAGATAGCTCACATGTGTGTCTAAACTATTTCAGAACCTACAACAATAAGTTCCGAATGTTCGAACTATTTCCCATTTCTCACAATTCGAACTATTAAGAGGGATGCCATAATCATAATCGAATTTGAGAATGCAAATATCACAATTGCTAACCTTTTTAAATTCTACTTAGTGAAAGCGTTTCCTCACAATCATTTTCATGAATTGGAGAGAAACCTTATGACACTTAGATTTGATTGTGTATATGTTCCTATCCATGTGAATTTGTCATAACCATAATCATAAGACAAGGTTAGTGACAAATCCAAACTCATATGAACTGAACTTGTTCAATCTTAACTTCCAAGTTGTTATGCAAACAATTTGAGCACTCATAGAACTCACATGCATAGTCAACTTTACTTAGAATGGCACAAAAACCAAAATATGTCAACACGATAGGGTAAAAACCTCAAGTCGTGTGCTAGTGATTAACAATATGTTTATTCTTGATTAGTTGTTGAAACTTGTCAAGATCTTTAAGACTTCCACTGACCTCTTGACATATAAGATTCAATTTGTCAAGGAACGTTACTTGACAAACAAATATTCAAGAGTTAGTGCGGTTTCTTATCAAGACTAACACTTTACACAATTGGTCTTAATATGTCTTTGTCTTGTCCTAGACATCACAACTTACCAATCTCAAATGTACAAGAGTAAGAAACATGTTACTCTACATTTGATGAGTGTTATAAACCTTCTTAATTTAATGTCACTCAAGGCACAATCTTGGAGTATGACTCTAAGACTTGATTTTGGAACGAAGTATGATTCATCTTAATTGATTTAACCAATTCAACAATTCCTGATTCCTCTTCTTAGCCAAACAAATGCACTAAGGTGTCCTTAGAGGATCAAATTGTGATATGGTTTTCATAATCATTAAGATGATCATAAAACACGATATTCTAGTACTCTACTATCTTTTCAGATTGGAGAAACTTCTATCTTTCTGCCTAATTTGATTCTTCTTATTCGTTCTGCTATACATTAACTTTTTCAATGACTTAGAATTATACTTAATCATGTAAGCATAACCATATTTACTAACTTTAGTAAACCACAACGAATAGTCTTATCGTTCTTTATGGTGGACCTGACCAATGCACAACCTAGTGTACCTGATCCCCTTGTCCTTCACTTGACTCACATGTAAATGTGAACAAGGAATTAGTCTTAATTTCCCAAAGACGAAAATTCTCATTCATCATACAATACAAGTTGCATGATTCCGAGTTTCTGTCCAATTGAAACTTGGGTGATGAGAATCTTTCCTTATTTGGTAAATTTAGACACTACCACAAACGAAAGAATCAAATCCATATTGCTAAAAATTACAAACATCAATGTTCACATATGCCATTGAAAGGAGATATAACACAAGATAAAAAATAAAATTTTATTTATTTATAAACTGCGGAAAAATGTTTCCTTACAATGCAATTACAAATGAAAAATATGTTATTACAAATTTCTAAGCAATCTATCATAACTCCTAAGTAGTAGCTCAAAAATCCGATCCTCGAACCATACGATCGAAATCCATCTCTTCATGATCAGATTCAGCTTGCTCTTCCTTTAAGCATCCTTTCTTTTCTTCGATCCTACAAAACATCAAAATGTAATCTTATCACATCATGTATTAAGAATCTACAAGTAGGAACTTAATAGAGTTAGATAGTGAACTTACCTGAAGCAGAGTCAAAACTTTTTGACTTTACCATCTCTTAGATCTCTCAGGTAATCAGGGCAGCTTCGCAACCAATGCCCCATCTCTTGGCAATAGAAACAAATCGACTCTCTGCGAATGGTACTCGAGATTATCTCAGACTTAGCCTTTCTCTTTACCTTTAGGTCAAATGACTTGACCATGGCCGATCCCTTTCCATTGGGAAGAGAAAGTTTTTCTGGACTTCCAATGTTACCATTATCAATTTCCATGGAAGTTTGGGGAATAGATCTTCCAATCAAGTTTGCTTTACCATTGCACCAAATCATTGCTGATTCAGCCGTAATTAGCAAATTAGGTAATATCGATAAGGGTCATGTCGCGGTCTATCGTATAGTAATCTTTAATGAACTCACTATATGACTCAGGAAGTGATTGAAGAACCCAGTTAACCACCATCTTCCTCGAGACAACGACACCCAATACTCTCAGTCTGTCAATTTGTGACTTCATCTCCAAGACGTGAGTACACACTGACCTTCCATCTTGATATTTCTTTGCAAGTACGGCTTGAGTGTCCTTGAAATTTGCAAGTCTTTGAACTTGTGGGTTAGGGAGAATTATTGGAGGAGGTGGAGGAAGTGAAGTTCCACTACAGCTCGAAGAAGGGATTAATCTTTCACCTTGATCATCTTTATATGGAAAGTTTTTTTCATAGGATTCGGGAAGACCATAGTTGTCTGAACTAGACATCTACAGGGGAGAAATTCAAGTTTAGTTGATTTAAGTCCTTAATATAACACTCAACATGAAATATTAAGGTTAGGATCCAACACAATATTCTACAATTGCAAAGAGGGATGCCGTAATCCAATTGTAAAATATTTGAAGGTAGGTAAATGACGATTTACCAATTTCTACCATGAAAAACGAAATAAATTATTAAATTTTAATTGGTTTGAAATTCCGATATCTTTGAGATTCATTGAACTTTTCAAAGGCATGTTTAAATCTCGAGTGTGCCCTTCAAGTTTGTGACTGGGATGCCGAGGATAACAAACAAGGTATGAATAACCATGCAAATTAGCTTAGTACACCCAATGTTACATATCACTTAATCAATGTGCCGGTTAACCACACACACTCCATTGATCTATGATTAAATTTCAAGCTACCCTTTGCCACACACTGTCAGTCCCAGATTAGTGTGCCGGTTAACCACACACGCTCCACTAACGACTTAACAAGGTGCAAAGTGCAATTTCATGGATTAGCACCATTTTTCACATTTTCCTAAAATAACTAAGATTGAGAATTTAGTTAAAGTTTAGTTACTTTATAATTATCACTCTACTTTTAACGAGAATTAATGTCCTATCCTACCCGTTCGGCTAACGACCCTCCACCAGTCAAGGAAGCGGTGGGTGAGAGTGGACACCCATTAAACTGTCATTTTATAGGCAGTAACCTTACCCCCCCCCCTTATAGATCGGATTCATATATATATATATATATATATATATATATATATATATATATATATATATATATATATATATATATATATATATATAAGAAAAGGTCGGTCTTACCGTTAGTAGGCCTCATTCACGAATCCGATCTATAAGGGTTGAATTTTAAACTTTTAAAATTCTAGGGTTTGGAATTGAAGTTCATAAATGTAACCTTTCAAGTTCCAAAACTTGAGGGCAAGTTTTGTAATTTGTCAAGACTTTTTGAAATTCATAACTTATGGATTTTAAAGTTGCATAAATGAGACATTTCCAATTCCATAACTTGAGGCCAAGTTATGAACTTTTCATGACTCTTGGTATTTCATAACTTATGAAAATTAATGTTTCATGAATGGTGTGACTTTACACATTCCATAACTTGAGGAAAAGTTATGGAACTATTCAAGAAACAATTATAGATCAAATTAACTAATCCGCTTATGATAGGATGATCATTTACCAATTTGACCTAATTTGATTCATATTTCATGATAGTTTAAAATTATACAAATAACTAGTATTACACAAAACAATAAGTTATCTTAGAATTTGACAAATATCATGTTATTGGATGGGGATTAACATTACCATTAAAAAACAATTTTATGAACCAAAACAGTTTATGGTCATGTTCCTAATCCAAAACAGGCCAAAAAAACTTGAAATATGCACACAGGGGCACCAACTCGTCGAGTACATGAACAGACTCAGCGAGTTGGTCATATTTCGAAGGGGACTCGGCGAGTCCATCAGTGGACTCGGCTAGTTGGACAGTCAGAAGGCCAGAAATTCGATTTTTCAGCTTTGAAACTTATGCATGCATTAAATATAATAGAAAACAACCCTAGACTCTGATACCACTGTTGGGTTTTGAGCACTATAACACTTCCTAAGTGCACATGAAACCCTAAATGGTTTGGATCTATGTTATCTCTAATTATACATGCATATTGTTTTTCCAAAGCATTCACCCTAGCTAGCATACAATTGAAGCTGTATAATAAAACTTAGTTTGGATGCTTACCTCTTGAGTAGGGTAGAGTCTTTGACCTTTGAAAGCTTGAGCACCTCAAGTGTGATGCCTCTATTGGTTCACAAACACCAAAGTGCAAGAGGATGGTTCAAGAGAATAAGCTACTTATCTCAATAGCAAGGTGCAACCGATTTTGGTCTATGGGGGGATCTATTTATAGTGTTGGACATCCTAGGGTTACACTTGGCAAACCCTAATAACCCATGACTTTCCACATTCTCATGCTCCATGGTTTTAACCTCCATGGACTATCCATGGAATAGTTTATCCCATAATCATGGATCATTAGCCCACACTACAAATATGATAGATTTGCATAATCAATCCCCATATATTTAATTAGTCTCTTTTGATCACAAAATTAATAAATTAATTCTTGATCAATACTAATTAAATATTCTATATTAATATATTATACTTGTAATATATTAATAAACCATAAATAACCTTATTCTCAAAATCCAATCTATCAAGTTGCACTGGTGAAGGAAACCCAAAAAGGGACCATGCTACAATCGGTTCAAGTACATACCAGTTATAGTTATGGGCTTAGACACCAAATCCAACATGATCTTCAAAAGAAAAACAAGAGAAGTAGCTCCATTGTACTTGCGGTTTTGGTGAGAGGAAAGGAAGAAGAAGAGAGTATTTTACTTGCCAAAAACTAGCTCCATGAACTCTCTTATATAGTCCATGAAAAGCAAAAGCAACCCCATTAATTAATAAAAAATAATCACCTTACTTTAGAGGCATGGAGGACAAAGGAAGAAAGGTTGACAAGCAATCTCCCATGCCTGTATGATTTTCGGCCATAGTGTATAAAAATGGAAGATTCTTCAATTTTATAAACTCAAAGTTTATAAAATATAAACTTTGTCTTTAGGTAAAAGACAAAAGAATCCAACTTCTCCAAAAGTTTGTACATGACTTATTAATTCATACCATATGAAATAATAACTAGTAATACTCTCTTATAATTATTATTTTCACAAACAATAATTATTCCCTAATTATAATACAAGAATCGATATTATTTATTAATAATCACATTAATAATAAATATATAAAATGTGCCAGCTTGATAAAGGTGTGACCCTATAGGATCATATATTATTAGCAACATCACTCCATAATGATTCTTGGGCATATATATTCAAAAATATCCCACTTGCACAAGATTCAGTATAGACTAACATAGACAGTAGCTGGCGTCTAGCAACGAGATACTGCCGCTAATAATATATGAAGGGTGACATCTCATCAACATCCAATTCCAGGAGCTCTAAGCTACAGTTGTTACTAAAGGTGTGGTATCAATTATTCCTTTGTCTCAGACATCATGTCGAACATGAGACATGGATCGCCATCAATCTCATTTACTTTTGAACTTTAAGTAAGGCCTTAGATGTCTAGTTCTCAACAAATAAGAGGGACAAATCCCATCTTGACTACATATGCCCATAAATGTAGTTCATGTCATACCCAACGATGGCCCATATGACTGCCTTTTTACAGAATAGCGTTAAACCATGTCAAAGCACAACAATTCCTACACTTTAAGTCCCAAATATGTATCTCAGGTCTAAGAATACAAAGATACAACCTTGATCAAAACATCACTCTTGACTACATTCCATAAAGTGGTTTTGATGCGGGTCAATTCCAATACTTATTCTCCTGATCAAGTATCTATGAAGTTGGTAGCAACAGTTGCTATTCTCATCTCCATGAGAATCCACCAATCCACTCATATTAGTCTTACCTCATAGATGCTCCCACAACTATGAACGACTATGGACATTTAGAATAACCTAGTTATTGAAGGATTTAAACATGCTAATATAGAACACAAAAATTATTTAATGAGTGACTCATATCCAATATCTCAACTCATTATAATATATGTTGTCTTTATTGTTCCAATATCCAAATACTAAATTTCAATCAAACACATCTACTTATATCAACAAGGCCCTATAGTACCTGCTTGACTTTCATGCTGTAGCTACTGAAGTAGCTTTGTTAAGTAGATCTGAAAAACTTGATTTGTATAAACTTTGCGAATACAAACATTTTCAGGTTTATATATAGCTCATATATAAATAAAATTAATGAGAATGACTTAGATGCTTAAATATGACTTAGATACCAATACTTGCGTAATGGGATTACTCATAGTCATAATGAACTATACATTAAGCATCTTTGTATGTGGTTCTCCAAACCACAAGGTACTCTAATTCTGATGTGTAACTATAATTAAAATCTCCAGAGAAACACTATCCATGTAACTTTATCTTCATTCATAATGAGGACACGCCGGATTGTGACTGAGAGTCATCTCAATCTATTTGAAAATTTTAGCAAATGTGTAACAACTTTAAACATAAATTTCTTTCAAAATACTCCGCATATTAGGAATATTTCTCCAGTTCTCGCAAGTACTTTAGAATGCTCCTATAAGTCACACAATGACTTGTTCTAGGATTATACTAGTATCATTCGACATGCTCTAAGTATACGACTTATCTGGCCTTTTGCATAATCATGACATATATGATTAATCCAATTGCAACAGCATATGGAATACAATCATATTATCTAGTTCAAAAACATTTGCACTAGGATTTTTGCTCAAAATCATGTCATGTGGTATTTGACAAGATGACTCACTCAGAGTCTTTTATCTTTAGCTCTTTATGATCCTAGACAATCAATGAAATTTTACTTAATCCATTAAGTTGCCATGATCTATCTATATAGATCCGTATTTTATGAATTAGCATGTTGACTAAATATAGGACTAGGAATGTTACTGCGCTCCCACTAGCTTTGTAGAAACACTAGGTTCATAAAATCACACTATGTGATTATCCTATAAGAAAGAAGATTCTTAATTTGAGATGTTAGCTTAAATCTGAGAAGATTTTCATTCATGTATGTTTTCTCACTTGAATACTCACTTACTCTTTATAGTCAAACTATATCGAGGAAGATTAGTCAAGCCCATACTTGATAATCATACATGAATGTATCTCTATGTGTTTTATTAGTTTCTGATCAACTATTGAGCAGATTCAACAACAGTTGAAAACTTGCTAGTTCCAAACTATGATGCATTTAGTTTAAGATTCTTTAGTTCTAAAAGTTTCATATAGCTCCCACTTAGAAAAATAACTTTCTAAGTACTTGTCTTCTGGAATGACAGTTAGTGGGATTAGTAAAAACTTCATCCTAAACAATCATTAATGATAGTCTACATAAATGAAATTTGTAGATACTATAGTGGTTAAGCTTATTGTCAAACATAAACTCTATAAATCCATACCTTTTAGCTAAGGACAAACCATTACGTCCTTATTATAATGAAAGTATTTAATCCACTTGTTTGGTTGGAAAAAATATATATATTCAATATATATTTGTTGCAATGAGCATAATTCCAAAAATTTTATAAAGTAAATAGTTTTTTAATAAACATCATGTAATAGACTGAAAGGTCTATTTTTATCCTCTTCAAAAACTTGTACTATCGACACTCAACCAGTGGCCAGGTGACCCTATACCACTAGAGAACTCGAAGGCTACCTCGAACAAAAAAAGATAGATATAAGTGACCAGGTGATCTTGTGCCACAAGAACCATACTAATGACGAGTGAGTGTTTTTGTCGGAATGAGTTGTGGATCGATCCCACAATTCCTAAGATGTTCCAAGAAGACTTGGTTTACAAAACTCGTTTTCTTTATCCCAACGAAAGTTTAATGATGATCTCATTAATGTGTATTTCAATATTCACTATGAAAAAAATTGATCAAATCAAAATTTTTCATCAAGAACGAATAAAATTTGCCAGTGAAATTGATTAAGTATCTATCACCAAATCTATTCATGGATTGAAAAAGATTACATACATCACTTATGTATAACTCTTTGACAAGCCTTTTGTTCTTTAAATACTAATTGATGGGTTTTGAGCATTCTAACACTCCTAAGTGTACATGCAACCCTAGAAAAACCTTGGATCTATGTTTGTCTAAAATACATGCAAAATACTTTTTCCAAGGTTCATAAACCTATCTAGCATACATGGGGAACTTTAAACATAAAAGATGGCTAGAATTACATACCTTGTAGTTGATTTGATTCCCTGAAAACCTTGAGAGCCTAGCACCCCAAGTGTGATGCCTCAAATGTTTCACACAACACCAAAAGCTCTTGGAATAAACTTTGAGAGAATTGTCTAACACTTGAAATCGGCCTTGCCCTCTTGTCTCTCTAGTGTAGCCGATTTTGGTGGATGTCATGTTCTTTATATAGTGTGTTGCATTAGGGTTACACCATGTAAACCCTAATGTAACGTGGCTCTTCATTTCCATGACCCATGGGTTTGTAACTCCCATGGAGCATCCTATGGACCTTAGCCCAACTTGATAATCCATGGAGCATCTAGCCCACTATACAAGTTATGGATGATTTACATAATCAACCCATATATTTAATTAGTCTTTTTTTGATCACTTAATTAATTCTAGATTAATTCATAATCAACCCATATACAAGTGTTATTTCTCTCATTTAGTCTATCCAAAAGCATGATGCCATGTGATGTGCACAATAGTACCCACTAATTTTATAATTTATAACCCTACTAACTTAACTAATTAAAATGCACCTAGGCAGTGTACCTAGTCGAATTATAGAATAGTTAGGTAAGTCGGGTGTCGATCACAGGGAACGGTGTTACTAATTAATCTACTTGCTAGCAAATTAACCTAATTATTAACAAGTTTAAAAAGGAGTTTTATCTGATTTTACAAGATCAGACTAACTTAGCTCAAATTCAATCAATAAGTAAAAACACTCTTGTTTTGTTCGAATCCACTTCGTCCTTATGGCTAGCTAATAATTATGGATTATCAAGTTGGTTTTAATTATATTAGTAATTTAAGTCTAATTTTACCAATAATTAATTAATTCATGTAAAACTATGTATGGTCACACACAATTAAACACATAACTAATTATGAATATGAATATGCTATGTAAGATTTATTATGCAAACGCAATTATAGTCACAATCTACGTTCTCTAGCACAGCTAAGTTTATTTACTTTAGTTACTAACTAAGATTGGTCAATCATAGCTCTAACAATTTAATGTTCACTAAATCATTAGGTAAACAAGTTCATGCAGTTAATGGTCACTAAGCTTCACAGAACATGGAATCAAGCAACTAAAGAAACAACCATAAGCATGCTAGGTAATTATAAACCAAACACAAGCAATTTACCAACTAAATAAATCCATGTAAAATTTAGCTATTCATAAGTTAGAAGCTTCATCTAGCCAAACAAGAGTAGCTAGATTCAGCTGCTCATAATAGCAACTAACACACTAACACAAATCAAAGTATAAGGAAACATGTTCATAAGTATCAAATAAGTGAACTAAATTATGGACCTTCACTCTTTTGGTGTTGAAAACCTTTTTCCAGGACCTTTGTTCTGCTAAAAATCGCCTTCTGGAAACCCTTCAATCAGCCAAAAGTCCCTCAAATCGTAATGGGCAAGGGAATTTATAGTATTCTGATTTCCCGAGTTCACGTCGTGAACCATAAGGATTCACGTCGTGAATATTAGATAACCGTGTTCGGCAAGGACTCTTCCACCCGTATGCATATCTTCTAGAATTCTCGACTCACGTCGTGAACCATGAATTGTTCACGTCGTGAAAACGTCTTTTGGGTGATTTTCCGTTCTTCTTTCCTTCAATCCTCCAAAGTTCCATATTCTGTCAATTTCAGTCCCTATCTTCGAAGATGCTTCTGTTTGGTTGCAAAATAACAAATTAAACTTATAAGTATCATTATTCTATGCAAATGACCAAAATATTAATATAAATGTAATTAAATATTGCCTAAAAGTATGTACAAATCTGGCAATATCACCATGCAACCCAAATGGACCATGTCGGTCGGGTCAAGTACATACCAGAAATAGTTATGGACTTAGACACCTTATCCAACAGTCTCCCACTTGGATAAGTCTAATAACTATAACTGCAAGTATGACTTCAGAAACCGTCAGCAATCGTAGCTCTTTTCAAGGTCTCTCGGAACTGAGAAGATGATGATATGCCATTTAAGATAAGTGATCATATAATCCTCTGTTCTAGATATCAGCCGGACAAATACATGGAACAATGTCTGACTTTTGTCCAACAGTTTGTTTCCCGATTTCTGATTTGTTTGACATAGAACTTAATTGAACACATCAACTTAGTTCTGACCGGGCCCGGTACATAGGTCAAAACAAAATCATCGAGGGGCCCAGATATCGCTTCTAATCCAAGAAGGAATAGATAAACTTCGACTCATATGCTTGTTCTACTACTTGTTAAATCACACACAAAGGCACGTTTTATAACATCGAGTTACCAATGCGTTTTCGCACGATCAATGCATAACCAACTCATAGAAAACAAGTCATATCTCTACGTTTGAAGACTTATATGATATTACCGTCTCGCGATCACTCGAGATAAATTCCATGAAGTGATACCAGCGAGCGTGGGTTGGATCCAATACTCAGAACTTATGAGAACTCATGAGTGTTGAGGCCATGTCCAACATCTTATACCTCTACAACCAACTCATGACAGTCTTAATTCATATCTACTTCCAACATATGACCGACTGTGGATAATTTGAATAATATGTAAAACGTAACATAAATATTCTGGAAGTCAAAACATGCAAAAGAAATAATAGTAAACGATTGACACAAGATAGCAACACTTTACTCATAAATAAAACACACCTTTTATTCATCATCAAATGTTAAATTACACTTTACAAATTTCAAAATTATCTAACTACTAAAACTTGTATCATCCTTCAGCCCTATGAGCCTTGCGTGCTGGAGATGCTTAGCCCTACTCAATCCCTTCGTGAGGGGATCTGCTGGGTTCTCATCCGATGATACCCTCTTTGGCACGAGGAGTCCTTCTTCTATTCGATGTGTGATGAAATGGTATTTTCTGTAAATGTGTCTGGATCTCCCGTGATCCCTTGGTTCCTTGGCTAAGGCAACTGCACTTTCACTATCATAGAAAATTTAAATAGGCTCCTTTATAGCTGGTACTACTCCAAGGTCTCCAATGAAGTTCTTCAGCCATATTGCCTCCTTTGTTGCCTCACTTGCCGCTATATACTCTGATTCGCAAGTTGAATTAGCCACTGTCTCCTGCTTGGAACTTTTCCAAGTAATTGCTCCTCCGTTTAAGGTAAAGACCCAGCCCGACTGAGAGCGGAAATTATCCCTATCAGTCTGAAAGCTAGCATCACTATACCCTACAACTCTCAAGTCATCACTCCCACCAAGGGTAAGGACCCAATCCTTAGTCCTCTGTAGGTACTTGAGAATGTTCTTTACCGCAGTCCAGTGAGCCTTACGAGGGTTCCCATGATACCTGCTAACCATGCTCAAAGCAAAGGCTACATCAGGACGAGTACACGTCATAGCATACATGATCGAGCGTACAACTGAAGCATAATGTACTCGACTCATTTCTGCTATCACAACCTCGGTACTCGGGCTCTGAGTCTTAGTAAATCTAGCGTTACTCTGGATGGGTAACTCTCCTTTCTTGGAATCTTGCATGTTGAATCTCTTCAGCACTTTATCCAAGTATGTACTTTGACTGAGACCAATCAGTCTTTTACTCCGGTCTCTCATAATCCTTATCCCTAGAATATAGGCAACTTCTCCTAGGTCTTTCATAGCGAAACACTTCCCAAGCCAGGACTTCACTTCCTGCAAGGTTGGGATGTCATTTCTTATGAGTAGTATGTGATGGGTTTTGCGCATTCTAACACTCCTAAGTATACATGCAACCCTAAATACCTTGGATCTATGTTTTCTCTATTATACATGCAATTATGAACTTTCCAAGGCATTACCCTATCTAGCATACAATACTTGATACTTGGGTAATCAAATGGATATAATACATACCTTTGTTTGATGTAGCTTGTCTCCATGAAGCTTGAGTGCTTAGTGCCCCAAGTGTGACACCTCAAATGGTTCACACAACACCAAATGCACATGGAATGACTTGAGAGAAATGGAACACTCCTTGAAATCGTCTAGCCCTCATATTCACACATTAGTGCACGATTTCTTGAGGCATGGGATTCTTTTATATGGTGGATATTAGGGTTACACCATGTAACTCATAACTTTACCCATTCCTTATGCTCCATGGATTTTAACCTCCATGGAGTATCCATGGGTCACCCCATGGACTTAGTCCAACATAAGGAATCTTGGATCACAATCCCACATATATAAGAATGAATGATTTACACAATCAACCCATATATTTAATTAGTCTCCTTTTGATCACTTAATTAATTCCAAATTAATTCTTGATCAATACTAATTAAATAACCTTATTAATATATTAGAACTTATAATATATTAACCAACCTTAAGTGTTATTTCTCTCATTATAGTCAATCCAAATGCATGATGCCATGCAACCCAAATGGACCATGCCGGGTCGGGTCAAGTCTTACCAATTATAGTTATGGACTTAGACATTAATCCAACAGTCTCCCACTTGGATAAGTCTAAAACTATTATTGCGTATGACTTCAGGAACCGATCAACAATCGTAGCTCTCAAAAGCTTCTGCCGAACTCTGACCTTGTCGATGAACTCTGACCTTTGTCAATGACTTGTCCATTAGATAAGGGATCATATATTCCTCCATTCTAGATATCATATGGACTGAGACATGTATTATCAGTCATTCTCTCTGTCCATTTGTTGTTTCCCGATTTCCGATTCATGATGACTGACTGATTGAACAAATCAAACCAGTCCTGGCTTGGCCAAGCACTCACATGTATCATCTTTAAATCATCGAGGGGCCCACATATATCGCTTTTATCCCGAAGGTAAAAGGAATGGATAAACTTCGACTCATATGGCTTGTTTTACTACTTGTTGAATCATACACAAAGGCACGTTTTATAACATCGAGTTACCGAATGCGTTTTCGTGCAATCAATGTACAACCAACTCATAGTAACAACTCATATCTCTAGGTTTGAAGAATATAAGATATTATCGTCTCATGATCACTCGTGATAAAATCCATGAAGTGATTCAAATGAGCGCGGGTTGAATCCAATACTCAGAACTTATGAGCACTCATGAGTGTTGTAGCACCACTTTGTCCACCAACTTGGACCTCTACAAACCAACCCATGACAGTCTTGATTCATATCTACTTCCAACATATGACCGACTGTGGATGGTTTGAATAACTTAATCATTCAGGAAGAGCGACTTAGTTATTTTGGAAGTCAAAACATGCAAAGTGAAACACAAGAATAAATGAATCAAATATGGTATCAAACCCTATGAATATAAATAAACACTTTTATTTATCACCATACTGATTACTCATTATTCATTGTTTCGGTTTTATCAACTTTATACTTGAATTAAAAACACTAGTTGTCCAATGCTCCAAGCATGTACACTATGTTTTTCTTAAACAATAGATTTGCCATACACCAAGTATGCACTCTATGTTTGTCTATGATCCTTACTTTGTGAAATAAACCAATTGAACATAATTTCAATGATTCTAATTTCACACTCCCAAATCCTTATCGAAAAATGTGAGAATTTCAAATTCCTATCATTTATCGAAATCTGTTTAGATTTTAAACTTATATGCACTGACCCTCCTGTAATAAATATGTACAAAGTCACAAAGACTTGTCAACAGTCATTATAAGGTATTCCAATGGAGATCAACTCCATGGAAACTAAGTCTCATATTCAAAGTACATTGCTTTGGACATGCTTCTTGCATTAAGTTTTCTAATCTTACACAGATAACTTCCACCTATGGAGACAACTCCATATTCTCATTTTGACTATCACTTCTGAATAAGAGATGCCTCTTTTCAGAATATGTCAATATGGTCCTTCCAAAATTAGCACTATACTTCCAACTGTCCCTGAGCAACCAATCTTTGGTAAACCTCAGATTTTCCTCGGCAATTGCTTAATCATTTTAGTCATATCCAATTCTAGACCTTTTCCCTTCTTAATGCCTTTGGGCATTTGGAAAAATTTAGAAATAACAAATATTATAGCACATGCAATCGATCCTGTACCCAAAGCAAATGGTACACGATTCATGATGTCTCACATAAAGACATGATTATAGACCAGTCTTTTGCTACAATATTTTTATTTGCCATGTTTTCAAAATTTGACTATGAAGAGGGATGTCGTAATCATAATCGAATTTTGAGAACGCAATATATAGAATTTCCTTAAGTTGAACCAATCCAACATGAAATTCATATATATATATTCTTGACTAAAGATGATTAAGGTCTCAATCTAAGCCTTTAGAACTGAAATGATGTATATCCTCTCCCTTAATTATAGCAAAACAACTTTTTCAATCCCTGCAGCCTCACGAATTGAAACTTTTGTTTTCTATAATTAACATTGCTAACTTGCAACACTAACAATAATTATCATGCTCCCACTAACATGATGATTATTAGCATAACACTTATGCTCCCACTAGCTTAGACATGTACTCAGAAATCAGCTGGACTTCTAGAAATCAATACTTTATTGACTTTCTTACCAAAGTTCAGATTTCTGATACGAGATGCTTTGATAAAACTTTATCAAAATCATACACCTTTCCTTAGATAGCATGCATGTGTGTCTAAACAATTTCAGAACTATGAAAAGGGATGCCGTAATCATAGTCTCAATTGTTTAGACCTTTTGCCATCTGCTTCAAATCTACTTGGTGGAAGTGTTTCCTCACCATCATTTTCATGAATCGGAGAGAAACCTTATGACCCTTAGATTTTATGGTGTATGTGTTCTTATCCATGTGAATCGTCAAAACCATAGTCACAAGACAAGGATAATGACAAATCCAAACTCATATGGACTGAACTTATGCAATCTTAACTTCTTGCCACCTGGCAGTACAGGGCCTGCCATTGCTTCCAAGTTGTTATGCAACCAATTGAGAACTTTCAGAACTCCTATGCAAAGCCAACTTTAACTGGAATGGGCACAGAATATGTCAACATGATAGGTTATAAACCTCAAGTCGTGTGCTAGTGAAGAACCTCAGGTTTTATTCTTGATTAGTTCTTGAAATTCTTTTTAGGATCTTTAAGACTCCCACTATCCTCTTGACATATAAGATTATCTTGCCAAATATTCAAGAGATAGTGCGGATTCTTTATCAAGACAAACACTTCACACAATTGGCCTTAGTTGGTCTTTGTTTTATCCAAAACATCACAACTTACCAATTTCAAATGTACAAGAGTAGAACACTTTTACTCTTACATTTGACAAGTGTTTTAAACCTTTCTTTAAGATATGTCACTCAAGTTACAATCTTGGAGTATGACTCTAAGAATTGTTTTGGAACGAAGTATGACTCATCTTCCTGATCTAACCATTTCAACAATTCATGACTCCTCTTCTTAGTCATAATAATGCACTAAGATGACCTTTAGAGGACCAATTGTGATGTGGTTCTTAAATCATTAATATGATCACAAAACATGATACTAAAGTACTCTCCCATCTTTTCAGATTTGAGAAAACTTTTATCTTTCTGCCTAATTTGATTCTTCTCATTCGTTTTGCCATACATTGAGACTTTTCCAATGTTTCAGAATTATACTTAAACTTGTAAGTATAACCATATTTACTAAAATTTAGTAAATCATGACGAATAGTCTTAAAGAGCTTTGTGGTGGACTTGACCAGTGCACAAGAATGTGTACTCGATCCCTTTAGTCCTTAACTTGACTCACACATCCATGTGAACAAGTCTTAATTTTCCAATGCTTGAAAGTTCTCATTCATCATACTATTCAACTTGCATGATTCCAAGTTTCTATCCAACTGAAGCCTTGGGAATGAGAATCTTTCCTTATTTGGTAAATTATGACACTACCACAAACGAAAGAATCAAGTCCATTTTTTTTTCAAATATTGCTATCAATGGAATCATATAAACAACCATTTTTCACAAATGCCACTTGTAAGGATATTTAAAATAAATATAAAATTAAAAACTTTTATTTTATTTCAAAACTTTGCGGAAAAAACTTATCCTTATAGTGCAAATGCATACGAAAAAACTTGTTGTTATCTATTCCTAAGCAATATATCATAACTCCTAAGTAACAGCTTCAAAATTCTGATGCGATCGAAATCCACCTACGCGATCAGAATCAGCATATACTTCCTTTAAGCTTTCTCTCTATTCTTTGATTCTTAAAACATCAACATGTGACCCAGTCACATCATGTAATGAGGATCTTAGAATAGAAACTTAACAGAGTTAGATAATGGGCTCTACCTGAAGTAGAGTCAGACTTATTGACTTTAACATCCTTAGGTAAACTTGGCAGCTTTGCAATCAACGCCCCTTCCTTTGGCAAAATAAACATATGGACCCTTTGGTAATGGGACTATCTCAGACTTAGCCTTTCTCCTTACCATTTGGTCAACCGGGTTGACTATGGCCAATCCCTTTGCATTGGGAAGAGAATGCTTTTTCTGGATTTCCAGTGTCACCATTGTCACTGTCCATAAAGTTTTTGGGAAGTTGATCTTCTAATCAAATTTGCTTTACTATCGTTCCAAATCATTGCTGATTCAGCAGCACCAAGCAAATAGATATGATCATTAAGGTTCATGTCATAGTCTGTTTCATAGTAGTCCCAAAGGAACTCACTATGTGACTTAGAAAGTGATTGAACATCCAACTTTCTCAAGACTTTGACACCCAACTCTCCCAGCTTGTCAATATGTGACTTCATCTCTAAGATGTGATCACACATAGACCTTGCTTGCCATTAGGGCTTGAGTGACCTTGAACTTGTGGGTTAGGGAGAATAATTGGAGGAGGTGGAGGAAGTAAAGTTCCAAGAGATTTGGGAAGATCATAGATGTCTGAACTAGACATCTTTTGGGAGATATTCAAGATAGTTGATCTAAAGTCCTTAATATAACACCCAATATGAAATATTAAGGCTAGGATCCAACAACCTATTTATAACTGGAAGAGGGATGCCGTAATCCGAGTTATAAAATAGTTGAAGGTAGGTAAATGACGATTTACCAATTTCCACCATGAAAAACGAAATAATGTAATTAGGTTTTTAGTTGGATTTGAAACTCCTAGATCTTTTGAGATTCATTGAACTTTTCAATGGCATGTTTCAATCTCGAGTGTGCCCTTCAGGTTTTGTGACTGGGATGCCGAGGATCACAAAACAAGGTGTGAAGTAACCATGCAAATATACTTGGTACCCTTAATATTTACCCCTCAATCGATGTGCCGGTTAACCACACGAGCTCCACCGATACTATGATAAATATTAAGTTACCCTTTGCCTACTTTGTTAAATCCAGGTTAGTGTGCCGGTTAACCACACACGCTCCACTAATGGTTTAAACAAAGTGCAAAGTGTAATTTCATGGATTAGCACCTTATTCACATTTTCCTAAGTAACTAAGATTGAGAATTTATAAGTGTTTAGTTACTGAGTATTTATCATTAATACTTTTAATGAAGGGAGAATTATAGTCCTTGTCCTACCCGTTCGGCTAACGACCCTCCACCAGTCAAGGAAGCGGTGGGTGAGAGTGGACACCCATTAAACTGCCATTTTATAGGCAGTAACCTTATACCCCCCTTATAGACCGGCTTCGTGAATGAGGCCTACTAACGGTAAGACTGACTTGCTCTTATACATATATTTATTATTAACTTATAATACTATAAAGTATAAGGGTTGAATTTTAACTTTTAAAATTCTAAGGGCTAACTTGGAATTAAAGTATTCATGGGGAAAACTTTACAAATTCCAAAACTTGAGGGCAAGTTTTGAAAATATTCAAAACTAATTAATTCCATAACTTATGTGTTTAAAGTAGTTTTAATTAAAAAAAACTCTTCAAGTTCCATAACTTGAGGACAAGTTATGGAAGACTTTAAACTAATAAAAGAATGTAACTTTTCTTTATTTTTGTAACTTATGGAACTAATTAAGGTTACACATTTTATCATTTAATGAAGTGACTCTTGAACCTCCATAACTTGAGGACAAGTTATGGAGTCATAAAACCATTTAATGAGGACAAGACTCTTCATTTTTGTAACCATTGCCAACTTTTTATGAGTTTTATGAAACTTAAATGTGACTTTTAATATAACTTGAGGACAAGTTACAAAAACACATTTTAGAATCAACTCTTAGATTAAAATGGATTGAAAACACATAATCAATTAACTTTTCTATTAATCTAATAAACTCATATGAACAAAGATAATTCACATCAAATTTTTTCAAGTAATTAGCATAACTTTTAAACTAATACAATTCGATTTTTCAGCTAATTTTGCAAGTATAACAAGAAAACAAGCCTTGGCTCTGATACCACTGATGGGTTTTGCGCATTCTAACACTCCTAAGTGTACATGCAACCCTAAATACCTTGGAGGAGATGATTTCATATCATGGTGGAGATGATTTCATATCGCTCTTGACGAGCACTCTGATGGTAGCGGTCCATCAAATCCTGGTGCATCTCAAAAGGATAGTAGTCCTCATAGGACTTTTGGAGCTCAGCTGTCATAGTGGCCATCATAATGCATGCCACTTTGGTAGCATCTCTTTCATGTGCCTCATATTCTGCAAGCTCCTCAGGAGTAGCAGTTTGCTCGGGTACCTTAAGCTCCTTGTCGAGAACATATTCTTTGTTCTCATACCGAGTAACCATCCTGATGTTCCTGATCCAATCTGTAAAGTTGGATCCATCAAAGATGACTCTCCCATAGAGGTTCATAAGAGAGAAGGAGCCAGTAGGGTTTGAGCCAGAAGCAGCATTGTTGGAAGACATCTGAAAAGAAGAAAACAAGTTTAGATTAGATATAAAGATAGTCCTTAATAAAACACACAAATGTAATATTAAGGCTAGGATCCAATCACAATATATTATAACTTAGAAGAGGGATGTCGTAATCTAAGCTAAAACATATTTGAAAGGTAAGTGAATTACGATTCACCAATTTCCACCATGAAAAACAAAATATATAATTATTAGGTTTTATTTGGTTTTTAGAAACTCCTAGATTCTTTTGAGATTCACTGAACTTTTCAATGGCATGTTTCAATCTCGAGTGTGCCCTTCATGTTTTGTAACTGGGATACCGAGGATCACAAAACAAGGTGTGAAGTAACCATGCAAATTACTTGGTACCCTTAATGTTTTTCACTTAATCGATGTGCCGGTTAACCACACGCGCTCCACCGACCTATGACAAAACCTTAAGTCACCCTTTGCCTACCTTGTTAAGTCCAAGTTAGTGTGCCGGTTAATCACACACGCTCCACTAACGACTTAATCAAAGTGCAAAGTGTAATTTCATGGGTTAGCACCTTATTCACATTTTCCTAATGTAACTGAGATTGGGAATTTATACACCATTTAGTTACTTTATAATAATCATTATACTTTTAATGAGAATTTTAAGTCATTGTCCTACCCGTTCGGCTAACGACCCTCCACCAGTCAAGGAAGCGGTCGGTGAGAGTGGACACCCATTAAGCTGCCATTTTATAGGCAACAACCTTATACCCCCTTATAGACTGGCTTCGTGAATGAGGCCTACTAACGGTAAAACGACTTCGATCTTATACATATATATATATATATATATATATATATATATATATATATATATATATATATATATATATATATATATATATATTAACTTATAATATTATAAAGTATAAGGGTTGAATTTTAACTTTTAAAATTCTAGGGGTTGGAACTAAAGTTTACTAGATGACTTTACATGTTCCAAAACTTGAGGGCAAGTTTTGTAACTTTACAAAACCTTTCAATTCATAACTTATGAGTATTAAAATGAAGACTCTTCATTTTTGTAACTTATGTGTTCTTTTAATGGATTTAATACAAAGAGACTTTTGGTTATCCATAACTTGAGGACAAGTTATGGACTCCATTAAAACACATAGAGATCATGAATTCAACATTAAACAAGTAATTCCTATGATCTATCAAGAACTCATAAGAACATGAATAATCATATCAAAATTTCAAGAACATATGAACACATATAATCATGTAATTTTGATATTAGCCATTGTAAATGGATTAGAGCAATCATTACACCATCTAAAACAAGTTTAATAGCACCAAAACAGTTTAGGGTAATGTTTCTAGTCCATTTCCAGCAGCAAAAATCGAAAATCTGCACTCTGCCTGGCCAACTCGTCGAGTGCAACAACTGACTCGCCGAGTTGCTTGAAGATACGCTTGGACTCGTCGAGTCCCCTGTGCAGACAGCAAGAAATTCGACTTTTTTCCACTATTTTGCATCAAGTATCAACAAACAAGCCTTGGCTCTGATACCATTGATGAGTTTTGAGCATTCTAACACTCCTAAGTGTACATGCAACCCTAGAAAAACCTTGGATCTATGTTTGTCTAAAATACATGCAAAATACTTTTTCTAAGGTTCATAAACCTATCTAGCATACATGGGGAACTTTAAACATAAAAGATGGCTAGAATTACATACCTTGTAGTTGATTTGATTCCTTGAAAACCTTGAGAGCCTAGCACCCCAAGTGTGATGCCTCAAATGTTTCACACAACACCAAATGCTCTTGGAATAAACTTTGAGAGAATTGTCTAACACTTGAATCGGCCTTTCCCTCGTGTCTCTCTAGTGTAGTCGATTTTGGTGGATGTCATGTTCTTTATATAGTGTGTTGCATTAGGGTTACACCATGTAAACCCTAATGTAACATGGCTCTTCATTTCCATGACCCATGGGTTTGTAACTCCCATGGAGCATCTATGGAGCATCCTATGGACCTTAGCCCAACTTGATAATCCATGGAGCATCTAGCCCACTATACAAGTTATGGATGATTTACATAATCAACCCATATATTTAATTAGTCTCTTTTTGATCACTTAATTAATTCTAGATTAATTCTTGATCAATACTAATTAAATAATATTATTAATATATTAGAACTTATAATATATTAATAAACCACAAGTGTTATTTCTCTCATTTAGTCTATCCAAAAGCATGATGCCATGCAACCCAAATGGACCATTCCGGGTCGGGTCAAGTACATACCAGAAATAGTTATGGACTTAGACACCTTATCCAACACTAATAGATAAAAACACTTGTGAATCATCTTCCCATATAAATAGGATTCACATATATCAAATGAATCAAGCTAATTTGCCTTCAAGAATTCCATCCTTTGAAAGTTGGTATATATATTTCTTATTTACATTGTCATGATGATTATGACATAGATAAGTTCCAATCAAATGTCATTTGATTATATAGGTGCTATGATCAGAACTATTAATTTAATGAAAGATTATAGATTTACTTCATAAATAAGATTATGAGAAAATATTCTTTAACACAGAATACATAATTTCATAACATGAATGTAAACATCCATTAAACGATAAGTAAATCTAGATTTATTCATAGATTACAATTGTTACATGTCCCTATACGGATAGGTACAATACATCTATTGTATAAAAAAAGACTATAACAACACTTGTTATATCTTCAGCACAAAATGCCATTCGTTTGTAATCAGTTGATTATTTCTTCCAATCATCAACACATAATATCAAATATAGTGTAACTTTAAGTATAACATACTCAAGTAAATTATGGAAAAATAATTAGTTCTATCATATAGATATTTAAAGTCTTGTCCAAGTCGGACTTCTTCAGCTCGATGAGACGAGAGGATCAATTCCTTATTTAGTGTCCAGTTTCTTCCACAAAAGTAACAACACTAATCATTTGTTCCTTTCTTAATTTCTGGGTTTATGCTGTATTTCCCTTTACTGAACTATAAGTCTATATGAGTGCACGATCTCTTAGACTTCCTTTTATTCAATGCTTGAACAGACTTGAAGCTATTTCTAGTGTTCTGTTTGAATATATGCTTTACTTGATGAGACATATGATATGTTTCATAATTATCCAAGACTTTCAACAAGTCATGGTTAATCACTCTAGTATGATGTGAGACACATCAACATTATCACAATAATACTTCCATCGAAGTATCATGATTAGACTAATTGGTTGCAGAGGTTATTCAGGTATGGGATCTTTCAGTATATATAATTTTTATTTATCTTTAAGGTAGAAACTCAAGATATTATACCAGTTATAGAAATTATAACCATCATGTAACGTCCTGATTGGTAAATAAATAAATGAGAGAATTAATGAATTAATAGTAGCCCTAAAATCCGTAATGATATAGCAAGGTGTTGGTCTCGAGGGTTAATAGTTACAATTTTAGAAGTTGGGGGTTAAAAGTGTAAGTATTAGACTTAATTTGTAAAGGATTCATGGAATCAGGTTTAAAAAGGTAAGTTCCGGACTCATTGTGAATGAATAAGTAAAGGGAGGGACCAAAGGTGTTGTTATGGAGAAACGTTTGATTAGATACGGGACTATAAAACCGTCATCTCCTCCCAACCCTAACCCTAATGTGCACACCCGCCACTCAAGTTCATCAGCTGCCACCACCGATTTTCTCTCTTGTGTTTCGACCAGATGGAGCTCCGACGACCGCCGCCCGCTGCCTCGACATCGAGATGTCGTCACACCTTGCTGTCGGACGCCACGCACGAACGAAGAAACCACCGAGAGCGACTTCCAGGTGGCGTAATGGCGTTCTCAGATGCTCCTTCTCCTCTTTCTTCTCCTACTCCGCCTTCAGCCAACGCCGCCGATGTCGCTAGGTTGTCAAACGCCACCACCTGTTGTGTATTCGTCGTGGGGAAACCGGAAGACCGACAATTTTAAGGAGCTGTGGTGGTTCGGGATTGGACTGCTACTTCCCTTCTCCATGTCTTGCTGCTGACGCGTCGTTCCAAGATGACGAAGCCGCTCCTGCCGCCGCTGACGCTGATCCAAGCGTCGTTGTTCCCGGCTGTTGCGCCGCTGTCGCTGCCGCTCACCTCAGGTGGGTGGGTGGGTTCGTTTTGCTAGTAGAAGACATGAGTGTGTGTGTGTGTTACAGTGAAGCGGTGTTTGGGTGTTGCTTGGCCGGATTTTTCAAAAAGGAATCACCGCCACCACCGTGTGCCACCATGTGTGTCTGTGTTAGGTTAGTTAGTGAGTGTGTTTATGTTGGTTTTCGCGTTGTTAACTGTATTCATGGCGGAATAATGAAAAGGAAAACTCAAAGCCACCACCGTGAGGTGGTGGCTGCCGCCTCCTGCCGCCATCGGCCGCCGTGTCGGGTGGCGGTGTGTCTCGTTGGGATTGTGACTCATTTGGGATGTTTGGACAAGGGACTAAAACCCTAATGGGCCTAAGAAACCCTAGTGGGACCAATGCATCCCTAATGGGCCTAAGGACTTAACTTTAGGCCTAGTCAGATTGTATTGGGTTTGGAAAGCCCTACATGCCATGAAGCCCTAATTTTGGGGATTGATCGGGACCCGCTCTAGAATTGGTTAATAAACTTAAGATATTAATTAACAACATTGGCAAATTAACCTAAAGGCAATATTGGACTTAATGGATTATGTCCTTAATGGGTAAAGTAGGAACACTTCACCCTAATCATCATTTTATGTGAAACCCTAATTTCACTTGGGCCTTAAGTTGGGCCTTTCGATTGGGCTTTGATGATTGAGTTAATAATGGGCCATCCAAGAACAAGCAATTGGGCTAGAATAATTTAATGGGCCTAGGGTAAGGCCCATGTAAGGGGTTTGTGCCCAATTTGGAAAATTGGGTCATAGCTTGGTCCTTAATGATTATGAGATATTGGGCCATTAATAATGCCAAATTTTTGGACTGAACTAAATGGTTGGGCCTTTTGAATGAGACCATGTAAAGGTTGGGCCCAATTTGGAAAATTGGGCCATATGTTGGGCTTTGGCCCATTACTTGACCTTTGGGCCTTTGGAGTGTGATTTGGACCTTGGGCTTGGAACCTAATTATTAAATGGGTATTGTTTGATGTTGACAATTCGGGAATATGTCAACCAGCAGCTGGAGTTTATTCGCGGGACATCAACAGTGTCAGGTGAGTCTTCTCACCATATCCATGGGTCTAAGGCACCAAGGCCGGCCCATTATGTGATTATGATATATGTGTTAGTCATTCTGTGATTTGACATGCTAGTCGATTATATGCTTTATGCTATGCTATGCTATTTGTTATGTGATATTTGCATGAAAGACCATGGGGGGAGCCCATGGCACTTGGATGTAAGACCATGTGGGGGATCCCATGGCTGTCTGGTAGGGAAAAACCATGGGGGGAGTCCATGACACTTGAATGTAAGACCATGTGGGGGAGCCCATGGCCGTCTGGAATGGAAAGACCATGGGGGGAGCGCATGGCGTCCTTATGCAGGGATACGTGGTAGAGATAGCTTTTGTAGCTAATCTGTTATGTGGTAGATATAACTTTTATAGCTAATATGATATGTGGTATGTGGTAGAGATAGCTTTTATAGCTAATATGATATGTGGTATGTGGTAGAGATAGCTTTTAAAGCTAATATGTTATGTGTTATGTGGATTGTGTGTGGGGTATGCTCTGGGGGAACTCACTAAGCTTTGTGCTTACGGTTTACAGTTTTGGTTTTAGGTTTCATCGATTTGGAAATGAAGGGCTCGGGTTGATCGCAGTGCACACACCTACAATTTCCGCAATGATTGATTTTGGTATGAACTATGATAAATGTTTTACTTAATGATAACTTGAGGTGTTTGAAATAAATGGTATCAGTGTTTTAGCTATATTAAAAATAAAATTTTTACCCTTGATTTTTGGGTCGTTCCAAGTTGGTATCAGAGCCTTGGTTTTAGGGATTCAGATATACTTTCGGGTGAGTCTGAACTTAAACTGAGGATCTGTAAAGTTTTCAAAAGGAAATGTTTTTAAGTAAAGAATTTCTAAGACAAGAAAGGGTGTGGTGCATGCAATCAGTCGAGCTCAAGTAAGTTTCCCAGGATACCCACATATGTTGTCTGTTATGATTTGATTAAGAATTTGTGAATCGCATGCTAGTTAGGGCTAGGGGAGATGCATGTGTATGCTGTATGAGCTGGTAGACTTGCATGCTAGTGCTGAGTAGTCAGCAATAGGTTGGCCTGATATGTGATGCTTGTAGCTACGAGAATATTGGATGCCATGTTGGACTGAGAATGATAATTGGTATTTGTAACTGCTATGTGTATGCTTTTAAAATTGTATACAGTTAGGATCTTATAGCCTTAGAATAATTGATTTGGCCTTATTTGCCGTTTCTTGTTTGGTTGTGGTCCTAGGGTAGAGTCTATTATTCGACAGTCTATTAGATCTTATTCTGTGTATAGTTTGCATGCATAAGGCAGCCGATAGTAAGGATGGATGGATGTGGACAGCGCGAGTTGTGATATATGGGTGGAATGTTCTATGGTAGTTCTTTGGATGGGAGTGTTATTGCAGGAATGGTGCTTGCTTTGTGATTTGTGCTTTGTGGAACTCTTGAGTGATGGGAGTCAGCTACTAAGTGGATATGACGATATCCAGGAGGTGGATGACTGGCATCGTGGGGAGTCCTCAGCAGCTGATGGCAGGGCGAGGTTGGGAACCTAGGAAAGCCTAGGATATGATCCATTGAGTTAGTTGGGGCGGTTCAGTGAGGTTGGGAGCCTAGGGGGAGCCTAGTAGGTGCTTCGGTGGATATTGTGTTGTTGTTTGGCGAATATTTGGTACATCAGTGGGATAGGTGACTTAGAGGATTCGGGAGGATTGCTGAGGAAAGTATGGATAGGTGTGGATGGTAGTATGGGCCCGTACTACTGAAAGCACAGGATCCATACTCGAATCAGTGAGAGTCTTGGAGAATCTAAGAAGCTGATAGGAAGGGGAATTCTTGGTTATGTTTGATAGTGGGGATAGCTTCTTTGCCAGATGAGGATGAGCACACATGAGGGAGGACCAGGGTTTGGTCCCGCTCCGGTGGTGAGCCGGTTAGCGGAAGGACTGTCAGGATTTTGAGATCGTCGTGGATCTCTCGTATCAGACGACACAGACTGTGTTAGAGTCGAAGGGTTGTAATTAGTCGAAGTATGCTTTAGTGTTTTCGAACATTTTTGTAATCTATTTTACTAGGGCATTGTATTCGAAGCTTAACGCTTAGTCCTTAGTATATTTTTTGTACGCTTTCCTCTCCTATAAATAGGAGTGCTTACTAGGGTCATAGTAACGAAGTCTTTTATAGAATTACATCTTGTACTCTGTAAAACTTGAAAGCGTAATAGAGCTGAAACAAGATCATATTTACATCCTGTGTCTAAATCTCGCATCATTACTTGAATTCATACTCTGATTAATTCATTACTCAATTCATTGTTTCTTCAATTGGTATCAGAGCAGGAATCATATCTCTGATCTGATTTTCATCTTTTCAAAAGTTTTTAAATCAACTTTTTGGTTTAAGAAATTCCGCACTTTTTGAAAGTGAAAAATTCATTGGATCTAAGTCTGTGATTCGATTCTGCACTTGAATCATTGAATCGAGTGTTCTGCTAGTGATTCTGATTTGAATCATATAGTTTGTTGTCAAATTCTCAAAGTTTCTTCAAAAATTCTCAAGGAATTATTCCATACATCAATGGCGTCTTTCAATCTTAATTCCATGACTTCATTTTCTCGTCTTCTAGGATCATCCACCAAAATTCCTATGCTAATTCCTGAGTATTACGATCAATGGGCTGATCGTATGTAGGATTATCTCAATGGATTGGATGAAGAACTGTAGAATTGCATTTATGGCAATCTCAATCCACCAATGAATGTTCAACCAATTGGATCATCTTCTGGAAGTTCCGAAGTTGAGAATTAGTCTGATCGTCTGAAAAAGCTAGAGAAGAGATGCGTGAGAGAACTAAGAGGTGCTTTGCCTCCAGTTGTTTACAACTATGTGAGGAGTTGTACAACTGCAAAGGAGATCTGGAACAATCTCAAGGAGAAATTTCAGGGGAGTGAGAAACAAAAGTTAACTCTGTGAAGTAATGCTTAGTGGAACTGAAGGACTTCGGACAGAAAGATGGTGAAACGATTGAAGTTTACTACGATCGTCTTAATGAATTAATCTATCGATGCAATCGATATGGTATCACCAGATCAGCCATGGAGTTCAATTTAATTTTTGTTATGGGTCTTCGTAAGGAGTGGCGTAGTGTGAGCATGATGGTTAAGAATCAACAGAGCTTTGATACGTCAACTTTGAATGATTTGTACAATCAGCTGAAGTCTCATGAAAGCGAAGTGAACGAAATTGCTGAAGAATCAAAGGCAAGTTTGGGAGGTCCACTAGCTTTGGTTTCGAAGATCTCTGAAAGGGAAGCTGAGAAAGATGTTTCAGACGAAGACGAAGGGTTCATCATGAACTCAGATGATGAGGCGATTGCTTTCTATTCGAACAATCGTGTGAAAAAGTTCTTCAAAAAGCCATTCAATCCGAAGGCAAAGTCATCTGAGACAAAAGGGAATTTTATGAGTAAAAGTGTTGGGGATGAGAAGAAGAAGGAAGAGAAGAAGGATACGAAGTTTGTTGAGGAGAAGAAGTTAAAGGGAGATGCTGGGATTGATTGTCATTATTGCAACGGGGCTAATCATTTAGCTAATGATTGCATGCTAAGGAAGAAAGATGAGAAAAAGAATAAGACGAAGGATGAAGCGTACTATGTGGAAAAGTTGGAGGAGGTGCGTGCGAAGGCAAAGAATCTTTCATTAGTTGCTCGTGGTGAATAAGAAGAAGATGGAACTTATCAAATTTGGTCATCTGGATCAGATGATGAGGAAATGCGAAATCCAACCCACGGAGCAATGTATGTAAAGATGGAAGAAGATTCAGATGAGGAGGAATACGAAGTTCATGGGAGATGCTTCGTATCAAAAGCTGCTGACAAATCTCCGATGACTGCAAAGATACGTAATATTCTTGAATCTTTCAATATTCCAGTACATGCTTATAATTCTGAATTAGTATCTTTCGATGAAACTGTTACTTATTTTGATTCGATTGTGGTATCTGCTAGCAATGAGGCTAAGAAGCTGTCCATGCAGTTGCTAGAGACACAGAAGAGACTAGATTCGAAAATTACTAAGATAGATTGTTTGGAACTTCAAATAACTAATATCATGATGGATAGAGTTAATTTGTCTAGTGAAACGAAACTGTTGTTAGCCCATAGGAACATTTACTATAATTCGGCTAAAAGATTGTATGGGAAATTAACTGAACTTCATCATTCATGCGAAATCAGTAAAGAACAACATAGAAAATTGCTGCCATTTTTAGCTTATGAAAGAGCTACGGTAGATAACATTTCGTATGACTGTGAAAAAGAAATAGCTGATTTTAACAAAGTTCTGAATGATAAATATAGATATGGAATAGTTAAAGTTGATGAATGTCTTGATGCGAATGAATTAGTTGATATTGTGAATGATACTTTGACTAAATCTGAACAAATTCAAATTTTGAAAAAGACTGAGAATTCTACGTCTGATTCTCAATCTAATTTGCTGATATTGAAGATAATTCTGATAATATTAGTGAAATTAGTGAGCTTGAAGATGTTGATTGTTCTCAGTTGTCTGTTGTTAATGTTGCTTCAACATCTAAAGGGAAAGAAAAAGTTAAGGATTTGATGGTTGAAAATGAAACTGATATACCTTCAACTTCGAAAGTTTGTGAAATGAACTTCGTGAATCTCAAAGACAGCCAAACTGACGATAGTGATGATGAAGATGAAGAGAAAATTTCGAAAGAAAAAAATCTTCAAAGGAAGAAGAAATTCCTCGAATAGTTGTTGATCAAGGGTATGGTGATACACAAAAGTTCGAAAAAGTAATGAATGAAAAAGGTGAACATTATCTTGAAACGAATACAGTCGTTTATCCAAATTTCAAATGCACAGATGATGTCATTTTCCCAAATCAAGTTTTCGTCACAACTGGAAATGTTGAGAAAATCAAACCAGAATTAAAGAAGTTGGTTGAGGAGGATAATTCAAAAACAACTAAAGAAGGTTTTTTCGCAAATTAAAGCATAGTTGAAAACAACTTAACAAAGAATTCGTATGTATTTCAACGTTAAAAACCACAAAGACAATGGGTTGAAAAATCAAAAGTTGAAAAAGAGAATTCAAAACCTGTTGAAAAAGAAAATGAAAAAGTTGTTAAACTAAATTCTAAGGAATTTAAAGATCAAATTGACAAATTTTCGAAGGAAAACAACATTTCGAAAAGACAAGCAAGAAAGAAAATATTTTGGCAAAATGTTGAGTCTCAAAAGATGTCTGAATCACAATCAAACAAAAATATTTTCAAATCTAAAAATTCCTATTTTTCAACAAAAACCCAACAGTCATCTCAATCAATTCATACAAGGTCTGAAGTGAATAAGCAACCAAAGTTTTCGAAAGTTTCTGAAACTAACAAATCTAGAGCATTTTCAAATAAACCTAATCCAAATCAAACATTTGTTCAACGACAAAATTTTAAATCAACAGGTGATTCATCATATGCTTATTCTTTTCTAACAAATCGCAAAGTTGATTTTGTTCCTCAAAAGCCAAATTTTCTTAATCATACGAAGAAAGAAACTATGAAAACGTCACGTGAAAAAGGAATATCTTCAAGGAAGAACATTGATCATTGGCTTGAAGGCAAAGGAAAGATATATCAGTCGAATGTATATTCAAAGGAGCAAATTCATGAAGCATATGAAAAATATGTGAATACTTCTTCGAACGGAAGTTCATCTTCTAAGGATTCGAACATCTCGGTCAAAGCTTGGAAACCAGTCTCAAAGGCAAAGAATGTTCATTTTCAAACTCAGAATTCGAAGGGTAGTGTCAGTGCACATTCGAAACCATCAAACACTTATGTTTCGGTTCCTTTAGATGATGAGTGAAATTAATTGATAGTCTCAAAACCAAAGTTTTTGATTGGGTTAAAAGTTCTTCATTACATTCGAAATTAAAATCTAATTTCCAAGGACCCAAAAAGCCTTGGGTACCTAAATTTTTCCACTGATTGCAGCTACTGAGTGACGAGCAATATGATAACAAGTGGTATATTGATAGTGGTTGCTCTCGTCACATGACTGGGAAGAAGGAGAATTTACGAGATTTTCGAAGTCTCAAAAATGATGGAGTAGTAAAATTTGGGAACAATAAAAAATGTCAAGTCAAAGGATATGGGAAGATCACAAATGGACAATTCACAGTGAATCGTGTTGCATATGTTGAAGGTCTTCAACATAACTTTATAAGTGTTTCTCAACTTGTTGTGGGCACTGACAATGAAGTTCTCTTTAACGAAGAAGGAAGTATTATTTCGAATGTCAACACAAACGAAGTATTACTGAAATCCAAAAGGAAAGGTGACATGTTCACTCTGGACATCAATCCTATAGTAGGCAAACCTGTTGTATGCCTTCTTTCGAAAGCCACATCTGATCTAAGCTGGCTATGGCATCGAAGACTTTCATGTCTCAACTTTCGAAACATCAACAAACTGGTGGTACAAGATCTGGTAAGAGGTTTACCTGTACTTAAATTTGATAATGATTCTTTATGTGCAGCTTGTGAAGTTGGCAAGCAACATAAACAAGGTCATCCAATTACGATAGATTCGAAAATTGTTGCACCTCTGGAGCTTTTACATATTGATTTGTGTTGCCCTTCGACTGTTTCAACTCTCAACAAGAAACGGTACATTTTAGTGTTTGTTGATGATTTTTCCAGATTTACGTGGGTTTATTTTCTCAGGCTTAAATCCGAAGTTGCACAAGTCATGATTGTTTTTATCAAAAAGATGGAAACGACATTAAAGAAGATTGTTCGAAAGATCAAGAGTGATCATGGAACTGAATTTAAGAACAATGTTCTTGATTCATTTTTGGTGGACAAAGGGATTTCGCATAATTTTTCATCTCCTTACACACCACAACAAAATGGTGTTGTAGAACGACGGAATCGCTCACTATGCGAAGCAGCAAGAACCATGTTGGCATATGCGAATTTACCTCAATATCTTTGGGCTGAGGCAATATCCACTGCATGTTTTACTCAGAACAGATCTTTCATACAGAGGCGTTTTAATATTACACCATACGAAATTCTGAATAATCGTAAACCTAATGTGAAGTTCTTTCATGTTTTTGGATGTAGGTGCTTTATTATGAATCTCAAGGATCATCTTTCGAAATTTCAAGCAAAAGCTGATGAAGGGATTTTTCTTGGATATTCGCACAATTCTGTTGCATATCGTGTGTTAAATAAGCAAACACGAAAAGTGGAAGAAACTTTCAATCTCACATTTGATGATTACTATGTTAAACAAAATGAGCATAAATTTGCAAATCATCCAATTTTACAAGACACACAAGTTGAAACTGAATCTTTACAAATGGATGATATTGATTATGATTTGATTTTTGGTATTTCAGATCATGCAATCGATGCTGAAATTCATGCTCCTGATAATCACATACCAGAATTTGCGAAGTTTACTGATGAATCAACATCAACTCCTCAAGAAGGCGAAAGTATGCAAAATAATCCAGTGGAGGGGGAGCACTTGGATTCGAATACTTTGAATGACGAAGTGCATTCTTTCGAGGGGGAGAAAGAAAGATTGAATGCTAATGTTGAGGGGGAGCCTAGAGTTGAGGGGGAGCATATAGAAAATATTGCAAATAATAATGATTTTGATGATGTTTGTTCGATTGCAGGTTCTGAGAATGATAATATATACGAAGATGCTCCTTTGGAATTTGATCCAGCATATCCACCAATGGAAAAATGGACAAGAGATCATCCGAAGGATCTAGTAATTGGGAATCCACAAGAGGGAGTTTTAACAAGAGCTCATATTCGTGCAAAGAATGAGGTATTGAATACTCATCAAGAATTTTGCATGTTCAATGTTTTCATATCTAAAATTGAACCAAAAACATATAAGGTTGCAATGGAACACTTAGATTGGGTTGTTGCAATGCAATCTGAATTGTCTGAATTTGAATAAAACAAGGTTTGGAGATTAATTCCTAAACCTGAAAAATGTTTCGATTGTCGGGTTAAAATGGATTTTCAAAAATAAAACCGACAAAGATGGAAACATTGTTCGAAACAAATCCAGACTTGTTGTTAAAGGATATTCACAACAAGAAAGAATCGACTATGAAGAAACTTTTGCCCCTGTCGCAAGACTCGAGGCTGTTCGAATATTTCTGGCATATGCAGCTCATAAAGATTTTGATGTTTATCAAATGGATGTGAAATGTGCATTTTTAAATGGAGAGCTCGAAGAGACTGTTTATGTGGAACAACCCCCAGGTTTTATTAACGAAGAATATCCAAATCATGTTTATATTTTAGATAAGGCAGTTTATGGTTTAAAACAAGCACCAAGAGCATGGTATGCCACTCTAACTTCGTTTTTGAAACAATCTAAATTTAAACAAGGATATGTTGATCCCACATTATTTCGAAAGAAAGTTGGGAATCATCTAATGCTTGTTCAAATTTATGTTGATGATATTATTTTTGGCTCAACTGACCCTGCTTTGTCTAAGGAATTCGAAGATTTGATGAAAAGTAAGTTCGAAATGAGCATGATGGGCAAAATCAATAATTTTCTTGGATTGAATATTCGTCAAAACAGAAATGGAATTTTCATCAATCAAGAAAAATACACGAAGAATCTGCTCGAAAAGTTTGGATTGACGAATAACACGAAGTTACGTGTTCCAATGGTAACAGGCATAAAGTTGACACCGTCGTTAGATAAACCAGTCGTTGATATAACTCTTTATCGAAGCATGATTGGTTCATTACTTTATCTTACAGCAAGTAGACCTGATATCATGTTTTCTATGTGTAATTATGCCAGGTATCAGTCTAATCCACGAGAACCACATCTCACAGCTGTGAAGAACATATTTCGTTATCTTAAAGGAACAATTTCGTTAGGATTGTGGTATCCTTCGAAAACTGGATTCTTCGTCCAAGCATATTCGGATGCAGACTTGGGTGGTTGTAATCTTGATCGTAAAAGCACGAGTGGTGGATGTCAATTTCTTGATGGAAAATTGGTGAGCTGGCAGTCGAAAAAGCAAACTTGCGTATCAATCTCAACAGCTGAAGCAGAATATGTGGCTGCTGCTGCTTGCACTTCACAAATAATATGGATTCAAAGTCAATTACGTGATTATGCAATTAATATGAAAAAGATTCCATTATATTGTGATTCTCAAAGTGCAATAAGAATTTGTCATAATCCTGTACAGCATTCGAAGACTAAACATATAGCTCTTCGTTATCATTTTATCAAGGATCACGTGGAAGATGGAAATATTGAAGTACATTTTGTGAAAACAACTGATCAGTTAGCTGATATTTTCACAAAGGCATTAGATGAAAAATCTTTTGTGCGAATTATAGAAGGACTTGGAATGATCGATGGAAATTCTGTTCCATGCGAAAAAGAAGAATGATGGGTGACACAGAATAAATCAGAGGCGCTAAATAAAAGATAACGTAAAGTCATTCAGCATTCATCGGTTACTGTTCATAGTCAACGCTTCGACCGCTTCGAATTCGCACGTTTGTCACTAATTTTAAGGGTTGATTCAGTGGTTACTGTACATAGTCAACGCTTCGACCCCTTCGAATTCGTATATTAATCACTTCTCAAGGAATGATGAAATTTCGAGTTTTGCAACAAGTAAAATTTCAAATTTTCGAAAAATCAAAAATCCAAAAAGATTTTCTTTTGTTTTGTATTTCAAATTTTCGAAAAATCAAAAATCCAAAAAGATTTTCTTTTGTTTTGTATTTCAAATTTTCGAAAAATCAAAAATCCAAAAAGATTTTCTTTTGTTTTGTATTTCAAATTTTCGAAAAATCAAAAATCCAAAAATATTTTCTTTTGTTTTGTATTTCAAATTTTTGAAAAATTAAAAGTCCAAAAAGATTTTTTTTGTATTTCAAACTTTTCGAAAACTTCAAAACAACAAACATATTTTCAGTTTTATTTTGTTGCAGAATATCATGAAGATATAAGATGGAATATGTTGGCAGTTCTAGGGTCAAGTAAATTTTTTCGTATGAATTGATCAATATTTTTCGCATTTTGAACTAGTTAAGTTGTCCCTAGAAGCATGCTGCTGCATGTTGTCCAAAAGCCTCCAATGACTCAATGTGTGTGTACGAAAGCCTTAATCAAATTCTTCATATGAAAATTTCTTCCCAATCAGGCTTGTATTCACATTAGTCTCTGAGCTACCTGACTCTTCTCAAAATGAGTTAAGAGTTTCCTGTTTGGTCCAACAATAACAGAGGTACTTTTTGTGTCTTAAATCCATCTTTTTCACCCAAAAGTTCTTACACGATCACACACGAAGACATATGTCCGAGAGGTCTCTGATCAAACCAATCGAGACTTAGACATATCAAAAATATGTGTTTATGATCTGACATCATGAGACTGTGATGAAAGTGAAACCCAATTTTCATAGTCTTGTTAAGGAATTGACGGGGAACAATGTTCCAGATATTCACGAAACTTTTGTTTCTGTACCAAGATTCGAAACTCCAAATCATATTCATTTCGCATGAGTGGTCTTGATCAAACATTCGAAGCCCACGATGTTTGTTACCCAACAAGATTCAGCATACAAATTTTTTTCTTGAATATGATTTAAGGGTGAGTTTTATTCGAATGTCCTAGTCATTTTAAAATTTATCAAAGCCAACTTGTCACTGACTACACTGGTCAAACAAGTAATTTCTGTTATAATTTATCACCTTAAGTTTAGGATGACATGTAACGAAATTTTGAACCTACCCACGAAGTATTCTCAAAAGAAGCCCTTTGATACTTATCAAAAAGTATTCGATTGTAATTCACGGGAACCTACACAAGCTATTGATCATTTCTCTTAATGATTAACGAAGTAATCTTTGCCCGGGATTTAACCTGCTTTTGTGTCAATTGTTTGACATCACACTAATCGAATTTTTTTTTGTCATTGCTTCTTGTCTATATTCTTTGGAACACTGCACTCACGAAATCCTTGAGGTTCTGAGTAATACCAACTCAGGCTGATGATTTCGAACATCTGGCATATGACTTTGCTTTTTATCCCAAAAGTGAAAGAGCCCTGCCTCCATTCGAAGGGTTCTAACGGTTACAAATCATCTTGGGGATAACAATACAGGCTGTCTACATATGACGTATGGTATTCTGTCCGGTTCTCAAGGAGATGTGACAGTTCCTTTTTGACGCATGGCTACCTTTCCGCAGTAATGGTCCGATTTTCAAGGTGCCACGTCGGATATCATTAAATGCACATCCCGCTTCAAATTCAAACTTCAGGGTTACTTATAAAAGGGGATTCAAGGGTTCAGTATCAGTTTCCGCATTCCAAAAGCAAAAATTCTCTAAATTCTCTGATCTTTCAAATTCTCAAACCCTAAAAATGGCGTCTTCTGCTCATGTCGATCCTTCCACTGAAGATATTTCATCCGCACCAGTCATGAAGATTCAATCCACTAACTATTACGTGGATGGTGAAGTTTCTCAATACCCAGAGGAATTGAAGATGCTCATTGTTGCACTGAAACACTCTGTTTTATCCACGGCGATGTTCAATTCCTTTTCTGTTCCATTATCCTGGCTTTCTCAAGCAGGATCCACTGCAACTTACAATAAAGCATCTGATACGATCACTTTCCATCTGGTGAACGATAAAAAGGTTAGGCTATCCAAGAAACTCTTCTGCCAGATTCTTGATATTCTGAATTCACCTCCTTATGTTGATTTCACATTCCGACAAATAGTTCATATGTTTAATGAGATGGGATATCAGCCCCCATTGTCCAAGATAAGTGACTTTAAGAAATCTGGTCTTCCTCGGCTATGGAATTTCTTATTTAGGATTTTTCTCCGATGTTTAACCGGAAGAACAGTTGGATTAGATAAAGGAAGGATGGAGGTGTATGCAATGATTGCAGGCCTATACTCTGATCTTCAAGTAGATTATTCCACACAATTATGGAAGGAATTCCAAAAGGGTGTAGAACATACGAACGCAGTTCATGGCATTTCGTGTGCACGATACTGGAGCCTTATTTTGCAGTATTTTTATAATAAGGAAGGGATTATGGTACCAAATGACGAAGAGAAAGTTACTTTTCAATCATACCATTATCCGAAGGAAGTTGTAGATAATGCTGATGATTTCCCATCTGTGGCTCGAATTCCAGATGCGATGCTCAAACGGGTTAATCCTACGAATTCTGTTTTAGTGGCCTATTTGCAAACAATCGATTCTACTGTTCAGACTGGGATTTTGTTGCCTAGGGAAGAGAAGAAGTCTAAAAAGTCAAAGAAGGTTGATCCTGCTTCATCTGAAAAGAAAACCAAGGATTCGACATCCTCGAAGTCTCCAAAGAAAAAGCCTGAAACTGTTGGAGTATCTGTTGCTGAAACACAAGTGATTGAGCCCATCATTGAAGAAACTCAAGAGAAGGTTGTCATTCCTTCGAAAACAGGAATGTTTCGAAGAATTAAAATGAAGTCCTCTCATAAACGCAAGTCTCCTACACAACAAATGATTCGAAAACCCCAAATTACACATCAAGGTGTGTTAATTAGAGAAGTACCAGCACCTGTTTCTCCGGTGTCGAAGAAAAGGAGGGCTGAGGATATGGCAAAGAAGTTGTCAAAGAAAAAGAAGAAGAAGGCTCGAAAGTTGGTGAATTCCACCGAGTCGACTGAAGATGATGCAGAAAGAATTCCAGAAACTCCAGAGTTCACTCATCTTATTCAAAGTTCCACTCCTGAGAAGACAGTTGTCATACCACCCAAAGTTTCGATTGCCAAATCAATTTTTGAGGAGGTTCAAACTTCAGGCATCCCTGCACACGTATCTGATACGGATGCAAATGTCGATATGGGTGAAGGAGGTTCGAAGCATGACGATCAAGGTCCTGTTATTTCTACTCTTATTGTTTCTGTCTCACCATCAACTATTCCCATTACATCATCCACTCATTCTCTAACATTCGAACATATTCTTGATAAACCTTTTACCTCAATCTTTTCTTCACAATCTACTGAGCCACCAAAATCAACTTCTCCTATTCAAGAAACCATTGAAATGGAAACAGAGACAGATAATGAGGGATTTGGTGGTACGTTCGAAGAATTGGAGTTTCATGAAGAGGAAGAGGAATTTCCTGATCACATGTTGATGACCATGAAACAGTTTAAGATCTTAAATCAGAAGTTGAATTCCATACTTCAGTCTCAAGCAGATCTGGGGGGTGGTTCATCTGTTTCTAGTTTGGAGATTGAGTCTATGCTCAAGATGTTCGAAGCCAGGATGGTGAGCAAAGTATCAGGAATGATTAAAGATTATGAATCTCGAGTCTTGGAGAAAGTTGATCTCAATGATCAAAACACTGAAATTCGACTCAATTCTCAAAGTTCGAAATTTGCTAGTGATTTGAAAGAATTGAAGAATGTAGCAAAGGAACGACATGTGCTTTTTGTTCAAGATGTGAAGAAGGTGCGCGAAGATGTCAATTTGCAGATTCGCGAACTTCGTGAAGATATGCACAAATAAATAGTCAATGTTCAACAAGATTATGCTTCATTGAATCAGAAGGTCGATATAAGTTGTGATGCAGTTACACGATTTGTGAAGTTGTATGAAAATTTGAGTCCACAACTTTCTCAAATTTCAACATTCGAACAAACAAGCTTCGAGGAGATGCTTAAGCTGCTTAAGGAGTTGAAGGAGATGTCTGTCAAACCGATTTCTTCTTCATTGATTACTCTGGATTTTTTATCTCAGAAGTTTGTTCAATTTGAAGCCATACTTAACAAGCAACTTTCACCGCTCTTTCGCATATCCAGTCTTCTTCCCACAACCACTGCCCCTCCTGTTTTCACAGGGGTGCAAGGGGGAGAAAGGAAGTCAAGTGAAGAAGATGCGAAAGTGGTAGGCAAAGTATTTTCTTCGAAAATTCCTACAACAAAACCGATGATCCCTACAACAAAACCGGTGATTTTGTCTGCTGAACCAATGACTTCAACAGTTGTAACAACATTACCCATTACAAGAACTTTTTCCAAAGGGATTGTAATTGGTAAATCTTTGGAAACTGGTGGGAGTGATTCAAAACCAAAGGAGGTAATAGATAGACCAACAATAAAAGACAAAGGGAAATCGATTCTTGTTGAAAAATCGAAAGATGAAAAGAAGGCTGATGCAGAGTCTGAGATTGAAAAGCTCAAAATTGTTCAAAGTATAATGGCTCAACGAGCTAATGATCCGAAGGGAGTGGACAAAGGGGATCCAACTAAACATTATAACTACGAGACAATTGAGGCCAAGGTTGCTTTCAATCACATGTACACATTCGAAAAGAAACCAAAGCAAAGCTATTTGGTCACAAATACTGACACAAGCCAGGTGGATTTCCCGATAAACGAAATGATGTTTATCATGCCACAGTTCAAGGCAGAAGGGAACTTTAAAAACAACGATGATGGTACACACATGAAAATACGTTTTCATGATGTTCTTGGAAAAGCCCCTGAAGATGTTTGGTCTTTAATCAAAATAAAGAAAGTGATCAGCATGAAAAAGGATGTGGTTTTCGAAAACACAGTCCAAAACTTTAAATACGTGGTTGCCAGGGCAGATGGAAAGATTTGTGAATTTACTGTTGCTGATTTTCCATTGATGAACTTGTATGATCTCATACAAGTTGCATTGCTTTTAAAAGACAAATCATTTTCATTCCTACAAAACACAGATCCAGAAGAATTCAAGATTGGAGTTGCTCACATCAAAATCTTCATCGAAAATTACTATGAGTGTTTGGCAATGACTGATGTGGAGTTAGCAACTGCCAAGGGAATGGAAATAAAAGCTCCAATGGTTCCTTCGAAGACTCAAGCAGAATTAAAGAAATTTGCTGATGGAGAAATTTGTCTTAAGCCATTTGGAATAGTATTTGCTGGAAAAGACAAAGCAGGAAAAGCTAAACGTTTCTTGTTCCAGGCAAGTGAAGTAGAAAGGTACTCAACGTCTCAATATATGAACTTAATTGTTCGTATGAATCATTGCAAAAAGAATAATGAAGGAGACAAGAAGGAGTTGAAGAAGATTATCTCATGATATACAGAGGTTCGAAGGGTGTTGCTGTACTCCATCACACTTCTTACAAACTGAAGACTTCGACTATGATTACAAAGGGGGAGATTGTTAGAGTCGAAGTGTTGTAATTAGTCGAAGTATGCTTTAGTGTTTTCGAACATTTTTGTAATCTATTTTACTAGGGCATTGTATTCGAAGCTTAACGCTTAGTCCTTAGTATATTTTTTGTACGATTTCCTCTCCTATAAATAGGAGTGCTTACTAGGGTCATAGTAACGAAGTCTTTTATAGAATTACATCTTGTACTCTATAAAACTTGAAAGCGTAATAGAGCTGAAACAAGATCATATTTACATCCTGTGTCTAAATCTCGCATCATTACTTGAATTCATACTCTGATTAATTCATTACTCAATTCATTGTTTCTTCAGACTGATTTTGCGTTCTATTGCACTTTTGGGATTGGAGACTATGTCTTGGGGATGGTTAGTAGCCTGGTATAAAGCAGAGGTTGCTCCAACTATTGCAGTTCAGCCGTTGATGATTGAGCTGGTGAGCGTGCCAGGGTGCGAGACCCTGAATTATATGATTTCTAGAGATCGAGAGCAGGGATTGATTTGGAGAACATTGGAAAGAGGGGACCCGATCGGGTGCATATATTGGAGGGTCCCGGAAATAAACCCAAGAGTTCGAGTCGGCTTTTGAGAAGCCAGCAGGGCCAGATTCAGTGCGGTACTTGCGGGAAACTGCAAGAGAGTTTTCATTTCAAGGGTTTTAGTAAGCGTATCTCTGGGTTTGTTGCCCTGCTTGTGATTGGATTATGACTTCAAACATTTGTCATATGCCTTTTGCATACCGTGAGTTACGGGGTCATTAGTGAAGGTTGTTTCTCTCTTTGTTGGTTTGGGAGCGTTCAGTGTTATCGGGGTCTATGGTCGAGATCGGTTCAGAGACGCGGTGTAGAAGGTCTGCGGTCAGGATTGGTGACTCAACCAGAGGAAGTGGTTTACTGTTGAGGTTTTGGTTTGGGCATCTGTTATTTAGACTTCAAGATATAGGTGGGGCATCATTTCAAGGCGTCTGAGATTATTAGTCTCGCTGGGATTCGGGAAGTGTTTTTCTAATCTTTAAGAGTTGCGTGGTCCTTGGGGATTTGGGCCCGTAATAGAGCACTTGCACGGACAAGAAACAATTTGTCAGCAGTTGGTTATTAAAGAGTAAGAAGGACCGGGAATCCTTCAAATCTCATGTATTGTGAAGACTTAGTTGAATCTAAGTGGGGGAGAACCGCACAGGTATTCATGATAGGGACATGTATGAGACCGGGATGGGCTTCTCGTCCCCATCGAGGGAAAATGGCAGCCCAAGTGGTTATTTGGTTTGAGGGTTGTGCGAGTTGGGAGTCCGGTAAGACTCCCCGTCATGTGGACCGCGTCTTCTTAGGGGCTTGATAACAGAATTTGGGGAGACAGGTTGGGGCTCCAGTCATGAATGTAGTTCAGTTCGGGTGTTCGGTGGAGTGGGTGCTCGACTCTGTATGCCTTTCGAATCAATAGGTCAGGGGTAAGGTATTGGGCTACGGTTGTGTTAGGACGAAAGTGTTGTAAGACTACGGAGGAGCCATAGCATTCATTGATGGTCAGTTGGTATGGAAGTGTTGTAAGACTACGGGGGAGCCGTAGCATTCACTAGTAGTCAGATAGTGTGGAAAGTGTTGTAAGACTATGGGGGAGCCATAGCATTCACAATGGCCAGATAGTGTAGGAGGTACAGACAGACTGCAGGGTAGCTGTGACATTCACGGATTTGTTCAGATGACTTAGGCCAGTGTGGGCCAGTTCGCAAGGTTGTGAGTAGGTCACAACATAATTGAACCCGAAAAAGGTAGGCCGAAGGAGACCGGGTATGATGTAAGACTACAGTTATTCTGGTAGCATTCACTTCTTTGCGATGGATTCAGTGGCGATGGGTAGCCAGCCTATCATGATCGGATGGATCAGAAGGATTGAAGGACCCATGAGTGGTTCTCTAGACAGTGAAATTATTGTCGGACGAGGTGTCCTTCAGAGGCCGCGTGAGACTGCTGAGTGTGTTTTGGCTCAGCAATCGGTTAGATGTCCATTGTTTCGAGGGATTATCTGAGCTTCGGTCAGATATAAGTGTACTGCAGGGAAATTTGGTCTGTGACTCTACTTTCTAGTGGGAACCTCAGGTTATCAGAAGTTGCGTAGCCAGTTGGATGATAAGTATAATGAATTCGACGTTGATTCGGTACGGGCAGTCTGTCAGGGAGGCAGACCCTCCCGAGACTTCGAAAGTCGAACGGAGTAGATGTGATCATTTTGCAGGAAATTCGTTCATCTTCGGGATTCTAGAACCTTGTGAAGGTTGGTCATGGTTAATCCTGGGAAGGCTAGGGTGTGCCCCGGGTAATGACCATGTCGCCCAAGTTGTCGGGTGTGTAATGGATGATAAGGAATGATTTCGAGGACGGAATCTAATTTAAGTTGGGAAGAGTTATAACGTCCTGATTGTTAAATAAATAAATGAGCAAATTAATGAAATAATAGTAGCCCTAAAATCCGTAATGATACAAGGTGTTGGTCTCAAGGGCTAATAGTTACAATTTTAGAAGTTGGGGGTTAAAAGTGTAAGTATTTGACTTAATTTGTAATGGATTTATGGAATCAGGGTTAAAAAGGTAAGTTTTGGACTCATTGTGAAAGAATAAGGAAAGGCAGGGACCAAAGGTGTTGTTATGGAGAAAAGTTTTATTGGATACGAGACTATAAACCCGTCATCTCCTCCCAACCCTAACCCTAATGTGCACAGCCACCACTCAAGTTCATCAGCCACCACCACCAGTTTTCTCTCTTGTGTTCCGACCAGATGGAGCTCTGACGACCGCCGCCCGCTGCCTCGACATCGAGATGTCGTCACACCTTGCTGCCGGACGCCATGCACGAACGAAGAAACCACCGAGAGCGACTTCCAGGTGGCGTAATGGCGTTCTCAGATGCTCCTTCTCCTCTTTCTTCTCATATTCCGCCTTCAGCCAACGCCGCCGATGTCGCTAGGGTTGTCAAACGCCGCCACCTGTTGTGTATTCATCGTGGGGAAACCGGAAGACCGACGATTTTAAGGAGCTGTGGTGGTTCGGGGTTGGACCGCTACTTCCCTTCTCCATGTCTTGCTGCTAGCGCGCCGTTCCAAGATGACGAAGCCGATCCTGCTGCCGTTGATGCCGATCCAAGCGCCGTTGTTGCCGGCTGTTGCGCCGCTGCCGCCGCCGCTCACCACAGGTGAGTGGTTAGGTTCGTTTTGCTAGTAGAAGACACGAGTGTGTGTGTGTATTACAGTGAAGCGGTGTTTGGGTGTTGCTTGGCCGGATTTTTCAAAAAGGAATCACCGCCACCACCGTGAGGTGGTGGCTGCCATCGTGTGCCACCATGTGTGTGTGTGTTAGGTTAGTTAGTGTGTGTGTTTATGTTGGATTTCACGTTGTAAACTGTAATCATGTCGGAATAATGAAAAGGAAAACTCAAAACCACCACCGTGAGGTGGTGGCTGCCGCCTCCTGCCGCCACCGGCCGCCGTGTCGGGTGGCGGTGTGTCTCGTTTGGATTGTGACTCATTTGGGATGTTTGGACAAGGGACTAAAACCCCAATGGGCCTAATAAACCCTAGTGGGACCAATGAAGCCCTAATGGGCCTAAGGACTTAACTTTGGGCCTAGTCGGATTGTATTGGGTTTGGAAAGCCCTACATGCCATGAAGCCCTAATTTTGGGGATTGATCGGGACCCGCTCTAGAATTGGTTAATAAATTTAAGATATTAATTAACAACATTGGAAAATTAACCTAAAGGCAATATTGGACTTAATGGATTAAGTCCTTAATGAGTTAAGTAGGAACACTTAACCATAATCATCATTTTATGTGAAACCCTAATTTCACTTGGGCCTTAAGTTGGGCCTTTCTATTGGGCTTTGATGATTGAGTTAATAATGGGCCATACAAGAACAAGCAATTGGGCTAGAATAATTTAATGGGCCTAGGGTAAGGCCTATGTAAGGGGTTTGGGCCGAATTTTGAAAATTGGGCCATAGCTTGGGCCTTAATGTTTATGAGATATTGGGCCATTAATAATGCCAAAGGTTTGGACTGAACTAAATGGTTGGGGCTTTTGAATGAGACCATGTAAAGGTTGGGCCCAATTTGGAAAATTGGGCCATATGTTGGGCTATGGACCATTACTTGACCTTTGGGCCTTTGGAGTGTGATTTGGACCTTGGGCTTGGAACCCAATTATTAATTGGGTATTGTTTGATGTTGACAGTTCGGGAATATGTCAACCAGCAGTTGGCGTTTATTCGCGGGACATCAGCAGTGTCAGGTGAGTCTTCTCACCATATCCATGGGTCTAAGGCACCAAGGCCGGCCCATTATGTGATTATGATATATGTGTTAGACATTCTGTGATTTGACATGCTAGTCGATTATATGCTTTATGCTATGCTATGCTATTTGTTATGTGATATTTGCATGAAAGACCATGGGGGGAGCCCATGGCACTTGGATGTAAGACCATGTGGGGGAGCCCATGGTTGTTCGGCAGGGAAAGACCATGGGGGAGCCCATGGCTGTTCGGCAGGGAAAGACCATGGGGGGAGCCCATGGCACTTAGGTGTAAGACCATGTGGGGGAGCCCATGACATCCTTATGCAGGGATACGTGGTAGAGATAGCTTTTGTAGCTAATGTGTTATGTGTTAGATATAACTTTTATAGCTAATATGATATGTGGTATGTGGTAGAGATAGCTTTTATAGCTAATATGATACATGGTATGCGGTAGAGATAGCTATTAAAGCTAATATGTTATGTTTTATGTGGATTGTGTATGGGGTATGCTCTGGGGGAACTCACTAAGCTTTGTGCTTACGGTTTACAGTTTTGGTTTCAGGTTTCATCGACTTGGAAATGAAGGGCTCAGATTGATCGTAGTGCACACACCTATGATTTGCGCAATGATTGATTTTCGGATGAACTCTGATAAATGTTTTACTTAATGATGACTTGAGGTGTTTGAAATAGATGGTATCAGTGTTTTAGCTATATTAAAAATAAATTTTTTACCCATGATTTTTGGGTCGTTCCACATCAAATGTTATTGTCTCTTGAAACTCAACAAGAGAGAGGTTTTGCAGGGCGTAAAATTATTAACAATTATCAACATAATTTTAAAAAGTTTCATTTAGTATTTTCAATATTTAGTCTTTAAAAATCGATACCCGTTATTGATTCTTAAAACATTAATTTATTAAAGTCTAGGATCCAAGTAACGAAACAAGTAAATGGTTAGGTGACCTTTATCCCATAAACTTAATCAAACTCGGTAGGTAGCGATTACCAATTGCATACGATATGTAACTCCTAGATTATGGGATCCTAAACAAATATTTCTTAGCTTGGCATGTGTTGGATTAGGTGTGTAAGCCCATAACTATTATTGGTATGTATTCGACCCGAGAGTAGCATGGTCCATTTGGGTTGCATATCATCAGGACAATTTCTTAGGATGGACTTTTGAGAGAAGAGGTTATATATGATTTATTAATATATTATAAGTTCTAATATATTAATATGAAGTCATATGTTTTAATTAGTATTGATCAAGAATTAATTTGGAATTAATTTAGTGATCAAAAGAGACTAATTAAAACTATGGGGACTAATTATGGTAATTAGTTATATTTATATGTGTTGGGCTTATGATCCATGTCGGACTAAGTTTATGTATGGATACATAAAGAGTTGGGCCACATGAACCATGGATCATAAAATCCATGGATATGGGTTTGGGTTATACCCATGACTCTTAGAATTCAACACATATAAATACATATGTTATGACCTAAAACCGCCACCCCTAGTCACCCTTTTAGTGTGTGTGCATGTTCTTGGAGTTCATGAAGGTTTTAGAGTGCATGGAGATTCTCTCTCAAGTCCTACCTTTGTCCTTGATGTGTTGTGACTTCATTTGAGGCTTCCACATTATTGGGGCTAAGTTCTTAAGGCCAAATATATCAAGACTTCCAGCCACACAAAAAGGTATGTTACACTATCTAGTATTTTATGTAGTTTGTATGACAATTGCATGCTAGCTATAGGTTCAATACCTTGGAAACCATTTTCATGTATAATTAGTGAAAACATAGGTCCAAGGTATTTAGGGTTGTATGTGCACCATAGGATGTTGTATTATACCAAAACCCAACAGTGGTATCAGAGCCAAGGCTTGTTTTCATGTTATACTTGCTGAAATGGCTGAAAAAATCGAAAATTTTGGCTGTCTGAGTGCTGGACTCGCCGAGTCCACTGATGGACTCGCCGAGTCCACTGATTGACTTGCCGAGTCCATGAAGAAATTCATCCAACTTGTCGAGTTGGTTCATGCACTCGACGACTTGGACCCCCTGACAGCATATTTTCGACTTTTAAGGCTGATATTGGACTAGAAACATTACCCTAAGCTAATTTTGGTCTTGTAGACCTGTTTTTGATGTGGTAATGTTCATGCTAAACCAATTTCAAAGATAATTGTCAATAGATTCATGTTTTGTATTAGTTTAATGGTTAGTCTAATTTCATGAAAATTGTTTGACTTGAATTATCTTGTTCTTATGAGTTAGTTTAGATTAATAGAAAAGTTATGTGATAATTTGTTTTCAATCCATATTAATCTTAAAGTTTCTCATGAAATGTGTTTTTGTAACTTGTCCTCAAGTTATATGAAAAGTTACATTTATGATTCTTTAAAACTCATAAGATTTCCATAAGGTAGGAAAAATGAAGAGTCTTATTTTCTTGAATGATTTTAAAGTCTTCCATAACTTGCTCTCAAGTTATGGAACTTGAAGAGTTTATTCATTAAACTACTTTAAACTCATAGGTTATGAAAATGAATAGTTTATTTTTTCCTTAAATGTTTTTTAAAGTCTTCCATAACTTGTCCTCAAGTTATGGAACTTGAAGAGTTTTCATTAAAACTACTTTAAATTCATAAGTTATGGAATTGAAAAGGTTTTTGAATTGTTCAAAACTTGCCCTCAAGTTTTGGAATTTGTAAAGTTTCCCCCCATGAATACTTTAGTTCCAAGTTAAACCCTTAGAATTTTAATAGTTTAAATTTCAACCCTTATACTATTATAATATTATAGGTTTAATATTTATATATATGTATAAGAGTAAAAGTCAGTCTTGCCGTTAGTAGGCCTCATTCACGAAGCCGGTCTATAAGGGGGGTATAAGGTTACTGCCTATAAAATGGCAGTTTAATGGGTGTCCACTCTCACCCACCGCTTCCTTGACTGGTGGAGGGTCGTTAGCCGAACGGGTTTGACAGGACTATAATTCTCCCTTCATTAAAAGTATTAATGATAAATACTAAGTAACTAAACACTTATAAATTCCCAATCTTAGTTACTTAGGAAAAATGTGAATTTGGTGCTAACCCATGAAATTTACACTTTGTACCTTACCAAGTCGTTAGTGGAGCGTGTGTGGTTAACCGGCACACTAACATGGACTAGTAAGAGTGGTGAAGGGTAACTTAATGTTTATTATAGATCGGTGGAGCGTGTTTGGTTAACCGGCACATCGATTAGGTGATAATATTAAGGGTACCAAGTGAATTTGCATGGTTATTCACACCTTGTTTTGTGATCCTCAACATCCCAGTCACAAAATTTGAGAGGGCACAATCGAGATTGAAACATGCCATTGAAAAGTTCAATGAATCTCAAAAGATCTAGGAGTTTCAAAACCAATTAAAACCTAATAAATTATTTCGTTGTTCATGGTGGAAATTGGTGAATCGTCATTCGCCTACCTTCATATATTTTATAGCTTGGATTACGACAACCCTCTTCCAAGTTGTAAAATATTGTGTTGGGTCATAGCCTTAATACTTCATATTGGGTGTTATATTAAGGACTTAAAAATCAACTAACTTGAAGATCTCCCATTGTACATGTCTAGTTTAGACATCTATGATCTTCCCAAATCTCTTGGAATTTCACTTCCTCCACCCCCTCCAATTATTCTCCCTAACCCACAAGTTCAAGGTCACTCAGGCCCTATTGGCAAGCAAAGTCTATGTGTGCTCACATCTTGGAGATGAAGTCACATATTGACAAGCTGGGAGAGTTGGGTGTCAAAGTCTTGAGAAAGTTGGATCTTCAATCACTTTCTAAGTCACATAGTGAGTTCCTTTGGGACTACTATGTGACAGACCATGACTTGACCCTTAATGATCTTACCTATTTGCTTGGTGCTGCTGAGTCAGCAATGATTTTGAGCACTGGTAAAAGCAAATTTGATTAGAAGATCGACTTACCAAACCTTCTATTGCCAAAGGAAGGGGCATTGGTTGCGAAGCTGGCCAAATTTACCTGATAGTCTGTAAGGACGGTAAAGTCAAACGTTTTGACTCTACTTCAGGTAAAGTCCATTATCTAACTCTATTAAGTTCCTATTTGGAGATTCTTATTACATGATGTGACTAGATCACATTTTGATGTTTTAAGAATCAAAGTGAAGAGGAAGCTTAAAGGAAGAATTTTGAGTTGTTACTTAAAGAGTTGTGATAGATTGCTTAGGAATACATAACAACATAGTTTTTCACATGCATTTGCATTGTAAGGATAAGGTTTTCCGCAAAGTTCTAAAATAAAAGAAAATGTTTTATTTTATTTTAAAATATCCTTACAGTGGCATTTGTGAGAATTTGTTGTTTATATGTTTCCATTGATAGCAATATTGGAAAATGGATTTGATTCTTTCGATTGTGGTAGTTTCATAATTTACCAAATAAGGAAAGATTCTCATGACCCAAGTTTCAGTTGGGTAGAAACTTAGAATCATGCAAGTTGTATGATGAATGAGAATTTTCATCTTTGGAAAATTAAGACTAATTCCTTGTTTACATGTATATGTTAGTCAAGTGAAGGACTAAGGGATCGAGTACACATTCTTGTGCATTGGTCAAGTCCACCACAAAGATCGATAAGACTATTCGTCATGATTACTAAGGTTTAGTAAATATGATTATACTTGCAAGGTTAAATATAATTCTGAAACATTGCAAAAGTTTCAATGTATGGCAGAACGAATGAGAAGAATCAAATAAGGCAGAAAGATAAAGGTTTCTCAATCTGAAAGGATGGGAGAGTACTTGAGTATCTTGTTTTATGATTATCTTAGTGATTATGAAACCATATCACAATTGTTTCTCTAAGGACATCTTAGTGCATTTGTTCGGCTAAGAAGAGAAATCGTGGATTGTTGAAATGGTTAAAATAAAAAAAGATGAATCATACTTCGTTCCATAACAAGTCTTAGAGTGATACTCCAAGATTGTAACTCGAGTGACATATCTTAAGGAAGGTTTGTAACACTTGTCAAGTGTAAGAGTAAAATGTGTCTCTACTCTTGTACATTTGAAATTGGTAAGTTGTGATGTTTTGGGTTAAACAGAGACCAACTAAGGCCAATTATGTGAAGTGTTAGTCTTGATAAGAATCTGCACTGACCCTTGATAAGAAATGGTTCTTGACAAGAGAGTCTTATATGTCAAGAGGACAGTGGGAGTCTTAAAGCTCTTGAAAGTTCCAAGAACTAATCAAGAATAAAAACCTGAAGTTCTTCACTAGCACACGACTTGAGGTTTATAACTTATCGTGTTGACATTTTTGTGCCTATTCCAGTTAAAGTTGGCTTTGCATAGGAGTTCTGAGAGTTCTCAATTGGTTGCATAACAACTTGGAAGCAATGGCAGGCCCTTGTGCTGCCAGTTGGCAAGAAGTTAAGATTGCACAAGTTCAATCCATATGAGGTTGGATTTGTCACTAACCTTGTCTTGTGATTATGGTTTTGACAAATTCACATGGATAGGAACTCATTCACCACAAAATCTAAGTGTCATAAGGTTTCTCTCCGATTCATGAAAATGATGGTGAGGAAACGCTTTCACTAAGTAGATTTTAAGTAGATAGCAATTGTGTTATTTGCATTCTCAAAGTCGTTAGTGGAGCGTGGGTGGTTAACCGGCACACTAACATGGACTTGTGAGAAGTGGGAAAGGTCTAAACAATTGAGACTATGATTACGGCATCCCTTTTGATAGTTCTAAAATTGTTTAGACACACATATGAGCTATCTAAGGAAAGGTGTATGAATTTGATAAATTCTTATCAAAGCATCTCGTATCAGAAAACTGAACTTTGTTAAGGAAGTCAATAAAGTATTGATTTCTAGAAGTCCAGCTGATTTCTGAGTACATGTCAAAGCTAGTGGGAGCATAAGTGTTGTGTTAATAATTATCATGTAAGTGGGAGCATGACCATTATGTTAAGTGTTAATTATAGAAAACAAAAGGTTTCAATTGGGAAAAGTTGTTTTGCTATAATTAAGGGAGAGGAAATTATACTTCATTTCAATTCTAAAAGCTTAGATTGAGATTTTGATCATCTTTATTCAAGGATATATATATGAATTTTATGTTGGAATGGTTCAACACAAGGAAATTCTATATATATTGCGTTCTCAAAATTCGATTATGATTACGACATCCCTCTTCATAGTCAAATTATGAAAACATGGCAAATAAAAAATATTGTAGCAAAAGAGTCATCATGAATCGTGTCCCATATGCTTCGGATATAGGATTGATTACGTGTGCTTTAATATTTATCCTTTCTAAATTTTCCAAATGCTCAGGGCATTAAGAAGGGAAAAGTCTAGAATTGGATATGACTAAAATGATTAAGCAATTGTCGAGGACAATATGAGGTTTACCAAAGATTGGTTGCTCATGGACAGTTGGAAGTATAAATGTTAATTTTGGAAGGACCATATTGACATATTCGGAAAAGAGGTAACTCTTGCTCATAAGTGATAGTCAAAATGAGAATCTGGAAAGGTTTCCATAGGTGGAAGTTGTTCTTCAAATCTTTGTAAGATTAGAAAACTTAATGCAAGAAGGATGTTCAAAGGAATGTACTTTGAATGTGAGACTTCGTTTCCATGGAATTGATCTCCATTGGAATACCTTGTAATTATTGTTGACAAGTCTTTGTGACTTTGTGCATAGTCATTACAAGAGGATCAATGCATGTAAGTTTAGAATCTATCAAATTTCGGTAAATGGCAGGAATTTGGAATTCTTACATTTACAATGAGGATTTGGGATTGTGAAATGGGCATCATTGGAATCATGATCAGTTGATCTATTTCACAAAGAAAAGATCATAGTTAAACATAGTGTGCATACTTGGTGTATGGCATGACTAGTGTTTAGAAAACATAGTTTACATGCTTGGAGCATGGGACAACTATCGTTTTAATTCAAGTATAAAGTTGATTATTTGAAACATTATACAATGAATAATGAGTAATCAATATGGTGTTTAAATAAAAGGTGTTTTATTTACTCTCAAAGGTGCTTGGGACCATAGAGTGATTAGTATTATTCTTGTGTTTCACTTTGCATGTTTTGACTTCCAGAATTGCTAGGTTATTCTTTCCGAATGACTAAGTTATTCAAACCATCCACAGTCGATAATACATTGGAAGTAGGTATTAAGGCAAGACTGTCATGAATCGGGTTTGTAGATGTCCAAGGTAGTGGACATAGTAAGAGTTACAACGACATTCATGAGTACTCCTGGAATAAGGATTCGAGTATTGGATTAAACCCACACTTATTTGACTCACTTCATGGATTTTATCACGAGTGATCATGAGACGATAATATCTTATATTCTTCAAACCTAGAGATATGACTTGTTGCCTATGAGTTGGTCATACATTGATTGCACGTAAACGCATTTGGTAACTCGATGTTATAAAACGTGCCTTTGTGTATGATTCAACAAGTAGTAGAACAAGCATATGAGTCAAAGTTTATCCATTCCTTTTACCCTTGGAGGGATAAAAGCGATATCTATGGGCCCCTCGATGATTTGGTGATGACAAACGTAAGTGCTCAGCCGGGCCTGGACTGATTTGATTTGTTCAATTAGTCAGTCTTCATAAATCGGAAATCGGGAAACAACAAATGGACAGAGAGAATGATTATAATCCATGTCTCAGTCCATATGATATCTAGAATGGAGGAATATATGATACCTTATCTAATGGACGCGTCATTGATTTGTTCAGAGTTCGACAACGGCTTTAAGAGCTACGATTGCTAGTCGTGTTTTGGAGTCATATGCAATAATAGTTTTAGACTTATCCAAGTGGGATACTGTTGGATTAGGTGTCTAAGCCCATAACTATTATTGGTATGTATTCGACCCGAGAGTAGCATGGTCCATTTAGGTTGCATATCATCAGGACAATTTGTTAGGATGGACTTTTGAGAGAAGAGGTTATATATGATTTATTAATATATTATAAGTTCTAATATATTAATATGAAGTCATATGTTTTAATTAGTATTGATCAAGAATTAATTTGGAATTAATTTAGTGATCAAAAGAGACTAATTAAAACTATGGGGACTAATTATGGTAATTAGTTATATTTATATGTGTTGGGCTTATGATACATGTTGGACCAAGTTTATGTATGGATACATAAAGAGTTGGGACACATGAACCATGGATCATAAAATCCATGGATATGGGTTTGGGTTATACCCATGACTCTTAGAATTCAACACATATAAATACATATGTTATGACCTAAACCGCCACCCCTAGTCACCCCTTTAGTGTGTGTGCATGTTCTTGGAGTTCATGAAGGTTTTAGAGTGCATGAAGATTCTCTCTCAAGTCCTACCTTTGTCCTTGATGTGTTGTGACTTCATTTGAGGCTTCCACACTATTGGGGCTAAGTTCTTAAGGCCAAATACATCAAGACTTCCAGCCACACAAAAAGGTATGTTACACTATCTAGTATTTTATGTAGTTTGTATGACAATTGCATGCTAGCTATAGGTTCAATACCTTGAAAACCATTTGCATGTATAATTAGTGAAAACATAGGTCCAAGGTATTTAGGGTTGTATGTGCACCATAGGATGTTGTATTATACCAAAACCCAACAGCATGTTTATCCCATTTATGCCTCAGACCTCTCATGCTTAGGTGACCTTTATGATGGGTTTTGCGCATTCTAACACTCCTAAGTGTACATGCAACCCTAAATACCTTGGATCTATGTTTTCTCTATTATACATGCAATTATGAACTTTCCAAGGTATTACCCTATCTAGCATACAATACTTGATACTTGGGTAATCAAATGGATAGAATACATACCTTTGTTTGATGTAGCTTGTCTCCATGAAGCTTGAGTGCCTAGTGCCCCAAGTGTGACACCTCAAATGGTTCATACAACACCAAATGCACATGGAATGACTTGAGAGAAATGGAACACTCCTTGAAATCGTCTAGCCCTCATATTCACACATTAGTGCACGATTTCTTGAGCCATGGGATTCTTGTATATGGTGGCTATTAAGGTTACACCATGTAACTCATAACTTTACCCATTCCTTATGCTCCATGGATTTTAACCTCCATGGAGTATCCATGGGTCACCCCATGGACTTAGTCCAACATAAGGAATCTTGGATCACAAGCCCACATATATAAGAATGAATGATTTACACAATCAACCCATATATTTAATTAGTCTCCTTTTGATCACTTAATTAATTCCAAATTAATTATTGATCAATACTAATTAAATAACCTTATTAATATATTAGAACTTATAATATATTAACCAACCTTAAGTGTTATTTCTCTCATTATAGTATATCCAAATGCATGATGCCATGCAACCCAAATGGACCATGCCGGGTCGGGTCAAGTCTTACCAATTATAGTTATGGACTTAGACATTAATCCAACAGTCTCCCACTTGGATAAGTCTAAAACTATTATTGCGTATGACTTCAGGAACCGATCAGCAATCGTAGCTCTCAAAAGCTTCTGTCGAACTCTGACCTTGTCGATGAACTCTGACCTTTGTCAATGACTTGTCCATTAGAAAAGGGATCATATATTCCTCCATTCTAGATATCATATGGACTGAGACATGGATTATCAATCATTCTCTCTGTCCATTTGTTGTTTCCCGATTTCCGATTCATGATGACTGACTGATTGAACAAATCAAATCAGTCCTGACTTGGCCAAGCACTCACATGTATCATCTTTAAATCATCGAGGGGCCCACAAATATCGCTTTTATCCCGAAGGTAAAAGGAATGGATAAACTTCGACTCATAAGGCTTGTTCTACTACTTGTTGAATCATACACAAAGACACGTTTTATAACATCGAGTTACCAATGCGTTTTCTTGCAATCAATGTATAACCAACTCATAGTAACAACTCATATCTCTAGGTTTGAAGAATATAAGATATTATCGTCTCATGATCACTCGTGATAAAATCCATGAAGTGATTCAAATGAGCGTGGGTTGAATCCAATACTCAGAACTTATGAGCACTCATGAGTGTTGTAGCACCGCTTTGTCCAACATCTTAGACCTCTACAAGCCAACCCATGACAGTCTTGATTCATATCTACTTCCAACATATGACCGACTATGGATAGTTTGAATAACTTAGTCATTCAGGAAGAATGACCTAGTTTATTCTGGAAGTCAAAACATGCAAAATGAAACACAAGAATAAATGAATCAAATATGGTATCAAACCCTATGAATATAAATAGACCACTTTTATTTATCACCATGCTAATTACTCATTATTTCATTGTTTCAGTTTTATCAACTTTATACCTGAATTAAAAACACTAGTTGTCCCATGCTCCAAGCAAGTACACTATGTTTTTCTAAACAATAGCTTTGCCATACACCAAGTATGCACAATATGTTTGTCTATGATCCTTACTTTGTGAAATAAACCAATTGAACATAATTTCAATGATTCTAATTTCACACTTCCAAATCCTTATCGAAAAATGTGAGAATTTCAAATTCCTATCATTTATCGAAATTTGTTTAGATTTTAAACTTATATGCACTGACCCTCCTGTAATGAATATGTACAAAGTCACAAAGACTTGTCAACAAACATTACAGAGTATTCCAATGGAGATCAACTCCATGGAAACATCATTCTTGCATTAAGTTTTCTAATCTTACACAGATAACTCCCACCTATGGAGACAACTCCATATTCTCATTTTGACAATCACTTCTGAACAAGAGATGCCTCTTTTCAGAATATGTGAATATGGTCCTTCCAAAATTAGCACTATACTTCCAACTGTCCCTGAGCAACCAATCTTTGGTAAACCTTAGATTGTCCTCGACAATTGCTTAATCATTTTAGTCATATCCAATTCTAGACTTTTTCCCTTCTTAATGCCTCTGGGCATTTGGAAAAATTTAGAAAGGACAAATATTATAGCACATGCAATCGATCCTGTACCCAAAGCAAATGGTACACGATTCATGATGTCTCACATAAAGACATGATTCTAGACCAGTCTTTTGCTACAATATTTTTATTTGCCATGTTTTCAAAATTTGACTATGAAGAGGGATGCCGTAATCATAATCGAATTTTGAGAACGCAATATATAGAATTTCCTTAAGTTGAACCAATCCAACATGAAATTCATATATATATATTCTTGACTAAAGATGATTAAGGTCTCAATCTAAGCCTTTAGAACTGAAATGAAGTATATCCTCTCCCTTAATTATAGCAAAACAACTTTTTCAATCCCTGCAGCCTCACGAATTGAAACTTTTGTTTTCTATAATTAACATTGCTAACTTGCAACACTAACAATAATCATCATGCTCCCACTAACATGATGATTATTAGCATAACACTTATGCTCCCACTAGCTTTGACATGTACTCAGAAATCAGCTGGACTTCTAGAAATCAATACTTTATTGACTTTCTTACCAAAGTTCAGATTTCTGATACGAGATGCTTTGATAAAACTTTATCAAAATCATACACCTTTTCTTAGATAGCATGCATGTGTGTCTAAACAATTTCAGAACTATGAAAAGGGATGTCGTAATCATAGTCTCAATTGTTTAAACCTTTTGCCATCTGCTTCATATCTACTTGGTGGAAGTGTTTCCTCACCATCATTTTCATGAATCGAAGAGAAACCTTATGACCCTTAGATTTTATGGTGTATGTGTTCTTATCCATGTGAATCGTCAAAACCATAGTCACAAGACAAGGATAATGACAAATCCAAACTCATATGGACTGAACTTATGCAATCTTAACTTCTTGCCACCTGGCAGTACAAGGCCTGTCATTGCTTCCAAGTTGTTATGCAACCAATTGAGAACTTTTAGAAGTCCTATGCAAAGCCAACTTTAATTGGAATGGGCACAGAATATGTCAACACGATAGGTTATAAACCTCAAGTCGTATGCTAGTGAAGAACCTCAGGTTTTATTCTTGATTAGTTCTTGAAATTCTTTTTAGGATCTTTAAGACTCCCACTGTCCTCTTGACATATAAGACTATCTTGCCAAATATTCAAGAGGTAGTGCGGATTCTTTATCAAGACAAACACTTCACACAATTGGCCTTAGTTGGTCTTTGTTTTATCCAAAACATCACAACTTACCAATTTCAAATGTACAAGAGTAGGACACTTTTACTCTTACATTTGACAAGTGTTTTAAACCTTTCTTTAAGATATGTCACTCAAGTTACAATCTTGGAGTATGAGTCTAAGAATTGTTTTGGAACGAAGTATGACTCATCTTCCTGATCTAACCATTTCAACAATTCATGACTCCTCTTCTTAGTCATAAGAATGCACTAAGATGACCTTTAGAGGACTAATTGTGATATGATTTCTAAATCATTAAGATGATCACAAACATGATACTAAAGTACTCTCCCATCTTTTCAGATTTGAGAAACTTTTATCTTTCTGCCTAATTTGATTCTTCCCATTCGTTCTGCCATACATTGAGACTTTTCCAATGTTTCAGAATTATACTTAAACTTGTAAGTATAACCATATTTACTAAACTTTAGTAAATCGAATAGTCTTAACGAGCTTTGTGGTGGACATGACCAGTGCACAAGAATGTGTACTCGATCCCTTTAGTCCTTCACTTGACTCACACATCCATGTGAACAAGTAATTAGTCTTGATTTTCCAATGCTTGAAAGTTCTCATTCATCATACTATTCACTTGCATGATTCCAAGTTTCGGTCCAATTGAAACTTGGGCGATGAGGAACTTTCTTGATTTGGTAAATTTAGACACTACCACAAATGAATGAATCAAATCCATTTTCCAATATTGCTGTCAGTGGAATCATATAAGAAATAATTTTCCACAAATGCCATTTTAAGGATACTTCAAATAAATAAAATTAAAAAATTTTCTTTTATTTTAAAACATTGCGGAAAAACAATCCTTACAATCCACATGGAAAATTGTTGTTATCTATTCCTTAGCAATATATCATAACTTCTTAAGCAACTGCTCAAAATTCTGATGCGATCGAAATCCACCTTCGCGATCAGAATCAGCATATACTTCCTTTAAGATTTCTCTCTATTCTTTGATTCTTAAAACATCAACGTATGACCCAGTCACATCATGTAATGAGGATCTCAGAATAGAACTTAACAGAGTTAGATAATGGGCTCTACCTGATGTAGAGTCAAACTTATTGACTTTAACATCCTTAGGTAAATTTGGCAGCTTTACAATCAACGCCCCTTCCTTTGGCAAAATAAACATATGGACCCATTGGTAATGGGACTATCTCAGACTTAGCCTTTCTCTTTACCATTTGGTCAACCGAGTTGACTATGGCCAATCCCTTTCCATTGGGAAGAGAATGCTTTTTCTGGATTTCCAGTGTCACCATTATCACTGTCCATAAAGTTTTTGGGAAGTTGATCTTCTAACCAAATTTGCTTTACTATCGTTCCAAATCATTGCTGATTCAGCAGCACCAAGCAAATAAATGTGATCATTAAGGTTCATTTCATAGTCTGTTTCATAGTATTCCCAAAGGAACTCACTATGTGACTTAGAAAGTGATTGAACATCCAACTTTCTCAAGACTTTGACACCCAACTCTCCCAGCTTGTCAATATGTGACTTCATCTCTAAGATGTGATCACACATAGACCTTGCTTGCCATTAGGGCTTGAGTGACCTTGAACTTGTGGGTTAGGGAGAATAATTGGAGGAGGTGGAGGAAGTAAAGTTCCAAGAGATTTGGGAAGATCATAGATGTCTGAACTAGACATCTTTTGGGAGATATTCAAGATAGTTGATCTAAAGTCCTTAATATAACACCCAATATGAAATATTAAGGCTAGGATCCAACAACCTATTTATAACTGGAAGAGGGATGCCGTAATCCGAGTTATAAAATAGTTGAAGGTAGGTAAATGACGATTTACCAATTTCCACCATGAAAAACGAAATAATGTAATTAGGTTTTTAATTGGATTTGAAACTCCTAGATCTTTTGAGATTCATTGAACTTTTCAATGGCGTGTTTCAATCTCGAGTGTGCCCTTCAGGTTTTGTGACTGGGATGCCGAGGATCACAAAACAAGGTGTGAAGTAACCATGCAAATATACTTGGTACCCTTAATATTTACCCCTCAATCGATGTGCCGGTTAACCACACGAGCTCCACCGATACTATGATAAATATTAAGTTACCCTTTGCCTACTTTGTTAAATCCAGGTTAGTGTGCCGGTTAACCACACACGCTCCACTAACGGTTTAAACAAAGTGCAAAGTGTAATTTCATGGATTAGCACCTTATTCACATTATCCTAAGTAACTAAGATTGGGAATTTATAAGTGTTTAGTTACTTAGTATTTATCATTAATACTTTTAATGAAGGGAGAATTATAGTCCTTGTCCTACCCGTTCGGCTAACGACCCTCCACCAGTCAAGGAAGCGGTGGGTGAGAGTGGACACCCATTAAACTACCATTTTATAGGCAGTAACCTTATACCCCCCTTATAGACCGGCTTCGTGAATGAGGCCTACTAATGGTAAGACTGACTTGCTCTTATACATATATTTATTATTAACTTATAATACTATAAAGTATAAGGGTTGAATTTTAACTTTTAAAATTCTAAGGGCTAACTTGGAATTAAAGTATTCATGGGGAAAACTTTACAAATTCCAAAACTTGAGGGCAAGTTTTGAAAATATTCAAAACTAATTAATTCCATAACTTATGTGTTTAAAGTAGTTTTAATGAAAAAAAAAACTCTTCAAGTTCCATAACTTGAGGACAAGTTATGGAAGACTTTAAACTAATAAAAGAATGTAACTTTTCTTTATTTTTGTAACTTATGGAACTAATTAAGGTTACACATTTTATCATTTAATGAAGTGACTCTTGAACCTCCATAACTTGAGGACAAGTTATGGAGTCATAAAACCATTTAATGAGGACAAGACTCTTCATTTTTGTAACCATTGCCAACTTTTTATGAGTTTTATGAAACTTAAATGTGACTTTTCATATAAGTTGAGGACAAGTTACAAAAACACATTTTAGAATCAACTCTTAGATTAAAATGGATTGAAAACACATAATCAATTAACTTTTCTATTAATCTAATAAACTCATATGAACAAAGATTATTCATATCAAATTTTTTTTCAAGTAATTAGCATAACTTTTAAACTAATACAATTCGATTTTTCAGCTAATTTTGCAAGTATAACAAGAAAAAAAGCCTTGGCTCTGACACCACTGATGGGTTTTGCGCATTCTAACACTCCTAAGTGTACATGCAACCCTAAATACATTGGATCTATGTTTTCTCTATTATACATGCAATTATGAACTTTCCAAGGTATTACCCTATCTAGCAGACAATACTTGATACTTGGGTAATCAAATGGATAGAATACATACCTTTGTTTGATGTAGCTTGTCTCCATGAAGCTTGAGTGCCTAGTGCCCCAAGTGTGACACCTCAAATGGTTCACACAACACCAAATGCACATGGAATGACTTGAGAGAAATGGAACACTCCTTGAAATCGTCTAGCCCTCATATTCACACATTAGTGCACGATTTCTTGAGCCATGGGATTCTTTTATATGGTGGCTATTAGGGTCACACAACACCAAATGCACATGGAATGACTTGAGAGAAATGAAACACTCCTTGAAATCGTCTAGCCCTCATATTCACACATTAGTGCACGATTTCTTGAGCCATGGGATTCTTTTATATGGTGGCTATTAGGGTTACACCATGTAACTCATAACTTTACCCATTCCTTATGCTCCATGGATTTTAACCTGCATGGAGTATCCATGGGTCACCCCATAGACTTAGTCCAACATAAGGAATCTTGGATCACAAGCCCACATATATAAGAATGAATGATTTACACAATCAACTCATATATTTAATTAGTCTCCTTTTGATCACTTAATTAATTCCAAATTAATTCTTGATCAATACTAATTAAATAACCTTATTAATATATTAGAACTTATAATATATTAACCAACCTTAAGTGTTATTTCTCTCATTATAGTATATCCAAATGTATGATGCCATGCAACCCAAATGGACCATGCCGGGTCGGGTCAAGTCTTACCAATTATAGTTATGGACTTAGACATTAATCCAACACTTTATCACACAAGATTCCAATCAAGTCATCCTACTTGAACAAACTTGTAGCATTGTAACTAACCAGTAACAAGGTGACCCTTTAGAAACCAAAGACAAAAAAACTACCCTAAACATCAAAATCAAACCTAGTGACCAGGTGACCCCGTGACACTAAGACCCTCAAATGATAACGAGTGTTCTTGAAAAGGAGGGCAATGACTTGCATTTTTAGAAAAGGTTTTATATATGTTTTACATTTGTAGTTTATAAAAAACTTGGTCTCATGAATATTGCATGCATCCAATAATTCATGTACCCTTTTGTAAAATTCATGTCACTTGTTATGAGGTTCTTTAGGTTCCAAATAAAACTTCATTTTATTTGCCATTAACCGCGATCAATTATAAACTAAAATCCGGTATTTTAAAGTTTAGTCTTAGATCGGTTTTATGAACCAGTAATAGTCTTAATAAAACTTTATTTTATACTTAAGACTTGGAGTTTTGGATTAGTTATAAAATCACTATTTTAAATCTCCTTTTAACAATCAAAAAACTTATGACTTCATGAATTTGTAGAATAAACTCATTTTATTTTTATAAACTCAATTTTATGCATCTTATGATAAAAGTCATGTTTTGATAAACCAAAACTTGGGTGATGATACTTATGTTTTAAATCTCATTTAGCATGCATAAAACATAATATCAACATGTTGCGTTATGTTTAAAACACCACTACCATATATTAAGTTTCGACGCAAAAAATAATCACTAGTTTTATTATTTGTCGTTATAACATTATAAACCGATTTTAGTCTTTTTAATAAAAAGTCCTTATTTGTTATAAAGACATGAAGTTTATATAACGTTTAAAGATCTTTTAAACTATTTCAAATATTTTAAATTTGGGTATTTATAAGTTTTTCAATAAAACTATTTTCAACAAAAATTGAGTTTTTACCGGTAGACCGGTAACCGGTAAACGTTTTTATATATATCCATTTATAAACATCTTATTGATGGGTTTTGAGCATAACATCATTCCTATGGTGTACATGCAACCCTAATTGCTTTGGATCTAGGTTTTTCTAATTTTAACATACAACTACGAACACTAAAGCAATAACCCTATAACTAGCATACATATTTCGAAAATCACATATGATTTGGGTTAGAAACTTTACCATACTTGTTATGTAGCAATAACAAGAATAATCCTTCTTGATTTTGACTTTTGAAAGCGTAGTGCCCCAAGTGTTGCACCTCTAATGGAGTCACAAACACCCAATGCAACAAGATGACTTAGGAGAGAGGAAAAGATTTCGGCTAGGGTTCTCTTCTTAGAGTGCTTGGCCGAAAATCCCTTACAGAGGGGGTATTTATAGTTGAGGCTATTAGGGTTTTAAGATGGAATCCCTAATTTCCTTGCTTAGGCCTTAATAAATCCATGGAACCCTTCTAGAAGGCCCCTTGGACGAAATCTTTATGGGCTTCCCATAGATTTCGTCCAACCCCTTCCATTAGGAGTCCATAGCCCAACTTGCAACTAACAGTTAATTGCAATATCAGTCCCCTTATTTTAATCAGTCTCTTTTGATTACCAAATTAATTCCAAATTAATTTCTAACCAATACTAATTAAATAATATGATTTTCAAATAATATATTAATCTTGTAATATATTAATAAAATCATTTTGAATACCAATTTATTATTCATATAATAAATCCTACTCTCTCTCCTATTGTCATCCTATCAAGTTGCATGAGTGAAGGCAACCCAAAAGGACCATGCCCATAATCAAATCAAGTACATACGAAAAATAGTTATGGGCTTAGACACCTAATCCAACAGTCTTCCATTTGGATAAGTCTAATAACTATTATTGCAAGTACGACTTCAAAATCTAATTAGCAATTGTAGCTTTCAAAAGCCGTTGTTGAACTCTGATCTTATCAGTAATGCGTCCTTTAGATAAGGTATCATATATTCCTCCATTCTACAAGATATTGTATCGACATGAGACATGGATTATAATCATTCTCTCTGTCTATGTGTTGTTTCCCGATTTCCGATTTATGACGACTGGTAACAGACTACAATTGAACAAATCAAATCAGTCTAGGCCTGGGCAAGAGCTTAGGGTGTCATCACTAAATCATCAAGGGGCCCACGAATATCGCTTCTATCCCCTTAGGGTAAAAGGAACGGATAAACTTCGACTCATATGCTTGCTCTATTTACTCATCAAATCACACACAACAATAAGTTTTATAACACCAAGTTACTTGTGCGTTTACATATCATCAATGTGCAACCGACTTGTAAACTATAACTATATGTCTTTGTTTGAAGAATATATGATATTATCGTCTCACAATCACTCGTGATAAAATCCATGAAGTGATTCACGTGAGCGTGGGTTTAATCCAATACTGAAATCTTATTACAGGAGCACTCATGAACACTGCAACAAACTTTTGCTATGTCTAAACAACTTAGACAATCTACAGTCGGATTCATGACAGTCTTACCTCATTACCTACTTCCAAAGTATGATTGACTGTGGATGTTTGAATAATCTTATTACTCGGGAAGTCAAAACATACAAAGTGAAACACAAGAATAATCGAATCCAATATGATCTCAAACTTTTGAGTATAAATAAAACACTTATTATTTAATAACCATATTGATTACACATTATTCATTGTATAATGTTTCGAATAATCAACTTAATACTTGAATTATAACAATAGTTATACCATGCTCCAAGCATGCACACTATGTTCATCTATGGTCTTTACTTCGTGAAATAGATCAATTGAACACATTTTCAATGATGCTGATTTCACAATCCCTAATCCTTATCGTAAGTGTAAGAATACCAAATTCTTGCCACTATTATAATGTGTTAGATTCTAACCTTTTATGCAATAATCCTTTTGTAATGTCATGGTACCAAAGTCACAAAGACTTTACCAATGATATTACAAAGCGTTCCATTTGAGATTGTTCCAAGACAACTCCATAGAAAGCGAAGTCTCATATTGAAAGTACATTCCTTTGAACATCCTTCTTGCATAAAATTTTCTAACTTACACATAGATTCTTAATGTCCATCTCCCATTATGGAAACATTTCCATATTTGCCATATGACAACTCATTATTAATAGAATCATATTTATTCATAATAATGTCAATATGGTCCATTTATTACTATACTTCCAATTGATCACCAGTGACCAATCCTTAGCGAACCTTAGATCGTCCTTGACAATTGTTTAACTAGTTTAGTCATATCCGGTTCCTATACCCGAAGCTTATGGGACACGATTCATAATGTCTTACATAAAGACATGATACTTTACCAGTCTCTGCTATAATGTTTCCATATATAGGATTCCCATGTTGAAACATTACAATATGGTAATCATATATATCCATGACTAAGTCTAATTAATATTCCAATCTAAGCTTTTAGATTCGCAATAAAGTATAAGTATCCTCTCCCTTACTATAGCGAAACAATTTTCCAAACACTACAAATTTGCAATTTAAAACTTTGTTTCCTATAAATAGCATTGCTACCTTGCAATACTTAACATCATAATCATGCTCCCACTGCCATGATAATTATATTTTTTTACCAGCACAACACTTATGCTCCCACTAGCTTTGCCATGTATTCAGAAATCTGCTGGACTTCTAGAAATCAATACTTATTGAATTTCTTTCCAAAGTTCATATTTATTATACGTGGTGCTTTGATAAGCTTTTATCTAAGCCCATACACCCTTTAGAAAGCTCATATGTGTGTCTAAACTATTTCAGAACTTATAACAATAAGTCCCAAATGTTTAAACCTTTTGTCGTTTCTCACAATACGAACTATGAAGAGGGATGCCATAATCATACTCGAATTTGGAGAACGAAAATTTCACAATTTCTAACTATTTAAAATCAACTAGTCAAATCATTTCCTCACAATCATTTTCATGAAGGAGAGAAACATTATGTCACTTAGATTCTCTAGTGTATGTGTTCCTATCCATGTGAATCTGTCATTCCCAACCATTATCATAAGACAAGGTCGATGACAAATTCAAACTCATACAGATTGAACTTGTTTAATCTTAATTTCTTGCCACTTGGTATCACAAGAGCCTACCATGTCTTCCATGTTGTTGAGCAGATCAACCTTACTGATCAATGAACTTTCACTAATCAAGGTGCTTTGCCTTATCCAAACAATTGGGAACTCATAGAACTCACATGCATAGTGAACTTCAACTGGAATGGGCACAGAAACAAGAATATGTCAACACGATAGGTTACAAACCTCAAGTTGTGTGCTAGTGATAAACAATAGGTTTATTAGTTCTTGAAACCTTTCAAGATCTTAAGACTCCACTGACCTCTTGACATATAAGAGTCTCTTGTCAAGAAACTTCCTTGACAAACAAATATTCAAGAGTTAGTGTGGGTTCTTATCTATACAAAACACTTCACACAATTGGTCTTAGTTGGTCTTTGTTTTAGTCAAAACAACACAACTACCAATTTGAAATATGCAAGAGTTAGAAAACATTTCTACTCCACATTTAATGATGTGTTATAAACCTACTTAAGACATGTCACTCAATGCACAATCTTGGAGTATGACTCTAAGACTCGATTTCGGAACGAAGTATGACTCACCTTAATCGATTTAACCATTTCAATAATTCTCTATTCCTCTTCTTAGCCATACAAGTGTACTAAGGTGTCCTTAGAGGATCAATTGTGATATGGTTTCATAATCATTAAGATGATCATAAAACACGATACTCAAGTATTCTCCTTTCCTTTCAGATTGGAGAAACTTTTATCAATCCTATACCCGAAGCGTATGGGACACGACTCATAATGTCTTACATAAAGACATGATACTTTACCAGTCTCTGCTATAATGTTTCTGTTGGGTTATGAGCATTCTAACACTCCTAAGTGTACATGCAACCCTAAATACCTTGGATCTATGTTTTCTCTATTATACATACAATTATGAACATCCAAGGTATTATCCTAATCTAGCATACAAAATAATAAATATAACAAGATAGAATACATACCTCTTTGATGTAGAATGTCTTCATGAAGCTTGAGTGCCTATTTCCCCAAGTGTGACACCTCAAATGGTTCACACAACACCAAATACACTTGGAATAACTTGAGAGAAACTTGAACACTCCTTGAAATCGTCTAGCCCTCACACTCACACATTAGTGCACGATTTCTTGAGCCATGGGATTCTTTTATATGGTGGCTATTAGGGTTACACCATGTGACTCATAACTTTACCCATTCCTTATGCTCCATGGATTTTAACCTCCATGGAGTATCCATGGGTCATCCCATGGACTTAGTCCAACATAAGGAATCTTGGATCACAAGCCCACATATATAAGAATGAATGATTTACACAATCAACCCATATATTTAATTAGTCTCCTTTTGATCACTTAATTAATTCCAAATTAATTCTTGATCAATACTAATTAAATAACCTTATTAATATATTAGAACTTATAATATATTAACCAACCTTAAGTGTTATTTCTCTCATTATAGTCTATCCAAATGCATGATGCCATGCAACCCAAATGGACCATGCCGGGTCGGGTCAAGTCTTACCAATTATAGTTATGGACTTAGACATTAATCCAACAGTCTCCCACTTGGATAAGTCTAAAACTATTATTGCGTATGACTTCAGGAACCGATCAGCAATCGTAGCTCTCAAAAGCTTCTGTCGAACTCTGACCTTGTCGATGAACTCTGACCTTTATCAATGACTTGTCCATTAGATAAGGGATCATATATTCCTCCATTCTAGATATCATATGGACTGAGACATGGATTATCAATCATTCTCTCTGTCCATTTGTTGTTTCCCGATTTCCGATTCATGATGAGTGACTGATTGCACAAATCAAATCAGTCCTGGCTTGGCCAAGCACTCACATGTATCATCTTTAAATCATCGAGGGGCCCACAGATATCGCTTTTATCCCGAAGGTAAAAGGAATGGATAAACTTCGACTCATATGGCTTGTTCTACTACTTATTGAATCATACACAAAGGCACGTTTTATAACATCGAGTTACCAATGCGTTTTCGTGCAATCAATGTATAACCAACTCATAGTAACAACTCATATCTCTAGGTTTGAAGAATATAAGATATTATCGTCTCATGATCACTCGTGATAAAATCCATGAAGTGATTCAAATGAGCGCGGGTTGAATCCAATACTCAGAACTTATGAGCACTCATGAGTGTTGTAGCACCACTTTGTCCACCAACTTGGACCTCTACAAACCAACCCATGACAGTCTTGATTCATATCTACTTCCAACATATGACCGACTGTGGATGGTTTGAATAACTTAATCATTCAGGAAGAGCGACTTAGTTATTCTGGAAGTCAAAACCTGCAAAGTGAAACACAAGAATAAATGAATCAAATATAGTATCAAACCCTATGAATATAAATAAACACTTTTATTTATCACCATACTGATTACTCATTATTCATTGTTTCGGTTTTATCAACTTTATACTTGAATTTAAAACAATAGTTGTCCCATGCTCCAAGCATGTACACTATGTTTTCTAAACACTAGTCATGCCATACACCAAGTATGCATACTATGTTTGTCTATGATCTTTACTTTGTAAAATAGATCAATTGAACATCACTCCAATGATCCTCTTTTCACAGTCCCAAATCCTTACTGCAAATGCAAGAATTCCAAATTCATGCCATTTATTGAAATCTGTTAGATTCTAAACTTATATGCATTGATCCTCTTAATGATTATGCACGAAGTCAGAAAGACTTGACAACAATCATTACAGAGCATTCCAAAGGAGATCAGCTCCTTGGAAACATCCTTCTTTCATTAAGTTTCCTAATCTTACACAGATTGAATAATTTCTAACTTTGAAACATTTCCATATTTCCATTTTGACTATCACTTCTGAACAAGAGTTGCCTCCTTACAGATTATGTCAATATGGTCCTTCCAGAATTAACATTATACTTCCAACTGTCCTTGAGCAACCAATCTTTGGTAAACCTTAGATTGTCCTCGACAATTGCTTAATCATTTTAGTCATATCCAATTCTAGACCTTTTGTCTTCATAATGCCCCAGGCATTTGGAAAATTTTAGAAAGGATGAATATAGCACATGTAATCGATCCTATATCCGAAGCATATGGGACACGATTCATGATGTCTCACATAAAGACTAAACCAGTCTTTTGCTATAATATTTCCATTTCAATTTGCCAAGTTCTCAAAATTCAGATTATGAAAAGGGATGTCGTAATCATAATCGAATTTTAGAACGCAAATAATGGACCCATATATAAAATTTCCTTATGTTGAGCCATTCCAACATGAAATTCATATATATCTCCTTGATTAAATACGATTAAAATCTCAATCTAAGCTTTTAGAATTGAAATGAAGTATAATTGCCTCTCCCTTAATTATAGCAAAACAACTTTTTCAACCCCTGCAACCTCACGAATTGAAACTTTTGTTTTCTATAATTAACATTGCTAACTTGCAACCTTTGTCATAATTATCATGCTCCCACTAACATGATGATTATTAGCATAACACTTATGCTCCCACTAGCTTTGACATGTACTCAGAAATCAGCTGACTTTCTTACCAAAGTTCAGATTTGTGATACTAGATTGTTTTGATAAAACTTTATCAAAATCATACACCTCTCTTAGATAGCTCACATGTGTGTCTAAACAATTTTAGAACTATGAAAAGGGATGCCGTAATCATAGTCTCAATTGTTTAGACCTTTTCCACTTCTCACAAGTCCATGTTAGTGTGCCGGTAAACCACACACGCTCCACTAACGACTTTGAGAATGCAAATATCACAATTGCTATCTAGCTAAAATCTACTTAGTGAAAGTGTTTCCTCACCATCATTTTCATGAATCGGAGAGAAACCGTATGACACTTAGATTTAATAGTGTATGTGTTCTTATCCATGTGATTTTCTCAAAACCATAATCACAAGACAAGGTTAGTGACAAATCCAAAGTCATATTGATTAAACTTGTGCAATCTTAAATTCTTGCCATTTGGCAGCTCAGGTGCCTGCCATTGCTTCCAAGTAGTTGTGCAACCAATTGAGAACTCTCAGAACTCCTATGCAAAGCCAACTTGAATAGGCACAAAAATTTCAACACGATAGGTTATAAACCTCAAGTCGTGTGCTAGTGAAGGACTTTAGGTTTTATTCTTGATTAAGTCTTGAAACTTTCAAGAGCTTTAAGACTCCCGCTGTCCTCTTGACATATAAGACTCCCTTGTCAAATATTCAAGAGATAGTGCGGATTCTTTATCAAGACTAACACTTTACACAATTGGCCTAAGTTGGTCTCTGTTTTATCCAAAACATCACAACTTACCAATTTTAAATGTACAAGAGTAGATAACCTTTTACTCTTACATTTGACTAGTGTTAACAAACCCTCTTTAAGATATGTCACTCAAGTTACAATCTTGGAGTATGACTCTAAGAATTGTTTTGGAACGAAGTATGACTCATCTTTTTGATTTAACCATTTCAACAATTCATGACTCCTCTTCTTAGTCATAAGAATGCACTAAGATGACTTTAGAGGACCAATTGTGATATGGTATCTTAATCATTAAGATGATCATAAACATGATACTAAAGTACTCTCCCATCTTTTCAGATTTGAGAAACTTTTATCTTTCTGCCATACTTTGATTCTTCTTATTCGTTCTGTCTCACATTGAAACTTCTCCAATGCTACAGACTTATACTTAAACTTGTAAGTATAACCATATTTACTGAACTTAAGTAAATCATGACGAATAGTCTTCTTGATCTTTTGTGGTGGACTTGACCAGTGCACAAGAATGTGTAATCGATCCCTTAGTCCTTTCCTTATTCACATAAGGAATTAGTCTTAATTTTCCAAGCTGAAAGTTCTCATTCATCATACTATACAACTTGCATGATTCCAAGTTTCGGTCCAATTGAACCTTGGGTGATGAGAATCTTTCCTTATTTGGTAATATTAGACACTACCACAACCGAAAGAATCAAATCCATTTTTCTAATATTGCTATCAATGGAATCTTATAAGCAACAACTTTTCACAAATGCCATTGTAAGGATACTTAAAATAAATAAAATCAAAACCTTTTTCTTTTATTTTAAAACTTTGCGGAAAAACTTATCCTTACAATCCATATGAAAACCTTGTTGTTATCTATTCCTAAGCAATATAAATATCATAACTCTTAAGTAATAGCCCAAAATTCTGATCACCGAACCATGCGATTGAAATCCATCTTCGCGATCAGAATCAGCATGTACTTAAGAGAGTTAGACAATGGACTTTACCTGAAGTAGAGCCAAACTCATTGACTTTAACATCCTTAGGTAAATTTGGCAGCTTCGTAACCAATGCCCCTTCCTTTGGTAATAGTTACCTATGGACCCTTGATAATGGGACTATCTCAGACTTCGCCTCTCTCTTTACCATTGGGTCAACCGAGTTGACTATGGCCGATCCCTTTCCATTGGGAAGAGAGAGCTCTACTGGATATCCAATGTCATCATTGTCAATGTCCATAGCGTTTTAGGAAGTTGATCTTAGCAAATAGATAAGATCATTAAGGGTCTTGTCTTAGTCTGTTTCATAGGATTCCCAAAAGAACTCACTATGTGACTTAGAAAGTAGTTGAGCCACCAACTTTCTCAAGACTTTGACACCCAACTCTCCCGACTTGTCAATATGTGACTACATCTCCAAGATGTGATCACACCTAGACCTTGCCTTGCCAATAGGGCTTGAGTGACCTTAAACTTTTTAGGAACTTGTGGGTTAGGGAGAATAATTGGAGGAGGTGAAAGAAGTATGATATCCATGGGACATCATCTTCATTTAGGAAAGCTTGTTTCAAGAGATTTGGGAAGATCATAAATGTCTAGACCAGACATCTTTTTGGGAGATATTCAAGATAGTTGATTTAAAGTCCTTAATATGACACCCAATATGAAATATTAAGGCTAGGACCCAACAAACTATTTTATAACTTAGAAGAGGGATGCCGTAATCCAAGCTATAAAATATTTGAAGGTAGGTGAATGACGATTCACCAATTTCCACCATGAAAAATGAAATAATTTATTAGGTTTTAATTGGATTTGAAAGTCCTAGATCTTTGAGATTCATTGAACTGTTGAAAGGCATGTTTCAATCTCGAGTGTGCCCTTCAGGTTTTGTGACTGGGATGCCGAGGATCACAAAACAAGGTATGGATAACCATGCAAATATACTTGGTACCCTTAATATTTACCCCTTAATCAGTGTGCCAGTTAACCACACACGCTCCACCGATACTATGATAAATATTAAGTTACCCTTTGCCTACCTTGTTAAGTCCAGGTTAGTGTGCCGGTTAACCACACACGCTCCACTAACGACTTAAGCAAAGTGCAAAGTGTAATTTCATGGGTTAGCACCAAATTCACATTTTCCTAAGTAACTAAGATTGGGTATTAATAAGAGTTTAGTTACTTAGTATTTATCATTAATACTTTTAATGAAAGGAGAATTATAGTCCTTGTCCTACCCGTTCGGCTAACGACCCTCCACCAGTCAAGGAAGCGGTGGGTGAGAGTGGACACCCATTAAACTGCCATTTTATAGGCAGTAACCTTATACCCCCCTTATAGACCGGCTTCGTGAATGAGGCCTACTAACGGTAAGACTGACTTTACTCTTATACATATATATAAATATTATTAACTTATAATATTATAAAGTATAAGGGTTGAATTTTAACTTTTAAAATTCTAAGGGCTAACTTGGAATTAAAGTATTCATAAGTGAAAACTTTTCAAATTCCAAAACTTGAGGGCAAGTTTTGAAACTATTCAAAACTAATTAATTCCATAACTTATGAGTTTAAAGTAGTTTTAATTAAAAAAAAAACTCTTCAAGTTCCATAACTTGAGGACAAGTTATGGAAGACTTTAAACTAATTAATAAAAAAAATAACTTTTTTTATTGTAACTTATGGAACAAATTAAGGTTACACTTTTTTTTTTTAATTTAATGAAGAGACTCTTGAACCTCCATAACTTGAGGACAAGTTATGGAGTCATAAAACCATTTAATTAGAACTAGACTCTTCATTTTGTAACCTTTGCCAACTTTTATGAGTTTTATGATTCTTAAATGTGACTTTTCATATAACTTGAGGACAAGTTACAAAAACACACTTTGGAATCAACTCTTTGATTAAAATGGATTGAAAACAACTATTTCACACAACTTTTCTATTAATCTAAGAACCTCATAAGAACAAGATAATTCAAATCATCAATCTTCAAGGAATTAGCATGAACATACAAACTAATACAAATCTTGAAATTATGACAATTATCTTAGAAATTGGATTAGCATGAACATTACCACATCAAAAACAAGTTTATAAGTCCAAAAACATCTTAGGGTAATGTTCCTAGTCCAATTCCAGCCAAAACAATCGAATATATGCATCCAACTCGATTTTTCAGCTACTTTTGCAAGTATAACAAGAAAACAAGCCTAGGCTCTGATACCACTGTTGGGTTATGAGCATTCTAACACTCCTAAGTGTACATGCAACCCTAAATACCTTGGATCTATGTTTTCTCTATTATACATACAATTATGAACATCCAAGGTATTATCCTAATCTAGCATACAAAATAATAAATATAACAAGATAGAATACATACCTCTTTGTTGTAGAATGTCTTCATGAAGCTTGAGTGCCTATTGCCCAAAGTGTGACACCTCAAATGGTTCACACAACACCAAATACACTTGGAATAACTTGAGAGAAACTTGAACACTCCTTGAAATCGTCTAGCGCTCACACTCACACATTAGTGCACGATTTCTTGAGCCATGGGATTCTTTTATATGGTGGCTATTAGGGTTACACCATGTAACTCATAACTTTACCCATTCCTTATGCTCCATGGATTTTAACCTCCATGGAGTATCCATGGGTCACCCCATGGACTTAGTCCAACATAAGGAATCTTGGATCACAAGCCCACATATATAAGAATGAATGAGTTACACAGTCAACCCATATATTTAATTAGTCTCCTTTTGATCACTTAATTAATTCCAAATTAATTATTGATCAATACTAATTAAATAACCTTATTAATATATTAGAACTTATAATATATTAACCAACCTTAAGTGTTATTTCTCTCATTATAGTCTATCCAAATGCATGATGCCATGCAACCCAAATGGACCATGCCGGGTCGGGTCAAGTCTTACCAATTATAGTTATGGACTTAGACATTAATCCAACAGTTTCCATATATAAGATTCCCATGTTGAAACATTACAATATGGTAATCATATATATCCATGACTAAGTCTAATTAATATTCCAATCTAAGCTTTTAGATTCGAAATAAAGTATAAGTATCCTCTCCCTTACTATAGCGAAACAATTTTCCAAACACTGCAAATTTGCAATTTAAAACTTTGTTTCCTATAAATAGCATTGCTACCTTGCAATACTTAACATCATAATCATGCTCCCACTTTCATGATAATTATATTTTTTTACCAGCACAACACTTATGCTCCCACTAGCTTTGACATGTATTCAGAAATCTGTTGGACTTCTAGAAATCAATACTTATTGAATTTCTTTCCAAAGTTCATATTTATGTTACGTGGTTCTTTGATAAGATTTTATCTAAGCCCATACACCCTTTAGAAAGCTCATATGTGTGTCTAAACGTTTTCAGAACTTATAACAATAAGTCCCAAATGTTTAAACCTTTTGTCATTTCTCACAATACGAACTATGAAGAGGGATGCCGTAATCATACTCGAATTTGGAGAATGTAAATTTCAAAATTGCTAACTATTTAAAATCTACTAGTGAAAGCATTTCCTCACAATCATTTTCATGAAGGAGAGAAACCTTATGTCACTTAGATTCTTTGGTGTATGTGTTCCTATCCATGTGAATCTGTCATTCTCAACCATTATCATAAGACAAGGTCAATGACAAATTCAAACTCATACGGACTGAACTTTTTTAATCTTCATTTCTTGCCACTTGGTAGCACAAGAGCCTACCATGTCTTCCAAGTTGTTGAGCAGATCACCCTTACTGATCAATGAACTTTCACTAATCAAGGTGCTTTGACTTATGCAAACAATTGGGAACTCATAGAACTCATATGCATAGTCAACTTCAACTGGAATGGGCACAGAAACAAGAATATGTCAACACGATAGGTTACAAACCTCAAGTCGTGTGCTAGTGATAAACAATAGGTTTATTAGTTCTTGAAACCTTTCAAGATCTTAAGACTCCCACTGAGCTCTTGACATATAAGATTTTCTTGTCAAGAAACTTCCTTGACAAACAAATATTCAAGAGCTAGTGTGAGTTCTTATCAAGACAAAATACTTCACACAATTGGTCTTAGTTGGTCTTTGTTTTACTTTAACCATCACAATTACCAATTTGAAATATGCAAGAGTTAGAAAACATTTCTACTCCACATTTAATGATGTGTTATAAACATACTTAAGATATGTCACTCAATGCATAATATTGAAGTATGACTCAAGACTCGATTTAGGAACGAAGTATGACTCACCTTAATCAATTTAACCATTTCAATAATTCTCGATTCCTCTTCTTAGCCATACAAGTGTACTAAGGTGTCCTTAGAGGAGCAATTGTGATATGTTTTCATAATCATTAAGATGATCACAAAACATGATACTCAAGTATTCTCCTTTCCTTTCAGATTAGAGAAACTTTTATCTTTCTGCCTATTTGATTCTTCTTATTCGTTCTGATTTACATTGAAACTTTTCAATGATTCAGAATCACGCTTAATCTTGTAAGCATAATCATGTTTACCAAACTTTTAGTAAATCATGACATTCTTGTCGTTCTTTGTGGTGGACCTGACCAGTTCACATCAATGTGTACTAGATTCCCTAGTCCTTCACTTGACTCACATCTACATGTGAACAAGGAATTAGTCTAAATTTCCCAAAGATGATGGTTCTCATTCATCACACAATACAAGTCGCGTGATTCCAAGTTTCTGTCCAATTGAAACTTGGGTGATGACAATCTTTCCTTATGTGGTAAATCTTCGACACTACCACAAACAACATAACTAAAAATCATTTTCAATATTGCCAACAATAGAAACATACAAACATCAATTTTCATAAATGCTATTGCAAGGAAACTTAAAATAAGATAAAATCAAAATTTTCTTTATTTATAAAAAATACGGAAAAACTTGTCCTTATAATGCAATTACAAATGAAAACTATGTTACTAAATATTCCTAAGCAATCTATCAAGACTCCAAAGCAGCAGCTCAAAAACATCCGATCATCGAACCATGCGATCGAAATCCATTTCTTCGCGATCAGACTCAACTCACTCTTCCTTTAAGCTTCCTTTCTTTTCTTCGATCCTACAAAACATCAAAATGTAATCTTATCACATCATGTATTTAGAATTTACAAATATGAACTTAATATAGTTAGATAGTGGACATACCTGAAGCAGAGTCATACATCTTGACTTTTCCATCCTTGCGATCTTTCTGGTAAATATGGCAGCTTCGCATCAAATTCCCCTTCTCATGGCATTATAAACAAACAGACTCTTTTGGAATGGTACATGGGACAATCTCAGAAATAGCTTTTCTGTTTACCATCCGGTCAAACGGTTTGACTGTGACATCCCCAAAATCTTGGCCAGAAAAGACCGGTTTCATTTATGCTTTTAAAAATAATTTTTAGAGTAAATCCTTTTGATTTAAAAGAGTTGCGGAATTTGTTCCCAAAAACAAAACATGATAAAATAGATTTTTATCAAAAAATCTCAATAAGAAATATTACTTCATTTCATAATCAAAAATCGGGATGTCATGTTCCGATACAGACCATCAAGCATAAACGATAACATTACAAGTCATTCAACAAATATATACATATACAGACTTGTAAACAAAACAACTTGATGATTCATCCATCTTATGCCCTTGCGCCACTTCCTGTAATACAAATAAACTGAGTAGGTCAGGCTTGGGGGCCTGCTGAGCATATAGGGTTTTCAACCCACAATAAATAATCATATTTAATTTTCACCAACCAACGATAACCCGATTACCCATTCCCGTTATCCTCACTTTATGTCCCTAAAACAACGACTTATTACGAGGGACCTAATTTAGGATTTTCATCGGGACGGACATTACCGCAAAGGGGCTTCCTTAGCAATAGATGTCCTAAAGGAAACCATGAGGGGGATAGAGTACACCGGTGAACACATCGTTCACAACACCTACAGGTTATGAGCCTGCTAGTGTTCCACTGGACTGTCTAGAATGAGTCTGTGGTCGTCATCCATACTCCGCTAGATGACTAGATCAACAACAACATCGAGGCCTCTCATCATTTTAATTTATCACACACCAACTGTCTACCCATGTTCTACCCAACATATTAGTAGATAAAATATATACATTTATATACAGCATAAAACATGTACAAAACATCCATTCAACAACTAGTTCACATAAACAAATAATATATAAACACGTAACACGTATTTTACAAGAATACTTCATATCTATGTGTTAGAAGAAAACGAATATACACTCACTTGATAAGAAAACGATCGGACAGCACCTCGTCTTTTAGAATAAACTCTTCCGATAAAACCGGGGTGTTTTCCTTGAAAACCGGGCTTCTCGTGGGCAGAGCTTCGGCTCGGAAATAACGCTTCTCGGGATCTTCGGGACTTCGGAACTTGCTTCAGAGCTCGGGAATGATACCGGGGCTTCGGGATATAATTGGCATGCAAATCGAGGAAAATATATGAGAGAAAGGAAGAAAATAGCAAAAGAAATCGGCTGCCCACGCATGCCCTTTTATAGGGGCGAAGCCTCGCATGTACGCTGGGCGTACGAGGCTACGCGGGGCGTACGCCTCGGATCGTCAGCGCTTACATCACCGGAGCACTTTAGTGCGAGACGGGTCTATGTACCGAAGTACGTTGGGCGTACTCCGAGGTTACGCGGGGCGTACCCTTCGGATAAGCTTCGAGGTGCGTGCCATGAACTTAAAAAATTCATAACTTTCGCATACGAGTTCCGTTTTCGACGTTCTTTATATCCACGCGAAGGTGAGATTATGTTCTACAACTTTCGTTTAGACTCCGTCGGCTAATTTTGACTTTTATTTTTATTATATTATTTTAGTAGGCCGGGACAGGAAAACTTCGTTACAAAATCATAACTTCTTCATCCGACGTCCGTTTTTGTCTGTCTTTTTACCATTGCACTACTAATGATGAGATCTTCAATTCTCGTTTAGATTGTTTCGGCTAAAAACCGCTCGATCTCAAATAGAGTATTCGGGCTGCATACTGCTAAGTCGAAACTTCGGAAAATCGTAACTTCCTCATACGAAGTCAGATTTAGGCATTCTTTTTATGCACGCTCTCGGTTTACCATAATCTACAACTTCCGTTTAGATCACTAAGGCTAGATATCGCTCTATCTTAAATTCATATTTTACGTCCTTCAGCGTCGTGCCGGTTCCGTCGCGAAACTTCGACAGGTCATAACTTCTTCGTTATAACTCGGATTTTAGCATTCTTTATATATTCGGAAACCTCGTTTCAACTACTACAACATCATCCATAGATATTGGATTTATCTAATATTTCATTTTAACGCTTATTTTATTCTTAACTAAATTAAGACACACAATTAAGCACATAACACATAATACTCAAATAATACACTTCTATTATTTCAAAACGGGTTTACAAAGGTTAACCTAGACTATTACAACAACATTAATGCTTAGCCCAGAAACACGGGCGTTACAATTCTCTCCACCTTAGAAGGATTCCGTCCCCGGAATCACACATCAACAAACAAATGCGGATAGCGACTCATCATGTCACTCTCCGTCTCCCAGGTGAGATTTGGCCCATTCGTGTGTTTCCATCGGACAAGCACTAATTCGACCAACTTGCGTCGCAACTTCTTAGTCTTTCGGTCAACGATTGCCTCCGGTTCTTCAATCAACCTTTTGTTCTCATCGATTCTCAACTCCAAAAGTGGAATCATGTCGGGAACTTCTCCCGTGAATTTCCTCAAATAACACACATGGAAAGTGTTATGAATTCCATTCAGTTCTTCTGGTAGTTCGAGCTTGTAAGCTTGGTTCCCAATCCTCTGAAGAACTTTAAACGGTCCAATAAACCTTGGACTTAACTTTCCCCTTTTTCCAAACCTTATAAGTCCCTTCCACGGCGAGACTTTAAGCAAAACCGAATCTCCAACTTCAAAAGTCATCGGTCGTCTTTTCTTGTCAGCGTAGCTCTTTTGACGATCCTGAGCTGCTAACATTCTCTCCTTATTTATTTTCAACTTTTCAGCAGTTTGATGGACTATCTCCGGTCCCATAAACTGTTTTTCCCCAGCCTCAAGCCAACAAGACGGCGTACGACACTTCTGTCCGTACAAAGCTTGATATGGTGCCATCTTAATGCTCGAGTGGAAACTATTATTGTAGGAAAATTCTACCAAAGGTAAGTGTTCATCCCAGTTACCTTGGAATTCCAGGGTACATGCTCTCAACATATCTTCAAGTGTTTGTATCGTTCTTTCGCTCTAACCATCAGTCTGTGGATGGTAAGCTGTACTCAAACACAACTTGGTACCCAATTCCTCTTGTAGAGTTCTCCAAAATCTTGAGGTGAAACGGCTGTCACGATCTGATACAATCGTTAACGGAACACCGTGAAGCCTCTCCAAAATCTTGAGGTGAAACGGCTGTCAACGACCACCCAAATCATGTCGTGACCACTTTTCATTCTGGGTAATTTAGTGACAAAATCCATTGTGATGTCTTCCCATTTACCCATAGGCACAGGTAAAGGTTCTAAACTCCCATATGGTTTCTGATGTTGTGTCTTTACGCTCGCACATGTCACACACTCCGCCACATACTTCGCAATGTCGAGCTTCATCGTCGGCCACCAGTAATAGGGTTTCAGGTCCCTATACATTTTAGTTCTTCCAGGATGAATTGAGTACATGGTTTTGTGAGCTTCTTCCATAAGAAGATCTCTTATTCCTCCTAACTTAGGTACCAAAATACGACCTTGGAATACCTTCAGTCCATGATCGTTTGTACCAAACACCAACGTTTTGCCCAAACGTTCCTCCTTCCGGTCATTCTTCTTTGAAGCTTCTGCTTGAGCTTTCTTTATTCTCTCCACAATTGTCGAGACAACTTCTATTCTCAACGCTCTTGGCCTTTTTCTTTCAAGATTGACTTTCCGACTGAGAGCATCAACAACAACATTGGCTTTACCGGGGTGGTAAAGTATCTCACAGTCGTAGTCCTTAAGTAATTCTAGCCAGCGTCGCTGCCTCATATTCAATTCCTTCTGACTAAAGAGATATTGGAGACTCTTATGATCAGTGAAAAGTTTGCACTTCGAGCCATAGAGGTAATGCCTCCATATTTTTAGAGCAAATACTACCGCTGCCAACTCCAAATCATGAGTGGGGTAGTTCTTTTCATGCTCTTTCAGCTGTCGAGACGCATATGCTATCACCTTTTCTCTTTGAGTCAACACACAACCCAATCCAACACCAGACGCATCGCTATAGACAGCGAAGTCTTCAACTCCATCGGGTAGAGAAAGTATCGGTGCCTCACATAGCTTCTTCTTTAACAACTCGAATGCTTCTTTGTGTTTATCACTCCAAGCATAAGTAGCTCCTTTGTGGGTCAAAGTTGTTAATGGACTAGCGATCGAAGAAAAGCCTTGGATAAACCTTAGGTAATATCCGGCTAATACCAAAAAGCTTCGGACCTCCGTGGGACTTTTCGGTTGTTCCCACTTTATCACAGCTTCAATCTTTGCTGGATCAACCATTATTCCTTCTTGGTTGACCACGTGACCCAAGAATTGGACTTCTCGAATCCAAAAATCACATTTGGAGAACTTAGCATACAGCTTCTCCTTCTTCAAGACTTCTAACACTTCTCGCAAGTGTCTGCCATGCTCCTCTTGGCTTTTCGAGTAAATCAGAATGTCATCTATGAACACTATCACAGATTTATCAAGGAACGGATTGCAAACCCTGTTCATTAAATCCATGAATGCTGCGGGAGCATTGGTTAGTCCAAACGACATAACCAAAAACTCGTAGTGTCCATATCGTGTTCTGAATGCAGTCTTCTCGATATCCTGCTCTCTTACCTTCAGCTGATGATATCCTGACCTCAGGTCGATCTTTGAAAAATAACTTGAACCTTGTAGTTGATCGAACAGGTCATCAATCCTCGGCAACGGATATCTATTCTTTATTGTCGCCTTATTCAGCTCTCTGTAGTCAATGCACATCCTCATACTCCCATCTTTCTTCTTCACAAATAGCATCGGGGCTCCCCAAGGTGATGAACTAGGTCTAATGAAACCTTTGTCCAATAACTCCTGAAGTTGTGTCATAATATCTTTCATCTCGGTTGGTGCTAATCGGTATGGTGCCTTTGCTATTGGTGTGGTTCCTGGTAACAAGTCTATTCTGAACTCCACTTGTCTATCAGGTGGTAATCCGGGAAGATCTTCGGGAAATACTTCCAGATACTCACACACCACTGGAATATTCTGCATCACCTTCTTTTCCTTCTTAGCATCGATCACGAATGCTAAATATGATGTACATCCCTTGGTCAAACACTTTCTGGCTTTCATTAGGGAAATGATTCCAGAATTCACTCTGCGTTTATCCCCATACACCATAAATGACTCTTTCCCTGGCGGGTTTACTTTTACTATCTTCTTCTTGCATAAAATCTCGGCATCATTGGCGCTAAGCCAATCCATTCCCAACACGATGTCGAAACCGTTTAGTTTGATAGGCAATAATTCCTCGTGAAACTTATTCCCATTTAGGTCGATTAAGATGTTTTTCATACGATGGCTAACAGGTACAAACTTGCCACTAGATACTTCGACTAATAAAGCATTATCTAGTCTATCAACAGGCAAAGCTAGTTTTCTACCAAATTCATGCGAAATAAAGGAGTAGTTGGCTCCAGAATCAAATAAAATTTGGGCAGGCAACTCGTTTACGAGAAAGGTACCTGAAGCGACATCAGCTTCATCTTTTGCAGCCTCAAGTGTCATCTGGAAGGCTCTTGCTTTCGGCTTTGGGGGGATATTGGGTTTTGATGCCTCCTTCTTCTTCGGACAATCCCTTAAGATGTGCCCCTCCTCACCACAACCATAACAAACTTTCTTGGTGAGAGTGCATTCATTGGCATAGTGCCCTGGCTTCCCACATTTAAAACATGTGGCCACTACCTCACATTTTCCATGATGCTTCTTCTTACATTTGTCGCACCATTTCGCTTCGCCTCCTCCTCCTCTCGAACCAGATTTAGAGAATTTACTTTTCTTGTTGGACCCTGAAGGTCCATTGATCTTCCTTTTCTCACCAACCTCTATTCTTTCCAGAACCTTCTCCTTCTGCTGGGCCTCCACATTCTTAGCTGCTCGAACAGCTGTTTTCAGAGTGGTTGCCATCTTGACTGTCGGGCCAAAGTCGGCTGGCAGTCCATTTGCGAACTTCTCAATTTTGGAGAGTTCGGTTGGCACTAGGTATGGAAACAACTTCATCTTTTCTGTAAATGCAGTAGCGTAGTCGTCGACGCTCATCCTTCCCTTCTTCAAGTTTTGGAACTCATTGTTCAGATCAATTAGATCTATTTCTGAACAGTACTGCGCCTTCAGTTGTTCCAAGAACTCGTCCCATGACATTTTCAGAGCTTCTCCTCACGGCATTGTATCCGCCAATAGCTTCCACCAGCTCAAGACTCCAGTTTTCAATTGTCTCACAGCGAAGACGGTCTTCTGCTTCTCGCTGCAGTCGCAGCTCTCAAACACCATCTCCATCTCGGAGATCCAATCCATGATCTCAACAGGCTTTGGGCTTCCTGAGAGACTTGGCGGTTTCGCACCCAAGAAATTCTTGTACATCCGCCCATCCTTGTTGTTTCTCCTCTCCGGGTCGTGCCTTCGTTCTCCTTGAGTCCCAACTTGACTCACAGCGCGACTATTGTTTCCTTCCTCCGATTGTTCGGGAATCAGTTCGGGTTCCTCAATGTGTATGATTGGTTCGTCCATATTTTCATTTAACATTTGTCGCATTTCTTCCCTTTGTTCGGCTAACATAGCCCGAATCATGGCTTGCACTCCAGCCATGGTGATCTGTTCTGGTGCAGCACCTTCAACAACTACTTGTTCAATCACAGGCGGTCGATTCCTGTTTTCATCAGCATTTCCAACTCCACTCCTCGTTCTCACTATTTTGATCTATACACCGAATAAGGTGAATTTAGATCCTCAATCACGATAGAAATCAAATCATCCTTATCTCTCCAAAACGTTTATATGCTAGTTCTAATACCGTCGTCACACGCTTAGAATCCTAAACACATAAGGTTTCCAGATCCGGTCGGCAACAGACCATAGATCCGAACAAATAATATCACATATGACAACATTTAACATTTAACACATAAAAGCATTTTAGGCAACTCTCCTAAAATAACTAGTGCTCGCATCTCAAAATCATCGCTTAGCATTCTAAGTTTAAGTCTAGAAATCCTACAAATTCCTAGTTCGCTTAAACTAATGCCCTGATACCAACTGTGACATCCCCAAAATCTCGGCCAGAAAAGACCGGTTTCATTTATGCTTTTAAAAATAATTTTCAGAGTAAATCCTTTTGATTTAAAAGAGTTGCGGAATTTGTTCCCAAAAACAAAACATGATAAAATAGATTTTTATCAAAACATTTCAATAAGAAATATTACTTCATTTCATAATCAAAAATCGGGATGTCATGTTCCGATACAGACTATCAAGCATAAACGATAACATTACAAGTCATTCAACAAATATATACATATACAGACTTGTAAACAAAACAACTTGATGATTCATCCATCTTATGCCCTTGCGCCACTTCCTGTAATACAAATAAACTGAGTGGGTCAGGCTTGGGGGTCTGGTGAGCATATAGGGTTTTCAACCCACAATAAATAATCATATTTAATTTTCACCAACCAACGATAACCCGATTACCCATTCCCGTTATCCTCACTTTATGTCCCTAAAACAACGACTTATTACGAGGGACGTAATCTAGGATTTTCATCGGGGCAGACATTACCGCAAAGGGGCTTCCTTAGCAATAGATGTCCTAAAGGCAACCATGAGGGGGATAGAGTACACCGGTGAACACATCGTTCACAACACCTACAGGTTATGAGTCTGCTAGTGTTCCACTGGACTGTCTAGAATGAGTCCGTGGTCGTCATCCATACTCCGCTAGATGACTAGATCAACAACAACATCGAGGCCTCTCATCATTTTAATTTATCACACACCAACTGTCTATCCATGTTCTACCCAACATATTAGTAGATAAAATATATGCATTTATATACAGCTTAAAACCTGTACAAAACATCCATTCAATAACTAGTTCACATAAACAAATAATATATAAACACGTAACACGTATTTTACAAGAATACTTCATATCTATGTGTTAGAAGAAAACGAATATACACTCACTTGATAAGAAAACGATCGGACAGCACCTCGTCTCTTAGAATAAACTCTTCCGATAAAACCGGGGTGTTTTCCTTGAAAACCGGGCTTCTCGTGGGCAGAGCTTCGGCTCGGAAATAACGCTTCTCGGGATCTTCGGGACTTCGGAACATGCTTCGTGGCTCGGGAATGATTCCGGGGCTTCGGGATATAATTGGCACGCAAATCGAGGAAAATATATGAGAGAAAGGAAGAAAATAGCAAAAGAAATCGGCTGCCCTCGCATGCCCTTTCATAGGGGCGAAGCCTCGCATGTATGCTGGGCGTACGAGGCTACGCGGGGCGTACGCCTCGGATTGTCAGCGCTTACGTCACCGGAGCACTTGAGTGTGAGACGGGTCTACGTACCGAAGTACGCTGGGCGTACTCCGAGGTTACGCGGGGCGTACCCTTCGGATAAGCTTCGGGGTGCGTGCCACGAACTTCAAAAATTCATAACTTTCGCATACGAGCTCCGTTTTCGACGTTCTTTATATACACGCGAAGGTGAGATTATGCTCCACAACTTTCATTTAGACTCCGTCGGCTAATTTTGACTTTTATTTTTATTATATTATTTTAGTAGGCCGGGACAGGAAAACTTCGTTACAAAATCATAACTTCTTCATCCGAAGTCCGTTTTAGTCTGTCTTTTTACCGTTGCACTACTAATGATGAGATCTTCAATTCTCGTTTAGATTGTTTCGGCTAAAAACCGCTCGATCTCAGATCGAGTATTCGGGCTGCATACTGCTAAGTCGAAACTTCGGAAAATCGTAACTTCCTCATACGAAGTCAGATTTAGGCATTCTTTTTATGCACGCTCTTGGTTTACCATAATCTACAACTTCCATTTAGATCACTAAGGCTAGATATCGCTTTATCTTAAATTCATATTTTACGTCCTTCAGCGTCGTGCCGGTTCCGTCGCGAAACTTCGACAGGTCATAACTTCTTCGTTATAACTCGGATTTCGGCATTCTTTATATATTCGGAAACCTCGTTTCAACTACTACAACATCATCCATAGATATTGGATTTATCTAATATTTCATTTTAACGCTTATTTTATTCTTAATTAAATTAAGACACACAATTAAGCACATAACACATAATACTCAAATAATACACTTCTATTATTTCAAAACGGAAGGTTAACCTAGACTATTACAACAACATTAATGCTTAGCCCAGAAAAACGGGCGTTACATTGACCTCGGCCGATCCCTTTCCATTGCGAAGAGAACTTTTTTGGACTTCTAATGTCGCCATTGTCAATGTCCATGGAAGTTTGGGAAGTAGATCGTTCATTCAAATTTTCTTTACTAGTGCGCCAAATCATTTCTGATTCAGCAGCAATTAGCAAATACGTAAGATCGATAAGGGTCACATCGAGGTCTGTGATATAGTAATCTTTAATAAACTCACTATATAACTTTGGAAGCGATTAAAGAACCAAGTCAACAGCCAGCTTCCTCGAGATATCGATACCCAACATTCCTAATTTGTCAATGTGTGACTTTATCTCGAAGACATGTGTACACACTGACTTTCCATCTTCATGTTTGCTTGCCAATAGGGCTTGAGTGACCTTGAAATTTTCAAGTCGACGAACACGTGGGTCAGGGAGAACTATTGGAGGAGGTGGAGGAAGTGAAGAATGATTTCTATTTTCATGATCCAATCATGGAACATCATCTTCAAGTGGAAAGCTTTTTCCAAAAGATTCGGGAAGACCATAGTTTTAGAATTAGACATCTACAAAAAGGGAGAAATTCAAGTTAGTTGATTTAATCCTTAATGTAACACCCAAATGAAATATTAAGGCTAGGACCCAACACAATATTCTACAATTCGGAAGAGGGATGCCGTAATCCAATAGCAAAATATTTGAAGGTAGGTAAATGGCGATTTACCAATTTCCACCATGAAAAACGAAAATCAACATTAGGTTTTAAATGAATTGAAATTCCTAGATTCTTTGAGATTCATTGAACTTTTCAATGGCATGTTTAATCTCGATTATTCCCTTCAAGTTTGTGACTGGGATACCGAGGATCACAAACAAGGTGTGAATAACCACACAAATTAGCTTGGTACTCTCGAAGAAGTTTATCACCTAATCAATGTGCCGGTTAACCACACACGCTCCATTAATCTGTGATAATCTACGAGCTACCCATTGCCATCCTTCATTAGTCCCATATTAGTGTGCCGGTTAACCACACATACTCCACTAACGACCAACAAGGTGCAATGTGCAATTTCATAGATTAGCACCAAATTCACATTTTTCCTAAAGTAACTAAGATTTGGGAATTTATAAAAGCGTTTAGTTAATTCGTATTTCATTATAGTTATAATGGAAGTTTGTGTCATATCCTACCCGTTCGGCTAACGACCCTCTACTAGTCAAGGGTGCGGTGGGTAAGAGTGGATACCCAATGGCGGTCATTTTACAGGTTGCTTCCTTAAACACCCTTTATAGACCAGCTTCGTGAATGAGGCCTATTAACGGTAAGACTAACTTTTTACTTATACATATATAATATATTAGACCTTTAGTTTTATATAGTATAAGGGTGTATTTTATACATTTAAAATACTAAGTGGTTTAATCTATTAATAAATTGAACTTTTTAATTTAATTAAACTTAAACCATATTATTATGGATTTATTAGTTTTCTCTTTTAATTAAACACTTAATTAATTTAATAGAATCCATAAGGGTGTAATTTGAAACCTTTCAACATATTTGGGTTTAACTATTTAAATTTCCAAAACTAAAACTTTTAATTTCAAATTTAAACTATAAAACCAAAAGGGTGTAATTTAAAACTTTTTTAAAATTACTAGGTTAAATATTTGAATCAAAATAATCTTATATTATCCATATTTAACCCAATCCACCAAATCTGATAAGGATAACAATACCAATCATAAAAATCGAATTTAGGCATTAAAAACAAGTTATGGTAATTATCCAAATAAAAATCTGGCCAAAAAATCGAAAAATCCGGCAGCAAAACAGACAACTTGTCGAGTCCACTATGGAACTCGTCGAGTTCATGCAACTCGTCGAGTCCATACATGGACTTGTCGAGTCAACCTGTCAGACTGACAAATTTTCGATTTCTTGATCTTTAGGCAGTTCACTGTTGCATCTATTCAATAGAAAAATGACCTAGGCTCTGATACCACTGATGGGTTTTGAGCATAACATCATTCCTATGGTGTACATGAAACCCTAATTGCTTTGGATCTAGGTTTTTCTAATTTTAACATACAAATATGAACACCAAAGCAATAACCCTATAAGTAGGATAATATTTCGAAAATCACATATGATTTGGGTTAGAAACTTACTTTACTTGTTATGCAGGAATAACAAGAATAATCCTTCTTGATTTTGACTTCTGAAAGCGTAGTGCCCAAAGTGTTGCACCTCTAATGGAGTCATGTCACACCCCCAAACCAAACGGCGGAAACATCCGGGGGTGGATGACTTCATCTGTAGTATCACAACAATTGTATGATAGTAATCAAAGCAACAACAACCATAGTATTGATAATAAACTATTTACATTGTATTCAAAACATTACGTGTTTACTATTATAACTACATCAAAAGATAAGACGAGATGCTACTGCTCCATCTTCATGACTCCGGTGAGGATACCTGTCTTATTAGTTCCCTGAGAATACAAGTATTTTGAAAAGAGAGTATCAACATTTAAGTTGAGTGAGTGCATAAGTATTTTGTTATAGAAAGTATCTTCCTTGTTCTTTGTAAAAGTTCGTGTGATCTACAAGAAAATCCTATATTTTCTTATTAAGTAATAAACATACAAGTTCTGTCTATGATTACTTAGTGTATACAAATTATATATAATTCAGATCGGGTGGACAGTCGAATGGGTGGATCTGCCCTAAATCCACAACCAAACCAGGAACAGGAAATGAGGCGGAAGTCACACATCCCACTGGCTATCGGATCTTCATTATATATAATCCAACGTATCCACTAAGGAATCATATCGACGTGTAAACAATCGTATTTGTTTCCAGAAAATCCAATATTTTATTTGTAAAATGGTAAACATAATAGTTCCTTCTACAATTACTTAGTTTATACTAGATATATATAAGCTAATATCGAACGAACATTTGAATGTGTGTATCTACCCTAAGCCCACAACCAAACAAGGAACAGGAAGTAAGGCGGAAGTCACACATTCCACTGCCTCTCGGATATTATTTATATATAACTCTGATGTATAAACTAAGGAATTGTAGAATTAACCATTAAAGGTCCTATATGATATACTGGTTTACTTGTAAAATGATACTGTTTATCCCAGAAAATCCTATATTTTCTGATGTAACTAAAATGTAGTTTTAAAACCCATAAAACCGTTCTGTGTAAGTATTGTTGTACTTATATAGTAGTGTGACATAGTTTTAGTTCACAATAAAACTATAAAATGATTGTTTTCTGCTTTGTTATGTTTCTCTGTGTTGTAACTTGATACGTGATGTTAAGACCATCCTATGATTACTTAGTGTATACAAATTATATATAATTCAGATCGGATGGACAGTCAAAAGGGTGGATCTGTCCTAAATCCACAACCAAACAAGGAACAGGAAATGAGGCGGAAGTCACACATTCCACTGTCTATCAGATCTTCATTATATATAACTCTAGTGTATACCCTAAATAATCACAAAAAATACTCCTTAAGTATGTTTAGAAAGTATATTACTTCGTAAAAGTAACGTAAGTTTCTCCCATGTGAGTGCTTATAACCATACTTGACATGACGGATATTCTTACATGACATATTGTAGACATCGAATTCGTTATGACATTTTTCATCCCAGAACTTCCGTTCCAACTGCAGCTAACAGTCAGGGTGCGGGATGTCAGTCCCGTATAGATCTATACACAAATTCACGCTCTCCCTCCAGGAGACTCTGGTTAATATGTCTAGTCTTCCCTTGGGACTTAGGTAAGTACACGAAAGATGTGCCTCACAAATTGAGTGATTTAACGAGTCTACGAGTAATATAGTGAAAAACCTTTTTATAAGTAAAACTGTAACTTAATGTTTTTCTGTATTAGTATGTTTTCCATGTTCTGTAAATGTACTCTTTGAAAACCCTGTATAAGTGAATGTGTCTGGTTCTACCAGCTGTATTAGAAAGATTGTGTTCTTGAATCCTAAATTATACCTATTATAATTTATACACGTGTCCTGTTTAGCCTGTGATATTCATGAATGTATCCCCTTTGCTCAACATGTTACAAAGGGAATATGAACCTGATTGAAATAACTTTCATATATATATATATATATATATATATATATATATATATATATATATATATATATATATATATATATATATATATATATATATAAAATGAAACGGCGGTCGTACAAATAATTCTACTCTGAGCCCACATCCAAACAAGGAAAAGGGAATTAAAGCGCATTATTAGTCCTAAGCCCTTTAAATCTTATATATATATATATATATATATATATATATATATATATATATATATATATATATATATATAATTTAAACAAAATATAAGTTAAAAGAGTTTATAAAAACATTTAAAAGAGCTTAACAATAATTAAAAGCTTTTCGGTGACTTAATGTCATTTTAAAATTATATGAAAATTATTTACTGTAAACACAATATTCGTGTGTTTAGACTTGTATCCCCCCTTAAAACAGTGAAAAATGGTAAAAACGCAGGGGTATGAACTCACCTTTTGGGAGTTCCCGGTTGACGGTACGGTGTTGTAAAGCTATCTCCACAATTTAGAACTTGTGACAAAACTGGACTCCTAATTTATATTAATATGAAATCAAGTATAAATTAGAGGTTATAATTGTGTTTAAAGTGTTAAACAACACTTAATCATTGTAAGTAGACTTACAATAATACTTAGAATATCGTTTGTTAGTTTCGTGTTCTTCGTGTTCTTCACGTTCTTCGTGTTCTTCGTGAAAACTAGAGTGTTTATGTGTTTTTTGGCCCAAGAAATGATGATTGGAAGGTGTTTGTGAACTGATTACAAGATCAAAGATTGATACTTGTAAGAACTAGGGATGAATTTCTCATGTAATTCAAGAAAAGATGAAGTTTCTTATGTTCTTGAGGAGAGAGGAGGGTTTTTGGATGATAATAGTTGAGAGAAAACTTGGAGTTTTCGCCTGGAAGAAGAAAAAGTGAAGGAAAATCAGCCAACTCTTATATATAGGGAAGAGTTCACGGTCCGAAGGAGTTCACTGCCGAGAAGGAGTTTGCGGTCCGAAGCCTATTCACGATCGAGAAGGGTTCACGGTCCGAGGTACATTTGCGGTCCGAAGGGAGTTCACGGCCGTGAACCGAAGGTTTACGGTGACACGAGGGTTCTCGGTTTTGAAGCTTGTTCACGGCTGCGAAGGGTTTGCGACCACATGAAGTTTCTCGGTTCCAAAGTGATTTCCAACTTAAACACACTACACTTTTGAATGCAAGGTTCAAACACTTATAGATTACTACTCTAACTATATTAAGATAATTAAAGAAATAAGTTTGACCTTTTACAAAGCAGAAAATAACGGGCTGTAACAAGTCGCAAACACCCAATGCAACAAGATGACTTAGGAGAGGGAAGGATTTCGGCTAGGGTTCTCTTCTTAGAGTGCTTGGCTGAAAATCCCTTATAGAGGGGGTATTTATAGTTGAGGCTATTAGGGTTTTAAGATGGAAACCCTAATTTCCTTGCTTAGGCCTTAAGCAATCCATGGAACCCTTCTAGAAGTCCCCTTGAATGAAATCTTTATGGGCTTCCCATAGATTTCGTACAACCCCTTCCATTAGGAGTCTATAGCCCAACTTGCAACTAACAGTTAATTGCAATATCAGTCCCCTTATTTTAATCAGTCTCTTTTGATCACCAAATTAATTCCAAATTAATTTCTGACCAATACTAATTAAATAATATGATTTCCAAATAATATATTAATCTTGTAATATATTAATAAAACCATTTTGAATACCAATTTATTATTCATATAATAAATCCTACTCTCTCTCCTCTTGTCATCCTATCAAGTTGCATGAGTGAAGGCAACCCAAAAGGACCATGCTCATAATCAAATCAAGTACACACCAAAAATAGTTATGGGCTTAGACACCTAATCCAAAACTTATGTCATCTTTTAAATATTTTTTACTCTAATTCCAAGTGATATTATCTTATGAAAAAATATTATTTGACATGTAAAAACCATTTTTATACAGAAAACATAACATACATTTAACATAAAATTAAACATCACATGCATGCATTTTAATGTGTATAAACCAAGCCATATCTAGTAATAATTTTTGTGAGCCATCACAAGAATTATTAAGTCTTTTCTAAAGGACTTAAGGGACACTTCAAAAGGGTCTTCAAGCTCCCTCTTGCCAAGTCAACTCTTTCTTGCAAAAGGAATTCAAATCTTCATGTTGTGAGAGTTGCAACACTTAAACCATTAAACTATAATTAAGCCCAAAACTAAAAGTAGAAGCTTATGGTTTGGTGTATGGTCTTAAATGATTAAGTCACCTTCAATGAGATCATTTCTTCATCTTGTTACATTTAAAATAAATGGAACTAGTCTAACTAATTTATTACAACAAATCAACAAATGAAAAAAAATACCTATTTATCTATTACATCTTATGAATAAATAAATATCAACCAATCACAACAAAAATGTCCAAATGGCTTGTTTATACACAACAACATATCAAATATAATAACCAACAACTCTTTGTTTTTTCTAATGCGACTTTTACATAACCAAAATGCATGAAAAATGGTTATATATAAAAATAAACAATTTTAACCAAGAAGTTGCCAAAGAAGACAAATATGGATTTTTCTTAACAAAAAGAAATCCATGCTTGTTTTCCAAAATCCAAAGATTATCAAACATAAAAAATTATTATAACATATAAAAGATGGCTCTGATACCACTGTTGGTTTTTGATACAAAATATAAGTTTGTTTTTCATAAAAATGGGCAACGGAAGACTTTAAAAATAACAAGTTTATTTTGTAGTTCATAACAAAGCCAAACCATCATGGATCCATTTATAGAGGTTCTTATGAAACAAAAACAACTATAGGATGTTTTAGAGATAACCTTTGAAGCCTTTGAACCCACTTGGTTTTGGAGTGTTGATGAAGATGTAAAGATCAAAGAACATGTTCTTCTCTACAAGTATCCACCATCAAGATTAAGGCACTTAGATGTGAGTTCCTTATTGTATAAAGCACTTCTTAAGCCTTTAAGTGTTTAACGCAATAAGCACTAAAGGAGAAGCACTTTGAACCACCAAAGACTTGAATGGTCTTCACAAGAAAAACAAGAGAAGTAGCTCCATGCTACTTACGGTTTTGGTGAGAGGAAAGGAAGAAGGAGAGAGTGTTTCACTTGCCAAAAACTAGCTCCATGCACTCTCTTATATAGTCCATTAAAAGCAAAAGCAAGCCCACTAATTAATAAAAAGTAATCACCTTACTTTAGAGGCATGGGGACAAAGGAAGAAAGGTTGACAAGCAATCTCCCATGCATTTATGATTTTCGGCCATAGTGTATAAAAAGTGGAAGATTCTTCAATTTTATAAACTCAAAGTTTATAAAATATAAACTTTGTCTTTACGTAAAAGACAAAAGAATCCAACTTGTCCAAAAGTTTATACATGACTTATTAATTCATACCATATGAAATAATAACTAGTAATACGCTCTTATAATTATTATTTTCACAAACAATAATTATTCCCTAATTAAAATACAAGAATCGATATTATTTATTAATAATCACAATATTAATAAATATACAAAATGTGCCAACTTGATAAAGATGTGACCCTATAGGATCATATATTATTAACAACATCACTCCATAATGATTATTGGGCATGTAGATTCAACATATTTGTCTTCTTATAATGTTATATTAGGTAGACCATGGATCCATAATATGAAAGAAGTTCCATCGATGTACCACCAGTGCATTAAGATGCCTACCCCATGAGGTAAACTGAAGATCGTCGGGGATCAATAAGAATCTAAAGAGTGCTATAAAACCTCAATGAAATCTTCAATGGCACCACGACAAGCATAGCAATTAAATCAGAGGGCATGAGACTTGCTAGAAGCAAGAGAGCAAGACGTAAAGGAAATGCCCCTAAACCTTGAGGATCCTAAAGCCAAAGTCCACGTATGATCCTCAATGTCGTAACAAATCGAGCAAGAACTAATCAAGTTCTTAAAGGACAAAAATAAAACTTCCGCTTGGAAACATGAGGATATGACAGGTATAGATAATGAAATTATAACTCACAAACTCAATACAGATCCCCTCTTTCAGGCTTGTATATCAAAAAAGAAGGAAATTCGCACCCGAGAGGAACCAAATCATTCAAGAAGAAGTTGAGAAACTTCTCAAAACATGGATGATTAAAGAGGTAAAGTTATCAAGATGTCTAGCCAATGTGGTGGCGGTCCAAAAGAAAAATAGAAAATAGAGAGTGTGTGTGGATTACACAGATCTCAACAAGGCTTGTCCAAAGGATAATTTCCCTTAACCACACATAAACTCAATGATAGACGCCACAGGATGACACAAACTGATAACATTCATGGACGCTTTGATTGGATTTCAACAAATACAGATGGACCCATCCGATCAATAGGATACTACCTTCATAACCCCTACAGGTATATATTGCTATATTGTTATGCCTTTTGGTCTTAAAAATGTAGGGGCAACATACCAAAGACCAATGAATCGAATGCTCAAAGACAAACTTGATGGGTTTTGAGCATTCTAACACTCATATGGTGTACATGCAACCCTGTAAAGCTTGGATCTATGTTTTCTCTATTATACATGCAAATATTTAATATTCCAATGTTTCATCCTAACTAGCATAAAATGAAGCAACTATGCTACAAAAGACTAGTTAGATAACATACCTTTTGATGGAGCTTGAAATCTTGAACCATTAAGAGCTTAGTGCCCCAAGTGTTGCACCTCAAATGGTTCACACAACACCACCAACAATTGGAATAACTAGAGAATAAGGTTACTTTGGTTCACACTATGAAATTCATCCCTTGCCCTCTCTTGTGAATGTACTAGTGCCATTTCATGAACTAGAGACCTCTTTATATACTGTGGTGGATTAGGGTTACATTCATGTAAACCCTAATACCCATGACCATTCATTTCCATAGGATCCATGGGTTAAAAACTCCATGGACTATCCATGCAAGCTTAGCCCAACCTAAATGAACTTGGCCCACCATATATATAAGAGTCCATATTTAATTAGTTCCTTTTGATCACTAAATTAATTCTAAATTAATTCTAGATCAATACTAATTAATTAATATGATTTCATATTAATATATTAGAACTTATAATATATTGATATAAATCACTAGTATCCTTTTTCTCATTTTGTCTATCCAATTGTTCCGATGCCATGCAACCCAAATGGACCATGCCAAATCGGGTCAAGTACATTCCAATTATAGTTATGGACTTAGACACTAATCCAACAGTCTCCCACTTGGATAAGTCTAAAACTATTATTGCGTACGACTCCAAAACCCAACTAGCAAACGTAGCTCTTAAAGTCCCTGTCGAACTCTGACCTAGTCAATGACTTGTCCATTAGATAAGGGATCAAATATTCCTCCGTTCCAGATATCATATGCACTGAGAGATGGATTATAATCATTCTTTCTGTCCATTTGTTGTTTCCCAAATTCCGATTTATGATGACCGACTAATTGAACAAATCAATTCAGTCCAGGCTTGGCCAAGCACTTAGGGGTGTCATCACTAAATCATCGACGGACCCACATATATCGCTTTTTATCCCTCCAAGGGTAAAAGGAATGGATAAACTTCGACTCATATGCTTGTTCTACTACTTGTTGAATCGCACACAACGGTACATTTTATAATATCGAGTTACCAATGCGTTTTCGTACAATCAATGTATAACCAACTCATAGTTAACAACTCATATCTCTAGGTTTGAATAATATAAGATATTATCGTCTCATGATTCACTCGTGATAAAATCCATGAAGTGATTCAAATGAGCGTGGGTTGAATCCAATACTCGAATATCATTCCAGGAGCACTCATGAATGTTGTAGCAATTCTTGCAATGTCCAACACTTTAGACATCTACAAACCCAATTAATGATAGGTTTGCCTTAATACCCAGTTCCAACATATTATCGACTGTGGATGGTTTGAATAACATAGTCATTCGGGAAGAAAGACCTAGTTATTCTGGAAGTCAAAACATGCAAAGCGAAATACAAGAATAATCGAATCCAATATGGTCTCAGAACTTTTGAATATAAATAGAAAACCTTTTATTTATCACCATATTGATTACACATTATTCATTGCATAATGTTTCAAATAATCAACTTAATACTTGAATTAAAACAATAGTCATGCCATGCTCCAAGCATGGACACTATCGTCACACCCCCAAACCAGAATGGCGGAAACATTCGGGGGCGGATGACTTCACGTAGTATCATAACAGTTGAATATTCGTAAAGAAAGTAAACACAACCATCATAAATATAATAAAAAGTTACATTGTTGCATATAATACATGTTTCAAAAGATTATTACAAATATGATGATTTAAAATGTTTTGATAACAGACGCCTTAGCGTCTCTTCTCCAAAAGCTGATGGTTACCTGTATTACTGATTCCCTGAGAAATACAAGTAGTTTTGAAAAAGTGTCAACAATTAAGTTGGTGAGTTCATAAGCGTTTTTGTTCTGAAAGTTGTATGTCTTTTGGTAAAAATAACTGAACGTGTTTCCAGAAAATCCAATATTTTCCATGTATGTGTGGTAGTTTGAAAAAGTTCCAAAAACTGGAATGCAATAGTATCTTTTAGAAAAAAAATGGTGACAGTGGATAATTTGCATATATAATGTAATTACTGAATGCATTTAAGGGTCTCGTAAATCAAGTACATTTTGATACACCATGTGAGTTTTATAACCATGCTATTGACCCAGACTGCCTGTAACAACGTTCTTCAGGCGTTGCAGTGTTATGACATTTGTCACCCAGACCTGCCGGTCTAACTGTAGCTAACAGTTTAGGTGCGGGATTGTCAATCCCGTATAGATCTATACACAAGTATCACACTCTCCCTACAAGAGATTATGGTTTATAATACGGGACTTGAAATGCATACTCGAGAGTACGTTGAAGATGAATGTCTCACAAAACATAGTATCAAAAGATTTACGGAATGAAAAGTCTTTATGAAAATAGTTCCTTTTTCAGTGTTTATGTAAAGATGTTATGAATAACTCGTAAACTATACCCATTATAGTTTTTCGACAGTGTGTTTCATTTGATGATAAGAGCTCGGTGTAATACCAACTTTGCATGTAAAGAGTAACGTGGGTAGAAATATTGTTTATCATTTATAAACAAAATGTAGATAAAGTATTAGAAAACGTGTCTAACGATGCGTATTTTAGATGTGAGTTTATCTCGTGTTTCACTTGTATTTACCCCCTCCTCTAAAACATGAAAAAGACGTAAAAATAAGGCGTATGAACTCACTTGGAAAGTGTGGTGATTTGAAGAAAACGAGATTTTCTCGGGCGGCACTTCGACCGGAAAGTGGTGAATTTCTCGGGAATCTCAGAGCTTCGGACCTTCGTCGGGACTTGGGTACGTAACCGGGGTGTCGGGATCGTCTCGAGGTGCTAACCGGAGAGTAGAAGTGAGAGAGGAGATTGAAATGAGCAAGGAAAATTGGAAGTCTCGCATGCTATTTATAGGAGGGGTCTGGCCTCCGAACGCAGCGCGTTACCTAAATGAACGCAACACGTTCTCGAACGCAGCGCGTTCCTTAAACGAACGCAGCATGTTCCAACGTGCGTCATGGTTTACGAACTTCGGACTTGACAGGCAACGGGACAGGCTCTGGGCTCTGAACGCGGGGCGTTCCCTTTTTGGTAAGCGTGCCTCGAACTTCAGAAATTCATATCTTTATATCCACGCATAGGTGAGAATATACTCTACAACTTTCGTTTAGACTCCGTCGGCTAGTTTTGAATTTATTTTTAATATTATATTTTTAACAGGCCGGGACTGGAAAAGTCCGTTAAAAATTCATAACTTCTTCATCCGACGTCTTTTTTCATCTGTCTTTTTACCGTTGTACTAATATTATCGAGATCTTCGATTCTCGTTTAGGTCGCGTTGGCTAAAAATCACTCGATCTCTATTTCGAGTTTTTAGTTGTCTATTGTTGTTCCGAAACTTAGAAAAATCATAACTTCCTCATACGAAGTCAGATTAGGGCGTTCTTTTTATGTACGTTTACGGTTTAACATAATCTAGGACTTTCGTTTTGATACCTAAGGCTAAAAAGTATTTTATTGAAATTTCACTTTTTACACTTGGCAGTGTTTTACCGGTTTTGTCGTGAATCTTCGATTAGTCGTAACTTCTTCGTTATAACCCGGATTTAAGTATTCCTTATATTTTTGAAAACCTTGACAATATATCTAACAATTTATGCAACCCAATTGAGACTTTAGAACACTTCATTTTTTACGCTATTTTTATTGATTCAAAATAGTTTATAATATTTAACTTTTTGAACATTACATTGACTCGAAATATCGGGTTGTCACATCATTCCCCTGTTAGAGGGAATTTCGTCCCGAAATTTAATCTAAGACAGAGTTTATGGACTAGGAAAAAGATGTGGGTAGTTTTGTTTCATCTGATCCTCGCACTCCCAGGTGTATTCAGGTCCTTGCTTGGCATTCCAACGGACCTTTACAATGGGTATGCGACTTTGTTTAGTTCTTTTAACTTCCCGGTCCATGATTTCTATAGGATCTTCCACGAAGTGGAGACTCTCATCAATTTCAATTTTGTCCAACGGGACAACGAGGGTCTCATCGAACAAGCATTTCTTTAGGTTCGATACGTGAAAGGTAGGGTGTACGTTATTGAGTTTCTACGGTAATCGAAGTTTGTATGCCACCGGGCCGATCCTGGCAAGGATCTCGAATGGTCCGATATACCTAGGGTTGAGTTTCCCACGTTTTCCAAAACGTATTAATCCCTTCCAGGGTGAGCCTTTCAATAATACTCGGTCCCCAACCTGGAATTCCAAGGGTTTCCGTCTTTTGTCTGCATAACTCTTTTGTCTGTCTCTGGAAGCTTTTAGTCGTTCTCGGATATGGACAATCTTCTTTGTAGTTTCCCATATGATTTCCGGGCCAGTGAGAGTGCTGTCTGGTACTTGACCTCTTGCTAGTTGTGTGTCGCCCACTTCAGCCCAGCACAGAGGTGATCTGCACTTACGGCCGTAGAGGGCTTCAAACGGAGCAACTTTGATGCTAGTGTGATAGCTATTGTTGTACGAGAACTCGATCAAAGGTAAATGGGTATCCCAAGCCTTACCAAAGTCTATGACACAAGCTCTTAGCATGTCCTCTAACGTTTGAATGGTCATTTCACTCTGCCCGTCTGTCTGTGGGTGGTAGGTTGTACTCATGTCCAGCCTAGTTCCCATAGCTTTATGCAGTGACTGCCAGAACCGTGATGTGATCGGCTATCCCTATCGGAGATAATAGATATCGGTACTCCGTGAAGGCGTACTATCTCTTTAATGTAGATCCTTGTCATCTTCTCCAGTTTGTCTTTCTCTTTTATTGGTAGGAAGTGTGCGGATTTGGTTAATCTGTCAACGATAACCCAAATGGTGTCGAGTCCACCCGTAGTCTTAGGCAACTTGGTTATGAAATCCTGGTTATCCGCTTCCACTTCCACTCGGGTATCTCTGGCTATTGAAGTAGTCCCGAGGGCTTTTGATATTCTACCTTAACCTTGGCGCAAGTCAGGCACTTGCCCACAAAGGTAGCTATTTCGGCTTTCATATTCGGCCACCAATACAACCTCTTGAGGTCTAAGTACATCTTGTCTGAGCCGGGATGTACGGAGTAGTGACTTTTATGAGCTTCGTTCATGACAACGTCCCTGAATCCACCAAATTTTGGTGTCCAGATCCGGTTCATGAGATAACGAACTCCGTCATCCCTAACTTCAAGATTTTTGTCCATTCCTCTCAATGCTTCACCTTCCACGTTCTTTGGCCTCAAGGCTTCTTCCTGTGCTTCTTTGATTTGTGAGGACATGTGTGAGTGGATGGTCATGGTTAATGCTTTTACTCGGCGGCCCGAGTACTCCTTTCTGCTAAAAGCGTCTGCAACCACGTTGGCTTTTCCAGGGTGATAATGAATTTCACATTCGTAATCATTTAGTAATTCCACCCACCGTCTTTGTCTCATGTTGAGTTCTTTTCTGATTGAGGATATGCTGGAGGCTTTTGTGATCGGTGAAGATGGTGCACTTGGTACCGTAAAGGTAATGCCTCCAGATTTTTAGGGCGAACACTACTGCTCCCAATTCGAGGTCGTGCGTTGTGTAGTTTACCTCGTGCGTCTTCAGTTATCTTGAGGCGTAGGCAATGACTTTCCCTCGCTGCATTAGGACACATCCAAGTCCCTGGTTTGACGCATCACAGTAGACCACAAAGTCTTCTGTTCCTTTTGGCAAGGATAATATAGGTGCGCTGCACAGAGCTCGCTTCAGTGTTTGGAACGCAGTGTCTTGTTTTTCTCCCCAAGTGAAGGTTACACCCTTCTGAGTCAGGGTGGTAAGTGGTTTAGCAATCTTCGAAAAGTTTTGTATGAACCTTCGGTAATACCCAGCAAGGCCCAAGAATTGTCGGATTTCCGTTGGAGTCCTTGGAGTTGTCCAGTTCTCGATTGCCTTGATTTTGGAAGGGTCCAAGTGTATCCCCTCCTTGCTGACCACGTGACCTAGGAAATCTACTTTCCGAATCCAAAATTCGCACTTTGAGAATTTTGCGTATAGCTTCTCTGTCCTTAATGTTTCCAAGACTTGTCGGAGGTGTTGGCTATGTTCCTCCTTGCTCCTTGAATAGATGAGTATATCATCGATGAACACGATCACAAATTTGTCCAGGAAAGGACGACATACTCGGTTCATCAAGTCCATGAATACCGCCGGTGCATTTGTCAATCCAAAGGGCATCACCACAAACTCGTAGTGACCATAGCGAGTTCGGAATGTCGTCTTGGGAACGTCTCCTTCCAGGACTCGCAGTTGGTGATACCCAGATCATAGATCGATCTTTGAGAAGTAGCTCGCTCCTTGTAGTTGGTCGAACAGATCGTCTATGCACGGTAAGGGATATCAGTTCTTAATCGTGAGTTTGTTCAGTTGTCGGTAATCGATGCACATGCGAAAAGATCCGTCCTTTTTCTTTACGAACAGAACCGGTGCTCCCCAAGGTGAGAAGCTCGGTCTGATAAATCCTTTGCTGAGAAGTTCGTTCAGCTGGCTGGACAATTCTTGCATTTCTGCCGGTGCTAGATGGTACGGCGATTTTGCTACTGGGGTGGCTCCGGGAATCAAGTCGATCCTGAACTCGACTTGACGTTCTGGTGGGACTCCTCGAAGATCCTCAGGGAAGACGTTGGGGAAGTTGCAAACATCCGGAATGTCTTTAATGTCTTTCGCTTCTTGTTTCTTATCTACCACGTGAGTTAGGAAGGCATGATATTCCTTTCACAAATATTTTTGGGCTTTGACGCAGGAGATGATTTGTAAATTGGTACCGGGTTTGTCACCATAGATGACAAGAGTTATGCCACTTGGCAGATTAAGGTGAACGGCCCTTTCGTGACACAATATATCGGCATGGTGAAGGCTCAACCAATCTATACCGATGATGACATCAAAGCTTCTTATGGTGATCGGCATTAAATCGATTTGGAAAAAGTGTTCATTTAAAGCTAGTGTGCAACCTACATACAAGTCGTTTGTGCTTTCTGTTTTACCGTTTGCCATTTCTACTGTAAATATCTTATTGAGTGATTGGGGTTTTGATTAAGTAAGTGTTTGAACTTATGGCTCACGAAACTCCTCTCCGCACCACAGTCAAAGAGTATGCATGCATAAATGTTGTTGACGAGAAACGTACCCGTGACCACTATGGGATCGGCTATTGCCTCGTTTTGCCCTATTACCATCACTCTTCCTACGCCACCAGCACTCTTTGCCTTAGGGCAATCCCTCTTGTAGTGCCCAGTTTCCCCACACCCATAACATGCCTGACTTATGTTGGGTTTTGGTATAATACAACATCCTATGGTGCACATACAACACTAAATACCTTGGACCTATGTTTTCACTAATTATACATGCAAATGGTTTCCAAGGTATTGAACCTATAGCTAGCATGCAATTGTCATACAAACTACATAAAATACTAGATAGTGTAACATACCTTTTTGTGTGGCTGGAAGTCTTGATGTATTTGGCCTTAAGAACTTAGCCCCAATAGTGTGGAAGCCTCAAATGAAGTCACAACACATCAAGGACAAAGGTAGGACTTGAGAGAGAATCTCCATGCACTCTAAAACCTTCATGAACTCCAAGAACATGCACACACTCTAGGGTGACTAGGGGTGGCGGTTTTAGGTCATAACATATGTATTTATATGTGTTGAATTCTAAGAGTCATGGGTATAACCCAAACCCATATCCATGGATTTTATGATCCATGGTTCATGTGGCCCAACTCTTTATGTATCCATACATAAACTTGGTCCAACATGGATCATAAGCCCAACACATATAAATATAACTAATTACCATAATTAGTCCCCATAGTTTTAATTAGTCTCTTTTGATCACTAAATTAATTCCAAATTAATTCTTGGTCAATACTAATTAAAACATATGACTTCATATTAATATATTAGAACTTATAATATATTAATAAATCATATATAACCTCTTCTCTCAAAAGTCCATCCTAACAATTGTCCTGATGATATGCAACCCAAATGTACCATGCTACTCTCGGGTCGAATACATACCAATAATAGTTATGGGCTTAGACACCTAATCCAACAGTCTCCCACTTGGATAAGTCTAAAACTATTATTGCATATGACTCCAAAACCCGACTAGCAATCGTAGCTCTTAAATCCGCTGTCGAACTCTGAACAAATCAATGACGTGTCCATTAGATAAGGGATCATATATTCCTCCATTCTAGATATCATATGGACTGAGACGTGGATTATAATCATTCTCTCTGTCCTTTTGTTGTTTCCCGATTTCCGATTTATGACGACTGACTAATTGAACAAATCAAATCAGTCCAGGCCCGGCCGAGCACTTACGTTTGTCATCACCAAATCATCGAGGGGCCCACATATATCGCTTTTATCCCTTTAAGGGTAAAAGGAATGGATAAACTTCGACTCATATGCTTGTTCTAATACTTGTTGAATCATACATAAAGGCACGTTTTATAACATCGAGTTACCAAATGCGTTTACGTGCAATCAATGTATGACCAACTCATAGGCAACAAGTCATATCTCTAGGTTTGAAGAATATAAGATATTATCGTCTCATGATCATTCGTGATAAAATCCATGAAGTGATTCAAATGAGTGTGGTTTGAATCCAATACTCGAATCCCTATTCCAGGAGTACTCATGAATGTTGTAGTAACTCTTACTATGTCCACTACCTTGGACATCTACAAACCCGATTCATGACAGTATTGCCTTAATACCTACTTCCAACGTATTATCGACTGTGGATGGTTTGAATAACTTATTCATTCGGGAAGAATAACCTAGCTATTCTGGAAGTCAAAACATGCAAAGTGAAACACAAGAATAATACTAATCACTCTATGGTCCAAAGCACCTTTGAGAGTAACTAAAACACCTTTTATTTAAACACCATATTGATTACTCATTATTCATTGTATAATGTTTCAAATAATCAACTTTATACTTGAATTAAAACAATAGTTGTCCCATGCTCCAAGCATGTAAACTATGTTTTCTAAACACTAGTCATGCCATACACCAAGTATGCACACTATGTTTATCTATAATCTTTACTTTGTGAAATAGATCAATTAAACGTGATTCCAATGATGCTCATTTCACAATCCCAAATCTTTATCGCAAATGTAAGAATTCCAAATTCCTACCATTTAACGAAATCTGTTAGATTCTAAACTTATATGCATTGATCCTCTCGTAATGACTATGCACAAAGTCACAAAGACTTGTCAACAGACATTACAGAGTATTCCAATGGAGATCAATTCCATGGAAACGAAGTCTCACATTCAAAGTACATTCCTTTGAACATCCTTCTTGCATTAAGTTTTCTAATCTTACACAGATTTGAAGAATAACTTCCACCTATGGAAACCTTTCCAGATTCCCATTTTGACATCACTTCTGAACAAGAGTTACCTCTTTTCAGAATATGTTAATATGGTCCTACCAGAATTAACAATATACTTCCAATTGTCCGTGAGCAACCAATCTTTGGTAAACCTTAGATTGTCCTCGACAATTGCTTAATCATTTTAGTCATATCCAATTCTAGACTTTTCCCTTCTTAATGCCCTGAGCGTTTGGAAAATTTAGAAAGGATAAATATTACAGCACACGTAATCAATCCTATATCCGAAGCATATGGGACACGATTCATGATGACTCTTTTGCTACAACATTTTTATTTGCCATGTTTTCAGAATTTGACTATGAAGAGGGATGCCGTAATCATAATCGAATTTTGAAAATGCAATATATATAGAATTTCCTTAAGTCGAACCATTCCAACATAAAATTCATATATATATTTGACTGAAGATGATTAAAATGTCAATCTAAGCTTTTAGTATTGAAATGAAGTATAATTTCCTCTCCCTTAATTATAGCAAAACAACTTTTCAACCCCTGGATCTTCACGAATTGAAACTTTTGTTTTCTATAATTAACATTGCTAGCTTGTAATACTGAACATAATAATCATGCTCCCACTAACATGATAATTATCAGCACAACACTTATGCTCCCACTAGCTTTGACATGTACTCAGAAATCAGCTGGACTTCTAGAAATCAATACTTTATTGACTTCCTTAACAAAGTTCAGTTTTCTAATACGAGATGCTTTGATAAGAATTTATCAAATTCATACACCTTTCCTTAGAGAGCTCATATGTGTGTCTAAACAATTTTAGAACTATGAAAAGGGATGCCGTAATCATAGTCTCAATTGTTTAGACCTTTGCCACTTCTCACAAGTCCATGTTAGTGTGTCGGTTAACCACACACGCTCCACTAACGACTTTGAGAATGCAAATAACACAATTGCTATCTACTTAAAATCTACTTAGTGAAAGCGTTTCCTCACCATCATTTTCATGAATCGGAGAGAAACCTTATGACACTTAGACTTTATGGTGAATGAGTCCCTATCCATGTGAATTTGTCAAACCACAATCACAAGACAAGGTTAGTGCAAATCCAAACTCATATGGATTAAACTTGTGCAATCTTAACTTTTTGCCAACTGGCAGCACAAGGGCCTGCCATTGCTTCTAAGTTGTTATGCAACCAATTGAGAACTCTCAGAACTCCTATGCAAAGCCAACTTTAACTGGAATAGGCACAAAAATCTCAACACGATAGGTTATAAACCTCAAGTCGTGTGCTAGTGAAGAACTTCAGGTTTTTATTCTTGATTAGTTCTTGGAACTTTCAAGAGCTTTAAGACTCCCACTGTCCTCTTGACATATAAGACTCTCTTGTCAAGAACCATTTCTTATCAAGGGTCAGTGCAGATTCTTATCAAGACTAACACTTCACATAATTGGCCTTAGTTGGTCTTTGTTTAACCCGAAACATCACAACTTACCAATTTCAAATGTACAAGAGTAGGGACACATTTTACTCTTACACTTGACAAGTGTTACAAACCTTCCTTAAGATATGTCACTTGAGTTACAATCTTGGAGTATGACTCTAAGACTTGTTATGGAACGAAGTATGATTCATCTTTTTGATTTTAACCATTTCAACAATCCACGATTTCTCTTCTTAGCCAAACAAATGCACTAAGATGTCCTTAGAGAATTAATTGTGATATGGTTTCATAATCACTAAGATAATCATAAAACAAGATACTCAAGTACTCTCCCATCTTTTCAGATTGGAGAAACTTTTATCTTCCTGCCTTATTTGATTCTTCTTATTCGTTTTGCCTAACATTGATACTTTTCCAATGTTTCAGAATATACTTAAACTTGTAAGTATAGCCATATTTACTAAGCTTTAGTAAATCATGACGAATAGTCTTATCGATCTTTGTGGTGGACTTGACCAATGCACAAGAATATGTACTCGATCCCTTAGTCCTTCACTTGACTCACATATACATGTAAACAAGGAATTAGTCTTAATTTTCCAAAGATGAAAATTCTCATTCATCATACAACTTGCATGATTCTAAGTTTCTACCCCACTGAAACTTGGGTGATGAGGATCTTTCCTTATTTGGTAAATTATGACACTACCACAGTCGAAAGAATCAAATCCATTTTCCAATATTGCTATCAATGGAAACATATAAACAACAAATTCTCACAAATGCCACTGTAAGGATATTTTAAAATAAAATAAAACCTTTTCTTTTATTTTAGAACTTTGCGGAAAACCTTATCCTTACAATGCAAATGCATGTGAAAAATTATGTTGTTATGTATTCCTAAGCAATCTATCACAACTCTTTAAGTAACAACTCAAACTTCTTCCTTTAAGCTTCCTCTTCACTTTGGTTCTTAAAACATCAAAATGTGATCTAGTCACACCATGTAATAAGAATCTCCAAATAGGAACTTAATAGAGTTAGATAATGGACTTTACCTGAAGTAGAGTCAAAACTTTTGACTTTACCATCCTTACAGACTATCAGGTAAATTTGGCCAGCTTCGCAACCAATGCCCCTTCCTTTGGCAGTAGAAGGTTTGGGAAGTCGATCTTCTAATCAAATTTGCTTTTACCAATGCTCAAAATCATTGTTGACTCAGCAGCACCAAGCAAATAGGTAAGATCATTAAGGGTCAAGTCATGGTCTGTCATATAGTAGTCCCAAAGGAACTCACTATGTGACTTAGAAAGTGATTGAAGATCCAACTTTCTCAAGACTTTGACACCCAACTCTCCCGGCTTGTCAATATGTGACTTCATCTCCAAGACGTGAGCACACATAGACTTTGCTCGTCAATAGCGCCTGAGTGACCTTGAACTTGTGGGTTAGGGAGAATAATTGGAGGGGGTGGAGGAAGTGAAATTCCAAGAGATTTGGGAAGATCATAGATGTCTAAACTAGACATCTACAATGGGAGATCTTCAAGTTAGTTGATTTTTAAGTCCTTAATATAACACCCAATATGAAATATTAAGGCTAGGACCCAACACAATACTTTACAACTTGGAAGAGGGATGCCGTAATCCAAGCTATAAAATATTTGAAGGTAGGCGAATGACGATTCACCAATTTCCACCATGAACAACAAAATAATTTATTAGGTTTTAATTGGTTTTGAAACTCCTAGATCTTTTGAGATTCATTGAACTTTTCAATGGCATGTTTCAATCTCGATTGTGCCCTCTCAAATTTTGTGACTGGGATGCCGAGGATTACAAAACAAGGTGTGAATAACCATGCAAATTCACTTGGTACCCTTAATATTATCACCTAATCGATGTGTCGGTTAACCACACACGCTCCACCGATCTATGATAAACATTAAGTTACCCTTCGCCACTCTTACTAGTCCATGTTAGTGTACCGGTTAACTACACACGCTCCACTAACGACTTGGTAAGGTACAAAGAGTAAATTGATGGGTTTTAGGTAAAACAAATAAACTAGAAAACAATTCCTAAGTTCACATGCAACCTACTTTGGATCTATGTTTTAACTATTGAACATACAACTTTGAATTGCAAAATAAGAACCCTAGAGGAGAGAGGCTAATTTCGAAATTAACAAACTAGGGTTTAGGGTTTACATACCTTTCAATTGTTATATCAAACAATTGATATTCCCTTGATCTTGATCTTGATCTTCTTGGAAGCTTTAGCACCACAAGTGTAATGCCTCTAATGGAATCACACCCAATGACTAGCAAGAAGGAAAGTAGAAGAAAAGAGAGGGGAGGGAGTATGCAATTTCGGCCAAGGTATTCTTCCAAAGAATGAGTCACCTAAAATGTGAGCCAGGAGGCTCCTTAAATAGTTGAGGGAACTAGGGTTTAGGGAAAACCCTAGTTATCCTTTGCTTAGGGCCTAAGCAAGGCCCAAGGCCTTATCTTGGACCCCTTGGACGAATTCTCTAGGGTTTCCCCTAGGGTTTTCGTCCACCCCCTTCCAAGGGAGTTCTGGATCCTTCCATTCAACTATCAGTTAATTGCAAACTAGTCCCTGCACTTTATAATTAATTCTTTTAACCCCAAAATCAATTCTGATTAATTTCTGGCTAACAATTAATTAAACATAATGATTTCTAATTAATATATTAATCCATTAACATATTAATAAATCATTTATATATATATATATATATATATATATATATATATATATATATATATATATATATATATATATATATATATATATATATATATTAATTTATTAATCTTATAAAATTAATATCTCTCCTTTCATAATTTCCTTGTCCAGTTGCTAGGTTGAGGGCAACCCAAAAGGACTGTGCTGCTATCAATTCAAGTACATACCAATTATAGTTATGGGCTTAGACACCTAATCCAACATAAATTTCATGGGTTAGCACCAAATTCACATTTTTCTAAGTAACTAAGATTGGGAATTTATAAGTGTTTAGTTACTTAGTATTTATCATTAATACTTTTAATGAAGGGAGAATTATAGTCCTGTCAAACCCGTTCGGCTAACGACCCTCCACCAGTCAAGGAAGCGGTGGGTGAGAGTGGACACCCATTAAACTGCCATTTTATAGGCAGTAACCTTATACCCCCCTTATAGACCGGCTTCGTGAATGAGGCCTACTAACGGTAAGACTGACTTTTACTCTTATACATATATATATAAATATTAAACCTATAATATTATAATAGTATAAGGGTTGAATTTTAAACTATTAAAATTCTAAGGGTTTAACTTGGAACTAAAGTATTCATGGGGGGAAACTTTACAAATTCCAAAACTTGAGGGCAAGTTTTGAACAATTCAAAAACCTTTTTCAATTCCATAACTTATGAATTTAAAGTAGTTTTAATGAAAACTCTTCAAGTTCCATAACTTGAGGACAAGTTATGGAAGACTTTAAAAAACATTTAAGGAAAAATAAACTCTTCATTTTCATAACCTATGAGTTTAAAGTAGTTTAATGAATAAACTCTTCAAGTTCCATAACTTGAGGACAAGTTATGGAAGACTTTAAAATCATTCAAGAAAATAAGACTCTTCATTTTTCCTAACTTATGGAAATATTATGAGTTTTAAAGAATCATAAATGTGACTTTTCATATAACTTGAGGACAAGTTACAAAAACACATTTTATGAGAAACTTTAAGATTAATATGGATTGAAAACAAATTATCACATAACTTTTCTATTAATCTAGACTAACTCATAAGAACAAGACAATTCAAATCAAACTTTTTCATGAAATTAGCCTAACCATTAAACTAATACAAAACATGAATCTATTGACAACTATCTTTGAAATTGGTTTAGCATGAACATTACCACATCAAAAACAGGTTTACAAGACCAAAAACAGCTTAGGGTAATGTTTCTAGTCCAATTCCAGCCTTAAAAGTCGAAAATATGCTGTCAGGGGGTCCTACTCGTCGAGTGCATGAACCAACTCGACGAGTTGGATGAATTTCTTCATGGACTCGGCGAGTCCATCAGTGGACTCGGCGAGTCCAGCACTCAGACAGCCAAAATTTTCGATTTTTCAGCCATTTCAGCAAGTATAACGTGAAAACAAGCCTTGGCTCTGATACCACTGTTGGGTTTTGGTATAATACAACATCCTATGGTGCACATACAACCCTAAATACCTTGGACCTATGTTTTCACTAATTATACATGCAAATGGTTTCCAAGGTATTGAACCTATAGCTAGCATGCAATTGTCATACAAACTACATAAAATACTAGATAGTGTAACATACCTTTTTGTGTGGCTGGAAGTCTTGATGTATTTGGCCTTAAGAACTTAGCCCCAATAGTGTGGAAGCCTCAAATGAAGTCACAACACATCAAGGACAAAGGTAGGACTTGAGAGAGAATCTCCATGCACTCTAAAACCTTCATGAACTCTAAGAACATGCACACACTCTAGGGTGACTAGGGGTGGCGGTTTTAGGTCATAACATATGCATTTATATGTGTTGAATTCTAAGAGTCATGGGTATAACCCAAACCCATATCCATGGATTTTATGATCCATGGCTCATGTGGCCCAACTCTTTATGTATCCATACATAAACTTGGTCCAACATGGATCATAAGCCCAACACATATAAATATAACTAATTACCATAATTAGTCCCCATAGTTTTAATTAGTCTCTTTTGATCACTAAATTAATTCCAAATTAATTCTTGATCAATACTAATTAAAACATATGACTTCATATTAATATATTAGAACTTATAATATATTAATAAATCATATATAACCTCTTCTCTCAAAAGTCCATCCTAACAATTGTCCTGATGATATGCAACCCAAATGGACCATGCTACTCTCGGGTCGAATGCATACCAATAATAGTTATGGGCCTAGACACCTAATCCAACAGCTTACTCCAGCACCAGGAACTTGGGTGATTGGCCGCACCCGTGCGTTACAGAAACGGGCAGTGTGCCCTTTTCTGTCGCAGTTTGTGCAGTGCATCACCTGGCAATTCCCGCAGTGATGGTAATTGCATTTGTTGCACTTTGAGAGGTTCCCAACATATAGTTTTGCCGGCGTAGGGGTAACAGGGACAGCAGCGGGGGCAGTAGTGGCATTGACCGCCACCATTTGTTGTTTCTTTGAAGGTTCTTGTGAAGTTTGACCTTTCCTCTTGTTCCCAAACTTCTTCTTGTTGTTGTTGTTGGCATTGTTGTTATTGTTGTTGCTTCCTCTGGTTGGTTCTGTGACGATGGTCATGACATCTTGGCAGACTCCATGATCAACGAGGGATTGTGCCAGTTCTTTGGCACTGTCGAACGTCGTGGGTTTGGAAGCTATCACACTTCCTCGAAGCTGGGGGGACAGTCCCCAGATATACCTTTCCACCTTCTTACTTTCTAGGTCCATCATTCCTGGGCAAAGTATCGTCAAGTTATTGAACCTATTCGTATAGGTTGTGATGTCCTAGCCCACCATAGTAAGGCCCTAAAGCTCCTGTTCCAGCTTCTGTATTTCGCCTCTTGGGCAGTACTCTCGTAGTAGCATTTGCTTCAGGTTCTCCCAACCCATGGAGTTTGCCACCACCAGAGTTAGTGACTTGACGTGGCCATTCCACCACGTTAGGGCTCGTTCGGAGAAAGTACATGCAGTAAATTTTACTTTGCTCTCTTTGGGGCATGAGCAAATCTCAAATATGACTTCTGTTTTCTCTATCCATTGGGATAGAGCCATTACTCCCCCGGTTCCATTAAAGGGGATGGGTTTGCAGTTGGTGAAGTCCTTGTAAGTACATTCCCCGGAACGTCCCTGGTTTTGGCCATTAGTAGAGCTATTTATCCCTCCTCCTGATCCGTCGTTACTCATTTGTGGCATTGCTGCGGTTACGACAGCTGTTACAGCAGCCTGAAAAGTAGCAGCATCCATCGTTGGAGGTGGTGGTGGAGGTGGCGTTGGAGTTCCTGTAGTATTGAAGCGTCGGGGATTCCTTCTTGGCGGCATGATTCTGCCATAAGTTAAGAGATGAATTCTTGATAAGTCTTCAGAAATGGTTATGGAAAGTCTTAGTATCATATGTTTGGTGTTCTGAACATTACTGAAATTTGTAGGTGAATGGAAACTCACAAAAATAGATGTATGATTTCCTTAGTATTTTAAGAACTTAATGGAATACTCAAGAAATTATAATTGCGTGTCATTCTCATTGATATTAATATTTGATACAACGGTCAAGAAAATTTGACCTTACATGGGTCTAGGGTACATCAATGATAAAGGGGAAAATTTGACAGAATTCGGGCCCTCGAATTGTGCACTTACAATCCATCGGGTTTACATTTAAAAAGAAAGAGTAACACCAACATTTAGTCGATAAGTATATATACATAGCTCCTGAAGTACGTGCTCTACTCTGAGCGGGTAGCACATTGTGGACCATGGTATGTGGTCGTGGAAGTCTGAGCTCGGGCTACTCGACGTTCAGCCTCGATGACGCGCCTCTCCATTGCGGCTTGACTCTTACGGAACTCCCTTACTTCGGCTCTAGCAGCAGTAATGTCCTTCTGAAAGGAAAAGGTGTGCGCGATTGTTCGCTCATGTTCTTCGTCCAGACAACGAAGACGTACCGCAGTGACAGCAGTGGTGGCCCTAATGTCCAAGAGTTGGCTGGCATTCACTCTTGCTTGCTCGCCTTGGTTGGTGATGTGCCGAACTGTCACACCCCCAGCCATCGGCGGAAACACCGGGTAGTGAAACGTACCCGATACGACCGAAGGGTCCTGCATAGCCTCTCTGCTTCCAATCACAAACGCCCTGCCACGTCCTATGCCTCCCTGACTCCTTAACTTTAGATATTCTTTCTTGATATGTCCAACCTCCCCACACTCGTAGCATTTTATTCCTTCACCACGGCCTGTCCCATTATTGGTTTGTTGATCGACTGTTGCAGGTGTTGTGCTCCTGCAGTAACTAGCAGTATGCCCCTTTTTCTTGCACTTCATACAGACAAAACAGTCACCTGGATGATGACGGTTGCACTAATTGCACCATGAAGATTTTGGTTGTGTAGGTACTGCTGTTGTGGCTGCATAATTGGTTACCACTTCTTGTCTTTTCTCAGATGATTGTTTGGGATTCTTCCTATTAAACTTGCGCTTTTTTGTTCTAGATTTGGGAGACTCGGCATTTGAGACCACTTCTGTTCCTTGGATCTCTGTGAGGGTTAGCTGATGAGCTATCCTCTTGGTGCTGTCATAAGTCGTAGGCTTTGATGCGATCACCATGTCTTTAATTTGCGATGCTAAACCCCAGATATATCGTTCAATCTTTTTATATTCAGGGGTTACAAGTGCTGGACACATTACAGCAAGATCATTAAATCTAGCGGTATAAGCTTTTATCTCTGAACCCTTCATGGTTAGGGTCCACAGTTCTTGTTCCAGTTTATGTATATCCTCCCTAGGACAATACTCCTCTACTAGCATCATTTTTAGCTCCTCCCATTTCATGGAATTTGCAGTATCAATTCCCATGGTATTCACATGGTTGTTCCACCAGGTGAGTGCTGCATCAGCGAAAGTACATGCTGCAAATCGTACTTTACAATCATCTGGACAGAAGCTTATTTGAAAGACGGACTCTGTCTTTTCTATCCACCTCGTCAAATTAACTACCCCTTCATTTCCATGAAAGCTTTTTGGCCTGCAATTCATAAAATCTTTGTAAGTACATGTTCTAGTGGTCCCTACATGGCCTTCATTTCTAACTCCATCTCTTGTGACATTAGATAGAGCCGCATCAATTCTTTGAGCTATGATTTCTTCAAGTTGTACTGTACTTATTGAGGGGTTTATTTCTGGTGGTGGTTGCGGTTGTTGTTGTTGTGGTGCTGATGGTCGGTTAGGGTTTAGCCGATTACTCCTTCTAGGCATTTTGTTTTAGTTCCTATTATAAATAATAAGAATTTTATGAGTTTTGTTAATCATTTAATACACGAGTACTAAATACTCCAGTTATTATTCACAGTGTAAAACGTAATAGGCAACACAATTATTACTGTAACATATGCTTCATATTATTACCAGTGGTTACATCAGTTTATTTAGGTTATAAGAGAAAAGTTTCTATAAACATTGCAAAATTTGCAAGGTTTTCTACATCCTTGCTATAAACTTTCCTCTTTTCGCCTTAACTAGTCTGATTTTCTCTATTTACATAACCACTAGTTGGAGCTTATCTACCAGAAACCTAAGTGATGACCCAGCACGTCAGTGACATTAACCACTTGCTCTTCAAGTGCTTGAGTTCTCTGCTCAAGACTTCCCGTGCGTTCTTCATTTCTTAAGGTTTGATTGTAGAGCTCTAACTCTGCAATCCTGGCATCATGAGTAATCATGTCATTATAAGCAAAATTTATACGATGGTGGACATCCATCACCGATTCCTGATCTCGTGTCCTTTGTCCTTCTAGCCTTCGCACTCTTCCAGAGAGATGAGTAGCCCTCCCTTTGACAATTTCCATTTTGTCTTCAATTTTGACACTTTTCTCAAACAATTGAGATAAAGTTTTATCTTCAGAAGAATGTGGGAGATGTGGTCGAGATGATTGACCAGTCTCATACATCTTGGCAGCTCTTTCTTCCGTCACCCACCTATCAACGGTTTGTGCGATCCGTGCAGGTTCATCTTGAACTCTATGACTTCCTGAAGATGTCGCCTTCTGACTCTTCTTAATCTTTGGCGATATCGGTATGGATTTACGTGCCGTGCGTTTCATTTTTACTCCTCCTGGAACTTTACGGTAAAGAGTGTTCAGTGGTGGTAAAGATGATGCCACCGACTCTGTCTCCTCCATGAATTCACTTCCTTCCATTGGTTCACTCTCTTCCCATTCGTTGGAGGGTAAAGGTGCTCCATCGTCAGAAGGTATTGGATGAAAGGTGGTTGGATTTTTAGGGTAGTAAGGATCGCCTACCATCATGGGGAATGAAACTTCCTCTTCTTCATCCGTGTCCTCGATGATTATCCATTCTCTTGAATGTGTCATGCCGAATTCCTATACGTTTTGGATCACCAAAAAGTTTAGTCTATCAAATATTACTCCCAAATTAAATAGTTCATATGATCTGATCATAATAAAATGTAGTTGCGCACCTACACCTAGTTGTGATAGGATATATGCACATATAAACTTTAGTTGGAATATTTGATCTAAATCCTTGAGATCAAAAACATTTCGGGTATTAAGGTGTATTCTCATCGCGGGTCTGAGTCTTTACATATGACTCTATATTCTTATTTATTGTATTCATGCTTTAATTATTGTTTGTTACTTCAGGTCTATCTGATAAGGCTCCGGCCAGTCAGGACAGTCGAAAGGGTAGGATCATTTTAGCATATAGCCGTTCTGAAATCCAGCAACCCAAATCAACATGTCTATCCTTGTCACCGCTCCCGTAAGTAGTCCTTCAGTAGAATAATTAATAATACTTTTTATTTATAGGCTAAGGGATATACCTAAACCTAATAGAGTAACTCCCGTAAGTAGTCCTTCTGTCACACCCCCAGCCATCGGCGGAAACACCGGGTAGTGTAACATTATTCTTCGTATCACAGTTATATAACATACATTGAACAGTACTAAAGAAAATACATACCTTTATTGATAACTAAAAGTTACATAACTGTTTTTCTAGAACCTATTACATAATATCCGACTATGGCATACTTCTTAATGAACAGAAAGGTAATAGTAAAACTTCTTCTGTTAGAATACATAGCAGCTTTTCAAGTTCCTGAAAACACATGCATTTTAAAATACATCAACATAAAGTTGGTGAGTCCACAGGTTTTGACTCCATAAAATAATACATTTTCCACATTCAAAAGTATAGTTTTTGAAAGTATCATTTTGACTCTCCAACATTTAGTATGTATATTAGGTATAATAGTTTACTTATCAATTAAGTGTTATACCTAAACATTCCTTAATCCTAAGGTATAAGTAGGGGAAACTTATACTTAACATTAATACTTGTATACTACAAAGTATAATGTTTCTAACAATTTGCTACCATGAGCCTGTAACCGCTGCTATGACATAATACCTCTGATAGAACACACTCATGATTTACCATGAGAAACAAACACACTCATGATTTACCATGAGAAACAACACCGTACGCTTCATCGACGCCGGAATAATAACAAATAAAAGGATAGTTCATCACTTGCTTTTGGTTGACTGTAGCTAACAGTCACAAGTGGGGTGGTCAACCCGTATACTAATTATACACGACTTCCTCGCTCACACGGGATTAACGGTTACAGTTCAGAGCATTTCCACTAAGATCCCCAATCTTAGTTGATGAATACAATTACTCATGTAGACTTTGACGGCTTCCTATAGCTCTAACAACAAAAGCATCTTTATGTCTAAAACCCTAAGTTACTAGACTATGCTTTTAAACATTACTCCTAACTTCATAATATTTAGGCAGTATAACAGCTATATCTTGAAGTAAAACCAGGTTTTATCTTGACCTAAAACCAATAATAACAACATATAACGTTCCTAGTTTTATCTTGACATAAAACTATCAATAACAATACCAAGTTTTATCTTAACATAAAACTAACAATAACAACGTATAACATATCCAGTTTTATCTTGACATAAAACTATTAATAGCAACATACTTTATAACTTAACATATAAATCTTCCGAATATAACTTCGGAACTATATCGCACACAACATATATATAGAACCTTAAGTATAACTCAAGATCTATATTAGTAAATTAACATACTGATAAGTTGATATTAGTTGTATATATTCAAAATATTATATTTAGAACAACTATACCCCGGCTATTATAACTATATACTATTATATAGACATAATAATAACATATATATAATATCTAGCATGCGTTTTCCCCCGAAATATTAGAAAGTGGGGCCGTGAAACTCACCCTAGTAGCGTGATTTTATGTTATCTAAGCAAAAACGGTCAGCGTACGAGGTCGTCGGGGCTAGGGATGCAAAATGGCCTCCAAAAACGAGATAGAGAGAAGAGTTTAGGTGTGAGAAGTGTTAAGGTCGAATTTTCTATTTATAGGCTGATTTTTGGCCATTCACGACGTGAACCAAGCATGTTCACGTCGTGAGCTCGATTCTGCTCACTTTGTAGACCAGCCATTTGGTCCCTAGCTTCGGATGGTGTCCCTTTGACTCCTCATGACGTGAATCAGTCCTTGCTCACGTCGTGAACTTTTGGTTTATCACTTCGTAGACTTGCCATGTGCCTACTAGCTCCGAAATCTGGCCTTATGACTCCTCACCTCGTGAACATTTATGTTCACCTCGTGAGTTCAGTCAGATTAGGGTTTCTGACAGCTGAATCTTCGAAAGGTCGTAACTCTCACATACGAACTCCGTTTTTGACGTTCTTTATATCCACGCGTAGGTATTTATGAGTACTACCACTCCCTTTTAGACTTAAATAGCTAATTATAAGTTTATTTTAAATTCCTCTTATTATAGAGATTTATAGTGTTCGGTTTATCATAACTTCTTCATGCGAAGTCAGATTGAAACATTCTCTATATTTTTGGGATCGTATGGACGTATACTTTGAGTTGTATTATAAAGAAGGTTCATATTTGTATTAGAATTTATCATGAACTACATAACACTCTTACCACATTACTAGTTTAACATAATCACATTACATGATTGGCATAATCACATGTGATTGTCTATTGACCTATTTTGACTAGTGTTACATTCTCCCCCCATTAGAATAATTTCGTCCCGAAATTTATCTTATGGATGGGGTTTCATTAAACAGTTGGGGGTATTTTTCTTTCATCTGATCTTCACGTTCCCAAGTAATTTCAGGTCCTCGCAAAGAGTTCCATCGAACTTTCACTATGGGAATACGACTTTGCTTTAATCGTTTGACTTCTCGATCCATGATCTCAACAGGTTCTTCTACAAAGTTGAGTTTTGTATTGACTTGTATCTCTTCGAGAGGTATAACAAGAGTGTCATCGGATAGACATCTTTTGAGGTTTGATATGTGAAAAACATCGTGCACATTTCTTAGTTCTTGAGGCAACTTGAGTTGGTATGCGACAGGACCAATTCTTGCCAGAATTTCAAAAGGTCCTATATATCGTGGGTTTAGTTTGCCTCGTTTCCCGAATCGAATTACACCTTTCCAAGGAGAGACTTTCAACATTACTTTATCTCCAACTTGTAATTCTAAAGGCTTATGTCTTACGTCAGCATAGCTCTTTTGACGATCACGTGCAGCCTTTAATCGATCCTTAATTTGCACGATCTTTTCAGTTGTCTCGTGGATTATTTCTGGTCCAGTACGTAAGGTATCGCCTGTACGTTCTCTGGCCATCTGCGTATCTCCAACTTCTGCCCAACACATTGGGGAATGACATTTTCGTCCATAAAGAGCCTCAAATGGTGCAACCTTGATGCTGGTGTGATGACTATTGTTGTAGGAAAACTCAATTAACGGTAAATGAGCATCCCACGCATTTCCAAAGTCTATTACACAGGCTCGGAGCATATGTTCTAAAGTATGAATGGTTCTCTCACTCTGACCATCAGTCTGTGGATGGTGAGCGGTACTCTTGTTTAGACATGTTCCTAAGGATTTTTGTAGATTGCCAAAATCATGAAGTGAATCTACTATCTCGGTCAGAAATAATAGAATTTGGAACTCCATGCAATCTGACAATTTCCTTAAGATAAATTCTAGTTAGCTTCTCCATCTTGTCGTTCTCCTTAATTGGTAAGAAATGGGCGGACTTAGTCAACCTATCGACTATCTGTTGGGTTTTGAGCATTCTAACACTCCTATGGTGTACATGCAACCCTATAAACCTTGGATCTATGTTTTCTCTATTATACATGCAAATATTAACTATTCCAAGGTTTCATCCCAACTAGCATATTATGAAGCACCTATACTACAAAGTTCTAGTTAGATGACATACCTTTTGATGTAGCTTGATCTCTTCAAGCTTTAAGAGCTTAGCCCCAATAGTGTGGAAGCCTCAAATGGAATCACAAATCACCAAAACACCTTGGAAGAACTTGAGAGAATATGTATGCACACTACAATCGGCCCACTCTTATTTTCACACACTTGTGCCAATTTTGTGAGCCAAGGACCCCTTTATATATTATGGAGGATTAGGGTTACATCCATGTAAACCCTAATACCCATGACCTTTCATTTACATAGGATCCATGGGTTAAAAGCTCCATGGACCATCCATGAAAGCTTAGCCCAACCTAAATGAACTTGGCCCATTCCATATATATAAGAGTCCATATTTAATTAGTTCTTTTTGATCACTTAATTAATTCTAAATTAACTCTTGATCAATACTAATTAAATAATATGATTCCATATTAATATATTAGAACTTATAATATATTAATATAAATCATAAATATACTATTCTCAAAAGACTATCCATATAAATTGTGCCGGTGAAGTGCAACCCAAATGGACCATGCCGGGTCGGGTCAAGTACATACCAAATATAGTTATGGACTTAGACATTAATCCAACAGTCTCCCACTTGGATAAGTCTAAAACTATTATTGAGTATGACTTCAAAACCTAACTGGCAATCGTAGCTCTTAAAGCCGCTGTCGAACTCTGACCTTGTCAATGACTTGTCCATTAGATAAGGGATCATATATTCCTCCATTCTAGATATCATATGGACTGAGACATGGATTATAATCATTCTCTCTGTCCATTTGTTGTTTCCCGATTGTCGATTTATGATGACTGACTGATTGAACAAATCAAATCACTCCTGGCTTGGCCAAGCACTCACATGTGTCATCGCTAAATCATCGAGGGGCCCACAGATATCGCTTTTATCCCGAAGGTAAAAGGAATGGATAAACTTTGGCTCATATGGCTTGTTCTACTACTTGTTGAATCATACACAAAGGCACGTTTTATAACATCGAGTTACCAAATGCGTTTTCGTGCAATCAATGTATAACCAACTCATAGTAACAACTCATATCTCTAGGTTTTAAGAATATAAGATATTATCGTCTCATGATCACTCGAGATAAAATCCATGAAGTGATTCAAATGAGCGTGGGTTGAATCCAATACTCAGAACTTATGAGCACTCATGAGTGTTGTAGCACCACTTTGTCCACCAACTTGGACCTCTACAAACCAACCCATGACAGTCTTGATTCATATCTACTTCCAACATATGACCGACTGTGGATGGTTTGAATAACTTAATCATTCAGGAAGAGCGACTTAGTTATTCTGGAAGTCAAAACATGCAAAGTGAAACACAAGAATAAATGAATCAAATATGGTATCAAACCCTATGAATATAAATAAACACTTTTATTTATCACCATACTGATTACTCATTATTCATTGTTTCGGTTTTATCAACTTTATACTTGAATTAAAAACACTAGTTGTCCCATGCTCCAAGCATGTACACTATGTTTTTCTTAAACAATAGCTTTGCCATACACCAAGTATGCACTCTATGTTTGTCTATGATCCTTACTTTTTGAAATAAACCAATTGAACTTAATTTCAATGATTCTAATTTCACACTCCCAAATCCTTATCGAAAAATGTGAGAATTTCAAATTCCTATCATTTATCGAAATATGTTTAGATTTTAAACTTATATGCACTGACCCTCCTGTAATGAATATGTACAAAGTCACAAAGACTTGTCAACAGTCATTATAAGGTATTCCAATGGAGATCAGCTCCATGGAAACTAAGTCTCATATTCAAAGTACATTGCTTTGGACATGCTTCTTGCATTAAGTTTTCTAATCTTACACAGATAACTTCCACCTATGGAGACAACTCCATATTCTCATTTTGACTATCACTTCTGAATAAGAGATGCCTCTTTTCAGAATATGTCAATATGGTCCTTCCAAAATTAGCACTATACTTCCAACTGTCCCTAAGCAACCAATCTTTGGTAAACCTCAGATTGTCCTCGACAATTGCTTAATCATTTTAGTCATATCCAATTCTAGACCTTTTCCCTTCTTAATGCCTCTGGGCATTTGGAAAAATTTAGAAATGACAAATATTATAGCACATGCAATCGATCCTGTACCCAAAGCAAATGGTACACGATTCATGATGTCTCACATAAAGACATGATTCTAGACCAATCTTTTGCTACAATATTTTTTATTTGCCATGTTTTCAAAATTTGACTATGAAGAGGGATGCCGTAATCATAATCGAATTTTGAGAACGCAATATATAGAATTTCCTTAAGTTGAACCAATCCAACATGAAATTCATATATATATATTCTTGACTAAGGATCATTAAGGTCTCAATCTAAGCCTTTAGAACTGAAATGAAGTATATATCCTCTCCCTTAATTATAGCAAAACAACTTTTTGAATCCCTGCATACTCACGAATTGAAACTTTTGTTTTCTATAATTAACATTGCTAACTGGCAACACTAACAATAATTATCATGCTCCCACTAACATTTTGATTATTAGCATAACACTTATGATCCCACTAGCTTTGACATGTACTCAGAAATCAGCTGGACTTCTAGAAATCAATACTTTATTGACTTTCTTACCAAAGTTCAGATTTCTGATACGAGATGCTTTGATAAAACTTTATCAAAATCATACACCTTTCCTTAGATAGCAAGCATGTGTGTCTAAACAATTTCAGAACTATGAAAAGGGATGCCGTAATCATTGTCTCAATTGTTTAAACCTTTTGCCATCTGCTTCAAATCTACTTGGTGGAAGTGTTTCCTCACCATCATTTTCATGAATCGGAGAGAAACCTTATGATCCTTAGATTTTATGGTGTATGTGTTCTTATCCATGTGAATCGTCAAAACCATAGTCACAAGACAAGGATAATGACAAATCCAAACTCATATGGACTGAACTTATGCAATCTTAACTTCTTGCCACCTGGCAGTACAAGGCCTGCTATTGCTTCCAAGTTGTTATGCAACCAATTGAGAACTTTCAGAACTCCTATGCAAAGCCAACTTTAACTGGAATGGGCACAGAATATGTCAACACGATAGGTTATAAACCTCGAGTCGTGTGCTAGTGAAGAACCTCAGGTTTTATTCTTGATTAGTTCTTGAAATTCTTTTTAGGATCTTTAAGACTCCCACTATCCTCTTGACATATAAGACTATCTTGCCAAATATTCAAGAGATATTGCGGATTCTTTATCAAGACAAACACTTCACACAATTGGCCTTAGTTGGTCTTTGTTTTATCCAAAACACCACAACTTACCAATTTCAAATGTACAAGAGTAGGACACTTTTACTCTTACATTTGACAAGTGTTTTAAACCTTTCTTTAAGATATGTCACTCAAGTTACAATCTTGGAGTATGCCTCTAAGAATTGTTTTGGAACGAAGTATGACTCGTCTTCCTGATCTAACCATTTCAACAATTCATGACTCCTCTTCTTAGTCATAAGAATGCACTAAGATGACCTTTAGAGGACTAATTGTGATATGATTTCTAAATCATTAAGATGATCACAAACAGGATACTAAAGTACTCTCCCATCTTTTTCAGATTTGAGAAACTTTTATCTTTCTGCCTAATTTGATTCTTCCCATTCGTTCTGCCATACATTGAGACTTTTTCCAATGTTTCAGAATTATACTTAAACTTGTAAGTATAACCATATTTACTAAACTTTAGTAAATCAAATAGTCTTAACGAGCTTTGTGGTGGACATGACCAGTGCTCAAGAATGTGTACTCGATCCCTTTAGTCCTTCACTTGATTCACACATCCATGTGAACAAGTAATTAGTCTAGGACCCAACAAACTATTTTATAACTTGGAAGAGGGATGCCGTAATCCAAGCTATAAAATATTTGAAGGTAGGTGAATGACGATTCACCAATTTCCACCAAGATAAACGAAATGTATTATTAGGTTTTAATTGGTTTTGAAACTCCTAGATTCTTTTGAGATTCATTGAACTTTTCAATGGCATGTTTCAATCTCGAGTGTGCCCTTCAGGTTTTGTGACTGGGATGCCGAGGATCACAAAACAAGGTGTGAATTAACCATGCAAATATACTTGGTACCCTTAATATTTACCCCTCAATCGATGTGCCGGTTAACCACACACGCTCCAACGATACTATGATAAACATTAAGTTACCCTTTGCCTACCTTGTTAAGTCCAGGTTAGTGTGCCGGTTAACCACACACGCTCCACTAACAGCTTAAACAAAGTGCAAAGTGTAATTTCATGGATTAGCACCTTATTCACATTTTCCTAAGTAACTAAGATTGGGAATTTATAAGTGTTTAGTTACTTAGTATTTATCATTATACTTATAATAAAGTGAGAATTATAGTCCTTGTCCTACCTGTTCGGCTAATGACCCTCCACCGGTCAAGGAAGCGGTGAGTGAGAGTGGACACCCATTAAACTGTCATTTTATAGGCAGTAACCTTATACCCCCCTTATAGACCGGCTTCGTGAATGAGGCCTACTAATGGTAAGACGACTTGCTCTTATACATATAATATATTAAACTTTTAATATTATAATAGTATAAGGGTGTATTTTAGACATTTAAAATACTTGGTGGTTTAATATATTAATTAAACTATACTCTTAATTTAATTAAATTTAAACCGTGTCATTATGGAATTATTAATTCTCTTTTAATTAAACACTTTAATTATCTATTAATAAAGTCCATAAGAGTTAATTGAATTATTCAATAAAAACATCATAATTCCAATTATTAAATTCAAAATTAAAACCATTTAATTAATTGTTTAAGTTATGAACCCAAGAGTTTTAGAATTCAATTCTTTTTTTTATCATAAAAAACTTTTTCCAAATTCCAAAACTTGAGGGCAAGTTTTGTAACTCTTGAAAACTTTTGGATTCCATAACTTATGGAGTTAAATACTTGTTTTATGATGAAACTTTTCATGTTCCATAACTTAAGAACAAGTTATGGAATTCTTTAAAACATTAAGACCAAGTTTTGTAACTCCATAAAAAACTTTGAATCAATTTTTTTAAAAACCTTTTCATATCCACAACTTATGGAGGTTTCAAAAAACTCTTTAGAACAAACTTTTAAAACTAATAAAATAATCATATCATTTTATCTTTTACTAAATTTGACCTAATTCAACTCATATAGCAAATGATTCAAATTTTACAAATAATTAGTTTTTCACAAAAACAAGTAATTATCTTAAAATTTGACAAACGTCATGTTTTTTTTTTCCTTTTTTTTCCAACTTGAAAATAAAACATTTGCATCAATATAACAGAAAACAACCCATGTCTCTGATACCACTGTTGGGTTTTGAGCATTCTAACACTCCTATGGTGTACATGCAACCCTATAAACCTTGGATCTATGTTTTCTCTATTATACATGCAAATATTAACTATTCCAAGGTTTCATCCCAACTAGCATATTATGAAGCACCTATACTACAAAGTTCTAGTTAGATGACATACCTTTTGATGTAGCTTGATGTCTTCAAGCTTTAAGAGCTTAGCCCCAATAGTGTGGAAGCCTCAAATGGAATCACAAATCACCAAAACACCTTGGAAGAACTTGAGAGAATATGTATGCACACTAAAATCGGCCCACTCTTATTTTCACACACTTGTGCCAATTTTGTGAGCCAAGGACCCCTTTATATATTATGGAGGATTAGGGTTACATCCATGTAAACCCTAATACCCATGACCTTTCATTTACATAGGATCCATGGGTTAAAAGCTCCATGGACCATCCATGAAAGCTTAGCCCAACCTAAATGAACTTAGCCCATTTCATATATATAAGAGTCCATATTTAATTAGTTCTTTTTGATCACTTAATTAATTCTAAATTAACTCTTGATCAATACTATTTAAATAATATGATTCCATATTAATATATTAGAACTTATAATATATTAATATAAATCATAAATATACTATTCTCAAAAGACTATCCATATAAATTGTGCCGGTGAAGTGCAACCCAAATGGACCATGTCGGGTCGGGTCAAGTACATACCAAATATAGTTATGGACTTAGACGTTAATCCAACACTATCACCCAAATAGTGTCAGACCCACAAGGAGTTTTAGGTAACTTAGTGATGAAGTCCATTGATATCTGCTCCCATTTCCATTCAGGTATTTCCGGTTGTTGAAGTAAACCTGAAGGCTTTTGATGTTCTGCCTTTACTCTAGAACAAGTCAAACATTTGCTCACATAAGTAGCAATTTCTGCCTTCATGTTTGGCCACCAATAATGTACTTTTAAATCTAAGTACATTTTGTCAGAACCTGGATGCACGAAATATCTGGACTTGTGGGCTTCTTCTAAGACCAAGTCCCTGACTCCACCGAACCTAGGCGTCCAAACTCGGTTTATAAAGTATTGTATTCCTTCATATTTTCGTATAAGTTGCTTTTCCATTCCTCGCAAAGCTTCGTTCTTAATGTTTTCTTCTTTTAGAGCCTCAAGCTGAGCTTCTCTAATCTGTGCGGTAAAGTTAGAATGGATAGTTATAGTTAATGCTCGTACTCGTCGGGGTTTAATATATTCTTTCCGGCTCAAGGCATCTGCTACCACGTTTGCCTTTCCGGGATGATAATGAATCTCACATTCGTAATCATTCAACAATTCAACCCATCTTCTTTGTCTCATATTAAGATCTTTTTGGTCGAAGATGTGTTGGAGACTCTTGTGGTGGGTAAAAATAGTACACTTAGTACCGTATAAGTAATGTCTCCAAATTTTTAGTGCAAAAATTACAGCTCCCAATTCAACATCATGGGTAGTGTAATTATTCTCATGCATCTTAAGTTGTCGTGATGCATAGGCGATAACTTTTCCTCTTTGCATCAACACACATCCCAATCCTTGATTTGACGCGTCGCAGTATACAACGAAATCTTCTGTTCCATCTGGAAGGGATAGGATTGGTGCACTACACAACATTTGCTTCAGTTTCTGAAAAGCAGCTTCTTGTTTGTCTTCCCAGTTGAACTTCGTATTCTTCTGGGTTAGTGTTGTAAGTTGCTTGGCTATTTTGGAGAAATTCTTTATGAATTTACGGTAATAGCCAGCAAGTCCTAGGAATTGACGCAACTCTGTTGGCGTCTTTGGTGCTTCCCAATTCCTGATTGCTTCAACTTTGGATGGGTCAAAATGAATTCCTTCGTTTCTAACTACATGACCTAAAATTTGTACTTCTCTAATCCAAAACTCACATTTGGAGAATTTAGCGTACAACTTTTCTTTTCTTAGTAATTCCAAGATTATTTCCAGGTGTTGACCATGTTCTTCCTTGGTTCGTGAATATATCAATATATCATCGATAAATACGATCACGAATTTATCCAAGTATGGTTTGCAAACACGATTCATGAGATCCATAAACACTGATGGGGCATTGGTTAATCCATAAGACATAACTAAGAACTCATAATGACCATAACGTGTTCTAAATGCTATTTTTGGAATGTCGTCTTCTTGTACTCTGAGTTGATGGTATCCTGATCTAAGATCTATCTTTGAGTAGTAGCTAGATCCTTGCAGTTGATCGAATAAATCATCAATTCTTGGAAATGGATAACGATTATTGATCGTTAGCTTGTTTAGCTCCCGATAATCAATACACATTCGAAAGGATCCGTCCTTCTTCTTGACAAACAAGATTGGTGCTCCCCAAGGTGAAAAACTTGGTCGGATAAAGCCTTTGTCAAGAAGTTCTTGTAGTTGGCTAGACAATTCTTGCATTTCAGATGGAGCCAACCGATAAGGAGATTTCGCTACTGGTGTTGCTCCTGGAATTAAGTCGATTCGAAACTCGACTTGTCAGACGGGAGGTATTCCAGGTAGATGTTTAGGAAACACGTCAGGGAAATCACATACTTGAGGTATGTCCTTGATTTCTTTTGTCTTTCTCTTCCTATCTACAATGTGGGCTAAGAATGCGCTATATTTCTTATGTAGATATTTCTGGGTCTTAGTACAAGAGATGACTTTGAGGTTCTTCCCATATTTATCACCATAGATAATCAGGGCTTCGCCGTTTCGTAAGGGTAGTCATATGGCTTTCTCATGACATAGAATTTCGGCGCGGTGTGAAGATAACCAATCCATGACAATTATGACATCAAAACTACCGATAGGTATTGGCATGAGGTTGACGTGAAAAAGGTAGTTATTAAGAGTTAACAGACAGTTTTCTAGGATTTCATGTGTTTTCTCAGTTTGACCGTTAGCGATTACTACTTCATAGATTTCTTTTAATCTGTTAGACTTATGACTTAACAATTTTCTAAATGTTGGAGTTATAAAACTTCGATCTGCTCCAGAGTAGAAGAGTATAGAAGCATATAAATTATCTATAAGAAACGTACCCGATACGACCGAAGGGTCCTGGATAGCCTCTCTGCTTCCAATCACAAACGCCCTGCCACGTCCTATGCCTCCCTGACTCCTTAACTTTAGACATTCTTTCTTGATATGTCCAACCTCCCCACACTCGTAGCATTTTCTTCCTTCACCACGGCCTGTCCAATTATTGGTTTGTTGATCGACTGTTGCAGGTGTTGTGCTCCTGCAGTAACTAGCAGTATGCCCCTTTTTCTTGCACTTCATGCAGACAAAACAGTCACCTGGATGATGACGGTTGCACTGATTGCACCATGAAGATTTTGGTTGTGTAGGTACTGCTGTTGTGGCTGCATAATTGGTTACCACTTCTTGTCTTTTCTCGGATGATTGTTTGGGATTCTTCCTATTAAACTTGCGCTTGTTTTTTCTAGATTTGGGAGACTCGGCCTTTGAGACCACTTCTGTTCCTTGGATCTCTGTGAGGGTTAGCTGATGAGCTATCCTCTTGGTGCTGTCATAAGTCGTAGGCTTTGATGCGATCACCATGCCTTTAATTTGCGATGCTAAACCCCAGATATATCGTTCAATCTTTTTATATTCAGGGGTTACAAGTGTTGGACACATTACAGCAAGATCATTAAATCTAGCGGTATAAGCTTTTATCTCTGAACCCTTCATGGTTAGGGTCCACAGTTCTTGTTCCAGTTTATGTATATCCTCCCTAGGACAATACTCCTCTACTAGCATCATTTTTAGCTCCTCCCATTTCATGGAATTTGCAGTATCAATTCCCATGGTATTCACATGGTTGTTCCACCAGGTGAGTGCTGCATCAGCGAAAGTACATGCTGCAAATCGTACTTTACAATCAGCTGGACAGAAGCTTATTTGAAAGACGGACTCTGTCTTTTCTATCCACCTCGTCAAATTAACTACCCCTTCATTTCCATGAAAGCTTTTTGGCCTGCAAGTCATAAAATCTTTGTTCGTACATGTTCTAGTGGTCCCTACATGGCCTTCATTTCTAACTCCATCTCTTGTGACATTAGATAGAGCCGCATCAATTCTTTGAGCTATGATTTCTTCAAGTTGTACTGTACTTATTGAGGGGTTTATTTCTGGTGGTGGTTGCGGTTGTTGTTGTTGTGGTGCTGATGGTCGGTTAGGATTTAGCTGAGTACTCCTTCTAGGCATTTTGTTTTAGTTCCTATTATAAATAATAAGAATTTTATGAGTTTTGTTAATCATTTAATACACGAGTACTAAATACTCCAGTTATTATTCACAGTGTAAAACGTAATAGGCAACACAATTATTACTGTAACATATGCTTCATATTATTACCAATGGTTACATCAGTTTACTTAGGTTATAAGAGAAACGTTTCTATAAACATTGCAAAATTTGCAAGGTTTTCTACATCCTTGCTATAAACTTTCCTCTTTTCGCCTTAACTAGTCTGATTTTCTCTATTTACATAACCACTAGTTGGAGCTTATCTACCAGAAACCTAAGTGATGACCCAGCACGTCAGTGACATTAACCACTTGCTCTTCAAGTGCTTGAGTTCTCTGCTCAAGACTTCCCGTGCGTTCTTCATTTCTTGAGGTTTGATTGTAGAGCTCTAACTCTGCAATCCTGGCATCGTGAGTAATCATGTCATTATAAGCAAAATTTATACGATGGTGGACATCCATCACCGATTCCTGATCTCGTGTCCTTTGTCCTTCTAGCCTTCGCACTCTTCCAGAGAGATGAGTAGCCCTCCCTTTGACAATTTCCATTTTGTCTTCAATTTTGACACTTTTCTCATACAATTGAGATAAAGTTTTATCTTCAGAAGAATGTGGGAGATGTGGTCGAGATGATTGACCAGTCTCATACATCTTGGCAGCTCTTTCTTCCGTCACCCACCTATCAACGGTTTGTGCGATCCGTGCAGGTTCATCTTGAACTCTATGACTTCCTGAAGATGTCGCCTTCTGACTCTTCTTAATCTTTGGCGATATCGGTATGGATTTACGTGTCGTGCGTTTCATTTTTACTCCTCCTGGAACTTTACGGTAAAGAGTGTTCAGTGGTGGTAAAGATGATGCCACCGACTCTGTCTCCTCCATGGATTCACTTCCTTCTATTGGTTCACTCTCTTCCCATTCGTTGGAGGGTAAAGGTGCTCCATCGTCAGAAGGTATTGGATGAAAGGTGGTTGGATTTATAGGGTAGTAAGGATCGCCTACCATCATGGGGAATGAAACTTCCTCTTCTTCATTCGTGTCCTCGATGATTATCCATTCTCTTGAATGTGTCATGCCGAATTCCTATACGTTTTGGATCACCAAAAGTTTAGTCTATCAAATATTACTCCCAAATTAAATAGTTCATATGATCTGATCATAATAAAATGTAGTTGCGCACCTACACCTAGTTGTGATAGGATATATGCACATATAAACTTTAGTTGGAATATTTGATCTAAATCCTTGAGATCAAAAACATTCCGGGTATTAAGGCGTATTCTCATCGCGGGTCTGAGTCTTTACATATGACTCTATATTCTTATTTATTGTATTCATGCTTTAATTATTGTTTGTTACTTCAGGTCTATCTGATAAGGCTCCGGCCAGTCAGGACAGTCGAAAGGGCAGGATCATTTTAGCATATAGCCGTTCTGAAATCCTGCAACCCAAATCAACATGTCTATCCTTGTCACCGCTCCCGTAAGTAGTCCTTCAGTAGAATAATTAATAATACTTTTTATTTATAGGCTAAGGGATATACCTAAACCTAATAGAGTAACTCCTAAACTATAGATGTGCTTACCTAAGAAAGTACTAGTAAACTATAGTTAATAGCTCTGATACCAATTTCTGTCACACCCCCAGCTATCGGCGGAAACACCGGGTAGTGTAACATTATTCTTCGTATCACAGTTATATAACATACATTGAACAGTACTAAAGAAAATACATACCTTTATTGATAACTGAAAGTTACATAACTGTTTTTCTAGAACCTATTACATAATATCCGACTATGGCATACTTCTTAATGTACAGAAAGGTAATAGTAAAACTTCTTCTGTTCGAATACATAGCAGCTTTTCAAGTTCCTGAAAACACATGCATTTTAAAATACGTCAACATAAAGTTGGTGAGTCCACAGGTTTTGACTCCATAAAATAATACATTTTCCACATTCAAAAGTATAGTTTTTGAAAGTATCATTTTGACTCTCCAACATTTAGTATGTATATTAGGTATAATAGTTTACTTATCAATTAAGTGTTATACCTAAACATTCCTTAATCCTAAGGTATAAGTAGGGGAAACTTATACTTAACATTAATACTTGTATACGACAAAGTATAATGTTTCTAACAATTTGCTACCATGAGCCTGTAACCGCTGCTATGACATAATACCTCTGATAGAACACACTCATTATTTACCATGATAAACAAACACACTCATGATTTACCATGAGAAACAACACCATACGCTTCATCGACGCCGGAACAATAACAAATAAAAGGATAATTCATCACTTGCTTTTGGTTGACTGTAGCTAACAGTCACAAGTGGGGTGGTCAACCCGTATACTAATTATACACCACTTCCTCGCTCACACGGGATTAATGGTTACAGTTCAGAGGATTTCCACTAAGATCCCCAATCTTAGTTGATGAATACAATTACTCATGTAGACTTTGACGGCTTCCTATAGCTCTAACAACAAAAGCATCTTTATGTCTAAAACCCTAAGTTACTAGACTATGCTTTTAAACATTACTCCTAACTTCATAATATTTAGGCAGTATAACAGCTATATCTTGAAGTAAAACCAGGTTTTATCTTGACCTAAAACCAATAATAACAACATATAACGTTCCTAGTTTTATCTTGACATAAAACTATCAATAACAATACCAAGTTTTATCTTAACATAAAACTAACAATAACAACGTATAACATATCCAGTTTTATCTTGACATAAAACTATTAATAGCAACATACTTTATAACTTAACATATAAATCTTCCGAACATAACTTCGGAACTATATCGCACACAACATATATATAGAATCTTAAGTATAACTCAAGATCTATATTAGTAAATTAACATACTGATAAGTTGATATTAGTTGTATATATTCAAAATATTATATTTAGAACAACTATACCCCGGCTATTATAACTATATACTATTATATAGACATAATAATAACATATATATAATATCTAGCATGCGTTTTCCCCCGAAATATTAGAAAGTGGGGCCGTGAAACTCACCCTAGTAGCGTGATTTTATGTTATCTAAGCAAAAACGGTCAGCGTACGAGGTCGTCGGGGCTCGGGATGCAAAATGGCCTCCAAAAACGAGATAGAGAGAAGAGTTTAGGTGTGAGAAGTGTTAAGGTCGAATTTGCTATTTATAGGCTGATTTTTGGCCATTCACGACGTGAACCAAGCATGTTCACGTCGTGAGCTCGATCCTGCTCACTTTGTAGACCCGCCATTTGGTCCCTAGCTTCGGATGGTGTCCCTTTGACTCCTCACGACGTGAATCAATCCTTGCTCACGTCGTGAACTTTTGGTTTATCACTTCGTAGACTTGCCATGTGCCTACTAGCTCCGAAATCTGGCCTTATGACTCCTCACCTCGTGAACATTTATGTTCACCTCGTGAGTTCAGTCAGATTAGGGTTTCTGACAGCTGAATCTTCGAAAGGTCGTAACTCTCACATACGAACTCCGTTTTTGACGTTCTTTATATCCACGCGTAGGTATTTATGAGTACTACCACTCTCTTTTAGACTTAAATAGCTAATTATAAGTTTATTTTAAATTCCTCTTATTATAGAGATTTATAGTGTTCGGTTTATCATAACTTCTTCATGCGAAGTCAGATTCAAACATTCTCTATATTTTTGGGATCGTATGGACGTATACTTTGAGTTGTATTATAAAGAAGGTTCATATTTGTATTAGAATTTATCATGAACTACATAACACTGTTACCACATTACTAGTTTAACATAATCACATTACATGATTGGCATAATCACATGTGATTGTCTATTGACCTATTTTGACTAGTGTTACACGAACCATGACAGGGAGTGACATGTTAGCCGAATCTCCATTGCTGAGGTTATAAAAGCCTCGTGCCATGCCGTAAGGTGGTCGTTGCCCTTGTTCGTTGCTCCATCGTTTTAGGTCCACGGCCCAGCGGGGCGCCGGGCCCTGAAAGTTTTGTCGGGGATTTGCTGCTCCTCGGGGAGGATTGTAGATCTCTGGTTCTGAGTCAGTGCTTCCACCATCTCCTTCCTCTTTTGAACCTTCGTCTGGGTCTTCCTCGGGATCCTCTTCGGAATCCTCTTCTGGTTCTTCCTCGGGTTCCTCTTTGGAATCCTCTCCTGGCTCTTCCTCGGGAATTTCTTCGGGATCTTCCTTCGGGTCCTCCTCAATCCAGCCTCCATTACCCTGGTTAGGGTAGTAGGGATCCCCGGGGATGTGAAATCCTGCCATTTCGTCTGGTCGAGAATAGAGGTAAGAGAATTATATATAAAACTGGGAAGTAAAAACGGTAAACTTTTGATAAGGATAATTTTATTTATTTGACGATTCCTAACTAAATATCGAGGTTCGCAAGATTTTTACAGTTCTTATAGTTTTTCAAAATACTCCTATAGTATTTTCAAAATTTTAAGTTTGATTCTAGTATTTTATTAGGTAAGTTTTTGACTTGTCGTTTACTATGATTATTCCTCGACATATGTTGGTCATATCTCGGATAAATATAGTTGATCAGGCTATATTTATCCTTGATTTGATTAAATATCTCAAGGCCAAATCGTAGCGTCACAACTTATCTTAATACTTTTGTAAAATTTTGGCTTATGATACTAGACCGATGCATGCATGTATTTATACTTTTATAAAACTAGTATTTTATTTTCTTAAAAGTATATTTTGTGAAAACGTTTTATCAGAGGATTTTAGTCCCTTTTGCATTTATAGTTTGTAAATCTTATGTGGTTCGATATACTTAGTTCACTATAAACAACGCTCGGATACCAATCTGTCACACCCCCAAACCAGAATGGCAGAAACATTCGGGGGCGGATGACTTCACGTAGCATCATAACAGTTGAATATTCGTAAAGAAAGTAAACACAACCATCATAAATATAATAAAAAGTTACATTGTTGCATATAATACATGTTTCAAAAGATTATTACAAATATGATGATTTAAAATGTTTTGATAACAGACGCCTTAGCGTCTCTTCTCCAAAAGCTGATGGTTACCTGTATTACTGATTCCCTAAGAAATACAAGTAGTTTTGAAAAAGTGTCAAAAATTAAGTTGGTGAGTTCATAAGTGTTTTTGTTCTGAAAGATGTATGTCTTTTGGTAAAAATAACTGAACGTGTTTCCAGAAAATCCAATATTTTCCATGTATGTGTGGTAGTTTGAAAAAGTTCCAAAAACTGGAATGCAATAGTATCTTTTAGAAAAAAAATGGTGACAGTGGATAATTTGCATATATAATGTAATTACTGAATGCATTTAAGGGTCTCGTAAATCAAGTACATTTTGATACACCATGTGAGTTTTATAACCATTCTATCGACCCAGACTGCCTGTAACAACGTTCTTCAGGCGTTGCAGTGTTATGACATTTGTCACCCAGACCTGCCGGTCTAACTGTGGCTAACAGTTTAGGTGCAGGATTGTCAATCCCGTATAGATCTATACACAAGTATCACGCTCTCCCTACAAGAGATTATGGTTTATAATACAGGACTTGAAATGCATACTCGATAGTATCAAAAGATTTACGGAATGAAAAGTCTTTATGAAAATAGTTCCTTTTTCAGTGTTTATGTAAAGATGTTATGAATAACTCGTAAACTATACCCATTATAGTTTTTCGACAGTGTGTTTCATTTGATGATAAGAGCTCGGTGTAATACCAACTTTGCATGTAAAGAGTAACATGGGTAGAAATATTGTTTATCATTTATAAACAAAATTTAGATAAAGTATTAGAAAACGTATCTAACGATGCGTATTTTAGATGTGAGTTTATCTCGTGTTTCACTTGTATTTACCCCCCTCCTCTAAAACATGAAAAAGACGTAAAAATAAGGCGTATGAACTCACTTGGAAAGTGTGGTGATTTGAAGAAAACGAGATTTTCTCGGGCGGCACTTCGACCGGAAAGTGGTGAATTTCTCGGGAATCTCGGAGCTTCGGACCTTCGTCGGGACTTGGGTACGTAACCGGGGTGTCGGGGTCGTCTCGGGGTGCTAACCGGGGAGTAGAAGTGAGAGAGGAGAGTGAAATGAGCAAGGAAAATCGGAAGTCTCGCATGCTATTTATAAGAGGGGTCTGGCCTCCGAACGCAGCGCGTTCCCGAACGCAGCCCGTTCCCAAAACGAACGCAGCGCGTTCCGCCGTGCGTCATGGCTTACAAACTTCGGACTTAACAGGCGACGGAACAGGCTCTAGGCTCCGAACGCGGGGCGTTCCCTTTTTGGTAAGCGTGCCTCGAACTTTAGAAATTAATATCTTTCGCATACAAACTCCGTTTTCGACGTTCTTTATATCCACGCGTAGGTGAGAATATACTCTACAACTTTTGTTTAGACTCCGTCGGCAAGTTTTGAATTTATTTTTAATATTATATTTTTAACAGGCCGGGACTGGAAAAGTCCGTTAAAAATTCATAACTTCTTCATCCGACGTCCATTTTCATCTGTCTTTTTACCGTTATACTACTATTATCGAGATCTTCGATTCTCGTTTAGGTCGCGTTGGCTAAAAATCACTCGATCTCTATTTCGAGTTTTTAGCTGTCTACAGCTGTTCCGAAACTTAGAAAAATCATAACTTCCTCACACGAAGTCAGATTTGGGCATTCTTTTTATGTACGTTTACGGTTTAACATAATCTACGACTTTCGTTTTGATACCTAAGGCTAAAAAGTATTTTATTGAAATTTCGCTTTTTACACTTGGCAGTGTTTTACCGGTTTTGTCGTGAATATTCGATTAGTCGTAACTTCTTCGTTATAACCCGGATTTGAGTGTTCCTTATATTTTTTAAAACCTTGACAATATATATAACATTTTATGCAACCTAATTGAGACTTTAGAACACTTCATTTTTGATGCTATTTTTATTGATTCAAAATAGTTTATAATATTTAACTTTTTGAACATTACATTGACTCGAAATAACGGGTTGTCACAACTATGTTTTTCCAAACAATAGTTATGCCATACATCAAGTATACACACTATGTTTGTCTATGATCCTTACTTTTGTGGAATAGATCAATTGAACATAATTTCAATGATTCTCATTTCACAATCCCAAATCCTTATCGTAAATGTACGAATTCCAAATTCCAGCCATTTACCGAAAACTGTTAGATTCTAAACTCAAATGCATTGATCCTCTTGTAAAGACTATGCACAAAGTCACAAAGACTTGGCAACAGACATTACAAAGTGCTCCAATGGAGATCAATTCCATGGAAACGAAGTCTCAAATTCAAAGTACATTTCTTTGAACATCCTTCTTGCATTAAGTTTCTAACTTTCTCATAGATTCTTAATATCCAACTCCCAATATGGAAAGCATTTCCACATTCCCATTTTGACTATCACTTCCGAACAAGAGTCGCCTCTTTTCAGAATATGTCAATATGGTCCTTTCCAAAAATTGACTATCACTTCCGCACAAGAGTCGCCTCTTTCCAGAATATGTCAATATGGTCCTTTCCAAAAATTTACACCATACTTCCAACTGTCCATGAGCAACCAATCTTTTGTAACACCTCAGATTGTCCTCAACAATTGCTTAATCACTTTAGTCATATCCATTTCTAGTACTTTTTCCCTCTTAATGCCCTATGCATTTGGAAAATTTTAGAAAGGATAAATATTATAGCACATGTAATCGATCCTATACCCGAAGCATATGGGACATGATTCAATATGTCTCACATAAAGACATGATCCTAGACCAGTCTTTTGCTACAATATTTTTATTTGCCATGTTTTCATAATTCGACTATGAAGAGGGATGTCGTAATCATGATCGAATTTTGAGAATGCAATATATATAGAATTTCCTTAAGTTGAGCCATTCCAACATAAAATTCATATATATATCCTTGACTAAAGATGATTAAATTCTCAATCTAAGCTTTTAGAATTGAAATATATATAGGATTTTCTCTCCTTTAATTATAGCAAAACAAGTTTTTCCCAATTGAAACTTTTGTTTTCTATAATTAACATTGCTAACTTGCAACACTTATCATAATTATCGTGCTCCCACTAACATGATAATTATTAGCATAACACTTATGCTCCCACTAGCTTTGACATGTACTCAGAAATCAGCTGGACTTCTAGAAATCAATACTTTATTGACTTTCTTACCAAAGTTCAGATTTCTGATACGAGACGCTTTGATAAAACTTTATCAAAATCATACACCTTTCCTTAGACAGCTCACATGTGTGTCTAAATAATTTCCAGAGCTATGAAAAGGGATTCCGTAATCATACTCTCAATTGTTTGGACCTTTGCCATTTCTCGCAAGTCCATGTTAGTGTACCGGTTAACCACACACCCTCCACTAATGACTTTGAGAATGAAAATATCATAATTGCTATCTACTTAAAATCTACTCAGTGAACGCGTTTCCTCATCATCATTTTCATGAATCGGAGAGAAACCTTATGACACTTAGATTTTATGGTGTATATGTTCCTATCCATGTGAATCTGCCAAAACCATAATCAAAAGACAAGGTTAGTGACAAATCCAAACTCATATGGACCGAACTCGTGCAATCTTAACTTCTTGCCACTTCGCAGCACAAGGCCTACCATTGCTTCCAGGTTGTTATGCAAACAATTGAGAACTTGTAGAACTCAGATGCATAATCAACTGCAATAGGCACAGAAATAAGAATATGTCAACACGATAGGTTATAAACCTCAAGTCGTGCGCTAGTGATAAACTGCAGGTTTTTATTCTTGATTAGTTCTTGAAACTCTTTCAGGATCTTTAAGACTTCCACTATCCTCTTGACATATAAGACTCTCTTACCAAGAACCATTCCTTGACAAACAAATATTCAAGAGATAGTGCGGATTCTTATCAAGACAAACACTTCGCACAATTGGCCTTAGGTGGTCTTTGTTTTATCCAAAACATCACAACTTACCAATTTCAAATGTATAAGAGTAGAACACATTTTACTCTTACATTTGACAAGTTTTATCAACCTTCTATAAGATGTGTCACTCAAGTTACAATCTTGGAGTATGACTCTAAGACTTGTTTTGGAACGAAGTATGACTCATCTTCTTGACTCAACCACTTCAACAATTCATGACTCCTCTTCTTAGTCATAAGAATGCACTAAGATGTCCTTAAAGGATCAAATTGTGATATGGTTTCTTAATCATTAAGATGATCATAAAACATGATACTAATGTACTCTCCCATCTTTTCAGATTTGAGAAACTTTTATCTTTCTGCCTAATTTGATTCTTCTCATTCGTTCTGCCATACATTGAAACTTTTCCAATGTTTCAGAATTATACTTAAACTTGTAAGTATAACCATATTTACTAAACTTTAGTAAATCATGACGAATAGTCTTATCGATCTTTGTGGTGGATTTGACCAATGCACAAGAATGTGTACTCGATCCCTTAGTCCTTCACTTGACTCACATATACGTGTGAACAAGGAATTAGTCTTAATTTTCCAAAGATGAAAATTCTCATTCATCACACAATACAGGTTGCATGATTCCAAGTTTCTATCCAACTGAAACTTGGGTGATGAGAATCTTTCCTTATTTGGTAAATTATGACATTACCACAAACGAAAGAATCAAATCCATTTTCAAATATTGCTATCAATGGAATATAAACAACAATTTCTCACAAGTGCCATTTTAAGGATATTTTTAAATAAATAAAATCAAAACCCTTTCTTTTATTTTAAATCTTGCGAAAAACTTATCCATACAATGCAAATGCATATGAAAAACTATGTTGTTATGTATTCCTAAGCAATCTATCAGCATGTTCTTCTTTTAAGCTTCCTTTCTTTTGTTTCTACAAAACATCAAGATGTGACCTAGTCACATTATGTGACAAGAATCCACAAATAGGAACTTAATAGAGTTAGATAGTGGACTTACCTGAAGTAGAGTCAAAATTTTGACTTTTACCATCCTAGTGAACTTTCAGGTAAATAGGGCAGCTTCGCAACCAATTGCCCCTTCCTTTGGCTATACGAACATATGGACTCTTTGGGAATGGTACACGAGACTATCTCAGACTTAGCCTTTCTCTTTACCATTTGGTCAACCGAGTTGACTATGGCCGATCCCTTTACATTGGGAAGAGAAAGCTTTTCTGGATTTCTAATGTCACCATTGTCAATGTCCATAGAGGTTTGGTAAGTAGATCTTCCAATCAAATTTGCTTTACAAGTGCTCCAAATCATTGCTTATTCAGCAGCATCAAGCAAATAGGTAAGATCATTAAGGGTCATGTCATAGTCTGTTACATAGTAGTCCCAAAGAACTCACTATGTGACATAGAAAGTGATTGAAGAACCTAGTCAACAACCAACTTCCTCAAGACTTTGACACCCAACTCTCCCGACTTGTCAATATGTGACTTCATCTCCAATATGTGAGCACACATAGACTTTGCTTGCCAATAGGGCTTGAGTGACCTTGAACTTGTGGGTTAGGGAGAATAATTGGAGGAGGTGGAGGAAGTGAAGTATGATTTTCGGGACATCACTTCATAAGGAAAGTTTGTTCTAAGAGATTTGGGAAGATCATAGTTGTCTGAACCAGACATCTACAATGGGAGATATTCAATTTAGTTGATTTAAGTCCTTAATATAACACCCAATATGAAATATTAAGGCTAAGACCCAACACAATATTGTATAACTTAGAAGAGGGATGCCGTAATCCAAGCTATAAAATATTTGAAAGTAGGCAAATGACGATTCACCAATTTCCACCACGAAAAACGAAATAGAAATTAGGTTTTAATTGGTTTGAAACTCCTAGATCTTTTAATATTCATTGACCTTTTCAATGGCATGTTTAAATCTCGATTGTGCCCACTCAAGTTTGTGACTGGGATGCCGAGGATCACAAACAAGGTGTGAATAACCATGAAAATATACTTGGTACCCTTAATATTTATCAATTAATCGATGTGCCGGTTAACCACACGCACTCCACCGATCTTATGATAAACCTTAAGCCACCCTTTTCCAACCTTGTTAAATCCATGTTAGTGTGCCGGTTAACCACACACGCTCCGCTAACGACTTAAGCAATGTGCAAAGTGTAATTTCATGGGTTAGCACCAAATTCATATTTTCCTAAAGTAACTAAGATTGGGAATTTATAAAAGGTTTAGTTACTTTATATTTATCATTATACTTATAATGAAGGGAGAATTAGAGTCCTGCCAAACCCGTTCAGCTAACGACCCTCCACCAGTCAAGGAAGCGGTGGGTGAGAGTGGACACCCATTAAGCTGCGATTTTATAGGCAACAACCTTATACCCCCCTATAGACAGGCTTCGTGAATGAGGCCTACTAACGGTAAGACTGACTTGCTCTTATACATATATATATTATTAACTTATAATACTATAAAGTATAAGGGTTGAATTTTAACATTTAAAATTCTAGGGGTTTGGAACTAAAGTTTTCTAAACTGACTTTACATGTTCCAAAACTTGAGGGCAAGTTTTGAACAATTCAAAAAAACTTTTGGATTTTCATAACTTATGAGTTTAATTAAGTTTTTAAAAACTTTAATGGAGAGACTCTTGAACATCCATAACTTGAGGACAAGTTATGGAGTCCATAAAACTATTTATGAGAAAGACTCTTCAATTATGTAACCTATGAGTTTTTAATGGATCTTTAAAAGAAAATGACTTTTGGTAATCCATAACTTGAGGACAAATTATGGACTCCATTAAAAACATTTAGATCAAGAATTAACTAACAACCAAATTGCAAACAATTCCTATGATCTACCAAAACTCATAAGTGTATGAACAATCATATCAACAATTTCAAAAATCATATAAACACATATAAAACTTGAAATTTTGATAATAACTTTGAAATTGGTTTACCATAATCATTAACACATCAAAACAGGTTTTATAAGTCCAAAACAGTTTAAGGTAATGATTCTAGACCAATTCTAGGCTTAAAACTCGAAGATATGTTGTCAGGGGGTCCAACTCGTCGAGTGCAAGAACTAACTCAGCGATTTGGATGAGTTTGTGCATGGACTCGGCGAGTGAATTAGTAGACTCGGCGAGTCCACTGTCCAGAACAACAAAAAATCGATTTTTTCAGCATTTTCAAGTAAGTAGCATCAAGTATAATTGAAAACAACCCTAGGATCTGATACCACTGATGGGTTTTGAGCTTTCTAACACTCCTATGGTGTACATGCAACCCTATAAACCTTGGATCTATGTTTTCTCTATTATACATGCAAATATTTAATATTCCAACGTTTCATCCTAACTAGCATAAAATGAAGCAACTATACTACAAAAGACTAGTTAGATAACATACCTTTTGATGGAGCTTGAAGTCTTGAACCTTTAACAGCTTAGTGCCCCAAGTATTGCACCTCAAATGGTTCACACAACACCACCAACAATTGGAATAACTAGAGAATAAGGCTACTTTGGTTCACACTATGAAATTCGGCCCTTGCCCTCTCTTGTGTATGTACTAGTGCCATTTCATGAACTAAAGACATCTTTATATAGTGTGGTGGATTAGGGTTACATTCATGTAAACCCTAATACCCATGACCTTTCATTTCCATAGGATCCATGGGTTAAAAACTCCATGGACTATCCATGCAAGCTTAGCCCAACCTAAATGAACTTGGCCCACCAAAGATATAAGAGTCCATATTTAATTAGTTCCTTTTGATCACTAAATTAATTTTAAATTAATTCTATATCAATACTAATTAAATAATATGATTTCGTATTAATATATTAGAACTTATAATATATTAATATAAATCACTAGTATCCTTTTTCTCATTTTGTCTATCCAATTGTTCTGATGCCATGCAACCCAAATGGACCCTGCCAAATCGGGTCAAGTACATACCAATTATAGTTATGGACTTAGACACCGATCCAACAAAACTGGGGGACACCATGGAAGTCTACATCGATGACATGGTGGTCAAGTCTAAAATAGCTGAATATCATATCAAGGATCTTCAAGAGGCCTTCGACATTTTAGATGAATACAACATGATGTTGAATCCCTCCAAATGTCACTTCGGAATGAAGGAAGGAAATTTTATTGGATATATGGTCACCAAGAGGGGGGTAGAAGCAAGCCCTAAACTGATCAAAGCCATAATTGATCTAAGATCCCTAACTACGACCAAAGATATCCAAAGGCTGACTGGAAGAGTAGCATCACTAAACAGGTTCATTTCAAGATCCTCAGCGAGGTGCAAACCTTTCTATGACATCCTAAAGAAAAACAAGAAGTTCGAATGGACCAAGGATCATGAAAATGCCTTCCAAGAACTAATAAAAATACTTAAGTTCAGCACCCCTATTAGTAAAACCGTTAGATGAAGAGCCACTCCTCCTATACCTTTCAGTATCGTCAAATGATGTAAGTGCAGTTCTGGCCAAGGATCTTGACGAGGGCTAACATCCCATTTACTACGTAAGTAAAAGTCACCTAGATCCTGAGACCAAGTACTCTCATCTCGAAAAACTAATACTTGCACTAGTTACAACTTCTACTAAGTTAAGACATTATTTTTATATTCATACCATACATGTAAAAACTAATTATCCAATTAAGATTGTTATTAGAAAAACATAAATGTCAAGAAGAATGGCCAAGTGGTCAGTGAAGCTCGGTACATATGGTATAAATTATGATCCAAGATCCGCAATAAAGTCACAAGCACTAGCAGACTTTGTGGAAGACTTTAGTGATGACCTACAAGCCGAAGTTGAAATGGAAACTCAACAACTTCTAGAGGAAAAAAACATGGGAATACGGACGCTATTCAAGGATGGAGCATCCAACCAAAGAGGAACTATCCTTGGGATCATACTAAAATCGCTACATGGGGACATACTACCCTAGGCTATTAACTGTGAATTCGACGCAACCAACAATGAAGCGGAATATGAAGCACTAAACATGGGACTGCAACTAGACTAGGATCTTCAAATAAAGGATCTTCAGGTTTACGTCGATTTGCTATTAATAACTAATCACTTTAATGGATCCTACGAAGTTAAAGGAGAAAGTCTAGCATCATACCTTCAAATTCCTAAAAAATTAGCCTCTGAATTTGAAACCTTTAGCCTAAATCATGTTCCCAGAGAAAATAAAAGTAGATGCATTAGCCAATCTAGGATCTTCCCTTAGGATCCTACCAGAGAATAGGATCCCAATAATCCATGTAATAATCCCGGCCATTGAGGATCCCGCCAAAAGACCAGAAGATCTTGACGATCGTGATCAGACGGCCAACATTGCAGCAATTGAGGATCCTAGTCCTCAACCCCTTCTCCAGGATCCTAACGGTCAGGATCTTGATCCAAATAATCGGTATCCTCCGAGATCCTAGATCAAACCCATTATAGAATACCTCCAAATTGGCACGATCCCAAAAGAGGAAAGAAGCGACAAAGCATTCAAGATGAGGGTCTCACGCTTTGGGATGAACCAAGGGAAGTTATACAAGAACTTCATGTCAAGTACATACCTAATATGTTTGGAAGATCATGAGGTTGTAGAAGTTCTAAAAGACATAAATGGAGGAGATTATGGCAACCACATTGGGGGCAGATCCTTATGCTCCAAAATACTAAGGACGGGGTACTACTGGCCAACAATGAAAAAGTATGCCTTCCTACATGCACAAAAATGTGATGCTTGTTAAAGACATAGCAACATCCTTCATCAACCGACAGAACCTCTAAATCTTATCATCTCCTCCTGGCCATTCATGAAATGGGGAATGGATATAGTTTGAAAGTTACCAAAGGCTCCTGGTGGAAAGATCTTCATGCTGGTAATGACATACTATTTCTTAAAATTGATAGAGGTTGAAGCCTTTGTTCAAGTAAGAGACAAGGAAGTAGTCTCATTCATTAAACGTAATATCCTGACCATGTTCAGGATCCCGTCCAAAATCATATGTGATAACGGATCCCAATTCATAAGAAAAAGAACTAGAGACTTTTTTTGCACCAGTTGTGGAATTAAAATGATAGCGTCCACTCATGTTCACCCTCAAACTAATGGTCAAGCAGAATCTAGCAACAAGATCATAGTCAACAATTCGAAGAAAATTCTAGATGAAAAGAAAGGAAGATGGGCTGAGGAACTTCCTTTTGTCCTATGGGCGGATAGGACTACATCAAAAAAAACCATAGGTCAAACTCCATATTCTTTGGTTTTGGTACATAGGTCATGATCCCAACTGAAGTGGTGATCCCAACGTCAAGATACCAATTCCAAAATTAGGAGAACAACGATGAGATCTTAGCCAAGATCTCGACACTATTGATGAACTCAAGGATCTTGCCAGGATCCGCATTGTTGCTCACCAACAAAGGATCGCCAAAGCATACAATAAAAACATCAAAGTCGGAAGATTCCAGGTAAGTGACTTGGTCCTTAGGAAAGCATTCCAAAATACCAAGGATCCTAATGTAGGTAAGTTGGCACCCAAATGGAAAGGACCATATCTTATTGATTCAGAAGTAGGAAATGGGTAATATTGGTTGGCTACCCTAGAAGGAGACATCTTGCCAAGATCCTGGAATGCCATACATTTAAAAGCGTATTTCATGTAAGTTAAATCTTTCATTTTCCAACAGACTCAAGGTACACATTCTTTACCCTTTACTTTTTTCTAAATTATTTTATTTTTTTTAAAAGACCATTACTGAATTAAGCATCATAGGGGTGCTAGCTAAGCTAACTCCCACCCCAAGCTAACGTTTTCAATTTATAGAAAATCAAGGATCCTAGCCGCTTCGAATAGAGATTGGTCACCTCTCCTCCGACTAAGGGTACTTAATCCCCTTTAAGGTTTAAAGAGTTAATAACCTCTTTCTCACGAATTTAGGTTTCTACACCTTTCCTGGACGCACAATATCTTACTATGGGATGTGAATAAGTGGATCATTTCATGCTTTAGTGACTTGAAAATCCTCTTATTTCTGAACATATGTTAAGATCCTCACTTTTAATCTACGGTTTATAACATTCTCATGTTATCTTAAGTTGGGATCTTCCCCAGTATACCTTAAGTTAGGATCTTCCCTGGTTAATTTCCTAAGTTGGGATCTTCCCCATAATTTCATAAGTTGGGATCTTCCCCAAAATTTCTCAAGTTGGGATCTTCCCTAGTTATCTATTAAGTTGGGATTTTCCCCAGTATTTCTAAAGTGGGTTTTTCCCAGCAAAAGCTAAGTAAGGATCTTCTTCAACAAATTCATAAGATGGATCATCCAAAGAAGGATCCTTCCCTATAGAAGCTCCAAGATCATAGGAAATTGAAGGACTTGCAATACAAAATTCCTCCTAAGTCAAAAGGTCAAAACTAAACCTAAGGATCATCAGGTTCTATGTATCCTTGTTTCTTAAAAACTATTTTCCTACGTTATTACTAAAGGTTTGAATCTTTAAGGATCCTAATTGTTTCAAAGTCCTAAGAAGATGACTAACCATCTCAGATTATTAAGATCCCAAGAGTTCCTGTAAAACCTAAACTCTTTAGGATCCTAATCATCTAGGGATCCTTAGAAGACCTACTACTACAACTACATCAATCACGTTAACCATGCAAGAAAAGATATAAACAATCATAGCATCAGATAGAAGGGATTGCCCACCAACCTCACAAAAAAGGAGTAAAAATTGTCTTACAACCCCAAAAAGCATTCGACTTGTTTTATAAATCAAACGTAAACTGCAGCTTGATTTCCATCACCTGGAACCTTCTTTTCTTCTTTCTGATGGGTTTTGAGCATTCTAACACTTCCTAAGTGTACATGCAACCCTAATAACCTTGGATCTATGTTTGTCTAATAATCATGCAAAGTTGAATTCCAAGGTTATATTCCTATCTAGCATACATGGGGAACATTTTTAACTTGAATGAAAGATAGAATAACTTACCTTGTTGTTGATTATGATCCTTGAAACCTTGTGAGCCTAGCACCCCAAGTGTGATGCCTCAAATGCTTCACACAACACCAAATGCAAAGGAGTAAACTTTGAGAGAATCTTACACTTGCAAAATCGGCTCTTGCCCTTTTGTTTCTTAGTGTAGCCTATTTTGGTGGAGAATGGGTTTCTTATATAGTGTTGACACATCTAGGGTTACACCATGTAAACCCTAATGTGTCATGACTCTTCATTTCCATGACCCATGGGTTTGTAACTCCCATGGAGCATCCATGGAGCATCCTATGGGTGGAACCCAACTTGATAATCCATGGAGCCTCTTAGCCCACTATATAAGATATGGAAGATTTACATAATCTACCCATATATTTAATTAGTTATCTTTTGATCACTTAATTAATTCTAAATTAATTCTTGATCAAACTAATTAAATAATATTATTAATATATTAGAACTTATAATATATTAATAAACCATAAGTGTTATTTCTCTCATTTTAGTTTATCCAATTGCATGGTGCCATGCAACCCAAATGGACCATGCCGGGTCGGGTCAAGTACATACCAGAAATAGTTATGGACTTAGACACCTTATCCAACAGTCTCCCACTTGGATAAGTCTAATAACTATAACTGCAATACCTCAGGAACCGATCGGCAATCGTAGCTCTTTCAAGGTCTCTCGGAACTGAGAAGATGATGATACGCCATTTAAGATAAGTGATCATATAATCCTCTGTTCTAGATATCAGCCGGACAAATACATAGAACAGTGTCTTACTTTGTGTCCAGCAGTTTGTTTCCCGATTTCCGATTTGTTTGACAAATAACTTAATTGAACACATCAACTTAGTTCTGACCGGGCCCGGTACATAGGTCAAAACAAAATCATCGAGGGGCCCAGATATCAGCTTCTAATCCAAGAAGGAACAGATAAACTTCGACTCATATGTTTGTTCTACTACTCATTGAATTATACACAAGAGTACGTTTTATAACATCGAGTTACCAATACGTTTTCGTACAATCAATGCATAACCAACTCATAAGTAACAAATCATATCTCTAGGTTTGAAGACTTATATGATATTACCGTCTCACGATCACTCGAGATTAATTCCATGAAGTGATTCCAGTGAGCGTGGGTTGAGTCCAATGCTCAGAACTTATGAGCACTCATGAGTGTTGTAGCCATGTCCAACAACTTAGACCTCTGCAACCAATCATGACAGTCTTGATTCATACCTACTTCCGACATATGACCGACTGTGGAGGTTCGAATAATATGATATACCAAACATAATTATTCTGGAAGTCAAAACATGCAAAAGAAATATAGTAAACGATCGACAAGAGATAGCAACACTTTACTCATAAATAAAACACCTTTTATTCATCATCTAATGTCAATTACACTTTACAAATTTCAAGGTTATCTAACTACTAAATCTAATATCATCCTTCAGCCCTATGCTCTGAGCATGCTGGAGATGCATAACCCGAGTCAGTCCCTTCGTGAGGGGATCTGCTGGATTCTCATCCGATGATACCCTCTTTGCCACGAGGAGTCCTTCTATTCGATGTCTGATGAAATGGTATTTTCTGTCGATGTGTCTGGATCTCCCGTGATCCCTTGGTTCCTTGGCTAAGGCAACTGCACTTTCACTATCACAGAAAATTTCCATTGGCTCTTTAATAGCTGGTACAACTCCAAGGTCTCCAATGAAGTTCTTCAGCTATATCGCCTCCTTTGCTGCCTCGCTAGCTGCTATATACTCTGATTCGCAAGTTGAATCAGCCACTGTCTCTTTCTTGGAACTCTTCCAAGAAATTGCTCCTCCATTTAAGGTAAAGACCCAGCCTGACTGAGAGCGGAAATTATCCCTATCAGTCTGAAAGCTAGCATCACTATACCCTACAACTCTCAAGTCTTCACACCCACCGAGGGTAAGGACCCAGTCCTTAGTCCTCCGTAGGTACTTGAGGATATTCTTTACCACAGTCCAGTGTGCCTTGCCAGGGTTCCCCTGATACCTGCTAACCATGCTCAAAGAAAAGGCTACATCAGGTCGAGTACACGTCATAGCATACATGATCGATCCTACAGCCGAAGCATAAGGTATTCGACTCATTTCTGCTATCTCAACCTCAGTACTAGGGCTTTGTGTCTTACTCAATCTGGCGTTACTCTGGATGGGTAACTCTCCTTTCTTGGAGTCCTGCATGCCGAATCTCTTCAACACCTTATCCAAGTAAGTACTCTGACTAAGTCTAATTAGTCTTTTACTCCGGTCTCTCAAGATCCTTATCCCTAGAATATAGGCAGCTTCTCCTAGGTCCTTCATAGAGAAACACTTCCCAAGCCAGGACTTAACTTCCTGCAGAGTTGGGATGTCATTTCCTATGAGTAGTATGTCATCCACATACAATACCAAAAAGCTAACTATACTCCCACTAGCCTTGACATATACACAAGATTCATCTTCACTCCTAGAAAAGCCAAATTCCTTGACTTTCTCATCAAAGCAAAGATTCCATCTGCGAGGTGCTTGCTTTAACCCATAAATGGATTTCTCAAGCTTACACACTCTATTAGGGTACTCTGTGTTGACAAAACCCTCTGGCTGACTCATGTAAACATCCTCAGCCAACTTTCCATTAAGGAAAGCGGTTTTGACATCCATTTGCCATATTTCATAGTCATGAAATGCGGCTATGGCTAACAGAACCCTAATAGACTTAATCTTGGCCACTGGAGAAAAGGTCTCATCATAATCAACTCCCGGAGTTTGTGAGAAACCCTTTGCAACCAGTCGTGCCTTATAAGTTTGTACATTACCATCCATGTCGGTCTTCTTCTTGAAGATCCATTTGCACCCTACAGTCTTACGACCTGGTACATTCTCAACCAAGTTCCAAACTTGATTGTCATACATGGACTGTATCTCGCTGTCCATTGCCTCTTTCCACTTGGCTGACTCAGGGCCTGCCATTGCTTCCACGTAGCTGTTAGGTTCATCCAGACCTATCAGCGTCTCATCACTGATAAGTGTATCACCTTCCGCAGTAATATGGAATCCATAGTAATGCTCAGGTGCATTCCTAACCCTTGTGGAACGCCTCAGAGGTACAGACTTGTTAATTGGCTCAACAGAAGTTTCCTCCTCAAGTTGAGTGCTAGGGTTTGAAGTTCCTTCACCACTTGACTCTTGAATTTCTTCAAGGTCAACTTGCCTCCCACTGTCTCCTTGGCTTATGAACTCTCTCTCTCGAAAGAAAGCCCTCCTATCTACAAAGACCACATTCTCACTAGGTCTGTAGAAGAGGTAACCAAAGGATTTATGTGGGTAGCCGATGAAAATACACCTCTCACTCCGAGGTTCGAGCTTATCATGAGTCTCGCGTCTCACGAAAGCCTCGCAACCCCAAATCTTAATGTGCTCTAGTTTGGGTACTTTACCAGTCCACATCTCATGAGGAGTTTTTGCAAATTTCTTTGTGGGAACTAGATTAAGGATATGGGCGGCAGTCTCTAAGGCATACCCCCAAAATGAGATTGGTAGCGAAGCTCGACTCATCATGGAACGAACCATATCCAACAAGGTTCGATTACGCCTCTCAGCTACACCATTCAACTGCGGTGTCCTGGGAGGTGTCAATTGTGAGACAATCCCACATTCCCTAAGATAGTCAAGGAACTCTGAACTAAGATACTCACCACCTCGATCGGATCGAAGCATCTTAATGTTCCTGCCCAATTGATTCTCGACTTCCTGTTTAAACTCTTTAAACCTCTTAAAAGTCTCTGACTTATGCTTGATTAAGTAGACATATCCATATCTACTGTAATCATCAGTAAAAGTCAAATAATAACGATTAGCATCCCTTGTGGCATGTTTGAAGGGCCCACACACATCTGTGTGTATAAGATCCAACAAACCTTCACCCCTCTCACAAGAACCTGTGAAGGGTGACTTTGTCATTTTTCCAAGTAAGCATGATTCGCAACTATCATCTGACTTTAGGTCAAATGACTGCAATACTCCATCCTTTTGGAGTTGGCCTATGCGTTTCTTGCTTATATGTCCAAGACGACAATGCCATAATGATGCTTTATCCAAGTTATTATTATTAACAGAATCAATACACAATACATTATTTCCTAAGTTATCAACCACAGATACAGTTTCATACACGCCATCACAAGGTAATGCTTTAAAATAAAGAACATTATTAAAGAAAGCATTAATCGAACCAACTTCATTATCAAATGAAAAGGTGAAACCTTGTTTATACAATGCATGAAAGGAAATAATGTTTCTTGCCATTTCTGGCGAATAACAACACTTATTCAAATCTAAACTAAACCCACTACTTAGCAATAAAGTATAAACTCCAATCTTGGTGACAGGTAAAGCTTTCCTATTCCCCATGATTAAGTTTATTCTTCCATGCTCCACATTCTCACTTCTTCTTAGTCCCTGCAAATCAGAACAGATATGAATACCACAACCGGTATCAAGGACCCAAGAGTTAGAATGGGGTGAGTTATTAGATAAGATAGTGTAAACACCTGCATGGTTGGGTTTAACTTTCCCATCCTTCACATCTTGCTGGTACTTTGGGCAGTTCAGCTTCCAATGTGACTTTTCATGGCAATAGAAGCATTCAGCCTCTTTTGGGTCAGAAGAAGGAGTGACGAAACCTTTCTTGGTTCCACTTGAAGAAGAGCCATCAAGGGTCCTAGCCTTGGTACCCTTCGAAGAGCTCTTCCTCTTCTTCCCTCTACCTTTCCCGATTGCCAAAACCGGGGCGGAGTTTGGAGTAGGAGTGTTAACAACCGACTTACCCTTAAGACTTGTTTATGCGGTCTTGAGGAGTCCCTGAAGTTTGCTGAGTGTGACCTCTTCCTTATTCATGTGATATGTCATGCAGAATTGATCATAGCACGATGGTAAGGAGTGCAAAATGATATCAATTGCAAGCTCCTCAGGGAAGTTCACATTAAGCTTCAGCAATCGATCCACATACCTTTGCATTTTCTGCATGTGGCTCGTGACGGATTCCCCGTCCTTCATCATGGTTGTTATGATAGAGCATATGATTTCATACCTCTCTTGTCGTGCACTTTGATGGTATCTTTCCATCAGATCTTGATGCATTTCAAAAAGGGTAGAAGTCCTCATAGGACTTTTGGAGTTCCGCTGTCATGGTGGCCAACATGATGCATGCCACTTTTGTAGCATCCCTTTCATGTGCCCGGAAGTCAGCGATCTCCTGGGGAGTTGCAGTGGTCTCATCAATCTCCTTAAGCTCTTTGTCAAGGACATATTCTTTGTCCTCGTAGCGGGTAATCATCCTGATGTTTCTGATCCATTCATTGAAGTTGGATCCATCAAAAGTGACTTTCCCACACAAGTTCATAAGGGTAAAGGAGCCATTAGGATTAGAGCCAGAAGCAGCATTGTTTGAAGACATCTGAAAGAAGAGAACAAGATTAGTTTAGATATTAAGAGAGTCCTTAATAAAACACCCAAATGTAATATTAAGGCTAGGATCCAATCACAATATATTATAACTTAGAAGAGGTATGCCGTAATCCAAGCTATAACATATTTGAAAGGTAGGTGAATGATGATTCACCAATTTCCACCATGAAAAACGAAATATAAATATTAGGTTTTTAATTGGTTCTTAGAAATTCCTAGATTCTTTTGAGATTCAATGAACTTTTCAAAGGCATGTTTCAATCTCGAGTGTGCCCTCCAAGTTTTGTGACTGGGATACCGAGAATCACAAAACGAGGTGTGAAGTAACCATGCAAATCACTTGGTACCCTCAAGGTTTATCACTCAATCGATGTGCCGGTAAACCACACACGCTCCACCGATGCTATGGTAAACCTTAAGTCACCCTTTACCTACCTTGTTAAGTCCAAGTTAGTGTGCCGGTTAACCACACACGCTCCACCAACGACTTAAACAAAGTGTAAAGTGTAATTTCATGGATTAGCACCTTATTCACATTTTCCTAAAGTAACTAAGATTGGGAATTTAATAAAAGCATTTAGTTACTTTATAATATTCATCATACTTTTAATGAGAATTTATAAGTCCTTGTCTTACCCGTTCAGCTAACGACCCTCCACCGATCAAGGAAGCGGTGGGTGAGAGTGGACACCCATTAAGTTGCCATTTTATAGGCAACAACCTTATACCCCCCTTATAGACCGGCTTCGTGAATGAGGCATACTAGCGGTAAGACGACTTGACGTTATACATATATATATTAGTAACTTATAATATTATAAAGTATAAGGGTTGAATTTTAACTTTTAAAATTCTAAGGGTTGGAACTAAAGTTTTAATCAAGACTTTACATGTTCCAAAACTTGAGGGCAAGTTTTGTAAACTTCCAAAACTTTTCATTTCTTATAACTTATGAATTAATTGAGTAATAAAAATGAAGACTCTTCATTTTTATAACTCTTGTGTTCTTTTAATGGATTTAATAAAAGTGAGACTTTTGGTTTTCCATAACTTGAGGACAAGTTATGGACTCCATTAAAACACATTATGATCATGAATTAAACTACCATGAAGGTTACAAACAATTCCTATGATCATCTAATCTTCATAAGTTCAAGAACATGAATATGAACACTTTCAAGAATCAAAAAATTACACTTAAAAAAACTTGTAATTTTAATAATTGCCATTGTAAATGGATTAGCATAAACATTACACCATCTAAAACAAGCTTTAAAACATCAAAACAGTTTAGGGTAATGTTTCTAGTCCATTTCCAGCAACAAATGTGCAAACTTTCATATGAGCAGAAAACAGAAAAACGATTTTTTTTTCAAGCTGTTTGCACACAAAAAAAAACAACAAACAAACCTAGTCTCTGATACCACTGATGGGTTTTGAGCATTCTAACACTTCCTAAGTGTACATGCAACCCTAATAACCTTGGATCTATGTTTGTCTAATAATCATGCAAAGTTGAATTCCAAGGTTATATTCCTATCTAGCATACATGCGGAACATTTTTAACTTGAATGAAAGATAGAATAACTTACCTTGTTGTTGATTATGATCCTTGAAACCTTGTGAGCCTAGCACCCCAAGTGTGATGCCTCAAATGCTTCACACAACACCAAATGCAAAGGAGTAAACTTTGAGAGAATCTTACACTTGCAAAATCGGCTCTAGCCCTCTTGTTTCTTAGTGTAGCCTATTTTGGTGGAGAATGAGTTTCTTATATAGTGTTTACACATCTAGGGTTACACCATGTAAACCCTAATGTGTCATGACTCTTCATTTCCATGACCTATGGGTTTGTAACTCCCATGGAGCATCCGTGGAGCATCCTATGGGTGGAACCCAACTTGATAATCCATGGAGCCTCTTAGCCCACTATATAAGATATGGAAGATTTACATAATCTACCCATATATTTAATTAGTTATCTTTTGATCACTTAATTAATTCTAAATTAATTCTTGATCAAACTAATTAAATAATATTATTAATATATTAGAACTTATAATATATTAATAAACCATAAGTGTTATTTCTCTCATTTTAGTTTATCCAATTGCATGGTGCCATGCAACCCAAATGGACCATGTCGGGTCGGGTCAAGTACATACCAGAAATAGTTATGGACTTAGACACCTTATCCAACACTTTCTTCTCTCCTCCCACATTCAGCTGCCATACAGGATCCTAATTTGTTTTAACAGGCTCACCAGTTAAATTGGCAAGTGCTTCACACCAGCCAACAACATTCTAGGATCCCACATTAGCCACATCCTTTTCAAGTTTGATATTTGCTTCCCAAATGGACACAACAATGCTACCCTTCACCTAAGCAATTGCCTCCGCAATCTCCGCAACATGCTCCTCCTCTTTCTTAGCCTTCTCTTTACTCAACAGCTCCACTATCATTAGGAGACTCTCGTTGGTGGCCTTCTAAACCCTCTCCTACTCCTTTAGGGCCAACTCGGCCATCTTAGCCCTGACCTTCAAGTTAGCAGTGGATCAAAAAATGTGGTCGGAGACCTGAAAGAGAACAACATACGTAAAAACGAGACCAGAAAAGTGAAGACCAAAATTCTAGAAATACTTACAGCTTGAGAAAAAGAGACCAACTTCCTGAGTGCTTATTCGGCTTTGAGATTTTCTAGGCTCAGATCTGTGGCCTCAATAGTTTTCCTCTTTCGGGAACCTAGGGTCTTAACAGTGAGATCAATCAGATCCCTCTTCGGAGGAAGAGTGGAGGCAAAATTTTCCTTCTTAACCATGATCAGAACGTTGTACATGTTAGCTTCCAGGCCAGAAAACACAAATCAAGCACTGGAGCGAGTAGCTTTGGATCTTGTATATTGAAAACGATCCCCATTAGATCAGGATCCAAAAAGTAAGAAAATAATAAAAAAAAATCAGGATCCTTACCAGTAGCCATCAAAGCAGTGGTAGAAGAGCCTTCTTGGAGACTGGAGTGCTCAATCTTTAAAGATCTATCAGTCACAGATATAATGAAGAAGTTTGCAACTTTGTCTTCAGTATCCTCAGTGGCGGGAGCAACTTCTTAAAACTTGAACGTTGCATCACAATAAACAAAATAAGAAAGTGAATCTTAGGATCCTTAAAAACTAACAAGTAAATCTTACCCTTTTTGACCTAAGTCTTTCGTAGGAGATCCTCGCCAAGAATAGAGTCACGCCTTACAAAAAAGTACTTCTCTTTCCAGTCACCGTCATTGTGTTTCGATTTTAGAATAAGAGGAGATTTATTGGGTTTGACCATGAGCAAAAAGTGGGAGTTCCCAAAGGTAAAAAGACCATAAACATGAACCAGTTCAGCTAAGCCTATGCCTAGATCATTGGAATGGTTCAAATGATTGATCCAAAACAAGATCCTCCAAATGACATGCATGGCTTGGATGTATGAGATTTTAGTGGTCTCGAAAAACTTAGAGATGATACCAGAAAAAGGGTATTTCAAACCAAAAGAAAATGGGTATTCAAGGAAATATACCCAAGAAGGTAAAACAAAGTCTGACTGAATCAAATCATCGTAGGGCTTAAAGATTGTATCTGTGGGAAAAGCCTTGTTGGCTCTTAGGGACCCGATATCCTCATCAACAAAGGAGAAAGACTCATTATAGGCCATGATCTTTTGATCGATGAAGTCGTTATCAGAAGTGGCGGTGATACTCGCACGAGAACAAGCGCTCTTTTTGCCCATGGTCGAAATATTGGAAAAACAATAGAGAAGGAAAAAGAAAGATACCTTCGGAGAAAGCCGGTGACAATCGAAATGAAACAAGACCAAGTAATGGAAAATATTTCACTATTTACCCCTATTTATCTTGGTAACAGATGAGAGAGAGTTAATTTGATTGTATCATCATGATTTCAAATGCATAAAATTCTATCCGTTAGCGTTTGAATTTCAAAAACCTTAACTCTATTAAAATAAAATTATACCTTTAAATATTCGAAATTAACTTAAAATATTTCGCAGGTATAATTTGGGGGCAATTGTTAGGGATAAGATCCTCAATTCTATCTAGGATCCAGGATCTCAAACATATCTGAGGATCCCTAAACATATGCCATGATCCTGATTATTATTGCTATTATCTCTAAACAAAATTTAACTGCTATACTTCTTGGTTATTTCACACATGTACAGAAATGGTCAACATAAGACTCTTTCTCAATGAATAAACATTTCAATCAGGCTTGAGACCGAAAATACCAAGTCAAACCAACGTGCTTATACTTATTCAAGAGGATCCCATAAATGTCAGACTTTTAGTCACTTAGACTAGACTATAAATACACATGTACTACTCACACTACATACAAATAGACTTACTGCAACATTTTTACTCGTATAATTACCTCCATTTATTTAACTCGCATTTCAATCAATACAATTAAACGAGGCAGGTGATTATTATCGCTTCCCAAGGATTTGTTTCGGAGATCGTAACAAGGATCAATGGCTTTATTTATAAACCAATAGTGCGATTTTGTTCTCAATTCAATACCAACTTCAACTATAACACCACATCCTCTCATTGACTTTGGTTGATATTCATTTGATATATTTTTGACCATAACATATATGTTCATGCATATGCATATCGACATACATAAGTGCACATGGATGTACATATACATTTCATAGGTATGTACATATGTGTATAAAATGTATATGCAGATGTATATGTTCATGCATATACATATGGACATGCATAAGTTCACATGGATGTGCATATGCATATGCATCTTAAGTACACATAGATGTGCATATGCATATGCATTTTAAGATGCATATATATATATATATATATATATATATATATATATATATATATATATATATATATATGTATATACACAGACATGTGCATATACATATACATTTCATATTAACATGCATTCAAATGTCATATGCATATGCATATGTGTATGCATATACATTTCATATGTAGATACAGATGTTCATGCATATGCCTATGGATATATGCATAAGAATACGGACATACATAAGTGCACATGGATGTGCATATGCGTATGCATCTTAAGATGCATATATATATGCACATACATATACATATGTCCATGCATAAACATTTCATATGTATGTGCATATGCATATGCATCTTAAGATGTATATGTATATGCATATAAAATCTATATGTAGATGCATATGTTCATACATATGTATATGAACATCCATGTGCATATGCATATGTATCTTAAGTGCACATGGATGTGTATATGCATATACATATACATATGTTCATGAACATACATTTCATATGAGTTTGCATAAGCATATGTATCTTATGATGTGAACTTATGAATGTTTATATGCACATGCATATATCTATATGCATATGCATGAACATATACATCTACATATGACATGTGTATGTATGTTTCTATGAAATAAACATATGCATTTGCATATGTCGTATTTTGAGTTGTCATGGCTTACAAGGGTGTTTCAATCTTAGGTTTGAATGTACCATATGTGAAGTTTCTTATATCTTCAAATCTTTTTTCTGATTAAAATAAAGGATTGTTCGAACTTTGATTTTGTAGCTCTAGTTGCATCATAATCTAAGATTGGTGAACTGGGATCTTGATTCATATGGTAAACTTTCTTTTTGTTCTTGAGTTCAGGTTTTCCTTATTTTAGGCTTATGTCTGGTTGTTCTTTAGGAAATTTGAATTTGTGGCAACATATCACTAACCAACTTATATGATTACAGAAACAATACCTCACCATCCACCTTCCAAAGAACAGGAAAAAAAGATAATTGGGGGTGAAATGGTCCAATGTCATCATAAACATCCAACAAGAACTATTTATATATATAACTAGGTAGCAATAGTCCTTAATAAAGCTTATGAATCTATAACCAACATCATAAGTAGACCAGGACCAACTTTATGATTATTATTGACCAAATCATTACCAAGGGTAAAATCATCCATACTCCATCTACACCTCCATCTTAACATAAATTTTTATGAGTCCATCATATAACAATCCCCAACAGTAATCAGTTCCTAATAATCAACATTATAAGTACTCTAATATACAATAACTATGAAACATAAAATTGAAATATTTTTATTGCTATAATAAAATTGACCTGATACTTGATAATGATTTGTTGTCATTTGTCATCTATTTTGATTATATTTCTTATAAATAACACAAAATCATCCAAATGTGATCATTTAATGTAATGGAAACACTTATTCCATTTCTTTGTTTATTCATGCATATGCTTTTACATATAACTATCAAATATAAAATTGAAATGTTTTATATTCAAATAATTGTGCATTTGATAGATGAATGGTGAATTTTTGCGTTTTATCCAAAAATAAAATATTTAACTCAATTATCATTCAATTTTTTAAAAATTGAGTTATGATAGAGTGAAAATACATCTGTTAATCTTTTATAATCAAATATCTGATTGAATTCTTATTCGATTTATAATAATTTAATTTTTTTTTAAAGTATGCATTTTACAGATGCATGCATTTTTTTATTAGATAAAATGAAAAAAATAGGTTGAACTGTAATAATCCTCCCTAATAAATAAAGAATTTTTTTTGTCACATGGTATGCTCTCCTTCAATTCGACAAATGTAAATTTGTGGTAATATACAATTAACTAATTTCCACTTATCATTTTGTGTTGTTTTTGTTTTTTTTATATAAATTAAGGAGAAAATGAGTTTTAATGCACAAAGTTGTATTCTCGATTAAAATTTATCAAGCACTTGTATTATCGATTTATTTTTAGCAAGTGTATTTTGTTTTCTATTTATTTTCATTAATAAGTAATTAATACCTACATAAAAGGAGCAAGTCCGTTTAGAATTTCAAATTACATATGCGTGTTATCCGACCACTGTTTCTCTATGTGTGTGATCCGACCACTGTTTCTTCTTCCATTTTTAGGTTTGATTTTGTTTCTTAATAGCTCTACAAATCACGATGTTAATCTATATTTATTTCGATTTGCGAATCGATTTTAGTGATTTGATTTGAGTGATTGCAATCGACGACCAGGTATATTTGTGTAACATCCCAAAATTTAAGACCAAAAATTTCGTTTTAAAATAACTAAGTATAAAATCAGTAGTCTGAAACATCCATAGCGTTAACTCATTTCATAATCAAAAACCAGTATTTCAAATAACTAAAATATGTCATCATAGTACAACTCCCAAAGAACTCGTCATGCGAAAAATCATAGTGTGATGCGCTGCAATCATATCGGCTCCTTTCCTTTTGAAGAAAAAGTACCTGAAACCAAAACTCGAAACCGTAAGCACGAAGCTTAGTGAGTTCCCCCATCATACCACATAATCACAGACCGTCATGCATATCTGGGTGACCTACCCTGCTGAGCATACATGGCTGCTCAACCTACCCATGTTAGGCATACCGGGGTGCCCAACCTACCCCTGTCAGACATACCGGGGTGTCTGACTGTGACAACCGTCAAAATTCGAGTCGGTTCTAGATTTGACTAGAATTAGTTGCACATATAGGCACAACACATATTAGACTTAGTAATTAGAAGCTAAGTTATAACCTAGTAGAAACTTGGAAACAGATAGAAACAATGGATGGTGTACTTAGATTTCACATTGATATGTGAATTCTACAACTACTTAACTGTAGTGACTATCCATATTCGGGTCGCTCTTTGAATCGAACACCTTTTTATGAATCATATACACACATCATGCACTTGACCTAGTGGTATAAATTAGGTCCGAGTCTCGTAGGAACTTAAGTCAAAGTTGAAGACTAGGACTAGTATACTTGATTCCTCAATTTCGCTTGAATCTAGGAATCACTACATAAAATGCCAATAAACCGATAAAAATAAATTACAAACATTATTTATAACTATAAAAGAGTTATAATACCATAAGATAATTTAAAGTCTCTTATATTCTATTTATTTTGATATTCAAAGTTTATTAAACTCCAAAACCCTAAAAGCCCTAAAAACTCATATTTATAAACTTTAACCTTAAAAATCCTATAAAAACAATTATGAACCTTATAATATTATCTTATCATAATAATTATTATGAAATAAAATTCAATGAAAAATAAAGATTTAGTTATTAACATTTACCCTTGATTTATAAGTCAAAAATCAAGAGTTTTATGCATAAAAACTAGGTTAAGGTGCACATTTTATAAAAAGTTGGATATTTTTATAAAAGATTTGAATTTTTATAAAAGAAACAAGAGAGAGAGAGCCTCTCCTCCCCTAAAATCGGATCCCTCTCTCCCCATATCTCTCTCACACTCTCATTCTCCAACACACACACATCTCTCTTCTTTCTCTCTCTAAAAAACTCTCTCTACCTTCTCTCTACTTTTTCTCTCCAAACACCACTCCATTCTCTCTTCCTCCCTCTAAGAACCAAGAAATTTTCCAGAAAACAAACCCAAGAACACTCCTCAAACTCGAAATCTTCATCATCTCGTGGTATTCTTGAAGGTAAAATCGATTTCTACTTCACTTTTCCTTCAAGTTTTGCTCTTTTTCTTACACTTTCTCCTTCTTCATCTTCTTAAAACTTGTTTTATTTTTGTTAAAATGGTTTTTACAACATGATGGATGTGTTTTAACACCATGCATGTATGATAAACAAGGTTGCATGTTCATGATCTTAGTGCAAAAATCGATTTTAAGGATTAAAACATCAAACTCAAGTTAAGAGTTTTTGAGAAACAAAATTTTGTTCATAAATGCATGTATACATTTTGATAAGTTTTAATCTTTTGATCTCTGGAAACATGACTAAAATATGAGTTTATCATGATATATTTAAAATACTTGAAAAGATTTACTCAAGGAAATGATGAAAACCCACTTTTCTAACCAATCATCATGCATGCAATCTGCCAGATTTCTTTACCTGACTTTAAACTGTCATATCTCACTCATTTCTTAGCCAAAATTCGTGATTCTTTTTCTGAAATATAATATTTTGAGTTAGCTTTCAAACCCATCTGACCTCACTGGAAAATTCCAATATTTCGATTTTTACCAATTTTTACAAAACTGTTGCTCAAACAGCACTTTCCTTATGAACATTTGTTTTGTGTTGCATGTTCAAAGGACTTATTCATCACTAAAAATCATTAAAAATTTATTTTAAACTCTTAATATCATGTATTAATAGGAACAAAAAGATCTTGATTCAAAAGTCTTTGTAACATGTTGCAAAAATTGTCAAAGTAACATCAATAATCTTTACATAAATCACAAGAACCAAGTTTTCTCTATACATTTTATTGAGCCTTTAGGCATGGTTTTCAACATCAAAAATAAGAAAACAATTTTTCATTGTTGTTAAATTGTACGAAGATGCATTCTGGAAATTTTCAGCTCAATATATATTTTCTTTATTTTTATATGAACATAATAAGAAAATAGAGTGTTAAATCATATAAAATACATACACTAATAAATAAATTCTGGAAAAATTCTTGGATGATTCTTTAAGTTAATAAACATCTCCCATGAAGTTTCAATGACTTTTGTTACTGTTTAATATGGTTTTGAATTTTCTTTTTGTTTAGCCCCAATAAATCATAAAACCACTTTAGACAAGTTGAAAAGGCTGTATAACAATTTTCGCAGCTTCTATCAGAGGTATAAGACTTAGAAAAATATTTTCAGAATTTTGCATAATGTATTCCTATTTTTCTCCGATTTTTGTATTTATAATGGACTAAAAATAGAAACAAATAGTTCTGCTCATCCCAAATTCATGAAAATTTACCAGAACACCTTGTAGTACATTAGGAGGCTACATAAAAATTTTGATGATTTTTCTCTTCTGTATACTATTTTTCTCCTATTTTCTAAGATTAAATACACTTAAATACACAAAATCGGATTTCAGTATATAAAAACCACATTTGGTATTTTTCCCAGATTATTTACTCTGAAAATGAAGTGTACAAAAATTTTGGTAATTTACTTTAACTGTTTAATAATTATTCTCCAATTAATGATTATTTAAGAGGATAAAACAAAGAAAAATAGAAAGACTAATTGAAAAATATCTTTTATATTTTTCACAGCTTCTAAATGTATAATAAAAGTGTTACAAAAATTTTGGGCAATTTTGGAAACTGTTTTCTATTTATTTCAATTTTTATTAGAATAAATGCTCAAAAATCATAAAATTGGGTTAAACAGTTTAGAAATCAATTTTTATTTTTTTCTCAGCTTAATAATGTTTAATAACAGTAATACAAAAAGTTTGGGTAATTTTGGAAACTGATTTCTATTTTTCATGAATTTGTATCTATTTAGAGAATTAAATATATGAAAAATGGTTATACATATTCATACTCCATGAAAATTTATCTAGAAGTCTTTTACTACATTTAGAACCAAAATTTGAAGTTTGGTAATTTTTATTAACTGTTTAGTATTTTTCAAGATTTTATGGTTATTCAAGAAACTAAAATCGTGAAAAATAGTCAGACAAATCAAAAATTCAAGAAAATTTATCTTGAGGTCTTTCACTTCAATTAAAATTGAAATGCAAACTTTGGGAAATTTTAGAACTAAATTAATTTAGTTTTTGAATATTTAATCATTAGAACACCTCTTAAATTGTTAAATATTAGCATTTCAATAATGGGAAATTTCCACTTAAATTGTTATATAACAATTGATTCATTGAAAATTAATTTTCACAGAAAAATGTTTGTAACTTATCAATATTAAATTTTGACACAATATTGGCATAATTCTATTGTAGTAGTAAGTATACTAGTGTTAGATTTCGATTAGAGACTCACTAACGAATACCATTATTGTAGGAATCGATAGTGGTATAAGTGGAACTTAGCTCAAGGCATCATTTGCATCATCTCAATGCATATTGTGAGTATTCACCACTCCCCTATTTTCGGTTTTTAAATGTTTTGGGGTGGAAAAGCATGTCCTAAACTATTTATGTTTGTTGCATTTATTTTACTCGTATAAACTTAGTTGCTATATTTTGCATATTGTGAGTATTCACGCACTCCCCTATTTTCAGTTTTTATGTTTTGGGGTGGAAAAGCATGTCCCGAAAAACTATTATTTGAATGTTGTATTTAAATTGATTTGTATCATACATGATTGTTATTTTATTGTTATGTCTCTCTATGTATGTCTATGCAACACGGAACATGAGAACTTATCGTACTAAGGCCCTTCCCTTATCTCTAACCATTAACTCTTTGAGCCAATGGTCATTATGGATAGCGCTATTAGGAATTGACAACTCCTCACTCGCCCTATTGCTGGAGTGCATGATACCATATTCATCTATGGAACGATAAGCATAGATCTTGATAGGGCTTCAGTCATAGGTTTGGTTGAGACTCATTGTTTGCTCATACACATACAAACTCGTTTCTCGTTATAGCAATAAACTTGTTATTAATTATAGCAATGAACTTTGTTTCTCATTACAACAACGAACTTTTATTACTGAAAACTTATATACATGTTTTAGCAATGAAATTGTTTGCTCCTTGTAGCAACGAAATTGATTGCTCATTTTAGCAATGAAACTTGTTTACTCGTTTGAGTAACGAACTTTATCTTCCATGAGAATATGAATGTTGCATCTTATTTGGGCAACATACTTTATCTCTCATGATGACAAAGAACTTTGTTTTTACAAACTTATTTACTCATTTTAACAATATACTTTTATTATTGGAAACTTTTATCAAAACTTTGATTTCAATTCATGGAACCAATATTCTTTTGTTTATCTGTGAGTACTCACCAACTATTTTTATAGTTGACGCTCGTTTTACATGCTTTTTCAGGAATCATCGAGTAAGTGGCACTTAGGAACACTTCACTTTTAGGAGCATTCGCATGTGTTGTATTTCAATTTACATTGTAATTTCTTTTAAAAGTTGTTCAAACCCATTGTAAAATTGTAATGATTTTAATACTATGGTTGGTGTTGTCTTTTAACTTTTGCTATGAAACCCTTTATACTGCCACGCCTCGTGTTTCCGCTTAGCGAGGTGTGACACCGACCTACCCCTGTTAGGCATATCTGGGTGCCCGACCTACCCTTCGGTTTATCTGTCACACCCAAAAACCGGAACGGCGGAAACGTTCGGGGGTGGAGGACGTCATGTTTAGTATCGCAAGATATGTATATAGTAAGCAAGTAATGAACAACCATTTCATTTAGAAAGAAAGTGTTTACAATGTGTGTGTTCATAGAACATAGAATTCATAACAAATAAGAAAACAAGACTTGAAGCTATAATGCTCCATCTTCTGAATTCCCAGCACGAGCACCTGTCTAATAGTCTCCTGAGAATACAAGTTATTTGAAAGAGTTGATCAGCAATTAAGCTGGTGAGTTCATAAGATTTTAGTGATGTAAGTGAGTTGTAGAAAGTTGTTCAAAAATGGAGTAAGTCGTAGTAAGTTCTGTTTAGAAAAGTTTGCCTATTCCTGCAGAAAATCCTATATTTCCTGCTTTGATGAAAGATAAGTAAAAATGACTCTACGGTCCTTTCTATGAGTATTAAATGGATACAAGTTATATAAAACCCAGAGTAAACAAACAATGGGTTGTGCGTATCTGCCTTATGCCCACAACCAAACAAGGAACGGGGAATGAGGAGGAAGGCACACAGTCCATTGGTTGTTTGATCATCGTTGTATATAACCCTGGCGTATTCACTTGGTACTCACGGAGTTAACTGTAATAGTTCCTTTATATTTAATGAAAAGATTCTTTAAGAAAACCCTTATTTCTTATAATAAAATGGTGACCACAGTGATTTCTTCTATAATCACTTAGTTTATACTGGCTATATATGATCTAATATCGAATAGATAGTTAATTGGGTGAATCTGCCCTAAGCCCACAACCAAACAAGGAACAGGAAGTAAGGTGGAAAGCACACATCCAACTACCTGTTGGGTATTAATGATATATAACCATGATGTATAAACTAAGGTATTATAGAGTTAATCACCTAAAGTCCTTTAAGTTTATACTAGTTTAATAAAATGGATTAAACCCTTTACTGGGAAGTTTCTAGTTTTGTTTACCAAAAGTTCTGATTTGGAAAGTATGTTTTGTACTAGAAAACTGTGCATTGACTTTTTGTTCTATGACTTGACCCATACCTGGTACCCTTATATATATATATATATATATATATATATATATATATATATATATATATATATATATATATATATATATATATATATATATATATATATATATATATCTAGAATCGAATAGATAATAGATTGGGTGAATCCGTTCCAAGCCCACAACCAAACAAGGAACAGGAAGTGAAGTGGAGAGCACACATCCTATTATTTGTCGGATCCTATTGTTATATATATATATATATATATATATATATATATATATATATATATATATCCTTTGATGTATACATTAAGGAATCATAAGGTTAGCATTATGGTCCCTTTCTACTGAATGTACTAGACTCGACTGTTCTGTTGTCGTTTGTAAAATGTAAGTTTTCCCTAGTTTATAACTATCTTAACTCGGAAATAGTTTGCATTTGACTTTCAAGTGGAACTGTCACTGTATGAAAGTAATGGGAATTAAGGTCATAATGTGAAGGCTAGTACCCCTACTATATGCTCTCCATGTCTGGAGATTAAGGGAACCAAACGCGACTGTTTAGCAAACCAGTTTCTACGCCGTGTAATTCACATTAAAGTTTTATGATCATGTATGCCCAATATAACTATCACCTTTTGTTTAGAACAATGAGTTAGTGATTCATTGGTATAATTAGATCTTGTAGTAGTTCCATGCTATAGCAACTTAATTTGTTTGTTCTGTATGGTATTGTTTGTTTCTCATCATAGTATGTTCGTTCTGTTATCATGTATTGTATCTAGTATGAACTGAATCTCTAAACTATACCCATTATAGTTTACTAATGTTTTACTTGAACTGTTGTTGAAAAGACTCATTTATCTACTAAGTTATGCTTGTACTTTACAAATGGAGTTTTGCTAAACTATGAAGTAACATAACTTTAGAAGAGTTTTTGAAACGTTTTGATCACTTATAAAAGACATAAACAACATTTTGAAAGATGTTTATAACAAACAATTACACAATTATCATTGTGATCAACTTGTATTCCCCCCCCCCCCTTAAAACATTTAAAACAGTTAAAAGATTCATTACGTGGTATGAACTCACCTGATGTGGGTGATTCAAACGGGTATGCGTGTAAGGATGAGAAGTTCCACGAATGAAGTTCCGAGACACAATAAGTCCTAAATGACATATATTGACATGAATATAGTGTTTATAAGCAACTATATGAAAGGAAACACCTTCCGGGACTAGGAAACACTTTGACCAAGTGTTGGAATCACATGTGATTCATAAAAGGGAAGTGGAATGGCACTAACTTGAGTTTACTACCATGGGTTTACGGCCCAAGGGAGTTTACGGCCGTAAACTCATGGTCAAACATGCCTAAATGTGGGTTGGAATGCTAGGGAAGCTTTAGGGACTTTTGCTCTACACAAGTATGAGAAAGACCACTTCTATTAAGGCTTTTGATGAGTTTACGGCCAAGCAAGGAGCTTACGCCCGTAAACTCATGGACATTGTGAAGTGAGTGTGGTTTAAGGTCCTACAATCATCAAGGAAGGGTTCTGGGTCACTAGCTTTGCATCTAGGAGGGTTTATGGCCCTTACATGCCATAACATTGAGTTTACGGCCAAGGGAGATCTTGGGCCGTAAACTCAAGATGTTCTTGGGAAATGCATGTTTCAAGGGTGTGATTCAAGGCTTCTAAGTAGATATGAAGTATAGGGAAGAGTAGTTACGATCTAGAAGCTTGAAATAGTTGATTTTGGCCTAGAACACTAGTGTGTGTTCTTGGTGTTCTTGGTGAAACTTGAAGATCTAAGAAAACATGATTTCCATGGATGAATCATGAGGATGAAGCTAGTTAAGAAGGATTAACAACAAACTAGAGAAAGAACACTTACACCTTTGAAGATCTAAGATGGAAAGTTGGATGATACTTGAGATAGAACTCAAGTGTTCTTGAGGGAAAGTGAGATAATGAAGGAAAGTTAAGAATATGAGCCTATAAGGGGGCGTTTACGGCTCACCTTGAGTTTACGGCCGTAAACTCAAGTGTTGTGGCCGTGAACTCTTTTTGAAGAGGTTAAGGCTTGATTCTTTGTACAGTGTCTCTAGCAGGTACATTGTATCACTCATTCCTTAAGTGTACTAGGCTTAAAATTCCTTAGAATGACCTTTAAACAGGCTAGAACTCATTACCAATGAGTCTGACACTCAGTTGAGTTGATTAACTGAGCTTTAAAAGCAAAAATTTTCCGGGTTGTCACATCATCCCCCCGTTAGATGGAATTTCGTCCCGAAATTAGCTTTCTTAGCAGTACTACTGGGGTTGCGCTCCTTTGTTTGGCAGAATACCTACTCGTAGACCTGGCAACTTTGCCCTGGTGTTCATGATAGGATTCATACTTGGTCCATCTATCATTACCTCGTGTAGACAAGTCGTATATAATTAGGATTAGTAAGACGGTCGGATGTGCGACTCTGCCCCAGGTCCACAACCAAACAAGGAACAGGAGATAGGGCGGAAACACACATACTAAATCTGTGTAATCATAAGCATATACCACCCTCGCGTATACACTGAATAGTGATAGGTGGGCTGTATTCATCCATAGCCTCTCTGCTCGAACTTGTTCTGTTGGACGAGTGGTATTTCGTGACGGTCTGCGGACATCTGACGATAAGGCTTCGGAGGACAAAGTACTCTTCGCACTAGTACTTCGGGGTTTAGAATACGAAAGATAAAACTGAGGTTTAGGTCGGACTGTCGATACGAATGACGAAAGTTTCGAGAACTTGACGATCGAGGCGATAGAAACATATGAACTTAGTATGGTGAGGACCACGCCAATTTATGACGAATGATAGTAACAGACTCTTTACTGAATAAAGTTTTGGCCAATTTGAAAGAAACATCTGTTATACGCTGATGTATCCCTAGTGTGTTCGATAATGTACTCCTAGTGTGTTCGACAATGTACTCTTTGTAAATGATCCAGGGCTTTCTGTTTTCCCTTTGATGTTAACACTCCTACGTATCGTACCGCTATGTGTGCATACATACAAATGAGAGTGCTATGATTAGCTGGTGATGATACTTTACATCATGATCCTCCTTGGTACCACTACGATCGCCTGTCATATACAAGTTATGAATATTTAAGATAATAAGACAGTCGACTGAGTAACTCTGCCTCAAATCCACAACCAAACAAGGAACAGGAATTAAGGCGGAGTCACTCACTCTAAGTCTGCAATATCTTAGTTAGGCACAACCCTGAAGTATATGCTAAGCCATCATAGCTTCTCTAAACGGATCTTTTAGTTCTCATGGATACTGTGATCTATTTCAATATGTGAGTTATTATAATTACTTTTTAAGAGTTTTCCCCAAGTTTTAATCTTATATGAATATAAATTAATTTTCAAAGTAATTACTATTTCGAAAACGTACCGCTGCTCGTTGACGACTCCAGGGTTGATTCTCCTGCGGTGATCATCAGAATGCGTCCATCCGTCCTGAGTTCTTTGTTATCGGGCAGTCCCTCTGATTGTGTCCAGACTCACAACAGCCATAACAGGCTTGGTTTTCTTCAGCTCCGGGGACTTGGGAGATCGGTTGAGCCGGTGCCCTGCAGAAATGGACAGTGTGTCCCTTTCTGTGGCAGTTCAGACACTGCATTTCCCAGCATACTCTGGTGTGGTGATAGTTGCACTTTCCACACTTCGGGAGGGTTCCAACATATCGACTAGTAGGTGCTAGAGCAGTAGGCGTTGTAGCGGCGTACATAGTACTCGCTTGTTTCTCTTGCGGGGTGTCCTGTGTTGTTCGCTTCTTCCTCCTCTTGCTCCCCGACTTCCGATTATAGTCATTTCGCTTTGATGGCTCAGGAACGAGGACTTCCACACCATGGCGGACTCCATGGTCGATGAGTCGCTGGGCCAGGCATTTGGCGCTATCGAATGTGGCTGGGTTAGAAGACAACACATCTCCTTGGGTCGGAGTAGTCAGACCCCAAATGTATCGTTCTATCTTCTTGCTCTCCAGGGTAACCATCCCGGGGCATAGTGCTGTCAGGTCACAAAACCTGTCAGTGTAGGCCACTATGTCTGAGCCGACCATCTTGAGCTCCCATTGTTCTTGTTCCAGCTTTTGAACTTCACCTCTCGGGCAGTATTCTTCCAGCATTAACTCTTTTAGGTTCTCCCAACCTATTGAGTTAGCCACTGATAAGGTCAGTGACTTAACATGGCTGTTCCACCATGTTAGGGCTTTGTTGGAGAAGGTGCAGGCAGCAAACTTCACTTTGCTCCATTCTGGGCACGAACAGATTTCGAAGACCGAATCTGTTTTCTCGAACCATCGCATCAGAGCGATGACTCCACCATTTCCATTAAAAGGAAAGGGGTTTGTAGTTAGTGAAGTCCTTGTAGGAGCACTCTCTCGAGCGCATAGGGACCTCACCTTGAGTAGAATGAACAGGTGTTCCACCTCTGCTAGAACTGGTAGGATGATATTGAGCCATGGTTGTTGCGACAGCCGCAGCTACTGCAGCATTTAGAGTTGCCGCATCGATTTGTGGAGAAGGTATTGGAGTTATCGGAGTAGTGCGTCTGTTTTATCTGCGAGGAGGAATCTTTGCTAAAAGAATACAAAGATGAGACAGAATAAGTCTAAAGCAATGGACACAAGCCGAAAGCTGAAAAGACAAGGTTATCCTAGTTCTGGGTGTATCGGGTCCTGACTTCCACAGGGTTCTAGGGACAATTCATAAAAGAGTCTATACCTAATAAACTCTATGAATTTGAAATGGCTATCCTCGAATGAATATTTCTTGCCTGAATAACTGTTACCAGCTGCATGTAAGAAAATAACCCTAACACATAATATGAGCAGTGTTTCCACTCGCTCATTAAGTTAACAAGATTATTATTTATTTGTGCGACGGGTAAGACGTTTTAGTTACTTCTGCTAATCCCTCCTTGAAAACTTCTCTTGACTACTTATGAGGAAATGGTTACATCTATCTGGGTTTGTCGTGCGAGAATGGAAGTGTCTAAAGAATCTATGAGATTTAGGGTAACTTTATGGGGTGATCCTTACAGAGTCCTTCTATAATTGTACAATGTATACAAGTTGTATATAATTCAAGATTAAATAGACCTTCGAATAAGTGATCCTACTCCAAAACCACAACCAAACAAGGAACAGGTAGTGAAGCGTAGATCACAAATTTTAAGTCTATAAAACCTCAATTATATATAACCTTGGGAGTATACATTGCAAGATTATAGACCTATCCGTAAGGGTCTTTTAAGTTATCACATAAGTTGTTTACATGGCCTAAAATACTCCTATAGTACTTTAATGTAATGTACTTGATCTAGAATTCTCTTGACTGGTGTTTAGGTAAGTTTTAAGACTATTGCAACACCACATCACTCCCAAACACATGTCGGTCACATCTCGAATGAATATAGTTGATCAGGCTATATTGATCATTGCTATGATTACATAACTGTTCAGGTTTGACGACAGTGTTCAACCTTTAAATACTTTAGTTCTGTTCTTCTTGTGATACTTGGTCTACATGTATAAGCAAGTAGGTATATTTTTATAACTTATCGTTATACTCTTAAAATATATCATTATCCAGAGCACTTAAGCCCCATTGTATTTATAGTTGTATATCTTTTATTGGTTGATATACTTAGTTCACTATAAAAAATGCTCTGATACCAATCTGTCACACCCCAAAACCGGAACGGCGGAAACGTTCGGGGGTGGAGGACGTCATGTTTAGTATCACAAGATATGTATATAGTAAGCAAGTAATGAACAACCATTTCATTTAGAAAGAAAGTGTTTACAATGTGTGTGTTCATAGAACATAGAATTCATAACAAATAACAAAACAAGACTTGAAGCTATAATGCTCCATCTTCTGAATTCCCAGCATGAGCACCTGTCTAATAGTCTCCTGAGAATACAAGTTATTTGAAAGAGTTGATCAGCAATTAAGCTGGTGAGTTCATAAGATTTTAGTGATGTAAGTGAGTTGTAGAAAGTTGTTCAAAAATGGAGTAAGTCGTAGTAAGTTCTGTTTAGAAAAGTTTGCCTGTTCCTCCAGAAAATCCTATATTTCCTGCTTTGATGAAAGATAAGTAAAAATGACTCTACAGTCCTTTCTATGAGTATTAAATGGATACAAGTTATATAAAACCCAGAGTAAACAAACAATGGGTTGTGCGTATCTGCCTTAAGCCCACAACCAAACAAGGAACAGGGAATGAGGCGGAAGGCACACAGTCCATTGGTTGTTTGATCATCGTTGTATATAACCCTGGCGTATTCACTTGGTACTCACGGAGTTAACTGTAATAGTTCCTTTATATTTAATGAAAAGATTCTTTAAGAAAACCCTTATTTCTTATAATAAAATGGTGACCACAGTGATTTCTTCTATAATCACTTAGTTTATACTGGCTATATATGATCTAATATCGAATAGATAGTTAATTGGGTGAATTTGCCCTAAGCCCATAACCAAACAAGGAACAGGAAGTAAGGCGGAAAGCACACATCCAACTACCTGTTGGGTATTAATGATATATAACCATGATGTATCAACTAAGGTATTATAGAGTTAATCACCTAAAGTCGTTTAAGTTTATACTGGTTTAATAAAATGGATTAAACCCTTTACTGGGAAGTTTCTAGTTTTGTTTACCAAAACTTCTGATTTGGAAAGTATGTTTTGTACTAGAAAATTATGCACTGACTTTTTGTTCTATGACTTGACCCATACCTGGTACCCTTATGATGACTTAATGTATACAGAGCATATATATATCTAGAATCGAATAGATAATAGATTGGGTGAATCCGTTCCAAGCCCACAACCAAACAAGGAACATGAAGTGAAGCGGAGAGCACACATCCTATTATTTTTCGGATCCTATTGTTATATATATATCCTTTGATGTATACATTAAGGAATCATAAGGTTAGCATTATGGTCCCTTTCTACTGAATGTACTAGACTCGACTGTTCTGTTGTCGTTTGTAAAATGTAAGTTTTCCCTAGATTATAACTATCTTAACTCGAAAATAGTTTGCATTTGACTTTCAAGTGGAACTGTCACTTTATGAAAGTAATGGGAATTAAGGTCATAATGTGAAGGCTAGTACCCCTACTATACGCTATCCATGTCTGGAGATTAAGGGAACCAAACGCGACTGTTTAGCAAACCAGTTTCTACGCCGTGTAATTCACATTAAAGTTTTATGATCATGTATACCCAATATAACTATCACCTTTTGTTTAGAACAATGATTTAGTGATTCATTGGTTTAATTAGATCTTGTAGTAGTTCCATGCTATAGCAACTTAATTTGTTTGTTCTGTATGGTATTGTTTGTTTCTCATCATAGTATGTTCGTTTTGTTATCATGTATTGTATCTAGTATGAACTGAATCTCTAAACTATACCCATTATAGTTTACTAATGTTTTACTTGAACTGTTGTTGAAAAGACTCATTTATCTACTAAGTTATGCTTGTACTTTACAAATGGAGTTTTCCTAAACTATGAAGTAACATAACTTTAAAAGAGTTTTTGAAACGTTTTGATCACTTATAAAAGACATAAACGACATTTTGAAAGATGTTTATAACAAACAATTACACAATTATCATTGTGTTCAACTTGTATCCCCCCCCCCCCTTAAAACATTTAAAACAGTTAAAAGATTCATTACGGGGTATGAACTCACCTGATGTGGGTGATTCAAACGGGTATGCGTGTAAGGATGAGAAGTTCCACGAATGAAGTTCCGAGACACAATAAGTCCTAAATGACATATATTGACATGAATATAGTGTTTATAAGCAACTATATGAAAGGAAACACCTTCCGGGACTAGGAAACACTTTGACCAAGTGTTGGAATCACATGTGATTCATAACAGGGAAGTGGAATGGCACTAACTTGAGTTTACTACCATGGGTTTACGGCCCAATGGAGTTTACGGTCGTAAACTCATGGTCAAACATGCCTAAATGTGGGTTTGAATGCTAGGGAAGCTTTAGGGACTTTTGCTCTACACAAGTATGAGAAAGACCACTTATATTGAGGCTTTTGATGAGTTTACGGCCAAGCAAGGAGCTTACGACCGTAAACTCATGGACATTATGAAGTGAGTGTGGTTTAAGGTCCTACAATCATCAAGGAAGGGTTCTGGGTCACTAGCTTTGCATCTAGGAGGGTTTATGGCCCTTACATGCCATGACATTGAGTTTACGGCCAAGGGACATCTTGGGCCGTAAACTCAAGACGTTCTTGGGAAATGCATGTTTCAAGGGTGTGATTCAACGCTTCTAAGTAGATATGAAGTATAGGGAAGAGTACTTACGATCTAGAAGCTTGAAATTGTTGATTTTGGCCAAGAACACTAGTGTGTGTTCTTGGTGTTCTTGGTGAAACTTGAAGATCTAAGAAAACATGATTTCCATGGATGAATCATGAGGATGAAGCTAGTTAAGAAGGATTAACAACAAACTAGCGAAAGAACACTTACACTTTTGAAGATCTAAGATGGAAAGTTGGATGATACTTGAGAGAGAACTCAAGTGTTCTTGAGGGAAAGTGAGATAATGAAGGAAAGTGAAGAATATGAGCCTATAAGGGGGAGTTTACGACCGTAAACTCAAGTGTTGTGGCCGTGAACTCTTTTTGAAGAGGTTAAGGCTTTATTCTTTGTACAGTGTCTCTAGCAGGTACATTCTATCACTCATTCCTTAAGTGTACTAGGCTTAAAATTCCTTAGAATGACCTTTAAACAGGCTAGAACTCATTACCAATGAGTCTGACACTCAGTTGAGTTGATTGACTGAGCTTTAAAAGAAAAAAATTTCCGGGTTGTCACATTATCTCAACCGGTTCCAGGGACTATTCCACCCCTACAACCACCACATAATAACAGATCATAAACATACTGTCAGGCATACCGGGGTGACCGACCTACCCCTTTGGTCCTTTCGACCGGATACGGGGACTATTCCCCCTACTGCCACTATCGCATAACATCATACCATACTAGCACATAAAACATAATAGATAGTGGCATACCAGACAATTATCACAAAGACAATCATCTAACAAACAACTCCTACTAGTGGGTCGGCATTGTGGCCTTAGACCCACTTCTACTGGAAGGCAACTCACCTAACATTGCTAAAGTCCATTGCAGGAAATCCTTAGCTGCTGACCTGGCAACTCCCTGGGCTATCAATACCACAATATAACCCAATTAGCAATTGGGTTCTAAACCATGATCTATAATCATACCATGGGTACAATGACCATTTTACCCCTGGCCCAACAGATACAGAACTAGGGCCCAAGTCCAAAACCAATCGAGCCCAAAACTCTAAAATCCATAAAGGCCCACTAATGGCCCAATTTTCCAAATTGGGCCTAACCCTTACATGAAACTACCCCTCTAGAACCTATTTTGTACTTCATAACCCACTAGAGTCAACCTTGGTCAAAGTCAACATTTTGGGTTGACTCAACTCGCCAAGTTGGTCCATCAACTTGTCGAGTCCCATAATCATAAAACCCTGAATTCGCAATCCAACTCGTCGAGTTCTCCTCCAAATCGTTGAGTTCTTCCCTATGACGGAATCTAGACTTTTCACTACAACTCGTCGAGTCCTTCCTTGAACTCGTCGAGTCCTTCAGTCTTCAAAACTCGGAGGACCTTAGCCAACTTGCTGAGTCATCTCCTAGACTCACCGAGTTTGCTCAGTAAGCAGAAAAGGTTGGGGGACCACGATCCAACTCGCCGAGTTGGATGAACAAATCATCGAGATCCCTTAGCCTAATTCTATTCAGTCACTTCCAGACGAGTTCAATGCTTCCAAACCATAGATCTGGTCCCCTAAGGCTGAGTTACCACGTAAAGTTGCTACCTTTACTTGTATGCATGGGCTATTTGGCTCAAGAAGGCCCAAAATATGTTCCACAAGTTGCATGAACCTTCATGGCCATAAAGTTGGCACCTTTATGCCATGAGGTCCCTCAAATACCCTAGATCTGAAGGTTTTTCCCACTTTGGACGTCCAAGTCCCAAAAGATCAACATTTTGGACCAAAACATGGAGAGATCACTCTAAAACTAGATCTAATCATTCAATAAGCAATATAGGAGCTATATACCTTTGATGAACTAGAAATGAAACTAGACTTCTAGATCTATTCTTCTCCAACACTTCCTTGCTCCTTCTTCAAGAGTCTTCTTCTTCAAAATCACAAAGGAATGCACAAAATGGCTCAAAACACTCAAAAGTGTATTAGAGTTTCGTGGCTAGGGTTTGGGATGATGGAGGCTGTAAATGAGGTTGAAATATGGAGATTAAGATGCTTAAATATGGTGCAAACCCCGGAATTTAGGGTTTCATTCTGCCAGTCCTACTTGTCGAGTACACTTCATATCCCGCATCCCAAATCCATCTCTACTCGACTAGTATGGGGCCTCCAACTCATCGAGTTCCTATACAAAAATGAATAACTTATAACTTTAATTACATTCCTAGAACCGGGCGTTACAACTCTCCCCCACTTATCTCAGACTTCGTCCTCGAAGTCTTCTGTCCTGAATAATCCTGGGTAATGCTCCCTCATTTTCTCCTCGGGCTCCCATGTCCATTCTGAACCCTTACGGTGCAGCCACTGCACCTTCACTAACTACACAATCTTGTTCGTCTAGGTTTTCGCCTTCCGATCTAAGATCGCCACTGGTCTCTCAATGTAGTTCAGGCGGTCGTCCACCTGAATATCCTCTAAAGGCACAACGGCGGAATCATCCACTAAGCACTTCCTCAGCTGGGAGACATGGAAAGTGTTGTGGATCTGACTGAATTCGGCTGGCAGTTTCAATCGATACGCAACCTTACCCCCCGAGCTATAACCCTGAACGGTCCGATGTACCTGGGGCCCAACTTGCCCCGTGCTGAAACAACTCTCTATCAATATCCCAACTGATATCAAAATAATCATAACTCTTCCAACTCCGATCATCCATCGGCATATCCCGATCTACTAAAACCATCCTTAGGGTAATTCTTCAAGCTCGGTGAAGAACGACTCCTCGACAATCCTTCTTCACCTAAAATCCGAAGCCTAAGGTCTTAGTGGTCTGGCTCCCTGTCAGAACCCTCACACCGAACTATCACCTATCACGTTGTTGCTGAAAAGCGATACAAGTCACTATCCATAAACAGCTACATAACACTTATACCTAACAGAAGGCTCAGATAATCCTTCGAGTAGAAAATTCATCCCTGCAATGGTTAGACTCATACGAGAGCTGCACAACAGAGTCAAATCAACTACTTTGAGATTATTTAATCCCACTGTGAGTGACTTATCACTTCCCAATCAATCAGTTACTCCGTCCGTATATGAAATCCTAAAACACCATTACTGCTCGAGACACTGAAACTGCCCGAAGCACTAAATTGCCTGCAACAGTATGTCGCACTCTGACTACTTTCCAAAATCCACCGAGACCTCCCTGGTCTCAGTTCGTCTGCCAGTCATCTGAAATACCGGGTTCCAGCCTAGTTGTTGAGCCAGATAACTCCCACACCATTTCCCCACACACGACTTCCGAACGCAATCCTCGTCTGTCAATAGTTGCCATTAGTTATCTTGCCACTATGGCTCTAATGACCTCCCGATCCAACCAATTGGACCCATACGTCGAACCCTGACGTCACCCAGTCCAACGCTAAAATGATCGTTACACGACCAAAGGTATCCATACATTATGGACGACCTTATACCGTCCATTGCTTCCTTGATCCCATGACTGCAGTAGCGTTCCTACTGTCTTATTACTGGCTTAACCAGGTCTAATTCCTCTGATGAAATCCGTAAACCAATCCGCGGATTCGCCATGTCTCACTGCAGAACTCGAACTGGTGGGTACTACTGTTCCTTCTGCCGTCTAACGACACTCCCATGCTATCTACCAACCTAGTGCATGCTACAGCTACACCCACAGTCTTACCACACTTTAGCACTAACTGATAACCTTGAGAATACTACGACTACCCCCGCAGTCCTACAACACTCTGGTACTACCTGCCAACCTTGTGAATGCTACAACTACACCCGCAGACTTACAACACTCTAACATTGTCTGTCAACCTTGTGAATGCTACGGCTACACCCGCAGACTTACAACACTTCTAACTCTGTCTGTCAACCTTGTGAATGCTACGGCTACACCAGCAGACTTACAACACTTCTAACACTGTCTGTCAACCTTGTGGATGCTACGGCTACACCCACAGTCCTACAACACTCAGGCCCTACCTACCAACCTTGTGAATGCTATGGCTACACCCGCAAACTTACAACACTCTAACACTGTCTGTCAACCTTGTGAATGCTACGGCTACATCCGCAGACTTACAACACTTCTAACACTATCTGTCAACCTTGTGAATGTTACGGCTACACCCGCAGACTTACAACACTTCTAACACTGTCTGTCAACCTTGTGAATGCTACGGCTACACCCGCAGTCTTACAGCACTCTGGCACTATATGCCAACCTTGTGAATGCTACTGCTACACCCGCAGTCTTACAACACTCTGACACTATCTTCCAACCTTGTGAATGCTACGGCTACTCCCGCAGTCTTACAACACTTCTAACAACGTCTGTCAACCTTGGTCCTACCACCAGTCCATCTATACCCATACTAAGTCAAATATGCACTCGACCTAACACTCAACTGAACTCGAGTCCTAACTAGTCTCCAACCTGGTTCCCGAAGCCTGCTATCCGATGCCAAGGGAAAACATGGACCAAACGTTGGAACGTTTTCCGAACTCCTAACTCCTTCAATACTCAACCTAGACGGCCACTTGACCGCCTTCATCCCTGACGGGGATGCGAAATTCATCCTAATTTCATACCTATCTCCACTCCTGAATACCTGATCGATTCTCCCCCACTTAGATTCGACTAAGTCTTCACGACACATGAGAATTGAAGGATTCCCAATTCTTCTTACCTTCTAGAATCCAATTGTTTGACAATCCTGCGCTTACCAATGCTAGCGATACATTACCAGTCGAACCCTAAGACCGCTCATCCTCTGAAATATTGAAGAGTACTCTTGAAATCTGGTCCAGTCTGATACCTCAATTTACCTCCCATGACAGTATACCAACTCCTTGAGTTCCCATGCTAGCGACTAAAAGCCCTAACCTTTACTCTTGCTGACGAATCCTCACAGAACCACTGAACTCTGATCGCACACAACCCATGCAAAAATACAATTCCCTTGGAATATCCAATGGTCAACAACCCATGCGACTAATACCAGTATCTTTCTGCTACCACCCCTCTCCTAGCAACGGTAGTCCTAGAACCTAGAAGTTCTCCCATAGGTCACCGCTGCTCATCCTAGAACAGATGATGAAACCACTATACCTCATCGATACAGGTGGACTAGCTCGATGAAGCTAACCACAGGCCTCCTACATAATACCCCCGACCGATCTCTACCACGAACCGAGAGAACACTAAACACCCCGAACTAGCAAAAGGGAACGACCTTTCATTAACTACTTAGTAATTCATGGTATGCAATTGGCATATGGCATTCCTTGAAAATATAATCCAACACAAGCAGAGACCCGCGACGTCGCCTGCAGTAATCTTGATCTCTCATGCATGTCACTGCAAAGTCCGACTCCTCTTTGTTGGTGCTATTGCTCTACCCTCTCGTCCATCAGTGATCATCAAGGTACCTTAGGAAGGCGCGCTCACTGATCCTCCCCTCGTCTTCGGACAATTGGCCTTTTTGTGGCCCACCCGATCACAGAGAAAACCCAACGGACTTGCTCCTGAGGACAATCCCTACCGACGTGATCAATCCTGCCACACTTGTAGCAGCCTAAACCCCTGGAACGACAACTCCCTTATGCAGTTTCCCGCACGTGTTGCACTGTCTCCGATCCTGCTGGCCTTTCATCTGATGATCAAAAGTCTTGGGTCTCCTTCCGGGACCCTCTATTGTACGCACCTGGCACGATTCTCTCTTCCCAATGTGCTCCAAATCGATCTCGCACCCTCGGGCTCTAGAAGTCACATCATTCAGGGTCTGACACCCTGTCACTCTCACCAGCTCTGTTGGGTAAAAAATATGGTTTATACTTTACTTTTCTCGGCAATTGGGTTTTCAGTCATGTAATATGTATTTGCGGTTGTGTTCACGGCCCATGTGGGTGTTTACGGCCGTGAACTGGTTCACGGCCGTGAACTCGTTCACCACCGTGAACCTGTTCACGGCACATTTTCAATATAAATATAGTGGTAGTGGTGAGGAGTGCATAAGAGGACGTGACGACATAGTGGTACACGGCTGAGAGAGAAGAGAGGAGCTTAAGTGTGTGAAACTCAAGGTGTTTTAGAGAAATAAGAATTGTGTGTGTGAATCTCTTGCAAGGATCTTCATTCATATCATCAATACATTGGATTCATCTTATTCTTCTTCTCCTTCTTCTTTATTTTGATCTTACATCATCCAATTGATTGGGATTCCGCACCATCAATTGGATCTGATTGATACATTAAGCGAAATTTGGGACTTAAAGTTGGTATCAGAGCTTGGATTGTATCAATCAATTTAGCAGATCTGTAGCGTATTTGACCTTTTTCTTGAACGATTTTTGCGTTTTAGGATAGTTCTTAGCAAAATAGTGGGGATTTGTTCTTTGCGTTTTCCATAAAAAAACGAGTTTTGGATCGAGTTTTTGGGCTTAAAAGGGTGAAAAACGTCGTTTTTTTCGTAACTGTTGAAGTGTTCTCGGCCACCGAAGAAGGGTTCTCGGCCTAACTGAAGAAGGATTCACGTCCGGTCCGAAGAAGGGTCCACGGCCGAACCGAAGAAGCGTTCACGGTCCGAGGCCTCGCAGGTTCATGGTCAGAGAGTTTGCGGTCCTCGCGTTCACGGCTCAACATCCTCGCACGTGAGCAGCCTCATGTGCGGTCAACTTCGTTCTCGGCCCAACAGCTTGTGCTATCCTCGCGTGTGCAGCAAATAAACAAAAGGATTTTGGGGGTTGCAAGGATCGAACCCGGGTCTCTTGCCTTCTCCTTTCAGCGCCTTACCAGTTGGACTAGCTTGCCATACGCTACATTCCTTCCAGATTTAATTCAAAAGGCCTCGTTATTTCGGTTCCAACTTCGCAATTTTGACAAATTTTGCCCAAAATTAAAATTTTCAAATTCTTAAAAATTTCATTTTCTACCCAAAAGTTCACTTTTAATTTTTGACTTTATAAATTGACTTTTGACCTTAAAAATTGACTTTGACTTTTAAGTTTGACTTTTAAGTTTGACTTTTCAAACTTGACTTTTAAGGTTAACTTTTGAGGTTTTAAGTCAAAGGGCATATTTTTAGACAATGAGTTCCTCAAATACTCCGGTCAATGAAGTTTCAGCCTCTCAATCTTGTGAAACTACACTTAAATTTCTTCGCGAACAAATTGATTTGCTAAAAAGGGAAAATGAGGACCTAAAATACGAAGGATACACACTTAGGAAGGCCCACAAACCACTTAAAACACAACTAGAGGCCAAGACTAGTGATTTTAGAAAACTTCAGGAGGAGTATAGTAACAAGTGTGTAAATTATAGATATCTTAAGAAAGAACTTACCGCTGTGACTGCCGAGCTTGACACATTGAAAAACAAATTTGAAAATTAAGATTTTAACTTCAAAAAGTTTGATGTGTCAAGTGAGAAATTTGAGACTATGATTGAGAAACAATTAACATTTAAAGATAATCAAACAAAGGGTCTAGGGTATCACAGTGTACTACCTCCCTTCAATGACAACTATAACCCACCCCTTGAGACCAACGAGGAAGAAATTCATGCTCAGTTTGGCCAACTCCCTGAACCAGCTTCAGTTAAGACTGAACAATCTTGACCAACTGAGAATATTAAAGTGAACGTTTCTGATGCATCTACTTCATGTGCAGGTAAAGTAGTAGATGATGAGGACAAGGAGAACAAAACTAATTCTAGTTCTGCAAATTTTGTTGACTGTCAAACCAATGACTCCTTGAACTCTGAATATGTTGCTTCTAACTCAATTACTTCTAAACCTGTTGTTGAGAAATACAGACCACCAAAACAAGCCAAACAAAATACCTGCTGCAAGTGTGCATGTGGGAACAATCATAAACAAGGCAAGGGTACGCCACCAGGGGCTGGAAGAAACAACTTCCCAGTGAAGAAAAAGACATGTTTTCACTGTGGAACACCTGGACACATTGCCTGAAACTGTGCAAATCGCGCATACATTCCCTACTACGCACAAGGTTGGCGGAACGCGCCAAGCTGGGAGATTTTCCAAAAGAAACCCTTCGACGCCACGTTCAAAAATTGAAACTGGAATGCCAAGAAGGCCAAGAATCAAACTTCCAAGGTCAAGAAGGGAATGCCGACCAAAAAACCAAATTCAAGAGATGCTCCAGTGAAACAAAGACCGACTAGGTCAAAGTCATCTCGGAAATCGGCTTCAAGTTCAAAATCAAGTGCCGAGGCACCCATCCGCTCGAACAAAAAATGGGTTAAACCCAACTACAGATGGGTACCAAAGGTTCAATCTCCCAAATGTTATAATGATTCTAATATTTCTACATCTTCTGTTTGTGATAAGCAAGACATGTTATGGGAGAGAGTACCTTGCGTTGATGACAAAGGTCAACCCAGTTTCAAAATGTATTGGGTTCCAAAGACCAAATAATCTCGCAATGTGCTGGAGCAGCTATGGAGGAATATCATCAGACTTCGGTTTGTTGGTAGTGGCTATTTCAGGCACATGATAGGAGGCATCTCTCAACTGTACAACACTTAGAACATTGTTTAAGAGTATGTGTCATTTGCGGGAAGGGAAGAAACGAAAGGATCACATATGGGATTTGTGCTTAACGATGTGAAGAATTTTCGGATCTATTCTGAGATTATGTGTGCTGTTCTCAGACCTTCTGGATGCAAATTCAATCTGTGACTTACGGTTTGAGTTTTCTTCTTGATACTCCTGAGTTTATCTTAAACTGATTCGTTTGGAAGACAATCTTTTATTTTCTTATAGTTTTTCGTTAGTAGGTATTATTCGGGAAGTGATATCAAGTTAAAGTGATAATGGGCAGTCTAAACATGTGTAAGGGACTGAATCTGAATTGTATAGACTATGTGTTCAATGTGCTAGTAGGCACGAAGGATTTGACAGTGTGGATTTAGATAGGATCGTTTGGACTGACCATACGATGCTTGGGTCGATTGAGCAGTGAGATAAACACGGGAACCCATGGGATACACTAAATTAATATGCATCTAGAACTGTGGTTTGACTTTTCCTTGATGTGCGGACTTATGTACTTAATTTTGGTTCTGATAGGGCGACTGGGGGGTTCTGATAAAGTAGGTCTGTAGGAAATTATTTTCTTGCTTTCTATCTGTTAGTCATATGTTGCTTCCTCTGCGTGATTGGAAGAGATCCAACCTGGAATGCAACATATGCAACTCTATTCCTATGCACCTCCTTATCTATGAAATTCTTTCTATCGTTTAGCCATATGATGTCCCCTCTGTGTGATCGGAAGATCCGACCTGGGACACAGTATATGCACCCTACCATCTCTATAACCCTCTATCTCTATTAGTCATATGTTTCCCCTCTACGTGATTGAAAGAGATCCGACATGGGACACAATATATGCATCTATCTCTAAATTTGTCTTCCTCCTTAATAATTGTTTACTCACCTAAAGTAAGGAGTTCTTTGGAAGTTCTTGATAACCAGGGTATATCGGAAAATGAGGAACACGTTCTAGTGCAACTAAAATTGAACCATTTAGAGGTTGTCTGTAGATCTCGCTGCTTAATTTAAGTGGACAACAATACCCGTGGTCTTCGTCAGCTAAATGGTTTATTTAGAAAAGTTTGTCAATATTCTTCGTGTTTAAGTGGACCACAATACCGGAAATTGACCAGATCTATTCATGAAGATGAAGGTACTCATAAACAAAGTTAAGACTATCTCAAAACTTTGATCCCAAAATGCTTTAAATCTAGTTATCATTTTTGTTTTTGTTAAATTTGTTCATAGTTTTCCTCTATGCACAAATTTAGGGGGAGAATTAAAAAAAAATTCAAACAAAAATCAAACAAAAATCAGAATATACAAAAATCAAACAAAAATCAAAAAATTAAAAAAAATACAAAAATAGTGTTATTTCTGTTTTATTTCTTGTTCAGAAAAATCAAAAATCCAAAAATATTATGTGCTAACTTTGTTTTTAATTTTGTGTTTATATCAAATTTTGTTTTGTCTTGAAAAGTGAATTCAGATGTAGATGAGACTCATGGAGACTGTATCGAGATTTTCTGAGCCAAATCTTCATCCGTGATCATTGAAGAATTATCATTCGAAGGAGCAAGAAATGAAGACTATTCTTTCAACATTCAATCTTTCAACCCCAGAAGCAAGGTGAAGCTAAACTTGAAGATTATGTGACAGATTGCATTGAAGCCTCCTCAATCAATTTGATATTATCTATGTACCTACTGAAGTGACCCAGAAGATTCGTTCTCTCTGATTTTCTCTCTGAAGATTCTCAAGCTAAAAGCGCTATCTTTCAAGAATCTTTTCAAGTAGCCTCCTCACCCAACGTGCGTTCAATGTCAAATTCTGAAGAAGAGCCCAAATGCTCGAGATGAAGTCATTTATTGAAGATTCATCAAGTTCATCTTAAAGCTATAAGGAAATCGAAGATGAACGCTAAAGTCAAGCTCCAAATGAAGATTGACAAGAAAAGCCAGCTACTTTTTCAATTGGGTTTTCAGTAATGTAATATGTATTTGCGGTTGTGTTCACGAACCAGGTGGGTGTTTACAGCCGTGAACTGGTTCATGGCCGTGAACCTGTTCATGGCTCATCTTCAATATAAATATTGTGTTAGTGGTGAGGAGTGCATAAGAGGACGTGATGACATAGTGGTACACGACTGAGAGAGAAGAGAGGAGCTTAAGTGTGTGAAACTCAAGGTGTTTTAGAGAAATAATTATTGTGTGTGTGAATCTCTTGTAAGGATCTTCATTCATATCATCAATACATTGGATTCATCTTATTCTTCTTCTCCTTCTTATTTATTCTGATCTTGCATCATCCAATTGATTAGGATTCCGCACCATCAATTGGATTTGATTGATACATCAAGCGAAATTTGGGACTTACAAGCTCACTTGCCAATGGCCGAACTGCAACAACTGGAACATCCTCTGCCCTAAACCGGGTCACAAACTCCTCCCAAGATCTAGTCTCCAAATCAGAAAGCGTCACAGATCACACAATCAATTCCCAACAACTCATTGCTGCCTGTTACAGGAAATCCATGGTGAACCGAACCTTGGCTCCTATGGGGTAGGGACTAGTGCGGAAAACACCTTCCATCTCCTCAATCCAACGTGAACTCAAAATCTTGGCAGTCCTTACCTCTACTGGCTCACCACCTGAACCGAGACCTGATCCTGAACCAGGACCGCTTCCCTGAGTACTCATCTCCAAACTGAAAACCACAAACCGCTGACCAAAACATGCTCAAGGATTCTCCTCCCCGAAGCTTCTCAGATTCTCCAAGACTCTCACCGATTCGAATATGGATCATGTGCTTTCAGTAGTATGGGCCCAATACTACCTTCCACACCTATCCATACTTTCCTCATCAATCTTCTCGAATCCTCCAAGTTACTTCCTCAAATTGATGCACCCAAGTCTCACTAAACCTCACTACTAACCCACTGAAACATATCCTAGGCTTTCCTAGGTTCCCGAACCCACCCAATCCTCAGCTGTTGAAAGATTCCCAATAATGTCAACTAGCTACCTCATGAGTATAGTCACATGCAACAGAGATCAGATAATCCTTCGAGTAAAAGACTCAATCCTAGAACGGTTGGACTCAGACGAGAGCTGTACAATAGGGCCAAGTCCATTACTCTGAGTTTATCCAGCCTGTGCCACATGTGACTTGGCATATTCACTTAATAACTAGCTCACATTGCTAAGAGTCCCACAAAGCACAAAGCAAACAACATTCAGACAATGGAAATTCTAACCAACATACTCCAATAAAAACATTATATCCTCTTATCAGGCATCTATACTGGCATGAGATTCTAAAGCTCATACAATCGGGCATAACCTAAACAGGTCATCCTATCACTGACTGATCAGTACTAGCATGCAGGTCTACAAGCACATACAATATACATAAAAGGCATCCTTCCTAGATCCTTAGCCCTAATCTAGCATGCAGCTCTCTTGTTCTCAATTCATATCATAACATAACGTACCATAGCATGTATGGGTATCTTGGGGAAAACTTACTTGAGCTCGGCTGATTGCACGCATCACACACTTTGTTCTTTCTCAAAATCCTTTTTTGAAAAATGGTTTTCTTTTGAAAATCTTTATACCAAGTCCTCAGTTTGAGTTCAGACACACCCGAGAGTGTGCCTGAATCCCTCAAACCAAGGCTCTGATACCAACTTATAACATCCCAAAATTTAAGACCAAAAATTTCGTTTTAAAATAAGTTAGTATAAAATCAGTAGTCTGAAACATCCATAGCGTCAACTCATTTCATAATCAAAAACCAGTATTTCAAATAACTAAAACATGTCATCAGAGTACAACTCCCAAAGATCTCGCCATGCGGAAAATCATAGTGTGATGCGCTGCAATCATGTCGCCTCCTTTCCTTTTGAGAAAAAGTACCTGAATCCAAAACTAAAAACCGTAAGCACGAAGCTTAGTAAGTTCCCCCATCATACCACATAATCACATACTGTCAGGCATATCTGGGTGCCCGACCTACCCTGATGAGCATACATGGCTGCTCAACCTACCCATGTTAGGCATACCGGGGTGCCCAACCTACCCCTGTCAGAAATATCGGGGTGTCCGACCTACCCCTGTCAGACAAATTTGGGTGCCCGACCTACCCTCCGGTTTATCTCAATCGATTTCGGGGACTATTCCACCCCCTACCACTACCACATAATAACATATCATACACATACTGTCAGGCATACCAGGGTGCCCGACCTACCCCTTTGGTCCTTTCGACCGGATACAGGGACTATTCCCCCTACTACCACTATCACATAACATCATACCATAATAGCACATAAAACATAACAGATAATGGCATACCAAACAATTATCACAAAGACAATCATCTAACAAACAACTCCTACTAGTGGGACATCATTGCGGCCTTTAACCCACTTCTACTGGAAGGCAACTCACCTCACACTGCTGAAGTCCATTGCAGGAAATCCTTAGCTGTTGTCCTGGAAACTCCCTGGGCTATCAATACCACAATATCACCCAATTAGCAATTGGGTTCTAAACCATGATCTATAATCCATACTTGGGGTAAAATGACCAGTTTACCCTTGTCCCAATAGGTACAAAACTAGGGCCCAAGTCCAAAACCAATCAAGCCCAAAACTCCAAAATCCATAAATGCCCACTAATGGCCTAATTTTCCAAATTGGGCCTAACCCTTACATGAAACTACCCCTTTAGAACCTGTTATGTACTTCATAACCCAATAGGGTCAACCTTGGTCAAAGTCAAGTCAAAGTCAACATTCTGGTCAAAGTCAACATGATGGGTTGACTCAACTCACCGAGTTGGTCCATCAACTCGCCGAGTCCCATAATCATAAAACCATCAATTCGCAATCCAAATCGTCGAGTTCTCTTCCAACTCGCCGAGTTCTTCCCTATGACAGAATCGAGACTTTGCACTACAACTTGTTGAGTCCTTCCTTGAACTCGTCGAGTCCTTCAGTCTTCAAAACTCGGAGGACCATAGCCAACTCGCTGAGCCATCTCCTAGACTCACCGAGTTTGCTCAGTAATCAGAAAAGGTTGGGGACCATGATCCAACTCGCCGAGTTGGATGAACAATTCATCGAGTTCCCTTAGCCTAATTGTATTCAGTCACTTCCAGACGAGTTCAATGCTTCCAAACCATAGATCTGGTCCCCTAAGGCTGAGTTACCATGTAAAGTGCTACCTTTACTTGTATGCATGGGCTATTCGGATCAATAAGGCCAAAAAGATGATCAATAAGTTGCATGGGACCTTTATGCCATGAAGTCCCTCAAAGACCCTAAATCTGAAGGGTTTTCCAACTTTGGACGTCCAAGTCCCAAAAGATCAACATTTTCGACCAAAACATGGAGAAATCGCTCTAAAACTAGATCTAATCATTAAATAAGCAAGATAGGAGCTATATACCTCTGATGAACCAGAAATGAAACTAGACTTCTGGATCTACTCTTCTCCAACACTTCCTTGCTCCTTCTTCAAGAGTCTTCTTCTTCAAAATCACAAAGGAATGCACAAAATGGCTCAAAACACTCAAAAGTGGATTAGGGTTTCGTGCCTAGGGTTTGAGATGATGGAGGCTGTAAATGAGGCTGAAGTATGGAGATTAAGATGCTTAAATATGGTGCAAACCCCGGAAATTAGGGTTTCATTCTGCCAGTCCTACTCGTCGAGTTGAGACTCTCAACTCGTCGAGTAGACTTCATATCCCGCATCCCAAATCCATCTCTATTCGACGACTTTGGGGCCTCCAACTCGTCGAGTTCCTATACAAAAATGAACAGCATATAACTTTAATTACATTCCAGGAACCGGGCGTTACAATTTGTTTTAATTTTTGCTCGATTGTGTCAACTTTATTTGAATTTTCACCGATCCATCTACATTTCTTTTAATTTCTGATGTGATTATGTATTAAAGGTCATATCGGTTCTAACTCTAGGTATATATAAAGTAATTTAAATGAATTTCTATAAGGTTTTGGGGCTTTTGATTAAGCTGGTCGATGGTGGGAATGGTGGGAAGTCTGGCTAAGAAGCTTGTGTTTAATACTTTGAGGTAATTTAAGCCTAATCAGTTAGCTGACATTTTATAGGGATTATGACTATTCTATTCAAGCATAATTTCTAATGGATCTGATGTTAATGTATTTAATATGGATATTTTCTGGTGATGATATGTTGAAGGTGATGATTTAGGGAGTGTCGTAAAGGTGTTCGATCAAATGTCAAAGAGAAATTCTTTTGTAGAATAGTGTTTAGAAAACAAAAAATTAGAGAATTTTACATGAAATTTCTTTTCTACTAAGGCATCCTTTGATGTATTAATATTTGATTTCGATTTGGAGTTTATCATAACAGATTTGCATTGACTTCTTTTTTATATTCGATATCATCTGTGGGAAATAGACTACTCAGTACTCAATACAGCTATGAAAAATAATTTATATCCATTATCTCATCCATGATCACTAAAATTTTAATGTATGTACTTGGAAATTTTAATGTAGCTGTGACTTACTACTGTGGACATGAGGAATGGAATTTGGTTGAATTTATTAGAACTACCGGACATTGGATGATTAAATTTATTATGATGTACCATGGACTGAGTGTGGTTATAAAGAATGGAGCTAATATTTTAATGTTATATTGGTTTGAGTGTTTTAAATAGTTGCTCAATGGTTGGGAAACTGGGTCTTTTGGTGAAAGACCAAAGGTTTAAGAATTTTCGGATCATTAGTGCAAGTATGAAAGCAAGAACATTGATGCACAAAGCTTCATTCAACTTTTAAGATTTAATGTGTGAGTTTTGTAGATGATCAGGCAACATTTGTCATTATCTTCAATTGATGATTTAGAACATTTCTATTTTCTTGACAACAATTTAATCATGTTTTCACAACATTAAAATTCAATTTTAACAACAATTTAAGCATTTTTTTACAACATTTTAAACCTTTTTTTTTACAGCATTAAAATTCCAGTTTTCACAGCTCTTTAAACCGTTTATGACAGTATTAAAATTTTAGTTTATAACAACATTCTAAATCAATTTTTGACAGCTTTGTAGTCATGTTTTGACAACATTGTAAACAAATTTTGACAGCATTTTAAGCAGTTTTTTATGTTAAGAATTTTAAACCAGTTTTTGACAGCATTTTAAACAGATTTTACAACATCTTAAACCAATTTTCATAGCATTTTAAACCTTGACAATAAAGAAGTATATAATCATTTGTTTCTCAAGTTATTACTTTCTTACACTAATTTATAATTTAAAATAAATTTCTACAGATGAAGAAGGTGACGAGACCAAACTCCAAACAAATACATATAATGAAGCTTAGCACACAAATGTTAAGCGTAATGTAGCACCCGATTCCTGGTATGTCTTTAATTCAAAATTTTATGTATTTTTCTCAGGGACTCGACGAGTTGGTGGCCCAACTCGTCGAGTAGGGACGGGATCCGCGGGAAGTTTAAGTGACCTACTCGACGAGTCGGAAGACTGACTCGGCGAGTAGGTGTTGTTTGAGTAAAACCCTAATTTTGAGGGTTTGCACCCTATTTAAACGCCTTAACTCAGCCTCCATCGCCCCTATCACTCCCAGAACACCTCCTACTGAAACCCTAACCGTTTGTGTTAAGATCTAAGGCCTTTGTGGTGGTTTTTGGTGATTTTGGAGCATAAGAAGGAAGATAAAGGCTTGAGGAATCAAGAGGAGGCCAGAGGAGTTCGAGTTTGTGCACCCACTACAATTCCTTAGAGGTATAAAGTTGATACCTTGCTCTTTCATGTTTTAGATCCCTTTTTGGGGTGATTTAGGGCTTTTAAGAGCCATTCTTGGTGACCAATCATGAGTGCAAGCATGGTTGGAGGCTAAGACTTCAGATCCAAGGTCTTTAACGGGTTACAAGACAGAAAGGGCTGATTTTGGAGCCTTAGAGAGCCCCATGCATCTTAAGAGTCTCATTTAGGGCCTTTTGAGCTCATAGTCCCATGCATGCACGTAAAGTTTGTAACTTTACATGCTAGATCGATCATAGAAGCCTAGATCTATCTTTTGGTCAAGTGTTGTACGTCAGAAATCGAGAAATAAGACTTGATCATTCTCGACTCGGCGAGTCGTTCTTGGGACTCGGCGAGTCCATGGCTTGACTTCCCTTTTCTGTTATGGTTCGAGGGAACCCAGTGAGTGTGAGAATGGTCTTAGAAGGGTCCGGGGTAATGATCCAACATATTGGACTTAGCCATAGACTTGGGAATCATAGGACTCAGCGACTGTATGAACAGACTCGGCGAGTCCAAGGCAATCTCCCAACGTTTGAAGATGAACTCGACGAGTTGTTCATACAACTCGGCGAGTCCAGGGCTGACTTGTTTATAGGATGGGGATGAACTCGACGAGTTGTTCATACAACTCGGCGAGTCGGATGAAGGTTCATTCGCGGATGTCTTAGAAGGAGAACTCGTCGAGTCGTTGCTAAACTCGACGAGTAGGGACTTGAGGAAGGTCAAATGAAAGGATAGGAACTCGACGAGTTGACGGCCCAACTCGACGAGTCAGGTCAACTGGAGGTTGACTTTGACTTTGACTTTGACTTTGACTTGGTCAGGGGTAAAATAGTCATTTTACCCTAAGAGTAGTTATCAGTGTCTGACTAAGTGTTTTATGGATTTATAGCCGGAGGATCACCGGAGCAGCAGTCAGACATTTGCCGATCAGCTTTTCAACAGTCAGCCTTACGAGGTGAGTTACCTTCCAGTAGCGGTGGGTCTACGGCCACAATGCCTGCCCACCAGTAGGAGTTGTATGTTAGATGATTGTCTTTGTGATATCATCTAGGTTTGCTACTACCTGATATTTTATATGTTGGCATGATATGTTATATGTGATAGTAGTAGAGTTCAGTTGTTAGGACCGAAGGGTAGGTCAGGCACCCCAGATATGTCTGACAGTATGTGATGATATGTTTATATGCTGGCGTGATATGTTATATGGGATAGCGGTAGTAGGAGGGGAATGGCCCCCAAGTTCGGTTGTTAGGACCGAAGGGTAGTTCAGGCACCCCAGATATGTCTGACAGTAGGTTATGTTATGATATATGTGATAGCAGTAGTAGGGGGTGGAATAGTCCCCGAGGTTCGGTTGTGAGGACCGAAGGGTAGGTAAGCACCCCAGAATGGCTCGATACGGGTAGGTCAGCACCCCAGAATGGCTCGACACGGGTAGGTCAACACCCCATAATGGCTTGACACGGGTAGGTCGGCACCCCAGAATGGTCGTACCGGGTAGGTCGGGCACCCCAGAATTGTCTGGCAATATGTATGCTATGTGATTGTATGGTATGTGGTACGATGGGGGAACTCACTAAGCTTCATGCTTACAGTTTTCAGTTTTGTTTCAGGTACCTCTTCAGCGAAGGGGAAGGAATCGGCGCGGTAGCTGCACATCATACACACATTGGATTCCGCATTATGTGATTACTTGGGATTGTACTCTGACATTGTCACCACTTTTATGATATGATTTGAGACATGAAATTATGGTTTTTACAAAATGACATGACTTCATGATATTTTCTTATGAATGTTTTCTACGTTGTTATGTACAAATCGAAATTTTTGGACTTAGAAAAATGGGATGTTACAAGTTGGTATCAGAGCCCTGGTTTGAGGGATTCGGGCACACCCTCGGGAGTGTCTGGACTCAAACCGAGGGATTTAAAATATTATTACAAAGAAAATGGTTTTCTAAAATGTAAGTTAAAGAGTTTTAAGAAAGAACAATGTCACACCCCCGAACCTGGACGGCAGAAACGTCCGGGGGTGGACGACTCGTGTACAGTATCATAACAATTGAATATGAATGAAACATAGCAACCAAACATCATACATTGGAAATACACACTTACATAGTTTACATATTGAATCTTGTTCATCAGTTACACAAAAGTAAGAAAGTAAAATTTCTTGAAGTCGCACCACTTGATCTTATAGTCGAACTTATTACCTGCTACTGGAATTCCTGAGAATACAAGTCGTTTTGAAAATCGTCAACTAAAAAGTTGGTGAGTTCATAAGCAGTTTTGAATAAAAATGGTTTTGTACTTGTTTAGAATCGTTTTCAAATGCTTTCAAAAATATCCGATACTTTCTAAAACGAATGGGTTGAAATATTTGTGTCCGATCTTATATTAATGCATGTGTGTTAATGGTTACAAAAATAGAAAGAGAATGATTTCCAGACAACCCGATGTTGTCTGCAATAGATAATGCTGAAATCTCAACCCCGGTGGTTGAGTACCGATGCTTATAGATTGTCGTTTTATCAAAAAGAATGTTTCCCGTTTTATCCCAAAAAGAAAATAGAATGGTTTCCTGTTTTATCCCAAAAAGAAAATAGAATGGTTTTCTGTTTTATCCCAAAAAGAAAATAGAATGGTTTTCCGTAAATCTTATAACGTTAATTCCTCTAAGTGAGTCGTTACAACCATACTAAATAATGACAATTTTGCCTGTCTTTGCGTCTTTGGGACGCCGACGGAATAGAATAAGGTTTTTATCACCCTAGACTGGCCTAGTCTAACTGTAGCGAACAGCTCAGGTGTAGGGTGTCACCCCCGTATAGATCTATACACAAACTCCGGCTTTCCCTCCAGGAAACTCTGGTTATAACTACAGGCTACGATTGTACACTCAAAGGTGCCAACCGACAGGTCTCACTAGATCCTTAATCGAAAATTTACACGGAAAAGAAAGAAGAACACATATAAAACTCATTCCTAGGCCCAATAAACATGTAAGTGGACCACTAAGGCCCACTATACGTATCTATTATTTCCAGGCACAAAAGGAATATGAATGTCTACCATGAGCCCAATATACATGTAAAAGGACACTAAGGCCCACTAAACATGTATATTATTCCCAGGCCCAAATAAGGATAAGAATATCGTTTTTAACCCGTTTGTTATTGTTTTGTTTATTTTAGCTCGATTATTTACAAAATTGATATAAAAAGCCCACTTTTTGTAAAAATGACGTTCTTGGCCCAATAAGCCACAAAGTTTTCAATTAAGGCCCAATTATAGTAAAAATAACACTTTAGCCCCCATTTTGTTCAAAACTTGTGTTTTTGACTAGTTTGTGGTAAAAATAACATTTTAAACTCATTTTTGTCAAAAATATCATTTTTTTGGCTTGACTTTTGTGAAATACACATTTTTCTGGTTTTTTCCTTTTCTGACCTAGTTGTTGGAAAATTTGTAGAAAAATCATCGTAAGTCGAAATTTGGATCCGTAAATTCTGGAAGTTTGGAAATGTTGTCTACTTTGTTCACAATTTTTCTCATAATTTTTATTGGCCTCTAACAAGTGTGAAATTTCTCACCTTCACAGGTTGGTCCGAAATTATTTCAAATCTGATAAGCAGTTTTGTAAAATTCGCCAAAAATAGTAGAAAATTCGTATGAAAACGTGAGAGTAGTCATTTTAAAGGTAATAACCTGAAATGTTTTCATGTAAAACAGTTTTGAAAAAATATTACCATTAAGGAGGTCAAAACAGTTCGAGATTGGACTAAAACGTTTCTGTCAAGGGCTAATTTTTGAGTTTAAGTTATCTAAGTTTGTTCACAACACTTGTTTTTGCTATTTTAAGTGGATAAATCCCAGATCTACAAGTTTACAAGTATTATATGTGAGGACACATACTTTTCTCAAGGTTTATATGAAGATCCAAGTGATAAACTTCATTTTCAAGTAAAGATCTAAAAGTTAAACACATAAACATGCATATATAAATAGATCTAACACAAAAGCACTTGTATTCTCCCCCAAAAACATTATAAAACCGAAAACAAGGGGGTATGAACTCACCTTGGGGTTTTTTGAGATGTAGATGAAGAAGAAGAAGAATCTTTGAACCTAGCTTGAGTTTTTGGTGAGATCTTGAAATGGAGGTGGTTCTAAGGTCCAAAATCACGAAAATGAAGTTGTAAGAGGAAAGATCTTAGCATAAGAAGAAAATGAAACTTGGATGATGATATAAACTTACCAGCTTAATGATTCTTGAAGAAAAAGCCTTGAACACACCCACATCACACTTTTTTAGAGAAAGAAGGAAGGGAGTTTCTTTGTGTTTTAGAGAGAGATGAGAGTTGAAAATGAGATGAGGTGAGGGTGGTGGTGGTGATCTCGGCCTTAAATAGAGAAAGAGAGAAAAGAGATAGAGCATAGAAACATGTTGGACAATAACTCTTAGCCTAGATGTATGGTGGTTTTATTGCATGGGAACATGAGGTGTAATTGTGAGGTGTCACAATTATAAATCACCTCTTCTTTTTTTTTTAAATGGGCTAACCAAACCCAAGAGGGAGTTTTTGGCCCAAAAGAAAAGGGTTTTCGGGTTTTAAAGCCCAAAGATAGGAGGTTTCGGCCCAAAGTGATTAAATAAGTGGGTTTTCGGCCCAATAAGGTTCAAGAAGGTTGTTTACGGCCCAATAAGGCCTACTAAGAGAGTCTTGGTCCAAAAAAGGTTTTAAGTTGAGGATTTTTGGGCTAAGGCCCAAAGATGATTGGATGTGGCTTATTGGATCGAGTTTTTGGGCTTATACAAGGAGATTATATTGTTTAGGAGCTCACATCTTAACCTAATTTTGCCAGTTGTGACATCATCCCCTCATTAGAGGGAGTTTCGTCCCGAAGTTCATTCTAAAGCAGCATTTCAAGCATCAAGGAAAAGGTGTGAGTGTCTCTGTTTTGTCTAGTCTCTTCGTTCTTAGGAGAATTGGAGTCTTTGCGTAGTGTTCTAGCGGACCTTTGCTACCGGCCCTTGACTTTGCTCCTTTGGTTAGTTGGGTGTTGGTCATCTCAGCCCAACACACAGGTATTCTGTCTTTGCATCGTATATGGTGAAGTGAATGGATGGTCATGGTTAATGAGGATCACGTATTTGACGTTCCCTAAGTAGTGTCTCCTAAACTTTAAGGCGAACACTTATTGTCACCAAGTTAAGGTTGTATGCGGTATAGTTGGACTCATACTTCTTAGGTTGCCATGGGAGTTTCTTACTACGAGGTTTTGAACTAGTGGTAGGTTGATCTTTGCTTGTTTCTACAAGTAGGTCTAGTAACTTCTTGATTTGGGATAGGAGATATCGATCCTTGAGGATGTGTTCATTTGATCCTTAGTAGTCAGTGGTCCTATGGACACTTAGCCTTTCCTATTTATGAGTTGGATAGGCTTTCTCTGAGGTTCAAGTCTTGGTTTGATAACTTCATACTTACTGGGTCGTTCCATCAATCGGATACCTTCGGTGTTTATAATGGTGCTAAGTGGTCTTGGTGGTATGGCTACGAGAATGGCTCCATGAGATGAGTCGATCTCCGAACTCAACTTGTCATGTTGGTGATATCTCCAAAAAGAATGTTGGAAACATCTTAGGGGTGTTATAAATCTCTAGGTTACCCTCGGTGGCCTTTGCTTCATGTTTCCTTATCCCTATTAAGGGCTAGGAAAGAGTGTGGTATTACTTGCACTGGTACCTAAGGGTCTAGATGCCCGAGATAATTCGAGTATTGTCGTTACAAATTGTAAGGGTTTCGTTAATCGATTGTTTAAGGTGAAGAGTCTCGTTAGTACATGAATTTCGTATGGTGAGGATCAAGTCAGTCCATGTCAATTGACACCGTTGGGCTTCTTATTGTAATAGATTTTGGATTGATTTGAAAGGGACAATTGTTTGAAATGATAGTGTGTTCTATGTACACATTTGTAATGTCACCCATTTCGTTCTTAGTATTACCACTTTGGTTGCCTCGGTCTAAATTTTTGGGTGCCCTAGCAATACAAGTTCCTTGGTATAAATGATGTGATTTCACAGTCTGATTTATATTAGACCCCTCTATGATGGTTTGATGTAGCTTAGTCGTACGTAATTCAAGATTGAAAAGGTTATAGACTGAGTGGTTATGCCCTAAATCCACAGTCAACCAAGGAATAGGAATTAAGGCGGGTCCACACACTCTAAGTTTGTAGAATGTTAATTACACACGGCCTTACGTTTACACTAAGTTATCATAACTTTCACAATGATCTTTAGTTTTCCTACGAAGGATATGATAAGTTCGGATGAGGGAGTACTTTATGATTATGAATTTTAATTGGCAAAAATTTTGTGAAACTGCGATGCTTAATTTTTGTTGTTTTGAAACGTACCGGTAATCCCAGTAGGGTTCCTTGTTGCTTCATCATGTCCTGTTGTTAAACTCCTCCTAGTCCTTCGTCATTCTTCTCTATTGGACAATTCCTCTTGAAGTGTCCCGTATCACCGCATGTGTGGCACACTGGACTTACTTCTGGGTTGAGGGTTGGAGTGACGCATGGGGCCGGGGCCCTACAGATGCGGGAGATGTGCCCCTTCCTGTTGCACCTATTGCAATGCAATTCCCGGCAGACTCCATGATGATGGTAGCGGCACTTGCTGCAGAGCGGGAGGTTTCCATGATAAGGTTTTCTCGGTGCTGGGGTAGGAGGGATAGTGGGGTTTGGGGCTGCTACAACTTGTTGCCTTTTGGGAGGCCCTTGAGTCGATCCGCTTCCTTTCTTGTTCCACCGCTTTCGCTTCATGACCTTAGGTTTGGAGTTTGGGGTGTCTGGGTAGGTTATCCCTCGTTGGTTTCCTTGGTTGATACTAAAGTTGGAGTTATCGACACCATTTCCATTTCCATTTGGATTGTTGGCGTTGAGTTGCGCCATGATGGCTGTCACGGCAGCTGTTACAGCGGCTTGGAAGGTTGCGGGGTCCATCTGCAGAACTGGTGTTTCGCCGGCTAGCTGGTTGTTTCCATGGGAAGACATTATTCTGTTGCGTGATGAGGAACAGGTTCATGAGTAACTACCATTATTTCTAGTCGTATCTCATCTATGATTATAGATATGAACTTATGCGTGTACGCATATAAATCACATGTTTTGTTGTACGATTCTCGTTGTTTCGACCTACATCCCTATGATGTATTAATGGTAGTATGTAGAAATAGATATTGTACAAATGTTAAGTTACCCTAATAGATTATAGATATCAGATCCTTAAGTTGGCTCAGGTTACATGAGTTCTCGTAGGGCGTACCTCTCTTGATTTACTACTACTAGTTGTGACGAATTACATGGTAGACCTAGGACTTAGTGTGATGATTCTCATATGCGTAAATAGCGTAAAGGTGTCCAACCATTTCGCTCATCTCACGAGTGGCCTCTTCCGCTCTCTGCTCTGCTAAGGCTGCCCTAGCCTCAGCTTCCATGAGCTATTGCCTTAGGGTGTTCACATCCTCTTCAAAAAGGGCAGAGATGATTGGTAAGGTCTTCCTGTTCTGCGTGTTGGTTCGGTATTGCTTCCAAGGGGGTAAGGCTCGCTAAGGATCTCTCTGGCGCCTTCATGCATGTCTGACTCCTCATCAGAATCCTTTCCCTCGGGATTCCTCTCTTGGTATTCTTCAGGACCCAATTATGGGTTCTCCCTTTGCACTTCCTCTGGTTCTCCCTCGGTCCATTTGTTGGCTATTAACGTAGGTAGTAGGGGTCTTCGGGGTGAAGCTCAGTCATGTTGCCTTCGCGAGAGTGGAGGTATGAGATACATGTAGAAGATTTAAGTGTGGAGGTCATATGGTATTCTAAAATGCTACTATAGTATTACATGTTTGATCCTAGGACTTCCTGATGTACAAAATCGATACGTTTTTAGACTTGTTGTTACTGTTTAGTATCATAAAATACTCCTCTAGTATTTTAAACCGTGGGTTTGGTTCTAATGCTCCTTTGCATGTAGGGTTTGTAAGTTTTAGACTTGTGGCAACACCACCATCACTCTCAAACACATGTTGGTCGTATCTCGAATAAATACAGTTGATCAGGTTCCATTTATTCCAGATATGATTACATAATTGCCCAGGTTTGACTGTAGTGTTCAACATCTAAATACTTTTGTTTTGTTCTTATTATGATATGGTTCTAGCAAGTATGTATACTTTTAGAAGATACTTATATTCTTAAGGTATACTTTTAGTCAGAGTGTTTTTAGTCCCATTGTATTTATAGTTGTATATCTTGTATGGTTAGATATACTAGTTAACTATAAACAATGCTCTGATACCAACCTGTCACACCCCCGAACCTGGACGGCAGAAACGTCCGGGGGTGGACGACTCGGGTACAGTATCATAACAATTGAATATGAATGAAACATAGCAACCAAACATCATACATTGGAAATACACACTTACATAGTTTACATATTGAATCTTGTTCATCAGTTACACAAAAGTAAGAAAGTATAATTTCTTGAAGTCGCACCACTTGATCTTATAGTCGAACTTATTACCTGCTACTGGAATTCCTGAGAATACAAGTCGTTTTGAAAATTGTCAACTAAAAAGTTGGTGAGTTCATAAGCAGTTTTGAATAAAAATGGTTTTTGTACTTGTTTAGAATCGTTTTCAAAGTGCTTCCAAAAATATCCGATACTTTCTAAAACGAATGGGTTAAAATATTTGTGTCCGATCTTATATTAATGCATGTGTGTTAATGGTTACAAAAATAGAAAGAGAATGATTTCCAGACAACCCGATGTTGTCTGCAATAGATAATGCTGAAATCTCAACCCCGGTGGTTGAGTACCGATGCTTATAGATTGTCGTTTTATCAAAAAGAATGTTTCCCGTTTTATCCCAAAAAGAAAATAGAATGGTTTCCTGTTTTATCCCAAAAAGAAAATAGAATGGTTTTCTGTTTTATCCCAAAAAGAAAATAGAATGGTTTTCCGTAAATCTTATAACGTTAATTCCTCTAAGTGAGTCGTTACAACCATACTAAATAATGACAATTTTGCCTGTCTTTGCGTCTTTGGGACGCCGACGGAATAGAATAAGGTTTTTATCACCCTAGACTGGCCTAGTCTAACTGTAGCGAACAGCTCAGGTGTAGGGTGTCACCCCCGTATAGATCTATACACAAACTCCGGCTTTCCCTCCAGGAAACTCTGGTTATAACTACAGGCTACGATTGTACACTCAAAGGTGCCAACCGACAGGTCTCACTAGATCCTTAATCGAAAATTTACACGGAAAAGAAAGAAGAACACATATAAAACTCATTCCTAGGCCCAATAAACATGTAAGTGGACCACTAAGGCCCACTATACGTATCTATTATTTCCAGGCACAAAAGGAATATGAATGTCTACCATGAGCCCAATATACATGTAAAAGGACACTAAGGCCCACTAAACATGTATATTATTCCCAGGCCCAAATAAGGATAAGAATATCGTTTTTAACCCGTTTGTTATTGTTTTGTTTATTTTAGCTCGATTATTTACAAAATTGATATAAAAAGCCCACTTTTTGTAAAAATGACGTTCTTGGCCCAATAAGCCACAAAGTTTTCAATTAAGGCCCAATTATAGTAAAAATAACACTTTAGCCCCCATTTTGTTCAAAACTTGTGTTTTTGACTAGTTTGTGGTAAAAATAACATTTTAAACTCATTTTTGTCAAAAATATCATTTTTTTGGCTTGACTTTTGTGAAATACACATTTTTCTGGTTTTTTCCTTTTCTGACCTAGTTGTTGGAAAATTTGTAGAAAAATCATCGTAAGTCGAAATTTGGATCCGTAAATTCTGGAAGTTTGGAAATGTTGTCTACTTTGTTCACAATTTTTCTCATAATTTTTATTGGCCTCTAACAAGTGTGAAATTTCTCACCTTCACAGGTTGGTCCGAAATTATTTCAAATCTGATAAGCAGTTTTGTAAAATTCGCCAAAAATAGTAGAAAATTCGTATGAAAACGTGAGAGTAGTCATTTTAAAGGTAATAACCTGAAATGTTTTCATGTAAAACAGTTTTGAAAAAATATTACCATTAAGGAGGTCAAAACAGTTCGAGATTGGACTAAAACGTTTCTGTCAAGGGCTAATTTTTGAGTTTAAGTTATCTAAGTTTGTTCACAACACTTGTTTTTGCTATTTTAAGTGGATAAATCCCAGATCTACAAGTTTACAAGTATTATATGTGAGGACACATACTTTTCTCAAGGTTTATATGAAGATCCAAGTGATAAACTTCATTTTCAAGTAAAGATCTAAAAGTTAAACACATAAACATGCATATATACATAGATCTAACACAAAAGCACTTGTATTCTCCCCCAAAAACATTATTAAACCGAAAACAAGGGGGTATGAACTCACCTTGGGGGTTTTTGAGATGTAGATGAAGAAGAAGAAGAAGAATCTTTGAACCTAGCTTGAGTTTTTGGCGAGATCTTGAAATGGAGGTGGTTCTAAGGTCCAAAATCACGAAAATGAAGTTGTAAGAGGAAAGATCTTAGCATAAGAAGAAAATGAAACTTGGATGATGATATAAACTTACCAGCTTAATGATTCTTGAAGAAAAAGCCTTGAACACACCCACATCACACGTTTTTAGAGAAATAAGGAAGGGAGTTTCTTTGTGTTTTAGAGAGAGATGAGAGTTGAAAATGAGATGAGGTGAGGGTGGTGGTGGTGATCTCGGCCTTAAATAGAGAAAGAGAGAGAAGAGATAGAGCATAGAAACATGTTGGACAATAACTCTTAGCCTAGATGTATGGTGGTTTTATTGCATGGGAACATGAGGTGTAATTGTGAGGTGTCACAATTATAAATCACCTCGTCTTTTTTTTAAATGGGCTAACCAAACCCAAGAGGGAGTTTTTGGCCCAAAAGAAAAGGGTTTTTGGGTTTTAAAGCCCAAAGATAGGAGGTTTCGGCCCAAAGTGATTAAATAAGTGGGTTTTCGGCCCAATAAGGTTCAAGAAGGTTGTTTATGGCCCAATAAGGCCTACTAAGAGAGTCTTGGTCCAAAAAAGGTATTAAGTTGAGGATTTTTGGGCTAAGGCCCAAAGATGATTGGATGTGGCTTATTGGATCGAGTTTTTGGGCTTATACAAGGAGATTATATTGTTTAGGAGTTCACATCTTAACCTAATTTTGCCAGTTGTGACAAACAAGGTGTGTGATGTGCGCAACTGGCCGAGCTCAAGTAAGTACCCCATAATACCCATACAAGTTATGTTATGATGTGCTTATTAGAACTGCATGCTAGATTAGGACTAAGGATCTTGGAGGATGCCTTATGTGCCTGTTATATGTGTATGAGCCTTATGAACTGCATGCTAGTACAAATTCCTGAGTAGGGGATAGGACAGCTTGATTGTATTATGTGGTTATCTTCCCCAATGCCTGAATGCTGCTTGCTTTGTGCTATTAGGAGTTCTAATTATCTCTAAATTAACTAGTAAACGAATATGTTAAGTTACATATTGCAAGGACTAAATAATTTCAGAAGGTTAGGTCTAGCCCTATTTCGCAGCTCTTGTCTGAGTCTAACCGTTGTAGGGTAGGACCTCTCATTCGAAGAATTATCTAGTCTAAGAAATATGTGATGGTATTCGCGAGTTAGTTAAGGGGAGATAACGGGGACCTCTTATGCAGCTGATGGCAGATAGTGAGTTGGAGGTTACCCTAGGGCAAGCCTAGGAGGAGAGTAGTGTTGGAGCAGTGATAGTAGCATTGAAAGGGACTTGGTGAAGTCGAAGCAAGCCTCGAGGAAAGTACGGATAGATGTGGAAGGTAGTATGGGCCCGTACTACTGAAAGCAGAGGATCCGTACTTGAATCGAGGAGGGCCGAGATGGAGCCAGGAAACTTGTTGAGTGCACAGAACCTCTTGAAGTTTATGTATGATTCTGACAGTTATGTGTTATGTTTCAGAATGGTGATGGTCACACGTCATGGACGAGGAGGTTCAGGATCAGGATCAGGTACGGGGGCAGGTACCGAGCCAGTTGATGAGGGACTACGTGAGTTCATTGCTTCTGAGATCACGAGAGGTATCCTTGAGTCGACCCCGGTGATTTTCGGGTCGATCAAGGAAGGGATCATAGAGTTGATGGAGGATCGCCTCAGGGCGTTCATGAGTGACATCAGCCAGTCAGGGTCAAGCACACTGTCCTTTAAGGAGTTCAGGCGCAGTGGTGCGCCAGATTTCCATGGGGCGAAGGACCCCATTGTTGCCAGACGATGGATTGCAGACATTGAGTCTGCACAGTTGACTAGCTTCTGCCCCGAGGGGTCGAAGGTTTGATATGCGGCAGGATGTTTGAGGGACAGGGCCAGGGATTGGTGGGAGTCGGTTGGTGACTCTCTGGGAGCCTCAACTATTGAGGCTATGACATGGCCGGATTTCGTGGCCCGGTTCAGGGCTGAGTTCGCACCCGCTGTGGAGCTCCAGCAATTGGCCCGGGAATTCCTAGATATGAGGCAGACGACTGAGACAGTGGCGGAAATCACCGCCAAGTTCTAAGAGAGGGCTTTATTGGTGCCCCAGTATGCGGGAGACGAGGATATGAGGAGGACCCGCTACCATGACATGCTGCGAGCCGACATTCAGGAGCATGTCAGTTTTTCAGCTTGCCCTACCCTGGATTCCATGATTGCCAGGGCAAGGGAGAGGGAGATTGACCTGGAGCACATCCGAAATAGGAAGGTAGAGGAGGGACAGGTGACTGGGGCTTCGGGGATGAACCCCAAGGGATCAGACACTAGGCCGAAAGGCCAGTTGGGACATGGCCGCTGCAGGAAATCAGGCAGGCCACATGAGGGGGCTTGTAGGTTGGGATCGTCGGGCTGCTACAAGTGCGGCAAGACGGGGCACTTCAGCAGGGATTGTACCGCCCCTGCGCCCACTTTCCAGACATCAGAGTTGTTGTGTTTCCACTGCAACCAGCGTGGCCATAAAAAGGTCAACTGCCCTCAGTTGACAGCAGCAGCGCCAGTGAAGGCGCCAGCTCCAGCGACCCTGCGGATTACAGATGGCCGGCAGGGCAAGACAGAGGCTCCAGTGGTGAGAATTTGAGCCTTCCAGTTGACTACAGAGGAGGCACGCGCCGCACCCGATGTGGTGACGGGTATGATTTCTTCCCTCTAGCTTTTATTTTATGTTCCTTGTGATATTGATGTGCCATATAATATGTCTTGTTTAGGATCGTTCCATGTGAACGTTATCCCAGTTTAGGTGTTGTTCGATTCGAGTGCTACCCGTTCATTTGTCTCTCTTACGCTTAGCAAGAGGTTCTCTGAGTCTTCGGGCATGTTGGATTGCCCTCTAGAGGTCGAGATCGCAGATGATCGATCGGTGCGAGCGTCAGAGGTTTTCAGGGATTGTGTTCTGAGGTTGTTCGAGGAGCGTTACTTGGTAGACTTGGTTCCCATTCCGTTCCGTGGGAACAAGGTGATTATTGGTATGGATTGGCTAACCCCAATGGGGCGGTGATCGACTGCGCGCAGCAGTCGGTGCGGATCAGAACCCCAAGTGGGGGAAAGTTGGTGATTCAGGGCGAGAGGCCACAGCGAGGACCAACTTTATGTTCAGCCGCGAGAGCTAGGCGCCTCCTTCAGCAGGGTTGCATAGGATTTGTCGCCTACGTTATGGATACCCGAGAGGCGGGTAAGGCGACGGTGGGTGACGTTCCAGTGGTACGAGAGTTCGCGGATGTATTCCCTGAGGAATTGCCTGGGATACCTCCGGAGCGGCAGGTAGAGTTCAGGATCGACCTAGTCCCTGGTGCGGCTCCGATAGCCAACGCACCATATCGGTTGGCTCCTCCTGAGATGCAGGAGTTGTCTACACAGCTGCAGGAGCTGTTGGACAAGGGATTCATTAGACCGAGAAGTTCACCCTGGGGAGCCCCGATCCTGTTCGTGAAGAAGAAGGACGGGTCGCATCGGATGTGTATAGATTATAGGGAGTTGAATAAGGTAACGGTGAAGAACCGTTACCCACTCCCGAGGATTAATGACCTCTTTGACCAGCTACAGGGAGCATCTTGGTTCTCCAAGATTGATTTGCATTCAGGGTATCATCAGATGAGGGTCAGAGAGGAGGATGTGCAGAAGACTGCGTTTCGGACGCGTTATGGCCACTATGAGTTCGTAGTGATGCCTTTCGGGCTCACCAATGCCCCTGCCGCGTTCATGGATCTCATGAACCGCGTGTGCAGACCGATGCTGGATCGGTCTGTGATAGTTTTTATTGATGATATCCTGGTCTACTCCAAGACACAGGAGCAGCATGAGGAGCATCTGCAAGAGGTTTTGGATACTCTGAGGAGGGAGAGCTTGTACGCCAAGTTCTCCAAGTGTTAGTTCTGGTTGCGCGAGGTGCAGTTTCTTGGGCACCGTGTCAACCAGAACGGTATTCTGGTCGACCCGGCCAAGGTGGAGGCCGTGATGAGATAAGAGGTTCCGAAGTCTCCATCTGAGATTCGGAGTTTCCTGGGATTAGCCGGCTATTATCGGAGATTCATCCAGGATTTCTCCAAGATAGTCGTACCTTTGACTCGGCTAACAAAGAAGGCCGTAGTCTTTCGTTGGGGGCCTGAGCAGCAGGCAGCGTTCGAGACACTGAGACAGAGATTGTGTGAGGCGCCGATCTTAGCCTTGCCAGAGGGCGTGGAGGATTTTGTAGTATATTGCGACGCGTCTAATTCAGGCTTGGGCGCAGTACTGATGCAGAGAGGGCATGTCATCGCCTACGCCTCGAGGCAGTTGAAGCCTCACGAGGCGAACTACCCGACGCACGATTTGGAGTTGGGGGCGGTCGTCTTCGCCCTCAAGATTTGGCGACACTATGTCTATGGGGTTCGATGTACCATTTACACGGACCATAAGAGTCTGAGATACCTCATGGATCAGCCGAATCTGAACATGAGGCAGCGTCGGTGGTTAGATGTGGTGAAGGATTACGATTGTGAGATCCTTTACCACCCGAGGAAGGCCAATGTGGTGGCCAACGCGCTTAGCCGTAAGGCAGCATCGATCAGAAATATTTGCATTTGGATGACAGTAGTGACTCCACTGTTGGAACAGATCCGGGAGGCTCAGCAGGAGGCTATGAAGGAGGAACATCGGAAGAGTGAGCGTATAGTGGGCTATGTTTCCTCCTTTGACTATGATAGCCGAGGGTTATTCACTCTACATCGTATGGTATGGGTTCCCTACCATGGGGGTGCGTGCCAGGTTCTGATGGAGGAGGCGCACAAATCCTGATTCTCGATTCATCCCAGGGCAACAAAGATGTACAGAGATCTTCGACCCGATTACTGCTGGCCCTGCATGAAGCGGGACGTAGCTTGGTACGTAGATCGGTGCTTGACCTGCAGGAAGATCAAGGCCGAACACCAGAGGCCACACGGCAAGATGCAGCCGTTAGACATTCCCCTGTGGAAATGGGAAGATATTACTATGAACTTCATCACCAAGCTTCCCAGAACTGCACGGGGAGTGGATTTGATTTGGGTGATCGTGGATCGGTTGACCAAGAGTGCTCATTTCATACCGATCCAGGAGAGCATTCCGGCCGAGAAGTTGGCCGACATCTATATCCGAGAGGTAATATCTCGGCACGGAGTACCAGTTTCGGTAATTTCAGACCGAGACTTGCGGTTCACTTCCAGGTTTTGGAAGAAGTTTCATGATGAGTTGGGTACTCGTCTGCATTTTAGCACCGCTTTTCACCCCCAGACGGATGGTCAGAGCGAGCGGACCATCCAGACGCTAGAGGATATGCTGCGGGCATGTGTTTTAGATTTCGGAGGTAGCTGGGATACCTACCTTCCGTTGGCCGAGTTCTCTTATAATAACAGTTATCATGCGAGCATCGACTGTCCTCCTTTCTAGATGTTGTATGGGAGGAAGTGCAGGACTCCGATATGCTGGGGAGAGGTTGGTCAGACGGTCATGGGGAGTACTGAAGTGGTACTCAAGACCACGGAGAGGATCCAGCAGGTTCGGAGCAGGCTTCAGACTGCTCAGAGTTGGCAGAAGAGTTATGCCGACAAGCGTCGATCGGACCTGGAATTCCAGGTCGGAGATATGGTGCTCCTGAAAGTGTCGCCTTGGAAGGGCGTCATTCGATTCAAGAAGCGGGGCAAGCTGGGCCCCAGGTATATTGGACTCTTCAGGGTTATAGCCCGGGTGGGCAAGGTGGCGTATAGGCTGGATCTGCCGGCCGAACTCAGTCAGATTCATAGCACTTTTCACGTCTCCCAGCTGCGGAAGTGTCTGGTGGACGGTTCGGCAGTGGTGCCTTGGAGGATATTCAGGTTGATGACAGCCTAAACTATATTAAGCGGCCAGTGGTGATCCTTGACAGGAAGTCAAAGGATCTGAGGAACAAGAGAGTGGAGCTGGTAAAGGTGCAGTGGCGGCACCGCAAGGGCTCGGAGTGGACCTGGGAGCTGGAGGACGAGATGAGGGAGCATTACCCCAAGCTTTTTCAGGATCGAGCAGCAGACTTCGAGGACCAAGTATAAGATAAGTAGGGGAGATTTGTAGCACCCGATTCCTGGTATGTCTTTAATTCAAAATTTTATGTATTTTTCTCTGGGACTTGACGAGTTGGTGGCCCAACTCGTCGAGTAGGGACGGGATCCGCGGGAAGTTTAAGTGACCTACTTGACGAGTCGGAAGACTGACTCGGCGAGTAGGTGCTGTTTGAGTAAAACCCTAATTTTGAGGGTTTGCACCCTATTTAAATGCCTTAACTCAGCCTCCATCACCCCTATCACTCCCAGAACACCTCCTACTGAAACCCTAACCATTTTTGTTAAGATCTAAGGCCTTTGTGGTGGTTTTTGGTGATTTTGGAGCATAAGAAGGAAGATAAAGGCTTGAGGAATCAAGAGGAGGCCAGAGGAGTTCGAGTTTGTGCACCCACTACAATTCTTTAGAGGTATAAAGCTGATACCTTGCTCTTTCATGTTTTAGATCCCTTTTTGGGGTGATTTAGGGCTTTTAGGAGCCATTCTTGGTGACCAATCATGAGTGCAAGCTTGGTTGGGGGCTAAGACTTCAGATCCAACGTCTTTAAGGGGTTACAAGACAGAAAGGGACTGATTTTGGAGCCTTAGAGAGCCCCATGCATCTTAAGAGTCTCATTTAGGGCCTTTTGAGCTCATAGTCCCATGCATGCACGTAAAGTTTGTAACTTTACGTGCTAGATCGATCTTAGAAGCCTAGATCTATCTTTTGGTCAAGTGTTGTACGTCAGAAATCGAGAAATAAGACTTGATCATTCTCAACTCGGCGAGTCGTTCTTGGGACTCGGCGAGTCCATGGCTTGACTTCCGTTTTCTGTTATGGTTCGAAGGAACCCAGTGAGTGTGAGAATGGTCTTAGAGGGGTCCGAGGGAATGACCCAACACATTGGACTTAGCCATAGACCTGGGAATCATAGGACTCGGCGAGTGTATGAACAGACTCAACAAGTCCAAGGCAATCTCCCAACGTTCGAAGATGAACTCGACGAGTTGTTCATACAACTCGGCGAGTCCAGGGCTGACTTGTTCATAGGATGGGGATGAACTCGACGAGTTGTTCATACAACTCGGCGAGTCGGATGAAGGTTCATTCGAGGATGTCTTAGAAGGAGAACTCGTCGAGTCGTTGCTAAACTCGACGAGTAGGGGCTTGAGGAAGGTCAAATGAAAGGATAGGGACTCGACGAGTTGACGGCCCAACTCGACGAGTCAGGTCAACTGGAGGTTGACTTTGACTTTGACTTTGACTTGGTCAGGGGTAAAATAGTCATTTTACCCTAAGAGTAGTTATCAGTTTCTGACTAAGTGTTTTACGGATTTATAGCCGGATGATCACCGGAGCAGCAGTCAGACATTTGCCGATCAGCTTTTCAGCAGTCAGCCTTGCGAGGTGAGTTACCTTCCAGTAGCGGTGGGTCTACGGCCACAATACCGGCCCACCAGTAGGAGTTGTATCTTAGATGATTGTCTTTGTGATATCATCTAGGTTTGCTACTACCTGATATGTTATATGCTTGCATGATATGTTATATGTGATAGTAGTAGAGTTCGGTTGTTAGGACCGAAGGGTAGGTCAGGCACCCCAAATATGTCTGACAGTATGTGATGATTTGTTTATATGCTGGCGTGATATGTTATATGGGATAGCGGTAGTAGGAGGGGAATGGCCCCCAAGTTCGGTTGTTAGGACCGAAGGGTAGGTCAGGCACCCCAGATATGTCTGACAGTAGGTTATGTTATGATATATGTGATAGCAGTAGTAGGGGGTGGAATAGTCCCCGAGGTTCGGTTGTGAGGACCGAAGGGTAGGTCAGCACCCCAGAATGGCTCGACACGGGTAGGTCAGCACCCCCAGAATGGCTCGACACTGGTAGGTCAACACCCCAGAATGGCTTGACACGGGTAGGTCGGCACCCCAGAATGGCCGTACCGGGTAGGTCGGGCACCCCAGAATTGTCTGGCAGTATGTATGCTATGTGGTACGATGGGGGAATTCACTAAGCTTTGTGCTTACAGTTTTCAATTTTGTTTCAGGTGCCTCTTCAGCGAAGGGGAAGGAGCCAGCGTGGTAGCTGCACATCATATACACATTGGATTCCGCATTATGTGATTTCTTGGGATTGTACTCTGACATTGTCACCACTTTTATGATATTATTTTGAGACATGAAATTATGGTTTTTACGAAATGACATGACTTCATGATATTTTCTTATGAATGTTTTCTACGTTGTTATGTACAAATCGAAATTTTTGGACTTGGAAAAATGGGATGTTACACGTAACTTTGGATTTACCCACATATTCTATAAGATGTTAGCCAATCTTTCTTTGTATATCACATAAATTACCGTATCTTTTGGGCATTTTTTTTACTATTGAGAAATTTTGGTGAATTGTATCTATTTTATGAATTTTAGGTAATAGTATCTACTTTATTACTTAAGTTGTTAATATTCCTTTTATTTCATGTAGCGAATAAATGAAGTATGCCGGTATTATGGTTATATGATATAATATATTGTCTATGCTAGCTCTAGTAAAGTGTGTTTCATTCTAATGCAATTTTATGAAAATTAAATCAAAGGTGTTCGTGTGTGGTGTTGTCGCGCGAAGGGGTGGGGAGATTTGAGTTTACGTTATACTTTATATTTTAATTAGAAAACCTTGACAATTTACAAAAGCAAAAATAAATTATATAAAAAGTCGAAATTTTTTTATTAACCGGAAAATCTTTATGGACCATTTTTATGATATGTGAAATGTCATTTTTGTAACATAATTTTTCAGTTATATCTTCGTTGGATCAAAATTAAGAATATTTTATTTACAAAAAAATTTAAATCTAAAAATCAACAAAATAATAGAACTTCAAGTTAAATTGGATTTTTGAATGACAATATGGAGTGTATGATACATATTTTGAAATGTTTTGTATTTATAATTTGTAAGAAAACTATAAATCTCAGTACATAAGAATTGAATCATCTAGAATTGAAACCCTATTTTAATTGTAACCCAAAATTTGTTTTATTATCAATAGGCTTAAAGAGTTTGGCATTACCATCTAACAAGTCTGTTAAGGTCCTTTTTCATATATATTGGTTGACATAGAAATACCACACTCATATTATGAATGAAATATTTTGGCTATCTTATTTATCCTTTTTACCAAATATTTGTTGGTCTGACACAATGGATGAGAAATCTTATTTTATTTGACTAAAGAAATTATGATTTTGTTTATTTAATTTATTTTAGAAAATACTTAAAATTTACATTTTGATATTTAACTTTTTATTCAATCGACCCGTGCAGTACACCGGTATCACACGTAGTCTTAAATATATAATGATTTTATACACAACAAACTAAAAACAACACAATTTATTTAATCGCGTAAATTAAAATGATGGATCTTGATTTTAAATTCAAAACAAGTTCGATCCATCCAAAAAAAAAAAAAAAAGAGCGGTTAACTTTGTTTTTCCTAATTTCTTCTTCCATTAATCTTTTGATCGGATTGCTTTCGTTTTCTAATTAATTTTTAAATTAGTTATCTGCCTTGAAAAGAAAGACTCATCACCCACTTGTACCGTTTTCATAGTTTCTTGTACGTTAGTGAACTTGTGAACATGACAAAAAGTACTTTATGTAGAGGAACGTGTGAATCTCAATCTCAATAGTAATATAAAATAATGTTATACATTTCCAAATTTATACGTGTGCAACGAAACACTTGGTCAAACTCCATATGCATTTGCAGAATTTATCGTCATTTTTATTGGATTGAAATGTTGGACCACATCATCATCTTCTTCATCATACAAGTTTCATTAGACCACCATTAAAGAGGGCTGTGAATGCAGCCATTTTAGCCTTAGAAAGAGCCACCCCTATCTCAATTCCACCTTTCAAATCCCTACTTCCCGTTAAAGAAATTACATGATTTGCCCTACAATTTTGATGACTTGATAACTTCTCAACTTTATCGACTTTCCCCCACCCAAAATCCATCCCATATGAATCCACTTTTGGTGAACCAAGAACCCTAACATTCAATTCATCCCATTCACATATCCACCTTTCAGCCCCTCCTAAAACGTCCTTATCAAGCATTTTAATCTCTTTTCCGATTGATTTTGCTGCAAAAACAACCCCATCTTCACCCAACAATTCACTCCTAAACGCCCTACATCTCCCAAAAGCTATGCAATTTCCAAAGTAAGCTGATGGTATTTCATCCCTTAAACGACTAGTTCCACCTGCGTTAAACCCTAGATAAAGAGGAGAACTAGAAGATGTACCTCTAGAATCATGGGCTTCTTCGACTTTAAGTAAACAAATCCATATAAAAGAACATACACTCACGTAGGGTGATAGATGTAATGGTGGATCTTCGTTTATCATCTTGCATTTTTCGAGTATGTGGTATTTGATCATGTTAATGTCGGAGGATGTCAAGATGAAAGTTGCTTGAACGATGTTTTGATCGACTTCTTCACCGGAAACTTCAGATGAATTCAATCGGCTCCACCATTGTTTCAAGAACGTGGTTTTAAGCGAATTGGGGTCGGAAATTACACTCCGATCGAACAAAGGTGTAGACTTGAACCCAGCGAAAGAATCTTTATTCAACAAAGATTTGCAAACTGAAGCCCAACACTTGATAAACTGATCTAGGGTTCTTTCGTCAGCTGCTACTTGTTGCGTCGTGACTCCGATGGAATACCCTAAATCGTGAAAAAATGTAACCTGGATGGCGAGAAGAGGGAGGACGAGGGTCAGATGGGGGTCACGTGGCATGGATGGAATTGGGAGCTTTGGTAGAAGAGAGTAAAGATTGACGACGTTTCGGGGGTGGTTGCCGGAGATATTGTTGATGTTGGCGTTTGAGTCCGCAATGGTGAGTGAGACGGAGTCGCCTTTGGTGTAAGTTAAGTGTGGCTCGGCGGGTGGTGGTGGAGCAGAGAGGTTTCCGGCGAGAGGGTGGAAGTGGTGGAGGGTGGTGGAGAGGGATTTTTTTAGAAGGGATATGACGGTGGTGGTCGTGGATTTTAGCGGAGGTTTTGGAAAGAAGAAAAGGGTTTGATATGAAGGGTAAAGAAGCCATGGAATGTCTAAGAAGGTTAGAGGAAGTGAGATCGGAGGTATGACGGAATCTGGTGGCGGAGATACATCGCATTGTTCAATGATTTTCACATGGTAGGGTACCGCCATTGAAGGTGGTAATGTTGTCAGGGACCAGACTGAAACTGCTATTCATACTTCCTTGTCATGGTAGGTTATTTATGAATAAGTAAATCATTGAACAATTGAAGGTGTGGATCTATTTTATAAGTAACGGGATTTCTCATCACAACACGACACGTTGTAAAAAAATCGAAAGTTATTTGTATTCACTAGGGTTATTCAGTTATATATTTTTATTTTCTTTTGGAATAATTAACTTGAGAAAACGTTTTTGTACATGTTTATTCACAAAACTTTTTTTTAGTGAGGTCGGCACCTTAATTTAAAAAAGAGGAACCCGAAAATAGTCGCCCAAAATGATAGATAAGTTGCAGCTACTTAGCCAAGGCGCATTTGTTGTATTTCATGTTTAATCCTAATTTATAAGATAAACTTTTAATTAGATTTTTTTTTGTACATTCTATGTTTTATATTTTTATTTATAATTATTATAAGTTTATAAGTTATAATGAGACATGGTTTATCCAAAGTCCAAACACATATTACAATAATTCTTGTAATATATATATATATATATATATATATATATATATATATATATATATATACTACAAACGTTTATGTTTTTTAGGACGAAGTGTTGTGAAAGCAACACAATTTATGCATATTATATACAAAACATCCGTTTGAAGCTACGTCAAGAGATATAAGGACGGAAGAGTTCCAACAAAGCATTATCAGCAGCATATTAGTTGTGATGTAACGATCCGACCTTTTCTCATCTAATTATCTAGGGATTATTAGAGTTTAGAGTAACTATCAAATGTGTAATTTTGTTAACTCATAAACATTTTACATCCCACACAATATTCGAGTTTACAGTAAAATCATAAACATAAATTACAACAACATGCAAGGTACATTAAAAATAAAAATTATTTATAGTCCAAGTCTTTGTGGTCCTACGTCCACTCGTACAACGGTTAACAGTTGAACATACAAAACATGAAAAATATCTACAACATCAGTCCACAGGCCTGGTCTATCATATTCTAACATTATTTTCTTTTCTTTCTCACACTCTCTAAATATACTCTCTTCTTTATCATAGCTTACTCAACTTTCATTCTCTCTGTATACTCTTCTATTCTAATCTTGTATTCTCATCTCGTACTCTTTCTTAGCATTTTCTCAGGCTTGTTGTAACGCCCCATTTCTGGTATGTGATTTAAATAAAGTAATTTTCATTTTCTTAAGGGATACTCGACGAGTTTGTAACCCAACTCGTCGAGTAGTGACGGGATGTTCACGCATTTTAAGTTGACTACTCGGCGAGTCCATATGAAGGGACTCGGCGAGTTTGCCTGTCTGGATGAAGCCCTAATTTCAAGGGTTTGTACCCTATATAAACGTCATTATAGCCTCCCACCCCAGCCTCCAGCACCTTTATAGCATTTCCCCTGTAAACCCTAGCCCCCATTGTTGAGCTTGAGTGTGTTTGTGCTAGTTTGGAGGTTTTGGAAGAGAAAGAAAGAAGGAAGATCCAAAGGAGAAGAAGAAGATCCAGAGTCTCTTGATCATCAGCCTCACATCCTGGTACTAAAGCTTGTACCTTGCTTGTTATTTCCATTTGACAGTCTTGTATGCTTAGATGTGCTTCTTTTTGGGACTTTTTGGATCCAAACTCGAGATTGGGACTCCTATAAGGAAATGGATCATAGATCTAAGTATATTTGAGCTGTAGGAGCTCAAAGTAGCTGCCTTTATGCACCCAAGGTCGGGTTCCAAACCCTAAGACCCCATTCTTAGCTTATTTTGATGTTCTAGCCTCATTTCTTCATGCATGCACGTAAAGTTGGAAACTTTACGTGTAAAACCAACCCTAAGAGCCTAGATCTATGATTTGGAAGCACTGAAATCAATTAGAATCGACTGTATAGTAATAGCATGTTTGGGACTCGGCGAGTTGTTCTTCAACTCGACGAGTTGTTCTTCAGACTCGACGAGTTGTTCTTACGACTCGGCGAGTCGCAGACTGGACGAGTTCATATGATGAAGGAGAACTCGACGAGTTGTTCATACAACTCGACGAGTTGTTCATACAACTCGGCGAGTCGGATGATGATAGACTCGATGTACATATCGAAGAGGAACTCGTCGAGTCTTCGCCAAACTCGACGAGTAGAAGCAAGTAGAGGACTAGAACGGATGAAAGGGGCTCGGCGAGTTGGCGGCCCAACTCGGCGAGTCCGGTCAACTCGAAGTCGACTTTGACCAGGAAGTTGACTTTGACCACGAAGTTGACTTTGACGAGGAAGTTGACTTTGACCAGGAAGTTGACTTTGACCGGGGGTAAAATAGTCATTTCACCCTCAGTTTAGTTATCAGTATTTGATCGAGTATATTTATGGGAATTGTAGCCGGGGAGATACCGGAGCAGCAGCAGACAGTTCCCGAGTAGCTTTTTCAGCATTCAGTTTACGAGGTGAGTTTCTTTCTAGTAGGAACGGGTCTACGGCCACAATGCCGACCCGTTTAGTTAGCAGTAGTTCCGGACTTCGGTCCGATGCCGGGAGGGTCCCGAGAAGTAGATATGTATGCTTGTTGTCTTCGTGATTCATGCATGTTATGTTCGGTTATGTTATGTGCTATAGTTCCGGGCTTCGGTCCGATGCCGGGCAGGGCCCGATGTAGTGGGCGGGGCCCAAGCTAGTTCCGGACTTCGGTCTGATGTCGGGCGGGGCCCAAGCTAGTTTCGGACTTCGGTCCGATGTCGGGCGGGGCCCAAGCTAGTTCTGGACTTCGGTCCGATGTCGGGCGGGGCCCAAGCTAGTTCCGGACTTCGGTCCGATGCCGGGCGGGGCCCAGTATTTGCTTACATGTCGTTGTATGGTATGTGGTAGTTTGGGGGAAACTCACTAATCTTTGTGCTTACAATTTCAGTTTTGGTTTCAGGTACTTCCGCAAGTAAGGGGAAGAGCTCGGGATGATGACATGGCACACACCACATCTTCAGTTTTATCCTGGGAGTTTCATTCAGATATTTTGATATGATTGATACAGTATTTGTTTGACATAGTTATGTGACTTTTGAGTTACTCATTTTATGGTTCTTAGTATGTATGACATTCGATGATGTGATTTTTAGTAATATCAAAACAAAAAATTTTGGGTCATATTTTGGGATGTTTCAAGTTGGTATCAGAGCCTTGGTTTGAGGGATTCAGGCACACTTTCGGGTATGACTGGACTCAAACTAAGGAAATGGTAAAGGATTTTCAAAAGAAAAATGTTTTCGAAAGAAATTTTTGAAAAAGAAACTTTAAAAGAAAAAGAGTTTGGAGAAAAGGAAAAGGGTGTGGTGCATGCGATCAGCCGAACAGCTCAAGTAAGTACTCCCAAATTACCCATACAAGTTTATGTTAAGTATATCAGTTCCAGTTTCAGTAGAACAACATGCTAGAATAGGACTAAGGATCTAGGAGGATGCCTTATGTGCCTGCTATATGTGTTTCAGCTTTATGAGAATTGCATGCTAGTATTGAGTAGACAGCAGTGGGATAGCATGTTTAGGTTATGTCTGATAGTATGAGCTTAGCATTGTATGCTAGCACAGTTCCTTGTTATGAGGATAGAATTGCTTGAGTAGTCTCCTGTGTCTGAATGTTGCTTGCTTCGTGCTTTGTGGGACTCGGAGTGATGGGAGTTAGCCATTAGGTGAATACGTCACGTCACATGTGATCAGGGTTGAATAATCTCAGAGTGCTAGATTTGGCCCTATTGCGCAGCTCTTGTTTGAGTCTAACCGTTGTAGGAACGAGTCTTTTACTCGAAGGATTATCTGAGCCTCGCCACATGTGATGGTATTCAGGTGATGGCTAATTAGCATTACAAGGAGGCCTTCATCAGCTGAGGACTGGATTGGGTGGAGTCAGAGATTTCCCTAGGGCAAGCCTAGGATGAGAGTAAAAGAGATCAGTAGCAGTAGAAGTGACTTGGTGGAGTCGAGGCAGTACTTGAGGAAAGTACGGATAGATGTGGAAGGTAGTATGGGCCCGTACTACTGAAAGCAGAGGATCCGTACTTGAACCAAGGAAAGCTGAGATGAGACCAGGAAACTGGTAGTAGTAGCGATCTCTCGAGATATATCAGTGTTTCTGACGTTTGTCATGATGTGTTTTCAGAATGGTGGTTTTACGCCCTAGACTAGCAGTCGGCAGTTCAGGTGCCGGAGAGGGATCAGGATCAGGCCCGGAGGCCGGGCAGTTGGACGAGCAGACTAGGGAGTTTCTCTCTTCAGAGGTTACTCGCACCATACTTGAGCAGACTCCTGTGATCTTCGGTTCGATCAAGGAGGGTATCTTAGAGCTGATGGACGAGAGGTTGAGCACCTTCCGTGCTGAGGTGGCGGCTATGATGGGGTCGCGCACACTCACCTTCAGGGAGTTCCGGGCTTGTGGAACTCCAGACTACCATGGGGCACGGGATCCCATTGTGAGTACCAGGTGGTTGGCGGACAGCAGATGTCCCGAGGGGGACAAGGTCAGACTAGCATCCTGTCTTCTGAAGGACAGGGCACGAGATTGGTGGGAGGAGGTCGGACATGTCATCGGGGATGACGCAGCGCTTGATGCCATGACTTGGGCTGATTTTTCTACCAGGTTCAGAGCCGAGTTTGCACCGGTTATTGAGGTGCAGCAGTTAGCCAGGGAGTTTCAGGATCTCACTCAGACTTCAGAGACAGTGGCGGAGATTACCGCCAAGTTCAGGGAGAGGGCTCTTCTTGTTCCTCAGTACGTAGCTGATAAGGAAATGAAGAAGGCCCGTTATCATGAGATGCTGCGGAGTGATATCCGCCAGTTTGTGAGCCGGTCCAGCTGTAAGACGCTGGATGATATGATTGCGAGGGCTCGGGAGAGGGAGATAGATCTGGAGATGGAGAGGAAGAGGAAGCCAGAGGTGGCTTCTTGTACAGGGAGTTCGGGCAAAAAGCCCAAGGTATCAGATTACAGACCTAGAGGACAGCAGAGCCACAGTCGGTGTGGCAAGTGTGGGAGAGTGCACGATGGGGTGTGCAAGGCAGGGAGTCCTGGTTGCTTTAAGTGCGGCCGGACTGGGCATATGAGCAGAGACTGTACAGCTACTACCACCACCACAGCATCAGATCTGATTTGCTTTCATTGCAATCAGAGGGGACATAAAAAGTCCCAGTGCCCGAGTTTAGCAGCAGCAGGGAAGGTGGCAGCACCTGCCCCTGCTACTTTGAGGATTACAGACGGCCGTCAGGGCCGGGGTGAGGCGCCAGTGGCGAAGAGTAGAGCTTTTCAGATGACAGCAGAGGAGGCGCGAGCGACTCCTGATGTGGTGACGGGTATGTATATTCCTCTTAACTCTTTAGTGATATTGATTGTTTCTCATGATTATATGTTTTCGTATAGGGTCGTTCTTAGTAAACGGCATTTCAGCTACAATATTGTTTGAGTCGGGGGCTACCCGATCATTTGTGTCTCTTGCGCTTAGCAAGAGGTTTAGCAGAGCTCCGGGGGAGCTGGATTGCCCACTAGAGGTTGAGATAGCTGATGGCAGGACCGTCAGGGTCGCGAGAGTTCATAGGGCATGTTCGCTGCAGTTATTCGATGAGCAGTTTTCAGTGGACTTGGTTCCCATTCCCCTGCGAGGGAATAAGGTTATAGTGGGTATGGATTGGCTGAGCCCCAATGGGGCAGTGATTGATTGTGAGCTGCAGTTAGTGAGGGTTCGCACTCCCAATGGGGGAGAGTTAGTGATTCAGGGCGAGAGGCCACAGCGCGGACCGATACTGTGTTCAGTAGCGAGAGCGAGGCGCTACGTTCAGCAGGGTTGCGCAGGGTACGTCGCCTATGTCATAGATGCCCGGGAGAAGGGTAAGGCGACAGTTGACGATGTGCCAGTAGTACGAGAGTACCCGGACGTATTCCCAGAAGATTTGCCTGGAATACCTCTGGAGAGACAGGTCGAGTTTCGGATTGACCTGGTTCCGGGTGTGGCTCCGATAGCCAAAACATCGTATCGGTTGGCTCCTCCAGAGATGCAGGAGTTGTCTACGTAGCTGCAGGAGCTGCTAGACAAGGGTTTCATCAGGCCAAGTAGTTCACCATGGGGAGCCCCGATCCTTTTCGTGAGGAAGAAGGATGGGTCGTACCGTATGTGCATAGATTACCGGGAGTTGAACAAGGTAACGGTGAAGAACCGTTACCCACTTCCGAGGATAGAGGACTTGTTTGACCAGCTTCAGGGAGCATCTTGGTTCTCCAAGATTGATCTACGGTCAAGATATCACCAGATGCGGGTCAGGGATGAGGATGTGCAGAAGACCATTTTAGGACCCGTTATGGTCATTATGAGTTTGTGGTGATGCCGTTCGGGCTCACCAACGCTCCATCCGCGTTCATGGATCTCATGAACCGTGTATGCAGACTGATGCTGGATCGGTCTGTGATAGTGTTCATTGATGACATCTTGGTTTATTCCAAGACTCAGGAGCAGCACGAGGAGCGCCTGAGAGAGGTGCTAGAGACGCTGAGGAGGGAGAGACTTTACGCGAAGTTCTCCAAGTGCGAGTTCTGGTTGCGCGAGGTGCAGTTCCTTGGACACCTCGTCAACCAGAAGGGTATACTAGTGGATCCGGCCAAGATAGAGGACGTGATGCAGTGGGAGGTCCCGAGATCTCCAACTGAGATTCGGAGCTTCCTAGGATTAGCAGGGTACTACAGGAGATTCATTCAGGATTTCTCCAAGATAGCAGTTCCGCTCACCCGACTGACCAAGAAGTCGGTGGTGTTTCGCTGGGGGCCTGAGCAGCAGGCAGCATTTGAGACCCTCAGGCAGAGATTGTGCGAGGCGCCGATTCTCACCCTGCCAGAAGGAGTAGAGGATTTTGTAGTTTACTGTGATGCTTCGATCACAGGTATGGGAGCAGTGTTGATGCAGCGAGGGCATGTGATAGCTTACGCCTCTAGACAGTTGAAGCCTCATGAGGCTAACTATCCGACACATGACTTAGAGTTGGGGGCAGTAGTGTTTGCCCTCAAGATTTGGAGACATTACCTCTATGGGGTCCGCTGTATCATTTACACGGATCACAAGAGTTTGAGGTACCTCATGGATCAGCCGAATCTGAACATGAGGCAGCGTCGATGGTTAGATGTGGTAAAGGACTACGATTGTGAGATCCTTTATCATCCGGGCAAGGCCAACGTAGTGGCCGACGCCCTGAGCCGCAAGGCGGTAGCCGCCCCGATCAGGGATATTTGTCTAAGGATGACGGTGATTACTCCATTGTTGGAGCAGATCAAAGAGGCACAGGTTGAGGGCCTGAAGGAGGAGAGACAGAAGTGTGAGAGGATTGTGGGCCGAGTAGCTTACTTTGACTATGACAGTCGAGGATTGTTGACCCTTCGTGGGAGAGTTTGGGTACCGTACTGGGGAGGAGTACGACAGGTACTGTTGGATGAGGCCCACAAGTCTCGATTTTCCATCCACCCAGGGGCGACGAAGATGTACAGAGATCTTCGACCCGACTATTGGTGGCCCTGCATGAAGCGGGACGTAGCTTGGTACGTGGAGAGATGCCTGACCTGCAGGAAGGTCAAGGCGGAGCATCAGAGACCCCACGGCAAGATGCAGCCGTTAGACATTCCCGTGTGGAAATGGGAGGATATCACCATGGATTTCATCACTAAGCTTCCCAGGACCACACGTGGAGTTGATTCGATTTGGGTCATAGTGGATCGGCTGACCAAGAGCGCGCATTTCATACCGATTCAGGAGAGTATATCGGCCGAGAAGCTAGCTGATATTTATGTGCGCGAGGTAGTGGCACGGCATGGAGTGCCTGTCTCGGTGGTGTCAGACCGAGATGTCCGGTTTACTTCCAGATTTTGGAAGCGGTTTCATGACGAGATGGGTACTCGTCTCCATTTCAGCACCGCTTTCCACCCTCAGACGGATGGACAGAGCGAGAGGACGATTCAGACTCTCGAGGACATGCTTCAGGCATGTGTATTAGATTTCGGTGGCAGTTGGGATACGTATCTTCCGTTAGCGGAGTTTTCGTATAACAACAGCTACCACTCCAGTATAGACCGACCTCCCTTCGAGATGCTCTACGGGAGGAAGTGCAGGACCCCAATCTTTTGGGGTGAGGTCAGTCAGCGAGTCATGGGGAGTACAGAGGTGGTACTCAAGACCACAGAGTTGATCCAGCAGGTCTGTAGCAGACTGCAGACTACGCAGAGTCGGCAGAAGAGTTACGCCGACAGGAGGCGTGCAGATTTGGAGTTTCAGGTGGGCGATATGGTCCTCCTGAAGGTATCACCCTGGAAGGGTGTTATCAGGTTCCAAAAGAGGGGCAAGCTGGGCCCCAGGTTCATTGGTCCTTTTAGGGTTTTGGCCCGAGTAGGTCGGGTCGCCTATCGGTTGGATCTTCCAGCAGTGCTTAGCCAGATCCACAACACTTTCCATGTTTCTCAGTTGAGGAAGTGTTTGGTGGACGAGTCAGCGGTTGTACCCTTGGAGGATATTCAGGTTGATAACAGCCTGAATTATATCGAGAGACCAGTTGCGATCTTGGATCGGAAAACGAAGAGTCTGAGGAACAAGGTAGTCCAGCTAGTGAGGTGCAGTGGCAGCACCGAAAGGGTTCAGAGTGGACGTGGGAGGCCGAGGAGGAAATGAGGGACATTATCCAGAGTTGTTTATAGATTCAGCAGCAGCAGACTTCGAGGACGAAGTCTAAGATAAGTGGGGTAGAGTTTTAACGCCCCATTTCTGGTATGTGATTTAAATAAAGTAATTTTCATTTTCTTAAGGGATACTCGACGAGTCTGTAGCCCAACTCGTCGAGTAGTGACGGGATTTCACGCATTTTAAGTTGACTACTCGGCGAGTCCATAAGAAGGGACTCGGCGAGTCTGCCTGTCTGGATGAAGCCCTAATTTCAAGGGTTTGTACCCTATATAAACGTCATTATAGCCTCCCATCCCAGCCTCCAGCACCTTTATAGCATTTCCCCTGTAAACCCTAGCCCCCATTGTTGAGCTTAAGTGTGTTTGTGCTAGTTTGGAGGTTTTGGAAGAGAAAGAAAGAAGGAAGATCCAAAGGAGAAGAAGAAGATCCAGAGTCTCTTGATCATCAGCCTCACATCCTGGTACTAAAGCTTGTACCTTGCTTGTTATTTCCATTTGACAGTCTTGTATGCTTAGATGTGCTTCTTTTTGGGATTTTTTGGATCCAAACTCGAGATTGGGACTCCTATAAGGAAATGGATCATAGATCTGAGTATATTTGAGCTGTAGGAGCTCAAAGTAGCTGCCTTTATGCACCCAAGGTCGGGTTCCAAACCCTAAGACCCCATTCTTAGCTTATTTTGATGTTCTAGCCTCATTTCTTCATGCATGCACGTAAAGTTGGAAACTTTACGTGTAAAACCAACCCTAAGAGCCTAGATCTATGATTTGGAAGCACTGAAATCGATTAGAATCGACTGTATAGTAATAGCATGCTTGGGACTCGGCAAGTTGTTCTTCAACTCGATGAGTTGTTCTTCAGACTCGACGAGTTGTTCTTACGACTCGACGAGTCGCAGACTGGACGTGTTCATATGATGAAGGAGAACTCGACGAGTTGTTCATACAACTCGACGAGTTGTTCATACATATCGAAGAGGTACTCGTCGAGTCTTCGCCAAACTCGACGAGTAGAAGCAAGTAGAGGACTAGAACGGATGAAAGGGGCTCGGCGAGTTGGCGGCCCAACTCGGCGAGTCCGGTCAACTCGAAGTCGACTTTGACCAGGAAGTTGACTTTGACCAGGAAGTTGACTTTGACCGGGGGTAAAATAGTCATTTCACCCTCAGTTTAGTTATCAGTATTTGATCGAGTATATTTATGGGAATTGTAGCCGAGGAGATACCGGAGCAGCAGCAGACAGTTCCCGAGTAGCTTTTTCAGCATTCAGTTTACGAGGTTAGTTTCTTTCTAGTAGGAACGGGTCTACGGCCATAATGCCGACCCGTTTATTTAGCAGTAGTTCCGGACTTCGGTCCGATGCCGGGAGGGTCCCGAGAAGTAGATATGTATGCTTGTTGTCTTCGTGATTCATGCCTGTTATGTTCGGTTATGTTATGTGCTATAGTTCCAGGCTTCAGTCCGTTGCCGGGCGGGGCCCGATGTAATGGGCGGGGCCCAAGCTAGTTCCGGACTTCGGTCCGATGTCGGGTGGGGCCCGATGTAGTGGGCGGGGCCCAAGCTAGTTCCGGACTTCGGTCCGATGTCGGGCGGGGCCCGATGTAGTGGGCGGGGCCCAAGCTAGTTCCAGACTTCGGTCCGATGTCGGGCGGGGCCCGATGTAGTGGGCGGGGCCCAAGCTAGTTCCGGACTTCGGTCCGATGCCGGGCGGAGCCCAGTATTTGCTTACATGTCGTTGTATGGTATGTGGTAGTTTGGGGGAAACTCACTAAGCTTTGTGCTTACAGTTTCAGTTTTGGTTTCAGGTACTTCTGCAAGTAAGGGGAAGAGCTCGGGATGATGGCATGGCACACACCACAGCTTCAGTTTTATCCTGGGAGTTTCATTCAGATATTTTGATATGATTGATACAGTATTTGTTTGACACAGTTATGTGACTTTTGAGTTACTCATTTTATGGTTCTTAGTATGTATGACATTCGATGATGTGATTTTTAGTAATATCAAAACAAAAATTTTTGGGTCATATTTTGGGATGTTTCACTTGTCTCATATCTTGGTCATACTCTAACCTCACTTGTTATCATCTCTTCTCACATCCTTCTCATGCTCTATTCTTCTCTATCTTTACCTCTCTCAAACTCTTCTCACTTCATTTTTTTACTTGTCCCATCCTCTTGTCTTATCTCATCTCATCTCTTTGCTCTTCTCATACTTCATACATACTCTTCTCATACCTCTTACTCTTAGCATGCCTTCTCATAGTCTTCTTACCATTATCTCTTTATTCTCAACTTCTCATGCCTTAGAATTCTATTCCCATCTATACCCAATGGTCTAATCTCATATAATAGTTTCTCTTGCATGCCTTCTGGATTCCTTACTCTTAATCCCTCACGGATCATACCTAAGTTCTTTTGAAGAACTATCTTATCTTGGTCCATTAGTGGAACCCTTACTCTACCTCTTTTAACCATCACAATCTCAGTCCCGGGGGAATCATCTATCTATATTCCCAAAGGAATCAAAATTTTGTTCCCGAAGGAAATCATCTTTTTACTCTTCTCCAAATCTCCTTTACACTTGCTATGGTATCACCATAGTCTTACACAACACTTGTCCCATGGACATTGCATCTCTTTATCTCATTAAGAGATATCATACTGCTCGTCTAGTACTTAACTCATTAAGTAATTAATCTCTATCTTCATCTCATACACATAGGTATTCTACACAATACCATTACCATTTACGCATACATACATACTCTATATTTAACGAATCTTACATACTCTAAATATACGTACATACTCAAATACATGATTTTAAATATATAATCTTATATATACTTTAGATATACGTACATGCTCAGATACATGATTTTAAACGAATAACCATAGTCTTTCTTCATTTCTTAGCATGTGGGCATTCAGTCTAATGCAAGTACTTCTAAATATACATGCATATAATATATTCTTACAAAGAATATAAAGTTTATAAACACTATCTAAGGAGAGAGTGAGAACTATAATTAACCTGTTTAGTTAGTGAAGACTAACTATCTCTTTGGCTCCTTTCTTCAATTGATGCATCTTGATCCATCTTCTTTGCTCAAGGCCTATTCATACAACATGCCAAGTCTCTTAGAACATATCTTAGCGTATTAAGAGCTTAATCTCTCTCTATGTCAAAAATGTCCTCTCAAGGGATCATAATTCTATCTTCTCATTTTTCTAGTTTTAAACCTATCCCACCCAATGAATTAAGCATCACATACTACCTAATTCATTACACTTCAAGCTAATGCAACAGTTCATCACTCTCATTAGTTAGGGTTTAAAACCCTAACTCTCCATGGATGGATTTCACTATAGAAATCATTTCCATAGCTTGATTAAAGCTTTAAGATACTCTTGATAACATTATAATCAAGCTACAAGTTGATCAATTCAACCATTCTAACCAAACTAACGCATTCACCATTAAAGTTAAAATCTTGATCAAATCGAGAACTATTTACCTTAATATGGAAAGGATGATAATCCTAGGAATCCACCTTCTATATCTCCTCTTGGCATGGCTTTGGCATAAAAATTGCCATCTTCAAGCTCTACAATCGATTCCCAAAAAAAATGATCGGAAATGAGCTTCTAACAAGTTATAACCTCTATTCTGACCTCATAACCGCATCACAATCATTTATTTACCGCACTGTAGTGCATGTAAGTTGGTTGTGGTTAGCCTTTAACCGAGCCGGGGTGCCTTTCCCACATAGCAACATACTTAGTCACTGCACTGCGGTACCCACATATCACACCGTGGTGCAAAGTATGTTGCCTTCCACTTACGATGAATCCCTCGTCTTGAATCATCGCTTTGCCTCACCGCGTCGTGGCAATGTCTTCACCATGCCACGGTGACTGCTCATCGACCGTTCCCTTAGCTGATTTCGTTGTAGCTTGGGACAGTTTTTTCCAACCTTCTAACACTCATATCTTCTTCGTTCCAAACCCATTTTATATGATCTTTATATCCACGAGAATGTGAGGATGAGTTCTACAACTCCATTAAGGGGGTGTTTGATATAGTTGCTAACTGGGTCCAATACGGGACCCGGTCCGAAAAAAACCAATCAGCGTGTTTGGTATCGAATTTATAATCAAGGACTCGATCTAAGGATAAGATTAGGTCCAAGAATTTGATCTGATTCGGTCCCTTCTATTCCACTGTTGGACCGGGACAACATCTAAGGAATACGTTTGATTTCCTATTTTCCCTTACCTCATTGTGAACGCCTCCACAAAAGAAACAAATGATGACCTACTAATCGACGATAGCCATCGACGGCCTGCTGCTTGGCGAACGTCTTCTTCCGAGCAGATGAGTTTTTTTTTGCTCGCTATTTTGCTTGTTTTTTGCTGAGACGTCCGATTTTTGCTGCTCATTTTTTGTTGTTTGAATTTTGTAGGTTGATTGATGATGCCCGCAAGGTGTTTGTTAGATTGCCTGCTTGGAACACCATTATTGTTGGATAAGCTCAAAACAGTTTTGCAGGGAGAGCAATTGAATTGGTCTCACAAATGGCTTTTCCCATCACCATAATCTCACCGCTCCCTACTGTTGGTAATCTTGGCTATTCAACAATATTAAGGAATCCATATTATAATAAATGAATAGTTTTAATCTCCTTTTGCCAAGTGTCACCCTACTACAACTCCTCATTAATATTATGTCATGTGTCATGTAGATATATTAGGCAACTCATTTCAAAATTCAAATTTACATTTTCTAATTATATGTTAAACTAGGTGTGAGACTCGTGTATTACATGAGTTCATTTAAATATAAAATTCAAACTATTTGAGAAAACTTGAATTTATAAGAAAAATAAGAAAAATATTGAATTATAAAAATTGAAGTGTTTTTTTTCTCTTTTCAATTTAAACAAATAATTTAGATAAATAAATAAAGGAAATTAATGAAACTTTAATCTAGTAATTTTGAAATTAGAAGGAATGTCCATTAATGAAAATGATATGCATTCATTATTAGATTTAAATAATATGTGAAATTTAATAAATAGAAAAAACTATAAAATAACACGTGGAATAAAAATTAATTTAAAATAACCATAAAATTACATGTGGCAAAATCAAAAAGAATATGACATGTGGCAAAAAGATCTTTATTTATTAGGGTATATTTGAAGTTATAATAACTTTAAAATTTTGATATATCTCTATATTAATAATTTATTTAAAATAACTTATTTAAAATAATTGATTAATATTTATAAATTTTTATTATAAAAGTTTAATTAATTTTATAATCGTGGTTTCCACAGGTTATAAACTAGTATAATTATGGGTTTTCCAGGATGTGGTGTTTGGATGTTGATTTTGTGTTTTATATATTTATGTCTTTTTTGTGTAGCTCCTCTGATGTACAAATTTTTTTTGCAAAAAGAAAGGTGATATGAATTGTATATCTGTATACTTTTATAGAAAAAGTATGATGTAAGTTGAGTGTTGTGCATTACAACATGATAGAGAATATTTTAATATACTCTCATTGTGATCTTGTACTTTCTATTTTTTCGAAATAAATACAAGGTTTTTGATTAGTTATTTGAATCAAATAACAACAATGGAGTTTAGAGGATGAGAGAAGGAGAAAGTTGAGAGCAATGTGTATATCAACTAGATAACGAGAGAATAAAGTATAAGGGTAATATGGTAATTTGCCATCTTTCACCACATTCAGTTAAACAAATAATCAAACAACATAAACTCAGTTAGATGTGGACTCAGTCAGAACTTCTAACTCAGTCAGCTTCTAACTCAGTCAGCTCTAACCCAATTAACAACTATCAAACGACCCCTAAGTCACTTCTCACTGACTTAATGCAGTTCTTAATCAATTAATTCATAAACTTGGCCTAAAAAACATAAATTTCCATTTTACCCTTTTGGCCTAAAATGCATCTTCTCATTTATTTCTTCTCTTAATCTCACTTATCTAATCTCATCTAAGTGACTTAAACTTATTTAGGACATTTTCACGAAGTCACAACTTCATATACTTAAAAATTCTCTTAAAAGACCATTTTGCCCTTTTCATCAGTATTTGACTAAAAGTCAAATCTCTCTAAATTTTGGGTTCTTACATGCGACATGTCACCAGTAAAGGTAATTGTAACATCTCTTCATAACTTTGGCAATGACATATGTCGTCCGTTACGCCCTTAAATATTATAGTGAAAACAAATACTATTTAAATCATAAAAATTAAACTCTACATCCATATAAAATAATATAATGAAACTTATTAAGAAGTCTTGATATTTAGAACATAACAATGTGATTTACCAAAGTAAATGAATTTTTTATGGGTAATGACTAGAAAGTGTAAAAACTTTTAGCTTTGTTCAATTAGTCATTGAACTTTTCTCGTACTTGATTACTCCTGAAATATTTGAAATTGTTCACATTTTACGCTTATGACTGGTTAACGGGTCATTAGGGTAAAATGTGAACAATTTCAAATAATTCAAGGGAAAACCAATTATGAAAAAAGGTTCAGTGACTATATGTAAACAAAGTTGAACGTTTGTTACTCTTTCAAGTCATTATCCCTATTTTATACCAATACACATTTGCGTATAAGAGCCATTACAAGTCTAATGTATGAAGTTCGCCAATTTAAAAAAGAAAAAGAAAAAAAGAAAGACAGAAAAGGGCGAACAAGTATCTACCATAAGACCTATTCTTTGTTAGGTGAGATATGTACCATTACACGGAGCCTTATTCTTGCAACTTAGATCATCTCCAAAGCATTGAACTCATATTAGTTCAATGGATTGACACATGTATATTCCACTCACTATACAACTTTACTTATTAAACTCTATACTCCATTACATTCTATACAATTTAATAGATCGTCACATCATTTATCATTTTCTTTTTATTTATTGTTATTTTTTAAAAAATTAATTAGCATGAAATTCAAAATTAAAAACAAAAATTAAAATTAACATTAATTAAAAATTTAAAATAAAAAATAATTTTAATATATATATATATATATATATATATATATATATATATATATATATATATATATATATATATATATATATATATATATATATGTGTGTGTGTGTGTGTGTGTGTGTGTGTGAGGAGAGAGAATATAGAGTTCAATAGGGATTGAACTCCCCATTCTATTGAATCCTAGTCATTTTTCGACAATGGGGATTTTAAGTTTAATGAGATTAAACTCCCCATTAAACCTCCCATTAAACTTCCATTGAAGATGGCCTTAGTACCCCACTCATTCTATATATATTGTTTGTTTTACTGGTATGTATAATATGTATGATCTAATATAAATATATATTTTTATATATTATTTTCAAAGGTTCTAAAACGTTTGTCATGGTTTCGCCATGTTATGTCATGACTCCAAAGCTTGTAGTTGATATTACACATAAAAAAATATCATTTTAAGTCATATATATATATATATATATATATATATATATATATATATATATATATATATAATAGTAGGCAATAAATATAGAATTATTAATTACATATATTCGTTCAAAAAAAGTTTGAGTTCTAACATTGCTGTCAACTCACACGTAACGTTATGAGAATTTATCGTTATCAAATAGTATCAAAGTGTAATAAAATTATGACCATTTGATAAAATGAATGAAAAACTATAATCTTATGATGTATGTTATTGAAATTGAATATCATGTATCATATAATAACACAAATCTCATTGTAGGGATATTTTAGTTTATTAAGATGAAGTTAAATAAAGAAATTTATGGATTTTAAGTGATAAATAATTCTCTTAATTTTTGAAATTCAAATTATGATTATCACATTTTTCTTATTTACACTAAAAGCAATTTTAATCTTTAAGAAAAATTCTAGTAATAATGAAAATAAGTTTTCTAGGACATTTTTTTTCGTTATGTACATTGAAGCAAATTTAGTTCTTCAGGAATCATTTTGTGAGAATGAACATTAAATATAAGTACAAAACTAAAACTCTCTTCATAATAGACAAATTAAAAGAAGAAAAACATGATTTACAAGTAGATTTCTGAAAAAATAAATTATTACTATTGTTGCAAGAACAACAAAAAGTTACACAAAAAATAATGAAGAGTTTACTAAACGTTAACTCTCGAAACAATATGCTTCATTCTTAAATGATACACGATTATTTCTTGATTTGTTTTTAGAAAATTTATTGTTATTCTTGAAAGAATGCACCTTCTTATTTAAGTGTGGTGTTATTCTTGAATGGAGCCTTTCTTTTTTCTTTCGGCATATTGATCCTAAATTATTCTTTAAGAATCGCATTAATTTTCGTTAGAATGAGAAAATATTGCATGTCAAGAACACAATTTTAACATGAGATTTTTCTCGAAATACTAGTTCTTCGTTTTTTCATAGTTCTTAAAAGCTCGCCAGACACGACATGACTCTAAGGCATGTACTGTTAGAAATAGGTGTCCGATGTCATAACTAATTGATATAAATTTGGGAATAATAACAAAGTCTTTTTTTCGGTTTCCATCAAGAGCTCAAATAGCTAGAAATATATTTAACAGAGTCAGATAAATAGTTTATTAATTTTATACAGGTTAATAAATAAATTTGAAACTATATAAAATTAATTGGAATTAGTTTATATTTATTTAAAGACACATGAGTTGAATGATAATTGTCCAATAGTTGAGTAAAAGGAACATTCTGGATATCCATAAGAGTGGACGGTTCTGGAGGGACTCCAGCAAGCTTCCAAAATCTTTCAGGTAGCAGATAAGGATAAAAATTTGAATCAAAATTAAATATGATTATTTAATTGATTCAAATTTGGTTTATCTGGTAATTACCACAACTATATACAGATCCCTCCAGGCCTTAGAAAAACCGCTCCTACTCCCCATAAGGTTGAGAGTTTCGGATTCCCAATCTATCTTCTCTCTATCTAAAAGTTTCTAGGTTTTAGTCTTTTGGGTGTGAGGCATTAGGAATAATCCTACTTTCAGTGTTAAATCTTCCTAGAGCAGCAAACGAACTCGAATTCATCAAGTGGTTAGGTGACAAATCCTATCTTGTCAAAATATTAGTAATTCTATTCATCTTGTAGCTCTAGATTCATAATTTTGAACATACATTGTCATAATAGTAAAACCTAGATCTAGGGTGTATGTACACTTATGATTTATATTGAATGCTTCTGTTGCCTAATTTTCGTGTATAGATGCCTAGTAAACCCATCTGTAACGTCCCAAAATGTATGACCAAAAATTTCATTTTTATAATAATAAAACCATCATCCAAAACGTTTTCATAAAAACGATAATGAAATCAGAGTATGTCCATAATCATCCGGTTACATCAGAGTCAAATAAAATGCGGAATAATATGGCGTGTGCGATGTGATCATCCCGAGCTCTTCCCCTTTAATCCGGAAGTACCTGAAACATAACTGAAAACCATAAGCACGAAGCTTAGTGAGTTTCCCAAGATACCTCATACCATACATATCAAACATACAATAGGCCATGCCCAACACCCATCGGGCCCCACCTGACATCGGGCCCCGCTCGGAACATATCTGTCAATAATATGAGATGGGACCCACCTCATCACATTCATCAGGCCCGACTAACATTCATACATACACATAAAACACACGCAAGAATCACTAAGATAAGTAGAATACAATACACTCATCAGGTCCCGCCTGGCATCGGACCCCGCCCGGTAAACATATCACATAACATACATGCAAGAGTCACACATAAAACTAGCATCCTAATCATAATAAACCATGGGCCAAAATTGGTGCCTTCGACCCGCCAAGCACAGTGAGGAAACTCACTTCAAGCTGCTAAATATCTCAGATAAAAGCTCGGACTGCTGATCCAGAAAATCCCTGCGCTAACACCATCAAATAATACAAAATTAATAAGCGATACTGTAAGTCCCCAAATCTGGAACCAACTAGTAATCAAACACAAGAACAAACAATAATCAATGAGAACAAGAAGGAGTAGAAGCGAGTGGTCCAAATTGCACACGTTTCTATTGAACCGCAAATGTCTGGTACAATGGACACACACACATACAACCGTTCTGCTCTCTGACAAGACTGACACTATATATAGGGAACATGAACCGCAAACAGTTCACGACCGTAAACAGACTCACAACCGCAAACACCAGTTGAACCGAAAACACCCTATTTTCGGTTCACCCAACCGCAAACCCTATAAACACCTAAACAAAGACTAACAAGACCTATACAAATGAATGCCTAGCCCAAACCAACAAAATTATGGCCTAACAGTCTCCCCCTTGGTTTGAGGCTAGCATGAATTCAGTCTTCAAATTGTGCTTGGCTTCAGCTTTAATCTTCGATTTCTTCTCAACTTTAAGATGAACAAATGAATCTTCTACGAGAGTAACTTTATCTTGAGCATTTGGGCTTCACTTCAAAATTTGACATTGAACGCACGTTGGGTGTGGAGGCTTCATGTAGAGATTCTTGAAAATATGCACTTTCAGCTTGAGAATCTTCAGAGAGAATATTAGAGAGAACGAATCTTCTGTATCACTTTAGCAGGTAAAAAAGATAGCAGCAAATTGATTGAGGAGGCTTCAATGCAACTTGTCACATAATCTTCAAGTCAGCTTCACCTTGCTTCTGGGGTTGAAAGATTGATTGTTGAAAGAATAATCTTCATTTCTAGTTCCTTCGAATGAATGTTCTTGAATGATCACAGATGCGTCTTGAGAAGTAACCGTGACTAAAAAATCCCTGTAGATCACAGAAAGGATCATAAAGACCCTTCTCACCACAGTTGTTCAAGGATGAATCCTTGGCTCAGAAAGAGACTTCTCGCAGTATCTGTGTGAACTCGGAGGAACGCACTGCGATTTGATGAGTATCGGAGAACTACTCTTGGCTAGTTTTGATGTTAGCCCCTGTATATCCTTGATCATAGATCTCAATACAGTTATCAAGTTAACGAGTTAACTTGGCCCTTGGCGAGACGTTCAGCGATACCTGTTTCCCTGATGGGTGAATCGCCCTGGTGCCGTGACATTTCTTAGGTAAAGAAAGCCGACAAGACCAATATAACAATTTGTACCGTTTCAGACTTTCAATTCCTTAGATACGACAGTTCTTAGAAAGAAGCTGCCTGACTGGCATTTTGTACAGTGTCACTCCTATAGTATTTTAACTGTATGTTAGGTTCTAGTGTTTCCTTTGTATAGAGTTCGGTAAGTTTTAGTCTTGTTGCAACACCACTATCACTCCCAAACACAGGTTGGTCATATCTCAAATAAATATAGTTGATCAGGCTATATTTATCCCAGATATGATTACATAACTATCCAGGTTTAACCATAGTGTTCAACATCTAAATACTTTTGTTTTGTTCTTCTTGTGATACTATTTCTGGTATGTATGTAATACTTGTATACTTCGTAAGAAATACTTTGATTTTAAAGTATACTTTTAGTTCAGAGCGGTCCCATAGTGTTTATAGTTGTATATCATGTAAGGTTTGATATACTTAGTTCACTATAAACAATGTTCTGATACTAATCTGTCACACCCCCAAACCGGAACGACGGAAACGTTCAGGGGCGGAGGACGTCATGTACAATATCACAACAACTGTATAATAGTAATCAAAGCAAATACAACCATTACATTGATTGAATATAGTATTTACATCTGTTCAATACATAGTTTGTATGAAATCAAAAATTTATAACAAAAGTATAAAAGACGCGACTCTAAAAGCTCTGTCTTCTTAAAACCTGCGGGTGTACCTGTCTACCGGTTCCCTGAGAATACAAGTGGTTTTGAAAGTGTATCAACATTTAAGTTAGTGAGTTCATATGTATGTTTTTGTAATGAAATCTTGTCTTTGAATCTGTGAAAATGTTTGCATGTTTCTCAAGAAAATCCAATATTTTCTTTAGTAGTGAAAAGTAGCCATAGACCTTAAGACCAAAATATATGTTTGTTACTGTATTCTGTAATTGTATATGGATATCTTTGTATGTATGCCTAGTTACCACCAGCTGATTTGTATTGTTTTGTATGAAAACTCTTGTATGAAATCCATGGATACCACTAGTAGTTATGTAAAGTAATGTACTGTATGAAAACCTTTGTAAGAAATCCCTGGATACCACCAGTAATGTATAGTAATGTTCTGTATGAAAACCCTGGCTACCACCAGTAATGTATAGTAATGTTCTATGTGAAAACCCTGACTACCAACAGTAATGTATAATAGTTTATTACTTAAAATAAAAACCATGTATTTGTATTCCCTGGAATCCTCCAGTTGTAGTGTATAGTAGGTCTATTAATTAAAATTAAACTAATTGAAGAGTTGAAATCCCGCAAACTTATGGTTAGTTTATACTGTTGTGAGTTTCGTATAACCATGCTTGATATTACCTAGTGACCTCTACGACGTTCTTCAGGCGTCGGAAAAGTTATGACATTTGTCACCCCAGGCCTGACGGCCTAACTGTAGCTAGCAGTTCAGCTGTGGGATTGTCAGTCCCGTATAGATCTATACACAAATCTCACGCTCTCCCTCCAGGAGACTCTGGTTGTATTGTATAGGATTTAGGTTCGTACCCTGATGGGTACAATTGAAGTAGTGCCTCACAACCATGTCTTAACTAGTTTACGTGTAGTGTTGTAGTGTTCTCTTGTACTTGAAACTGTAGGTATAACTTGTAAAGTAAAAATAATTATACTTAAATAATTATTTAGTATTGTACTCTTGTATTCGGAAAATAGTATTGTATACCATAAACTATATCTACCATAGTTTATATGTTTGTTTCTGTATAACGGTCTTAAATTAGTAAAACCATGTAATGTATCACAAACTATACCTATTATAGTTTGTATGTATGTCCCCGTTTCATGTATTGAATTCTGTAAAAGTTCTGTAATGTTCCCAAACTATATCGTCCATAGTCTGATTGTATGTTATGTATTGTACTGAAAACTTTGCAATTATTGTTGTATGTTGAAAGCTACCCTTATGCTCAGCATGTTACAAAAGGGATAAAAATATCTGAATATTTTTATAAAATGTAGTGATTTCTCGGTTTGTATCAATTGCAAAAGTTTTTAATCAGTTTGAAATCGTTTGTATAAAAACAAAAAAAATCCTTGTGTTTTACTTCTATTCCCCCCCTAAAAACATTAAAAAACAGTGAAAATGTAGGGGTATGAACTCACAGTTGTTTACGTAAATGTGTTGGACAACGAGACTGGAAGGATGACCCTCGACTTGACGTACGCGGAACTAACAGTATCCTAATAATATTTAAACACATAATTGTATTTAAATTAGCGAACCCATTAATTAAAGTGTTAGAAAACACTTGTTTTTGTGTTAGGATATGTTACCGAAAATTGCACAGGTGTTGAAGGGTTTTCGGTTCCAAGGAGTTTTCGGCCGAAAACGGTTCTCGGCCGTAAACGGCTTGCGGTCTTGAGCTGTTTTCGGTCACTTGAAGATATGAGGCTGTTCTTGGTGAAAATTATGAAGATTCAAAGGATTGTTCTTGACGATATGAACGTTCTTGGATGATACTTGAGAGCAAAATGAGAGTATTTTCGGGTGGAAATGTGAGAAAATGACTAAGTTTTCGAGTGAACAACTTATATACGGTTGGGTTCTCGACCAGAAAAAGGGGTTTTCGGCCACAAACAGGGTTTTCGGCCGCAAACTGTTTGCTGTCACGAGGTTTTGCAGTTTCAAGGGAAAAATCTAGGTTTTTCAAGTGGTTTTGATTCCGAAAACTTATATAAAAATTATTTATATAATTTAAATTATTTTCTAACCCTTACGGTCTTACGAAATAAATAAAACTCAAAATTTTATTTAACGGGTTTGACTTTTGTTGACCCGGAAAGTAATGGGTTGTTATAGTTGATGATGATGATGAATCTGTCTTCTGTTGAGTCACTCGCCGCAGACGATCTTGGACTGTGAGAGGTACTTGCCACATATTCATTTGAAATAGGTTCAGGAAAGAGAAGCTCCATGAACGATTGTGTAGCAGTGGAAGTATCCCTTGTCATGATTTCTCTTTCTTCAGGGGAAAGGGGAGCGACTTCAACATCAAAACATATCCTTTGACTTGGTGAAGAAGGGGAAGTACTTGGAGCAACATCATCCACTTGAGGAGACTCAGGAGTCACCATAGGTGGTCTGTATACAACTTCTTCCTCTTCGTCTTCAACAATACCACTTGTACCTGAGCTTGAAGAAACAATGAATCGAGTAATGAATTAATCAGAGTATAATTTCAAGTAATGATGCGAGATTTAGACACAGGATGTAAATATGATCTTGGTTCAGCTCAATTACGCTTTCAAGTTTTACAGAGTACAAGATGTAATTTTGTAAAAGACTTCGTATCTATGACCCTAGTAAACACTCGTATTTATGGGAGAGGAAAGCGTACAAAAAATATACTAAGGACTAAGCGTTAAGCTTCGAATACAATGACCTAGTAAAATAAATTACAGAATGTTCGAAGACACCAAAACATACTTCGACTAATTACAACACTTCGACTCTAACAATCTCCCCCTTTGTAATCATAGTCGAAGTCTTCAGTTCGTAAGAAGTGTGATGGAGTACAACAAAACTCTTCGAACCTCTGTATACCATGAAATAATCTTCTTCAACTCCTTCTTGTCTCCTTCATTATTTTTCTTGCAATGATTCATACGAACAATTAAGTTCGTATATTGAGACGTAGAGTACCTTTCTACTTCACTTGCCTGGAACAAGAATCGTTTAGCTTTTCCTGTTTTGTCTTTTCTAGCAAAAACTATTCCAAATGGCTTAAGACAAATTTCTCCATCATCATATTTCTTCAATTCAGTTTGAGTCTTCGAAGGAGCCATTGGAGCTTTTATTTCCATTCCCTTGGCAGTTGCTAACTCCACATCGGTCATTGCCAAACACTCATAATAATTTTCGATGACGATTTTGATGTGAGCAACTCCAATCTTGAATTCTTCTGGATCTGTGTTTTGTAGGAATGAAAAAGATTTGTCTTTTAAAAGCAATGCAACTTGTATGAGATCATACAAGTTCATCAATGGAAAATCTGCAACAGTGAATTCACAAATCTTTCCATCTGCCCTGGCAACCACATATTTAAAATTTTGGACTGTGTTTTCGAAAACCACATCCTTTTTCATGCTGATCACTTTCTTTATTTTGATCAAAGACCAAACATCTTCAGGGGCTTTTCCAAGAACAGCATGAAAACGTATTTTCATATGTGTACCATCATCTTTGTTTTTAAAGTTCCCTTCTGCCTTGAACTGTGGCATGATAAACATCATCTCTTTTACTGGGAAATCCAACTGACATGCATCTGTATTCGTGACCAGGTAACTCTGCTTTGGCTTCTTTTCAAATGTATACATGTGATTAAAGGCAACCTTGGCTTCGATTGTCTCGTAGTTATAGTGTTTCGATGGATCACCTTTATCCATCCCCTTTGGATCATTTTCTCTCTATACCATTATACTCTGAACAATTCTGAGCTTTTCAATCTCAGCTTCTGCTTCCGCCTTCTTTTCTTCCTTCGATTTTTCAACAAGAATCGATTTCCCTTTGTCTTTTGAAGCAGGTTTTTCAGTTACTTCTTTTGGCTTCGATCCACTCCCACCAGTTTCCAAAGGTTTACCAATTACAATTCCTTTCGAAATTGGTCTTGTAGTTGGCATCGTTGTTATGATAGTTGAAGTCACTGGTTCAGCAGATACAATCACCGGTTTTGTTGAAGGGATGTTCGAAGAAAATACTTTGCCCACTACTTTCGCATCTTCTCCTCCTGACTTCCTTTCTCCCCCTTGCACCCCTGTGAAAACAGGAGGGGCAGTTGTTGTTGGAAGAATACTGGATATGCGAAAGAGCGGGGCAAGTTGCTTGTTAAGTATAGCATCGAATTGAACAAACTTTTGAGATAAAAAATCCGGTGTAATCAATGGAGAAGAAACCGGCCTTTCAGAAATCTCCTTTAACTCCTTGAGCAACTTGATTACTTCCTCAAAACTTGCATTTTCGGATGTTGAAATTTGATTTATTTGAGGACTCAAATTTTCGTATAACTTCACAAATCTTGTGACTGCATCACAAATGATATCAACTTTTTGATTGACAGAAGCATAATCATGATGAACAGCTGCAACTTCTTTTTGCATTTCTTCACGGAGTTCACGAATTTGCATGTTAACATCTTCCCTCACCCTCTTCACTTCTTGAACAAAAAGAACATGACGTTCTTTTGTTAGGCTTTTCAGATTCTTGACTTCACCCATAAAATCTGATCTTTTATTTTTAACACGAAGTTCATTATTTTGATCAGTGTAGTCAACCTTTTCCAAAATAATAGACTCGGAAGCTTTCATCATGCCGGAGACTTTGCTGATTATTCTTGATTCCATCATCTTTAACGTTGTATCGATTTCCAGACTTGAAACTGATGAACCTCCTCCAAGATCGGCTTGAGATTGAATGATGGAGTTCAACTTCTGATTAAGAATCTTATATTGCTTCATGATCATTAGCATGTGATCTGGAAATTGTTCTTCTTCATCTTGAAATTCCAAATCTTCAAATGTACCACCAAACCCCTCATTATCATGCTCAGTCTCCATTTCAATGGTTTCTTGAATGGGTGAAGTTGATTTTGGTGGATCAGTTGATTGTGAAGAAAAGATTGAGGTAAAAGGTTGATCAAGAATATGTTCGAAGGTTGGAGAATGAGTATATGATGTAATGGGAATAGGAGATGGTGAGAGAGAAACAATAGTTTCAAAGGGAGTAGAAATAACAGGACCTTTATCTTCAGGCTTCGAACCTCCTTCACCCATATCGACATTTGCATCCGTATCAGATACGTGTGCAGGGATGCCTGAAGTTCGAACCTCCTCAAAAATTGATTTGGCAATCGAAACTTCGGGTGGTGTGACAACTGTCTTCTCAGGAGTTTCTGGAACTCTTTCTTCATCATCTTCAGTCAACTCAGTGGAAATTACCAGCTTTCGAGCCTTCTTCTTCTTTTTCTGTGACAACTTCTTGGCCATATCCTCAGCCATCCTTTTCTTCGACCCCGGAGAAACTGGTGCTGGTACTTCGCGAATTAATACTCCTTGGTGAGTTATCTGTGGTTTGCGAACCATCTTTTGTGTAGGAGACTGACGTTTGCGAGTGGACTTCATTTTTATTCTTCGAAACATTCCTGTTTTCGAAGGAATGATAACCTTCTCTTGAGTATCTTGAACAATGGGCGCAATCACTTATGTTTCAGTAATAGATACTTCAACAGGTTCAAGCTTTTTCTTTGGAGACTTTGAGGATTTCGAATCCTTGGTTTTCTTTGAAGAGGAAGTAGGATCAGCCTTCTTTGACTTTTTGGACTTCTTCTCTTCCCTAGGCAACAAGATCCCAGTCGGAACAGAAGAATCGATTGTCTTCATATATGCTACCAAAACCGAATTCGTAGGATCCACCCTTTTAAGCATCGCATCTGGAATCCGAGCAACAGATGGGAATTCATCAGCATCATCTACAACTTCCTTCGGATAATGATATGATTGAAAATTAACTTTCTCTTCGTCAGTTGGTACGAGTATCCCTTCCTTATTATAAAAATACTGCAAAATAAGGCTCCAATATCGTGCACACGAAATGCCATGAACAACATTCGTATGTTCTACACCTTTTTGGAATTCCTTCCATAATTGTGTAGAATAGTTTGCCTGAAGATCATAGTATAAGCCTGCCACCATAGCATAAATTTCCATTCTGCCTTTGTCTAACCCAACAGTTCTTCCGGTCAAACATCGAAGAAAAATCCCAAACAAAAAATTCCATAATCGTGGAAGTCCAGACTTCTTAAAATCACTGTTTTTGACAATGGGGGCTGATATCCCATCTCATTAAACATATGGACTATTTGTGGGAATGTGAAATCAACATAAGGAGGTGAATTCGGAATATCAAGAATCTGACAGAAGAGTTTCTTGGATAACCTAACCTTTTTATCGTTCACAAGATGAAAAGTGATTGTATCGGAAGCTTTGTTGTATGTTGCAGTGGATCCTGCTTGAGAAAGCCAGGAAAATGGAACAGAAAAGGAATTGAACATCGCCGTGGATAAAACAGAGTGTTTGAGAGCAACTATGAGCATCTTCAATTCCTCTGGGTATTGAGAAACTTCACCATCCATGTAATAGTTAGTGGATTGAATCTTCATGACTGGTGCGGATGAAATATCTTCAGTGGAAGGATCAACATGAGCAGTAGTCACCATTGCTAGGGTTTGAGAAATTGAAAGATCAGAGAATTTAGGGAATTTTTGCTTTTGGAATGCGTAAACTGATAATAAACCCTTGAATCCCCTTTTATATGTAACCCTGAATTTTGAATTTGAAGCGGGATGTGCATTTAATGATATCCAACGTGGCACCTTGAAAATCGGACCATTACTGCGGAAAGGTAGCCATGCGTCAAAAAGTAGCTGTCACATCGCCTTGAAAACCGGACAGAATACCATACGTCATTTAGACACAACCTGTCTTTATAACCCCAAGAGAATTGTAACCGTCAGGACCCTTTGAATGGAGGCATGGCTCTTTCACTTTTGGGATAAAAAGCGAAGTCATATGCCAGATGTTCGAAATCATCAGCCTGAGTTGGTATTACTCAGAACCTCAAGGATTTCGTGAGTGCAGTGTTCCAAAGAATGTAGATAAGAAGCAATGAAAAAAAAATTTGGATTAGTGTGATGTCAAACAATTATCACAAAAGCAGATGAAATCCCGGGCAAATATTACTTCATTAATCATTAAGAGAAATGATCAATAGCTTGTGTGGTTTCCCGTGAATTACAATCGAATACTTTTTGATAAGTATCAAAGGGCTTCTTTTGTGAATACTTCGTGGGTAGGTTCAAAATTTCGTTACATATCATCCTAAACATAAGGTGATAAATTGTAACAGAAATTACTTATGTGACCAGTTTAATCAGTGACAAGTTGGCTTTGAGAAATTTTAAAATGACTAGGACATTCGAATAAAACTCACACTGAAATCATATCCAAGAAAAAATTTGTGTGCTGGATCTTGTTGGGTAACAAACATCGTGGGCTTCGAATGTTTGATCAAGACCACTCATGTGAAATGAATATGATTTGGAGTTTCGAATATTTGTACTGAAACAAAAGTTTCGTTAATATCTGGAACATTGTTCCCCGTCAATTCCTTAAAAAGATTATGAAAATTGGGTTTCACTTTCATCACGGTCTCATGATGTCAGATCATAAACATAGAGTTTTGATATGTCTAAGTCTCGATTGGTTTGATCAGAAACCTCTTGGACATATGTCTTCGTGTGTGATCGTGTAAGAATTTTGATGAAAAAGATGGATTTAAGATTCGAATTGTACCTCTGTTGATTTTTGGACTAAACAGTAAACTCTTAACTCATATGAGAAGAGTCAGGTAGCTCAGTAGACTAATGTGAATACAAGCCTGATTGGGAAGAAAACTTCGTATGAAGAATTTCATTAAGGCTTTTGTACACACACATTGTGTCTTTGGAGGCTTCGGACAACATGCAGCAGCATGCTTCTAGGGACAACTTAACTAGTTCAAAGTAAGTAAAATGGAAAGAGTTGTAAGATTCATTTACCTGACCCTAGAGCTACAAGCATGTGCCTCTTCGAATGTTCAGAAAGATCTGCACCAAAATACTTAAAAGAAAACTATAAAATCTTTTTGTTGATTTGAATTTTTCGAAAATTGAAAATGCAATACAAAAGAAAATCTTTTTGGATTTTTGAATTTTTTGAAAATTGCAATTACAAAACAAAAGAAAATCTTTTTGGATTTTTGATTTTTCGAAAATTTGAAAAAGATACTGTATTTGTTGCAAACAGACAAATTTTTTATCATTCCTTTATGAGTGACAAATATACGAATTTGAAGCGGTCGAAGCGTTGACCATGAACAGTAACCGCTGAATCAACACTTAAAATAAGTGACAAACATGCGAATTTGAAGCGGTCGAAGCGTTGACCATGAACAGTAACCGCTGAATGCTGAATGACTTTGCATTATCTTTTATTCAGCGCCTCTGATTCATTCTTTGTCACCCATCATTCTTCTTTTTCGCATGGAACAGAATTTCCATCGATCATTCCAAGTCCTTCTCTAATTCGTACAAGAGATTTTTCATCTAATGCCTTCGTGAAAATATCAGCTAACTGATCAGTGGTTTTCACAAAATGTACTTCAATATTACCATCCTCCACGTGATCCTTGATGAAGTGATAACGAAGAGCAATATGTTTAGTCTTCGAATGCTGCACAGGATTATGACAAATTCTTATCGCACTTTAAGAATCACAATATAATGGAATCTTTTTCATATTTATTGCATAATCACGCAATCGACTTTGAATCCATATTATTTGTTCAGCTGTGGAGATGGATACACATGTTTGCTTCTTCGACTGCCAGCTCACCAATTTGCCATCAAGAAATTGACATCCTCCACTTGTGCTTTTTCGATCAAGATTACAACGACCCAAGTCTGCATCTGAGTATGCTTGTACGAAAAATCCAGTTTTCGAAGGATACCACAATCCTAACGAAATTGTTCCTTTAAGATAACGAAATATATTCTTTACAGCAGTGAGATGTGGCTCTCGTGGATTGGACTGATACCTGGCACAATTGCACACAGAAAACATTATATCAGGCCGACTTGTTGTGAGATAAAGTAATGAACCAATCATGCTTCGATAAAGAGTTATGTCAACTGCCGGTTTATCTAACGATGGTGTCAACTTTATGCCAGTTGCTATAGGAACACGTAGCTTCGTGCTATTCGTCAATCCAAACTTTTCTAACAGATTCTTCGTATATTTTTCTTGATTGATGAAAATTCCTTCTCTGTTTTCAGCCCAAGGAAATTATTGATTTTTCCCATCATGCTCATTTCGAACTTACTTTTCATCAAATCTTCAAATTCTCTAGACAAGGCAGGGTCAGTCGAGCCAAAAATAATATCATCAACATAAATTTGAACAAGCATAAGATGATTCCCCACTTTCTTTCGAAATAATGTGGGATCAACTGATCCTTGTTTAAATTTAGATTGTTTCAAAAATGATGTTAGAGTTGCATACCATGCTAGTGGTGCTTGTTTCAGACCGTAAACTGCCTTATCTAAAACATAAACATGATTAGGATTTTCTTCGTTAATAAAACCTGGGGGTTGTTCCACGTAAACCGTTTCTTCAAGCTCTCCATTTAGAAATGCACACTTCACGTCCATTTGATAAACATCAAAGTCCTTGTGAGCTGCATAAGCCAGAAATATACGAACCGCCTCCAGTCTTGCGACAGGGGCAAAAGTTTCTTCATAGTCGATTCCTTCTTGTTGTGAGTATCCTTTAACAACAAGTCTGGCTTTGTTTCGAACAATATTTCCATCTTTGTCGGTTTTATTTTTGAAAATCCATTTTAACCCGACAATCGAAACATTTGCAGGCTTAGGAATTAATTTCCAAACCTTGTTTCGTTCGAATTCTGACAATTCAGATTGCATTGCAACAACCCAATCTGAGTGTTCCATTGCATTCTTAACTGTTTTTGGTTCAATTTTAGAGATGAAAACATTGAACATGCAAAATTCTTGATGAGTATTCAATACCTCATTCTTTGCACGTATTTGAGCTCTTGTTAAAACTCCCTCTTGTGGATTCCCAATTACTTGATCCTTCGGATACTCTCTTGTCCATTTTTCCATTGGTGGATAGGCTGGATCAAATTCCAAAGGTGCATCTTCGTTCATTTCATCATTTTCGGAACCTGCAATTGAACAAGCATCATGAACATCATCATTATGCTCCCCCTCAACATCGGCATTCAATCTTTCCCTCTCCCCCTCGAAAGAATGCTCTTCTTCATTTAAAGTATTCGAGTCCAAGTGCTCCCCCTCCACTGGATTATGTTGCATACTTTTGCCTTCTTGAGGAGTCGATGTTGATTCAACAGTAAACTTCGTACATTCTGGCACGTGATTATCAAGAGCATTAATTTCAGCATCGACTGCATGATCTGAAAATCCAAAAATCAAATCATAATCAATATCATCCATTTGTAAAGATTCAGTTTCAACTTGTGTTTCTTGTAAAATTGGATGATTTGTAAATTTATGCTCATTTTGTTTAACATAGTAATCATCGAATGTGAGATTTGAAAGTTTCTTCCACTTTTCGTGTTCTCTTATTTAACACTCGATATGCTACTGAATTGTGCGAATATCCAAGAAAAATCCCTTCATCAGCTTTTGCTTGAAATTTCGAAAGATGATCCTTGAGATTCATAATAAAACACCTACATCCGAAAACATGAAAGAATTTCACATTAGGTTTACGATTATTCAGAATTTCGTATGGTGTAATATTAAATCGCCTGTGTATGAAAGATCTATTTTGAGTAAAACACGCAGTGGATATTGCCTTAGCCCAAAGATATTGGGGTAAATTCGCATATGCCAACATGGTTCTTGCTGCTTCGCATAGTGAGCGATTCCTTCGTTCTACAACACCATTTTGTTGTGGTGTGTATGGAGATGAAAAATTATGCGAAATCCCTTTGTCCACCAAAAATGAATCAAGAACATTGTTCTTAAATTCAGTTCCATGATCACTCTTGATTTTTCGAACAGTCTTCTTCAACGTGATTTCCATCTTTTTGATAAAGTCAATCATGATTTGTGCAACTTCAGATTTAAGCCTGAGAAAATAAACCCACGTAAATCTGGAAAAATCATCAACAATCACTAAAATGTACCGTTTATTGTTGAGAGTTGAAACAGACGAAGGACCACATAAGTCAATGTGTAAAAGCTCCAGAGGTGATACGATTTTCGAATCAATCGTAATTGGATGACCTTGTTTATGTTGCTTGCCAACTTCACAAGCTGCACATAAAGAATCATTGTCAAATTTAAGTACAGGTAAACCTTTTACCAGATCTTGTACCACCAGTTTATTGATGTTTCGAAAGTTGAGATGTGAAAGTCTTCGATGCCATAGCCAACTCAAGTCTGCTTTTGCTTTCGAAAGGAGACATACAGCAGGTTTGCCTACAATAGGATTGATATCCAGAGTGAACATGCCACCTTTCCTTTTGGATTTCAGTAATACTTCGTTTGTGTTGACATTCGAAATAATACTTCCTTCTTCGTTAAAAAGAACTTGATTGCCAGTGCCCACAACAAGTTGAGAAACACTAATCAAGTTATATTGAAGACCTTCAACATATGCAACACGATTCACTATGAATTGTCCATTCGTGATCTTCCCATATCCTTTGACTTGACATTTTTGATTGTTCCCAAATTTTACTACACCAGAATTCTTGAGACTTCGAAAATCTCTTAAATTCTCCTTCTTCCTAGTCATGTGACGAGAGCAACCACTATCAATGTACCATTTGTTATCATATTGCTCGTCACAGAGTACCTGCAATCAATGAAAAAATTTAGGTACCCAAGGCTTTTTGGGTCCTTGGAAATTAGATTTCAATTTCGAATGTAATGAAGAACTTTTAACCCAATCACAAACTTTGGTTTTGAGACTATCAATTAAGTTCACTTCATCATCTAAAGAAACCGAAACATAAGTGTTTAATGGTTTCGAATGTTCACTGACACTACCCTTCGAATTCTGAGTTGGAGAATAAACATTCGTTGCCTTTGATACTGGTTTCCAAGCTTTGACCGAGATGTTCGAATCTTTAGAATATGAACTTCCATTCGAAGAGGTATTCACATACTTTTCATATGCGTCATTAATTTGCTCCTTTGAATATGCATTCGACTGATACATCTTTCCTTTGCCTTCAAGCCAATGATCAATGTTCTTTCTTGAAGTTATTCCTTTTTCCCGTGAAGTTTTCATTGTATCTCTCTTCGTATGATTAGGAAAATTTGGTTTTTGAGGAACAAAATCAACTTTTTGTTTTGTTAGAAAAGATTGACTATAAGATGTATCAACTATGGATTTAAAATGTTGACGTGGAAAGAATTTTTGATTTGAATGTGATGTTTTTGAAAATGCTCTTGTTTTGTTAGTTTCAGAAACTTTCGAAAATTTTGATTGCTTAATTACTTCAGACCTTGTATTATTTGATTGAGTTGAATGTTGGGTTTTTGTTGAAAAAGAGGAATTTTTAGCTTTGGAAACATTTTTGGTTGATTGTGATTCAGACATCTTTTGAGACTCAACTTTTTGCCAAAATATTTTCTTTCTTGCTTGTCTTTTCGAAATGTTGTTTTCCTTCGAAAATTTGTCAATTTGATCTTTAAATTCCTTAGAATTTAGTTTAACAACTTTTTCAGTTTCTTTTTCAACAGATTTTGTATTCTCTTTTTCAATTTTTGATTTTTCAACCCATTATATTTGTGGTTTTTGACGTTGAAATACATACAAATTCTTTGTTAAGTTGTTTTCAACTGTGCTTTGATTTGCGAAAAAACCTTCTTCAGTTGTTTTTGAATTATCCTCCTCAACCAACTTCTTTAATTCTGGTTTGATATTCTCAACATTTCCAGTTGTGACGAAAACTTGATTTGGAAAAATGACATCATCTGTGCATTTGAAATTTAGATAAACCACTGTATTTGTTTCAAGATAATGTTCACCTTTTTCATTCATTACTTTTTCGAACTTTTGTGTATCACCATACACTTGATCAACAACAATTCGAGGAATTTCTTCTTCCTTTGAAGATTTCTTTTCTTTCGAAATTTTCTCTTCATCTTCATCATCACTATCATCAGTTTGGCTGTCTTTGAGATCCACGAAGTACATTTCACAAACTTTCGAAGTTGAAGGTATATCAGTTTCATTTTCAACCATCAAATCCTTAACTTTTTCTTTCCCTTTAGATGATGATGCAACATTAACAACAGACAATTGAGAACAATCAATATCTTCAAGCTCACTAATTTCACTAATATTATCAGAATTATCTTCAATATCAGCAAAATTAGATTGAGAATCAGACGTTGAATTCTTAGTCTTTTTCAAAATTTGAATTTGTTCAGATTTAGTCAAAGTATCATTCACAATATTAACTAATTCATTCGCATCAAGACATTCATCAACTTTGACTATTCCATATCTATACTTATCATTCGGAACTTTGTTAAAATCAGCTATTTCTTTTTCACAATCATACGAAATGTTATCTACCGTAGCTCTTTCATAAGCTAAAAATGGCAGCAATTTTCTATGTTGTTCTTTACTGATTTCGCATGAATGATGAAGTTCAGTTAATTTCCCATACAATCTTTTAGCCGAATTACAGTAAATATTTCTCTGGGCTAACAACAGTTTAGTTTCACTAGACAAATTATCCCTATCAACCATGATATTAGTTATTTGAAGTTCTAAACAATCTATCTTAGTGATTTTCGAATCTAGCTTCTTCTGTGTCTCTAGCAACTGCACAGACAGCTTCTTAGCCTCATTGCTAGCAGATGCCACAATTGAATCAAAATAAGTAACAGTTTCATCAAAAGATACTAATTCAGAATTATAAGCATGTACTGGAATATTGAAAGATTCAAGAATATTTCGTACCTTTGTGGTCATTGGAGATTTGTCAGCGGCTTTTGATACGAAGCATCTTCCATGAACTTCGTATGCCTCCTCCTCTGATTCTTCCTCCATTTTTGCATACATTGCTCCGTGGATCGGATTTCGCATCTCCTCATCGTCTGATCCAGATGACCAGATTTGATAAGTTCCTTCTTCATCCTCATTCTCACCCTTTGCAACCAATGACAAATTCTTAGCTTTTGCACGAACCGCCTCCAGCTTCTCTGCATAGTACGCCTCATCCTTGACCTTGTTCTTCCTTTCATCCTTCTTTCGAAGCATATAGTCATTCACAAGGTGATTGGCACCGTTGCAATAATGACAATCTATCCCAGCATCTCCCTTTAATTTCTTCTCTGTTTTTTCCCTCAACAGGCTTCGAATCTTTCATCTCTTCCTTCTTCTTCTCATCCCCAACATTTTTACTCATAAAATTCCCTTTTGACTCAGATGACTTTGCCTTCGGATTGAATGGTTTTTTAAAGAATTTTTTCACACGATTGTTTGAATAAAAAGCAATTGCCTCATCATTTGAGTTCATGATGAACCCTTCTTCTTCGTCCGAAACATCTTTCTCAGCTTCCCTTTCAGAGATCTTCGAAACCAAAGCTAGTGGACCTCCCAAACATGCCTTCAATTCTTCAGCAATTTCGTTCACTTCGCTTTCATGAGACTTCAGCTGATTGTACAAGTCATTCAAAGTTGACGTATCAAAGCTCTGTTGATTCTTAACCATCATGCTCACACTACGCCACTCCTTACGAAGTCCCATAACAAAAATTAGATTGAACTCCATGGCTGATCTGGTGATACCATATCAATTGCATCGATAGATCAGTTCATTAAGACGATCGTAATAAACTTCAATCGTTTCACCATCTTTCTGTCTGAAGTCCTTCAGTTCCACTAAGCATTTCTTCACAGAGTTAACTTTTGTCTTCTCACTTCCCTGAAATTTCTCCTTGAGATTGTTCCAGATTTCTTTTGCAGTTGTACAACTCCTCACATAGTTGTAAACAACTGGAGGCAAAGCTCCTCTTAACTCTCTCACGCATCTTTTCTCTAACTTTTTCAGACGATCAGACTGATTCTCAACATCAGAACTTCCAGAAGATGATCCAATTGGTTGAACATTCGTTGGTGGATTAAAATTGCTAGAAATGCAATTCCACAGTTCTTCATCCAATCCATTAAGATAATCCTGCACACGATCAGACCATTGATCGTAATACTCAGGAATTAGCATAGGAAGTTTAGTGAATGATCCCAGAAGATGAGAAAACGAAGTCATGGAATTAAGATTGAAAGACGCCATTGATGTACGGAATAAATTCTTGAGAATTTTTGAAGAAACTTTGAGAATTTGACAACAAACTATAAGATTCAAATTAGAATCACTAGCAGAACACTCGATTCAATGATTCAAATGCAGAATCGAATCACAGACTAAGATCTAGACAATTTTTCACTTTCAAAAAGTGCGGAGTTTTTTGAATCAAAAATGAATTCAAAAACCTTTTGAACAACGTGAAAATCAGATCAGAGATATGATTCCTGCTCTGATACCAATTGAAGAAACAATGAATCGAGTAATGAATTAATCAGAGTCTGAATTCAAGTAATGATGCGAGATTTAGACACAGGATGTAAATATGATCTTGGTTCAGCTCAATTACGCTTTCAAGTTTTACAGAGTACAAGATGTAATTCTGTAAAAGACTTCGTATCTATGACCCTAGTAAACACTCCTATTTATAGGAGAGGAAAGCGTACAAAAAATATACTAAGGACTAAGCGTTAAGCTTCGAATACAATGCCCTAGTAAAATAAATTACAGAATGTTCGAAGACACCAAAACATACTTCGACTAATTACAACACTTTGACTCTAACAGAGCTGGAACCTGAAACAGTATATGAAAACACATTAAAAGATTTAAAAAGTGAAGCATAATCAAATAACCAGTCAGGTCCAACTCGAGCATCTGTCTCGTTCTCTTCCAGCCAGCGCACGTCGAATGACTCCACAATCTTTTTAGTGGTCTTGTTGTATACTCGATAAGTAGTTCGTGCAGCATATCCTACAAAGTAGCAATCATCGGCTTTTGATTTGAACTTGGGGTTGAACTCCAGGTGAAGGAGGGTGCAAGGACATCCAAAAATTCGAAAATGAGAAATCATTGGTTTGTGACCATATAAAATTTCTTACGGAGCCTTCATCTGTGATTTGTTGATCAGAACTCGGTTCTGAACATAACAGGCAGTGTTGATAGCTTCAGCCCAGAAGAAGACCGGTAAATTAGAATCACAAAGCATCGTCCTTGCTGCGACCATCAAAGTATGATTGCGTCGCTCTGCAACACTATTTTGTTGGTATCACCATAGTCTTACACAACACTTGTCCCATGGACATTGCATCTCTTTATCTCATTAAGAGATATCATACTACTCGTCTAGTACTTAACTCATTAAGTAATTAATCTCTATCTTCATCTCATACACATAGGTATTCTACACAATACCATTACCATCTACGCATACATACATACTCTATCTTTAACGACTCTTACATACTCTAAATATACGTACATGCTCAAATACATGATTTTAAATATATAATCTTATATATACTTTGGATATACGTACATGCTCTAATACATGATTTTAAACGTATAACCATAGTCTAATGCAAGTACTTCTAAATATACATGCATATAATATATTCTTACAAAGAATATAAAGTTTATAAACACTATATAAGGAGAGAGTGAGAACTATAATTAACCTGTTTAGTTAGTGAAGACTAACTACCTCTTTGGCTCATTTCTTCAATTGATGCATCTTGATCCATCTTCTTTGCTCAAGGCCTATTCATACAACATGCCAAGTCTCTTAGAACATATCTTAGCGTATTAAGAGCTTAATCTCTCTCTATGTCAAAAATGTCCTCTCAAGGGATCATAATTCTATCTTCTCATTTTTCTAGTTTTAAACCTATCCCACCCAATGAATTAAGCATCACATACTACCTAATTCATTACACTCCAAGCTAATGCAACAGTTCATCACTCTCATTAGTTAGGGTTTAAAACCCTAACTCTTCATGGATGGATTTCACTATAGAAATCATTTTCATAGCTTGATTAAAGCTTTTAGACACTCTGGATAACATTATAATCAAGCTACAAGTTGATCAATTCAACCATTCTAACCAAACTAACACATTCACCATTAAAGTTAAAATCTTGATCAAATCGAGAACTATTTACCTTAATATGGAAAGGATGATAATCCTAGGAATCCACCTTCTATATCTCCTCTTGGCATGGCTTTGGCATAAAAATTGCCATCTTCAAGCTCTACAATCGATTCCCAAAGAACAATGATCAGAAATGAGCTTCTAACAAGTTATAACATCTGTTCTGACCTCATAACCTCATCACGATCATTTATTTACCGCACTGTAGTGCATGTAAGTTGATTGTGGTTAGCCTTTAACCAAGCCGAGGTACCTTTCCCACATAGCAACATACTTTAGTCACTGCACTGCGGTACCCACATATCACACCGTGGTGCAAAGTATGTTGCCTTCCACTTACGATGAATCCCTCGTCTTGAATCATCGCTTTGCCTCACCGTGTCGTGGCAATGTCTTCACCATGCCACGGTGACTGCTCATCGACCGTTCCCTTAGCTGATTTCGTTGTAGCTTGGGACAGTTTTCTTCCAACCTTCTAACACTCATATCTTCTTCATTCCAAACCCATTTTATATGATCTTTATATCCACGAGAATGTGAGGATGAGTTCTACAACTCCATAAAGGGGGTGTTTGATATAGTTGCTAACTGGGTCCAATAGGGACCCGGTCCGAAAAAAACCAATCAGCGTGTTTGGTATCGAAGTTATAATCAAGGACTCGGTCCAAGGATAGGATTCGGTCCAAGAATTTGATCTGATTCGGTCCCTTCTATTCCACTGTTGGACCGGGACAACATATAAGGAATACGTTTGATTTCCTATTTTCCCCTACCTCATTGTGAACGCCTCCACAAAAGAAACCAATGACGACCTACTAATCGACGATAGCCATCGACGACCTGCTGCTCGGCGAACGTCTTCTTCCTCCGACGAACGTCCTCTTCCGAGCAGATGAGTTTTTTTTTGCTCGTTTTTTTGCTTGTTTTTTGCTGAGACGTCCGATTTTTGCTGCTCACTTTTTGTTGTTTGAATTTTGTAGGTTGATTGATGATGCCTGCAAGGTGTTTGTTAGATTGCCTGCTTGGAACACCATTATTGCTGGATAAGCTCAAAACGGTTTTGTAGGGAGAGCAATTGAATTGGTCTCACAAATGGCTTTTCCCATCACCATAATCTCACTGCTCCCTACTGTTGGTAATCTTGGCTATTCAACAATATTAAGGAATCCCTATTCTAATAAATGAATAGTTTTAATCTCCTTTTGCCATATGTCACCATAATACAACTCCTCATTAATATTATGTAATGTGTCATATAGATATATTAGGCAACTCATTTCAAAATTCAAATTTACATTTTCTAATTATATGTTAAACTAGGTGTGAGACTCGTGTATTACATGAGTTCATTAAAATATAAAATTCAAACTATTTGAGAAAGCTTGAATTTATAAGAAAAATAAGAAAAATATTGAATTATAAAAATTGAAGTGTTTTTTTTTCTCTTTTCAATTTAAACAAATAATTTAGATAAATAAATAAAGGAAATTAATGAAACTTTAATATAGTAATTTTGAGATTAGAAGGAACGTTCATTAATGAAAATGATATGCATTGATTATTAGATTTAAATAATATGTGGAATTTAATAAAATAGAAAAAACTATAAAATAACATGTGGAATAAAAATTAATTTAAAATAACCATAAAATTACATGTGGCAAAATCAATAAGAATATGTCATGTGACAAAAAGATCTTTATTTATTAGGGTATATTTGAAGTTATAATAACTTTAAAATTTTGATATATCTCTATATTAATAATTTATTTAAAATAACTTATTTAAAATAATTGATTAATATTTATAAATTTTTATTATAAAAGTTTAATTAATTTTATAATCGTGGTTTCCATGGGTTATAAACTAGTATAATTATGGCTTTTCCAGGATGTGGTGTTTGGATGTTGATTTTGTGTTTTATATATTTATGTCTTTTTTGTGTAGCTCCTCTGATGTACAAATTTTTTTTGCAAAAAGAAAGGTGATATGAATTGTATATCTGTATACTTGTATAGAAAAAGTATGATGTAAGTTGAGTGTTGTGCATTACAACATGATAGAGAATATTTTAATATACTCTTATTGTGATTTTGTACTTTCTATTTTTTCGAAATAGATACAAGGTTTTTGATTAGTTATTTGAATCAAATAACAACAATTGAGTTTAGAGGATGAGAGAAGGAGAAAGTTGAGAGCAATGTGTATATCAACTAGATAATGAGAGAATAAAGTATAAGGGTAATATGGTAATTTGCCATCTTTCACCACATTCAGTTAAACAAATAATCAAACAACATAAACTCACTTAGATGTGGACTCAGTCAGAACTTCTACCCTTTTGGCCTAAAACGCATCTTCTCATTTATTTCTTCTCTTAATCTCACTTATCTAATCTCATCTAAGTGACTTAAACTTATTTAGGACATTTTCACGAAGTCACAACTTCATATACTTAAAAATTCTCTTAAAAGACCATTTTGCCCTTTTCATCAGTATTTGACTAAATGTCAAATCTCTCTAAATTTTGGGTTCTTACATGCGACATGTCACCAGTAAAGGTAATTGTAACATCTCTTGATAACTTTGGCAGTGACATATGTCGTCCGTTATGCCCTTATATATTATAGTGAAAGCAAATACTATTTAAATCATAAAAATTAAACTCTACATCCATATAAAATAATATAATGAAACTTATTAAGAAGTCTTGATATTTAGAACATAACAATGTGATTTACCAAAGTAAATGAATTTTTTATGGGATAATGACCAGAAAGTGTAAAAACTTTTAGCTTTGTTCAATTAGTCATTGAACTTTTCTCGTACTTGATTTACTCCTGAAATATTTGAAATTGTTCACATTTTACGCTTATGACTGGTTAACGGGTCATTAGGGTAAAATGTGAACAATTTCAAATAATTCAAGGGAAAACCAATTATGAAAAAAAGGTTCAGTGACTATATGTAAACAAAGTTGAACGTTTGTTACTCTTTCAAGTCATTATCCCTATTTTATACCAATACACATTTGCGTATAAGAGCCATTACAAGTCTAATGTATGAAGTTCGCCAATTTAAAAAAGAAAAAGAAAAAAAGAAAGACAGAAAAGGGCGAACAAGTATCTACCATAAGACCTATTCTTTGTTAGGTGAGATATGTACCATTACACAGAGTCTTATTCTTTCAACTTAGACCATCTCCAATGCATTGAACTCATATTAGTTCAATGGATTGACACATGTACATTCCACTCACTATACAACTTTACCCATTAAACTCTATACTCCATTACACTCTATACAATTTAATGGATTGTCACATCATTTATCATTTTCTTTTTATTTATTGTTATTTTTTAAAAAATTAATTAGCATGAAATTAAAAATTAAAAACAACAATTAAAATTAACATTAATTAAAAATTAAAAATAAAAAATAATTTTAATATATATATATATATATATATATATATATATATGTATATATATATATATATATATATATATATATATATATATATATATATATATATATATATATATATATATATATATATATATATATATCTCTGTGTGTGTGTGTGTGTCTGTGTGTGTGTGTGAGGAGAGAGAATGTAGCACCTAGTTCCTGGTATGTATTTTATTTAAGTAATTTTGCATTTTTGGCCTGAGACTCGGTGAGTTGAAGGCCCAACTCACCGAGTAGAAGCGGGATGAGACGCGGGATTTAAGTATGGGACTCGTCGAGTCGGGTCCTGGACTCGACGAGTAGGCTCTGCCTGGACAAAACCCTAATCTGAGGGTTGGCACCCTATTTAAACAACCTTATACAGCCTTCATCGCCCCTTTATGCTCCCAGAAACCCTCCATAGCAAACCCTAAGTGTTTTGGTGCAAGATCTAAGGCTTTTGAGTGATTTTGTGGGTTTTTGATCACAAGGAAGAAGGAAGAGCATAGAAGGATCAAGAGGAGACTGAAGGATTCGAGTTTGGTGCATCATTTGCAGTGTTTGAAAGGTATAAAGTCTGTACCTTGCAAGCATGGTTGGGGGTTGAGTCTTCGGATCTAGGCCCATGGAAGAGTTACAAGGCAGAAAAGGGTTCCTTTTGCATCCATGGAAGCCCCCATGCAACTTAAGAGCCTCTTTTAGAGTCTTTTTGGCTCAAAGTCCCATGCATGTACGTAAAGTTCGTAACTTTACGTGCTAGATCGACTTTAGGGGCCTAGATCTATCATTTGGACAAGAGTTGTACACCAAAAATCCAAGAAATAGACTTGGGACTGTATCGACTCGGCGAGTCATCCTTGGGACTCGGTGAGTCCGAGGCTTGACTTCTTTTTCTGTTATGGTCCAAGAGACCCAGTTGAGTGAAAGAAAGGTTTTAGAGGGTCCAGGAGAGTGACCCAAACGTATCGGGATAAGCCATAGTCCTGGAGTTCATAGGACTCGGCGAGTGCAAGGTAATCTCCCAACTTTTGAAGATGAACTCGACGAGTTGTTCATACAACTCGGCGAGCCGAGGACAGGACGTGTTCATAGGATGAAGATGGACTCGATGAGTTGTTCATACAACTCGGCGAGTCGGATGAAGGTTCATCCGGGGTGGTGTTAGAAGGAGAACTCGTCGAGTCATTGCTAAACTCGACGAGTAGAGTCGTGGATGAGGTCAGTTGAAGAGATAGGGACTCGACGAGTTGGCGGCCCAACTCGACGAGTAGAGACGTGAATAAGGACAGTGGAAGAGATAGGGACTCGACGAGTTGGCGGCCCAACTCGGCGAGTCGGGTCAACTGGAAGTTGACTTTGACTTTGATTTGGACTTGGTCAGGGGTAAAATGGTCATTTTACCCTAAGAATAGATATCAGACTCTGATTAAGTGTTTTGTGGGGATTATAGCCGGAGGATTTCCGGAGCAGCAGCAGACAGAGATTTCCCGCACAGATTATCAGCAGCTACTCGTTCGAGGTGAGTTACCTTCCAGTAGCGGTGGGTCTACGGCCACAATGTCGGGCCGCCAGTAGGAGTTGTATGATTGGATGATTGTCTTTGTGATATTCATCTAGGTTTGCTACTACCTGATATGTTATATGCTAGCATGATATGTATATGTGACAGTAGTAGAGTCCGGTTGTTAGGACCGGAGGGTAGGTCAGACACCCCAGATATGTCTGACAATATGTGATGATATGATTATATGCTGGCATGATATGTTATATGTGATAGTGGTAGTAGGGAGGGAATAGTCCCCATGTTCTGTTGTTAGGACCGAAGGGTAGGTCGGACACCCCAGAAACGTCTGACAGTATGTTTACGTTATGATATATGTGATAGTAGCAGTAGGGGGTGGAATAGTCCCCGAGGTTCGGTTGATAGGACCGAAGGGTAGGTCAGCACCCCAGAATGGCTTGACATGGGTAGGTCAGCACCCCAGAATGGCTTGACATGGGTAGGTCGGCACCCCAGAATGGCCGTACTGGGTAGGTCGGGCACCCCAGAATTGCCCGACAGTATGAATGTGATATGTCTGTAGGGTATGTGGTATGATGGGGGAACTCACTAAGCTTTGTGCTTACAGTTTTAGTTTTGGTTTCAGGTACCTCTTCGTCTAAGGGGAAGGAGCCGGCAGTGTAGCAGCGCATCACACACACATATGATTTCCGCATGGAGTTTTCTGGGACTGTACTCTGATTGATTTTACTTTGACATTATGATTTCAGACACATTGTTATAGTTTTGTTTGCAAATGATATGGCGTGGGAAATGTTTTGGTAAACTATGTTGAGAATTACTTAATTTTTTTAAAAAAAAATTAGGCTTGGAAATTGGGATGTTACAAGTTGGTATCAGAGCCCTGGTTTGAGGGATTCGGACACACCCTCGGGAGTGTCTGGACTCAAACCGAGGGATTTAAAAGATTTTTACAAAGAAAATGGTTTACTAAAATCTGAGTCAAAGGGTTTTGAGAAAGAACAAGGTGTGTTATGCGTGCGACCAGCCGAGCTCAAGTAAGTTTTCCCCCAAGATACCCATACTTGTTATAATAAGTTATATGATATAGGATTCTGAGAACTGCATGCTAGATTAGGGCTAAGGATCTAGGAGGATGCCTTGTATGCCTGATGTATATGATTCTGAGAACTGCATGCTAGAGTAGGGCAAAGGATCTAGGAAGGATTCCTTATATGCCTGTTGTACGAGCTGTATGCTAGGACTGTTTAGTCAGCAGTAGGATAGCCTGATTAGGTTATGCCTGATGCGGTTACTCGATGCACGAATGTTTCTTGCTTTGTGCTTAAGGGGTCCTGGCTAACTTTAACTAACTAGTGAGCGGATATTTAAGAGTACTCGCAAGCTAGTTAAGGAAGGGAAGTAGGGACTCGTAGTGCAGCTGATGGCAGAGAGTAGGTCAGAGAGTGCCCCAGGAAAGCCTGGGATGAGACTAGATGGAAAGGGATATTGGTTAAGGGACCTGGTGAAGTCGAGACAGTCCTTGAGGAAAGTACGGATAGATGTGGAAGGTAGTATGGGCCCGTACTACTGGAAGCAGAGGATCCGTACTCGAATCAAGGAAGGTTGAGACAGAACCGGGAAACTTGGAGAGTGTGTTAGACCTCTCGAGAGTATGTATGACCCTGACATTTATGCGTGTATTTTTCAGTATGGTGACCACGCGACATGGAGCAGGAGGTTCCCGATCAGGATCAGGATCAGGCTCGGGTGCAGGATCCGAGCAGGTTGATGATGGGCTGTGCGAGTTCATCGCGTCTGAGATCACGAGAGGCATTCTTGAGTCGACCCCGGTCATTTTCGGGTCGATCAAGGAGGGGATCGTTGAGCTGATGGAGGATCGCCTCCGGGCATTCAGGAGTGATATGGCATCTAGTCAGACGAGTACGCGCACACTGTCCTTTAAGGACTTCCGTGGGAGTGGTGCGCCGGATTATCATGGGGTGAAAGACCCCATCGCTGCCAGGAGATGGATCGCAGACATTGAGTCTGCGCAGTTGACGAGCTTCTGCCCGGTAGGGTCGAAGGTCCGCTTTGCTGCGGGATGTTTCAGGAATAGAGCTAGAGACTGGTGGGAGTCGATTGGTGTCACACCCCCAAACCAAGGATGATGGAAACGTCCGGGGGTGGAGGAGTTCATGTATAGTATCACAACAACGAGTATAATAGTGCTCAAAGTAAATACAACCATCATAAATATAATTGAAAAGGTTACACCATAGTATATGTTTACTTGTTTCAAAATCAATTACATTATGATGACAAAATGAACTGTTGACGATTTAACGTCCCATCCTCAAAATGTTGAAGTTTTCCTGTTTCACTGATTTCCTGAGAATACAAGTAGTTTTGAAAAGTGTCAACAATTAAGTTGGTGAGTTCATAAGAGTTTTATTTGAGGAAGAAACCGTTTTCCTTGTAAAAACGATAGAGTATGATTTCCAGAAAATTCAATATTTTCTTAGTTAAGTGTGAAATGAATGCTCCTATGTTATGAGATAATGAACCCTAGAAAGACCCGTAGATTCCTTCTATAATCATCCAGTGTATATAAGTTATATAAAATTTAAGTTAAATAAACCGTCGAATATAATGGGTCTGCCCTAGGTCCACAACCAAACAAGGAACAAGAGATAAGGCGGGCCCACCAATTCTAAGTCGATTGTGACTAGATTCTTATATAACTCTAGCATATACACTTAGCAATTATAGCTGAAGTCTAACAATTCTAGATGAAATGTAGTTTTAATAGAAATATGTTTCCAAAGAAAATCCAATATTTTCCTTATAAAAGTTATGTAGTCCTATATCCCAGGACCGAGAGTAAACAAGTATTATTCCATACTTAAAGTAATTCATGCAAGTTTAAATCGACATAAACTCGTTTAGTTTAGAAGTAAAACCCTTTTTCAAAGTAGAATTTTCCATGTAAACTTGAAAGATTGTTAACTACCTATGTGAGTCGCTATAACCATACTATGACGAGAAATAACCTGGACAACGTTTTTCAGACGTTAAGATACTATGACTCTTGTCACCCGCAGACCTGCCGGTCCGGCTGTAGCTAGCAGCGAGGTGTGGGGTGTCAATCCCAATATAGATCTATACACAATTATCACGCTCTCCCTACAAGAGACTCTGGTTATAACTTACAGGAATTGGGATCCCGTACTCGAACGTACGGGGAGAGAATTGCCTCACAACCTAAGTTAACTAATTTACACATAGTTTGATATTAAAACCTCTTCCGTGGAGGAAGTAAAATCACCTTTTCTGAATAAATAGTGATATGAAATCCTTAAACTATGAATATTATAGTTTATCACGTAGGATATGAAAAACTCATTTGTTTTGAGAGTAAAACCTTTTTCATGTAGTGAAATCCATAAACTATACTTATTGAAGTTTATTATATGTGTTCGAAATGAATGAGTAAACCTTATCATAAATGACTAAATTTCAGTTTATGATGATAAACTAACAAGATAATACATTCAATATTTAGAACTTATGGTTATACACTTTGCTAAACATATTACAAAGTGTTATGCAAGTTATAAGTTGTTAACGAGTTTTAATCGTTCTGCGCTGTTTTAGAAAAATCATAGAAAAATCATACGAAGTCGAAAACTGAATCCGTAAATTCTGAGAGTTCATAAAATGTGTCTAGTTTGTTAATCATTTTTATTATGATTTTTGGAGGTCTTTAACTTGTGTTAAAATGTTCATATTCACATACTGGTCCGAATTCGTTTTTGAAATGATAGGTAGTTTTGTAAAAATCACCATAAATCGTAGAAAAATCGTATGGTGACATACAAGTAGTCATTTTAAAGGTATGAATCTGAACTATTTGCACCTAATACAGTTTTGAAAAATAAAATGTTTAAGTTGACCAAAACAGTCCGTGAATGGAGTTAAACGTTTCTAATGAAAGCTGTTGATTGAGTTTAGTTGTGTTCTTGGTGTTTAACTTGTATTCCCCCCCTTAAAACTTAAGAAAAACATGAAAAGATAGTGGTATGAACTCACCTTGAGTGATTTCAGTAGATGGATGATGGAGAAAGGTAGTGTTCAACTCAAGAACACTAAGAAGATGCCTTGAAGGTTCGAAGATCTAACATGAATGTGATGATGTTTGTGTAAAATATCTATGATTTGAGTAGAAGGAAGTGAAATAATTATATGGAGGATGAATATACTTACCAAAAGTGGTAGAAAAGCTTGGAAGAAGGCCCTTGAATCTCGAATATTAGTGAGAGAATTGAGAGAGAAAATGTGTTTAATCTTTGGTGGAAGAATGAGAAAATGAGAGAGAGTGTTAGGAGACAGGATAGATTTCAGCCTTAGACAAGGAATGGGGTTGGGAAATGATGGGAAAAGGACGATGAATGACCAGGTATGGTGGGGGGTGTGGGCTGGTCATGGAGTGGGTGTGGGTGGTTGCTTGTGTCATAAACTAAAGTAAAGTCAACACTCCACCTCAAGTACTTCACCCACTCTTCTTGGATAAGATTTACACTAAAAAAATGTGATTATTCATGAAGTATGGGGTTTTATATGTTAAAACATGATTTTGGGTGAAAATCCCACGCAAAAATAGTGAAAAACGGGCTTAAAACGGAGTAGTGGTCGAAAACCGAGTGAAAAACGGAAAATCCGAAGTCAGGGCGTGGTTCCGGTCTTAGCAGCCTTAGGTCCGCAGGGAAGGTTTGGCTGGTGAATTGGATCCGAAGTGGAAGGGACTGCGATCCGAGCAGGTACCGCAGGCGGATTCGTCAGGAGGGACCGCAGGCGAAGGTCGAATGTGGTGCTCCAGTTTCGGGTTCGGTTCGGCACTGCGGGTCTTCATCAGCCTCGGTGCTCAGCAGATCCGGTCCGGTCCGATGGCTGCTGTTCGATGGCTGCGGCTACTCAAGGGGACTTCGGTCTTGGTTCTTGGGGCTTCGACTCAAGGAGGGTTTGGTCCCTATAGAGGGACTTCGGCCCTAAGAGGCTATTTTCCAAGGTATCACCCCTTTTCGAATGGTTTTTCACCAAGTCAAGTGTCGGGATGCCCCAAATGATTACAAAACTCAAAAGAGGTTTTGAGAGAGATTTGGGAGAGATTTCACATTCTTGGAGAGATTTCTCATACAGAGAGAGATTTGGGAGAGATTTCACATTCTTGGAGAGATTTCTCATACAGAGAGAGATTTGGGAGAGATTTCATATTCTTGGAGAGATTTCTCATACAGAGAGAGATTTGGGAGAGATTTCACATTCTTGGAGAGATTTCTCATACAGAGAGAGATTTGGGAGAGATTTCTCATACAGAGAGAGATTTGGGAGAGATTTCACATACTTGGAGATATTTGGGAGAGATTTCACACACTTGGAAAGATTTCTCATACAGAGAGAGATTTTGGGAGAGATTTGACATATTTGGAGAGATTTGGCATACTTGGAGAGATTTGGGAGGGATTTGACATTCTTGGAGAGATTTCTCATACAGAGAGAGTTTTGGGAGAGTTAGAGTGAAAGAGATTGGGAGAGACTTCTTTTGTGACCTTTTTGAGTGTTTGGCTTCGCAACGCAAGGTTCTTACACTCTGTTAAGCCTTGTTATGAATGTTATACGCTCTCGAGGGGTATGGAATAATGCCTTATCGAGTAGATTCATCACTTACCCTGATTAGGGTTTAGAATTTCCGAACACGTGAAAACTCTAAGTGATACTTTATATTAAGATTGCGAGTAGTACAATAAGAATCATAATGGAAACCCTAATATACAAGGGTTAGATGAGTTGACCCGTTTGACTTGTTGACTTTTGTTGTCTTTGACTTGGCGAAAAATTGACGGTTGTCACATCATCCCCCCGTTAGAAAGAATTTCATCCAGAAATTAGTGTTTCGACTGGGACTTCAAGAATTTGGAGGAAAGATGGGGGAACTTTTCGTAGTATAAGAAATTGGTATTATGAGGAAACAACCCGCCTGATGTTAAATGACGACCTTGGAGTTTCTTATTGTAACCTGAGCTGAGTCGATTTAGAAGGAGTTATTGTTTTGGAATGATAGTGTATTCTACGTGTGCCTTTATGCTCCCCGCTTTATACTTGGTATTACTACTATGAATATTTTATAATGTAGTTAGCGAGTTCCAGCATTACGAATGTTTCAACAAATTGTGACGAAATTTGCATTATAAGTCCTACCAGTTCTTTTATAATCGCTTGGTGTAAACTAGTCGTATATCATTAAGATTGCAAGGGCATTCAGATGGGTGACCCCGCCTTAAGCCCACAACCACACAAGGAATAGGAAATGAGGCGGAATCACACATTCTAAGTCCATAGAATCTTAATGATATATGACCATAATGTTTACACTAGCCATCATAGATTCACTAGTAAAAACTCTGCGTTTTTATATAGAAGATAAGACTTATTTGGGTTTTGTCGTGTTCTCGAGATTTATGGTTGGTATATTTTAATCGATGCTAGATTTAGTAATAAAAAGAAATTTAAAATTTAAACGCCGATGTTAGAAACACGTACTGATATTCACGGGCGGTTCCGGGGTGGTCTCTCCTGCAGTGATCGCGAGCACCCTTCCACCATCACCGTAATTTCGTGTTCTTGGGCAGTCCCTTTTAAAGTGTCCCGTTTCGCCGCACTTGTAACAGGCTGGGCTAACTCCAGTGCCAGGGACCTGGTTGATGGGTCGTGCTGGTGCCTTACAGAAACGGGCAGTGTGCCCCTTTCTGTTGCAATTTTTGCAATGTATCTCTCGGCAAGCCCCGGTGTGATGGAAGTTACACTCGTTGCATTTCGAAAGGGTTCCAACGTATCGATTTATGGGTGCTGGCGTGGCGTGGGTTGTGGCAGCATGAACAGCAACGATCTGTTGCTTTTTAGTGAAGTCCTGGGCTGGTTGGTCCTTCTTGTTGTCCCAGAACTTCCTTTTGTTGTTCCCTCCTCTTGCTTGTTCAGGGGTGGTTATCGTAGTGTCATGGCTGGCACGATGGTCGATGAGTTGTTGTGCCAATTCCTTGGCACTCTCAAAGGTAGTTGGTCTTGAGGCCAACACGCTATCTTGAATTTGGGGGGACAATCCCCAGAGGTATCGCTCCAACATTTTGCTTTCCGGGGTGACCATAGCGGGACAAAGGAGTGCTAGATCACAGAATCGGATGATATAGGTTGCAAGGTCAGAGTCTGTCATTTTGAGGTTCCACAGTTCTTGCTCCAGCTTTTGCACCTCGCCCCTTGGGCAATACTCTTTCAGCATCCTTGCCTTCAAGTCCTCCTAACTCATCGAGTTAGCCACTGTAAGCGTCAGTGACTTAACGTGGCCGTTCCACCAAGTAAGGGCCCGACCGGAGAAAGTGAGAGCTGCGAACTTGAATTTGATCGCTTCGGGGCACGCACAAATCTCGAAGACAGATTCGGTCTTCTCGAACCACTACATTAAATCGATGACTCCCCCGCTGCCATTGAATGAATCGGGTCTGGCATTGGTGAAGTCTTTAAAGGAGCCTTCTCTAGAACGCCCTTGGCTATCTCCTTGAGTGGAGTTATTAGTACCGCTCCCTGTCCGTCCTGCACCATTAGTGCTTATTTGGGACATAGTAGCTGCCACCGCGGCCGTGACCGCAGCTTGGAACATAACAGGATCATATTGGGGAGGCGGCGGTGGTGGATTTGTTTGCGTTCCGCTAGTGCGTTTAACAGACCTTCGAGGCGGCATCTTTCTGTTATAGAATTTCAAAGACGAAATGAGTATAAGTCTTTTAGTACTGTTTATTAGTCGGGCGTCGTAAAACTGGGTTATTAGTTTTCAAGTATAGCATTTCCCGATTTTTCGAATGTAGAAAACAATTCATACCAGAGGTCTATATAAATAAACTTATGAATTTAGTAGAAATGACTCGATTGTAATCTTGTGATTTGTTCCATGCCCGATCCACTCCTAAGATCGCCCAATGTATACCAGTTGTGTGTAATTAAGGTCCAATAGGCCGTTGAACCTAATGAGTCTGCCCTAAGCCTACAACCAAACAAGGAACAAGACCTAAGGCGGACTTACCATTTCTAAGCCGATCGTCTCTTAGTTACACATAACCTTGAGGTATACATCAAGTAATCTTAGAGTTACCATAAGCAAATTGTTTGTAATAATAGGTTATGAAATATGTGGTAAACTCCCACTAAAATAAAATGCATGCCAATCTTTATTGATATACTTTGGTTATATCCTTACCATTTATATACACACGTATCAATTTCGCACTTTACTGAACTATTCTCGGTGTTTCTGCTAACGTCCCTGAGACGGAGTTATGGTAGTGGGTAGAAGTGGGTTTTGTACGGGCGTTAAGATTTACCCATCACGTTGCTCGTGCGAGAATAGGGGTAGAAGGGATAATTAATAGACGTCTAATCCTATAATTACTTATAGGGGTGATCCTTATCAGTCATGTCTATAATCAGCTAGTGCATACCAGTTATACATAATATGAGATGGAATAGACCTTCGAATAAATGACTCTACTCTAAGTCCACAACCAAACAAGGAACAGGAAGTAGAGCAATAGTCATAGATTCTGAGTCTATAATATCTTTAATTATGTATAACCTTAGCGTATGCACTCAGTCATTATAGACCTACTAATAGGGGTCTTTAGTTTTCACATAAGTTGGTTATAGTATCACCAAATACTCCTATAGTATTTTAATGTTTGACTTATGCTTTTCAATGTTTGTTTGTAGATAGAATTGGTAAGTTTTTAGACTTGTTGCAACGCCACAACCATTCCCGGGCATATGCTAATCACCTCTGGGTTAGACATAGTTGATCAGGCTATGTCATTCCCAGACATGACTATACATCCCCAAGCCTACTTGTGCCATTCAACAATCATTACTTTTGTTTTGTTCTAGAATGATGCTGACCTTAGTATGTATGCATGCATGTATACTTTTAACAAGAAACTATTTATTTCTAAAAGTATAGTTATTTGAAAAATGTTAAATCAGAGACCTTAGTCCCAATGCATTTATAGTTTGTATATCTTATGTGGTTCGATATACTTAGTTCACTATAAACAATGCTCTGATACCAATCTGTCACACCCCCAAACCAAGGATTGCGGAAAGGTCCGGGGGTGGAGGACTTCATGTATAGTATCACAACAACGAGTATAATAGTGCTCAAAGTAAATACAACCATCATAAATATAACTGAAAATGTTACACCATAGTATATGTTTACGTGTTTCAAAATCAATTACATTATGATGACAAAATGAACTGTTGACGATTTAACGTCCCATCCTCAAAATGCTGAAGTTTTCCTGTTTCACTGATTTCCTGAGAATACAAGTAGTTTTGAAAAGTGTCAACATATAAGTTGGTGAGTTCATAAGAGTTTTATTTGAGGAAGAAACCGATTTCCTTGTAAAAGCGATAGAGTATGATTTCCAGAAAATCCAATATTTTCTTAGTTAAGTGTGAAATGAATGCTCCTATGTTATGAGATAATGAACCCTAGAAAGACCCGTAGATTCCTTCTATAATCATCCAGTGTATATAAGTTATATAAAATTTAAGTTAAATAAATCGTCGAATACAATGGGTCTACCCTAGGTCCACAACCTAACAAGGAACAGGAGATAAGGCGGGCCCACCAATTCTAAGTCGATTGTGACTAGATTCTTATATAACTCTAGCATATACACTTAGCAATTATAGCTGAAGTCTAACAATTCTAGATGAAATGTAGTTTTAATAGAAATATTTTTCCAAAGAAAATCCAATATTTTCCTTATAAAAGTGATGTAGTCCTAAATCCCAGGACCGAGAGTAAACAAGTATTTTTCCATACTTAAAGTAATTCATGCAAGTTTAAATCGACATAAACTCGTTTAGTTTAGAAGTAAAACCCTTTTTCAAAGTAGAATTTTCCATGTAAACTTGAAAGATTGTTAACTACCTATGTGAGTCGCTATAACCATACTATGACGAGAAATAACCTGGACAACGTTTTTCAGACGTTAAGATACTATGACTCTTGTCACCCGCAGACCTGCCGGTCCGGCTGTAGCTAGCAGCGAGGTGTGGGGTGTCAATCCCAATATAGATCTATACACAATTATCACGCTCTCCCTACAAGAGACTCTGGTTATAACTTACAGGAATTGGGATCCCGTACTCGAACGTACGGGGAGAGAATTGCCTCACAACCTAAGTTAACTAGTTTACACATAGTTTGATATTAAAACCTCTTCCGTGGAGGAAGTAAAATCACCTTTTCTGAATAAATAGTGATATGAAATCCTTAAACTATGACTATTATAGTTTATCACGTAGGATATGAAAAACCCATTTGTTTTGAGAGTAAAACCTTTTTCATGTAGTGAAATCCATAAACTATACTTATTGAAGTTTATTATATGTGTTCGAAATGAATGAGTAAACCTTATCATAAATGACTAAATTTCAGTTTATGATGATAAACTAACAAGATAATACATTCAATATTTAGAACTTATGGTTATACACTTTGCTAAACATATTACAAAGTGTTATGCAAGTTATAAGTTGTTAACGAGTTTTGATCGTTCTGCGCTGTTTTAGAAAAATCATATAAAAATCATACGAAGTCGAAAACTGAATCCGTAAATTCTGAGAGTTCATAAAATGAGTCTAGTTTGTTCATAATTTTTATTATGATTTTTGGAGGTCTTTAACTTGTGTTAAAATGTTCATATTCACAGACTGGTCCGAATTCGTTTTTGAAATGATAGGCAGTTTTGTAAAAATCACCATAAATCGTAGGAAAATCGTATGGTGATGTGCAAGTAGTCATTTTAAAGGTATGAATCTGAAATATTTGCACCTAATACAGTTTTGAAAAATAAAATTTTTAAGTTGACCAAAACAGTCCGTGAATGGAGTTAAACTTTTCTGATGAAAGCTGTTGATTGAGTTTAGTTGTGTTCTTGGTGTTTAACTTGTATTACCCCCCTTAAAACTTAAGAAAAACATGAAAAGATAGGGGTATGAACTCACCTTGAGTGATTTCAGTAGATGGATGATGGAGAAATGTAGTGTTCAACTCAAGAATACTAAGAAGATGCCTTGAAGGTTCGAAGATCTAACATGAATGTGATGATGTTTGTGTAAAATATCTATGATTTGAGTAGAAGGAAGTGAAATAATTATATGGAGGATGTATACTTACCAAAAGTGGAAGAAAAGTTTGGAAGAAGGCCCTTGAATCTCGAATTTTAGTGAGAGAATTGAGAGAGAAAATGTGTTTAATCTTTGGTGGAAGAATGAGAAAATGACAGAGAGTGTTAGGAGAGAGGATAGATTTTAGCCTTAGACAAGGAATGGGGTTGGGAAATGATGGGAAAAGGACGATGAATGACCAGGTATGGTGGGGGGGTGTGGGCTGGTCATGGAGTGGGTGTGGGTGGTTGCTTGTGTCATAAACTAAAGTAAAGTCAACACTCCACCTCAAGTACTTCACCCACTGTTCTTGGATAAGATTTACACTAAAAAACGTGATTATTCATGAAGTATGGGGTTTTATATGTTAAAACATGATTTTGGGTGAAAATCCCACGCAAAAATAGTGAAAAACGGGCTTAAAACGGAGTAGTGGTCGAAAACCGAGTGAAAAACGGAAAATCCGAAGTCAGGGCGTGGTTCCGGTCTTAGCAGCCTTAGGTCCGCAGGGAAGGTTTGGCTGGTGAATTGGATCCGAAGTGGAAGGGACTGCGATCCGAGCAGGTACCGCAGGCGGATTCGTCAGGAGGGACCGCAGGCGAAGGTCGGATGCAGTGCTCCAGTTCTGGGTTCGGTTCGGCGCTGCGGGTCTTCATCAGCCTCGGTCCTCAGCAGCTCCGGTCCGGTCCGATGGCTGCGGTTCGATGGCTGCGGCTACTCAAGGGGACTTCGGACTTGGTTCTTGGGGCTTCGGCTCAAGGAGGGTTTGGTCCCTATAGAGGGACTTTGGCCCTAAGAGGCTATTTTCCAAGGTATCACCCCTTTTCGAATGGTTTTTCACCAAGTCAAGTGTCGGGATGCCCCAAATGATTACAAAACTCAAAAGAGGTTTTGAGAGAGATTTGGGTGAGATTTCACATTCTTGGAGAGATTTCTCATACAGAGAGAGATTTGGGAGAGATTTCACATTCTTGGAGAGATTTCTCATACAGAGAGAGATTTGGGAGAGATTTCACATTCTTGGAGAGATTTCTCATACAGAGAGAGATTTGTGAGAGACTTCACATTCTTGGAGAGATTTCTCATACAGAGAGAGATTTGGAGAGATTTCACATACTTGGAGAGATTTGGGAGAGATTTCACACACTTGGAAAGATTTCTCATACAGAGAGAGATTTTGGGAGAGATTTGACATATTTGGAGAGATTTGGCATACTTGGAGAGATTTGGGAGATATTTGACATTCTTGGAGAGATTTCTCATACAGAGAGAGTTTTGGGAGAGTTAGAGTGAAAGAGATTGGGAGAGACTTCTTTTGTGACCTTTTTAAGTGTTTGGCTTCGCAACGCAAGGTTCTTACACTCTGTTAAGCCTTGTTATGAATGTTATACGCTCTCGAGGGGTATGGAATAATGCCTTATCGAGTAGATTCATCACTTACCCTGATTAGGGTTTAGAATTTCCGAACACGTGAAAACTCTAAGTGATACTTTATATTAAGATTGCGAGTAGTACAATAAGAATCATAATGGAAACCCTAATATACAAGGGTTAGATGAGTTGACCCGTTTGACTTGTTGACTTTAGTTGTCTTTGACTTGGCCAAAAATTGACGGTTGTCACAATTGGCGACTCATTGGGAGCCCCAGTCGTTGAGGCCATGACATGGTCAGATTTCGTGTCCAGATTCAGAGCTGAGTTTGCGCCGGCTGTAGAGCTTCAACAGCTGGCCAGAGAGTTTTTAGATATGAGGCAGACTACGGAGACTGTGGCGGAGATCACCGCCAAGTTTCGGGAGAGAGCATTGTTGGTACCCCAGTATGTGGGGGATGAGGAGATGCGGAAGACCCGCTACCATGATATATGGAGGGCTGATATTCGGGAGCATGTCAGTTACTCTGCCTGCCCGACCCTGGAGTCCATGATTGCCAGGGCGCGGGAGAGGGAGCTCGATTTGGAGCATGTGAGGAAGAGGAAAGCTGAGTCTGAGCAGGTTACGGGGGTTTCGGGGAAGAAACCCAAGGGATCCGACGTTAGGTCGAAAGGCCAGCCGGGCCAGAGCCGCTGCAGGAAGTGCGGTAGGCCGCATGAGGGAGCTTGTAGAGCAGGATCGTCAGGCTGCTACAAGTGCGGCAAGACGGGGCACTTTGGCAGGGATTGTACTGCCCCCGCCCCCACAGTACAGATGACATACCTGATTTGCTTCCATTGCAATCAGAGGGACCACAAAAGGCCAATTACCCGAGACTGACAACAGCGTCAGCAGCAGTTCCAGCAGCGGCGCCGGTTTCAGCGACATCGCAGGTTGCAAATGGCCGGAAGGCCAAGACAGAGGCTCCAGTGGTGCGGAGCCGAGCATTTCAGTTGACAGCCGAGGAGGCGCGCGCTGCACCTGATGTAGTGACGGGTATGATTCCTTTCTTATGCTTTTATTTTATGGCGTTGTGATCTTGATATGTTATGTATGTGCTCTGTTTAGGATCGTTCCATGTGAACGGTATCCCAGTTCAGGTATTGTTTGATTCGGGTGCTACCCGATCGTTTGCCTCTCTTGCGCTTAGCAAGAAGTTTCCTGAGTCGTCGGGCACGTTGGATTGCCCTCTAGAGGTCGAGATTGCGGACGACCGGTCAGTGCGAGCATCAGAGGTCTACCGAGATTGCGTCCTGCGACTGTTTGAGGAGCGTTATCTGGTAGATCTGGTTCCCATACCTTTGTGGGGGAACAAGGTTATTATCGGTATGGATTGGCTAAGCCCCAATGGGGCAGTGATTGACTATGCGCAACAGTTGGTGCGGATCAGGACCCCAAGTGGGGGAGAGCTGGTGATTCAGGGCGAGAGGCCACAACAAGGACCAACTTTATGTTCAACAGCGAGAGCTAGGCGTTACCTTCAACAGGGTTGCGCAGGATTTGTTGCCTATGTGATGGATACCCGGGAGATGGGTAAGGCGACGGTGAGCGATGTGCCCGTGGTACGAGAGTTTGCGGACGTATTACCTGAGGAGTTGCCTGGGATACCTCCAGAGAGGCAGGTAGAGTTCAGGATTGAATTAGTCCCTGGTGCGGCTCCGATAGCCAAGGCACCGTATCGGTTGGCTCCTCCTGAGATACAGGAGTTGTCTACACAGCTGCAGGAGCTGTTAGACAAGGGTTTCATTAGACCGAGCAGTTCACCATGGGGAGCCCTAATTCTATTTGTGAAGAAGAAGGACGGGTCGCATCGGATGTGTATAGATTATAGGGAGCTGAATAAGGTAACGGTGAAGAACCGTTACCCACTCCCGAGGATTGATGACCTCTTTGACCAGCTACAGGGAGCATCTTGGTTCTCCAAGATTGATTTGCGATAAGGGTATCATCAGATGAGGGTCAGAGAGGAGGATGTACAGAAGACTGCGTTTCGGACGCGCTATGGCCACTATGAGTTTGTGGTGATGCCTTTCGGGCTCACCAATGCTCCTGTCGCGTTCATGGACCTCATTAACCGCGTGTGTAGACCGATGTTAGACCGGTCTGTGATAGTGTTTATTGATGATATCTTGGCTTACTCCAAGATGCGAGATCAGCATGAGGAGCATCTGCGAGAGGTTCTGGAGACTTTGAGAAGGGAGAGCTTGTATGCAAAGTTCTCCAAGTGTGAGTTCTGGTTGCGCGAGGTGCAGTTTCTCGGGCACCTTGTCAACCAGAACGAGATATCAGTGGACTCGGCCAAGGTTGAGGCCGTGATGAGGTGGGAAGTTCCGAGGTCTCCATCTGAGATTCGGAGCTTTCTGGGATTGGCAGGCTACTATCGGAGATTCATTCAGGACTTCTCCAAGATAGTCGTGCCCCTGACCAGGCTGACGAGGAAAGTCGTGGTCTTTCGCTGGGGGCCTGAGCAGCAAGCCGCATTCGAGACATTGAGACAGAGATTGTGCGAGGCGCCAATATTAGCCCTGCCAGAGGGCATGGAGGATTTTGTGGTATATTGTGATGCGTCCATCTCAAGTTTGGGCGCGATACTGATGCAGAGAGGGCATGTTATTGCATATGCTTCGAGGCAGCTGAAGCCTCACGAGGCAAATTACCCGACGCATGATTTGGAGCTGGGGGCTGTTGTTTTTGCCCTCAAGATTTGGCGTCATTACCTGTATGGTGTTCATTGTACCATTTACACAGACCACAAGAGTTTGAGGTACCTCATGGATCAGCCGAACCTGAACATGAGGCAGCGTCGGTGGTTGGATGTGGTGAAGGATTATGATTGCGAGATCCTCTACCACCCGGGGAAGGCCAATGTCATGGCCGATGCGCTTAGCCGCAAGGCAGCGCCAATCAGGGACATCTGTCTGAGGATGATATTGGTAACTCCACTGTTGGAGCGGATCCGGGAGGCTCAGCAGGAGGCTATGAAGGAGGAACATCGGAAGAGCGAGCGTATAGTGGGCCAGGTTTCCTCCTTCGACTATGATAGCCGAGGGTTATTGACTCTTCACAGTAGGGTGTGGGTCCCTTATCATGGAGGCGTGTGCCAGATCCTGATGGAGAAGGTACACAACTCCAGATTTTATATCCATCCCGGAGCGACGAAGATGTATAGAGATCTTCGTCCTGATTATTGGTGGCCCTGCATGAAGCGGGACGTAGCATGGTATGTGGAGCGGTACTTGACCTGCAGGAAGGTCAAGGCCGAGCACCAGAGGCCACACGGCAAGATGCAGCCGTTAGATATTCCCTTGTGGAAATGGGAAGATATTACCATGGATTTCATTACCAAGCTTCCCAAGACTGCACGGGAAGTGGATTCGATTTGGGTAGTCGTGGATCGGTTGACTAAGAGTGCCCATTTCATACCGATCCAGGAGAGCATTTCGGCCGAAAAGTTGGCCGACATCTATATCCGAGAGGTGGTAGCTCGGCACGGAGTGCCAGTTTCAGTGATTTCCGACAGGGATGTGCGGTTCACTTCCACGTTTTGGAAGAAGTTTCATGACGAGCTGGGTACTCGTCTGCATTTTAGCACTGACTTTTACCCGCAGACGGATGGTCAGAGCGAGCGTAACATCCAGACGCTAGAGGATATGCTGCGGGCATGTGTTTTAGACTTCAGAGGTAGCTGGGATACCTACCTTCCGTTGGCAGAATTCTCGTATAATAATAGCTATCATGCGAGTATTGACCGTCCTCCCTTCGAGATGTTATACGGGAAGAAGTGCAGAACCCCGATATGTTGGGGTGAGGTTGGCCAGAGGGTCATGGGGAGCACCGAAGTGGTGCTCAAGACGACAGAGAGGATTCAGCAGGTTCGGAGCAGACTTCAGACTGCTCAGAGTCGGCATAAAAGTTATGTCGACAAGCGCTGATCGGACCTGGAGTTTCAGGTCGGGGATATGGTTCTCCTGAAGGTGTCGCCATGGAAGGGCGTCATCTGATTCAGGAAGCGGGGCAAGTTGGGTCCCAGGTATATTGAACCCTTCAGGGTTATAGCCCGGGTGGGCAAGGTGGCATATAGGTTGGATCTGCCAGCCGAACTCAGTCAGATTCATATCACTTTTCACGTCTCCCAGTTACGGAAATGTTTGGTGGACGACTCGGCAGTGGTGCCATTAGAGGATATTCAGGTCGATGACAGCCTGAATTACATTGAGCGGCCTGTAGCGATTCTCGACCGAAAGTCGAAGGATCTGAGGAACAAGAGGGTCGAACTGGTAAAGGTGCAATGGCAGCACCGGAAGGGCTCGGAATGGACTTGGGAGCCGGTGGATGAGATGATGGAGCATTACCCAGAGCTTTTCCAGGAACGAGCAGCAGACTTCGAGGACGAAGCCTAAAATAAGTTGGGGAGATTTGTAGCACCTGGTTCCTGGTATGTATTTAATTTTGCATTTTTGGCCTTGGACTCGGCGAGTTGAAGGCCCAACTCGCCGAGTAGAAGCGGGATGAGACGCGGGATTTAAGTATGGGACTCGTCGAGTCGAGTCTTGGACTCGACGAGTAGGCTCTGTCTGGACAAAACACTAATCTGAGGGTTTGCACCCTATTTAAACAACCTTATACAGCCTCCATCGCCCCTTTATGCTCCCAGAAACCCTCCATAGCAAACCCTAAGTGTTTTGGTGCAAGATCTAAGGCTTTTGAGTGATTTTGTGGGTTTTTGATCACAAGGAAGAAGGAAGAGCATAGAAGGATCAAGGGGAGACTGAAGGATTCGAGTTTGGTGCATCATTTGCAGTGTTTGAAAGGTATAAAGTCTGTACCTTACTTGCTTATTCGTTTGATCCCTTTTGGGGAGATTTAGGGCTTTTATAAGCCATTCTTGGTAACCAACCATGATTTCAAGCATGGTTGGGGGTTGAGGCTTCGGATCTAGGCCCATGGAAGAGTTACAAGGCAGAAAAGAGCTGCTTTTGCACCCATGGAAGCCCCCATGCAACTTAAGAGCCTCTTTTAAAGCCTTTTTGGCTCAAAGTCCCATGCATGTACGTAAAGTTCGTAACTTTAAGTGCTAGATCGAGTTTAGGGGCCTAGATCTATCATTTGGACAAGAGTTGTACACCAGAAATCGAAGAAATAGACTTGGGACTGTATCGACTCGGCGAGTCATCCTTGGGACTCGGCGAGTCCGAGGCTTGGCTTCTTTTTCTGTTATTGTCCAAGAGACCCAGTTGAGTGAAAGAAAGGTTTTAGAGGGTCCAGGAGAGTGACCCAAACGTATCGGGATAAGCCATAGTCCTGGAGTTCATAGGACTCGTCGAGTGCATGAGTCGACTCGGCGAGTCCAAGGTAATCTCCCAACTCTTGAAGATGAACTCGACGAGTTGTTCATACAACTCGGCGCGCCGAGGACAGGACGTGTTCATAGGATGAAGATGGAATCGACGAGTTGTTCATACAACTCGGCGAGTCGGATGAAGGTTCATCCGGGGTGGTGTTAGAAGGAGAACTCGTCGAGTCGTTGCTAAACTCGACGAGTAGAGTCGTGGATGAGGTCAGTTGAAGAGATAGGGACTCGACGAGTAGGCGGCCCAACTCGATGAGTAGAGACGTGAATGAAGACAGTGGAAGAGATAGGGACTCGACGAGTTGGCAGCCCAACTCGGCGAGTCGGGTCAACTGGAAGTTGACTTTGACTTTGAATTGGACTTGGTCAGGGGTAAAATGGTCATTTTACCCTAAGAATAGATATCAGACTCTGATTAAGTGTTTTGTGGGGATTATAGCCGGAGGATTTCTGGAGCAGCAGCAGACAGAGATTTCCCACACAGATTATCAGCAGCTACTCGTTCGAGGTGAGTTACCTTCCAATAGCGGTGGGTCTACGGCCACAATGCCGACCCACCAGTAGGAGTTGTATGATTGGATGATTGTCTTTGTGATATTCATCTAGGTTTGCTACTACCTGATATGTTATATGCTAGCATGATATGTATATATGACAGTAGTAGAGTCCGGTTGTTAGGACCGGAGAGTAGGTCAGACACCCCAGATATGTCTGACAGTATGTGATGATATGATTATATGCTGGCATGATATGTTATATGTGATAGTGGTAGTAGGGAGGGAATAGTCCCCAAGTTCGGTTGTTAGGACCGAAGGGTAGGTCGGACACCCCAGAAACGTCTGACAGTATGTTTACGTTATGATATATGTGATAGTAGCAGTAGGGGTGGAATAGTCCCCGAGGTTCGGTTGATAGGACCGAAGGGTAGGTCAGCACCCCAGAATGGCTTGACATGGGTAGGTCAGCACCCCATAATGGCTTGACACAGGTAGGTCGGGCACCCCAGAATTGCCCGGCAGTATGAATGCGATATGTCTGTATGGTATGTGGTATGATAAGGGAACTCACTAAGCTTTGTGCTTACAGTTTTAGTTTTGGTTTCAGGTACCTCTTCATCTAAGGGGAAGGAGCCGGCAGTGTAGCAGCGCATCACACACACATATGATTTCCGCATGGAGTTTTCTGGGATTGTACTCTGATTGATTTTACTTTGACATTATGATTTCAGACACATTGTTATAGTTTTGTTTGCAAATGATATGACATGTGAAATGTTTTGGTAAACTATGTTGAGAATTACTTAATTTTAAACTCCCCATTAAACCTCCCATTAAACTTCCATGGGGATTGAACTCCCCATTCTATTGAATCCTAGTCATTTTTCCACAATGGAGATTTTGAGTTTAATGAGATTAAACTCTCCATTAAACCTCCCATTAAACATCCATTGAAGATGGCCTTAGTACCCCACTCATTCTATATATATTGTTTGTTTTACTGATATGTATAATATGTATGATCTAATATAAATATATATTTTTATATATTATTTTCAAAGGTTCTAAAACGTTTGTCATGGTTTCGCCATGTTATGTCATGACTCCAAAGCTTGTAGTTGATATTACACATAAAAAATATCATTTTAAGTCATATATATATATATATATATATATATATATATATATATATATATATATATATATATATATATAGACAATAAATATAGAATTATTAATTACATATATTCGTTTAAAAAAAGTTTGAGTTCTAACATTGCTGTCAACTCACACGTAACTTTATGAGAATTTATCGTTATCAAATAGTATCAAAGTGTAATAAAATTATGACCATTTGATAAAATGAATGAAAAACTATAATCTTATGATGTATGTTATTGAAATTGAATATCATGTATCATATAATAACACAAATCTCATTGTAGGGATATTTTAGTTTATTAAGATGAAGTTAAATAAAGAAATATTCGAATTTTAAGTGATAAATAATTCTCTTAATTTTCGAAATTGAAATTATGATTATCACATTTTTATTATTTACACTAAAAGCAATTTTAATCTTTAAGAATAATTCTAGTAATAATGAAAATAATTTTTCTAGGACATTTTTTTTTCGTTATTTACATTGAAGCAAATTTAGTTCTTCAGGAATCATTTTGTGAGAATGAACATTAAATATAAGTACAAAACTAAAACTCTCCGGTTCAAAAAAAAAAAAAAACTAAACTAAAACTCTCTTCATAATAGACAAATTAAAAGAAGAAAAACATGATTTACAAGTAGATTTCTGAAAAAATAAATTATTACTATTGTTGCAAGAACAACAAAAAGTTACACAAAAAATAATGAAGAGTTTACTAAACGTTAACTATCGAAACAATATGCTTCATTCTTAAATGATACACAATTTTTGGGAAAATGACTTATCAAGGTAATTAAGTTTTCGGTATGTTCACATCTCGGTAACTATCTTTTTTTGGTACACATCTAGGTAACAAACTTATTGGAAGTGTTCACATATGACCATTATGACCTGCTGTAGCAGGTTACATCCTACATGTGAACACTTTCAACAAGTTTGTTACCTAGATTTGTACAAAAAAAGTAGTTACCCAGATATGAACAAAACGAAAAGTAAGAGTAAACTACACGAATGGTCCCTGTGGTTTGGAGGAATTTGTGTTTTTGGTCCCTAACTTATTTTTTTAACTCGGATGGTACGTACCATTTATTTTTGTTGCGCGTTTGGTCCCTGTCTTATCTAAAAAGACTATTGTGCCCTTATTAATTTATTTTTTAATTAATTTTCTTATTTATGTATTTATTTTTTATATATTTAAAAAAATTAATAGACCCCACATATCTGGATCTCCTCGGATGATCCCTACTGTTTATTTTTTAATTGATTTATTTTTTTAACTCGGACGATCTCTACTGTTTATTTAGTGATATCGACGTCTTCACCATCCCTTCTTTTTTCGGTCCTTCAACTCCATCGAGTTAACACCACAACCCAGTGAACCCACTAAAGATGACGAGACAGTGGGTTATGGTGTTGGTTCGCCAGAGTTGAAGGACCAAAAAAAACATGGTGAAGACGTCGATGTCACTAAAGATGGAAAAGAAGTAGAAGTTGAGGAGGATGAGAGATAGGATGGTGACCGGTGAGACTCAAATTAAATTTCTCAAATGTGGTTTCAGGTTTACGGTGAAGAGATACATATATGTGGGGTCTATTAATTTTTTTAATATATAAAAAATAAATACATAAATAAGAAAATTCATTAGAAAACAAATTAATAAGGGCACAATAGTCTTTTTAGGTAAGACAGGGACCAAACGCGCAACAAAAATAAATGGTAGGTACCATCCGAGTTAAAAAATAAGTTAGGGACCAAAAACACAAATTCCTCCAAACCACAGGGACCATTCGTGTAGTTTACTCTTACTTTTCGTTTTGTTCATATTTGGGTAACTACTTTTTTTTTGTACAAATCTAGGTAACAAACTTGTTGAAAGTGTTTACATCTAGGATGTAACCTGCTACAGCAGGTCATAATGGTCATAGGTGAACACTTCGAACAAGTTTGTTACTTAGATGTGTACAAAAAAAAAGATAGTTACCCAGATGTGAACATACTGAAAAGTTAATTACCTTGATAAGTCATTTTCCCCACAATTATTTCTTGATTTGTTTTTAGAAAATTTATTGTTATTCTTGAAAGAATGCACCTTCTTATTTAAGTGTGGTGTTATTCTTGAATGGAGCCTTTCTTTTTTCTTTCGGTTTATTGATCTTAAATTATTCTTTAAGAATCACATTAATTTTCGTTAGAATGATAAAATATTGCATGTCAAGAACACAAATAACATGAGATTTTTCTCGAAATACTAGTTCTTCGTTTTTTCATAGTTCTTAAAAGCTCGCCAGACACGACATGACTCTAAGGCATGTACTGTTAGAAATATGTGTCCGATGTCATAACTAATTGATATAAATTTGGGAATAATAATAAAGTCTTTTTTCGGTTTCCATCAAGAGCTCAAATAGCTAGAAATATATTTAACAGAGTCAGATAAATAGTTTATTAATTTTATACAGGTTAATAAATAAATTTGAAACTATATAAAATTAATTGGAATTAGTTTATATTTATTTAAAGACACATGAGTTGAATGATAATTGTCCAATAGTTGAGTAAAAGGAACATTCTGGATATCCACAAGAGTGGACGGTTCTGGAGGGACTCCAGCAGGCTTCAAAAAACTTTCAGGTAGCAGATAAGGATAAGGATTTGAATCAAAATTAAATATGATTATTTAATTGATTCAAATTTGGTTTATCTGGTAATTACCACAACTATATACAGATCCCTCCAGGCCTTAGAAAAACCTCTCCTACTCCCCATAAGGTTGAGAATTTCGGATTTCCAATCTATCTTCTCTCTATCTAAAAGTTTCTAGGTTTTAGTCTTTTGGGTGTGAGGCATTAGGGATAATCCCACTTTCGGTGTTAAATCTTCCTAGAGCAGCAAACGAACTCGAATTCATCAAGTGGTTAGGTGACAAATCCTATCTTGTCAAAATATTAGTAATTCTATTCATCTTGTAGCTCTAGATTCATAGTTTTGAACATACATTGTCATAATAGTAAAACCTAGATCTAGGGTGTATGTACACTTATGATTTATATTGAATGCTTCTGTTGCCTAATTTTCGTGTATAGATGCCTAGTAAACCCATCTGTAACGTCCCAAAATGTAAGACCAAAAATTTCATTTTTATAATAATAAAACCATCATCCAAAACGTTTTCATAAAAACCATAATGAAATCAGAGTATGTCCATAATCATCCGGTTACATCAGAGTCAAATAAAATGCGGAATAATATGGCGTGTGCGATGTGATCATCCCGAGCTCTTCCCCTTTAATCCGGAAGTACCTGAAACATAACTGAAAACCATAAGCACGAAGCTTAGTGAGTTTCCCAAGATACCTCATACCATACATATCAAACATACAATGGGCCATGCCCAACACCCAGTGGGCCCCGCCTGACATCGAGCCCCGCTCGGAACAGATCTGTCAATAATATGAGATGGGACCCACCTCATCACCTTCATCAGGCCCGCCCAACATTCATACATACACATAAAACACATGCAAGAATCACTAAGATAAATAGAGTACAATACACTCATCAGGTCCCGCCTGGCATTGGACCCCGCCCGGTAAACATATCACATAACATACATGCAAGAGTCACACATAAAACTAGCATCATAATCATAATAAACCATGGGCCAAAATTGGTGCCTTCGACCCGCCAAGTATAGTGAGGAAACTCACTTCAAGCTGCTAAATATCTCAGATAAAAGCTCGGACTGCTGATCCACAAAATCCATGCGCTAACACCATCAAATAATACACAATTAATAAGCGATACTGTAAGTCCCTAAATCTGGAACCAATTAGTGATCAAACACAAGAACAAAAAATAATCAATGAGAACAAGAAGGAGTAGAAGCAAGAGTGGTCCAAATTGCACACGTTTCTATTGAACCGCAAACGTCTGGTACAATGGACACACACACATACAACCATTCTGCTCTCTGACAAGATTGGTACTATATATAGGGAACATGAACCGCAAACAGTTCACGGCCGTAAACAGACTCACAACCGCAAACACCAGTTGAACCAAAAACACCCTATTTTCGGTTCACCCAACATCAAACCCTATAAACACCTAAACAAAGACTAACAAGACCTATACAAATGAATGCCTAGCCCAAACCAACAAAATTATGGCATAACAGTCTCCCCCTTGGTATGAGGCTAGCATGAATTCAGTCTTCAAATTGTGCTTGGCTTCAACTTTAATCTTCGATTTCTTCACAAATTTAAGATGAACAAGTGAATTTTCTACGAGAGTGACTTCATCTTGAACATTTGGGCTTCACTTCAAAATTTGACATTGAACGCACGTTGGGTGTGGAGGCTTCATGTAGAGATTCTTGAAAATATGCACTTTCAGCTTGAGAATCTTTAGAGGGAATATTAGAGAGAATGAATCTTCTGGATCACTTCAGCAGGTAAAAAAGATAGCAGCAAATTGATTGAGGAGGCTTCAATGCAACTTGTCACATAATCTTTAAGTCAGCTTCACCTTACTTCTGGGGTTGAAAGATTGAATGTTGAAAGAATAATCTTCATTTCTAGTTCCTTCGAATGAATGTTCTTGAATGATCACATATGCGTCTTGAGAAGTAACCGTGACTAAAAAATCCCTGTAGATCACAAAAAGGATCGTAAAGACTTGTCTCACCACATTTGTTCAAGGATGAATCCTTGGCTCAGAAAGAGACATCTCGCAGTATCTGTGTGAACTCGGAGGAACGCACTGCGATTTGATGAGTATCAGAGAATTACTCTAGGCTAGTTTGATGTTAGCCCCTCTATATCCTTGATCATAGATCTCAATACAGTTATCAAGTTAACGAGTTAACTTGTCCCTTGGCGAGACGTTCAGCGATACCTGTTTCCATAATGGGTGAATCACCCTGGTGTCGTGACATTTCTTAGGTAAAGAAAGCTGACAAGACCAATCTGACAATTTGTACCGTTTCAGACTTTCAATTCCTTAGATACGACAGTTCTTAGAAAGAAGCTGCCTGACTGGCATTTTGTACAATGGCACACCAGGTATGAGCCATTATCCATCAATTCATGGGTGAAATCTAGAACATATAAAATGTTCACCGTCAATTCACTAAAAATGGTTTTGGATTTTGGGTTTCACTTAGAGTCATGGTGACAACGACATTTAAGATCATAAACACAGACTTTTTGGCAACCGTCAGCCGAGTTGTTTTATACTCGAACCTCAAGGGGTACCGGTATGTGGAAGTGATTTGATGGAGAAAATTTTAGATATAGGTGAAGAATGGTTGGGTGTTTCACATTGGTCATGGTGAAAATGACATTTGATTATTAACATTTGATGCGAAGACTCCTATTAAGACTGGTATATGTCGCAATATGGAAGAGTGTATCACTCACATGTGAATCATCCGTCAATTCCTTGTGAAAGTAGTTTGAAGTGTAATGACCGTCACTTCCTTTCCACTTTCAGGTTTCTTCTCCTTGCTCAGAATATTTCGATACAGTCTCCTTGAGTCTCATCTTCTTCTGAATTCACTTTTCAAGACAAATGACATTTTTTTGAGATAAACATAAAAATAGAAGTAAACTTAGCACACTAAGAAATAAAAATAAAAGTAAAATACGCTCAAAAACACTATATTTTGATTTTTGATTTTTCTGAAAAAGAAATAAAAACATAAATAAACATATTTTTGTATTTTTGAAATTTTCTGATTTTTGTTTTTTTTTTAATTTCTCCCCATAAATTTGTGCATATAAGAAAATATGAACAAACTTAATCAAAAACAAAAGTAAAATACAAAATGCTTTTGGGATCAAAGTTGTCAAGCAATTTAACTTGCCCTTTATCACTGAACTTCATATCATTTCCCTGATGATTACCTACCAAAGAAAGACACGATTTTTTTTGATTTTTTTTTTTAATTTTTTTTTGTATTTTGATTTCTCCCCCATTAATTGAGCATAAGGAAGAAATAAAATAAATGCGCAAAATTAAAAGAAATTTGTCATTGAAACGAATCATTTTAAGAAAAACTCACGAGCATCGAAAGAATTCAAACCAAAAGTCAGCAATTGAAGACGCAAGCAGCAACAAATTCAGCCTTAGTTGTGTTTCAATCTCGAAACATATCCGAAAATTCTTCACATTCTTAAGCACAATCCCCATGTGTGATCCTTTCTTTTTCTTCCTTTCTTTCCCGCAAAGGACACATACTCTCAAACAAACTTCTGAGTGTTGTACAGTTGAGAGATGTCCCCTACCATGTGCTTGGAACAGCCACTATCAACAAACCGAAGTCTGATGATATTCCTCCATAGCTGCTCTAGCACAGAGTGCGGGATTAGTTAGTCTTTGGAACCCAATCCATTTTGAAACTGGGTTAACCTTTGTCATCTTTGCAAGGAACTCTCTCCCAAGACATATCCTGCTTATCACAAACAGAAGATGTAGAAATATTAGAATCATTAGAAGATTTGGGAGATTGAACCTTTGGTACCCATCTGTAGTTGGGTTTAACCCATTTCTTGTTCGAGCGGATGGGTGCCTCGGCACTTGATTTTGAACTTGAAGCCGATCTTCGAGATGACTTTTATCTAACTGATCTTGGCTTCACTGGAGCATCTCTTGAGCTTGGCTTCTTGGCCGACATTCCTTTCTTGTTCTTTTGATTCTTGGCCTTTTGCGCGTTCCAGTCACCATTGCGCGATTATGACCTGGAAGGGTTTCTTTTGGAGGATCTCCCTCTTTGCGCGTTCTGCCAGCCTTGTGCATAGTAGGGAACGTATGCGCGATTTGGACAATTTCTGGCAATGTGTCCAGGTATTCCATAGTGAAAACATGTTTGTTTCTTCACGTAGGAATTGTTTCTTCCTGCCCCTGGTGGCGTGCCCTTGCCTCGTTTCTTATTGTTCCCGCATGCACATATACAGCAAGTCGTCTATTTAACTTGATTTGGAGGCCTGTACTTTCCAATAGCAGGTTTGTCAGAAGTAACTGAGTTAAAAGCAACAGATTCAGAGTTCAAGGAGACATTGGTTTGACAGTCAGTAGAATTAACAGAACTAGAATCAATTTTGTTCTCCTTGTTCTCTTCTTCCACTACTTTACCTGCACAGGAAATAGAAACATTAGTATCCTTCACCTCAACACTCTTAGTTGGCCCTGATTGTTCAGTCTTAATTGAAACTGGTACAGGGGTTTGGCCATACTGAACATGTATTTCTTCCTCGTTGGTCTCAAGGGGTGGGTTATAGTTGTCATTGAAAGGAGGTGGAACATTGTGATACCCTAAACCCTTGGTTTGATTAGCTTTGAATTTTAATTGTTTTTCTATCATGGAAGCAACTACCTCACTTGACCCATTAAACTTCTTAAAGTTGAAGTCAGCATCATTATATTTTGCTTTCAATGCATCAAGTTCATTAGTTAGGCTAGCAAACTGTTCCTTAATATAATCATAATTCACACATTTATTACTGTATTCTTCTTGAAGTTTTCTAAAGTCCTTTGTTTTGGCATCTAGTTGTGCTTTTAAGGGTTTTTGACATTTCCTAAGTGTATATCCTTCATATTTAAGGTCCTCATTTTCCCTTTTTAGCAAATCATTTTGTTCACGAAGAAATTTAATCGTAACTTCACAAGATTGAGAGCATGAAACTTCATTGACTGGAATGTTTGCGGAACTTATTGTTTACCAAGAATGCCCTGTGACTATAAACCTCAAAAGTCAACCTTAAAAGTCAAATTTAAAAGGTCAAACTTAAAAGTCAAACCGAAAAGCTTTTTCGGTTCACAGTCGAGAACACGATTTACAGCCAAAGAGGGTTTACGGCCGAAAAGAGTTTACGACCGTACACGGTTTACGTTTGAGAACAGTTTACGGCTCACAGCTGAGATTAGGTTCACAGTCGAAAACAAAGGTTTACAGTCGAAAACCGGTTGTTTGCAGTCGAAAAGAGTTTACAGCCGAAAACACAAGAGGTTTACGGCCGAAAATGAGTTTACAGCCGAAAATTGATGACCAGTTTACAGCCGAAAACACCCAGAATTTGATGAAAACAACTGATTTAGACCAGATCTTCAATCCCTTTGGACTTGAAATCACGATCAATAGCAGAAATCCAGTAACAAAGGTTGAACAATCACGAAAATGAAAACTACTCCAACTGAAAACACAACCTGAACAGTTTTGACACTAGTATGGCTCTGATACCAATTGTAAGTCCCCAAATCTGGAACCAACTAGTGATCAAACACAAGAAAAAGCAATAATCAATGAGAAAAAAGAGTAGAAGCAAGAGTGATCCAAATTGCACACGTTTCTATTGAACCTCAAACGTCTGGTACAATGAACACACACACACATACAACCGTTCTACTCTCTGACAAGACTGAGACTATATTTAGGGAACATGAACCGCAAACAGTTGACGACCATAAACAGACTCACAACCACAAACACCAGTTGAACCGAAAACACCCTGTTTTCGGTTCACCCAACCACAAACCCTATAAACACCTAAACAAAGACTAACAATACCTATACAAATGAATGCCTAGCCTAAACCAACAAAATTATCGCCTAACAGATACACAACCCATAACTGGAAATCCAAGTCCAATTGTCCAACACTTAAGGTAAAAGACCATTTTACCCTTTCCTTACATGGCCCAAAATCCGAGGCCATATCCAATAGCACCAAAAAGCCCAATATAGCCTAAAGCTCTAAATGATTCCCAAAACCCATTATGGGCCCAAACACAAGAAGGCATAGATCCCAACAATGCCTAAAGTCAGAAGGGCTGATGGCCCAGCAAGGCCCAAACTCCACTAGTTCGAAAATGGCCCAAAGTCACAAAAGCCCAAACCAGGCCTGGTACGCTGCGCTTACCAGACGTACGCCTGACGTACTAGGTTGCATGCATGGTTGCGGAAATGGGCACGTACGCGACTATTAAGCACTTTTTCCTTATGTGCTTAATACTTGCATTCCAACCTCCAAATTTGAGATCCAAGTCTAAATGAACGTCTTAATCCATAAAGTCGAACACTTTAAGCCTTTACATGGCTAAAAACACCCCAAAGTCCAACTTAAGCATTTTAACTCCAATAAGAAGAACATCAACCTTGCATGTTTGAGCTAAACCCAACAAGCTATCATTTTTATATACAAGGGACCCTAGAAAAGTCAAGATTTATCATCCCAACCTTCTGGAGTAGCCCATACTCCTAATCATGGCTTAAAGGACCCAAAAAAGAACAAATAAGGCCCTAAACTAGATCTATCATAAGGAACCATTAAGTTAGGATCTTTATACCTCAAATAGCTTGCAAAGTTGATGAAGATTCTGGATCTTCAAGGTCCAAGTCCACCAAAGCTTCACCACCAAGCTTCACCTCCTTCAAAGGATCCATAAACACCTCAAGATCAAACAATGGATCACAAACACTCAAATGAGGGCTAGAGTTTTGTTCTTAGGGTTTGGAGAAGTGGAGGCTGACCATAAGATACTCCTAAAGCAACATAAGTTGATTAAATAGGACACAAACCCTAAGAATTAGTGGTTGCCCCTGATGAGTGTACGCCCAGCGTACGCCCACGTACGGCCAACATACGTGGGTGCCTCCACATCCAACTATCGAGCCAGTACGCCCATTGTACTCATAGAGTATGCCCAACATACTCGACTACGGACCAAAATGAAAAGAATTTACAAGTAAGGGTTAAAAGGAACATACCTAAAAATTGCAAATGTTACACCATCAATGGTATCATAGCCATTAGGTTTGGATTGTAGACACTACTTAAAAATACTGAGAAAAACAGAGGAAACTAGCTAATCGCAAGGAGCGGCACGCCCAAAAATTTGCAATTTTTGGGATTTTTTTTTCTATAATTTCGAATTTAGGGTTTATCATTAGTTTTAAGTATTATTTTAATCTATTAAAATTGAATAATTATACTGAGAAGATAAATATGTCTAAAAGACTAGAAATTATAGATAATGATTTATAATTCATTAATTAAATGTTGCTTAAAGATAACATAATTAAATCATATAATTTTAAATTGTTTAAAATTTACCATACATATAACTATAAAAGATTATTGTAACATCCCAAAATTTAAGACCAAAAATTTCATTTTTAATTTAAGGATTCATAAAACACGTTTACTGAAAATGACACCAGTGTTATGTCATAATAAAAATTATAAGTCAAATATCTCTCAAAACATATCATAAGAAAATAATGTTAGAGTACAAATCCCAAGAGTCTCATGTGCGGAAAAATCGAGTGTGTGATGCACTGCAGTCATGCCGGCTCCTTTCCCTTCGAAGAAGAGGTACCTGAAACCAAAACTGTAAACCGTAAGCAGGAAGCTTAGTGAGTTCCCCCACCATACCACATACCATAAAATAAACATACTGCCAGGCATATCTGGGTGCCCGACCTACCCTGCTGAGCATACCGGGCTGCTCAACCTACCCCTGTTAGGCATACCGGGGTACCCAACCTACCCCTGTCAGACATACTGAGGTGTCCGACCTACCCTTTTGGTTTATCTCAACTGGTTATGGGGACTATTTCACCCCTACCACTACCACATAATAACATATCATAAGCATGCTGCTAGGCATATATGGGTACTGTCTACCCTTTCTTCTCTTTCAACCAGTAACCGGGGACTATTTCACCCCTCCTACTACTATCACATAATATCATAACATATTAGCACATAAAGCATAACAGATAGTAGCATACCAGTCAATTATCCCAAAGACAGTCATCTTAACTATAATCACCTACTAGTGGGCTGAAATTGGTGCCTTAGACCCACTTCTATTGGAAGGTAACTCACCTCAATAACTGGGAGCTAACTGCAAAGGCTCCTGCTCTGAAATTAACCACTCTCAGACTCCTACACATAAGCATTTCCTTTAATTACCCTTTTCATACTCATAACCCCTTTAAGGGTCAACTTTAGTCAAGGTCAAGTCAAAGTCAACATCCTAGTCAAGGTCAACATCCTGGTTGACTCAACTCGCCGAGTTGGTCCATCAACTCGCCGAGTTTCATCGATTATCAACCCTGAAATCGCAACCCAACTCGTCGAGTTCTTTCATGAACTCGTCGAGTTCCTTCCCATAAAAGGATCGGGACATTTCGCTACAACTCGTCGAGTCCTTCCTTGAACTCGTCGAGTTCCTCTATGGACTCGACGAGTTCTTCAGTCTGTTGAGCCATCTTAGAAGATTAAGATCCTATCCTTCAAATCTGGACTCCACACTTCTTCTTCACACTGAAAATGTCCTTTTAAGGGTAAAGTTTCCAACTTTACCCGTTAATAGCCCTTCTTAATGGGCTTAGCTCAAACCTTAATTATTTAAGACCTAAATCTTGACCCAAAAGCCATAATACTTCACACCAAAGCATAAAAAAATGAGATTTAGGCCTAGACACCATATTAATACGTAAAGTCCCTAACTTTCCTTCCATGCATGGCCTTTTGGAGCTTAAAAGGCCAAAATGACACCTTAAGGCTTGCATGGGGCTTCCATGGCCATAAAGTTTGCACCTTTATGCCATGAAACCCCTTCTAGACCCCAGATCTGGAAGAGTAATCACTTGGGACGTCCATGTCTCAAAAGCTAACATTCTTGGACCAAAAACCCCATAAAAGTGAAATGAAGAGATCTAAGATATCATTGAGCAAGTTTGAGACTTGCTTACTCGAAAATGCTACAAATGAAGTGAAGTTTATGGATCTACTCTCTTCTTCTTGAGTCCTCTAGCTTCCTCTTCTTCCACAATCTTCAAAAGCACAAGTTTTCTCTCAAAAATGTCTCACAAGCTCACACAAGGCTCTACGACTTCGTGGCTAGGGTTTTGGCACTTGGAGGCTGTAAATGAGGCCAACCTTAAGGGTTTAATGTGTTTAAATAGGATCAAAACCCTGAAAATTAGGGTTTCATTCTGGCATCCCTACTCGTGGAGTTGAGGCTCTCGACTCGACGAGTAGACTTTAAATCCAGCGTCCAAATTCCATTCCTACTCGACGAGTTTGAGGCCTCCAACTCATCGAGTTCCTGTATAAAATGAATAAATTGATTTGAAATACATACCGGGAACCGGGCGTTACAAATCTCCCCCACTTATTTTAGACTTCGTCCTCGAAGTCTGCTGTGTCTAGAAATAGCTCTGGGTAGTGTTCCCTCATCTCATCCTCTGGCTCCCAAGTCTATTCAGAGCCCTTGCGGTGCTGCCATTGCACCTTCACTAACTCTACCCTCTTGTTCCTCAGATCCCTCGTCTTCCTGTCGAGGATGGCTACTAGTCGCTCGATGTGGTTCATGCTGTCATCTACCTGAATCCTCTAAGGGAACCACTGCGGATTCATCTATCAAGCACTTCCGTAGCTGGGAGACATGAAAGGTGTTGTGGATCTGACTAAGCTCGGCTAGAAGATCCAGTCGATACACAACCTTGCCCACCCGGGCTATAACCCTGAACAGTCCGATGTATCTGGGGCCCAACTTGCGTCACTTCCTGAACCGGATGACACCTTTCCAAGGTGACACCTTCTAGACGACCATATCTCCTACGTGAAACTCTAGGTCTGATTGTCGTCTGTCGGCGTAGCTCTTCTGCCGACTCTGGGCCGTTTGGAGTCTACTCCCGACCTGCTGGATCCTCTCTGCCATCTTGAGTACCACTTCAGTACTCCCTATGAGCCTCTGTCGAACCTCACCCCAGCCTATCGGGGTTCTGCACTTCCTCCCAGAAAGCATCTCAAAGGGAGGAATATCGACGCTGGCGTGGTAGCTATTGTTGTAGGAAAACTCTGCCAAGGGAAGGTAGGTATCCCATCTACCACCAAAGTCTAAAACGCATTCCTGCAGCATATCCTCCAAGGTCTAGATGGTCCGCTCACTCTGACCATCCGTCTGTGGGTGAAAAGCCGTGCTAAAGTGCAGACGAGTACCCAACTCGTCATGAAAATTCTTAAAGAATCTGGAAGTGAATTGTATGTCTCGGTCAAAAATCATGGAAACTGGCACTCCGTGTCGAGCTACTACCTCTCTGATTAGATGTCAGCCAGTTTCTCAGCCGAAATACTCTCCTGGATCGGGATGAAATGAGCACTCTTGGTCAACCGATCCGCAATGACCCAAATCGAATCAATTCCACGTGCGGTCTTGGGAAGCTTCATGATGAAGTCCATAGTAATATCTTCCCATTTCTACATAGGGATATCCAATGGTTGTGTCTTGACATGAGGTTCTGGTGTTCGGCCTTGACCTTCCTGCAGGTCAAGCACCTCTCAACATACCAGGCTACATCCCGCTTCATGCAGGGCTACTAGTAATCAGGACGAAGATCTTTGTACATCTTCGTCGCCCCGGGATGGATAGAAAACCTGGATTTGTGCGCATCCTCCATCAAAACCTAGCGCACACCTCCATGATACGGAACCCACACTCTACGATGAAGTGTCAATAACCCGCGGCTATCATAGTCGAAGGAGGAAACCTGACCCACAATACGATCGCTCTTTCGACATTCCTCCTTCATAGCCTCCTGCTGGGCCTCCCGGATCTGCTCCAAAAGCGGATTCACTACTGTCATCCTCAGAAAGATGTCTCTAATCGGGGCTGCGAATGCCTTGCAGCTATGTGCATCGGTCACAACATTGGCCTTTCCCGGGTGATAAAGGATCTCACAGTCGTAGTCCTTCACCACATCTAACCACCGACGCTGCCTCATGTTCAGATTCGGCTGATCCATGAGGTACCTCAAGCTCTTGTGATTCGTGTAAATGGTACAACGGACCCCATAGAGCTAATGTCGCCAAATCTTGAGGGCAAAAAAACCGCCCCCAACTCTAGGTCGTGCGTCGGGTAGTTCACCTCGTGAGGCTTCAGCTGCCTCGAAGCGTAGGCGATGGTGTGCCCCCTCTGCATCAGCACTGCACCCAGACCTGAGATGGACGCATCACAATATACCACAAAGTCATCAACGCCCTCTGGCAGGGCTAAGATCGGCGCCTCGCACAACCTCTGCCTCAAAGTCTCGAACACTTCCTGCTGCCCAGGCCCCCAACGAAAAACAACTGCCTTCTTCGTCAGCCTGGTCAGGGGTACAACTATCTTGGAGAAATCCTAAATGAACCTCCGATAATAGCCTGCTAATCCGAGGAAACTCCGAATCTCAGATGGAGACTTCGGAACCTCCCATCTCATCACGGCCTCCACCTTGGCTTGGTCGACCAGAATATCGTTCTGGTTAACAAGGTGCTCTAGAAACTGCACCTCGCGCAACCAAAACTCGCACTTGGAGAACTTGGTGTATAAGCTCTCCCTCCTTAGAGTATCTAACACCTCCCACAAGTGCTCCTCGTGCTGCTCCTGCATCTTGGAGTAAACCAAGATGTCATCAATAAAGACTACAACAGACCGATCCAGCATCGGTCTGCATACACGGTTCATGAGATCCATGAACACGGCAGGAGCATTGGTGAGCCCAAAGGGCATCACCACGAACTCGTAATGACCGTAGCAAGTCCGGAAAGCAGTCTTATCTACATCCTCATCTCTGACTCTCATCTGATAATATCCTGAACACAAATCGATCTTGGAAAACCAAGATGCCCTCTGTAGCTGATCGAAGAGGTCGTCAATCATCGGGAGGGGGTAACGGTTCTTTACCATTACCTTGTTCAGCTACCGATAGTCTATGCACATCCGGTGGGACCCATCCTTCTTCTTCACAAACAGAGTCGGGGCTCCCCAAGGCGAACTGCTCGGCCTGATAAATCCCTTGTCTAACAGCTCCTGCAGCTATGTAGACAACTCCTGCATCTCAGGAGAAGCCAACCGATATGGTGCATTGGCTATCGGTGCCGCACCAGGAACCAGGTCAATCCGGAACTCCACCTGTCTCTCCGGAGGTATCCCAGGCAACTCCTCTGGGAACACATACGGGTACTCCCGCACCACTGCCACATCACTAACATTCGCCTTACCCGCCTCCCGGGTATCCATAACGTAGGCAACATAACCTGCGCAACCATGTTGAAGGTAGCGCCTAGCCCTCGCTGCTGAACACAAAGCTGGCCCATACTGCGGTCTCTCACCCTGAATCACCAACTCTCCCCCACTTGGGGTCCTGACCCAAACGAACTGCTTCTCGCAGTCGATCACCGCCCCATTAGGGCTCAACCAGTCCATGCCTATGATGACCTTGTTCCCACATAACGAAATGGGAACCAAATCCACAAGGTAACGCTCATCGTACAACCTCAGGACGCAATCTCTGAAAACCTCTGATGCCCGGACGGATCGGTCGCCCGTAATCTCGACCTCTAATGGACAATCCAATGTGCCTGAAGACTCATCAAACCTCTTGCTAAGTGCAAGGGATACGAATGATCGGGTAGCTCCCGAATCAAATAACACCAATACTGGAATACTGTTCACATGGAACGATCCTAACAGAATGCATAAAACATGAAACATAAATACCAAAACTGACATAATATAAGAGATAGGGAGGAGAAACATACCCTTCACCACATCTAGTGTGGCACGCGTCTCCTCGGCGGTCAACTGGAAGGCTCGGCTCCTCACCACTGGAGCATCTGACTTGCCCTGTCGGCCATCTGTGTTCCGCAGGGTCGATGGAGTTGGCGCCGCCACTAGCGCTGCTGATGTCAATCTCGGGCAGTTGGCCTTTTTATGTCCCTTCTGATTGCAATGAAATCATATCAGGTCTGATGTCTGAAAGGTGGGGGTAGGGGCAGTACATTCCCTTCCAAAGTGCCCAGTCTTACCGCACTTATAGCAGACCTATGCCCCCGATCTGCAAACCCTCTCATGTGGTTTACCGCACTTCCTACACCGGCTCCAGCCCTAGTGGCCCTTCGCCCTCGAGTTGAATCCCTTGGGTTTCTTCCCAGAAACCCCTGTTTCCTACCCTGTCTCCGCCTTCCTCTTCCTGATGTGCTCTATATCAATCTCCTTCTCCCTCGCCCTCGCAATCATGTCATCCAAGGTCGGGCATGCCGAGTAGCTGACATGTTTCCGAATGTCAGCTCTCAACATGTCGTGGTACCGAGTCTTCCGCATCTCCTTATCCCCTGCGTACAGAGGCACTAGCAAGGCCCTCTCCCTAGACTTGGCGGTAATCTCCGCCACCGACTCAGTAGTCTGACTTATATCCAAAAACTCCCTGACCAGCTGCTGAAGCTCCACAGCCGCCACAAACTCAGCCCTAAACCTGGTCACAAAGTCTGACCAGGTCATATCCTCAATGGTCGGGGCTCCTAATGTGTCGCTGACTGCCTCCCACCAGTCTCTAGCTCTGTCTCTCAAACATCCCGAAGCATACCGGACCTTCGACCCCTCAGGGTAGAAGCTCGTTAACTGTACAAACTCGATGTCTACAATCCATCTGCGGGCCATAATAGGGTCCTTCACCCCATGGAATTCTGGCGCACCACATCCCCTGAAATCCTTGAAGGAGAGTGTGCGAGTCCCTGACCAGCTCAGTGCCATCTCGCTCCTGAATGCCCTAAGGCGATCCTCGATCAGCTCAATGATCCCTTCCTTGATCGACCCAACAATCACCGGGGTCGACTCAAGGATGCCTCTCGTAATCTCGGACGCGATGAACTCATGGAATCCTTCATCGACTGGCTCGGAACCCGAACCCAAACCTGAACCTGATCCTGACCCAGACCCTGAACCTCCTGCTCTGTGACGTGTCACCACCATTCTGAAACAAAACACATAATCGTTAGGGTCATACATAACCTCGAGAGGTGTCACAAACATACTACAAGGATTGCCTTGATTTCACCATCTATCCGTACTTTCCTCAAGGATTGCCTTGACTTCACCAATTCCCTTCTACTACTATCGCTCTTCATGCTAATCTCGTCATAGGCTTACCCTAGGGTAATCTCCGACCCACTCTCCACCATCAGCTACGTAAGAAGTCCCTGCTATCTCTCCCTAACTAGCTCGCGAATACCATTACATATTACTAAGACCAGATAATTCTTTAAATGAGAGGTCATACACTACAAAGGTTAGATTCAAACGAGAGGTGTGAAATAGGGCTAGACCTAACCTTCTGAAATTATTTAGTCTTTGTAATATGTAACTTAACGTATTCGTTTACTAGTTAATTAAATATAATTAGAACTCCTAAAAGCACAAAGCAAACATCATTCGGGCTTTGAGTAACCAACCAAGAATATCCTATTCAGGCCATCATATCACCGTCTAATCAGTTCTAGCATGTAATTCAATAAGCATATATAGCAGGCACATAAGGCATCTTCCTAGATCCTTAGCCCTAATCTAGCATGCAGTTCTCATACACATACAATAGGCATATAAGGCATCCTTCCTAGATCCTAAACCCTAATCTAGCCTGCAGTTCTCATAATCAAATCATATCATAACATAACATGTATGGGTATCTTGGGGAAAACTTACTTGAGCTCGGCCGATTGCACGCATCACAATCCTTGTTCCTTCTCAAAAACCTTAATTTTAATTTTGGAAAATTTATTTTTGTAAAAACCTTTCAAATCCTCGAATTGAGTCCAGACACCCCCGAAGGTGTGTCCGAATCTCTCAAACCAAGGCTCTGATACCAACTTGTAACATCCCAAAACTTAAGACCAAAAATTTCATTTTTAAATTAAGGATTCACAAAACACGTTTACTAAAAATGCCACCAGTGTTATGTCATATCATAAAAACCATAAGTCAAAAATCTCTCAAAACATATCATAAGAAAATAATGCCAGAGTACAAATCACAAGAGTCTCATGTGCGGAAAAATCGAGTGTGTGATGCGCTGCAGTCATGCCGGCTCCTTTCCCTTCGAAGAAGAGGTACGTGAAACCAAAACTGTAAACAGTAAGCACGAAGCTTAGTGAGTTCCCCCATCATACCACATACCATACAATAAACATATTGTCAGGCATATCTGGGTGCCCGACCTACCCTGCTGAGCATACCGGGGTGCTCAACCTACCCATGTTAGCCATACCGAGGTGCCCAACCTACCCCTTTCAGACATACCGGGGTGTCCGGCCTACCCCTCCGGTTTATCTCAACTAGTTACGGGGACTATTTCACCCCTACCACTACCACATAATAACATATCATAAGCATACTGCTAGGCATATATGGGTACTATCTACCCCTTCGGTCTCTTTCAACCGGTAACCGGGGACTATTTCACCCCTCCTACTACTGGGCCGACATTGGTGCCTTAGACCCACTTCTATTGGAAGGTAACTCACCTTGATAACTGGGAAATAGCTACAAATAATCCTGCTCTGAAATCAACCACTCTCAGACTCCTACACATAAACATTTCCTTTAATTACCCTTTTCATACTCATAACCCCTTTATGTTGGGTTTTATGTACTATAACACTCCTATGGTGCACATACAACCCTAATGCTTTGGATCTAAGTTTTCTCTAGTTATACATGCAAGTTTCATATTCCAAAGCATGAGGCCTAACTAGCATACAAGATTGACTTTTGAAACATAAAAAACGAGTTAGATGATTACCTCTTTGTTGTAGCTAGTAGAACTTGGCCTTTCAAGAGTTTAGCACCTCAAATGTGATGCCTCAAATGGTTCACAAACACCACAAGCAATGGAGGATAATGAGAGAGAGGTTATGAAGCTCCAAATTCGGCTAGGGTTTCATCTATGATCACAAGTGCTGATTTTGGAAGTCTAGGGGTTACTTTTATAGTGTGGAATTCCTAGGGTCTAACTTGTAAACCCTAATCCATTTACTTAAGCCTTTAAGCAATCCAATAATCCATATGATGGGCCTTTTGGACTAACTCTTCATGGACTCTCACATGTATTTTGTCCATCCCTAATCAACATGGATCATTAGCCCAAACTATAAATATCACTGATTTACCTAATCAGTCCCCGTTAATTTAATCAGTCTTTTTGATCACTAAATTAATTCCAAATTAATTCTTGATCAATACAAATTAAATAATATGATTTCTCAATTAATATATTATACTTGTAATATATTAATAAATCACAAATAACCTCTTTCTCAAATATCCATCTTATCAAATTGCTCTGGTGAAGGCATCCCAAAATGGACCATGCTACTATCAAGTCAAGTACATACCAATTATAGTTATGGGCTTAGACACCTAATCCAAAAGTCTCCCACTTGGATAAGTCTAATAACTATAATTCCAAGCACGACTTCAAAACCGACTAGCAATCATAGCTCTCAAAAGTCGTTGTCGAACTCTGGCGCGTCCATTAGATAAGGGATCATATATTCCTCCATTCTACAAGATATCGTATGAACCGAGATATGGATTATAATCATTCTCTCTGTTCATGTGTTGTTTCCTAATTTCCGATTTATGATGAAATACTAATTGAACAAATCAAATCAGTCCTGGCTTGGCCAAGCGCTTAGGGTTTCATCATTAAATCATCAAGGGGCCCACAAATATCGCTTTTATCCCTTTAAGGGTAAAAGGAACGAATAAACTTCGACTCATATGCTTGCTCAATTTACTCATCAAATTACACACAACAATACATTTTATAACACCAAGTTACTGGTGCGTTTACGTATCATTAATGTGCAACCGATTTGTAAACTACAACTCACATGTCTTGGTTTCAAGAATATAAGATATTATCGTTTGACAATCACTCGTGATAAATCCATGAAGTGATTCACGTGAGCGTGGGTTTAATCCAATACTCAAATCTTATTATAGGAGTACTCATGAACACTGCAGCAAACTTGTGCTATGTCTAAACACTTAGACAATCTACAGTCAGATCCATGACAGTCTTACCGTATTACTTACTTCCAAAGTATGATTGATTGTGGATGTTTGAATAACCTAGTTATTCGGGAAGTAAAACATGTGAAGTGAAACACAAGAATAATCGAATCCAATATGGTCTCAAAACTTTTGAATATAAATAAAACTTAATTATTTAATGACCATATGGATTACACATTATTAATTGTATATTGTTTCGACTAATCAACTTAATACTTTAATTAAAACAATAGTTTTCCCATTCTCCAAGCATGCACACTATGTTTACTTATGGTCCTTTATTCGTGAAATAGATTAATTGAGAACATTTCCAATGTCGCTCATTTCACAATTCCAAATCGTTAGGGTAAGAATACGAAATTCTTGCCACTATTAGAATGTATTGGATTCTAAACTATCATGCAATGATCCTTTTTGTAATGTCAATGCACCAAAGTCACAGAGACTTGGGCAATGATATTACAATGGACTCCACTGGAGATTGTTACAAGACAATTCCACAGGCACGAAGTCTCACATTCAAAGTACATTCCTTTAAACATCCTAATAGCATGAAAGTTTCTAACTTACACATAGATTCATAATATCCAACTCCCAATATGGAAACATTTCCATATTTGCCATATGACAATCCATTCTAATCATAATTATGTCAATATGGTCCATCCATTACTATACTTCCAACTGTCCATAAGCAACCAATCTTTGGCAAACCTTGGATTGTCCTTGACAGTTGTTTAACACCTTTAGTCATTACTGTTCTAGTCCCTTTTCCCTCTTAATGCCCTGGGCATTTGGAAAATTAGAACAAGTGAATATTATAGGATATGCAATCGATCCTATACCCGAGGCTTATGGGATACGATTCATAATGTCTTACATAAAGACATGATACTTTACTAGTCTATCACTATAATATTTCCATATATAGAATTTCCAATGTTGAAGCATTTCAACATAACATTCATATATATTTCCATTACTAAGTTCCATTAATATTTAAATCTAATCTTTTAGATTTGAAATAAAGTATAAGTTCCTCTCCCTTAATTATAGTGAAATAACTTTTCAAACTTTGCAAGTTTGCAAAATTATAACCTTTGTTTCCTATAACTAGTATTGCTAACTTGCAACACTTAAGGTAATAATTGTGCTCCCACTAGCACAATAATTACATCTTACTAGCATAACACTTATGCTCCCACTAGCTTTGACATATATCCAAAGATCAGCTAGACTTCTAGAAATCAATACTTATTGACTTTCTTACCAAATTTCAGATTTCTGATACAAGATGCTTCGGTAAGACTTTATCTAGGCTTCTCAAACTCATATACCTTTCTTTAGACAGCTTATATGTGTGTCTAAACTATTTCAGAACTCACATCAGTAAGTTCTGAATGTTCATACTATTTGCCATTTCTCACAATTCGAACTATGAAAAGGGATGCCGTAATCTGTTGGATTAATGTCTAAGTCCATAACTATATTTGGTATGTACTTGACCCGACCCGGCATGGTCCATTTGGGTTGCACTTCACCGGCACAATTTATATGGATAGTCTTTTGAGAATAGTATATTTATGATTTATATTAATATATTATAAGTTCTAATATATTAATATGGAATCATATTATTTAATTAGTATTGATCAAGAATTAATTTAGAATTAATTAAGTGATCAAAAAGAACTAATTAAATATGGACTCTTATATATATGGAATGGGCCAAGTTCATTTAGGTTGGGCTAATCTTTCATGGATGGTCCATGGAGCTTTTAACCCATGGATCCTATGTAAATGAAAGGTCATGGGTATTAGGGTTTACATGGATGTAACCCTAATCCTCCATAATATATAAAGGGGTCCTTGGCTCACAAAATTGGAACAAGTGTGTGAAAATAAGAGTGGGCCGATTTTAGTGTGCATACATATTCTCTTAAGTTCTTCCAAGGTGTTTTGGTGATTATGTGATTCCATTTGAGGCTTCCACACTGTTGGGGCTAAGCTCTTAAAGCTTGAAGCCATCAAGCTACATCAAAAGGTATGTCATCTAACTAGAACTTTGTAGTATAGGTGCTTCATAATATGCTAGTTAGGATGAAACCTTGGAATAGTTAATATTTGCATGTATAATAGAGAAAATATAGATCCAAGGTTTATAGGGTTGCATGTACACCATAGGAGTGTTAGAATGCTCAAAACCCAACAGTGGTATCAGAGCCATGAGTTGTTTTCTGTTATATTGATGCAAATGTTTTATTTTCAAGTTGAAAAAAAAAGGAAAAAAAACATGACGTTTGTCAAATTTTAAGATAATTACTTGTTTTGTGAAAAACGAATTATTTGTAAAATTTGAATCATTTGTTATATGAGTTGAATTAGGTCAAATTTACTAAAAGATAAAATGATATGATTATTTTATTAGTTTTAAAAGTTTGATCTAAGTGTTTTAAGGAGTTACATATTTTGTCATAAAATTTTGGAGCTCAAAAGTTTTTTTTAAAGTTGTGATCTTAAGGGTTTTTGAAACTTCCATAAGTTATGGATATGAAAGTTTTTAAAAAAAAAAAAAAAAATTTGATTCAAAGTTTTTATGGAGTTACAAAATTTGGTGTTAATGTTTTAAAGAATTCCATAACTTGTTCTTAAGTTATGGAACATGGAAAGTTTTATCATAAAAGACCATTAATTCCATAAGTTATGGAATCCAAAGGTTTTCAAGAATTACAAAACTTGCCCTCAAGTTTTGGAATTTGAGAAAAGTTTTTTATGAAAAAAAGAATTGAATTCTAAAACTCTTGGGTTCATAACTTAAACAATTAATTAAATGGTTTTAATTTTGAGTTTAATAATTGGAATTATGATGTTTTGTTGAATAGTTTAAATTAACTCTTATGGACTTTATTAATAGTTAATTAAAGCGTTTAATTAAAAGAGTATTATTAAATCCATAAATATATGGTTTGAGTTTAATTAAATTAAAAGTCTAGTTTAATTAATAGATTAAACCACAAAGTATTTTAAATGTCTAAAATAAACCCTTATACTATTATAATATTAAAAGTTTAATATATTATATGTATAAGAGCAAGTCTTACCATTAGTAGGCCTCATTCACGAAGCCGGTCTATAAGGGGGGTATAAGGTTACTGCCTATAAAATGGCAGTTTAATGGGTATCCACTCTCACTCACCGCTTCCTTGAGCGGTGGAGGGTCGTTAGCCGAACAGGTAGGACAAGGACTATAATTCTCCCTTCATTATAAGTATAATGATAAATACTAAGTAACTAAACACTTATAAATTCCCAATCTTAGTTACTTAGGAAAATGTGAATAAGGTGCTAATCCATGAAATTACACTTTGCACTTTGTTTAAGCTGTTAGTGGAGCGTGTGTGGTTAACCGGCACACTAACCTGGACTTAACAAGGTAGGCAAAGGGTAACTTAATGTTTATCATAGTATCGTTGGAGCGTGTGTGGTTAACCGGCACATCGATTGAGGGGTAAATATTAAGGGTACCAAGTATATTTGCATGGTTACTTCACACCTTGTTTTGTGATCCTCGGCATCCCAGTCACAAAACCTGAAGGGCACACTTGAGATTGAAACATGCCATTGAAAAGTTCAATGAATCTCAAAAGAATCTAGGAGTTTCAAAACCAATTAAAACCTAATAATACATTTCGTTTATCTTGGTGGAAATTGGTGAATCGTCATTCACCTACCTTCAAATATTTTATAGCTTGGATTACGGCATCCCTCTTCCAAGTTATAAAATAGTTTGTTGGGTCCTAGCCTTAATATAACATATTGGGTGTTATATTAAGGACTTAAATCAACTTTACATGAATTTCTCCCATTGTTGATGTCTGGTTTAGAAAACAATGATCTTCCCAAACCAAGCTTTCCTAATGAATATGACTTCCCGAGTTTGGCTCATGGAAGTCATACTTCTCTTCCTCCACCTCCTCCAATTATTCTCCCTAACTCACAAGTTCAAGGTCACTCAAGCCCTAATGACAAGCAAGGTCTATGTGTGATCACATCTTAGAGATGAAGTCACATATTGACAAGCCGGGAGAGTTGGGTGTCAAAGTCTTGAGAAAGTTGGATGTTTAATCACTTTCTAAGTCACATAGTGAGTTCCTTTGGGACTAATATGAAACAGACTATGACATGAAACTTAATGATCATATCTATTTGCTTGGTGCTGCTGAATCAGCAATGATTTGGAACGATAGTAAAGCAAATTTGATTAGAAGATCAACTTCCCAAAAACTTTATGGACAGTGACAATGGTGACACTGGAAATACAGAAAAAGCATTCTCTTCCCAATGGAAAGGGATTGGCCATAGTCAACCCGGTTGACCAAATGGTAAAGAGAAAGGCTAAGTCTGAGATAGTCCCATTACCAAAGGGTCCATATGTTTATTTTGCCAAAGGAAGGGGCGTTGATTGCAAAGCTGCCAAATTTACCTAAGGATGTTAAAGTCAATAAGTTTGACTCTACATCAGGTAGAGCCCATTATCTAACTCTGTTAAGTTCTATTCTGAGATCCTCATTACATGATGTGACTGGGTCACATGTTGATGTTTTAAGAATCAAAGAATAGAGAGAAATCTTAAAGGAAGTATATGCTGATTCTGATCGTGAAGGTGGATTTCGATCGCATCAGAATTTTGAGCAGTTGCTTAAGAAGTTATGATATATTGCTAAGGAATAGATTACAACAATTTTCCATGTGGATTGTAACGATAAGTTTTTCCGCAAAGTTTTAAAATAAAAGAAAATTGTATAATTTTGTTTATTTGAAGTATCCTTACAATGGCATTTGTGGAAAATTGTTGCTTATATGATTCCACTGACAGCAATATTGGAAAATGGATTTGATTCTTTCATTTGTGGTAGTATCTAAATTTACCAAATCAGGAAAGTTCCTCATCACCCAAGTTTCAATTGGACCGAAACTTGGAATCATGCAAGTTGAATAGTATGATGAATGAGAACTTTCAAGCATTGGAAAATCAAGACTAATTACTTGTTCACATGGATGTGTGAGTCAAGTGAAGGACTAAAGGGATCGAGTACACATTCTTGTGCACTGGTCATGTCCACCACAAAGCTCGTTAAGACTATTTGATTTACTAAAGTTTAGTAAATATGGTTATACTTACAAGTTTAAGTATAATTCTGAAACATTGGAAAAGTCTCAATGTATGGCAGAACGAATGGGAATAATCAAATTAGGCAGAAAGATTAAAGTTTCTCAAATATGAAAAGATGGGAGAGTACTTTAGTATCATGTTTGTGATCATCTTAATGATTTAGAAATCATATCACAATTAGTCCTCTAAAGGTCATCTTAGTGCATTCTTATGGCTAAGAAGAGGAGTCATGAATTGTTGAAATGGTTAGATCAGGAAGATGAGTCATACTTCGTTCCAAAACAATTCTTAGAGTCATACTCCAAGATTGTAACTTGAGTGACATATCTTAAAGAAAGGTTTAAAACACTTGTCAAATGTAAGAGTAAAAGTGTCCTACTCTTGTACATTTGAAATTGGTAAGTTGTGATGTTTTGGATAAAACAAAGACCAACTAAGGCCAATTGTGTGAAGTGTTTGTCTTGATAAAGAATCCACACTATCTCTTGAATATTTGGCAAGATAGTCTTATATGTCAAGAGGATAGTGGGAGACTTAAAGATCCTAAAAAGAATTTCAAGAACTAATCAAGAATAAAACCTGAGGTTCTTCACTAGCACACGACTTGAGGTTTATAACCTATCGTGTTGACATATTCTGTGCCCATTCCAGTTAAAGTTGGCTTTGCACAGGAGTTCTGAAAGTTCTCAATTGGTTGCATAACAACTTGGAAGCAATGGCAGGCCCTGTACTGCCAGGTGGCAAGAAGTTAAGATTGCATAAGTTCAGTCCATATGAGTTTGGATTTGTCATTATCCTTGTCTTGTGACTATGGTTTTGACGATTCAAATGGATAAGAACACATACACCATAAAATCTAAGGGTCATAAGGTTTCTCTCCGATTCATGAAAATGATGGTGAGGAAACACTTCCATCAAGTAGATTTGAAGCAGATGACAAAAGGTCTAAACAATTGAGACTATGATTACGGCATCCCTTTTCATAGTTCTGAAATTGTTTAGACACACATGCATGCTATCTAAGGAAAGGTGTATGATTTTGATAAAGTTTTATCCAAGCATCTCGTATCAGAAATCTGAACTTTGGTAAGAAAGTCAATAAAGTATTGATTTCTAGAAGTCCAGCTGATTTCTGAGTACATGTCAAAGCTAGTGGGAGCATAAGTGTTATGCTAATAATCATCATGTTAGTGGGAACATGATAATTATTGTTAGTGTTGCAAGTTAGAAATGTTAATTATAGAAAACAAAAGTTTCAATTCGTGAGGCTGCAGGGATTGAAAAAGTTGTTTTGCTATAATTAAGGGAGAGGATATACTTCATTTCAGTTCTAAAGGCTTAGATTGAGACCTTAATCATCTTTAGTCAAGAATATATATATATATGAATTTCATGTTGGATTGGTTCAACTTAAGGAAATTCTATATATTGCGTTCTCAAAATTCGATTATGATTACGGCATCCCTCTTCATAGTCAAATTTTGAAAACATGGCAAATAAAAATATTGTAGCAAAAGACTGGTCTAGAATCATGTCTTTATGTGAGACATCATGAATCGTGTACCATTTGCTTTGGGTACAGGATCGATTGCATGTGCTATAATATTTGTCATTTCTAAATTTTTCCAAATGCCCAGAGGCATTAAGAAGGGAAAAGGTCTAGAATTGGATATGACTAAAATGATTAAGCAATTGTCGAGGACAATCTGAGGTTTACCAAAGATTGGTTGCTCAGGGAAAATTGGAAGCATAGTGCTAATTTTGGAAGGACCATATTGACATATTCTGAAAAGAGGCATCTCTTATTCAGAAGTGATAGTCAAAATGAGAATATGGAGTTGTCTCCATAGGTGGAAGTTATCTGTGTAAGATTAGAAAACTTAATGCAAGAAGCATGTTCAAAGCAATGTACTTTGAATATGAGACTTAGTTTCCATGGAGTTGATCTCCATTGGAATACCTTATAATGACTGTTGACAAGTCTTTGTGACTTTGTACATATTCATTACAGGAGGGTCAGTGCATATAAGTTTAAAATCTAAACAGATTTCGATAAATGATAGGAATTTGAAATTCTCACATTTTTCGATAAGGATTTGGGAGTGTGAAATTAGAATCATTGAAGTTATGTTCAATTGGTTTATTTCACAAAGTAAGGATCATAGACAAACATAGAGTGCATACTTGGTGTATGGCAAAGCTATTGTTTAAGAAAAACATAGTGTACATGCTTGGAGCATGGGACAACTAGTGTTTTTAATTCAAGTATAAAGTTGATAAAACCGAAACAACGAATAATGAGTAATCAGTATGGTGATAAATAAAAGTGTTTATTTATATTCATAGGTTTTGATACCATATTTGATTCATTTATTCTTGTGTTTCACTTTGCATGTTTTGACTTCCAGAATAACTAAGTCGCTCTTCCTGAATGATTAAGTTATTCAAACCATCCACAGTCGGTCATATGTTGGAAGTAGATATGAATCCAGATTGTCATGGGTTGGTTTGTAGAGGTCCAAGTTGGTGGACAAAGTGGTGCTACAACACTCATGAGTGCTCATAAGTTCTGAGTATTGGATTCAACCCACGCTCATTTGAATCACTTCATGGATTTTATCACGAGTGATCATGAGACGATAATATCTTATATTCTTAAAACCTAGAGATATGAGTTGTTACTATGAGTTGGTTATACATTGATTGCACGAAAACGCATTGGTAACTCGATGTTATAAAACGTGCCTTTGTGTATGATTCAACAAGTAGTAGAACAAGCCATATGAGTCGAAGTTTATCCATTCCTTTTACCTTCGGGATAAAAGCGATATCTGTGGGCCCCTCGATGATTTAGCGATGACACATGTGAGTGCTTGGCCAAGCCAGGACTGATTTGATTTGTTCAATCAGTCAGTCATCATAAATCGAAAATTGGGAAACAACAAATATACAGAGAGAATGATTATAATCCATGTCTCAGTCCATATGATATCTAGAATGGAGGAATATATGATCCCTTATCTAATGGACAAGTCATTGACAAGGTCAGAGTTTGACAGCGGCTTTAAGAGCTACGATTGCCAGTTAGGTTTTGAAGTCATACTCAATAATAGTTTTAGACTTATCCAAGTGGGAGACTGTTGGATTAATGTCTAAGTCCATAACTATATTTGGTATGTACTTGACCTGACCCGGCATGGTCCATTTGGGTTGCACTTCACCGACACAATTTATATGGATAGTCTTTTGAGAATAGTATATTTATGATTTATATTAATATATTATAAGTTCTAATATATTAATATGGAATCATATTATTTAATTAGTATTTATCAAGAATTAATTTAGAATTAATTAAGTGATCAAAAAGAACTAATTAAATATGGACTCTTATATATATGGAATGGGCCAAGTTCATTTAGGTTGGGCTAAGCTTTCATGGATGGTCCATGGAGCTTTTAACCCATGGATCATATGTGAATGAAAGGTCATGTGTATTAGGGTTTACATGGATGTAACCCTAATCCTCCATAATATATAAAGGGGTCCTTGGCTCACAAAATTGGAACAAGTGTGTGAAAATAAGAGTGGGATGATTTTAGTGTGCATACATATTCTCTCAAGTTCTTCCAAGGTGTTTTGGTGATTTGTGATTCCACTTGAGGCTTCCACACTATTGGGGCTAAGCTCTTAAAGCTTGAAGACATCAAGCTACATCAAAAGGTATGTCATCTAACTAGAACTTTGTAGTATAGGTGCTTCATAATATGCTAGTTAGGATGAAACCTTGGAATAGTTAATATTTGCATGTATAATAGAGAAAACATAGATCCAAGGTTTATAGGGTTGCATGTACACCATAGGAGTGTTAGAATGCTCAAAACCCAACATAATCATACTCGAATTTGAGAACGCAATTAACACAACTGCCAACTCCTTGAAATCTACTTAGTGAAAGCGTTTCCTTACAATCATTTTCATGAAGCGGAGATAAACCTTGGCCACTTAGATTTTAATGGTGTATGTGTTCCTATCCATGTGAATTTGTCATAACCATAATCACAAGACAAGGTTTGTGACAAATCCAAACTCATATAGACTGAACTTGTTTAATCTAAATTTCTTGTCATCTGGTAGCACAAGGGTCCTACCATTGCTTCCAAGTTATTGAGCAGCTCACCCCTACAGATCAATGTACTTTCCATTGATCAAAGGTGATTTGCCTTCTGCATTCAAATGAGAACTCGTAGAACTCACATGCATAGTCAACTTAACTGGAATAGACACAGAAACAAGAATATGTCAACACGATAGGTTATAAACCTCAAGTCGTGTGCTAGTGATAAGTAAATGTTTATTCTTGATTAGTTCCTGAAACTATTCAAGACAATTAAGACTCCCACTGGCCTCTTGGCATATAAGATTCTCTGTCAAGGAACACTTATTGACAAACAAATATTCAAGAGTTAGTGCGGGTTCTTATCAAGAAAAACACTTCATATAATTGGTCTTGGTTGATCTTTGTTTTATCTAAAACATCTCATCTACCAATTTCAAATGTGCAAGGATAAGAAACATTTCGACTCCACATTTCATGAGGTGTTATAAACCTACTTAGAACATGTCACTCAAGGTGCAACCTAGAGTGTGACTCTAAGAATCAATTTTGGAACGAAGTGTGACTCACCTTTTTGATTTAACCATTTCAACAATTCCCGATTCCACTTCTTAGGCATACAAATGCACCAAGGTGTCCTTAGAGGATCAATTGTGATATGGTTCCATAATCAATAAGATGATCATAAAACACGATACTAAAATACTTTCCTTTCCTTTCAGATTGGAGAGACCTTTTATCTTTCTACCTAATTTGATTCTTCTTATTCGTTCTGCTATACTTTGAATCCTTTCAAAGTGTCAGAGTTATACTTAATCTTGTAGGCATAATCATATTTACTGAACCATTAGTAAATCATGGCGAATAGTCTTTATCACTCTTGCGGTGGATCTGGTCAGTTCAAATCAATGTGTACTAGATACTTTAGTTCTTCACTTCACTCACATACATATCTGAACAAGGAATTAGTCTCAATTTTCTCAAGCACCAAGATTTTCATACTTCATATATTTCAAATCACATGATTCCAAGTTTCTGTCCAATTCAAAATTGGGCGATGAGAATCTTTCGTTACTTAGAAAATTATGACACTAAGAATCAAACCAGTTTTTAATATTGCTATTAATAGGAACATACAAATAACAATTTTCACAAATGCCATTGCAAGGAAACATAAAATAAGATAAAATCAAATTTTTTTTCTTTATTTATAAAAAGTGTAGAAAATTTGTCCTTACAAAGCAAATACAAATGAAAATTATGTTACTAACTATTCCTAAGCAATCTATCATAACTCCTAAGCAGCAGCTCAAAAATCTGATCATCGAACCATGCGATCAAAATCCATCTCTTCGCGATCAGAACAAGCTTACTCTTCTTTCAAGCTTCCTTTCTCTTATTTGATCCTACAAAACATCAAAATGCAATCTTAACACATCATGTATTAAGTGTCTATAAGTAGGAACTTAATAGAGTTAGATAGTGAACTTACCTGAAGCAGAACCATACAATTTGATTTTACCATCTCTTAGATCTCTCAGGTAGTCAGGGCAGCTTCGCAACCAATTCCCCTTCTCTTGGCAACAGAAACAAACAAACTCTCTCGGAATGGTACACGGGACAATCACAGACTTAGCCTTTCTCTTTACCATTTGGTTAAACGATTTGACCTTGTCCAATCCCTTTCCATTGGGAAGAGAAAGCTTTTCTGGACTTCCAATGTCGCCATTGTCAATGTCCATGGAAGTTTCGGAAGTAGATCTTCCAATCAAGTTTGCTTTACCAGTGCACCAAATCATTGCTGATTCAACAACAATAAGCAAATAAGTAAGATCGATAAGGGTCACGTCGTGCTCTGTTGTCGCACCCCCAAACCAGAACGGCGGAAACGTTCGGGGGCGGAGGACTTTAGGTAAGTATCACAACACATGCAATATAGTAATCAAAGTACAAACAACCATTGCATTAATAAGTATAAGTTTTACATAAGTGTTCAAACATTACATATTCAAACACTAAAGTAGGTATAGTAGAAGACAAGAGTCGCGGTACGGTACTAGGTAATCTTCTCAAAAGCTTCGGGAGTGTACCTGTCTACTGGATCCCTGAGAATACAAGTTATTTGGAAAGAGTAGATCAGCATTTAAGCTGGTGAGTTCATAAGTATTTTAGTTCTGATAAGTATACCCTAAGTTCTTTGAATAAGTTCACTGGTTTCTCTAGGAAATCCTATATTTCCTGAGGTGATTAACTAATAACCTCAATAGTTTCCTTCTGTAATTACTTAGTTTATACTGATTATATATAACCCAATATCGAATGGACAGTCAAATGGGTGTATCTACCCTAAGCCCACAACCAAACAACAAACATGAAGTAAGGCAGAAGTCACACATTTCACTGTCAATTGGATATTACTTGTGTATAACTCTGGTGTAATAACTAAGGAATTATAGAATTAACCACTAAAGGTCTTTTATGTTATACTAGTTTATAACGATTGAATGACTAAGTTTCATTTGATAAGTGGTTTAATCCCATAAACCGTTTCCTTTGTATAAGTGGTTTAATCCCATAAACCGTTTCATTTGTAAAAGTGGTTTAATCCCATAAACCTTTTCATTTGTAAAAGTGTTCTTAGTTATATCTGTTCTATAGTAAAAACCTTAGTATTAATCCTGGAGAGTATTGTATTATCCATAATACTGCCTTGTGGTTTTAAATGTTCAAAACCAGAAGTACAATACTTGATTTCATGATACGTAGCTTGTACTGTAAGTAAAAACTACTGAAGGTATATCTGGTCGGGATGTAATTAACTTTTCTTACTGTTATAAGAGAAGTATATTACTTTATAATTCACTCGTTGTTTTATCCATGTGAGTTCTATTAACCATACTAATATGACTGATATGCATGCAGCGACGTTCTTCAGGCGTCGGAACTGGAATGATATTTGACACCCTAGGCCTTCCGGCCAAACTGTAGCGAACAGTAGAGGTGCGGGATTGTCAGTCCCATATAGATCTATACACAAATTCACGCTCTCCCTACAAGAGATTCTGGCTAATAATTCAGGACTTAAAAGGTCGTACTTAGATAAGTACACCGTGAAGGGTCTCACAAATTTATTGTTTCAAGGAGATTTACGATGTATTATTATTACCCTATGAATGCTAACTTTGGTACTTTGTATCGTACCCTTGGTTAATGCAAACCTGGTATAATGTATTATTACCTCGTGTTTGCTAACTCGGGTACTCTATATAGTACCTTTGCTAATGCAAAACCGGCAGAATGTATTATTACCTCGTGTTTGCTAACTCGGGTACTCTGTATAGTACCTTTGCTAATGTAAGCCCGACATTACCTCATGTTTGCTAACTCTGGTACTCTGTATAGTACCATTGCTAATGCAAACCCGGTATGATGTATCTTTACTTCTTTAATATGTTGTTCGTATATTAAAGGTATTATACATATCTTGTTATAGTTGAATGTATTTTGGTAATTTCCTTATACTTGTATCTTTAGTTTTGAATCATAAATTATACCTATTATAATTTATATGTTCTATCTGATTAGCATGGTTTCTCATGGATGAACACCTTTGCTCAGCCTGATACAAAGGTGATGATACCAAAAGGAGTAACCTTTTGTACTCATATATGTATAATATATATATAATTAAGAAGCAAATGACCTTCGGACAAATAATACAACCCTAATTCCACATCCAAACAAGGAAAAGGATATTAGATAATTCATTAGTCCTAAGCCCTTCAAATCTTATTTATATATTTATACATATATAAACATGATTTTGGCATTTATACTTTGAAATAGCTTATAAAACATTTTTCAAAGAATTTAACGGAGTTTTACATGACTTTAAAGATTTAACATGGCTTCACGTTATTTTGGAAGTATTTGGTAATTCTTAAAAGCATACGGAAACATTTGTGTGATTATTATCACATACAGTTATTAACACAATTTAATATTGTGTTAAACTTGTATTCCACCCCCTAAAAAGTATTTAAAAACCATTGAAAAGGTAAATTATAGGGGTATGAACTCACTTTGATAAGCGGTGATTCGGGCAGCGTTTCGCTTCCCGGAAAGAGTTTATTTGACGAGAAACCGGCTCAAATCGGGCAGAGTTTCAACAGGAGAGAGGATGACTTCTCGAGAATTCCGGGGCTCCGGGGCTTGATTCGGACTTTATACACGATACAGGGGCCTTGGGGGGTCGTGAGAAATTCGAGGGGGTTAAAATGTGAATTTTGGGAAGTTTTGGGGTGAAAAAGTCCTCTTAGCCGAGGAGTCTCGCACCTTTTATATAGGGGTGCGAGGGTGCGGTCCGAAGGCGGTTCAGCAGCCACCTGGCGAGGTGAGGAGGTGAGTCAGCATCTATGTGGCAGCTCCTGCGAAGGCCACGTGCGAAGGCTTAAGGCGGTGGAGCTTCTAACCCGGTGCGAGACACGTGACTTCGGACAGGTGGACTCTTCTAAGTGGGCCGAACTTCGGTCCAGTGGGGAAGGAGGTGATGACTTCAGACCAATCAGAAGGCGACACGAGCATCTGCGGTCCAATCAGAAGGTCACACGTGGAGGCCTCGCATGCGAGGTGACGTGTCCGAGGAGCGACTCAGCGAAATTTCCCGGGTTTTCCACATTTTCTTGATTTTTGTGCCAAAAACTTGCAAAAATCATAACTTTCGCATACGAGCTCCGTTTTTGGCGTTCTTTATATGCACGCGTAGGTAAAATCATACTCTACGACTTTCGTTTAGATTTCGTCGGCTGATTTTGAATTTATTTTTAATATTATTATTTTAAACAGACCGGGACGGGAATCCGTTAACAATTCATAACTTCTTCATCCGACGTCCGTTTTCGTCTGTCTTTTTACCGTTGTGCTACTTTTGACGAGACCTTCGATTCTCGTTTAAGTTGCGTCGGCTAAATATCGATCGATTTATATTTCGAATTTTTAGCTGTCTACTTCTAAACCGAAACTTCGATAAATCATAACTTCCTCATACGAAGTCAGATTTTTACGTTCTTTTTATGAACGTTCTTGGTTTAACATATTCTACAACTTTCATTTAGATTGTTAAGGCTAAAAAGCCTTTTATCGAAAATTCACTTTTTACACTGAACAATGTTTTGCCGGTTTTGTCGCGGATTTTCGATTGGTCATAACTTCTTCGTTATAACTCGGATTTCAGTGTTCTTTATGTTTTTGGAAACCTTGTTGCAAACTCTACCACTTGGTTCATCCCAATTACGATTATTGATCAATTTATTTTTGACCAAAATTTGACTGGTGTCACATTATCCCCCCGTTAGAGGGAATTTCGTCCCGAAATTAAGTCTAAAGTGATACTCATGGACTAGGTCTAATCTTTCCTTTCCCAAGTGAATTCAGGTCCCTGGTTTGTAATCCAGCGAACCTTCACTAACGGGATGAGACTTAGCGTGGTTCTTTAGATTTCCCTATCCATGGTTTTCATTGGTTCTACTACAGAGTGTAGACTTTTATTTAACTTGATTTCATTGAATGAAATAACAAGTGTTTTATCGGATATACACCTCTTTAGATTAGATATGTGAAAGTTGGGATGAATGTTATTAAGTATTTGGTGGTAGTTTAAGTTTTAAAAGTACAAGACCGATTCTGGTAAGAACCTCAAATGGTCCTATGTACTTTGAGTTTTGTATTTCACGCTTTCTCAAGCGCATCTTGTCCTTCCTGAGTGAGACCTTCATATGACAAGGTCATCAATCCTGGAATTCCAAGGGTTTTCTTTTATCGAAGCCGTAGCTTCTCTGGTTAACTCCGGAAGCTTTATGGCGCTTCCCAATTCGTATTTTGTTTTTGGTAGTTTCTCGGATGAATTCCAGATCAGCGAGGGTGCTGTGTGGAAATTGGATCTCTAGCTAGTTGCGTATTACCTAATTTAGTCCAGTGCAAATAGGATCTACACTTGTGACCACAAAAGGTTTTGAATGGAGCAACTTAAATGCTAGCGTGATAAAGGACTCGAGTAATTGGTAATTGGGTATCCCATTCTTTACCATAGTCGATCCCATAGAATCATGACTACTCTGGTTCCTAGAGGTTTTTGAGTGACGGCCTGAACTGGGAGATGATTCTATTATCTCAGTGGAGATAACAGATATTGGCATACCGTGCACTCACACGTTCTAGTTATCTTCTCTTCTTGCCACATTTTCAGGTCTCAAGGCTTCCTGTTGAGCCTCCTTACTTTGTGTGGAGAGATTTGAATGGGTTATCATTGTCAATGATTGGCACTATGACCTGGGTACTCTTTCCGACTTAGGGTGTTAGCTACTATATTGGCTTTGTCGAGATGATAACGAATTTCAAATTCGTAGTCATTTAGTAGCTCGATCCATCGTCATGGTCTCATGTTGAATTCCACCTGGTAGAATACATGATGCTGGCTTTTGCTCCGAAGTTCATGATCAGACTCATACTTGGCTCATCCATCATCACCTCGTGTATATATTTTAGATTTCACAAAACGTTCGGATGGGTGACTCTGCCCCAGGTCCACAACCAAACAAGGAACAGGAGATAGGGCGGAATCACACATCCTTAATCTTGTTAAGTCTAAATTATATACCACTCTCGTGTATACACTTAGCATCGATAGATTAACTTAATGAGTTCTTAGTCTCTATTCTTGAACTTGACCTATGGTTCGATGATTTTACTATGAGATCTATTGAGGTACTTTGGTAGTTACTGACTTCTAAGACTACTTCAGTGCTTTTCGTTTGAAGTTTCCTGTCTACTGAGTAGGCTAGAATGGCGTGGTACTATTCGCATGGGTACTTCTAAAGTTTTGAAACGAGAGACAACCTAAGGGTTTTGTGTTATGGATTGAAAGAATTTCATCTTACGACTGATTAAGGAAAAAGTTCTCTTATACAGCATAAGAATTTTCACATGGTAAGGGCCAGGCCAAACCATGTCGAATGAGGATGTCGGAATTTTCTCGACGAAATAGATATTAAGTCGTTCTGGGATGAATGATTACTAGGATGATATCCTATGTACCTAAGTTTTCAGCGCTTCTAGTTTTATTCTGTTATTATCACTACGAACCCCTTTTTGATTCAAAATTGGCGGGTACTACCAATACGAGGGTTCTGATACTTTGAAATTATGAACTTTCATGAAACGATCCCTACTAGGTCTCTCTATAATCGCTTGGGGTATACAAGTCATGTATAATTAAGATTGGTAAAACCTTTTACTGAGCAACCCTGCCCTAAATCCACAACCAAACAAGGAACAGGAAATGAGGCGGGATTACTCACTCTAAGTCTACAAATCTTAATTATAAATGACTCTTATGTATACACTAAGTCATCATAGCTTACCTGTTAGGGTTTCAAATTTTATATAATTGTTGTGATTTAATTTGAACGGAAGAGTAATCATAATTATAGATAGTTATCGGGGTTTGGAAGCGTACCAAAATATAGTAGGGTTCTTTGATGCTATCCCATGTATTGGGATCAAAATCCTCCTGCTCCCCCGTCGTTCTTCTCTGTTGGACAATCCCTCCTGTAATGTCCTATTTCACCACAAATGTGACATATAGGAATGGTTCCAACATCGGTAGTTGAAGTGATGAACTCAACCGAAGTTCTACAGATGCGGGCGGTATGCCCCTTCATGTTGCATCTATTGCAATGCAGCTCTCGGCAAACTCCATGATGATTGTAGTTGCACTTGCTGCAGTGTGGGAGGTTTCCTAAGTACGGCTTGGTTGGTGCTAGAATAACAGGGCTGATGGGGGTATTGATTGCCCCAGTTCGTTGCCCTATGTTAGGTTCTTGAGTTGAACAACTCTCTTCCTTGTTCTCGAACTTTCGTTTCAGGATATTAGGCTTAAGGTTCAAGGTGTTCTTACAAGTAGGTGCTCGTTGCTGTACTTGGCCATCACCATGATCGGGGTTACCGATAGCATTACTACTAACATTTACATTGTTATCATTAAGGTGTGCCATGATAGCTGCTACAGCTGCTGTGACTGCAGCTTGAAACGTAGCCGCATCTATATGAAGGATTGGTGTTTCGCTGGTGGGTTGGTTACACTTCTTTGGAGGCATGATTCTGTTACATGATAAGAAAATGATGTCATGAGGGGCTATCGTGTCTCTAGATGTATTCTAACCATTTGTATCTATGTATTAATCTTTTGTTTTGTTATATTGTTCTCAATGATTCGACCTGCATCCCTATGATACAGTCCTGGTAAGGAACATAATTAAGTTTCTAGAATGGTTAGGAACCGAGTATCATCCGAATTAAGTTACCTTCGTTTGGTGGATATCGTTTCCCAAATTTCGAAAATATTCGAAAACAATTCATAACAGTGTCTACATAAAATATACTTATGAATTTGAGAAGCAATCACTATCAATTAAGATTCCGTGATCTGATTTATTGTTATTAGCCGTGACAGGAAAAGAGGATAAGCTCCAAACCTAATGTAAGTAATGAAATCACTAACTCACTAGGTTGAGCCGATTTACTAGTTATTACTTAGATGAAAAGGTGCTCGAACACTTCACATGAATCACACGTGGTTTTCTTTTGTTCTCTGTTCTACTCTGGGTGGTAATGATTTGTTTCCTCCTGGTATCTATAGGGTGTCCTTTTCCTCTGTAGGTATATTGAATTCTCGGGCTGTCTTACTTCCGATTCTGACACTGATCCCCATTACTTCGTAATGAAGATTTTGAATCTTGGAAGTTCATGCGAGTCTCTCTTTGGTGTCCCTAATAGGGTAAGGGCACTAAATGATTCCTGTGGTTTATTTACTTCTCATATGTTTCTTTCTTGGAATTATCCTAATGAAATTATGTTGGATCCTCCTTGACTCTTGTATTGATTGCTGGAGTAACTATGTTTATCTAACGGGTTTATACGAGAATGGGAATGTCTAAAGAATCTATGAGAAAATTTAAATTTTTACGAAGGTGATCCTTCCTGGTCCTCCTATAATCACATGGTGTGTACCGATTATATATAATCTAGATCAAATAGACCTTTGAATAAGTAATTCTACTCTAAAACCATATCCAAACAAGGAAAAGGAAGTAGAGTGAAAATCACATATTCTAAGTCCATAAAATCTCGGCTATATATAACCTTAACGTATCCACTTAGTAATTATAGACTTATCAGAAAAGATCTTTTTAACATTTTCCCAAAGGTATGTAACATACCTCCATGTTATTTTAATTAGGAGTTTGATTCTTGGACTTCTAGATATAAGAACTTGCCAAGTTTTCAGTTTTCTTGTTATAGCATCCTAAAATACTCCCATAGTATTTTAGTCTTTATGTTTGGTTCTAGAATTCTTCTGATACTTAGGTAAGTTTTAGACCAGTTGCAACACTATAATCACTCCCTAAACACGTGTTGGTCATACCTCGGATGGATATAGTTGATCAGGCTATATTGATCCCATATATGATTACGTCACGGTCTAGGTTTAACTGCAATGTCCAACATCCAAATACTTTTGTTTTGTTCTTCTTGTGATACTCATTCTAGTATATATACTCTGCATGTACTTTTACTTTTATAAAATATTAGTATATTTTTAAAGTATAACTCTTGGTCAGAGTGTTTTTATCCCAATGGGTTTATAGTTGTATATCTTTTATGACTGATATACTGAGTTCACTATAAACACTGCTCTGATACCAATCTGTCGCACCCCCAAACCAGAACGGCGGAAACGTTCGGGGGCGGAGGACTTTAGGTAAGTATCACAACACATGGAATATAGTAATCAAAGTACAAACAACCATTGCATTAATAAGTATAAGTTTTACGTAAGTGTTCAAACATTACATATTCAAACACTAAAGTAGGTACAGTAGAAGACAAGAGTCGCGGTACGGTACTAGGTAATCTTCTTAAAAGCTTCGGGAGTGTACCTGTCTACTGGATCCCTGAGAATACAAGTTATTTGGAAAGAGTAGATCAACATTTAAGCTGGTGAGTTCATAAATATTTTAGTTCTGATAAGTATACAATAAGTTCTCTGAATAAGTTCACTGGTTTCTCCAGGAAATCCTATATTTCCTGAGGTGATTAACTAATAACCTCAATAGTTTCCCTCTGTAATTACTTAGTTTATACTGATTATATATAGCCTAATATCGAATGGACAGTCAAATGAGTGTATTTGCCCTAAGCCCACAACCAAACAAGGAACAGGAAGTAAGGCGGAAGTCACACATTTCACTGTCAATCAGATATTACTTATGTACAACTCTAGTGTAATAACCAAGGAATTATAGAATTAACCACTAAAGGTCTTTTATGTTATACTAGTTTATAACGATTGAATGACTAAGTTTCATTTGATAAGTGGTTTAATCCCATAAACCGTTTCCTTTGTATAAGTGGTTTAATCCCATAAACCGTTTCATTTGTAAAAGTGGTTTAATCCCATAAACCGTTTCATTTGTAAAAGTGTTCTTAGTTATATCTATTCTATAGTAAAAACCTTAGTATTAATCCTGGAGAGTATTGTATTATCCATAATACTGCCTTGTGGTTTTAAATGTTCAAAACCAGAAGTACAATCCTTGATTTCATGATACGTATCTTTTACTGTAAGTAAAAACTACTGAAGGTATATCTGGTCGGGATGTAATTAACTTTTCTTACTGTTATAAGAGAAGTATATTACTTTGTAATTCACTCGTTGTTTTATCCATGTGAGTTCTATTAACCATACGAATATGACTGATATGCCTGCGACGACGTTCTTCAGGCGTCGGAACTGGAATGATATTTGACGCCCTAGGCCTGCCGGCCAAACTGTAGCGAACAGTAGAGGTGCGATATTGTCAGTCCCATATAGATCTATACACAAATTCACGCTCTCCCTACAAGAGATTCTGGCTAATAGTTCAGGACTTAAAAGGTCGTACTTAGATAAGTACACCGTGAAGGGTCTCACAAATTTATTGGTTCAACGAGATTTACGATGTATTATTATTACCATATGAATGCTAACTTTGGTACTTTGTATCGTACCCTTGGTTAATGCAAACCTGGTATAATGTATTATTACCTCGTGTTTGCTAACTCGGGTACTCTGTATAGTACCTTTGCTAATGCAAACCCGGCAGAATGTATTATTACCTCGTGTTTGCTAACTCGGGTACTCTGTATAGTACCTTTGCTAATGCAAACCCGGTATTACCTCATGTTTGCTAACTTTGGTACTCTGTATAGTACCTTTGCTAATGCAAACCCGGTATGATGTATCTTTACTTCTTTAATATGTTGTTCGTATATTAAAGGTATTATACATATCTTGTTATAGTTGAATGTATTTTGGTAATTTCCTTGGAAAGTATACAGTCGTGAATCATACTTGTATCTTTAGTTTTGAATCATAAATTATACCTATTATAATTTATATGTTCTATCTGATTAGCATGGTTTCTCATGGATGAACACCTTTGCTCAGCCTGATACAAAGGTGATGATACCAAAAGGAGTAACCTTTTGTACTCATATATATATATATATATATATATATATATATATATATATATATATATATATATATATATATATATATATATATATATATATATATATATATATATATATATATATATATATATATATATATATATATATATATATATATATATAATTAAGAAGGAAACGACCTTCGGACAAATAATACAACCCTAATTCCACATCCAAACAAGGAAAAGGATATAGGATAATTCATTAGTCCTAAGACCTTCAAATCTTATATATATATTTATACATATATAAACATGATTTTGGCATTTATACTTTGAAATAGCTTATAAAACATTTTTCAAAGAATTTAACGGAGTTTTACATGATTTTAAAGATTTAACATGGCTTCACGTTATTTTGGAAGTATTTGGTAATTCTTCAAAGCATACGCAAACATTTGTGTGATTATTATCACATACAGTTATTAACACAATTTAATATTGTGTTAAACTTGTATTCCCCCCCCCCCTAAAAAGCATTTAAAAACCATTTAAAAGGTAAATTATAGTGTATGAACTCACTTTGATAAGCGGTGATTCGGGCAGCGTTTCGTTTCCCGGAAAGAGTTTATTTGACGAGAAACCGGCTCAAATCGGGCAGAGTTTCGACAGGAGAGAGGATGACTTCTCGAGAATTTTGGGGCTCCGGGGCATGCTTCGGGCTTTAGACACGATACCGGGGCCTTGGGGGGTCGTGAGAAAGTCGAGGGGGTTAAAATGTGAATTTTGGGAAGTTTTGGGGTGAAAAGGTCCTCTTAGCCGAGGAGTCTTGCACCCTTTATATAGGGGTGCGAGGGTGCGGTTCGAAGGTGGTTCAGCAACCACCTGGCTAGGCAAGGAGGTGAGTCAGCAGCTACGTCGCAGCTCATGCGAAGGCCACGTGCGAAGGCTTAAGGCGGTGGAGCTTCTGACCCGGTGCGAGAGACATGACTTCAGACAGGTGGACTCTTCTAAGTGGGCCGAACTTCGGTCCAATGGGGAAGGAGGTGATGACTTCGGACGAATCAGAAGGCGACACGAGCATCTGCGGTCCAATCAGAAGGTCACACGTGGAGGCCTCGCATGCGAGGTGACGTGTCCGAGGAGTGACTCAGCGAAATTTTCCGGTTTTCCACATTTTCTTCATTTTTGTGCCAAAAACTTGCGAAAATCATAACTTTCGCATACGAGCTCCGTTTTTGGCGTTCTTTATGTGCACGTGTAGGTAAAATCATACTTTACGGCTTTCGTTTAGACTTCGTCGGCTGATTTTGACTTTATTTTTATTATTCTTATTTTAAACAGACCGGGACGGGAATCCGTTAACAATTCATAACTTCTTCATCCAACGTCCGTTTTCGACTGTCTTTTTACCGTTGTGCTACTTTTGACGAGACCTTTGATTCTTGTTTAAGTTGCGTCGGCTAAATATCGATCGATTTATATTTCGAATTTTTAGCTGTCTACTGCTAAACCGAAACTTCGAAAAATCATAACTTCCTCATACGAAGTCAGATTTTTATGTTCTTTTTATGAACGTTCTCGGTTTAACATATTCTACAACTTTCATTTAGATTGTTAAGGCTAAAAAGCCTTTTATCGAAAATTCACTTTTTACACTGAACAATGTTTTGCCGGTTTTGTCACGGATTTTCGATTCGTCATAACTTCTTCGTTATAACTCGACTTTCAGTGTTCTTTATGTTTTTGGAAACCTTGTTACAAACTCTACCACTTGGTTCATCCCAATTACGATTATTGATCAATTTATTTTTGACCAAAATTTGACTGGTGTCACATCTGTCACATAATAGTCTTTAACAAACTCACTATATGACTTAGGAAGTGAATGAAGAACCAAGTCAACAGCCAGCTTCCTTGGGAACACGACACACAACATTCCCAGCCTGTCAATATGCAGCTTTATGTCCAATACGTGAGCACATATAGACTTTCCATCTTCATGTTTGCTTGCCAATAAGGCTTGAGTGATCTTGAACTTTTCAAGTCGACGAACATGTGGATCAGGGTGAACTATTGGAGGAGGTGGAGGAAGTGAAGTATGATTTTCATTTTCATGATCGAAACGTGGAGCATCAACTTCATGTGGAAAGCTTTTTCCAAAAGATTCTGGAAGACCATAGTTGTCAAAACTAGACATATACAAGGGAGAAATTCAAATTAGTTGATTTAAGTCCTTATATAACACCCAAATGAAATATTAAGGCTAGGACCCAACACAATATTCTACAATTAGGAAGAGGGATGTCGTAATCCAACTGTAAAATATTTGAAGGTAGGTAAATAACGATTTACCAATTTCAACCATGAAAAACGAAAATGAACGTTAGGTTTTAAATGAATTGAAATTCCTAGATTCTTTGATATTCATTGAACTTTTCAATGGCATGTTTAATCTCGATTATGCCCTTCATGTTTGTGACTGGGATACCAAGGATCACAAACAAGGTGTGAATAACCATGCAAATTAGCTTGGTACTCTCGAAGACATTTATCACTTAATGAATGTGCCGGTTAACCACACGCTCTATTGATCTATGATAATCTACGAACTACCCATTGCCATCCTTCATTAGTCCCATATTAGTGTGCCGGTTAACCACACACGCTCTACTAACGACCAATAAGGTGCAATGTGCAATTTCATGGATTAGCACCAAATTCACATTTTTCCTAAAGTAACTAAGATTGAGAATTTATAAATGTTTAGTTACTGGTAATTCATTATACTTATTAATGAAAGTTTGCGTCCTATCTTACCCATTCAGCTAATGACCCTCCACTAGTCAAGGGTTCGGTGGGTAAGAGTGAATACCCAATGGTGGTCATTTTACAGGTCGCTTCCTTAAACACCCCTTATAGACCAGCTTCGTAAATGAGGCCTACTAACGGTAAGACTGACTTTTAACATATACATATATAATATGTTAGACTTTTAATGTTATATAGTATAAGGTGTATTTTATACATTTAAAATACTAGGTGGTTTAATCTATTAATAAATTAGACTTTTAATTTAATTAAATTTAAACCATATGATTATGGATTTATTAATTTTCTCTTTTAATTAAACATTTAATTAATTTAATAAAATCCATAAGAGTGTAACTTGAACCATTCAAAAACCATCAAGGTTCTAAATATAAAATTCAAAATTAAAACTATTCACTTAATTTTTAAGTTACGAAACCAAAAGTTGCACCTTTTGGATTCCAAACTTGATGGCAAGTTTTGTAACTCCTTAAAAAAACTTTTGAGTTCCAAAACTTGATGGCAAGTTTTGTAACTCTTCAAAAACATTTAGATCAAATATTAAATTAATAAAATAATCATATATATATATATATATATATATATATATATATATATATATATATATATATATTTATTTATCTTTTACCAATTTGACCTAATGCAACTCATATAGCAAGACAATTCAAATCAAATAATACAAATAATTAGTTTATCATATAATCTAGTAATTATTGTATAATTTGACAATTTATCTTTTAATTGGATGATGATAATCACTACCATATCAGAAAAATCGGATTTTATGATAAAAAAAAAATTTGTGGTAATGATCCTAATCCAACTCAGGCCAAAAAACCCGAAAATCTGCCACCATACAGTCCGACTTGTCGAGCTAGGCAATGGACTCGTCGAGTTCATCATGAAATGACCCAACTCATCGAGTCCACTCGTGGGACTCGTCAAGCCCAACAGTCAGTGAGCTAGTATAACAGAAAACATCATGAAATGACCCAACTTTGAACAAACAACCTATGCATCAGTATAACAGAAAACATCCATGGCTCTGATACCACTGTTGGGTTTTATGTAATATAACACTCCTATGGTGCACATACAACCCTAATGCTTTGGATCTAAGTTTTCTCTAGTTATACATGCAAATTTCATATTCCAAAGCATGAAGCCTAACTAGCATACAAGATTGATGTTTGAAACATAAAAAAACGAGTTAGATGATTACCTATTTGTTGTAGCTAGTAGAACTTGGCCTGTCAAGAGCTTAGCACCTCAAATGTGACGCCTCAAATGGTTGAAAAACACCACAAGCTGTTAGAACAAAGTTCTATTAGGATCGTTAGATTCTATGCAAGCAAACAGGTAAGAATGTAATCAAGAATACAAGAATGGCTTTGAATATGTCGCATGATTAATACTTCAACACCTCAGAAGAGCTCGATTAAGAACTTCGACTGTAGAGGTGTTTAGGGTTACAAAACAATGAACGTAATAATCAACACCGTCTAATGCATACATGCATGCATATTTATAGTATAACCCTATCAGATAAACACGGAGGGACAGGCCCAATCCGGATACAAAACATAAAGCCCAAGACGCAACACAATTAGACTCAACAATCTCCCCCTTTGTGTCAATGGGACCGAAAGCTCACTTCGGTTGAGCTACAGAAGTCTTCTTTATTGTTTTGAACACCTTCGGAATGATAGCCAACAAATGATGACGGAACGTTATGTACCACTGAAGCATGTCAGTAAAATTCTTCTTGTCAGCTTCTGAGTTCTACTTGCACCGATGAACAATGTTAATGATGTGCTCCAAGCAGTCAGTTGAGAATAAATGTTTATCAACAAGAGCGAATAAAAATCTGTGAGCTTCGCCTTTTGTAAACATCACAGTGAGATGTTTTGAATCTATTTGGCCCATCTTCATCTTATTCACATCTCCTGGTTTCGGTGTTGGCTTGATGGTCGGTTTCTTGTTCATTACTTTCGCTATTTCTTGATCCATAGCTGCAACCTCATGGATGTAAGAAGCCAACATCCTCTTCAAGTGCTCCAAAATTGGTTCATATTCCCTCGGATTTGTAAGCAGAATATTGAATAATAAAATCCAATCATGAGGGTTTAGGTTTGGAAGATATGCTAGAGATATAATCGACACCGAGTTTGCAGAGCCTCGTGTGATTTTGAAATTGACATTTACAAATCTCCCAGCAGACGTAGGTTTCAGTACCTTGACAGTGATTATTTTCTGTGCGCTCCATGTCATGTACTGAGGTTGTCCATACTTCAGATAGAAATCAATAAGCTCTCGGTCAACCTTTGGATGAGGAAAAGGAACCTCAACAGTCGAATCAAAGCAGTGGAACGTGAATGCCTTTCGTATGATTGGCATGTCGAACTGCGAGTCCTTAGAATTATCATAACCAAACGAAGCAACAGGTTCCAACCAATAAATACTTGGAAACTCTATAGCTTGATTGATAAGTGCCTCTTTAGTCCATAAGGGAAACAAGGCCTTCTTGCAGTTCAAGGCTTCTTCTTCTTCCTTGTTTCTCCTTTCCCTCTCCTCTGCTTCCCTTGCAACCTTCAAGGTTTCATCAAGCTCTTTGTCTCTCTTCTTTCGCTTGAGAGCCTCAGCAATAGTTTCACCGGATTCGTTACTGCTATCAACATCAATCTCCTTTTGCCTTTCTTGTGGACCAGAACCTGAAGCTACATTATCCTTCAGTTCAGTTGTAACTTTGACCTTCGGTAGAGCAGTTTCGGTTTCAATCTTAACCTTCGGTTGATGAGCACACTCTCCCCCTTGTTTTGGAGCAATGAATTTCTCCGAAACACCCTTCATCTCGTGTAACAATGCAAGGGCAAGAAGAAATTTTGTTGTAAGATGATTCCGAATGGTCAAAGTGAGGATAGGATCATGAGCACCAAGAATGTTTGTGAGCATATCCTTCACATCCCTGCACAGCTGTGAAAAACAGCTCTTTCGGTCTTTAACAAAGAAATTTCTTTTTCTGCTTGGGCTAGCTGCACTTTCTGTACTTCAACCATGGATGTTTGGCGAGCAAGTTCTTCCTTCAAAGCACTTTCTTTCGCCAAATTAGCGTGAAGAGATTCAAGTCGAGAATTCACTAAACTGATAAGTGAAGAGTTCTCGGCTTGGATGGAAGAACGCACATCCTCAAACTTTGTTTGTTCTTCTTAAAGAGACTTGGACAAAGAATCCACAGAAGCATTTACCTTTGCTGCATTTGTATCAGCATGCCCTTTAAGTGACTCAAGAAAAATTTGAGTACTATGTATAATTTCAGTAACATCAGTGGTGGCCTTTTTGCAAGAGGTGGTAGACTCATTAACAGCTTTGGTGGATTTTTCAATGGAATCGGTGTATTGTTCTAGAGCTGTATCCAGAAAAGCCTTGAGTACAACACCACTGTATGACTTGCTGTCCTCAAGTTACTTATCAAGCTTTTCGTTAATGCTCTGCAGATGTTGTCTTGTGACTGGAGCATCATCATCCTCATCAGTAGGAAGCCTATAGGGACTGAAGTATGTAGAATCATACTCATCATTAGTACCACCGAGAGTGGCACCGAAGTCGGTTGAAGGTGAGGGTGAAAGGGGTGTAGAAGTAACTGGGGGTTCTGTTTCAGTAGTCGCCCCCATATCAGATATGTTGACTCCTACTGTCGGTTCAGGAATAGTGGTTGTAGTGGATTGGGAAAAAATAGGAGTTGGGAAAAAATAGGAGTTGGTAAAGTTATTGTTTGAGATGTGGTAGGTGGGGGAATAGGAGGAACCGAAACTGGAACTGTCTGTTTTGGTGATGGAGGTGGGGTTGGAAGTTTGTTATGAGGAGATTCGGTTGGAGTAGGAGATCGGGGAGGAGTGTTACCTCTCGGTGATGCATGAAAAATTTCCTCTTCTTCACCTTCCTCGTCATTTTCTGAGTTAGGATGAGTGGGACTCTTGGACCTTTTTGCCATCTTTTTAATCTTCTTCGGTTTAGAAAAATCCCCTGTATCAGACTTTCGCTTCTTGGACTTGGAAGTCTTAGACTTATCATCCTCTGTTGGCTCTTTCTTGGTAGAAATTCGTTTACCTCGGTTACTCGGCTTGTCAACAGCATCTAGGGCAGCCTGCTGTTCAGGAGATAGGACTCTCGGTTCCTTGGGAGGATGTTTTCGATAATCAGCCATGAGTTTACTTTTGGCTGTAACACATATATACATTGTCTCAGGGATAGATCCAATGTGAGGGAACTTCTTAGGATTAGAAATTATGATTTTCTTCGTGTGAAACGTAGCAATAGACGCAAGTAGAGCATCCTTCATCACCGAAATGTCCAAAGAATTTATCGCCCTTATGGTAATGAGAGTCCAGAATCGTGCACATGAGATTTCAGAATGCCTCGTTGTAGTGTTGAGGCTTTGCACCACTTGAGACCAGATGATCGTCCCATAATCAAGATTGAGACCATTGTAAAGGCCGTAGAGAAGGGTTAGGAAAGCCTTGCTGCTGCCATCAGATCCAACACTTCTCTCCGCCAAACTCTTGATAAGAAGAGTAAGCAGTCCATTCCATGGGGACGGTAGGCAGGACTTCTTAACCTTCGTTATTATTGTAAGCACGTCAGTATATCCCATTTCGTACAGCATCGAGAAAAGCTTGAATGAAGAATCCATATCTAGCAGGATACCAGAGACCGAGAGATGAGGTTCGCTTCAGGTAACGAAAAATATTTTTCACCGCCACCATGTGAGGTTCTCTTGGATTAGCTTGAAACCTAGCACAATAACAAACAGAAAACATAATCTCCGGTCTACTAGCTGTTAGATACATAAGGGACCCTATCATTTGTCGATATATTGTTATGTCAACAGCAGGTTTTTCCAGAGAAGGTGTTAACTTGGTGCCAAATGCCACAGGAACCTTCACTTTTGAGTCTCCTGTCATGCCAAATTTTGTTAGCAGGGTCTTTGTATACGCCTCCTGGTTAATAAAAATACCTTCTGGTCCCTGTCTAATATTCAAACTAAGGAAAAAATTAATCGGACCCATTGCGCTCATTTCAAATTTAGTCTCCATCAACTTCCTGAATTCAGCTGTTAAGCTAGGATTCGTGGAGCCGAAGATGATGTCATCGACATAAATTTGAACTATCATTAGATGTTCGCCTTCTTTCTTTCGGAAGAAGGTTGGGTCAACCGAACCTTGCTTAAATTTCGACATTTTCAGAAAGCGAGTTAAAGTTTCATACCAGGCTCTCGGTGCTTGTTTCAAACCATATACCGCTTTATCCAGCACATAACAATGATCAGGGAATTTCTCATTCACGAACCCGGGAGGTTGCTCAACATACACTGTTTCTTCTAGTTCCCCATTCAAGAAAGCGCAGTTGACATCCATTTGGAAAACTTCGAAGTTTTTATGAGCAGCATATGCCAGGAAGATTCTAACTGACTCCAACCTAGCTACTGGAGCGAAGGTTTCCTCATAATCTATCCCTTCCTCTTGGCAATAACCTTTCACCACCAACCGAGCCTTGTTGCGAATGACATTCCCTTCTTTATCTAATTTATTTCTGAAGACCCATTTTAATCCTACCACAGAAGCATCCTTTGGTGTAGGAATCAGCCTCCAAACTCGGTTGCGTTCAAACTCATGGAGCTCATCTTGCATTGCTTGAACCCAATCAGAATGATCAAGCGCAACATTAACTGTTTTCGGCTCGACCTTGGATATTAACGAATTAAACATACAAAATTCAACTTTAGAGAATAATGCAGTTTGTTTCGCTTTCAACTGTGAGCGGGTGAGTACTTTTTCAGATGATTCTCCAATAATTTGAGCTTTGGGATGGTCCTTGGTCCATTTCACTAACGGACGATAATTTGGGTCATATGCTGGATCAAATTCAGCATTCACTTCCTCTTCAAGTTCTGATTGATCACCCTCGCCTTCGTCAGTTGCATTCTCTTTCTCCCCCACGACTGGCGAAGTGTAACCTGTGGCAGCATCAGAATTTGCATCCTTAGTGGGAGATGGATTCTCTCCCTCGATTGGACTACTATTGGGTGGGTTTGGAGCAGTATGTTCACCCTCGCTTGGACCTTTAGGAGTTGGGGATAGAATAGGACCCTCCCCCTCGAAAGATATTTCGGTTGTCTTTGTTGCTGAAGAACTCTCCCCCTTGAATATTGAGTCGTGGATGGGAGAGTCAGTTGAGGATTGAACACCTATAGTTTTGGGAGGTTCACTTTCCATTTCTTTGGCAGCTTCATCTATGATCTTTTTGAGATTATCAATTTTGTTATCTGCTGCTTTCGCCTCTGAGTGTGCCGCTTTCTCTGGTTCATCAAATAACCGAATGTACTCTTCAAACAGGTTGGATATTGGAACCGAGACCTGTCCAGATTCAGGAAATATTTCACTTAAGTCATTTGCACTCCTTTGCACTTTCTTCATATAATTATTGTCAAAGGTGACGTAATATGTTTCTTCAATTTGTTTGGAGCGTTTGATCAACACTCTGTAAGCTTTAGAAGAGAGTGAATATCCTAGAAAAATGCCTTCGTCTGCTTTGACGTCAAACTTGTTTCGGTTCTCCTTTGAATTGAAGATAAAGCACCTTGAACCGAACACATGAAAAAATTTGACGTTGGGCTTTCGATTGTTTACGATCTCGTATGGAGTGATTGAGAATCTCTTGTTGAGCAAGGATCGGTTCTGAGTGTAGCACGCGGCTGCAACTGCATCAGCCCAGAAGTATAACGGAAGAGAAGCGAAACTGAGCATGGTTCTGGATGCTTCACACAAAGAACGGTTTCTTCTTTCACCAATCCCATTCTGTTGTGGTGTATAAGGGGCCGAAAAATTGTGAGTTATCCCCTTGTCAGCCAGAAAGTCCTCAAAATCGTTATTCTTGAATTCCAGACCGTTGTCACTTCTGATATTCGTCACTGTCTTTCTCAGCTGCACTTCCACTTGCTTGATAAATGTCTTCAACTTGGGAGTTGCATCTGATTTCTGCTTAAGAAAGAAAACCCAGGTGAAGCGCGAAAAATCATCTACAATAACAAGGATGTACTTACTACCACCGATGCTCTCAATAGCTGAAGGTCCACATAAGTCAATGTGTAATAGTTCAAGAGCTTCAACAATCTTTGTATTGATTCGTGTAGGGTGGCTCTTTCTGCTTTGTTTGCCCATCTCACACACTGCACACAGATGTTCCTTGTCAAACTTGAGAAGAGGGAGGCCTCGAACGTGATCACCAAGCACCAACTTATTAATGTCTTTGAAGTTCAGGTGCGATAGACGTCGATGCCACAACCAGCTTTCATCAGTGTTCGCCTTTGACAGCAGACATATTGCTGGTTTTCCTCGTATTGGGTTGAGATTTAAAGGATACATTTCTCCTTTGCGTTCAGACTTTAGCAGAACCTTTTTCGATTGTTTTTCTATTATTTCAGAGCCCTCATCATCAAATGATACTTTCAAACCTGTTCCCACAACTAATTGTGACACGTTGATGAGGTTATGCTACAATCCTTCCACATACGCCACTTTTCGAATTGAGAAATCTCCATTGGTTATCTTACCATATCCCTTGATTGTTCCATATGAGTTATTTCCATACTTTACAGACCCACAATCTTTTAGGGACCGAAACTCCCTCAACTCTTCCTTCCTTCCTCTCATGTGATGCGAGCAGCCATTATCTATATACCATTCATCATCGAACTGCTCGTCACTGATTACCTGCAAATTCAAGCAGATTTAGGAACCCAAAGTTTCTTGGGTCCATGTGAGTTTTTCACAGAAAAAGGAATTACAGTAGAAATATCAACCAAATATGTTCTTTTTACGAGAGTGGTTTGATCTTTTCTTTTAATGGTGTACACCCTGATTTTAGTTTTATGTTGTTTAGGTTTTGGTGTATAAGTTTGTGTGTTTTTAGATGGTTTAGGAATATTCTTTTGAATCCTAGGGTTAGCTGACTTTTTCTTATCATCGAACTCAGAATCAAGCTTTCCCTTGCCTTTGATATCCTTCATTGAAGTTAATTTTTTTTGGGAGTTAGAAGGACCGAAACTAGAGTTAGGACCGAGACTCGACTTTCGGTTCTGAGTGCTGTTGTTGGGACCGAAAGTAGGCTTTTGGTTGTTAGCCTTGGCGTTTGGACCGAAACTTGTCTTTCGGTTCAGTGAGTCCATGTGGGGACCGAAACTTGACTTTCGGTTCGGTACGCTAGTTTGGGAACCAAAAGTAGACATCCAGTTCTGAGATTTGGAATAGTAGGAATTTGGGCTGAAGTTTTCTTTTCCTTTCAGTTTTTCCTTTCCTTTATCCATTGATTCTTTCTTAGGAGGTACGTAGTTGGGATTTTGAGATTCCCAGTGACGTTTTCGCTCATTCAGATTCTTTGCGTATCTTTGATTTCTTAAGCGTTTCTGTTCAGCTAACTCCTTCTGTAATTTGTGGATATTGAAGATGGCCTTTGGCTTCTCCTTTTGACTTTCGGTTATATTTGCTGGAACAGTTGGTTCTGTCATCGGTTCTTCAGGGATTTCTTTAGTTCCACTTGTGCTTGGTTTGTCAAAACTTGAGGGTTTGTTGATGGGTTCTGCAACATATCTTCCTTTAACCCTCCATGAAGTCTGCTCAGATAAGCCTACGGTTTCGTCTGCGTTGTCGATAGGGGCAGAACAGAAGTAATCGTCGCATCCTTCAGCATTGTCTTTGTCGACCAAGATTTGTAATTATGCTGTTTGTTTAGCAGTCATTCCGGTAACTGCATACACCTGATTCAGCACCGTTTGAACCTTTTGGTAGACCATAGCTTTTTCCTTGAGTTTCTTTGTCTTGTCTTTTGACAAGCGAGCGAACTCAATCGAATTTTCAGATATGAGAGGTTTCTCATTCTTGGTTTCGCTCATCTCACTCTCCTCATCAAATTCAGACGTATTTTCTAAGTTCATTTTATTTTCTGAAATCAATTTTACGTTAGACGAGTCAAATGATTTAATAGTTTCGTACTTTATTTTTAACCTATCATTTTCATCTAAAATATCTTTGAGCATACATTTATGTTCCTTAGAGTCAATGAAGGTTTCTATCTTGTCCAGTCCGATTTTGTAATGAATGGACGTTTCTTCTGAGGACACAATAGATTCACACTCAACGATGACCTCATCCTCCTTAAATTCAAGGAAGGGCAAGATCATTTTGTGAATCTTCTTTCCTATCTCACAATTTAAATGCAATTGAGCAATATTAGTATATAAGCGCGTTGCAATTAAACAGAAAACATTCCTTTGTTTTAAAAACTTTAAATTGTCTCTTTGCAAATAAATACTTTCATCCCTAGCTCTATTTAATTCTCCCTCCTTCAGCTCAATCCACATCCTTCTCTCCTCACTTTTTGAAGACACCCTGCTGAGTTGGTCAGTTAGGTTGGAATTCGCTAAGCGAGTTTGCATGAGACTACCACTTAAGTTAGAAAATTTAAATTTTAATTCATTTAATTCTTCTTCATAATCTGTTACTGGAACTTTAAGTGATTCAAGGATGGATTGTACCTTTTTGATAAGCCGGTCGCAGTCGTTGATCTTCTCACTCACAGGCTTGGCAGCAAAACATTTTTCCTTAGTCAGGTTCGGTTCCTCACTTGCACTTTCGGTTGATGCACCAGCTGTGACCATCAAACATCTACCAGCTGAACCTACTTCCTTTGTCACACACGCCCTTCCATGAGTGGGCTTTCTCACCTCTTCATCTTCAGAATCGGTTGATCAAACTTCGACGCCACCGAACTCATCTTCACCTGCATTCTCCTGCATAATCAAGGCATTCATAGAGCTGTTAGTTGCCTTCTTTTTCTTGATCTCTTCCAAATTGCACATGTAGTACGTCTCATCATCTTCACCATCTCTTTTCTCAGCCATTTTCCTTAGCATGTAGTCTTTGGCAAAGTGGTTCTTGTCGTGACAGTAGTTGCAGTCGAACCCAGAGTCTCCTGCAAGTTTGCTCTCCTTCTTGTCTTCATCCTTTTGAGAAGAGACTTTCACTTCGTCCTTCACCTTCTCAGAACTGTAACTTCCCTGCCAGTTTCGGTTCTTGTTGACAGGAAATTTTCTTCTTGCAAACTTCTTTGCATTGGTGACCATCATAGCATACTCCTCGCTTGTAAGGTCACACTCAGACATATCAGACTCTTCTTCTTCTTCTGCAATGCTTTTTGCTTTTGAGACAAGGGCCATCGATCCCACACCAGAAACTACTTTCGCTTCTTTGGTTACTACACTTTCATGGGACTTAAGTATTCCCACAAGTTTCGCTAGTGAGTAAGTTTTAAACTGTTCATGCGCTTTCTCGGTTGAAACCACAGCCATCCATGCTGGTCTCAGACCGTTCATGAAGGTCACTTTCTGCTCGATCAACTTTCTTTCTATTCCATGCTTGATCATCTTACTCAGGAGATGATTGAACCGATCGACAGTTTGTATGAGTTTTTCTTCTGGTTTCTGTTCAAAAACTACAAATTCTGATAGTAGCAATGTTTGAATGGAGTGTTCTAGATCTTCATAAGTTAAATATAGTTCTTTCAACCTATCCCAGATCTCTTTGGCCGTCGTGCATGAACCAACCACCCGAAAAGTGTCAGATTGCAAGGCAAATCTGATCATTCTCATGGCCTTTACGTTACACAGCAACTTGTCTTTCTCATCCTATGACATCTTATCCACATCCGCCACCAGCTTGTTATATTCCTTTTGGGACTTAACTGTCGTGTTCGTTCCTGAGTGAACAAACGGCCCAAGTGTGATAGCTTCCCAGATGAGATAGCCATTGTCTTCAGATCCAACCACATAATCTTCAAAGTGATGCGCCCATACTTCATAATCTTGAGTGTAAAGTATGGGAATCCTGGTAGTTGATCCAATGCTGTTTGAGATGTTGATGGGATTCGTTTGCGAATCTTCGTGAGACATGGTGGGCTACTAGAATCAGACCTGTAAACTGAGATTAGGGTTTTATCAGAAACAGAGTTACCGTCGATATGAAGAAGACGGCTTCTATTTATATGATAAAAGTGGAAACCCTAAGGAATTCTGAATACAGAAGTAATGTGTATTGATCACACAGTCTCCTGCTCTGATACCAATTGTTAGAACAAAGTTCTATTAGGATCGTTAGATTCTATGCAAGCAAACCGTTAAGAATGTAATCAAGAATACAAGAATGGCTTTGAATATGTCGTATGATTAATACTTCAACACCTCAGAAGAGATCGATTAAGAACTTCGACTGTAGAGGTGTTTAGGGTTACAAAACAATGAACATAATAATCAACACCGTCTAATGCATACATGCATGCATATTTATAGTATAACCCTATCAGATAAACACGGATAGACAGGCCCAATCCGGATACAAAACATAAAGCCCAAGACGCAACACAATTAGACTCAACACAAGCAATGGAGGATACTGAGAGAGAGAGAGGTTATGAAGCTCCAAATTCGGCTAGGGTTACATCCATGATCACAAGTGCCGATTTTGGAAGTCTAGGGGTTACTTTTATAGTGTGGAATTCCTAGGGTCTAACTTGTAAACCCTAATCCATTTACTTAAGCCTTTGAGCAATCCAATAATCCATATGATGGGCCTTTTGGACTAACTCTTCATGCACTCTGACATGGATTTAGTCCATCCCTAATCAACATGGATCATTAGCCCAAACTATAAATATCACTGATTTACGTAATCAGTCCCCGTTAATTTACTCAACCTCTTTTGATCACTAAATTAATTCCAAATTAATTCTTGATCAATGCAAATTAAATAATATGATTTCTCAATTAGTATATTATACTTGTAATATACTAATAAATTACAAATAACCTCTTTCTCAAATATCAATCCTATCAAATTGCTCTGGTGAAGGCAACCCAAAATGGACCCTGCTACTATCGGGTCAAGTACATACCAATTATAGTTATGGGCTTAGACACGTAATCCAAAAGCCTCCCACTTGGATAAGCCTAATAACTATGATTGATGAGCTTCTTGACTCACTCCAGAAGTTTTGGTATTGGATCTAGGCTTCTTTTGGTCCACTTATTCATAAAAATGCAAGCTTTATGGTGTATCTTGAACCATGCATGTGTTAAGACCTTTGTTAAACTAATTTTGGGTTCTTGAGCCCCATTAAGCCATGCATGTGTGTAATGTTTCCAACTTTACGTGATTAGTGTTCTTATTGAATCAGATCTGAGAGTTTGGCTTGAAGTCTCAATGAATTAAGTGCTTCATGAATTGGGGTGGTCAACTGGGGAGTATGCTAGGTGTACCAAGCTGGTACGCTGCGGGTACTAGTCCCAGAGGGAGTATGATAAGCGCACGAGATGAGTACGCCCCACGTACTCAACCGGTGGGCTTCAAATTTTGGGCTTCTCGGTTTTGGGCCCATATGTGGACATTGGGAGATTAGGGCCTTGTTGGGCCATCAGATTTCTATTTTTTTGGAATGATGTCATTATGTTGGATTCTTTTGTTGCAGGCCCACGAAGGGGATTTGGGCCCAATTTGGAATATTGGGCCATTTTTTGGCCTTGGGTGTCCATTTTTGGAATTGGGCCTTTTTGAGTAGTTGGTTTGGGCCTTGGCGTTGGGCCAAGTTAGGTAAAGGGTGAAATGGTCTTTTACCCTAGTTTAGACTCTTATTTATGAGTTGGGATCCAATTATTAATTGGATGTTATTGGTATTGATAGCGCGAAGATTGTCGGACCAGCAACCAGAGATTTATCCGTGTGACTCAGCAGCTTGAGGTGAGTCTTCCTCACCCTATTTTGCGGGTCGAAGGCACCAATGCCAACCCATGGTTTATTATGTTAGGGTGCTAGATGTATGTGTGACTCTTGTATATGTATGTGTTTGTATGCTTAGAAGGTGGGGCCTAATGGGTATTCTGTATGTTATTACTAGTTATACTTGTATGTTGGGCGGGGCCCGTTGTGAGAGTTAGGGCGTGGCCCGTTATACTCAGTGGGCGGGGCCCATTATACATGTTAGGGCGAGGCCCGTTATACGAGTTAGGGAGGGACCCATTATGGTCATCGGGTGGGGCCTATTATATGTTTTATATGTGTGGTATGTGGTATTTGGGGAAACTCATTAAGCTTCGTGCTTACGGTTTTCAGTTTATGTTTCAGGTACTTATGGTTCAAAGGGGGAGAGCTCGGGGTGATTGCAGTGCACACACGATATTGTTTCGCATGTTCATGATAACTCTGATATTTTATGGTGCATTTATACATTTGTTCCACTTGGGATTTATGATGACGTTTTGGGATACTGTTTTTATTAATTTAAAAATGAAATTTTTGGCTCTTTTTTTTGGGACGTTACAGGTTGGTATCAAAGCCTTAGTCTGAGGGATTCAGACATACTCTTGGGTGTGTTTGAACTCAAACTGAGGATTTTGTAAATTTTTTCAAAAAGGAAATGTTGTTTAAAAGAAAAGGGTTTTGTAATACAAGAAAGGGTGTTGTGCATGCAATCGACTGAGCTCGAGTAAGTTTTCCCAAAATACCAATACATGTTATCTGATATGATTTGATTTGTGAATCTCTGAATCGCATGCTATTTAGGGCTAAGGATCTGCTCAGTTATTGCATGATAGAATTCTAGGAGAGATACCTTTGTATGCCTATTATATGAGCTTGTAGACTAACATGCTAGTAATGAGCAGTCAGTGATGGATTGGCGGTATATGTGATGCGTTGTGGCCTAGGAAGCATTGGATGCTATGTTGGATTGGGAATATCTTTTGAAATCAATAATTGCTAAGTGTATGCTTCAAAAGTTGTATACGATTAGGATCATATAGCCCTAGAATGATTGATTTGGCCTTATTTCCTGTTCCTCGTTTGGTTGTGATCCTAGGGTAGAGTCTTTTATTCGACATTTTATTTGATCCTGTATTGTGTATAATTTGCATACATAAGGCAACCGGCAGTGAAAGTGGAAGTTCCTAGCATGAGTTGTAGTATGTGAGTTAGAATGTTCTTTGGTTATTTTATGGATTAGAGTGCTACTGCACGAAGGCTGCTTGTTTTGTGCTTTGTGGAACTCTTAAGTGATGTGAGTTAGCTATTAAATGAATATGTTAAGTCACACGTGACAAGGGTTGAATAATCTAGAGTGATGGATTTGGCCCTACGGCGCAACTCTCGTTTGATTCTAAACGTTGTAGGGATGAGTATTTTACTCGAAGGATTATCTAATCTTTGTTGAATGTGATTATATTCATGAGGTGGTTAACTGACATTATTGGAGTTCTTCAGCAGCTGATGGCAAGGTGAAGTCGAAAACCTAGGAAAGCCTAGGAAGTGCTTTAGTGGCTTTAGTTGCGCTGTTAGCGAGAATTTGGAGTATCAATTGAGAATGTGACTTATAGGATTCAGGATGATTCTTGAGGAATGTATGGATAAGTGTGGAAGGTAGTATTGGGCCCATACTAATGATAGCACATGCTCCATACTCGAATCGGGGAGAGTCTTGGAGATCTAGGAAACCTATGGGATGAGGATTCTTGGATATGTTCTGATCATTTGCATGGTAGTTTTTCAGAATGGCGATGAACACTCAGGAAGGAGGTTCAGGTTCGGGTTCAGGCTCATGTGCAGGTACTGGGCCGATTGATGAACGGATGCGAGAGTTCATCTCGTCAAAGATTACCCGCAGTGTTTTGGAGTAGACTCCTGTGTCTTTCATTTGGTCAAGGAGGGGATTTCAGAACTCTTCATCTTGGGGCTTTTCAGACCGAGATTGTAGCAGAACAGTTAGGGGCCCATCAAGAGCTCAAAGCTTGTGGAGCTCTAGAATCCTTTGGGAAGGAGGCTCCTACTGCTAGCTCTTGTCGTAAGGGATCGGAGGTTGGTTGTGCATCATGTTTTCCAGGAGATCGATCCTATGATTGGATTGCCACAGAGGTTTCACGAGCTTTATGCGAGGAGTTACCCGACATCATTGGTCGTGTCATTGATAGATTGGTCGCCAAGTTCGAGGATCAGATCTTGGCTGTTCAGGCGGTTGATGGGATGGTCGAGGTGACTCGGGAGTAGGAGATTGGTTCGGAGAGGCGAATGGGGAAGAGGAAGCGGATTTATTGTCCGAATCGGCTATTTGAGCAGTTGTATGTTGCTATGGCTAGTGTTAGAGACCCGAGGGGCAATGATGTTTATACGAAGGATAAAGAAGCACATTGACGTTTGCACGGAAAGTCTAAATGTGGCAGGTGAGGATGGAAGGGCCACCTCCGCCAAGAATGCACCTTGGAGGTAGAATTGTGGCATCGTTGTTATCAGCCTGACAATATCAGGGCGAATTGCCCACACTTAGTAGTTGGGGGAGCTCAGGTTCCATCGCAGGTACTTCGGCAGGAAGGGGAGGTCAGGATTTCATCAGATGCTATTGCGGGTATGTTATCTTTTGCTTTCCTCTTGATTATTATTAGTATATATATTGCTTTGAAATCTTGTTGGGTATGGGTAAGCATTATCTCTAGGTTAGTTCTCTGTTATTGCCCAGGTTATATCATCAACAATTATTATATGCCATTTTGCATGCCAAGAGTCATTAGTGGGTCGTATCCTGCTGAGCGTGATTTGGTTGTTCGGTTGATTGTTCCGGTTCTTTTTATGGGATCAGTTCAAGAGTATTGATTGGAAGATCTATGGTCAAATCAGCAGGATTAGTTCATCAGCGAAGTCGGAGTTCAGACGTGATATCATTTGTTCAAGTAGGATCGACAGTCGTCTGTGGCAGGACCTTTGGGTCCAATCACTACCGTTGCTAGGGAAGGAGCGGTATCAAGAAGATGTGGATGGAAGTCGCATGAGTTTCCTTGGTCATTGGAAGTCCCAAGGAAATTTTATAATCATAAGGGTTGAAGATGGTTAGAATTCAGAGATCCTTATGAAGATAGGAAGTTGGAGTGAAGATTCACCAGTACAAGTCAAGGGTTATAGTCTTTGTCACCAGCATAAAGGAATTAAGGATTTGGTGCTGTATTATGGGAAGCAATTTGGGTTATCGGACTTGATGAGATTTCGGGGAGTATTTATCTGGATTTCAAGAGTTGTGCGATCATCGATATTGGCAAGTAATGGAACGCTAGTATTAGTAAGCGCAGGTGATTGGCTGTTCAAATTATAAGGAGGTGATATGGGTTGGGAATCCATCAAATTTTGTGGGTTGGGAGAGATTCGACGAATCCAAGTGGGGGAGATATTCAGGAGCTGAATCAGGTGTAAAACTAGGGTGAGTTTCACAACCCATTCGGGAAGGAAGACAACTCTAATGGTCCTCTGGATTGAAGTTTTGTAAGTTGGGAGTTCAGGAAACTGCCGACAGTTGTTGGCATTTTCTTTGTGGTATATCAGGCATGTGGATGGATCCAAGTGAGGGTTGTGTTAGAGCCTCGCTGCCTGTTCTTGTGTGATGAAGGATTTGGGGTTTGAAGCATGACCGAACACCTGATTGGGATTCAGTTGGATGCAGGTCGACTCAGGATGACTGGGGTTGATGTGGTAGAGGGTTGGTAAGACCATGCTCGGTAACCGTGGCAGGATAGACATGTCATAAGACTACAACGTGGCTGTAGCATTCACTGGATTGGCAGATAGTATGGAAGTTTTGTAAGGCTGCGATGGGATCGTCGTATTCGCCAGGTTGAGATAGACCATCGTTTGGGGGTTGTTGGTATAAAGAAGGATCAGTTCGCGCCTTGGGCAAGGCGGATAGGATTTTCCGAGAGCATTTCTCTATTATAGGAGGAGGACCATTGGGGTCCGAGGCGGCGTTGGGCCTGTGTAGCTCTAGATGGGGTGAGACCCGTGGGCGTGGCTCATTCACTTATATAGACCGGGTGAGACCCGTGGGTGAGGCCCGTGTGATTATGGCAATGCAGGTGGGACCTGGTAGAGATCGGTTTGGTAAAGTTTTTGGATCATGGTTTTAGTAGGGATGATTATGTGGTCAGTGAGTGGAAAAGGTTGATGCATAGGCTAGGGTAGCCTTATTAGTTGGACTCTCAGAATACAAAGTGGAGTTGAATTAGCAGTGGTTCAGTATGGGTTGTCTATAGGGGAGTCAAACAAGTTTAAGATTTCAGATTTTGGGTAAAGTAGAAATGGTTAATCTTTAGGGGTTAATTTAAGTTGAGTAAGGATCCGTTCATCATCAGGATTTGGGAGCCCTGCTAAGGCTGGGTTCAGTTTCATTTTTGGAAGGCTGTTGTATGCCCAGGGTTGCTTACTCGATCCATATCAGGGTTGTTGTTGAATTTCTCAGGCTGTCTAGTGTGCCTGGATGGTAAGGAATGATTTCGACGACGAAATCTAATTTAAGTGGGGGAGAGTTGTAACACCCGAGTCAAGGTATTTTTCGATTTGGACCCCTTGGTGTTTTAATGTTTTTCAGAATTGGTTCCTAGGGGGCAGAAGTGCCAACTTCAGTACGTTGGGCATACTACTTGTGTGCTGGGGGTATTGATTCTCTTTGTACTCGCGGATCTTGACCACGTATGCGGGGAGTACGTGGAGTACGTATGGCGTACGAGAGCTTGAGTGAAACCCTAATTTTCAGGGTTTTCACCCTATTTAAACATTATGATAGCCTCATTTGATCATGTTTAGCCAACCTCCAGCTTCCTTTGTTCGGATATCGAAACCCTAGTGTTTGTTGGTGATTTGTGATGGAGAAAAGGAAGAAAACCATTGGGAGAAGTGTCTAGAGCTTAAAGATTCGGGGATAGCTCATCATTTGCAAGCTTTTTGAGGTAAAAATCTCACATCTTGATGATCTATGATGCTAGATCTAGTCATGTTATTATTTTAAGCTTTTTGAGTCCTTGGAGTGATGGATGAGTTTCTTGACTCACTCCAAAAGTTTTGGTGTTAGATCTGGGCTTCTTTTGGTCCCTTTATTCATAAAAATGCAAGCTTTATGGTGTATCTTGGACCATGCATGTGCTAAGACCTTTGTTAAGCTCTTGAGCCCCATTAAGCCATGCATGTGTGTAAAGTTTCCAACTTTAGGTGATTAGTGGTCTTATTAAATCAGATATGAGAGTTTAGCTTGAAGTCTCAATGGATCAAGTGCTTAATGAAGTGGGGTGGTCAACTAGGGAATACGTTGGGCATACCAAGCTGGTATGTTGTGTGTACTAGCTCCAGAGGGAGTACGCTAAGCGTACAAGCTGAGTACGCCCTGCGTACTCAACAGGTGGGTTTCAGATTTTTGGTTTCTCGGTCATATTTGGACATTGGGAGATTAGGGCCTTGTTGGGCCATCAGATTTCTATTTTTTTGGGCTGATGTCATTATGTTGGATTCTTTTGGTTGAAGGCCCACAAAGGGGGTTTGGGCCTAATTTGGAAGATTGGGCCATATTTGGGCCTTGGGTGTCCATTTTTGGAATTGGGCCTTTTTGAGTAGTTGGTTTGGGCCTTGGCCTTGGGCCAAGTTAGGTAAAGGGTGAAATGGTCTTTTACCCTTGTTTATACTCTTAGTTATGAGTCGGGATCCAAATCTTAATTGGATTTTATTGGTATTGATAGCGTGGGGATTGTCGGACCAGCAGCCAAAGATTTATCAGTGTGACTCAGCAGCTTGAGGTGAGTCTTCCTCACCCTGTTTAGCGGGTCGAATGCACCAATGCCAACCCATGGTTTATTATGTTAGGGTGCTAGATGTCTGCGTGACTCTTGCATGTGTATGTGTTTGTATGCTTAGTGGGCTGGGCCCAATGGGTATTCTCTATGCTATCACTGGTTATACTTGTATGTTGGGTGGGGGGGGGTTGTGAGATTTAGGGTGAGGCCCATTATAGTCAGTGCGTGGGGCCCGTTATGCGAGTTAGGGCGGGTCCATTACACTCATCGGGCGGAGCCCATTATATGTTTGATATGTGTGCTATATGGTATTTGGGGGAAACTCACTAAGCTTCGTGGTTACGGTTTTAAGTTTATATTTCAGGTACTTCTGGTGCAAAGGGGAAGAGCCCGGGGTGATTGTAGTGTACACTCGATATTGTTCCGTATTTTCATGATAACTCTGATATTTTATGACACATTGATACATTTGTTCAACTTCAGATTTATGATGATTGTTTGGGATATTGTTTTTATTAATTTAAAAATGAAAATTTTGGGTTTTATTTTTAGGGCCTTACAAAGTAATGGGTCATCTCCAACCACGGGTGAATGTTATGGGCTAATTCATAGTCTTACATCTTGCCATGGGCTACCCCATGGTCTTACGAGCAAGTGCCATGGTCTACCCCATGGTCTTTCCCTATAATGTCATGGGCTACCTCATGGTTTTACGAACGAGTTCCATGGGCTACCCCCATGGTGTTTCGTTGCATTAGCATGGACTACCCACATGGTCTTTCCCTGCATTGCCATGGGTTACCCCCATGGTCTTACCTGTAATGTACAAAGTCATATGTAGTCAGATATGGGATAGACAATCGAACATGTAATCCACCCGAGAAAAAACAATCAGACAAGAACATCACAACCATGCATTAGACCAAGAGTTCTCAGGTTATCCAACTTAGACTACATAAAACCCAATTTATCACTACCACATAACCATATAGCATACATTCAGAGCATAATCTAACATGGTAAATTCCATTGGCAACTAGCCTTCCCTGGTTAACCTACCCTTGACCACTTCTCAATTAAGTCCTTCGCTGATTAGTCATACATAATCCTGATAACTGGCATATCCCACTTACCATATCCAAACATAACTATGATCAGTTACATATGATCAGCAGGAAAGACCTTACCAATCTAACATACCAAGACACTAGTTTTCCCATACTACACCTTCATACAAAGGTGTTATCCTAGCCAACTAGCATACTTGTACTCTAACAATTCCTTTCTCTTACCATGCAAATGACATACAATGGGATACATGGCAAAGTGAGAAACTCACCTGATTCGCAGAACTGGAGAAGCACAACCGTTTTCTAACTCCTTGCATTGATCAATCCCTTGAACCGACTAGCACTAAGACAGAAAAATCCTCAAATAGAAACCCAATCCTCCAAGTTTGACCCCAAGTTGAACTGGTTTAAAGTCAACGGTCAAAGGTCTCCAAGGTTAATGGTCAACCCAGTCAAATCCAACTCCACGTCGTGACCGAATATTCCTTGGCCACGTCGTGGGAGAGCAAGGAAAAAACAGTCGTAACTCCATGCATCGTCACGTCATGGAAAACCCTATGCCACGTCGTGACTTTGGTAGAAGGCCAAAATCCTCATTAAGTGCTTAATTCTTCCAGAACAAGGCCCATAACTTCAGATATAGTTCTTTTTACTAACTTAATAGATAAAGTTTCCAACTTTATCCATTAGGACTCCATCCTATGGCTTGATCTATAACCCTAAGTCCTTAGTAGCAAAAAATCCATCCCAAAACATGCATGACCTTAAGAACAAGATCAAGATGCAAACTTTCCCAATCTAACAAGATTATGAGATGCTAAGATAAGCTCAAGAGGTAATAGGGTTAACTCAACCCCAAAACATAAGCTCACAAGGACCAAAAAGGACATAAATGATCAAGCTACATGATCAAGCAATCTAAAGATCAAGATAGAAACTTTTTACTCACAATGGTATAGAAATGAAGTTTCTTTGCTAGATCTACACTTGAGCTCTTCCCCAAATCACTTTACAAGAATTTGATCTTCAATATCCACACCAAAATATAAGAAATGATCCTCTAAATGGCAAAGAACACCAAGAACACTAAACAGGGGCTAAGGTTTTCGAAATGGAGAGGTTGGAGGCTGAAAAGGATGCAATAACTTGAGTGAATCTTCATTGTTGTGGGTTCTTCATATTTGAGAAAGTTTGTGTTCTAGAAACCGAATTTTTCCTTGATTTGATACATAATTCGAAAATTTTCAAGTTCATATTCACTTTCTCTCACTAGAAAATTTTCAAGTTCTTGTAATCATGGTGTATTTGGCGTCTGATTCTTTGGGTGTGATGATTGAAGATGTCAAATACAAAGTTAATGAGAAACAATTTTATGGCTTATTGTTGAAAGGCGGGTTGATTACATGGGAAACTTTAATTTTCTATGGAGGCTTGAAAGATGATCATGGAAGATTGATATTTCAACCACTTTCGAAGATTGGATGTTTTCTTGAAATCTCCATGAATATGTTATATTGGAGTGTTAATCAAAAGGAAGGAAAATAAAGAGAATTATTTGAAAAGGAATATGTTTCTCTTATTGAAGATCCAAATGATCTTTATGTTCTTAAGTTATTTGAATTTCAAGAAATGGGACTTCAATGTGATTTTGATGAAGATGTGAATATTTTTCGTTCAATTAGAGTTCAAACCGATTATTGCTTGAGTTCTTGTGATTCGTTTGAAGGAATGGTGCCTTATCGAAAGCCTTCAATCCAAGAAGTTCAAATATATCAAACTCCAAAAGATTTGATTCGAATTTGCAAAGTTGAAGTTGTCAAGAATGAAGTGGTTCTTGAATTCAAATCTTCAAAATCCAAAAAGGTGAAAAGGAAGAAGATGAAAAAGAAGATCAAAAGCAGGAACAAATGGGTTTCTTCACAAAAATCTTCAAAAGTTGTTAAGAAGTCGAAATCTATGAAACAAATTTGGGTTCCAAAGCAACAATCATCAAGTGTTTCAATGAATTTGAATTCAAAACCCGAAGTATTGATGATTCTTATGAAGGTGATGCTAGATCGTTGAAGTAAACAAAGAATGAGTTGTACAACATGCATCGTGGGTGGTACAATGTGAAGATTTGAGACTTTTTTGTTCCAAAAAAAGGACCAAGATCTTGAATGATTGATTTGTGTGTTGCAAACTGAAAAGCAATCATTAAGAAGGTGTCTCAAATTCTCAACTGGATTCCGAAAAGCAATTATTTTTTTTGATCCAGCCTAAAGTTTTCGATTCGGTACTGTTCATTAAATCCAAAATTTGAAGCCCAAAGTCAAATTCACAATTTCTTTATTCTGTTAATGTTTTGAAGCCCAATCGTGTATATATTACTGTTCATGATTTGTTTTAGCCCAAAATTATATCGATTCGATATCACCGATTGAGCACAAATACCTTCTGATTAAGTTCATCAATGTAATTGATCGAGGATTCAATAAAAACAAAAAGTCAAAATTGAATGAATCAAAACTCGATTCAAGTTGAGATGAACTCGATATTTACTCTAGTTAAACAGTGCTCGGAACAAAAGTTTGAAGATGTAATTGTGTTTCGATTATGGCTTGCTTATGAATCCTGGGAACGAAAGTACCGTATTGAAGTAAATCTCGAAATCCACTGAAATACGTTTGTTAGAGTTGTTTGAGGGTCGAACGATTTTGCTTTTGTTCAATCGTATCCTAGTATCGATGATTGGAGTTCGATTTTTAGTCACTGAATCAAATTTGTGTTTGTCAATCAATGTTATTGGAGTCAAAGTTAATTTTGACTGGGAATTGAGTTGATCGAATCAGAAGAAATTGATTTCGATTGTGATTGTTGTTGAGTCTAAGTCGAACATAATTTCGATTTATGGTCATAGGATTTGTTAGTTCGGTGGCTAGAAATTTCGACATGGGATGGTATTAATCACGAACAATTTGTTTTGGAGTTGACTTATTGGAGTCAAAATTAGCTTGATTGATTTCGTTTATTCACATCTGATATCAAGTTAGAGTCGATTTCGACCGGTTGAGTGTCAAATTCAAATGGAGATGGAGTCGATTTCGACTTGTACAAACTCAAATGGCTTTGGAATTAGGTTTATTTGGTATTGGTTGTTATGACTCACAGGAAGGGAGTCGAACGGTGAAATTTTGAATCGAGATCAAAAGTATAAGAATCAGAAGTGTGTTGATTGGATTCAAACTTGGATTCAACTAGGTGTTGTTTGAATCGAATGTATTATGATTGTTTGGAGTCAGTTTATGTGAGTCGAACATCAAGATTTCGACTGATGATCGTTTTTTGCATAAGGGTCGATTTGGGAATCAATTTGAGATGGAGTCAAGTCTGTGACACCCTCCCCCATTTAAACCCTTGACATCCTCGTCAAGTCTTCTATACATATGTCTCGATCTTGTCACGGAGCTGCTTCGTGTCTTTTCGTTTTCTCCAAAGTATCTCTTCGAGTAAGGCGTGCTTTTATTTTTCAACGTACTTTGAATCCTACTTCTTCTCCCAGCCTCGTAAAACCTTGAGTAAATCTTCAAGTGGGATATGGATCCCTGTTCCTTCAAATGTGTCTCGTTTATTCGAACTTCCCTTTTTGGCTTCATATTCTTCTTGATTATATTGCTCTGGCCATAGCACATCTTCATAGTTGAAAGGGTTCGAGCCTTTGTCATGCTTATTTCCAAGGGAATTATATGGGTAGTTGATCCCTTGGTTATACGCATGGTGTTGTCTATTTAGAACGACCAAGGACATACCATATCCAGGAAGTCCATTCCTAGTACCATGCAATAGTTGTCCATCGGAGCCACTATCAAGTTGATGGTCCCTTCCCGTTCTGCAATCTTCATGGGTATTCCACGAGAAACTATGAGGATCGGATTAGATGGAGAGTTGACAACCTTCAACCGACCTAACTCCTTTGTATAATGAATACCCAACTTCTTGGCTTCTTCCTCTGCGATGAAACTATGTGTTGCTCTGGAATCTACTAGCGCCTTAGTGCTCCTTGCATTCACTTTGGCTTCGACGAACATGAGACTCCCTCCTTTATTTTCTTCCCTTTTAGATGATTTTATCTCATCTTTCAATATTGAGTTCAGAAAACGCATTGACCTTATTTGTGCTTCGTCTTCTTCTTCTTGCAACACCATCGCATAGAAGGTCTTTTTCTTCGGACAGTCTCAGATCAAGTGAGGACCATCACACAAGTAGCACTTGATCTCCTTCCGTTATTCTCTTCAGTATCTTCCTTCGATTTATTTTCCTTTCATATTCAAAGGTTGAGGTGTGTCTTGTTTTGGTTCCAGTTCTGACATAGTTTGTTCTCCCCCACCATTCTTCTTAACCGTGCTTTCTCTTTGTAGTTCCATTAGATCTTCTGCCACGGCGATAGCTTCGTCGATGTCTCTAACATTTCTCCTCTTGAGCTCATTATAAGCCCGAGATTGTAGTCCATCCATGAAATAAAATAGTTTGTCTTTCTCTTGCATGTCGGGTAACTCTAGCATCAAGCCTGTGAACTCGACTATGTAGTCTCGGATGGATCCACTATGCTTTAGCCCCCGAAGTTTCTTCATCGCTATGTCTTCAGCATTATGTGGGTAGAATTGTCTCTTAAGTTGCCTCTTGAACTCTTCCCAGGTTTCTATGGTGTATAAGCCCTTTTCAATGTCTCTATGCTTCCTTCTCCACCATAGAGCTGCACTTTCACATAGGTAAAGGACTGCCGTATAGACCTTCATCTTGTCTTCCTTTACTTGAATAGCATTGAAGTAACATTCCCACGACCAAAAGAATTCTTCAAGTTCTTTAGGGTCGCGTTTTCCTCCATACTTCATTGGTTTGGGTGCATCCGTGTGTGGCAACTTACTCACAACAGCTCCTTCGGCGATTGCTGCCTTGCACAAGTTTACTTTGGCTTCCAGCGTAGCTACCTTCTCACGGAACTCATTTCGCAAGGTGTGGATAAGTCCAAGGACTTCTTCGTTGATGACACCGATGGTCTCCTTCAATCCATCGCTCGTGTCACTTATCTCTGCAACGAACTGATCGACAGTATTCTTCCACTCAAGGATCTCACCGACGCTAATCTCCACCTTTGTAAGCTTGTTTTCTAAGCTTGCCAAAGCGTCAACGGATTGGTACCTCCTCCTGGACTTCCTTCCTTTTCTTAGACGACAGGGGGGATGTTAGCTACATCACTTACTCCTTCCATTGCTACGATCTCTTGCTCGTATGAAATCTGGCTCTGATACCACGTGTCACGGGATGACTCTTTTAGACTAGTCAATGCCGTGTGCCACTTAGTGCTTCTTCGACTAAGTCAGGCTTGGAACGCTTCCTTACGATGTACTAACGACTAGGATAGCAAGAGATGCGATACGGAATGCTACGAAGTAAGAAATAAAGCTTCTATATAAGACTCAACTACTTTACAAGGCAACTTCCCAATGATTCCTACAAATGAGACATCCTTCCTATTTATAGGCACCTTACACCTCCTCAAATGGAAGTTTCTAGGTCCCGATCATTCTTGACTAATCTAGACTCTTCCTATTATATACATGGCCTTTACAACACTCTAGAAAATGGTATACTTGTCTACGATGCTCTAGAAGTCTCTAGCTTGTCCCGACATTATCCAAATTGCTCTTATATGATCTAGCGTGTTCTAGATCATTTCAAAGTCTTCCGGTCGTTCTAGCTTCGTCTAGCGCCCTCTTGATTATTCCGGACAGTTCTCCTTTGTTCCACGGACATCTATAATATTCTACCATCTTCCAGGGCTCGTAGAGCATTCTTGATCACTTTGGAGACTTCCCAAGTATACTTGATCGTTCTGGAGTTCTCTAGATGATCGTGGAATTTTCCACAAACTTAGTCCGTGACACTTCGCTACTGGTAACAATTGGAGAAGAAACAAAACATTTTCAATTTGCAACCTTGGACTTTTAAAAAAGTGGCAGAAAAGAACCAATTTCGATATGGAGTAAAAATTTGTGAAGAATGCAAAATTTAAATTTTGCATCCCTGAAGTTTCAACGAATTGGCAGAAATTACCCAGTTTCAACAATACACGATCTGTATTTTGTATGCCACATCATGATATATTGTTTTCCTCAAAACATGTCTTTTACCCTTGTACACAATCCACTTGTCCATTGTGGGAATCAAGTGTTACAACTCTCTCGCACTTAAATTAGATTTCGTGCTCAAAATCAATCCTTACCAATATCTCCTTACACACCCTCCAGACCCTTGTGGGTTCTCTTGTGGCTACTTCCTTCGAAATTCCCAAAGCCACTCCAAGAGACAGAATCTACGTTCACCAGCAGAAGGATTCCCAAAACCAAGTGGATAACCTAACCCGAGCAGAATCTTCCAAAAGTCGAACCTTAGGCAATTCAATCCTTAGAGAGAAATAAGTGACTGGTGAAGAGGAGACGCCAACGCCACATAACTAAACCTCATCTAGAAGAACTAACTTCTTTATCCATAATCTAAGAAATCCAAAACCATGTGTGACTTCTAGACAGACAGAGTTACTAGAACCTTAACCATGCTGACCAGAACATCATAGATCTTATCTGATGATCATGTGGCAACTTGGACGTTACATCCAACCACCATTGAGAGAAGCTAACTCTCACCCTTAACTCAATGGCTCCGTCGTTGTGACCGACAACCTAGAGAACAAACCCATGCTATACATCAACCCTGTTGACCAGTAAATTTGCAAGTCCACTCTGTCAGAGATTCTTACCAATCTTGCTCCATCTAATGGATGGACTGAAGAATGAATTCCACAACAACTATTGAAGCTAACACCTACAAACACAGATGCACAACAAACCCCACTTGAGATCCCATTGATGAAGGCCAACCTAGCCAATACCTCCACACGGCTCTAACAACCCTTAAGTCTAGGCAAGGGACTAATCACAACCCACAAACGCACACTAAGAAGTCTATCTCACCCATGTGAATGCTACTGGTCAACCATAGTCTTACAACACTTCAAACTTATTTTAGCCAACAATCTATTTCAAACATGTGAATGGTACAACCAAACTGTAATCTTCCAACACTTCCTTCCATAGGCTACCCCCATGGTCTTTCCTTGCAATGCCATGGGCTACCCCTAAGGTCTTACAAGAAAATGCCATGGGCTACCCTCATGGTCTTTCCATACAATGCAATGGGCTGCTCCCATGGTCTTACAAGCAAGTTTACGAGGATAACAAGCAAGGCTGAAATGAAACATACCCCTAGTCTGCTGGAACCGGTCAGGCGTTCGGGTCATGCTTCGAATCCCAGATCCTTCATCAAATAAGAACAGACAAAAATACCCTCATACAACCCTCGACCTGAAACTAGCTACTAACCCAATATCTGCGCCGCCACCGATGATCGAACCTTCAAATAAGATAACCTGGAATCCTAAACATCTGCTTCAGTGATCACATCTGATGGCCGAACATCGCTTCTTACATACCCTAATTTGAACAACAACAAAAACCAGCTGACCTTATATGCTTGAATGTGAAATTCCGAGATGACCTACACTCGAAATATCCCCATCTGACGAAGCGATCCTCCCCCACTTGGATTTGGCTAAACCTTGGCAACTTCATAACCATTCAAATTTCTAAGCCAATACAATAACTCCATCACATAGTTCCTAACAGCCACACCTGTCATTACCAAGCATAAAAGAATCTGAATTCTTCAAACAAAACTCCAAGGCTCCAATATAACTATAACCCAAAATGACATAATCCAAGGAGTTCCAACAAACTTTTATAACCTCATAACAACAACAATTCAGACATACATAAACTTTTAAAATAAAACAAAAGTTGATTAGTACAATATTCTTCAATAGATCATCCAAAATTACAACTAAAACAACAAAACCAACAGAACATAAGAGATACTGATGACACCATAAATTCTACAGCAAACTGAACTGCGGAAAACCTCTAACTCAAACCCCAGCTCTTAGAACTCCAGCTATCCTATGCCGCCCATCCGGTAGCTGCCAAGCCAAAGGTGTCACATCCAAAACCACACCATCGACTCTCAGAGGGCAATCGGCCTTAGCATCGCCTGGCTGACTATAAAAGAAACATACCATTGGCAACTCCCTCCATCTATAGTCCTGGCTATAGTGACCCTCCTGACCACAACTGAAACAGCTAGAAACAGGCACATGACAAATACCCCAATGAGTCCGACCACACCTCCCGTAAAGTCTATGAGCCTCTCAATATCCTGACCGAATGCCCACCACCTGAGCCTTCTTGATTGTTGTTGCATATAAATGAACCTGATCCTGCCTTCTCTTTCGTTGTTGGGTCTCCAACTCCAGCTCTTAATATGTTATGGTAGCGAGTCATCCTCATCTCTCCTCTGAGGTCGCATATTGAGGGAAAAATATTAATCGCTCTCTGAACTTGGCGATGATATTAGACACCGAATTTGTAGTTTGCTCAAGTGCCAAAAACTTACGTGCCAAATGCCGAACCTCAAATTTCGGCACAAACTCCCTCTTGAATCCGATGCAAAAGTCCTCCCAGGTTATGGAATCGACCGCATCTGGGTCGAGGCCCTCAATGACCTCGCGAAAATAATCACTAACTCTGTCGCGCAAAACACATGTCGCGAACTCGAACTTGGTTATCGCCGGACAAAAGCTGGCGCGAAAGGCACTCTCTACATCGGCAATCCAACGCATACTGATGATCGGATTCCCACTCTGAAAGAAATAAGGAGCTCCACAAGCATCAAACTCTCTAAAGGAAATCTCCTGAGTCTTGAGGCAACCAGCCTCCAAATCAAGATGAAGAACCCTAAGCTACTCATCCATCATTGAAATCAACTCATCCCGGAGTGAGATGATCAAACTAGTTTATCCTCTCTTATGAACCTCGAAATCTCCACAACTATGATGTCGCGAACAACCTCCTCACTCAACTCTGAATGTCCAACACGGAAGGGTGCCATCCTGAATCTGAAAGATAATGAAAACACATCAAATAATGAATAGTGCGAACCCATATTATGCATACCCACCTAAAAGTTCCTCGGTAATCTTGAAACACTCCCTGACCCAAGTATGGATCCTGTGCTTTTAGTAGCACGGGCCCAATACTACCTTCCACACCTATCCATACTCATTCAAAAGACTACTCCACGATTCCCAAGTCACTTTGCATATCTCTTCCAAACTCCTCATGCGCATGCATAGGTCTAACTTTATGCATAAAACCCCACTTTCTTGACTCTCCCTCTAGCATCTTCCTCTCACTCGCTTATGAACTGCTAGAATCCCTATCAACATTGTTGGTTGCCATGTGCATGCATGTTATACACAATACATGATCAAATAGACTATCGAATGAGAGATTCTACCCTAATTCCACAACCAAACGAGGAACATGAAATAAGGCTAAATAAATCATTCTAAGGCTATACAATCCTAATCGTTTACAACTCTAAAACATACGCCTAGCAATAGACATTACCAAAATAGACTTCAAGTAGCACATAACAAACAATTTTCCAGGAAATAAAGCATCATACATGTCAAACAATTCTATCATGGAATTCCTGAGCAGATCCACAACATACATTCTAACATGCATAACAATTCACATCATAAACACATAATCATATGGGTATATTGGGAGTTACTTACTTCTTTAGGACCGATCGACTGTACACATCACATCCTCTACTTAGTCTAAAACCTTTTATAACATCATTTCCTTTAATAAAAGCATTTTCTTTTGAATAACTCATTTATAAAATCTCTCAGTCGTCAGTTTGAGTTCAGACACACCGCAAGGCGTGCCCGAATCCTTCAAACCAAGGCGCATTTATAAAATCTCTCAGTCCTCATTTCCTTCATTTTTTTTAAAATATACCAACCAATTAAAACCTTTGTTCTAAAAACCATCAAGGAGCATCCATTTGATTAAATTTGTACAATATCATAGTTAAGTTTACAAAATTATGGAAACGAACATCTTCGATGCGTGTATACAGTCCTGCCGAGCTCTTCTTACAAACGACCAACAAAAATGTTTAATGCACAACTGCAATCATAAAGCTTAGTGAGTTCCCCAGTATACAACATATTCCATCATACATACAATGCATCAACACAAGATTTTGGCTCTAGTTCCAAATAATCCAATCTCCTATCCACGTAAGCATACATAACAAACATACATGAAGTAATGGGTCGGATCCAACCTCGGGTGAATGTTATTGGCTAATTCATAGTCTTACATCTTTCCATGGGCTACCCCCATGGTGTTTCATTGCAATGTCACGGGCTACCCACATGGTCTTCCGAACAAGTGCCACAGGCTACCCCATGGCTTTTCCTTACAATGCCATGGGCTACCCCCATGGTCTTACGAACAAGTTCCATGGGCTACCCCCATGGTCTTTCCCTGCATTGCCATGGGCTACCCCATGTTCTTACGAACAAGTGCCATGAGCTACTCCCAAGGTCTTTCTCTTTATTTCCATGGGCTGCCGTCATGATCTTACCTTACAATGTATAAAGTCATATGTAGTCAGGGATCGGATAGACAGTCAAGCATATGATCCACCAGAGAGAGAACATTCAGGCAAAAACATCATAATCATGCATTAGACCAAGAGTTCTCAGGCAATCCAACTTAGACTGCATACAGCCCAAACTATCACTACTACATAATCATATAGCATACATTCATAGCATAATATAACATGGTATATTCCCTTGGAAACTAGCCTTCCCTAGTTACTCTACCCTTGAACACTTCTCAATTAAGTCCTTTGTTGATTAGTCATACATTATCCTGAAAACTGGCATGTCCCAGTTACCATATCCAAACATAACTCCTATTAGTACCATACGATTAACAGGAAAGACCCTACCATTCTATCATACCAAGATACTAGGTCTCTTATACTGCACATTCATACAAAGGAGTTATCCTAGCCAACTAGCATACTTGTACTCCAACAGTACTTCTATCCTACCATGCAAAGGACATACAATAGGATACGTGGAAAAGTGAGAAACTCACATGATTCACAGAACCAGAGAAGCACAACCACACTCTAACTTCTTGCACCGATCAATCCCTTGAGCCGAATAACACTAAGACAGAGAAATCCTCAATTAGCAACCCAATCGTCCAAGTTTGACCGCAAGTCAAACTTGTCAAAAGTCAACGGTAAAAGGTCCACAAGGTCAACGGTGAGCCCAGTCAATGTCAACACCACATCGTGACCATTCCTTGGTCATGTTGTGGGAGAGCAAGGACAAAACAGTAGCGAGTCCAAGCATCATCACGCCATGGAAAACCCTATGCCACGTCGTGACTTCTGGCAGGAGGCCAAAATCCTCATTAAGTGCTTAATTCTTCCTGGCCAAGGCCCGTAACTTCAGATCTAGTTATTTTTACTGACTTAATGGATAAATTTTCCAAATTTATCCATTAGGACTCCATCCCAAGGCTAGATCTACAACCCTAACAAGATTATGAGATGATAAAATATGCGTAAGAGATGTTGGGGTTCTCTTAATCCCAAAACAAAAGTTCACAAGAACGAGAAAGGACATAAATGATCAAACTACAAGATATAGCACTCTAAAGATCAAGATAGAAACTTTTTACTCCCAATGGTCCAAAAATGAAGTTCCTTTGCTAGATCTACACTTGAGCTCTTCCCCAAATCACTTTTCAAGAATTTGATCTTCAATTTCCACACCAAAGTATAAGAAATGATCCACCAAATGCCCAAGAACATTCAAAATGGGATATGGTTTTCGAAATGAAGAGGTTGGAGGCTAAAAAGGATGCCATAACTTGAGGTTAAGATGCTTAAATATGAAGAAAATCCTAAAAACTCATGGGCTTGGGTTGCAGTTGTTATCACGTCGTGACACACCATTTGTCACGTTGTGTCACCTAATCTGGATACACGACCTTTGTTTTGTATGCCACGTCGTGACACCCTTCATGTCATGTTGTGACATATGGTTTTCCTCAAAAACCATGTCTTTTACTCCTGTACACAACCCACTGGTCTATTTTGGGAAATGGGTGTTATAAGAGTTCCGCTTCTGTAATCACACCCAAGACATGAAACGCTTGCAGATCTGAACAATCCTTAAACACGAGCAGCTAAGATAATCGATAACTCAAACCTTCGGTGGACCACGACATGGTGAACACAAGGCCATGATGTGGGAATTGCACTTTGCGAATTTTAGAGGGTTTTTTAGGATTCCGAACTTTGGTGCCAGAAGGATATTTTTCACATATATCAAAACCAGATTTGGAACCCTCTATATATAGGGAGGTGATTTGAAACCCTAAAGATAATTACCAAACACATTTGTAATTTTATAGCTATTTCAAATCATTCTGGAATATTCCATATTCCTTTATTTTCTAATTAATTAATTAAACTATTAATCAATTAGCAAAATAAGTCCCTGATATAAATATCTTTTCAATTATGCTTTATTTTTTTCGTGCGTGTAACCCAAAAGGACACTTGTATCTATAATAATATTATCGGGTTTGCTATGGCTATGGACACTAATTTCCATTAGCTCCCACTTTCACTTAGACATCAACAATTGACCGGTCTAATACTTACTAAAAACCAACAGTGAGTAACAGTCCAATGTAACTAATGTACTTATAACAACAATGCTATAAACAACATTAAGACTAGTTACATCAAATTCCTTTGATCTTCTTGATATCTTATAATGAACTAGAGACATAAATAAAGGGTCAGTCTCATGGTTGAAGATTATGTTTCCTGATACCGACTTGTGTTGACTTTTCTTGACTAACTATTGAAATCTTATCAATAAAGTGTCAGTCTCGCCAAGCATTTATTGTCAGCACCAAATCAACGAGGGGCCCAAAGATATCTACTTCTCTATTTTCTGGTAAAAGGATCAAATAAACTTTGACAACCTAGGTCAGTACTATTCCTCTTGCAATATCTAGTCAGACCCTATATAGATGCCATTTACGGACAATCTTGTGGAAAAACCAAGACACAATAGATTGTAGAACAAAACCTCATGTATCTCCATTTGAAGAATAAGAAATGTAATTGTCCTAACATGGAGTATTAATTAAGCATGGTTACTCTAGTACTTAAAATCTCAATTTTCAAGTACTAATCAGTATTGGTCGCAAGCCTTTGCTATGTTCATCCCAATGAAAAATCTACCAATACTACATGACAATCTTAATTCACTACTATCTCCCAAGAGTATGACTGATTGTGGAAGTTTGAATAAAACGTTATTTTGCAAGTTATTCTAAACATGCAAAAGAAGGAACACAGATACTATGAACAAACATAGAAACTTATTATTAATAATCACCAAAACATAATATGCAAAATGTTCCAAATGATCAAACTACAAATTGTATCATCAAACTAGTTCACTAGAAAATCTAATGCCAATAAAAATAGTATGAGCATCATGCTTGATTTTTGACAATGGTTTAGCGAGCAGATCAACTATATTATCTTCTAATGGTACTCTACTTACGATGATGTCTCCATCTTCAACTAGCTTCCTCATACAGTGGAACTTTCTCTGTATATGTATTGTGCAACTGCACCTTCGTTATCATAGAAGATCTCGATAGGTTCGGTTATGCTTGGAAAAACACCCAAATTATTGATAAACTTCTTTAACCACACTGCTTCCTTGGCTAATTCATTGGACACAATATACTATGACTCTGCTTTTGAGTCTGCTATAGTCTTTTCTTGAAACTTCTCCAAGTCACTGCTCCTCCATTCAACATGAATACAAAACTAGACTATGATATGAAATTACTCCTATCAGATTGGAATCTTGCATCCACATATCCTTTGATGATTAGCTCTTCTGGACTGCGATCCAATGACTTTCACCTAGATTGGCTTTATAACGACTCGTCATACTAATCAAGTACGAGACATTTGGTCTTATACATATCATGTCATACATGATCGATCTTATAGCTGAAGCATATAAGACTCGACTCATTCTGTCCAGTTCTTCAGTAGTACTGGGACATTAGGTTTTACTGAAAACCATGCCACATTGGACAAGTACAAATCAATTCTTAAAGTCTTCCATCTTGAATTTCTTCAAGATTTTATTTAAGTATGTATTTTGGAAAGGTCCTATATGTCACAAAATTATCTCCCTATATATCTTAATACCAAATATGTAAGTAGCTTCTCTCAAGTCCTTCATAGCGAAACTCTTCCCAAGCCAAGCTTTTACACTATTCAGTGTTGGGATGTCATTTCCTGTAAGAAGAATGTCATTAGAATATAGGACAATGAAGTCTCCCACTAGATCTAACATACACACATTGTTCATCTTTGTTTCTTAAGAAACCAAACTCCTTGATTTTCTCATCAAAACAGGTGTTCCACCTGCGAGGTGCTTGTTTGAGTTAATAAATGGACTTTTCAAGCTTGCATACCTTATTATGAGACTTGGAATGTACAAAACCTTACGTTCGAGCCATGTAAACATCCTTAGTCAGTTTCCCATTAAGGAAAGTAGTTTTTACATCTATTTTCCATATTTGATGGTCATGAAATGCAGCTATGGCAAGTAGTATCCTAATAGACTTACTATAGCTACTGATGAGAAGGTTTCCTCATAATCAATTCCTTGAGTCTGAGTATAACCTTTCGTACCCAGTCGAGCTTTATAATTCTGCATGTTCCCATCCATCTCAGCCTTCTTCTTGAAGACCCATCTATACCCCATGGTTTTAAGTCTAGGTGTAGGGTTATCGAAGTTCCATACTTGGTTATCGCACATGGACTGAATCTCACTGTTCATCGCCTCTTTCCATTTTACAGCCTCTTGGATCGCCATGGCTTCTTGATAACTATGTGACTCATTTTCGACTAACAGGTTCTCATTTTCTTGAGTAACATTGAATTTATGAAACTCTGGTGGACGACGTTCTCTATTAGATCTACAAGGTGGAGGTGGAAGTATATTATATTCCTCAATAGGTTGCTCAACCTCCTGTTGGGGTCTAGTGTCAAATTCAGGTTCTTCATTGGTTGGCTATTGAATAAGTATCCAAAAGAATCTTTGGATAACCAACGAAGTAACACCTTTCGGATCTGGGTTCAAGTTTGTTGAGCGCTTCTCAATGAATGAAAGCATCACAACCCCAAACCTTGATTCGTGTAAGAGAGGTACGAGTCTATTTACATGTTTTGAATGGTGTATTCTCAACCTTATTATATTGTACAAGGTTTAGAATGTAAGTGGTAGTTTCTAAAGCATAAAACCAGAAACTAATTGGAAATGTAGCACAAATCATCATAGAATGAACCATATCTAGCAAGGTTCGATTCCTCCTCTCAAACACACCATTACATTGTGGTGTTCTTAGTAGAGCCAATTGTGAGACTATCCCATAATTTCTAAGATGATCATAGAATTCATCAGTAAGATACTCTTTGCCCCTATTAGAATGAAGTATCTTGATTTTCTTGCCAAATTAGTTCTATACTTCTCTCTGGAACTTCTTGAGTACTTCAAATGTCTTTGTATTATGTTTAATCATATCCCTTGATTGTTCCATAGGAGTTATTTCCATACTTTACAGACCCACCATCTTTTAGGGACCGAAACTCCCTCAGCTCTTCCTTCCTTCCTGTCATGTGACGCGAGCAGCCATTATCTATATACCATTCATCATCGAACTGCTCGTCACTGATTACCTGTAAATTCAAGCAGATTTAGGAACCCAAAGTTTCTTGGGTCCATGTGAGTTTTTCACAGAAAAACGAATTACAGTAGAAATATCAACCAAATATGTTCTTTTTACGAGAGTGGTTTGATCTTTTCTTTTAATGGTGTACACCCTGATTTTAGTTTTATCTTGTTTAGATTTTGGTGTATAAGTTTGTGTGTTTTTAGATGGTTTAGGAATATTCTTTTGAATCCTAGGGTTAGCTGACTTTTTGTGACAACTGTCAATTCAGGTCATTCTCGGACTCATGCATCTTTATAATAACCATTCATGCACATCATGCCATGGCCTAGTAGTATAAATTAGTTCAAAATCTTACATAAACTAGGATCCATCTAAGACCTAGGACTAATATACTTGACACTTACGATTCTAGTAAGTTGCTTAACTACAATAGGAAATGCCAATGCTATAATTTGAATGAAACTTTCAAGCTTTGTTATAATTGAAAAAGGGTATAAAACCCTAAAAATAAATTAAAATATTCTAATTATACTTCATTATGATGATGAATATCAAACAATATTCCAAAAACCCTAAGAGAGCTAAAAATCCAAATTTATAAATCATAAAGCTTAAAAACCTTATAAAATTTGGCTATAAACTTTCTAATATCAAATTTTTATTAATGAAATTATGGATTATAATCATTGAAATAGAAATTAAATTATCATGCAATAATCATAATTTATTAGTTAAAAACAAGATTTTTTACAAATAAATCAAGAATTGCTTAATAAATATTTTTATAAAAATTAGGGTTTTTATAAAATTATTGGAGGGAATTTTTATAAAATTTGAAATTAGGAGAGAGGAGGCCTAATGCATGATAGAGCCAGCCATTCTCCCCTCCCCATGCACTCTCTCTTCCCAAAACTCAATCATTAGACTTAAACCTTCACTCTACCTCTTCTCTCTTCACTCTCTCACACTCCACCCTCCTAACACACAAACTCTCTTTCTCTCTCTCTAACTCACGAAATTTCTCTCATTTCTCTGCCAAATTTCAAGATTTTGAAGACCTTGAAGTGTTCTTACTTCCCTCAAGATCAAAACCAAGGTAAACAACAACATCTTCTTCCATAGTTTCATGATTCTACTTCCTTTTCTTCTTAGTTTTCTCTTCTTTTCGGATTCTATGCCTTTCCATGGCTAGAAATCTTTATTTTTCCCTTGTGGTTTGTAGATTCGCACCATAACACAATGCATGTGTTTGAAATGGTGAAAATCCGGGATCAAACCCATGCAAGGAGTGAAAATGATGCACATATGTTCATGTGACTTCAAAAACAAGTATTACATCTTCTTCTCCATTTCTTTTGTGTTCTTGCATGGTCAAAAGCATTTAAACCATTTCTAGTACATCTTGGATGCTCATTCACTCCATGCATGTGCTAGAAATCGGACCTTATCAAAGGCATGCATGATGTTCTTGTCAAAATGTCCTAAGGATGCACTCAAAGCAAACATGCAATCTGCCAGATTACTTTATTCAGCTTTGAACGACCATATCTCGGTCATTCCTTAACCAAATCGTGATATTCTTTTTGCATTGGATAGCTCCATGAGTTAACTTTCAAACCCAACTGGTCTTACTGTAAAATATTAAATATCCGATTTTTGGCAATTTTTACAAAATGGTTGCACAAATAGCTCTTTTTCTATGATCACCATTTTTGCCTTGCATGATCAATGGCCTTAAACCCAACCATAAATCTGGGGAAAAATACTTTAGAAACTTAACATATCCAGCGAATGATGGCTGAAATTTTGTGGCTTAAAACCCCACAGAATGTGCTTCACAAATTCATGAACTTCAGCCACATTTACATCTCATGCACCATTGCATGCAACATTTCTTATCTTGTTTGGGTTCAATACCCCTATTTCCCTTCTGAATAAATTTCGAACATTTTTCCTTTTGAAAGCCCTCACATGCATGTGATAATCTGTAAAATACCAAAAGCTTTTATTATTTCTTTGATTTATTAAAATTATTGCTAGAAACCAAGGGCATAAATCACATAAAATACTTCCAGAGGTCAATAAATCCGGAACAAATTCATGAATGACCCTTATGGTGGATAATGAACCCTCACTAAATTTCATCAATTTTTGTTGCTGTTTGGTATGATTTCCAATTTTCTTTTTGTTAGGATATAATAAATCACAAAACCACTTTGGAGAGTGTGAAAATTTTATCTAACAATTTTCGCATACCTTACCTGTGATGGATGACTCAGAAAAATAATTTCAACATTTTTCATCATGCCTTGCTATTTTTCCCAATTTTTGGTAATTATAATGGTTTAAAAATAGGAAAAATAGTTCTGATTATCCAAAATTCATGAAAATTTACCAGAACATCATGTTTTACAGTAGGAGGTTACATAAAAATTTTAAGGATTTTTCTCCACTGTAAACTATTTTTCTCTTAATTTCTAAAGTTAATTACACTTAAATACACATAAATACCCAAAACCGGATTATATAATATGAAGACCACTTTTGATATTTTTCTCAGGTTATTTGTACTGTAAGTGATGTTACAAAAAATTTAGGTAATTTATTTTAACTGTTTAATATTATTTCTTCAATTAAAGATTATTTAAAGGAATAAAACAAGGAAAAATAGAAATACCCACTGAAAAATATCTTTTATATTTTCCCAGCCTATTTATGTATAATAACAGTTAAATAAAAAGTTTGGGTAATTTTGGAAACTGTTTTCTATTTATTTCAATTTTTATTGGAATAAATGCTCAAAAATCATAAAATATAATTAAACAGCTTGGAAATCCATTTTTATAATTTTCCCAGCTTAGTATTGTGTAATAACAGTTAAATAAAAAGTTTGAGAATTTTTATCCTTTGAATGCTACTTCCGTGAATTTATGTTGTAATAAGGACTTAAAAATTTGGAAAATTTATATTCCAATGTTGTAATTAATCGCACGATTTGTAGAATTTCATTATTTCAGAAAAAGTGTAACCAATTAATATAAAATGAAATACTAAAACATAAATTGGCATTTCACTATATGTAGAATTTAGTATATTAGCATTAGATTTCGACATAGAAACTCACTAGTATGTGTTTGATGTCGTAGGATGCCGGTAGTAAGACGTTGGTGCATTCCGAAGTACCACTTGTACCTACTCGAAACGTTGTGAGTATTCACCACTCCCCTATTTTCGGTTTTTAATTGTTTTGGGGTGGAAAAGCATGTCCTAAACTATTTATGTTTGTTGCATTTATTTTACTCGTATAAACTTGGTTGCTATATTTTGCATATTGTGAGTATTCACGCACTCCCCTATTTTCGGTTTTTATGTTTTGGGGTGGAAAAGCATGTCCTAAACTATTTATGTTCGTTATATTTAGTTGACTCGTATAAACTTGATTGCTATATTTTGCATACTGTGAGTATTCACGCACTCCCCTATTTTCAGTTTTTATGTTTTGGGGTGGAAAAGCATGTCCAGAAAAACTATTATTTGCATGTTGTATTTAAATTGAATTGTATCAAACACGATTGCTATAGTATTGCTATGTTTCTTTATGTATGTCTATGCAACACGGAACATGAGAACTTATCGTACTAAGGCCCTTCCCTTATCTCTAACCATTAACTCTTTGAGCCAATGGTCATTATGGATAGCGCTATTAGGAATTGACAACTCCTCACTCGCCCTATTGCTGGAGTGCATGATACCATATTCATCTATGGAACGATAAGCACAGATCTTGATAGGGCTTCAGTCATAGGTTTGGTTGAGACTTATTGTTTGCTCATACACATACAAACTCGTTACACATTATAGCAATAAACTTGTTATCTATTATGGCAATAAACTCGTTTATCAATTTTAGCAATCAACTTTGTTTCTCATTATAGCAATGAACTTTGTTCTCATTAAAGCAATGTACTTGTATTTATGAAAAGTCTTATACCAAATCTTGATTTTATAAACCTGTGAACTCACCAACTATTTTCATAGTTGACGCTCGTTTTACATACTTTTTCAGGAAATAATTAGTAAGTGGATATAGAGATTCATCATCATAGAGCATGTTGCATCGTGTGGAAGTTATTTTATGAAGTTATATTTTGAACAATGTCATTTTGGAAAACTTGTACTTTGTTTTGTTTAAGCTAGGGGTTGTAAACTTTTAAATATTGCTATGGTGATGTATCTTTATCTTTTGCAATGAAACCTTTGTCGCTGTCATACCTTGCGTTTCCGCTTTAGCGGGGTGTGACAGAAATGGTATCAGAGCTAAAGTTATAGAGAACATTGGTTTTTTTTAAGAAAACACAACCTATAACTAAAACTTACAAAGAAATTCTTTTTACATCAAACATATTACTAGTATAATTAGGTCGGGAGTTGTATTATTGGACCTCGATGAAACATAGCCTGATCACCTATGTTTAATTAAGGAAAGATTTATACAAAGCTTGAGCTAATTATAATGGGAATATGTTCAACAAAATTCTTGAGAAAACTTTATTTCAAAAATTCAAAAAGGTTATTTTTGGTGTGTGCAAGCATTGCATATTATAGCCATGCATTGTCATTTATTTCATATCTCATTGAATCTATGTCTCAGTCCACTATGTCGACATCATCATCTTCTCACGCTACCGCCTCAGCTGATGAGTCCGGCTACGTCACTGTTATTCCTCGACGTAATCCCCCCGCCTCGGTAGAAGAAGACCCATCAGAGGATACGGAAGATACAGGGAACTCGGTGGAGATCAGCAATGACAACGCCCCGAGTCAACGACGCGAGGCATCACCTACATCAGTGTTGCCACAGCCACCACTTTATGGGCTTCGTATTCGGAGGACAGCAAGGAAGAGTGTCCCTATCCCGCGAAGGATAGCAACCAGTACAGCAGGACTTGGCACGGCAGGAACCAGTCAGGTAGGACCCAGCATGGCAGGACCGAGAGCACCCCCACCTCAGCGAGTTATAGGGATACCTGTCAGGCAGTCAGGTATGACCCCGGAGGAGTCCCAGAGGATGCATTCGATGGCAGCAGGCCTACATCACAGTCTTGCTGTGATAGCTGAGCATCGGGAAGTTTTGGATGAAGTGTTGACAAGGATGGAAATCCTGTTTCAGCATTCGATGGAGACTGCTGACACTGCTAGTGCTGCTAGACGAGTGGCAGGTCGTGCGATGATCGCATGTTATGTGTTTGGAGGGCTGTTACTGATTGTGGTGTGGATGTTTCTTGTTGGGATAGCGATTCGTACTTGGTTCTGATTTTAGTATTTTATTATGTCATGAAATGAAAACCCATGTTGGGTATCTTTTGGGGAAAGACATTAAAACTTTATTTTGGAATTGATCTATTGTTTTGGTTTTAAGACTATTTCAAATGGTAATGAAGAAGTTTATTTTATGTTTGAAAACTTTTACTATGAGGTCAAACCCTAGAACTTATTTAGTCAATAGTTGAATAAAAAGATTTTTCTTTTCTTTCCTTTCTAAAATCTATATGCCTAGTATTAATGCAAACGATTAATTTGACAACACTTACGGTTTTCAAAATAGTAGTGAACTAAATATTATACATTATTTTATGTATTTATACGTATTTCTTCTCTTGTGTCTTAGAACCATGTCAGGAAGGCCTAATCGCGGGCGCCCACAGAACGAAACACCCGATGTTGCTCAAATTGTAGCACAACAACTCATGGAAGCAAACCCAAACATTGTTACTCAAGTAACTGCAGGACTTAATGCTAACCAAGGAAGTAGTGGAGGAAATCGAGGAAACAATGAAAGAGAATGCAACTACAAGTCCTTTATGGCCTGTAAACCTAAGGAGTTCCATGGAAAGGAAGGTGCGGTCGGGTTGCGGAAATGGATTGACAGCATGGAGTCGGTCCTTCACATTAGCAAATGCCTCGAGCGCAACAAAGTTGAGTATGCATCTTGCATATTCCAAGATAGGGCATTGACCTGGTGGAATACTTTAGTGCAAACCCGAGGTCGTGCAGCGGCATATCAGCTAACTTGGGAAGACCTAAAGAAGCTGCTGATAGAGGAGTATTGTCCCAAGGATGAACTTCAGAAGCTTGAATCTGAATTCTGGAACCATTCTATGGTTGGAACACAAATAGAGAAGTACACAGTCCGATTTCATGAACTAGCAAAACTGGTACCTCACATGGTTACTCCTGAGGAGAAACGGATAGATCGCTACATCTGGGGTCTGGCACCAGAGATTCGGGGAATGGTTACCTCAGCAAACCCAACTACTATTCAAAGTGCAGTAAGCCTAGCAAATCGACTAACCAATGATGTGATAAGGATGGGAGCATCAACAAAGGAAAACTCTAGTAGCAAGAGGAAGCCAGCAGATCAGGGAGAGAAGAAGTATGGAGGCAAGTCAGGGAGGAAGCAGAAAGTCTCAAGAAACTTTATGGTAAGAGCCCAGGAGCAAGAATCAGTGAAAACTCAAGAACGGGAAGTGCAGGAACGAAAGCAGTACTCAGGGCCGCTTCCGAAGTGCAATAAGTGTAACTTCCATCACAAGGGAGCTTGCCCAGTGTGCCAAAACTGTAAGCAAACAGGCCACTACTCGAAGTATTGTAAGGTGAACAAGGAGGGAAAAAGGAAATGTTTCGAGTGCGGGAGTACTGATCATCTCCATAGAGCATGTCCCAAACTGAACAATGGACCTGGTAACAATGGACAAGGCCAAGCCAGGCAAAACTTTCAAGGAAATCAAGTTGGACGGCCAAGAGGTGTAGCCTTTGTGATTGGTGCAGAAGAAGCTCGTCAGAACCCTGAAGTGATAACAGGTACGTTTCTCCTGAACAACCATTTTGCATCAGTAATATTCGATGCGGGAGCAGATAGGAGTTTTGTTTCTTTAGCATTTAGACCGTTAATTGGCTTGAAATCGAGAAAGATGAGGAATGCTTATGCTATTGAACTTGCTGATGGGTATGAAATTAGGGCTGACGATATAATTCCTGTTTGTACTCTGAATTTAGCTGATAAACTCTTTAGCATTGACCTAATTCCTATCGGGCTAGGTAGTTTTGATGTAATAGTAGGAATGGATTGGTTATCCAAGAATAGAGCAAACATTGGTTGTTACGAGAAAGTCATTAGGATACCTCTCCCTAATGGAGAAACCCTTATCATACACGGTGAGAAGCCAGGAAGAAGTTTAAACATTGTATCGAGCATAAAGATTCATAAGTACCTGAAAAAGGATTGTATTGCATTCATGGCCCACGTGATAGAAAGAGAACCTGAAGCTAAGCAACTCAAGGAGATCCCGGTGGTTCAAAACTATTCTGAAGTGTTTCCGGAGGAATTACCCGGTCTACCCCCTCACAGACAGGTCGAATTTCGGATAGACTTAATTCCCGGAGCGGCACCGGTAGCAAAAGCACCATATCGCCTCGCGCCATCCGAGATGCAAGAACTGTCCGGACAACTTCAAGAACTTCTAGACAAAGGGTTCATACGACCAAGTTCTTCACCTTGGGGAGCTCCAGTGTTATTCGTCAAAAAGAAAGACGGGTCATTCCGAATGTGTATTGATTATAGAGAACTGAACAAGTTGACAATCAAGAATCGATATCCTCTCCCTCGAATAGATGACTTGTTCGATCAGTTGCAGGGCGCTTCATACTTCTCAAAGATCGACCTCCGATCAGGATACCATCATCTAAGAGTTCACGAAGGAGACATTCACAAAACAGCATTTAGAACCCGTTATGGACATTATGAGTTCTTAGTCATGCCTTTTGGACTAACGAACGCACCCGCTGTTTTCATGGATTTGATGAATAGGGTCTGTAGACCATACCTAGACAAGTTTGTAATTGTATTTATCGATGACATACTTGTTTACTCACAAACCAAAGAAGATCATGAGAGACATCTGAAGCTAGTGTTGGAGCTGTTGAAGGAGCAGAAATTGTATGCCAAGTTCACTAAGTGTGAATTTTGGATTCGGGAAGTACATTTCCTTGGTCATGTGATCGGCGAAAGAGGAACTCATGTAGATCCAGCTAAGATCGAGGCAATCAAGAAATGGGAAGCCCCCAAAACCCCGACAGAAATACGACAGTTCCTAGGATTAGCTGGGTACTACAGACGCTTCATTGAGAATTTCTCTAGGATTGCTCAACCATTAACATCTTTGACCCAAAAAGACAGAAAATTTCTCTGGGAAGAGAAACACGAAGAGGCGTTTCAAATCCTGAAAAACAAGTTGTGTAATACACCAATTCTGGCTTTACCAGAGGGATCAGAGAACTTTGTAGTGTATTGTGATGCGTCTCATCAAGGATTAGGATGTGTGTTAATGCAAAAAGATAAGGTCATTGCGTATGCTTCCAGACAACTCAAACCGCATGAGAAGAATTATACCACCCATGATCTAGAACTAGGAGCAATAGTTTTCGCTCTTAAAATATGGAGGCATTATTTGTACGGAACCAAGTGCACCATTCATACCGATCACAAAAGCCTTCAGCACATCCTAGATCAGAAAATGTTAAACATGCGGCAGAGGAGATGGGTAGAGTTGTTTAGTGATTATGACTGTGAGATACGATATCACCCAGGGAAGGCTAACGTAGTAGCCGACGCTCTTAGTAGAAAAGAAAGAGTGAAACCTTCCCGTGTGAGAGCTTTGGGAATGGTAATTCAGACAAACTTGAAATCTCAAATCATTGATGCCCAGGAGAAAGCTTTATTCAGGGAAAATCTTCCAGGTGAAACTTTACATGGTTTAGAAGTGAGATTTGAAACCAAACCTGATGGAGTTCGTTATTTTAAGGACAGAGTCTGGATTCCAAGGGTTAACAATCTGAGAGACATAGTACTAGAGGAGTCTCATCGATCTAAATACTCAATCCACCCTGGAGCGGATAAGATGTACAAGGATCTTAAAGAGTACTATTGGGGGCCTGGAATGAAAAGGGATATTGCCTTATATGTTGGGAAGTGTTTAACTTGCTCAATAGTCAAATCTGAACATCAAAAACCATACGACTTATTGCAACAACCCGAAATTCCCCAATGGAAATGGGAGCAGATATCCATGGATTTCGTTACCAAACTTCCTAGAACTTCTAAAGGTCACGACTCAATTTGGGTCATAGTGGATCGACTGACGAAATCTGCTCACTTTCTCCCCATTCGGGAAGACTTCAAGATGGAAAAATTGGCCCAAATCTACATCGACAGAATTGTTTCTCTGCATGGTGTACCCCTATCCATCATTTCTGATAGAGATAGTCGTTTTACATCACGATTTTGGTGGATGCTACAGAAGGCACTAGGGACCAAGATAGATTTGAGCACAGCTTACCACCCTCAGACAGATGGGCAAACAGAGAGAACAATACAAACATTGGAAGACATGCTACGGGCGTGTGTCATTGAGTTCAAAGGAAATTGGGATACTCATTTGCCTCTAATTGAGTTTTCCTACAATAACAGTTACCACACGAGTATCCAATGTGCTCCATATGAAGCATTGTATGGACGCAAGTGTCGTTCGCCCTTATGCTGGACAGAAATCGGAGACAGACAGTTGACTAGACTCGAACTTATCCAGGAAACATCTAACAAAATTGCTATCATCAAGGATAGGCTTAAAGCTGCTAGGGATCGTCAGAAAAGTTATGCGGATAATCGTCGTAAACCATTAGAATTCCAAGTAGGAGACAAGGTACTTTTAAAAGTGTCGCCTTGGAAAGGGCTTGTACGTTTTGGTAAGAAAGGAAAACTAAGCCCGAGATATGTTGGACCCTTTGAAGTCATTGAAAGGATTGGTCCGGTAGCTTATAAACTCCAGTTGCCCCAAGAGTTAAGCGTCATTCATGACACATTCCACATCTCCAATCTTAAGAAATGTCTAGCCAACGAAACATTGATAGTACCCCTGGAGGAAATTAAGATCAATGATAAGCTAAACTTCGTTGAGGAACCGATAGAAATCCTTGGCAGGGAGGTAAAACAACTTAAGCGGAGTAAGATCCCGATTGTGAAAGTTCGATGGAACTCAAAACGCGGATCGGAGTACACCTGGGAGCGTGAGGACTTCATGAAGGAAAAGTATCCACAACTTTTCCCATACGATGACAAGCGATGACATAGAATGAATTTCGGGACGAAATTCTTTTTAAGTGGGGGATACTGTGACAATTGTCAATTCAGGTCATTCTCGGACTCATGCATCTTTATAATAACCATTCATGCACATCATGCCATGGCCTAGTAGAATAAATTAGGTCAAAATCTTACATAAACTAGGATCCATCTAAGACCTAGGACTAATATACTTGACACTTACGATTCTAGTAAGTTGCTTAACTACAATAGGAAATGCCAATGCTATAATTTGAATGAAACTTTCAAGCTTTGTTATAATTGAAAAAGGGTATAAAACCCTAAAAATAAATTAAAATATTCTAATTATACTTCATTATGATGATGAATATCAAACAATATTCCAAAAACCCTAAGAGAGCTAAAAATCCAAATTTATAAATCATAAAGCTTAAAAACCTTATAAAATTTGGCTATAAACTTTCTAATATCAAATTTTTATTAATGAAATTATGGATTATAATCATTGAAATAGAAATTAAATTATCATGCAATAATCATAATTTATTAGTTAAAAACAAGATTTTTTACAAATAAATCAAGAATTGCTTAATAAATATTTTTATAAAAATTAGGGTTTTTATAAAATTATTGGAGGGAATTTTTATAAAATTTGAAATTAGGAGAGAGGAGGCCTAATGCATGATAGAGCCAGCCATTCTCCCCTCCCCATGCACTCTCTCTTCCCAAAACTCAATCATTAGACTTAAACCTTCACTCTACCTCTTCTCTCTTCACTCTCTCACACTCCACCCTCCTAACACACAAACTCTCTTCCTCTCTCTCTCTAACTCACAAAATTTCTCTCATTTCTCTGCCAAATTTCGAGATTTTGAAGACCTTGAAGTGTTCTTACTTCCCTCAAGATCAAAACCAAGGTAAACAACAACATCTTCTTCCATACTTTCATGATTCTACTTCCTTTTCTTCTTAGTTTTCTCTTCTTTTCGGATTCTATGCCTTTCCATGGCTAGAAATCTTTATTTTTCCCTTGTGGTTTGTAGATTCTCACCATAACACAATGCATGTGTTTGAAATGGTGAAAATCCAGGATCAAACCCATGCAAGGAGTGAAAATGATGCACATATGTTCATGTGACTTCAAAAACAAGTACTACATCTTCTTCTCCATTTCTTTTGTGTTCTTGCATGGTCAAAAGCATTTAAACCATTTCTAGTACATCTTGGATGCTCATTCACTCCATGCATGTACTAGAAATCGGACCTTATTAAAGGCATGCATGATGTTCTTGTCAAAATGTCCTAAGGATGCACTCAAAGCAAACATGCAATCTGCCAGATTACTTTATTCAGCTTTGAACGACCATATCTCGGTCATTCCTTAACCAAATCATGATATTCTTTTTGCATTGGATAGCTCCATGAGTTAAATTTCAAACCCAACTGGTCTTACTGTAAAATATTAAATATCCGATTTTTGGCAATTTTTACAAAATGGTTGCGCAAACAGCTCTTTTTCTATGATCACCATTTTTGCCTTGCATGATCAATGGCCTTAAACCCAACCATAAATCTGGGGAAAAATACTTTAGAAACTTAACATATCCAGCGAATGATGGCTGAAATTTCGTGGCTTAAAACCCCTCAGAATGTGCTTCACAAATTCATGAACTTCAGCCACATTTACATCTCATGCACCATTGCATGCAACATTTCTTATCTTGTTTGGGTTCAATACCCCTATTTCCCTTCTGAATAAATTTCGAACGTTTTTTCTTTTGAAAGCCCTCACATGCATGTGATAATCTGTAAAATACAAAAAGCTTTTATTATTTCTTTGATTTATTAAAATTATTGCTAGAAACCAAGGGCATAAATCACATAAAATACTTCCAGAGGTCAATAAATCCGGAACAAATTCACGAATGACCCTTATGGTGGATAATGACCCCTCACTAAATTTCATCAATTTTTGTTGCTGTTTGGTATGATTTCCAATTTTCTTTTTGTTAGGATATAATAAATCACAAAACCACTTTGGAGAGTGTGAAAATTTTATCTAACAATTTTCGCATACCTTACCTGTGATGGATGACTCAGAAAAATAATTTCAACATTTTTCATCATGCCTTGCTATTTTTCCCAATTTTTGGTAATTATAATGGTTTAAAAATAGGAAAAATAGTTCTGATTATCCAAAATTCATGAAAATTTACCAGAACATCATGTTTTATAGTAGGAGGTTACATAAAAATTTTAAGGATTTTTCTCCACTGTAAACTATTTTTCTCTTAATTTCTAAAGTTAATTACACTTAAATACACATAAATACCCAAAATCGGATTATATAATATGAAGACCACTTTTGATATTTTTCTCAGGTTATTTATACTGTAAGTGATGTTACAAAATTTTTTGGTAATTTATTTTAACTGTTTAATATTATTTCTTCAATTAAAGATTATTTAAAGGAATAAAACAAGGAAAAATAGAAATACCCACTGAAAAATATCTTTTATATTTTTCCCAGCCTATTTATGTATAATAACAGTTAAATAAAAAGTTTGGGTAATTTTGGAAACTGTTTTCTATTTATTTCATATTTTATTGGAATAAATGCTCAAAAATCATAAAATATAATTAAACAGCTTGGAAATCCATTTTTATAATTTTCCCAGCTTAGTATTGTGTAATAACAGTTAAATAAAAAGTTTGAGAATTTTTATCCTTTGAATGCTACTTCCGTGAATTTATGTTGTAATAAGGACTTAAAAATTTGGAAAATTTATATTCCAATGTTGTAATTAATCGCACGATTTGTAGAATTTCATTATTTCAGAAAAAGTGTAACCAATTAATATAAAATCAAATACTAAAACATAAATTGGCATTTCACTATATGTAGAATTTAGTGTATTAGCATTAGATTTCGACATGGAAACTCAGTAGTATGTGTTTGATGTCGTAGGATGCCGGTAGTAAGACGTTGGTGCATTCCGAAGTACCACTTGTACCTACTCGAAACGTTGTGAGTATTCACCACTCCCCTATTTTCGGTTTTTAAATGTTTTGGGGTGGAAAAGCATGTCCTAAACTATTTATGTTTGTTGCATTTATTTTACTCGTATAAACTTGGTTGCTATATTTTGCATATTGTGAGTATTCACGCACTCCCCTATTTTCGGTTTTTATGTTTTGGGGTGGAAAAGCATGTCCTAAACTATTTATGTTCGTTATATTTAGTTGACTCGTATAAACTTGATTGTTATATTTTGCATATTGTGAGTATTCACGCACTCCCCTATTTTCAGTTTTTATGTTTTGGGGTGGAAAAGCATGTCCAGAAAAACTATTATGTGCATGTTGTATTTAAATTGAATTGTATCAAACACGATTGCTATTGTATTGCTATGTTTCTTTATGTATGTCTATGTAACACGGAACATGAGAACTTATCGTACTAAGGCCCTTCCTTTGTCTCTAACCATTAACTCTTTGAGCCAATGGTCATTATGGATAGCGCTATTAGGAATTGACAACTCCTCACTCGCCCTATTGCTGGAGTGCATGATACCATATTCATCTATGGAACGATAAGCATAGATCTTGATAGGGCTTCAGTCATAGGTTTGGTTGAGACTCATTGTTTGCTCATACACATACAAACTCGTTACACATTATAGCAATAAACTTGTTATCTATTATGGCAATAAACTCGTTTATCAATTTTAGCAATCAACTTTGTTTCTCATTATAGCAATGAACTTTGTTCTCATTAAAGCAATGTACTTGTATTTATGAAAAGTCTTATACCAAATCTTGATTTTATAAACCTGTGAACTCACCAACTATTTTCATAGTTGACGCTCGTTTTACATACTTTTTCAGGAAATAATTAGTAAGTGGATATAGAGATTCATCATCATAGAGCATGCTGCATCGTGTGGAAGTTATTTTATGAAGTTATATTTTGAACAATGTCAATTTGGAAAACTTGTACTTTGTTTTGTTTAAGCTAGGGGTTGTAAACTTTTAAATATTGCTATGGTGATGTATCTTTATCTTTTGCAATGAAACCTTTGTCGCTGTCATACCTTGCGTTTCCGCTTTAGCGGGGTGTGACACTTTTTCTTATCATTGAACTCAGAATCAAGCTTTCCCTTGCCTTTGATATCCTTTATTGAAGTTAATTTTCTTTGGGAGTTAGAAGGACCGAAACTAGAGTTAGGACCGAGACTCGACTTTCGGTTCTGAGTGCTGTTGTTGGGACCGAAAGTAGGCTTTTGGTTGTTAGCCTTGGCGTTTGGACCGAAACTTGTCTTTCGGTTCTGTGAGTCCATGTGGGGACCGAAACTTGACTTTCGGTTCGGTACGCTAATTTGGGAACCGAAAGTAGACATCCGGTTATGAGATTTGGAATAGTAGGAATTTGGGCTGAAGTTTTCTTTTCCTTTCAGTTTTTCCTTTCCTTTATCCGTTGATTCTTTCTTAGGAGGTACGTAGTTGGGATTTTGAGATTCCCAGTGACGTTTTCGCTCATTCAGATTCTTTGCGTATCTTTGATTTCTTAAGCATTTCTGTTCAGCTAACTCCTTCTGTGATTTGTGGATATTGAAGCTGGCCTTTGGCTTCTCCTTTTGACTTTCGGTTATATTTGCTGGAATAGTTGGTTCTGTCATCGGTTCTTCAGGGATTTCTTTAGTTCCACTTGTGCTTGGTTTGTCAAAACTTGAGGGTTTGTTGATGGGTTCTGTAACATATCTTCCTTTAACCCTCCATGAAGTCTGCTCAGATAAGCCTACGGTTTCGTCTGCGTTGTCGATAGGGGCAGAACAGAAGTAATCGTCGCATCCTTCAGCATTGTCTTTGTCGACCAAGATTTGTAATTCTGCTGTTTGTTTAGCAGTCATTCCGGTAACTGCATACACCTGATTCGGCACCGTTTGAACCTTTTGGTAGACCATAGCTTTTTCCTTGAGTTTCTTTGTCTTGTCTTTTGACAAGCGAGCGAACTCAACCGAATTTTCAGATATGAGAGGTTTCTCATTCTTGGTTTCGCTTTTCATAAACTCTGAGCAATCAACTACATCTTCCACTGAGATTTCACTCATCTCACTTTCCTCATCAAATTCAGACGTATTTTCTAAGTTCATTTTATTTTCTGAAATCAATTTTACGTTAGACGAGTCAAATGATTTAATAGTTTCGTACTTTATTTTTAACCTATCATTTTCATCTAAAATATCTTTGAGCATACATTTATGTTCCTTAGAGTCAATGAAGGTTTCTATCTTGTCCAGTCCGATTTTGTAATGAATGGACGTTTCTTCTGAGGACACAATAGATTCACACTCAACGATGACCTCATCCTCCTTAAATTCAAGGAAGGGCAAGATCATTTTGTGAATTTTCTTTCCTATCTCACAATTTAAATGCAATTGAGCAATATTAGTATATAAGCGCTTTGCAATTAAACAGAAAACATTCCTTTGTTTTAAAAACTTTAAATTGTCTCTTTGCAAATAAATACTTTCATCCCTAGCTCTATTTAATTCTCCCTCCTTCAGCTTAATCCACATCCTTCTCTCCTCACTTTTTGGAAGACACCCTGCTGAGTTGGTCAGTTAGGTTGGAATTCGCTAAGCGAGTTTGCATGAGACTACCACTTAAGTTAGAAAATTTAAATTTTAATTCATTTAATTCTTCTTCATAATCTGTTACTGGAACTTTAAGTGATTCAAGGATGGATTGTACCTTTTTGATCAGCCGGTCGCAGTCGTTGATCTTCTCACTCACAGGCTTGGCAGCAAAACATTTGTCCTTAGTCAGGTTCGGTTCCTCACTTGCACTTTCGTTTGATGCACCAGCTGTGACCATCAAACATCTACCAACCGAACCTACTTCCTTTGCCACACACGCCCTTCCATGAGTGGGCTTTCTCACCTCTTCATCTTCAGAATCGGTTGATCAAACTTCGACGCCACCGAAATCATCTTCACCTGCATTCTCCTGCATAATCAAGGCATTCATAGAGCTGTTAGTTGCCTTCTTTTTCTTGATCTCTTCCAAATTGCACATGTAGTACGTCTCATCTTCTTCACCATCTCTTTTCTTAGCCATTTTCCTTAGCATGCAGTCTTTGGCAAAGTGGTTCTTGCCGTGACAGTAGTTGCAGTCGAACCCAGAGTCTCCTGCAAGTTTTCTCTCCTTCTTGTCTTCATCCTTTTGAGAAGAGACTTTCGCTTCGTCGTTCACCTTCTCAGAACTGTAACTTCCCTGCCAGTTTCGGTTCTTGTTGACAGGAAATTTTCTTCTTGCAAACTTCTTTGGATTGATGACCATCATAGCATACTCCTCGCTTGTACGGTCACACTCAGACATATCAGACTCTTCTTTTTTTTCTGCAATGTTTTTTGCTTTTGAGACAAGCGCTAGCGATCCCACACCAGAAACTACTTTCGCTTATTTGGTTACTTCACTTTCATGGGACTTAAGTATTCCCACAAGTTTCGCTAGTGAGTAAGTTTTAAACTGTTCATGCGCTTTCACGGTTAAAACCACAGCCATCCATTCTGGTCTCAGACCGTTCATGAAGGTCACTTTCTGTTCGATCAACTTTCTTTCTATTCCATGCTTGATCATCTTACTCAGGAGATGATTGAACCGATCGACAGTTTATGTGAGTTTTTCTTCTGGTTTCTGTTCAAAAACTCCAAATTCTGATAGTAGCAATGTTTGAATGGAGTGTTCTAGATCTTCATAAGTTGAATATAGTTCTTTCAACCTATCCCAGATCTCTTTGGCCGTCGTGCATGAACCAACCACCCGAAAAGTGTCAGATTGCAAGGCGAATCTGATCATTCTCATGGCCTTACGTTACACAGCAACTTGTCTTTCTCATCCTATGGCATCTTATCCACATCCGCCACCAGCTTGTTATATTCCTTTTGGGACTTAACTGTCGTGTTCGTTCTTGAGTGAACAAACGGCCCAAGTGTGATAGCTTCCCAGATGAGATAGCCATTGTATTCAGATCCAACCACGTAATCTTCAAAGTGATGCGCCCATACTTCATAATCTTGAGTGTAAAGTATGGGAATCCTAGTAGTTGATCCAATGCTGTTTGAGATGTTGATGGGATTCGTTTGCGAATCCTCGTGAGACATGGTGGGCTACTAGAATCAGGCCTGTAAACTGAGATTAGGGTTTTATCAGAAACAGAGTTACCGTCGATATGAAGAAGTCGGCTTCTATTTATATGATAAAAGTGGAAACCCTAAGGAATTATGAATACAAAAGTAATGTGTATTGATCACACAGTCTCCTGCTCTGATACCAATTGTTAGAACAAAGTTCTATTAGGATCGTTAGATTCTATGCAAGCAAACAGTTAAGAATGTAATCAAGAATACAAGAATGGCTTTGAATATGTCGTATGATTAATACTTCAACACCTCAAAAGAGCTCGATTAAGAACTTCGACTGTAGAGGTGTTTAGGGTTACAAAACAATGAACATAATAATCAACACCGTCTAATGCATACATGCATGCATATTTATAGTATAACCCTATCAGATAAACACGGATGGACAGGCCCAATCCGGATACAAAACATAAAGCCCAAGACGCAACACAATTAGACTCAACACAAGCAATGGAGGATACTGAGAGAGAGAGGTTATGAAGCTCCAAATTCGGCTAGGGCTACATACATGATCACAAGTGCCGATTTTGGAAGTCTAGGGGTTACTTTTATAGTGTGGAATTCCTAGGGTCTAACTTGTAAACCCTAATCCATTTACTTAAGCCTTTGAGCAATCCAATAATCCATATGATGGGCCTTTTGGACTAACTCTTCATGGACTCTGACATGGATTTAGTCCATCCCTAATCAACATGGATCATTAGCCCAAACTATAAATATCACTGATTTACCTAGTCAGTCCCCGTTAATTTACTCAACCTATTTTGATCACTAAATTAATTCCAAATTAATTCTTGATCAATGCAAATTAAATAATATGATTTCTCAATTAGTATATTATACTTGTAATATACTAATAAATCACAAATAACCTCTTTCTCAAATATCAATCCTATCAAATTGCTCTGGTGAAGGCAACCCAAAATGGACCATGCTACTATCGGGTCAAGTACATACCAATTATAGTTATGGGCTTAGACACGTAATCCAAAAGCTTCCCACTTGGATAAGCCTAATAACTATGATTGATGAGCTTCTTGACTCACTCCAGAAGTTTTGGTATTGGATCTAGGCTTCTTTTGGTCCACTTATTCATAAAAATGCAAGCTTTATGGTGTATCTTGAACCATGCATGTGTTAAGACCTTTGTTAAACTAATTTTGGGTTCTTGAGCCCCATTAAGCCATGCATGTGTGTAATGTTTCCAACTTTACGTGATTAGTGTTCTTATTGAATCAGATCTGAGAGTTTGGCTTGAAGTCTCAATGAATTAAGTGCTTCATGAATTGGGGTGGTCAACTGGGGAGTATGCTAGGCGTACCAAGCTGGTACGATGCGGGTACTAGTCCCAGAGGGAGTATGATAAGCGCACGAGATGAGTACGCCCCACGTACTCAACCGGTGGGCTTTGAATTTTGGGCTTCTCGGTTTTGGGCCCATATTTGGACATTGGGAGATTAGGGCGTTGTTGGGCCATCAGATTTCTATTTTTTTGGAATGATGTCATTATGTTGGATTCTTTTGTTGCAGGCCCACGAAGGTGATTTGGGCCCAATTTGGAATATTGGGCCATTTTTTGGCCTTGGGTGTCCATTTTTGGAATTGGGCCTTTTTGAGTAGTTGGTTTGGGCCTTGGCGTTGGGCCAAGTTAGGTAAAGGGTGAAATGGTCTTTTACCCTAGTTTAGACTCTTATTTATGAGTTGGGATCCAATTATTAATTGGATGTTATTGGTATTGATAGCGCGAAGATTGTCGGACCAGCAACCAGAGATTTATCCGTGTGACTCAGCAGCTTGAGGTGAGTCTTCCTCACCCTATTTTGCGGGTCGAAGGCACCAATGCTGACCCATGGTTTATTATGTTAGGGTGCTAGATGTATGTGTGACTCTTGTACATGTATGTGTTTGTATGCTTAGAAGGTGGGGCCTAATGGGTATTCTGTATGTTATTACTTGTTATACTTGTATGTTGGGCGGGGCCCGTTGTGAGAGTTAGGGCGTGGCCCGTTATACTCAGTAGGCGGGGCCCATTATACAAGTTAGGGCGAGGGCCGTTATACGAGTTAGGGAGGGACCCATTATGGTCATCGGGTGGGGCCTATTATATGTTTTATATGTGTGGTATGTGGTATTTGGGGAAACTCATTAAGCTTCGTGCTTACGGTTTTCAGTTTATGTTTCAGGTACTTATGGTTCAAAGGGGGAGAGCTCGGGGTGATTGCAGTGCACACACGATATTGTTCCGCATGTTCATGATAACTCTGATATTTTATGGTGCATTTATACATTTGTTCCACTTGGGATTTATGATGACGTTTTGGGATACTGTTTTTATTAATTTAAAAATGAAATTTTTGGCTCTTATTTTTGGGACGTTACAGGTTGGTATCAAAGCCTTAGTCTGAGGGATTCAGACATACTCTTGGGTGTGTTTGAACTGAAACTGAGGATTTTGTAAATTTTTTCAAAAAGGAAATGTTGTTTAAAAGAAAAGGGTTTTGTAATACAAGAAAGGGTGTTGTGCATGCAATCGACTGAGCTCGAGTAAGTTTTCCCAAAATACCAATACATGTTATCTGATATGATTTGATTTGTGAATCTCTGAATCGCATGCTATTTAGGGCTAAGGATCTGCTCAGTTACTGCATGATAGAATTCTAGGAGAGATACCTTTGTATGCCTATTATATGAGCTTGTAGACTAGCATGCTAGTAATGATCAGTCAGTGACGGATTGGCGGTATATGTGATGCGTTGTGGCCTAGGAAGCATTGGATGCTATGTTGGATTGGGAATATCTTTTGAAATCAATAATTGCTAAGTGTATGCTTGAAAAGTTGTATACGATTAGGATCATATAGCCCTAGAACGATTGATTTGGCCTTATTTCCCGTTCCTCGTTTGGTTGTGATCGTAGGGTAGAGTCTTTTATTCGACATTTTATTTGATCCTGTATTGTGTATAATTTGCATACATAAGGCAACCGGCAGTGAAAGTGGAAGTTCCTAGCATGAGTTGTAGTATGTGAGTTAGAATGTTCTTTGGTTATTTTATGGATTAGAGTGCTACTGCACGAAGGCTACTTGTTTTGTGCTTTGTGGAACTCTTAAGTGATGTGAGTTAGCTATTAAATGAATATGTTAAGTCACACGTGACAAGGGTTGAATAATCTAGAGTGATGGATTTGGCCCTACGGCACAACTCTCGTTTGATTCTAAACGTTGTAGGGATGAGTATTTTTTACTCGAAGGATTATCTAATCTTTGTTGAATGTGATTATATTCATGAGGTGGTTAACTGACATTATTGGAGTTCTTCAGCAGCTGATGGCAAGGTGAAGTCGAAAACCTAGGAAAGCCTAGGAAGTGCTTTAGTGGCTTTAGTTGCGCTGTTAGCGAGAATTTGGAGTATCAATTGAGAATGTGACTTATAGGATTCAGGATGATTCTTGAGGAATGTATGGATAAGTGTGGAAGGTAGTATTGGGCCCATACTAATGATAACACATGCTCCATACTCGAATCGGGGAGAGTCTTGGAGATCTAGGAAACCTGTGGGATGAGGATTCTTGGATATGTTCTGATCATTTGCATGGTAGTTTTTCAGAATGGCGATGAACACTCAGGAAGGAGGTTTAGGTTCGGGTTCAGGCTCATGTGCAGGTACTGGGCCGATTGATGAACGGATGCGAGAGTTCATCTCGTCAAAGATTACCCGCAGTGTTTTGGAGTAGACTCCTGTGATCTTTCATTTGGTCAAGGAGGGGATTTCAGAACTCTTCATCTTGGGGCTTTCCAGACCGAGATTGTAGCAGAACAGTTAGGGGCCCATCAGGAGCTCAAAGCTTGTGGAGCTCTAGAATCCTTTGGGAAGGAGGCTCCTACTGCTAGCTCTTGTCGTAAGGGATCAGAGGTTGGTTGTGCATCATGTTTTCCAGGAGATCGATCCCATGATTGGATTGCCACAGAGGTTTCGCGAGCTTTATGCGAGGAGTTACCCGACATCATTGGTCGTGTCATTGATAGATTGGTCGCCAAGTTCGAGGGTCGGATCTTGGCTGTTCAGGCGGTTGATGGGATGGTCGAGGTGACTCGGGAGTAAGAGATTGGTTCGGAGAGGCGAATGGGGAAGAGGAAGCGGATTTATTGTCCGAATCGGCTATTTGAGCAGTTGTATGTTGCTATGGCTAGTGTTAGAGACCCGAGGGGCAATGATGTTTATACGAAGGATAAAGAAGCACATTGACGTTTGCACGGAAAGTCTAAATGTGGCAGGTGAGGATGGAAGGGCCACCTCCGCCAAGAATGCACCTTGGAGGTAGAATTGTGGCATCGTTGTTATCAGCCTGACAATATCATGGCGAATTGCCCACACTTAGTAGTTGGGGGAGCTCAGGTTCCATCGCAGGTACTTCGGCAGGAAGGGGAGGTCAGGATTTCATCAGATGCTATTGCGGGTATGTTATCTTTTGCTTTCCTCTTGATTATTATTAGTATATATATTGCTTTGAAATCTTGTTGGGTATGGGTAAGCATTATCTCTAGGTTAGTTCTCTGTTATTGCCCAGGTTATATCATCAAGAATTATTATATGCCATTTTGCATGCCAAGAGTCATTAGTGGGTCGTATCCTGCTGAGCGTGATTTGGTTGTTCGGTTGATTGTTCCGGTTCTTTTTATGGGATCAGTTCAAGAGTATTGATTGGAAGATCTATGGTCAAATCAGCAGGATTAGTTCATCAGCGAAGTCAGAGTTCAGACGTGATATCATTTGTTCAAGTTGGATCGACAGTCGTCTATGGCAGGACCTTTGGGTCCAATCACTACCGTTGCTAGGGAAGGAGCGGTATCAAGAAGATGTGGATGGAAGTCGCATGAGTTTCCTTGGTTATTGGAAGTGCCAAGGAAATTTTATAATCATAAGGGTTGAAGGTGGTTAGAATTCAGAGATCCTTATGAAGATAGGAAGTTGGAGTGAAGATTCACCAGTACAAGTCAAGGGTTATAGTCTTTGTCACCAGCATAAAGGAATTAAGGATTTGGTGCTGTATTATGGGAATCAATTTGGGTTATCGGACTTGATGAGATTTCGGGGAGTATTTATCTGGATTTCAAGAGTTGTGCGATCATCGATATTGGCTAGTAATGGAACGCTAGTATTGGTAAGCGCAGGTGATTGGCTGTTCAAATTATAAGGAGGTGAGATGGGTTGGGAATCCATCAAATTTTGTGGGTTGGGAGAGATTCGATGAATCCAAGTGGGGGAGATATTCAGGAGCTGAATCAGGGGTAAAACTAGGGTGAGTTTCACAACCCATTCGGGAAGGAAGACAACTCTAATGGTCCTCTGGATTGAAGTTTTGTAAGTTGGGAGTTCAGGAAACTGCCGACAGCTGTTGGCATTTTCTTTGTGGTATATCAGGCATGTGGATGGATCCAAGTGAGGGTTGTGTTAGAGCCTCGCTGCCTGTTCTTGTGTGATGAAGGATTTGGGGTTTGAAGCATGACCGAACACCTGATTGGGATTCAGTTGGATGCAGGTCGACTCAGGATGACTGGGGTTGATGTGGTAGAGGGTTGGTAAGACCATGGCTGGTAACCGTGGCAGGATAGACATGTCATAAGACTACGACGTGGCTGTAGCATTCACTGGATTGGCAGATAGTATGGAAGTGTTGTAAGGCTGCGATGGGATCGTCGTATTCGCTAGGTTGAGATAGACCATCGTTTGGGGGTTGTTGGTATAAAGAAGGATCAGTTCGCGCCTTGGGCAAGGCGGATAGGATTTTCCGAGAGCATTTCTCTATTATAGGAGGAGGACCATTGGGGTCCGAGGCGGCGTTGGGCCTGTGTAGCTCTAGATGGGGTGAGACCCGTGGGCGTGGCTCATTCACTTATATAGACCGGGTGAGACCCGTGGGTGAGGCCCGTGTGATTATGGCAATGCAAGTGGGACCTGGTAGAGATCGGTTTGGTAAAGTTTTTGGATCATGGTTTTAGTAGGGATGATTATGTGGTCAGTGAGTGGAAAAGGTTGATGCATAGGCTAGGGTAGCCTTATAAGTTGGACTCTCAGGAACCTGGTGGCTGGACCAGGTGTGAGACTGGCAGTCTCAGTGGTGGTTTGAGGATCTTTATATTCCGGTTTCGTGGATGGTTGCCGTGAACCAGAAGATTTTGGGTGAAATGCAAGTGTAAATCCTTGAATCTCCAGTTACGAATTATGTACCGAGTTGGCTTTTGGTTGAAACTCGCATTGGGAATCGCGAGTGTATATGTACAAGGTCTTTATTAAATCAATATATGAATTTAGGGATCTGTATGCCAAGGGAATCAGATAAAGGGTTCAGGGAAAAAAGGAATGTTTTCAGTTCTAATGGTAGAAAAGGCCCTTGTGATCGTGCTTTGGAATGATTCTACCTGTATGTAGGTGTGGAAAGTTTTGGGACTTCACATTATAATAGTAGCGTATCGGTTCGGCAGTTAAGGAATGAATGTCTTGTTCAGTACTAGAAGGTTTAGCTCCCAGATTGTCTCTTGTTGTGCATTATGTTCCTGGATTCGTTAATTTTAGGATGAGTCTTTTATTCAAAGGATTATCTAATCCCTTTTTTTCAAGTGAAAAGTTTCCGGCAACAGCGAATGGTCAGTGATTCTGCTTTCCAGTGGAAACAACAAGTAATTAGAAGTTGGGTAGTCAGTTTAGAATACAAAGTGGAGTTGAAATAGCAGTGGTTCAGTATGGGTTGTCTATAGGGGAGTCAAACAAGTTTAAGATTTCAGATTTTGGGTAAAGTAGAAATGGTTAATCTTTAGGGCTTAATTTAAGTTGAGTAAGGATCCGTTCATCATCAGGATTTGGGTGCCCTGCTAAGGCTGGGTTCAGTTTCATTTTTGGAAGGCTGTTGTATGCCCAGGGTTGCTTACTCGATCCATATCAGGGTTGTTGTTGAATTTCTCAGGCTGTCTAGTGTGCCTGGATGGTAAGGAATGATTTCGACGACGAAATCTAATTTAAGTGGGGGAGAGTTGTAACACCCGAGTCAAGGTATTTTTCGATTTGGACCCCTTGGTGTTTTAATGTTTTTCAGAATTGGTTCCTAGGGGGCAGAATTGCCAACTTCAGTACGTTAGGCATACTACTTGTATGTTGGAGGTATTGATTCTCTTTGTAATCGCGGATCTTGACCACGTATGCGGGGAGTACGTGGAGTACGTATGGCGTACGAGAGCTTGAGTGAAACCCTAATTTTCAGGGTTTTCTCCCTATTTAAACATTATGATAGCCTCATTTGATCATGTTTAGCCAACCTCCACCTTCCTTTGTTCGGATATCGAAACCCTAGTGTTTGTTGGTGATTTGTGAAGGAGAAAAGGAAGAAAACCATTGGGAGAAGTGTCTAGAGCTTAAAGATTCGGGGATAGCTCATCATTTGCAAGCTTTTTGAGGTAAAAATCTCACATCTTGATGATCTACGATGCTAGATCTAGTCATGTTGTTATTTTAAGCTTTTTGAGTCCTTGGAGTGATGGATGAGTTTCTTGACTCACTCCAAAAGTTTTGGTGTTAGATCTGGGCTTCTTTTGGTCCCTTTATTCATAAAAATGCAAGCTTTATGGTGTATCATGGACCATGCATGTGCTAAGACCTTTGTTAAGCTCTTGAGCCCCATTAAGCCATGCATGTGTGTAAAGTTTCCAACTTTACGTGATTAGTGGTCTTATTAAATCAGATATGAGAGTTTAGCTTGAAGTCTCAATGGATCAAGTGCTTAATGAAGTGGGGTGGTCAACTAGGGAATACGTTGGGCATACCAAGCTGGTACGTTGTGTGTACTAGCTCCAGAGGGAGTACGCTAAGCATACAAGCTGAGTACGCCCCTCGTACTCAACAGGTGGGTTTCAGATTTTTGGTTTCTCGGTCATATTTGGACATTGGGAGATTAGGGCCTTGTTGGGCCATCAAATTTCTATTTTTTTGCGCTGATGTCATTATGTTGGATTCTTTTGGATGAAGGCCCACGAAGGGGGTTTGGGCCTAATTTGGAAGATTGGGTCATATTTGGGCCTCGGGTGTCCATTTTTGGAATTGGGCCTGTTTGAGTAGTTGGTTTGGGCCTTGGCCTTGGGCCAAGTTAGGTAAAGGGTGAAATGGTCTTTTACCCTAGTTTATACTCTTAGTTATGAGTCGGGATCCAAATCTTAATTGGATTTTATTGGTATTGATAGCGTGGGGATTGTCGGACCAGCAGCCAAAGATTTATCAGTGTGACTCAGCAGCTTGAGGTGAGTCTTCCTCACCCTGTTTAGCGGGTCGAATGCACCAATGCCAACCCATGGTTTATTATGTTAGGGTGCTAGATGTCTGCGTGACTCTTGCATGTGTATGTGTTTGTATGCTTAGTGGGCTGGGCCCAATGGGTATTCTCTATGCTATCACTGGTTATACTTGTATGTTGGGTGGGGGGGGGTTGTGAGATTTAGGGTGAGGCCCATTATAGTCAGTGCGTGGGGCCCGTTATGCGAGTTAGGGCGGGTCCATTACACTCATCGGGCGGAGCCCATTATATGTTTGATATGTGTGCTATATGGTATTTGGGGGAAACTCACTAAGCTTCGTGCTTACGGTTTTAAGTTTATATTTCAGGTACTTCTGGTGCAAAGGGGAAGAGCACGGGGTGATTGTAGTGTACACTCGATATTGCTCCGTATTTTCATGATAACTCTGATATTTTATGACGCATTGATACATTTGTTCAACTTGAGATTTATGATGATTGTTTGGGATATTGTTTTTATTAATTTAAAAATGAAAATTTTGGGTTTTATTTTTAGGGCCTTACAAAGTAATGGGTCAGCTCCAACCACGGGTGAATGTTATGGGCTAATTCATAGTCTTACATCTTGCCATGGGCTACCCCATGGTCTTACGAGCAAGTGCCATGGTCTACCCCATGGTCTTTCCCTACAATGCCATGGGCTACCTCATGGTTTTACGAACAAGTTCCATGGGCTACCCCCATGGTGTTTCGTTGCATTAACATGGACTACCCACATGGTCTTTCCTTGTATTGCCATGGGTTACCCCCATGGTCTTACCTGTAATGTACAAAGTCATATGTAGTCAGATATGGGATAGACAATCGAACATGTAATCCACCCGAGAGAGAACAATCAGACAAGAACATCACAACCATGCATTAGACCAAGAGTTCTCAGGTTATCCAACTTAGACCACATAAAACCCAATTTATCACTACCACATAACCATATAGCGTACATTCAGAGCATAACCTAACATGGTAAATTCCATTGGCAACTAGCCTTCCCTGGTTAACCTACCCTTGACCACTTCTCAATTAAGTCCTTCGCTGATTAGTCATACATAATCCTGATAACTGGCATAACCCACTTACCATATCCAAACATAACTATGATCAGTTACATATGATCAGCAGGAAAGACCTTACCAATCTAACATACCAAGACACTAGTTTTCCCATACTACACCTTCATACAAAGGTGTTATCCTAGCCAACTAGCATACTTGTACTCTAACAATTCCTTTCTCTTACCATGCAAATGACATACAATGGGACACATGGCAAAGTGAGAAACTCACCTGATTCGCAGAACTGGAGAAGCACAACCGTTCTCTAACTCCTTGCATTGATCAATCCCTTGAACCGACTAGCACTAAGACAGACAAATCCTCAAATAGAAACCCAATCCTCCAAGTTTGACCCCAAGTTGAACTGGTTTAAAGTCAACGGTCAAAGGTCTACAAGGTTAATGGTCAACCCACTCAAATTCAACTCCACGTCGTGACCGAATATTCCTTGGCCACGTCGTGGGAGAGCAAGGAAAAAACAGTCGTAACTCCAAGCATCGTCACGTCATGGAAAACCCTATGCCACGTCGTGACTTTGGTAGAAGGCCAAAATCCTCATTAAGTGCTTAATTCTTCCAGAACAAGGCCCATAACTTCAGATCTAGTTCTTTTTACTAACTTAATAGATAAAGTTTCCAACTTTATCCATTAGGACTCCATCCCATGGCTTGATCTGTAACCCTAAGTCCTTAATAGCACAAAATCCATCCCAAAACATGCATGACCTTAAGAACAAGATCAAGATGCAAACTTTCCCAATCTAACAAGATTATGAGATGCTAAGATAAGCTCAAGAGGTAATAGGGTTCACTCAACCCCAAAACATAAGCTCAGAAGGACCAAAAAGGACATAAATGATCAAGCTACATGATCAAGCAATCTAAAGATCAAGATAGAAACTTTTTACTCACAATGGTATAGAAATGAAGTTTCTTTGCTAGATCTACAATTGAGCTCTTCCCCAAATCACTTTACAAGAATTTGATCTTCAATATCCACACCAAAATATAAGAAATGATCCTCTAAATGGCAAAGAACACCAAGAACACTAAACCGGGGCTAAGGTTTTCGAAATGGAGAGGTTGGAGGCTGAAAAGGATGCAATAACTTGAGGTTAAGATGCTTAAATATGAAGAAAACCCTAAAACGTCATGGGCTTGGGTTGTAACTACTGTTACATCGTGACACCTAATCTGGATACTATTAGGGTGCAAAGTAATCCTTGGATGTAGAGTGTAGGCTTACCCTCTTGTATGTGTAAATGGGTTGAGTCTTTCCTATAATTAAGAAGTGAGTGACTCCCATTATGTAAGACCCATTTGTGAGTGTTAGTTAACCGAGAGAAATAACAAACCTACTTGTACTCTGACTATTCTAATGGAGCTTAAACATGATTATTAACTCTTGGTGTTCTTGATGTTTGTATGATTCACTAGATCTTATCAGTTCCCCACATGTCATCATAATCAGGATCACTACAATTGGTATCAGAGCGGGTGTTCTTGAAGCTCTCAAGAAGTGATCCATGATGACTACATTTTTTGAGTGAATCTTCATTGTTGAGGGTTCTTCATATTTGAGAAAGTTTGTGTTCTAGAAACCGAATTTTTCCTTGATTTGATACATAATTCGAAAATTTTCAAGTTCATATTCACTTTCTCTCACTAGAAAATTTTCAAGTTCTTGTAATCATGGTGTATTTGGCGTCTGATTCTTTGGGTGTGATGATTGAAGATGTCAAATACAAAGTTAATGAGAAACAATTTTATGGCTTATTGTTGAAAGGCGGGTTGATTACATGGGAAACTTTAATTTTCTATGGAGGCTTGAAAGATGATCATGGAAGATTGATATTTCAACCACTTTCGAAGATTGGATGTTTTCTTGAAATCTCCATGAATATGTTATATTGGAGTGTTAATCAAAAGGAAGGAAAATAAAGAGAATTATTTGAAAAGGAATATATTTCTCTTATTGAAGATCCAAATGATCTTTATGTTCTTAAGTTATTTAAATTTCAAGAAATGGGACTTCAATGTGATTTTGATGAAGATGTGAATATTTTTCGTTCAATTAGAGTTCAAACCGATGATTGCTTGAGTTCTTGTGATTCGTTTGAAGGAATGGTGCCTTATCAAAAGCCTTCAATCCAAGAAGTTCAAATATATCAAACTCCAAAAGATTTGATTCGAATTTGCAAAGTTGAAGTTGTCAAGAATGAAGTGGTTCTTGAATTCAAATCTTCAAAATGCAAAATGGTGAAAAGGAAGAAGATGAAAAAGAAGATCAAAAGCAGGAACAAATGGGTTTCTTCACAAAAATCTTCAAAAGTTGTTAAGAAGCCGAAATCTATGAAACAAATTTGGGTTCCAAAGCAACAATCATCAAGTGTTTCAATGAATTTGAATTCAAAACCCAAAGTATTGATGATTCTTATGAAGGTGATGCTAGATCGTTGAAGTAAACAAAGAATGAGTTGTACAATATGCATCGTGGGTGGTACAATGTGAAGATTGGAGACTTTTTTGTTCCAAAAAAAGAACCAAGATCTTGAATGATTGATTTGTGTGTTGCAAACTGAAAAGCAATCATTAAGAAGGTGTCTCAAATTCTCAAGTGGATTCCGAAAAATTAATGTTGAGATCGATGATGAACGATCAAGGTTTTTCACAAAACTAAAATTTAATCAATTTTTTTCAATCATACGTTTCGTTTTTTATTTTTGATCATTTTGATTTGTTGGATCTATTTTGTTTAAAACCCCATTGTTGATCCAATTATTTTTTTGATCCAGCCTAAAGTTTTCGATTCGGTACTGTTCATTAAATCCAAAATTTGAAGCCCAAAGTCAAATTCACAATTTCTTTATTCTGTTAATGTTTTGAAGCCCAATCGTGTATATATTACTGTTCATGATTTGTTTTAGCCCAAAATTATATCGATTCGATATCACCGATTGAGCACAAATACCTTCTGATTAAGTTCATCAATGTAATTGATCGAGGATTCAATAAAAACAAAAAGTCAAAATTGAATGAATCGAAACTCGATTCAAGTTGAGATGAATTCGATATTTACTCTAGTTAAACAGTGCTCGGAACAAAAGTTTGAAGATGTAATTGTGTTTCGATTATGGCTTGTTTATGAATCCTGGGAACGAAAGTACCGTATTGAAGTAAATCTCGAAATCCACTGAAATACGTTTGTTAGAGTTGTTTGAGGGTCGAACGATTTTGCTTTTGTTCAATCGTATCCTAGTATCGATGATTGGAGTTCGATTTTTAGTCACTGAATCAAATTTGTGTTTGTCAATCAATGTTATTGGAGTCAAAGTTAATTTTGACTGGGAATTGAGTTGATCGAATCAGAAGAAATTGATTTCGATTGTGATTGTTGTTGAGTCTAAGTCGAACATAATTTCGATTTATGGTCATAGGATTTGTTAGTTCGGTGGCTAGAAATTTCGACATGGGATGGTATTAATCACGAACAATTTGTTTTGGAGTTGACTTATTGGAGTCAAAATTAGCTTGATTGATTTCGTTTATTCACATCTGATATCAAGTAAGAGTCGATTTCGACCGGTTGAGTGTCAAATTCAAATGGAGATGGAGTCGATTTCGACTTGTACAAACTCAAATGGCTTTGGAATTAGGTTTATTTGGTATTGGTTGTTATGACTCACAGGAAAGGAGTCGAACGGTGAAATTTTGAATCGAGATCAAAAGTATAAGAATCAGAAGTGTGTTGATTGGATTCGAACTTGGATTCAACTAGGTGTTTGTTGTTTGAATCGAATGTATTATGATTGTTTGGAGTCAGTTTATGTGAGTCGAACATCAAGATTTCGACTGATGATCGTTTTTTGCATAAGGGTCGATTTGGGAATCAATTTGAGATGGAGTCAAAATTGGTTTCGCTTGGTATTAGATATTGAGTATGAATCGACTTCGTTTTGGATTCAATAGTCGAAAGTCATTGTTTGGAATCGAATGGAGAAAGTCTTCGGGTCGAACAGTTTCTTGGGATCGTTCGATGCGAACGTTTATGCTTCGCGTCGAAATTTATTTCAACATGTACTGATAGTGGGTTCGACACGAGATAGGTGAATTCGATTTAGTCTTTTCGAATTAGACATCTTTGCTCTGAGGCTATTCTATTTTGGATGTCGAATGATTTTGCTATGGGTAGATCAAATTAGAGTCTTAGGGACATGTTTAGTTCACAACAAGAATAATTTCTCTTTGGCTAATCAGCTTCGCACCTAAGGTCATGGTTAATTCTTGGGGTGTCGAACACGATTTCAAAACAACAGCTCGATGTGTGGATATCAAGTTCATTATGAGAGTTTTGTCCCTTCTGTCATGGGATGACTCTTTTAGACTAGTCAATGTCGTGTGCCACTTAGTGCTTCTTCGACTAAGTCAGGCTTGGAACGCTACCTTACGATGTACTAATGACTAGGATAGCAAGAGATGTGATAAGGAATGCTACGAAGTAAGAAATAAAGCTTCTATATAAGACTCGACTACTTTACAAGGCAACTTCCCAATGATTCCTACAAATGAGACATCCTTCCTATTTATAGGCACCTTACACCTCCTCAAATGAAAGTTTCTAGGTCCCGATCATTCTTCACTAATCTAGACTCTTCCTATTATATACATGGCCTTTACAAGACTCTAGAAAATGGTATACTTGTCTACGATGCTCTAGAAGTCTCTAGCTTGTCCCGACATTATCCAAATTGTTCTTGTATGATCTAGCCTGTTCTAGTTCATTCCAAAGTCTTTCGGGTCATTCTAGCTCCGTCTAGCGCTCTCTTGATTATTCCGGATCGTTCTCCTTTGTTCCACGGATATCTATAATAATCTAGCATCTTCCAGGGTCTCGTAGAGCATTCTTGATCTCTCTGGAGATTTCTCAAGCATACTTGATCGTTCTGGAGTTCTGTAGATGATCGTGGAATTTTCCAGAAACTTAGTCTGTGACACCCTCCCCCATTTAAACCCTTGACATCCTCGTCAAGTCTTCTATACATATGTCTCGATCTTGTCACGGAGCTGCTTCGTGTCTTTTCGTTTTCTCCAAAGTATCTCTTCGAGTAAGGCGTGCTTTTATTTTTCAACGTACTTTAAATCCTACTTCTTCTCTCAGCCTCGTAAAACCTTGAGTAAATCTTCAAGTGGGATATGGATCCCTGTTCCTTCAAATGTGTCTCGTTTATTCGAACTTCCCTTTTTGGCTTCATATTCTTCTTGATTATATTGCTCTGGCCATAGCACATCTTCATAGTTGAAAGGGTTCGAGCCTTTGTCATGCTTATTTCCAAGGGAATTATATGGGTAGTTGATCCCTTGGTTATACGCATGGTGTTGTCTCTTTAGAACGACCAAGGACATACCATATCCAGGAAGTCCATTCCTAGTACCATGCAATAGTTGTCCATCGGAACCACTATCAAGTTGATGGTCCCTTCCCATTCTGCAATCTTCATGGGTATTCCACGAGAAACTATGAGGATCGGATTAGATGGAGAGTTGACAACCTTCAACCGACCTAACTCCTTTGTATAATGAATACCCAACTTCTTGGCTTCTTCCTCTGCGATGAAACTATGTGTTGCTCTGGAATCTACTAGCGCCTTAGTGCTCCTTGCATTCACTTTGGCTTCGACGAACATGAGACTCCCTCCTTTATTTTCTTCCCTTTTAGATGATTTTATCTCATCTTTCAATATTGAGTTCAGAAAACGCATTGAGCTTATTTGTGCTTCGTCTTCTTCTTCTTGCAACACCATCGCATAGAAGGTCTTTTTCTTCGGACAGTCTCGGATCAAGTGAGGACCATCACACAAGTAGCACTTGATCTCCTTCCGTTATTCTCTTCAGTATCTTCCTTCGATTTATTTTCCTTTCATATTCAAAGGTTGAGGTGTGTCTTGTTTTGGTTCCAGTTCTGACATAGTTTGTTCTCCCCCACCATTCTTCTTAACCGTTCTTTCTCTTTGTAGTTCCGTTAGATCTTCTGCCACGGCGATAGCTTCGTCGATGTCTCTAACATTTCTCCTCTTGAGCTCATTATAAGCCCGAGATTGTAGTCCATCCATGAAATAAAATAGTTTGTCTTTCTCTTGCATGCCGGGTAACTCTAGCATCAAGCCTGTGAACTCAACTATGTAGTCTCGGATGGATCCACTATGCTTTAGCCCCCGAAGTTTCTTCATCGCTATGTCTTCAGCATTATGTGGGTAGAATTGTCTCTTAAGTTTCCTCTTGAACTCTTCCCAGGTTTCTATGGTGTATAAGCCCTTTTCAATGTCTCTATGCTTCCTTCTCCACCATAGAGCTGCACTTTCACATAGGTAAAGGACTGCCGTATAGACCTTCATCTTGTCTTCCTTTACTTGAATAGCATTGAAGTAACATTCCCACGACCAAAAGAATTCTTCAAGTTCTTTAGGGTCGCGTTTTCCTCCATACTTCATTGGTTTGGGTGCATCCGTGTGTGGCAACTTACTCACAACATCTCCTTCGGCGATTGCTGCCTTGCACAAGTTTACTTTGGCTTCCAGCGTAGCTACCTTCTCACGAAACTCATTTCGCAAGGTGTGGATAAGTCCAAGGACTTCTTCGTTGATGACACCGATGGTCTCCTTCAATCCATCGCTCGTGTCACTTATCTCTGCAACGAACTGATCGACAGTATTCTTCCACTCAAGGATCTCACCGACGCTAATCTCCACCTTTGTAAGCTTGTTTTCTAAGCTTGCCAAAGGGTCAACGGATTGGTACCTCCTCCTGGACTTCCTTCCTTTTCTTAGACGACAGGGGGGATGTTAGCTACATCACTTACTCCTTCCATTGCTACGATCTCTTGCTCGTATGAAATCTGGCTCTGATACCACGTGTCACGGGATGACTCTTTTAGACTAGTCAATTCCGTGTGCCACTTAGTGCTTCTTCGACTAAGTCAGGCTTGGAACGCTTCCTTATGATGTACTAACGACTAGGATAGCAAGAGATGCGATAAGGAATGCTACGAAGTAAGAAATAAAGCTTCTATATAAGACTCGACTACTTTACAAGGCAACTTCCCAATGATTCCTACAAATGAGACATCCTTCCTATTTATAGGCACCTTACACCTCCTCAAATGGAAGTTTCTAGGTCCCGATCATTCTTGACTAATCTAGACTCTTCCTATTATATACATGGCCTTTACAACACTCTAGAAAATGGTATACTTGTCTACGATGCTCTAGAAGTCTCTAGCTTGTCCCGACATTATCCAAATTGCTCTTGTATGATCTAGCGTGTTCTAGATCATTTCAAAGTCTTCCGGTCGTTCTAGCTTCGTCTAGCGCCCTCTTGATTATTCCGGACCGTTCTCCTTTGTTCCACAGACATCTATAATATTCTACCATCTTCCAGGGCTCGTAGAGCATTCTTGATCACTTTGGAGACTTCCCAAGTATACTTGATCGTTCTGGAGTTCTCTAGATGATCGTGGAATTTTCCACAAACTTAGTCCGTGACACTTCGCTACTGGTAACAATTGGAGAAGAAACAAAACATTTTCAATTTGCAACCTTGGACTTTTAAAAAAGTGGCAGAAAAAAACCAATTTCGATATGGAGTAAAAATTTGTGAAGAATGCAAAATTTAAATTTTGCATCCCTGAAGTTTCAACGAATTGGCAGAAATTACCCAGTTTCAACAATACACGATCTGTATTTTGTATGCCACATCATGATATATTGTTTTCCTCAAAACCATGTCTTTTACCCTTGTACACAATCCACTTGTCCATTGTGGGAATCAAGTGTTACAACTCTCTCGCACTTAAATTAGATTTCGTGCTCAAAATCAATCCTTACCAATATCTCCTTACACACCCTCCAGACCCTTGTGGGTTCTCTTGTGGCTACTTCCTTCGAAATTCCCAAAGCCACTACAAGAGACAGAATCTACGTTCACCAGCAGAAGGATTCCCAAAACCAAGTGGATAACTCAACCCGAGCAGAATCTTCCAAAAGTCGAACCTTAGGCAATTCAATCCTTAGAGAGAAATAAGTGACTGGTGAAGAGGAGACGCCAACGCCACATAACTAAACCTCATCTAGAAGAACTAACTTCTTTATCCATAATCTGAGAAATCCAAAACCATGTGTGACTTCTAGACAAACAGAGTTACTAGAACATTAACCATGCTGACCAGAACATCATAAATCTTATCTGATGATCATGTGACAACTTGGACGTTACATCCAACCACCATTGAGAGAAGCTAACTCTCACCCTTAACTCAATGGCTCCGTCGTTGTGACCGACAACCTGGAGAACAAGCCCATGCTATACATCAACCCTGTTGACCAGTAAATTTGCAAGTCCACTCTGTCGAAGATTCTTACCAATCTTGCTCCATCTAATGGATGGACTGAAGAATGAATTCCATAACAACTATTGAAGCTAACACCTACAAACACAGATGCACAACAAACCCCACTCGAGATCCCATCGATGAAGGCCAACCTAGCCAATACCTCCACACGGCTCTAACAACCCTTAAGTCTAGGCAAGGGACTAATCACAACCCACAAACGCACACTAAGAAGTCTATCTAATCCATGTGAATGCTACTGGTCAACCATAGTCTTACAACACTTCAAACTTATTTTAGCCAACAATCTATTTCAAACATGTGAATGGTACAACCAAACTGTAATCTTCCAACACTTCCTTCCATAGGCTACCCCCATGGTCTCTCCTTGCAATGCCATGGGCTACCCCTAAGGTCTTACAAGAAAATGCCATGGGATACCCCCATGGTCTTTCCATACAATGCAATGGGCTGCTCCCATGGTCTTACAAGCAAGTTTACGAGGATAACAAGCAAGGCTGAAATGAAACATACCCCTAGTCTGCTGGAACCGGTCAGGCGTTCGGGTCATGCTTCGAATCCCAGATCCTTAATCAAATAAGAACAGACAAAAATACCCTCATACAACCCTCGACCTGAAACTAGCTACTAACCCAATATCTGCGCCGCCACCGATGATCGAACCTTCAAAAAAGATAACCTGGAATCCTAAACATCTGCTTCAGTGATCACATCTGATGGCCGAACATCGCTTCTTACATACCCTAATTTGAACAACAACAAAAACCAGCTGACCTTATATCCTTGAATGTGAAATTCTGAGATGACCTACACTCGAAATATCCCCATCTGACGAAGCGATCCTCCCCCACTTGGATTTGGCTAAACCTTGACAACTTCATAACCATTCAAATTTCTAAGCCAATCCAATAACTCCATCACATAGTTCCTAATAGCCACACCTGTCATTACCAAGCATAAAAGAATCTGAATTCTTCAAACAAAACTCCAAGGCTCCAATATAACTATAACCCAAAATGACATAATCCAAAGAGTTCCAACAAACTTTTATAACCTCATAACAACAACAATTCAGACATACATAAACTTTTAAAATAAAACAAAAGTTGATTAGTACAATATTCTTCAATAGATCATCCAAAATTACAACTAAAACAACAAAACCAACAGAACATAAGAGATACTGATGACACCATAAATTCTACAGCGAACTGAACTGCAGAAAACCTCTAACTCAAACCCCAGCTGCCAAGCCAAAGGTGTCACATCCAAAACCACACCATCGACTCTCAGAGGGCAATCGGCCTTAGAATCGCCTGGCTGACTATAAAAGAAACATACCATTGGCAACTCCCTCCATCTATAGTCCTGGCCATAGTGACCCTCCTGACCACAACTGAAACAGCTAGAAACAGGCACATGACAAATACCCCAATGAGTCCGACCACACCTCCCGTAAATTCTATGAGCCTCTCAATATCCTGACCGAATGCCCACCATCTGAGCCTTCTTGATTGTTGTTGCATATAAATGAACCTGATCCTGCCTTCTCTTTCGTTGTTGGGTCTCCAACTCCAGCTCTCTTTCCCTGGCTGTCTCCACCAAACTGGGATGAGTCTTATGATTCAAGATACTCACATGCTCCCGGATCTCCGCCCTTAATATGTTATGGTAGCGAGTCATCCTCATCTCTCCTCTGAAGTCGCATATTGAGGGAAAAATATTAATCGCTCTCTGAACTTGGCGATGATATTAGACACCGAATTTGTAGTTTGCTCAAGTGCCAAAAACTTACGTGCCAAATGCCGAACCTCAAATTTCGGCACAAACTCCCTCTTTAATCCGATGCAAAAATCCTCCCAGGTCATGGAATCGACCGCATCTGGGTCGAGGCCCTCAATGACCTCGCGAAAATAATCCCTAACTCTGTCGCGCAAAACACATGTCGCGAACCCGAACTTGGTTATCGCCGGACAAAAGCTGGCGCGAAAGGCACTCTCTACATCGGCAATCCAACGCATACTGATGATCGGATTCCCACTCTGAAAGAAATAAGGAGCTCCATAAGCATCAAACTCTCTAAAGGAAATCTCCCGAGTCCTGAGGCAACCAGCCTCCAAATCAAGATGAAGAACCCTAAGCTGCTCATCCATCATTGAAATCAACTCATCCCGGAGTGAGATGATCAAACTAGTTCATCCTCTCTTATGAACCTCGAAATCTCCACAACTATGATGTCGCGGACAACCTCCTCACTCAACTCTGAATGTCCAACACGGAAGGGTGCCATCCTGAATCTGAAAGATAATGAAAACACATCAAATAATACATAGTGCGAACCCATATTATGCATACCCACCTAAAAGTTCCTCGGTAATCTTGAAACACTCCCTGACCCAAGTATGGATCCTGTGCTTTTAGTAGGACGGGCCCAATACTACCTTCCACACCTATCCATATTCATTCAAAAGACTACTTCACGATTCATAAGTCACTTTGCATATCTCTTCCAAACTCCTCATGCGCATGCATAGGTCTAACTTTATGCATAAATCCCCACTTTCTTGACTCTCCCTCTAGCATCTTCCTCTCACTCGCTTATGAACTGCTAGAATCCCTATCAACATTGTTGGTTGCCATCTGCATGCATGTTATACACAATACATGATCAAATAGACTGTCGAATGAGAGATTCTACCCTAATTCCACAACCAAACGAGGAACATGAAATAAGGCTAAATAAATCATTCTAAGGCTATACAATCCTAATCGTTTACAACTCTAAAACATACGCCTAGCAATAGACATTACCAAAATAGACTTCAAGTAGCACATAACAAACAATTTTCCAGGAAATAAAGCATCATACATGTCAAACAATTCTATCATGGAATTCCTGAGCAGATCCACAACATACATTCTAACATGCATAACAATTCACATCATAAACATATAATCATATGGGTATATTGGGAGTTACTTACTTCTTCAGGACCGATCGACTGTACACATCACATCCTCTACTTAGTCTAAAACCTTTTATAACATCATTTCCTTTAATAAAAGCATTTTCTTTTGAAAAACTCATTTATAAAATCTCTCAGTCGTCAGTTTGAGTTCAGACACACCGCAAGGCGTGCCCGAATCCTTCAAACCAAGGCGCATTTATAAAATCTCTCAGTCCTCATTTCCTTCATTTTTTTTTAAAATATACCAACCAATTAAAACCTTTGTTCTAAAAACCATCAAGGAGCATCCATTTGATTAAATTTGTACAATATCATAGTTAAGTTTACAAAATTATGGAAACGAACATCTTCGATGCGTGTATACAGTCCTGCAGAGCTCTTCTTACAAACGACCAACAAAAATGTTTAATGCACAACTGCAATCATAAAGCTTAGTGAGTTCCCCAGTATACGACAAATTCCATCATACATACAATGCATCAACACAAGATTTTGGCTCTAGTTCCAAATAATCCAATCTCCTATCCACGTAAGCATACATAACAAACATACATGAAGTAATGGGTCAGATCCAACCTCGGGTGAATGTTATTGGCTAATTCATAGTCTTACATCTTTCCATGGGCTACCCCCATGGTGTTTCATTGCAATGTCACGGGCTACCCACATGGTCTTCCGAACAAGTGCCACAGGCTACCCCATGGCTTTTCCTTACAATGCCATGGGCTACCCCCATGGTCTTACGGACAAGTTCCATGGGCTACCCCCATAGTCTTTCCCTGCATTGCCATGGGCTACCCCATGTTCTTACGAATAAGTGCCATGGGCTACTCCCAAGGTCTTTCTCTTTATTTCCATGGGCTGCCGTCATGATCTTACCTTACAATGTATAAAGTCATATGTAGTCAGGGATCGGATAGACAGTCAAGCATATGATCCACCAGAGAGAGAACATTCAGGCAAAAACATCATAATCATGCATTAGACCAAGAGTTCTCAGGCAATCCAACTTAGACTGCATAGAGCCCAAACTATCACTACTACATAATCATATAGCATACATTCATAGCATAATATAACATGGTATATTCCCTTGGAAACTAGCTTTCCCTAGTTACTCTACCCTTGAACACTTCTCAATTAAGTCCTTTGTTGATTAGTCATACATTATCCTGAAAACTGGCATGTCCCAGTTACCATATCCAAACATAACTCCTATTAGTACCATACGATTAACAGGAAAGACCCTACCATTCTATCATACCAAGATACTAGGTCTCTTATACTGCACATTCATACAAAGGAGTTATCCTAGCCAACTAGCATACTTGTACTCTAACAATACTTCTATCCTACCATGCAAAGGACATACAATAGGATACGTGGAAAAGTGAGAAACTCACATGATTCACAGAACCAGAGAAGCACAACCACACTCTAACTTCTTGCACCGATCAATCCCTTGTGCCGAATAACACTAAGACAGAGAAATCCTCAATTAGCAACCCAATCGTCCAAGTTTGACCGCAAGTGAAACTTGTCAAAAGTCAACGGTAAAAGGTCCACAAGGTCAACGGTGAACCCAGTCAATGTCAACAGCACATCGTGACCATTCCTTGGTCATGTTGTGGGAGAGCAAGGACAAAACAGTAGCGAGTCCAAGCATCATCACGCCGTGGAAAACACCTTTGCCACGTCGTGACTTCTGGCAGGAGGCCAAAATCCTCATTAAGTGCTTAATTCTTCCTGGCCAAGGCCCGTAACTTCAGATCTAGTTATTTTTACTGACTTAATGGATAAATTTTCCAAATTTATCCATTAGGACTCCATCCCAAGGCTAGATCTACAACCCTAACAAGATTATGAGATGATAAAATATGCGTAAGAGATGTTGGGGTTCTCTTAATCCCAAAACAAAAGCTCACAAGAACGAGAAAGGACATAAATGATCAAACTACAAGATATAGCACTCTAAAGATCAAGATAGAAACTTTTTACTCCCAATGGTCCAAAAATGAAGTTCCTTTGCTAGATCTACACTTGAGCTCTTCCCCAAATCACTTTTCAAGAATTTGATCTTCAATTTCCACACCAAAGTATAAGAAATGATCCACCAAATGCCCAAGAACATTCAAAATGGGATATGGTTTTCGAAATGAAGAGGTTGGAGGCTAAAAAGGATGCCATAACTTGAGGTTAAGATGCTTAAATATGAAGAAAATCCTAAAAACTCATGGGCTTGGGTTGCAGCTGTTATCACGTCGTGACACACCATTTGTCACGTTGTGTCACCTAATCTGGATACACGACCTTTGTTTTGTATGCCACGTCGTGACACCCTTCATGTCATGTTGTGACATATGGTTTTACTCAAAAACCATGTCTTTTACTCCTGTACACAACCCACTGGTCTATTTTGGGAAATGGGTGTTATAAGAGTTCCGCTTCTGTAATCGCACCCAAGACATGAAACGCTTGCAGATCTGAACAATCCTTAAACACGAGCAGCTAAGATAATCGATAACTCAAACCTTCGGTGGACCACGACGTGGTGAACACAAGGCCATGATGTGGGAATTGCACTTTGCGAATTTTAGAGGGTTTTTTAGGATTCCGAACTTTGGTGCCAGAAGGATATTTTTCACATATATCAAAACCAGATTTGGAACCCTCTATATATAGGGAGGTGATTTGAAACCCTAAAGATAATTACCAAACACATTTGTAGTTTTATAGCTATTTCAAATCATTCTGGAATATTCTTTATTTTTTTCGTGCGTGTAACCCAAAAGGACACTTGTATCTATAATAATATTATCGGGTTTGTTATGGCTATGGACACTAATTTCCATTAGCTCCCACTTTCACTTAGACATCAATAATTGACCGGTCTAATACTTACTAAAAACCAACAGTGAGTAACAGTCCAATGTAACTAATGTACTTATAACAACAATGCTATAAACAACATTAAGACTAGTTACATCAAATTCCTTTGATCTTCTTGATATCTTATAATGAACTAGAGAGATAAATAAAGGGTCAGTCTCATGGTTGAAGATTATGTTTCCTGATACCAACTTGTGTTGACTTTTCTTGACTAACTATTGAAATCTTATCAATACAGTGTCAGTCTCGCCAAGCATTTATTGTCAGCACCAAATCAACGAGGGGCCCAAAGATATCTACTTCTCTATTTTCTGGTAGAAGGATCAAATAAACTTTGACAACCTAGGTCAGTACTATTCCTCTTGCAATATCTAGTCAGACCCTATATAGATGCCATTTACGGACAATCTTGTGGAAAAACCAAGACACAATAGATTGTAGAACAAAACCTCATGTATCTCCATTTGAAGAATAAGAAATGTAATTGTCCTAACATGGAGTATTAATTAAGCATGGTTACTCTAGTACTTAAAATCTCAATTTTCAAGTACTGATCAGTATTGGTCGCAAGCCTTTGCTATGTTCATCCCTATGAAAAATCTACCAATACTACATGACAATCTTAATTCACTACTATCTCCCAAGAGTATGACTGATTGTGGAAGTTTGAATAAAACGTTATTTTGCAAGTTATTCTAAACATGCAAAAGAAGGAACACAGATACTATGAACAAACATAGAAACTTATTATTAATAATCACCAAAACATAATATGCAAAATGTTCCAAATGATCAAACTACAAATTGTATCATCAAACTAGTTCACTAGAAAATCTAATGAAAATAAAACTAGTATGAGCATCATGCTTGATTTTTGACAATGGTTTAGCGAGCGGATCAACTATATTATCTTCTAATGGTACTCTACTTACGATGATGTCTCCATCTTCAACTAGCTTACTCATACAGTGGAACTTTCTCTGTATATGTATTGTGCACTTATTATCTTGATGTTCTTTAGCTAAGGCAACTGCACCTTCGTTATCATAGAAGATCTCGATAGGTTCGGTTATGCTTGGAAAAACACCCAAATTATTGATAAACTTCTTTAACCACACTGCTTCCTTGGCTAATTCATTGGACACAATATACCATGACTCTGCTTTTGAGTCTGCTATAGTCTTTTCTTGAAACTTCTCCAAGTCACTGCTCCTCCATTCAACATGAATACAAAACTAGACTATGATATGAAATTACTCCTATCAGTTTCGAATCTTGCATCCACATATCCTTTGATGATTAGCTCTTCTGGACTGCGATCCAATGACTTTCACCTAGATTGGCTTTATAACGACTCGTCATACTAATCAAGTACGAGACATTTGGTCTTATACATATCATGTCATACATGATCGATCTTATAGCTGAAGCATATAAGACTCGACTCATTCTGTCCAATTCTTCAGTAGTACTGGGACATTAGGTTTTACTAAAAACCATGCCACATTGGACAAGTACAAATCAATTCTTAAAGTCTTCCATCTTGAATTTCTTCAAGATTTTATTTAAGTATGTATTTTGGAAAGGTCCTATATGTCACAAAATTATCTCCCTATATATCTTAATACCAAATATGTAAGTAGCTTCTCTCAAGTCCTTCATAGCGAAACTCTTCCCAAGCCAAGCTTTTACACTATTCAGTGTTGGGATGTCATTTCCTGTAAGAAGAATGTCATTGGAATATAGGACAAGGAAGTCTCCCACTAGATCTAACATACACATATTGTTCATCTTTGTTTCTTAAGAAACCAAACTCCTTGATTTTCTCATCAAAACAGGTGTTCCACCTGCGAGGTGCTTGTTTGAGTTAATAAATGGACTTTTCAAGCTTGCATACCTTATTATGAGACTTGGAATGTACAAAACCTTATGTTCGAGCCATGTAAACATCCTTAGTCAGTTTCCCATCAAGGAAAGTAGTTTTTACATCTATTTTCCATATTTGATGGTCATGAAATGCAGCTATGGCAAGTAGTATCCTAATAGACTTACTATAGCTACTGATGAGAAGGTTTCCTCATAATCAATTCCTTGAGTCTGAGTATAACCTTTCGTACCCAGTCGAGCTTTATAATTCTGCATGTTCCCATCCATCTCAGCCTTCTTCTTGAAGACCCATCTATACCCCATGCTTTTAAGTCTAGGTGTAGGGTTATCGAAGTTCCATACTTGGTTATCGCACATGGACTGAATCTCACTGTTCATCGCCTCTTTCCATTTTGCAGCCTCTTGGATCGCCATGGCTTCTTGATAACTATGTGACTCATTTTCGACTAACAGGTTCTCATTTTCTTGAGTAACATTGAATTTATGAAACTCTGGTGGACGACGTTCTCTATTAGATCTACAAGGTGGAGGTGGAAGTATATTATATTCCTCAATAGGTTGCTCAACCTCCTGTTGGGGTCTAGTGTCAAATTCAGGTTCTTCATTGGTTGGCTATTGAATAAGTATCCAAAAGAATCTTTGGATAACCAACGAAGTAACACCTTTCGGATCTGGGTTCAAGTTTGTTGAGCGCTTCTCGATGAATGAAAGCATCACAACCCCAAACCTTGATTCGTGTAAGAGAGGTACGAGTCTATTTACATGTTTTGAATGGTGTATTCTCAACCTTATTATATTGTACAAGGTTCAGAATGTAAGTGGTAGTTTCTAGAGCATAAACCCAAAAACTAATTGGAAATGTAGCACAAATCATCATAGAATGAACCATATCTAGCAAGGTTCGATTCCTCCTCTCAAACACACCATTACATTGTGGTGTTCTTAGTAGAGCCAATTGTGAGACTAACCCATAATTTCTAAGATGATCATAGAATTCATCAGTAAGATACTCTCTGCCCCTATTAGAATGAAGTATCTTGATTTTCTTGCCATATTAGTTCCATACTTCTCTCTAGAACTTCTTGAGTACTTCAAATGTCTTTGTATTATGTTTAATCATATAAACACACCCATATCTACTGAAATCAGCAGTAAATTTGACACAGTATCTCTCACCATATCTAATGATGTGACTGAATGAACCACATGCATCCATGTGGATTATGTCCAACATATATCCCCCCCTCTTAAAGTTTCATGTGAAAGGAGACTTTTTAATCTCCATTAAACTCTATGTTAAATGGTTCCAAGATTCCATTTGAATTGAGCTTCGCGATTCTCTTCTTGTTTATATGGCCAAGACAACAACGCCATAGCCATGATTTATCCAAAGTAAATGAACTAATGTTTAAGATTAAGTTATCATCTCTACTTACACCAATCACATATTCATATACGTCATTGCAAGGATTTGATTTAAAATAAAGAGTATTATCTTTGTAAACCAAAATACTAGCATTACCATTATCAAATCAAAACGTAAAACCGTCATGCCACGATGCATAAAATGAAATGATGTTTCTTGCCATGTAAGGTGAATAGCAACAATCTAACAAATTAATTGAAAAACTAGGTGACATTGGAAGCTCATAATCTTCAATCTTGGTAACAGCTACCTTGTTCTTGTTCCCCATGATCAAATCCAGCTCACCATGCCGCAATTTCCTACTTCATCTTAGTCCCAGCACATCAGAACAAATGTGGGTTTCACATCCTGTGTCAAGTATCTAATTATTAGAAGTAGAGGGCGAATCTAATTCAATTGTATAGATACTTAAAGTGCCAAAAACCATGGCCTTGTTCTTTTTAAGATCCTCCAAATATTTAGGGAAACTATGTTTCCAATGGCCCTTTTCTTGGTAGTAGTATCAAATGGCATCTTTAGGTTCATTCACTGGTGATATGTCATAAATGTCCTACTGAGGATTGGAATTTGGAGCATCAAATTTCCTTTTTCCTTTTCCCTTAGCATTGGGATGAGAGGAACTTTATCTCTTGACACTATCTTCCCTAATAGTCAGAAAAGGAGTGGTTGAACTTGTGTTCCTTGGTGGGGGATTGTTTTCTTCAGCTGTCTTGAGCATCCCATGTAGCTCCATGAGACTCTTCTCTAAACCATTCATATAGTAGTTCATGGTGAACTACTTGTATACATTAGTCAAAGAGTTAAGAATGACATCAATATCCAACTATTGAGCGAATAAGAAGCCAAAACATTCAAGTCTGTCAAAGTACCCTTTAAACTTTAGCACATGGGTACTTACATAACCATTCTATTGTTGCTTGAAACCTAAAATTGATTGCATCACTTTGAATCTCTCAGTTCGAACTTTCTCTTGAAACATGTCTTTGAGCTACTTGTTCATGTCGTACGCCTTAAGGTACTCACAACTCTTTTAGAGTTCAAAAGTCATGGTCACCAACATCAGACACGAGACCTAGATAAACTGATTGCGATGCTTTTCATGTTTGGATGCTTCTTCTTTAGTTGAATCATCAGGAATCTCCTCTTCTACTGTAACACTTGGATTTGTAAGTTTCTTATTCCACCCTTGTTAATTAAAAGTTTGCAAATGTGGTCCTTCTGGCTAGTACACGGGGCATACGATAGTGTAAGCTTGGCGTACTAGCGGATTCTTGATCGCGGGTTCGAACCACCTATGCTGGGCGTACACTGGCCAGGGCCAAACCCTAATTTTTAGGGTTTGTGCCCTATTTAAGCCTCATTAACTCATCTCCTGGATATTTTAGACCAGCCTCCACCCTTTGAGAACCCTAGTTTGTCCCTTGCCTTTGTGTGGTGCTTTTGAGCTATTATATTGATCATTTGGGGGGGGGGGGGGGTTGTGCATCTTGAAGTGGTAGAAGAAGAAGAAGCTTGAAGACTCATTCTTTGGAAGGGAGCTTAGAGATCCAACTTTAGCACCTTCATTTTGTGGCTTTGAGGTATGAATTTCAAATATTATCATCTCATTTCATAGATCTATTCCTTAGATTTCTTTTGGCTTCTTTGGTCCCTTTTTGGTTGGTTTTGTGGGCTAAGGTTGTCCTTGGAGCTTATCCTTGTAGATATGGGCATATTAAGGGTTTCTTAAGCATAAAGGTGCAAACTTTATGGTGGCTTTGGTCTCATGCATGTGTTAAGTCATTTATTAATCTCTTTTGAGCTCTAGAGACTCATTAAGCCATACATGCACATAAAGTTGGAAACTTTATGTGATAAACCACCATAGGGAAGTCATATCTAGGTTTTGGGTCAAAGTATTAACCAATTAAGTGCTGAATGAAGAAAGTTGGCCAAGCTGGGAGTACGATGGGCGTACAAGTAGGTACGCCACGCGTACAAGCCTCAAAGCGAGTATGCTTAGCGTACGAGCTGAGTACGCCCCAAGTACTCAGCAGATGGGCTTCGGACATGTGGGCTCCTCGGTGTTGGGTCATATTTGCACTCTAGATGATTAGGGCCATCAGAATATTATTTGGGCCCAATTTGGAAAATTGGTCCATATTTTGGCCTTGGATGATTATTTTAGAATTTGAGCTTTTTGGACATTCAGATTTGGCTTTGGCCTTGGCCCAAGTTAGGAAAGGGTAACAAGGTCTTTTACCCTGGTTTGGACTCTTAGAGTGAGTCGGGATCCAATTATTAATTGGACGTTATTTTTTGATAGCGCGAGGATTTTAGCAGGCCAGTAGCTAGAGATTTTCTGTGAGATTCAGCAGTGTGAGGTGAGTTTACTCACCGTGTTTAGCGGGTCGAAGGAACCAATGTTGGCCTATATTTTGATGGTTTAGTATGCTAGTTGTCTCTATGACTCTTGCATGTGTTTTGTGTATACCGGGTGGGACTCGATGTCGGGCGGGGCCCGATGACTGTACTATATGCTATTATCTTTATGATTACCGCATGTGCTTGTATGTTTATATGATTATATGTTTATATGTATAGTGGGGGGGGGGGGGGGTTGATGACTGGCATATCTGTATACCGAGCGGGGCCCGATGGCGGGCAAGGCCCATTATGTGTTTATATATATATATATATATATATATATATATATATATATATATATATATATATATATATATATATATATATATATATATATATATATATATATATATATATATATATATATATATATATATATATGGTATGTGGTATTTCGGGGAACTCACTAAGCTTTGTGCTTATAGTTTCAGTTTATGTTTCAGGTACTTCAGGATCGAAAGGGAAGATCCCGAGATGATTGTAGAGCACACACCACCTTTTTTTGCTTTCAAGGATTTACTCTGATATTGATGATGTATCGATACGATTTGATTACCTTGGTTTTTATGAAATTGATATGGTTGTTGTTTTATTAATTTAAAAATGAAAAATTGGTGGGTCTTATTTTTGGGTCATTACAAGTTGGTATCAAAGCCTTAGTTTGAGGGATTCGGACATACTATTGGGTGTGTCTGAACTCAAACTGAGGATTTTGTAAAGTTTTGCAAAAAGAAATGTATTTTTTAGAAAAGGGTTGTCAAAACAAGAAAAGGGTGTGGTGCATGCAATCGAACGAGATCAAGTAAGTTTTCCCAAAATACCCATACAAGTTATTTGATATGGTTGATTTGTGAATCTGTGAATCGCATGCTAGTTAGGGCTAAGGATCTGCTCAGTAGTTGCATGATAGAATGCTAGGAGAGATGCCTTTATATGCCTATTGCATGAGCTTGTAGACTTGCATGCTAGAACTGATTAGTTAGTGATAGGATGGCTTGATTAGGTGATGCTTGATTCTGATTACTTGATGCTCGAATGCTGCTTTCTTTGTGCTTTTTAGGAGTTCTACCTAGCTTCAGCTAACTAGTAAGCGAATATGTTAAGTTACATATTATGGGAACTAAATAGTTTTAGAAGATTAGGTTTTAACTATATTGGTAACCTCTTGTTTGAGTCCAACCATTGTAGTGTGAGACCTCTCATTCGAAGAATTATCTGTTTCTGGTTATATGTAATTATATTCGTGGGCTAGTTAGAGGAAGTTAGAGGGAGTTTGTTCTGCAACTGATGACTGACAGTGGTGTGGAGTTTGCCCTAGGAAAACCTATGATGAGATCTAGAGCTGGGAGCCTTGTCTTGATGAAGGTTAATTGTATGGATATAAGTTGACTTGGCGGATTCAAGCAATCCTTGAGGAAAGTAAGGGTAGATGTCGAAGGTAGTATGGGCCTGTACTATTGGAAGCAATACTTAAGGTGACTTGGCTCGATATATTCTAATGCTTATTCTGATGGTTTATATGGTCTATTTTCAGTGTGGTGACTCTGTGGGGCACCCCTGTTGGCAGTTCTGGTGTTGCAGAGGGTTCGGGCTTAGGATCTGGAGTCGGGAAGCTTGATGATCAGACGAGGGAGTTCATTTTGTCTGAGATTACCCGTTGCATTCTTGAGCAGACTCCTGTGATCTTTGGTACGGTGAAAGAGGGTATTCTGGAGATTTTGGATGAGCGGTTGAGCTCGTTTCATTCGAAGATGGTGGCCTTGGTGGGAGCACGTTCTTTGACCTTCAGGGAGTTTCGGGCATGTGGAGCTTCGGACTTTGCTAACACCTTCCACACCAGCAGTTTCCCCAAGAGGTCAAAGGTTAGAGTTGCTTCCTGTCTTCTGAAGGACAGGGCACGAGATTGGTGGGAGGAGGTTGGGCACTCAGTTGGTGATGCTCCTGTTGATTCTATGACCTGGGATGATTTTGTGACTAGGTTCAGGTCTGAGTTTGAACCGATGATTAAGGTGCAACAGTTGGCGCGAGAGTTTCAAGATTTCCCCCAGACTACTGAGACGGTGGCTGAAACCACCGTGATGTTTTGGGAGAGGGCACTTTTGGTTCCGCAGTATGTGGCGGACGAGGAGATGAAGAAGGCAAGGTGTCATGAGATGTTGAGGAGCGATATTCGGCAGTTTGGAAATGATCCAGCTGCAGGACGTTGGAGGATATGATAGCGAGGGCTAGGGGGAGAGAGAGACCGATCTGGAGATGGATAAGAAGATGAAGCCCAACTATGTGCCGAGTGTGGAGGGTTTAGGAAAGAGGCACAAGGTATCTGATTTCTGGACGAGAGGCAAGCAGGGCCGGAACCACTATGGCATGTGCGACAAGATGCACGAGGGGGGCGTGCATGGTGGGTGGTTCTGGCTGCTTCAAGTGCGGTCGGACATGTAATCTTAGCAGAGATTACATTGCTACCACCACCACCTCGGTATATGATCTGATTTTATTTCATTGCAATCAGAGGGGCCATAAGAAGGCCAATTGTCCGAGTTTGGCTGCAGCAGGACCGATGTCATCACCCACTCCTGCAACTCTTCGGATCACTAACGGCCGCCAGGGCAAGGTGGATGCACCTGTGGTGAGGAGTAGGGATTTCCAGTTGATGGCCAAGGAGGCTCGTGTGGCACCAGATGTGGTGACGGGTATGTATATTCTCCTTATATCTTTATTTATATTGAATTGCTACTTATATTTACGTGTTTTATTTTAGGACCCTTCCACATGAATGGTATTTCTGCTTTGGTGTTGTTTGATTTGGGGGCTACCCGATCCTTTGTATCGCTTGTGCTTAGCAAGAGGTTTTCTAGAGCTCGGGAGGAGCTGGATTGTCCATTAGATGTCGAGATCGCAGATGATAGATCTGTTCATATTGCGAGCGTTGATTGGGGTTGTACTCTTTAATTGTTTAGTGAGGAGTATTCGATTGAGTTGGTTCACATTCCTTTGCGTGGGAACAAGGTTATTGTGGGTATGGATTGGTTGAGCCCCAATGGGGTGGTGATATATTGTGAGAAATAGTTAGTCCAGATTCGAACCCTACGTAGGGGAGAGTTAGTGGTTTAGGGAGAGAGAGCTCAGAGTGGCCCTTTGTTGTGTTCAACAGCAAGGGCCAAACGCTATTTTCAGCAGGGTTGTTCAGGATTTTTCGCCTATGTTATGGATACCTAGGATAAGGATAAGGGAACTGTGGATGATGTGCCTATTGTATGAGATTATCCTGAAGTGTTCCTAGAGGATTTGCTTAGGGTGCCTCCGGAGAGGCAGAATGAGTTCTGGATTGATCTGGTCCCAGGTGCGGCCTCGATAGCCACAGCACCGTATCGGTTGGCTCCTCTTGAGATGCAGGAGTTGTCTACACAGCTGCAGAAGCTGTTAGACAAAGGGATTCATTCGACCAAGCAGTTTTCCATGGGGTGCACCGATCTTGTTTGTGAATAAGAATGATGGATCTCATTGTATGTGGATTGACTACCGGAAGCTGAATAAGGTAACAGTGAAGAACCGTTACCTACTCCCGAGGATTGATGATCTTTTCGACCAGCTTCAGGGTGCATCTTGGTTTTACAAGATTGATTTGTGATCGAGCTATCATCAGAGGAGGGTTAGGGATGAGGATGTGCAGAAGACAACTTTCCGGACTCGTTATGCTCATTACAAGTTTGTAGTGATGCTTTTTCGGATCACCACTGGATTGGTCTGTGATTGTATTTATCGATGACATCTTGGTCTATTCCAAGACCCATGAGCAGCACAATGATCACTTGAGCGGACTGCTGGAGACTTTGAGGAGGGAGAGACTTTTTGCAAAGTTCTCCAAGTGTGAGTTCTGGTTGTGCAAGGTGTAGTTTCTGGGACACCTTGTCAACCAGAATGGTATTCTGGTCGATCCGGCCAAGGTCGAGGTCGTGATGCAGTGGAAGGTTCTGAGGTCTCCATCTGAGATTCGGAGTTTCCTTGGTCTTGCTGGTTAGTATCAGAGATTTATCCAGGATTTCTCTAGGATAGTTTTTCCTTTGACTCGGTTGACAAAGAAGACGGTTACATTTCGTTGGGGGCCTGAGCAGCAGACAACTTTTGCGACATTGAGACAGCGGTTGTGCGAGGCACCGATTTTGACCCTGCCGGAGGATGTTGAGGATTCTGCAGTTTAGTGTGATGCATCGATCACGGGTTTGAGAGCAGTATTGATGCAGAAGGGTCGCGTGATCACTTACACTTCGAGGCAGCTGAAGCCTCATGAGGCGAATTATCCGACTCATGACCTGGAGCTGGGGGCTTTGGTTTTCACCCTCAAGATTTGGCGGCATTACCTCTATGGGGTATGTTTTACTATTTACACGGATCACAAGAGCCTGAGGTATCTGATGGATCAGCCGAATCTGAACATGGGGTAGCGTCGGTGGTTGGATGTGGTGAAGGATTATGATTGTGAGATCCTTTATCACCCAGGGAAGGCCAATGTGGTGGCCGATGCTCTCAGCCGCAAGACGGTCGCAATTCCGATCAGAGACATATGTTTGAGGATGACCATGATTACTCTGTTGTTGGAGCAGATTCGTGAGGCTCAGGTCGAGTCTATATAGGAAGAGAACTAGAAGAGTGAGCGTGTTGTGGGTCAGGTGGCTTCTTTCGATTATGATAGTCGTGGGTTGTTGACTTTGCATCGACGGGTTTGGGTTCCATATTGGGCCGGTGTGCGTCAGGTTCTGATGGAGGAGGCGCACAAGTCTAGGTTCTCCATTCATCTCGGGGCGACGAAGATGTATAGGGATCTTCGTCCTAATTATTGGTGGCCCTACATGAAGCGGGATGTGGCTTGGTATGTGGAGGAGTGCTTGACTTGCAGGAAAGTCAAGGTCGAGCATCAGTGACCTTAGGACAAGATGCAGGCATTGGAGATTCCCGTATGGAAATGGGAGGATATTACCATGGATTTCATCACGAAGTTACCTCGTACTGCACGCGGAATGGATTGGATTTGGGTCATCTTGGAGCATTTGACCAAGAGCGTGCATTTTATTCCGATTTAGGAGAGTATTTCTGCAGAGAAATTGGATGAGATTTATATCAGGGAAGTTGTGGCATACCAGGGGGTTCCGGTTTCGATGGTTTTTGACAGAGATGTCTGGTTTACTTCCAGGTTTTGGAAGAGATTCCATGACGAGTTGGGTACTCGTCTCCGTTTCAGCACAACATTCCATCCGCAGACCGATGATCAGAGCGAGCGAACTATTCAGACCCTAGATGATATGCAACGGGCATGTTTGGACTTTGGTGGGAGTTGGGATACGTATCTTCCATTAGCGGAATTTTCATATAACAACAGTTAGCACACCATCATTGATCGACCTCCTTTTGAGATGCTCTATGGGAGGAAATGTAGGACCCCTATTTGTTGGGGCGAGGTAGGTCAGCGGGTTATGGGGAGTACCGAAGTGGTACTCAAGACCACTGAGCTGATTCAGCAGGTTCAGAGTAGACTCCAGACAACTCAGAGTCGGAAGAAAAGTTATGCTGACAAGCGCCGATCGGATCTTGAGTTACAGGTGGGGGATATGGTTCTCCTGAAGGTGTCACCATGGAAAGGTGTCATCCGATTCAGGAAGAGGGGAAAGCTGGGCCCAAGGTATATTGGTCCTTTTAGGGTGGTGGGTCGGGTGGGCCGGGATGCGTAAGTCTTGGATCTTCCAGATGAGCTCACTCAGATTCATAGCACGTTTCATGTCTCTCTGCTATATAAATGTTTAGTGGATGATTCCATAGTGGTTCCATTGGAGGATATTCAGGTGGATGACCACCTGAATTATATCGAGAGACCGGTGGTGATTCTGGATCAGAAGACAAAAACCTTGAGGAACAAGGTTGTGGAATTGGTGAAGGTGTAGTGGCAGCACCACAAGGGTTCTGAGTGGACTTGGGATCCGAAAGTCGTGATGAGGGAGCATAATCTGGAGTTTTTTCGGTGCAACGGACTTCGAGGAAGAAGTCTGATTTAAGTGGGGGAGAATTGTAACACTTGGATTTGTAAGTTTCTTATTCCACCCATGTTAATTAAAAGTTTGCAATTGTGGTCCTTGTGGCTAGTACGCGGGGCATACCATAGTGTACGCTTGGCGTACTAGCAGCGTCTTGATCGCGGGTTCGAACCACGTACGCTGGGAGTACATGGAGTACGCTGGCCAAGGCTAAACCCTAATTTTTAGGGTTTGTGCCCTATTTAAGCCTCATTAACTCATCTCATGGATATTTTAGACTAGCCTCCACCCTTTGAAAACCCTAGTTCGTCCCTTGCCTTTGTGTGGTGCTTTTGAGCTATTGTTTTGATCATTTCGGGGTTTTATGCATCTTGAAGTGGTAGAATAAGAAGCTTGAAGACTCATTCTTTGGAGGGGAGATTAGAGATCAATCTTTAGCACCTTCATTTCATGGCTTTTGAGGTATAAAGTTCAAATCTTGTCTTCTCATTTCATGATCTATTCCTTGGCTTGCTTTTGGCTTCTTTGGTCCCTTTTTGGTTGGGTTTGTGAGCTAAGGTTGTTCTTTGAGCTTATCCTTGTAGATATGGGCATATTAAGGGTTTCTTAAGCATAAAGGTGCAAACTTTATGGTGGTTTTTGTCTTATGCATGTGTTAAATCATTTATTAAGCTCTTTTGAGCTCTAGAGCCCCTTTAAGCCATGCATGCACATAAAGTTGGCAACTTTACGTGATAAACCACCTTAGGGAAGTCAGATCTAGGTTTTGGGTCAAAGTCTTAACCGATTAAATGTTGAATGAAGAAAGTTGGAAAACCTGGGAGTACGTTGGGCATACAAGCAGGTACGCCACGCGTACAAGCCTGAAAGCGAGTATGTTTAGCGTACGAGCTGAGTACGCCTCACATACTCAACAGATGGGCTTCGAACATGTGGGCTCCTCAGTGTTGGCTCATATTTAGACTTTAGATGATTAGGCCTTCTTGGGCCATCCGAATATTATTTGGCCTAAGGATATTTTATTGGACCTTTGGTTGAGGGCCCATGAAGGGGTTGTTGGATTAGTGTCTAAGTCCATAACTATATTTGGTATGTACTTGACCCGGTTGAGCATGGTCCTTTTGGGTTGCCTTCACCAGAGCAACTGGACAAGATGATTTATAAAGAAAGAGGATATTGTGGTTTATTAATATATTATAAGAATAATCTATTAAAAGAGAAATCATATTTATTTAATTAATATTGGTTAAATAATTAATTAAGAATTAATTATTGTGACTAAAAGAGATTGATTAAATAAAGGGGACTGCAACTGCAATTATAAGATAATTGATTATGGGCTGAGAATCCTTATGGATTAGGGCATGGATGAAATTAAGGTGGGGTCCATCTTGAATACGTCCAAGGAGGCCTTATTCTAGAAGGTTCTGTGGACTGCTTAAGGCCTAAGCTATCCAATTAGGGTTTTGACTGAAACCCTAACAGCTCAAGTATAAAGGACCCCTAAGGCATTGGAAATCGGCCACTTGATCCCTTGGAAGCTTGGAGCCGATTTCTAGCCTCTCATCCTCTCTCCTAAACATCATCCTCTTGCCTTGGTGTTTTTAAGCCATTAGAGGCATCACATTTGAGGTGCTTGGTTCTCGTAAGCTTTGAAGATTCAAGTTTTATACTACAATCAAGAGGTAATATTCTTACTTGGTAATTTATATAGATCTCAAGTTTTGTAGTATGCTAGATTAGGGTATTCAAGTCTTGGATGAATTGCATGTACAATATAGAAACCTAGATCCAAGCTTTAGGGTTTTCCATGTGCACATAGGATGTTCTTTTGCTCAAAACCCATCAGTGGTATCAGAGCCTTGCTTGGTTTCTATTGTATTTGATGCATTGTATGATTGTTCATTGCTTGAATTCATTTTTTTGGCCTTCTGTCTGACAGACTCGTCGAGTCCCAAAGAGGACTCGCCGAGTAGGATGAACTCGACGAGTCCAGTAAGGGACTCGGCGAATCGGGCAGTTAGACAGAGGGAATTTTGGGATTTTGCTTATTTTGACTTAGGATAATTACCATAAGTGTTTCTAATTGATAAAATTCAAATTTTATTGATTCTAGATGATTATCTTTGTCAAAATAAAAGATTTTGGTCATTTGATTAAATAATTATTACCTTATTTGATAAATGTTAATTATTTGAATTATTTGATCAATTATCATGCATGCAATTGGAATAGGTCAAAATTAGATAATCACCAAATTAATTGTTTAATTGTTTATTTGAATTTTGATCTAGATAGTTCTGAAATGTTTCAAAACTTTCCCTCAAGTTTTGGAATTTAAATTTTTGATTAAAGGTTTAAGTTTGAAATAATTAAATTCCAAACCGTAGAATTTTACAAGTTTAAAATTCACCCTTATACTATTATAATATTATAAGAATTATTATTATATATGTATAAGTTAAATGCTAGTCTTCCCGTTAGTAGGCCTCATTCACGAAGCCGATCAATAAGGGGGTATAAGGTTATGACCTATAAAATGGTCATTTAATGGGTGTCCACTCTCACCCACCGCTTCCTTGATCGGTGGAGGGTCGTTAGCCGAATGGGTAGGATAGGGCAACCTAATTCCTCATTAAAAGTATAATGATTTATAAAATTCCCAATCTTAGTTACTTTTAGGAAAAATGTGAATTTGATGCTATTCCATGGAATTACATTTTGTACTCTTACTAAGACGTTAGTGGAGCGTGTGTGGTTAATCGGCACACTAATATGGCTCTAAGCAAAGGTGGCAAAGGGTGACTTGTTGTTTGTCATAGATCAATTGAGCGTGTGTGGCTAACCGACACATTGATTAGGTGACTGTAACATCGAGGGCACCATGTACATTTGCATGGTTATTCAGACCTTGTTTGTGATCCTCGGTATCCTAGTCACAAACTTGAAGGGCATATCGAGATTTAAACATGCCATTGAAAAGTTCAATGAATCTCAAAAGATCTAGGAGTTTTCAAAACATTTAAAACTTAATTTCTTTTTCGTTTTTCATGGTGGAAATTAGTGAATCGTCATTCACTTACCTTTAAATTATTTTTTGTTTAGATTACGGCATCCCTCTTCTAAATTGCAAATAATGTTGTTGGATCCTAGCCCTAATTTCTCATTTGGGTGTTTAATTGGGGATTCTTATCTAATCAAATTTTGTCTCTTTTCTTTTCAGATGTCTAACTCGAACAACAACAACGCTTCAGGATCAACCTCTTCAGGCTCATTCTCACTCATGAATTTGTGTGGGAGGGTGATTTTCGATGGGACCAATTTCATTGATTGGATCCGCAACATTCAAATGGTTACCCGCTACGAGGACAAAGAATATGTCCTCAACAAGGAGCTGAAGGAGGTGAATGTCAACACTGCTACTCCAGAGGAGATTGCTGCCTTTGAGGCCCACGAGCGAGATGCTACGAAAGTCCATTGCATCATGCTCGCGACTATAACTGCAGAACTCCAAAAGTCCTACGAGGACTACTATCCCTATGAGATGTACCAGGATTTACTGGACAGGTACCACCAGAGTGCCAGGCAGGAAAGATACGAGATCATCACTTCGATGATCACGACAAAGATGAGAGACGGAGAGTCTGTCGCTGCTCATCTGCCGAAAATGCAGAGATATGTCGATCGCCTGCTGAAGTTAAATGTTAACTTCGATGAAGAGCTGACAATTGACATCATTCTTCATTCACTGCCACCCTGCTTCAACTAGTTTCTCATGACCTACCACATGAACAAAGAGGAGGTCAGCTTGAGCAAGCTTCAAGGCTTGTTGAGGACTACTGAGAGCAACGTCAAGGACAAATCCATTGCACCAACTCCTACTCCTACTGCTGCCCCGGTCTTGGCTATTTGGCATGGAAAGGGTAAGAAGAGGAAGGCTCCTTCAAAGAACCACCATAAGGTAAAGTCTCACGATGGCACCTCTTCCCTAGCCATTTCAAAAAATCCACAGGAGGAATAGGCATCAAGAAGTGCAGTGCCTATAAAATCATTGGATTGATGACCTGGTTTATAATTTGGCCCATGGATATTTCTGGCTAACTCAGGACACTCCATGTTCACAAGCAGCTTCAAGATAGTAGTGAAAACGAACGCATTAAACGATTCAGCATGTGGAAACAAATCTGAAAACCCCTGAATTAAAGTGACGAAGGAAACTGTATTTATGCTAGGCATTTCGTCAAACAGGTTGTGAGCATCCGATAAAAGCTCCGACTTCATGTACAAGTTCCAAAGTATATTCCATCCAAACAGGTCCAAGCCACCGCCTTTTTTCAAGATTTGACAGTGAAAGGTCTTTCCTGAGGCTAGGTAGCCGCTAATGATGCAATTTTGAAGAAAGCAGGCACCTGTATGAGCATTATCCAAATCCAGGGTTGGAACTACATATTGTACTTATTCTTGAGTCAGTTGGGCCCAGGTGGAAAAGGATAAAGAAAATGCACAATGTTGGCAATGTTTCAGAGAAAGGGTTGATAGCAATTTGATCGATTCTCGTGTTCTGCAACGATAATAGCATCTTATCATGAGTTTTTAGATAGAAGGGTGTGTATCTTCACAGCCACTTCACGGATTTGAAAGAAGATACAAATCGTTCTCAACTGATTAAGTCGAGGCTGTGTGATGCTCGTGAGACAAAGTGCGCCAAAAATAGTTTGGAATCGTTTCCAAATAGTTAGGATGTTTAACAAGGCTCGTAACTGAATGTTATATACATCAACTTAAATCTTATTACATATGTTTTAAATATAAAATTTCATATATTTGCATAATTGTTCTAAAAATATACTTAAATATTTGCATAATTGTTCTAAAAACATCTCAACAAATATCACAAATTCAACTGGGTTAGCTACCCCACAGCTATCAAAAAGTACCAACATGGTGACTACTTGAAGAACAAATAATAATTTGGAGGATAATAAAGCATATAAATCTACAAAGAATGAGTCTATTTAAATGAACCATTATCTAGAGATTAACAATCAAAGATCATATTTATTAACAACCAAAGGATGCAGAGTGCTATCAGTGCCACAACAAAGGGCACTGGAAACGAAGCTGCCCAAAGTATCTGCAGGACATCAAGGATGGAAAGATAAAACCATCCTACGCATGTATTTATACTATTCAATCTAATGACTCATCGCATGCTATTTCTTGGGTTCTTGATACAGGATGTGGTTTTCACATTTGTTCTGATTTGCAGGGCCTAAGAAGAAATAGGGATGCGGAGCATGGGAAGATAAACCTGATCATGGGAAACAGAAGATCGTCGCCTGTCACCAAGATTGGAGTTTACTCTTTAGTGCTTAGTAGTGGGTTAGGACTAGAGTGGAATAATTGTTGCTATTCGCCAGAAATGGCTAGAAACATTATTTGTTTTCATGGTTTGTATAGACAAGGATTTAGATATTCATTTGATAATGAAAAGGGTTCTGTTAATGCTTATCTTAATGGTGTTTTCTATTTTGAAGCATTGACTTGTAAAAGAATATATGAAACTGTGATGGTTGTAGACAATTTAGGAAATGATGTATTGCATATCGATTCTTCTAATGATTTGGATAAAGCATGCTTGTGGCATTGTCGTCTTGGACATGTCAACAAGAAATGCATAGCCCAACTCCAAAAGGATGGAGTGTTGGAGTCATTAGACCTTAGGGACGATGACGTGTGCAAGTCTTGTTTACTTGGAAATATGACCAAGTCACCCTTCACTGGTTCTTGTGAAAAAGGTGAGGGTTTATTGGATCTCATACATACAGATGTATGTGGACCCTTTAGATCCATCACATGGGATGCAAGTCGCTTCTACGTGACTTTTACCGATGATTATAGCAGATATGGCTATATCTACTTAATCAGACACAAGTCAGAAACCTTGAAAAGTTCAAAGAATTCAAGAAGGAAGTGGAGAATCAGTTGGGCAGGAAAATCAAGATGCTTCGATCTGATTGAGGTGGAGAGTACCTTAGTCTTGAATTCCACGACTACCTCAAGGAATGCGGAATCGTTTCGCAATTGACGCCACCTAGGACACCGCAGTTGAATGGTGTAGCAGAGAGGCATAATCGAACCTTGCTCGACATGGTTCGTTACATGATGAGTCGTGATTCGCTACCTATCTCATGCTGGGGGTATGCCTTAGAGACTGCCGCCCATATCCTTAACTTAGTCCCAACGAAGAAGGTTGCCAAAAAACCTCACGAGATGTGGACAGCGAAAGATCCCTCGTTGGCACATATCAAGGTTTGGGGTTGCGAGGTTTTCATAAAATGAGAGACTCACGAAAAACTCAAACCTCGTAGTGAGCGATGTATTTTCATCGGCTACCCGCAAAAGTCCTTTGGATATCTGTTCTACAGACCGAGTGACAATGTTGTCTTCGTTGCGAGGAGAGGGGTTTTTCGAGAATGAGAACTTATAATCCAGGGAGACAGTGGGAAGCAAATCGATCTTAAATAGCTTCAAGAATCGAACGGTGAAGGAACCTCTAACACTGGCGCTCAACCTGAGGAGGAAACTCTTGTTGAACCGATTGACGAGTCCTTACCTCTTAGACGTTCCAGTAGAGCTAGTGTTCCACCTGTGTTATATGGTTTTCATATAACAAGTGAAGGTGATACGTTTATTAGTGACAGTACACTAATAAATTTGGATGAACCTAACAGCTACAAGGAAGCCATGGCAGGCCCAGAGTCTGCGAAATAGAAAGAGGCTATGGACAGCGAGATTCAGTCCATGTATGACAACCAAGTTTGGAATTTGGTTGACAATGTGCCAGGTCGTAAGACGGTCGGGTGCAAGTGGATCTTCAAGAAGAAAACCGACATGGATGGGAAGGTACACACGTATAAAGCGCGATTGGTTGCGAAGGGCTTTACTCAAACTCCAGGAGTTGACTATGATGAGACCTTCTCACCAGTTGCGAAGATAAAGTCTATTAGAGTAATGTTGGCCATTGCTGCATTTCATGACTATGAAATATGAAAAATGGATGTCAAAACCGCTTTCCTTAATGGGAAGTTGGCTGAGGATGTTTACATGAGTCAGCCAGAGGGTTTTGTCGATGCAAAGCATCCTAATAGAGTGTGTAAGCTTGAGAAATCCATTTATGGATTAAAACAGGCATCTCGCAGATGGAATCTTTGTTTCGATGAGAGCGTCAAAGAGTTTGGATTTCTGTGAAGCGAGGATGAATCATGTGTATATGTCAAATCCAGTGGGAGTATAGTTAGCTTCCTCGTATTGTATGTCGATGACATACTACTCATAGGAAATGACATCCCGACCGTGCAGGAAGTTAAGTCCTGGCTTGGGAAGTGTTTCGCTATGAAGGACCTCGGAGAGGCTGTCTATATTCTGGGAATAAGGATAGTGAGAAATAGGAGTAAGAGACTAATAGCACTTAGTCAGAATACTTACTTAGATAAATTACTAAAACGTTTTAGTATGGAGAATTCTAATAAAGGGGAGTTATCAATCCAAAGCAACGCCAAACTGAGTAAGACTCAGAGCCCGAGTACAGAGACCAAGATAGCAGAGATGAGCCGAATACCCTACGCTTTCGCAGTTGGCTCAATCGTGTATGCTATGACTTGTACTCGCCCTGATGTGGCCTTCGCTTTGAGCATGGTCAGCAGATATCAGGGGAACCTTGGCAGAGCATATTGGACCGCAGTCAAGAATATTCTTAAGTACCTTCGGAGGACCAAGGAATGGTTTTTAGCCCTCGGTGGGTGTGATGACTTAAGGGTGCGAGGGTATAGTGACGCCAGTTTTCAGATAGACCGAGATAATTATCGATCTCAGTCAGGCTGGGTCTTTACCCTAAATGGAGGAGCAGTGACTTGGAAAAGTTCCAAGAAAGATACCGTAGCTGATTCAACATGCGAATCAGAGTATATAGCGGCGAGCGAAGCGTCAAAGGAGGCGATATTGTGACAACCCGAAAATTTTTGCCTTGTAAGTCCAGCCATTCAATTCAAATGTATGTCAGACTCGTTTCTGCTATCTTTTTAGCCCTGTTAAGGGTCTGTTGGGGTGTTTTAAGCCTAGTACCTTAAAGGATAAAGTGTTAGGAAGTATCTGCTTGATTTCACTATACATCATAAAAGCCATAAACTCCATCTCAAGGAGTTTACGGCCGCAAACAAGGAGTTTACGGTCGTAAACTCTTGCCAGCTGTAAACATATTCCCTCACTTTTCTTCATTTCTTACACTTTCACTTCAAGAACACTTGAATTCTCTCTCAAGTATCATCAATAATTACTCCATTTCTCGTCCAAATCGTAAGTGATTCTTTCATTTATTCCTTGATATTCTTCTCAATCTAGTACACCCCTTTGATTCCATCCACAAAAATCGTCTTTTTGTGTAGATCTTCAAGATCTTCATCTTTCACCAAGAACACCAAGAACACACACACTTGTTCTTGGTGGCCATGAACTCCATAAAGCCTCCCAAAGATGAGTATTCCTTCCATACACTTGCTACCTAGTAGAATCATTAGCCTAAACACCTGGAACAAACGACTTGAGGGTGATCTCCAGGAGTTTACGGCCGTAAACTCCCTTGGCCGTAAACCCCTTGGCCGTAAACACCCTAGACCGTAAACCCATGGCCGCACACTCCATTTAGTGTCTGTAAACTCCCCTTAGATGAATCGCATGTGATTCTAACACTTGGTCCAAGTGTTTCCTAGTCCCTAAAGGTGTTTCCTTGCATGTGGTTGCTTCTAAACACTATATTCATGCCAATATATGCCATTATATGTCATTGAGGAATCGTTTATGTCTCGGGACTTCATTCGTGGAACTTCTCATCCTTACGCGCATATTCGTTTGAATCACCCACATAAGGTGAGTTCATACCCCTATAATCAATCTTTTAAACTGTTTTAAATGCTTTTAAGGGGGGAATACAAGTTGAACACAATGATAATTGTGTAAATGTTTGTTATAAACATCTTTCAAAAGATTACTTATGTCTTTTATAAGTGATCAAAACATTTCGAAAACTCTTTTTAAGTTATGTTACTTTATAGTTTATAAAACTCCGTTTTTAAAGTACAATCATAACTTAGTAAATAAATGAGTCTTTTCAGTAACAGTTCAAGTAATCATACTAGTAAACTATAATAGGTATAGTTTAGGGGTTCAGTTCATACTAGATTCTATAACATACTATAAAGAGAAACAGGGAGGTAGATACAATACACGATAACATAGAGATCATACTATAAAGAGAAACAGGGAGGAAGATACAATACATCAGAGAGACACACTATACACTATAACAGAAAGAACATACTAAGATACTATAGCAGAACGAACATACTAAATGCTATAGCAGGAGAACAAGACAGGATCTAATTATACCAATAATCACTAACTCATTGTTCTAAACAAAAGGTGATAGTAAATTGGGTATACATGATCATATAACTTTAATTTGAATTTACATGGCCTTGCAATTTGTTTGCGGAAGTCGCGTTTGGTCCCCAGAATCTCTTGCAGGGAGAGCGTATAGTATGGGTACTATTCATCACATTATGACCTTAATAAAACAAACTTCTTTTAAGGTAATCAGTACGTCAGGATGTCAATTCAAAAGACAACTGTGTACTTATATTTTCCCATTACATTCACATTGTGACAGTTCCACTTGAAAGTTAATGCAAACTATTTTCGAGTTAAGATAGTTATAAACTAGGGAAAACTTACATTTTACAAACTACAAACAGAACAGTCGAGTCTAGTACATTCAGTAGAAAGGCGCCTACAATGCTAACTTTATGATTCCTTAGTTTATACATCATGAATATATAGATGTGTGTTTTTTGCTTCATTTCTTGTTCCTTGTTTGGTTGTGGGCTTAGATCAGATTCACCCAGCCTACTATCTATCCGTTCTTAGCTATATATATGTTCTGTATACACCAAGTAATCATAAGGGGTACCAGGTATGGGCCAGGTCATAGGACACTAATTCAATGCACAATTTTCTAGTACAAAACATACTTTTCAAATAGAACATTTGGTATACAAAACTAGAAACTTACCAGTAAAGGGTTTAATCCATTTTTATTAAACCAGTATAAATTAAAGGACCTTAGGTGGTTAATTCTATAATACCTTAGTTTATACATCAGGGTTATATATAATTAATACTCGATAGGTAGTTGAATGTGTGCTTTCCGCCTCATTTCTTGCACCTTGTTTGGTTGTGGGCTTAGGGTGGATTCACACAATTAACTATCTGCTCGATATTAGATTATATATAGCTAGTATAAACTAAGTAATTATAGAAGGAACCATTGTGGTTACCATTTTTACTAAAAGAAGTAAGAGTTTTCTTAAATAATGTTTTCACCAAATATAAAGGCACTATTACAGTTAACTCCGTGAGTATCAAGTGAATACGCCAGGGTTATATACAACGATGATCTAACAAACAATGGGATGTGTGCCTTCCGCCTTATTTCCTTTTCCTTGTTTGGTTGTGGGCTTAGGGCAGATACACACAACCGATTGTTTGTTTACTCTGGGTTTTCTACAACTTGTATCCATTTAGCACTCATATAAAGGATTGTAGAGTCATTTTTACTTATCTTTCATCAAATCGGGAAATATAGGATTTTCTGGAGGAACAGGCGAACTTTTCTAAACAGAACTTACAACTTACTACGACTTTCTTACAACTTACATTACATCACTAAAATCTTATGAACTCACCAGCTTAAATGCTGATCTACTCTTTCAAAATAACTTGTATTCTCAGGAGATCAGTAGACAGGTACGCGCACTGGGATTCAGAAGATGAAGCAGTATAGCTTCATGTCTTATTTTTTTATTTACTTTGTAGTCTATGTTATGTGAACCACATACTTTGTACACACTTTCTTTCTAATGAAATGGTTGTTTATTACTTTGATTACTATGATGCATGTCTTGTGATACTAAACATGACGTCCTCCACCCCCGAACATTTCCGCCGTTCCGGTTTTGGGGTGTGACAGATATGGTTGAAGAACTCCATTAGAGACCTTGGAGTTGTGCCAGCCATAAAGGAGCCTATAGAGATTTTCTACGATAATGAAGGAGTGGTTTCCTTGACCAAAAAACTGAGGGATCATGGCAGATCTCGACATATCGACAGAATATATCACTTTATTAGACATCGGGTAGAAGAGGGAATCATCGTAGTGAAGAGGGTATCGTCATATGATAACCCAGCAGACCCCCTTACGAAGGGACTGAGTAGGGTTAAGCACTTGCAGCACACTAACAGCATTGGGCTGAAGGACGATATTAGTTTAGATTAGATAGCTTCGAAACGTGTAATAGATAAATTGTAATTAACATTTGATGATTAAATAAAGGTGTATTATTTATAAGTAAAGTTACTGTCTTGTGTTAATAATTTACCTATTGTTTCACTTTGCATGTTTTGACTTCCTGAATAATAAGATTATTCGAACAGTCCACAGTCGCTCATACTTTGGAAGTAGGTATGAAAGAAGACTGTCATGAATTGGCTTGTAGATTGTCTGAACTGTATTAGACATAGCAAAAGTTTGCTACAACGTTCATGAGTGCTTATGAACTAAGATTTGAGCATTGGATTAAACCCACGCTTGCTGGTACCGCTTCATGGAATTTATCACGAGTGATCGCAAGACGATAATATCATATAGTCTTTAAACTTGCCAATAGGGCTTTGCTTGCCAATAGGGCTTGAGTGACCTTGAACTTGTGGGTTAGGGAGAATAATTGGAGGAGGTGGAGGAAGAGAAGTATGAGAAGTATGATTTCCACGATCCAATCGCGGGACATCATCTTCATTTGGAAAGCTTGTTCCATGAGATTTGGGAAGATCATAGTTGTCTGAACCAGACATCTACAATGGGAGAAATTCAAGTCATTTGATTTAAGTCCTTAATATAACACCCAATATGAAATATTAAGGCTAGGACCCAACACAATATTTTATAAATTCGAAGAGGGATGCTGTAATCCAAGCTATAAAATATTTGATGGTAGGTGAATGACAATTCACCAATTTCCACCATGAAAACCTAATAGAGTATTGGGTTTTAATTGGATTGAAACTCCTAGATCTTTTAAGATGCATTAAACTTTTCAATGGCATGTTTAAATCTCGATTGTGCCCTCTCAAGTTTGTAACTGGGATGCCGAGGATCACAAACAAGGTGTGAATAACCATGCAAATTAACTTGGTACCCTTAACTTTATCACCCAATCGATGTGTCGGTTAACCACACGTGCTCCACCGATCTATGATAAACATTAAGTTACCTTCTGCCACACTTACTACTCCATGTTAGTGTGCCGGTTAACCACACACGCTCCACCAACGACTTGGTAAGGTACAAAGTGTAATTTCATGGGTTAGCACCAAATTCACATTTTCCTAAAGTAACTAAGATTTGGAAATTAATAAAGCTTAGTTACTTTATATTTATCATTATACTTTTAATGAAAGGAGAATTAATGTCCTGTCAAACCCGTTCGGCTAACGACCCTCCATCAGTCAAGGAAGTGGTGGGTGAGAGTGGACACCTATTAAACTGCCATTTTATAGGCAGTAACCTTATACCCCCCTTATAGTCCGGTTTCGTGAATGAGGCCTACTAAGGGTAAGACTGACTTTGTTCTTATACATATATATAAATATTAAACCTATAATATTATAATAGTATAAGGGTTGAATTTTAACTTTTAAAATTCTAAGGGTTTAACTTGGAATTAAAGTATTCATGGGGGGAAACTTTACAAATTCCAAAACTTGAGGGCAAGTTTTGAACAATTCTAAAAACTTTTCAATTTCATAACATATGAGTTTAATATAGGTTTTAAAAACTTTTAATGAAGAGACTCTTGCAGATCCATAACTTGAGGACAAGTTATGGAGTTCATAAAACTATTTATGAGAAAAAGAGTCTTTAAGTTGTGTAACCTATGGCTTTAATGAAGATTTAACACAACAAATTTTGGTTTTCCATAACTTGAGGACAAGTTATGGAATCCATTAAAAACACCAAGATCATCAATTCAACTAACAAGCAAGTCAAGAAAAAAAAACTATGATCTAGATTAAACTCATATGAACAAGACAATTCAAATCAAACAATTTTCATGTAATTAGCCTAACCATTAAACTAATACAAAACATGAATCTATTGACAATTATCTTTTGAATTGGATTAGAATGATCATTACCACATCAAAAACAAGTTTATAAGTTTAAAAACAGCTTAGTGTAATGATTCTAGTCCAATTCCAGCCTTAAAAGTCGAAAATCTGCACTCTGGGCTTCCTACTCGTCGAGTGTATGAACCTACTCGACGAGTAGGATGAATTTGTTCATGGACTCGGCGAGTCCACAGTCCAGACAGCCAGAAAATCGATTTTTTCAGCAATTTGCATCAAGAATAATTGAAAATAAGCCTTGGCTCTGATACCACTGATGGGTTTTCTATGCTACAACATCGTATGGTGCACATACAACCCTAAATACCTTGGATCTATGTTTTCACTAATTATACATGCAAATGGTTTCCAAGGCATTAAACCTATAACTAGCATGTATTTGACATAAACCATATAAGATACTAGTTAGGATAACATACCTTTTGATGGAGCTTGAAGTCTTGATGTATTTGGCCTTCAAGAGCTTAGCCCCAATAGTGTGGAAGCCTCAAGTGGAATCACAAGATACCTAGGACAAAGGTGGAACTTGAGAGAGAATTCCATGCACCCAAAAACAAACCATAAACTCCAAGAACTTCATGTGTAACTACTAGTGGCAGTTTTTAGGTCATGATGCATGTATTTATATGTGTGGTATTTCAAGAGTCCTGGGTATAACCCAAATCCATACCCATGGGTTTTATGATCCATGGTTCATGTGGCCTAACTCTTTAAGTATCCATACATAAACTTGGTCCAACATGGATCATAAGCTCAACACATATAAATATAACTAATTACAATAATTAGTCCCCATAGATTTAATTAGTCTCTTTTGATCACTAAATTAATTCCAAATTAATTCTTGATCAATACTAATTTAAACCATATGATTTCATATTAATATATTAGTACTTATAATCAGTGTTGTAAATATCGGCATAGGCGCTAGGCGGTCTGCAACTTATTACGATTAGGGGTTCTTGACGGAAATTGGTCAATATCGGTCAAACTCAGGCTAGGCGGTCCTCGGCGGTCCTTGGCGCTCCTCGGCGGGAAGATTCTAAAAAATTCAAATTTTCAAAATTTCAAATATTACACCAAAATTTACAAAACTTCAAAGTTTTAAATTTTTAAATATTCAAATTTTCAAATATTTTACCAAATATTTCAAAATTTGAAAATTTAAAAATTTTAAATTTTCAAATACTATTTTTTCTTAGGATATATTAAGTTTTAAAATAGTTTTATTAGTAATTTATGGTCCCCGATTAATCCTCCGATTAATCCCCGCCAAACCGATTCATCGCTTGACCCCAGTCGACCGTCGAGCTACCACCGAGCGATTTTTACAACCTTGCTTATAATATATTAATAAATCATATATAACCTTCTCTCAAGAGTCGATCCTAACAAATTGTCCTGATGATATGCAACCCAAATGGAGCATGCTACTTACGGGTCAAGTACATACCAATAATAGTTATGGGCTTAGACATCTAATCCAACAATCTCCCACTTGGATAAGTCTAAAACTATTATTGCAAGTACGACTCCAAAATCCCGACTAGCAATCGTAGCTCTTAAAGCTGCTGTCGAACTCTGACCTAATCAGTGACACGTCCATTAGATAAGGGATCATATATTCCTCCATTCTAGATATCATATGGACTGAGACATGGATTATAATCATTCTCTTTGTCCATCTGTTGTTTCCTGATTTCCGATCTATGATGACTGACTAATTAAACAAATCAAATCATTCCAGGCCCGGCTGAGCACTTACGTTTTGTCATCACTAGATCATCGAGGGACCCACATATATCGCTTTTATCCCTCCAAGGGTAAAAGGAATGGATAAACTTCGACTCATATGCTTGTACTAACCACTTGTTGAATCATACACAAAGGCACGTTTTATAACATCAAGTTACTGATGCGTTTTCATACAATCAATGTACAACCAACTCATAGTCAACAACTCATATCTCTAGGTTTGAAGAATATAAGATATTATCGTCTCATTATCACTCGTGATAAAATCCATGACGTGAGTCAAATAAGTGTGGGTTTAATCCAATACTCGAATCTCATTCCAGGAGCACTCATGAATGTTGCAGCAACTTTTGCTATGTCTAAACACTTTAGACATCTACAAGCCCAATTCATGACAGTCTTGATTCATACATACTTCCAAAGTATGATTGACTGTGGAGAGTTTGAATAACCTAGTTATTTGGGAAGTCAAAACATTCAAAGTGAAACACAAGAATAATCGAATCCAATATGGTCTCAGAACTTATGAATATAAATAAAACACCTTTTATTTATCACCATATTGATTACACATATTACCCATTGTATAATGTTTCGATTTATCAACCTAATACTTTAATTAAAACAATAGTCATGGCATGCTCCAAGCATGCACACTAAGTTTGTCTATGATCCTTACTTTGTGAAATAGACCAATTGAACATGATTCCAATGATGCTCATTTCACAATCCCAAATCCTTACCGCAAATGTAAGAATACAAGATTATTTGCCTTTTACTGAAATCTGTTAGATTTTAAACTTATATGCATTGATCCTCTTGTAATGATTATGCACAAAAGTCACAAAGACTTGGCAACAGACATTACAAAGTATTCCAATGGAGAGCAATTCCATGGAAACGAAGTCTCATATTCAAATTACATTCCTTTGAACATCCTTCTTGCATTAAGTTTTCTAATCTTACACAGATTTAAAGAATAACTTCCACCTATGGAAACATTTCCATATTCCATTTTGACTATCACTTCTGAACAAGAGTTGCCTCCTTTCAGAATATGTCAATATGGTCCTTCCATAATTAACACTATACTTCCAATTGTCCATGAGCAACCAATATTTGGTAAACCTCAGATTGTCCTTGAAAATTGCTTAATCGTTTTAGTCATACCCAGTTCTAGTACTTTTTCCCTCTTAATGCCCCAGGCATTTGGAAAAATTTAGAAAATATAAATACTACAACACATGTAATCGATCCTATATCTGAAGCATATGGGACACGATTCATAATGTCTCACATAAAGACATGATACTAGACCAGTCTTTTGCTATAATATTTCTATTTCTATTTGCCATGTTCTCATGATTTAGATTATGAAAAGGGATGTCGTAATCATAATCGAATTTTAGAACGCATATAATGTAATTATGACTAAATTTGATTAAAATCTCAATCTAAGCTTGTAGAATTGAAATGAAGTATGAATTCCTCTGCCTTAATTATAGCAAAACAACTTTTCAACCCCTGCAACTTTGCAAATTGAAACTTTTGTTTTCTATAATTAACATTACTAACTTGTAAAACTTAACATAAAAATCATGCTCCCACTAACATGATAATTATTAGCATAACACTTATGCTCCCACTAGCTTTAACATGTATCCAGAAATCAGCTGGTCTTCTAGAAATCAGTACTTTATTGACTTCCTTACCAAAATTCAGATTTCTGATACAAGATGCTTTTGATAAGACTTTATCAAAATCATACACCTTTTCTTAGATAGCTCACATGTGTGTCTAAACAATTTTTAGAACTATGAAAAATGATGTCGTAATCATAGTCTCAATTTGTTTGTACCTTTTCCATTTCTCACAAGTCCATGTTAGTGTGCCGGTTAACCACACACGCTCCACTAACGACTCTGAGAATGCAAATATCACAATTGCTATCTACTTAAAATCTACTTAGTGAAAGCGTTTCCTCACCATCATTTTCATGAACCGAAGAGAAACCTTATGACACTTAGATTTTATGGTGTATGTGTTCCTATCCATGTAAATTTGTCATAACCATAAACACAAGACAAGGTTAGTGATAAATCCAAACTCATATGGACTGAACTTGTTTAATCTTAGTTTTCTTGCCACCCGATAGCACAAGGGCCTACCATTTCTTCCAGATTGTTTTACAAACAATTAAGAACTCATAGAACTCATATGCATAGTCAACTTTAACTGGAATGGGCACATAAACAAGAATATGTCAACACGATAGGTTACAAACCTCAAGTTGTGTGCTAACGATAAATAACAAGTTTTGTTCTTGATTAATTCTTGAAACTTTTCAAGATCTTTAAGACTCCCACTGACCTCTTGAAATATAAGATTCTCTTGTCAAGAACCATTCCTTGACAAAGAAAATATTCAAGAGTTAGTGCGGATTCTTATCAAGACAAACATTTCACACAATTGGCCTTAGTTGGTCTTTGTTTTATCCAAAACATCACAACTCACCAATTACAAATGTAAAAGAGTAAAAAACATGTTACTCTACATTTGACAAGTGTTATAAACCTTCTTAAGATTATGTTACTCAAGTTACAATCTTGGAGTATTACTCTAAGACTCAATTTTCGAACGAAGTATGATTCATCTTTTGATTTAACCATTTCAACAGTCCACAATTCCTTTTCTTAGCCAAACAAATGCACTAAGATGTCCTTAGATAATCAATTGTAATATGGTTTCATAATCACTAAGATAATCATAAAACAAGATACTCAAGTACTCTCCCATCTTTTCAGATTGGATTAACTTTTATCTTTCTGCCTAATTTGATTCTTCTTATTCGTTCTGCCTTACATTCGAACTTTTCCAATGTTTCAGAATTACACTTAAACTTGTAAGTATAACCATATTTACTAAACTTTAGTAAATCATGACGAATAGCCTTATCGTTCTTTGTGGTGGACCTGACCTGCGCACAACCAAGTGTACCCGATCCTATAGTCATTCACTTAACTCACACGAACATGTGAACATGGAATTCGTCTTAATTTTCCAAAGATGAAAAATTCCCATTCATCATACAATACAAGTTGCATGATTCCAAGTTTCTATCCAACTGAAACTTGGGTGACGAGAATCTTTCCTTATTTGGTAAATTATGACACTACCACAAATGAAAGAATCAAATCCATTTTCCAATATTGCTATCAATGGAATCACATAAACAATAATTTTCACAAATTCAATTGTAAGGATACTTAAAATAAATAAAATCAAAAATTTTCTTTTTATTTTAAAATTGCGGAAAAACTTATCCTTACAATGCAAATACATATGAAAATTATGTTATTATGCATTCCTAAGCAATCTGTCATAAATCTTAAGCATCAGCTCAAAATTCTGATCATCAAACCATGCGATCGAAATCCATCTATTCACGATCAGAATAAGCTTACTCTTCCTTTAAGCTTCCTCTCTTTTCTTTGATTCTTAAAACATCAAAATGCGACCTAGTCACATCATGTAATAAGAATCTCCAAATAGGAACTTAACAGAGTTAGATAGTGGACTTACCTGAAGTAGAGTTATACATTCTGACTTTACAATCCTTATGATTCTTCAGGTAAATAGGGCAGCTTCGAAACTGTAACGCCCGCAGATTCGGGCTAGTCAATTTAGAGACGATGAGCATTAAAAATGACTTTTTTATAGAGGATTATTTAGAATAAATAATATTAACAAAGTTGTAGTATATGTGACAAGGTTTCCATACATATAAAGAACGCTGAAATCCGAGTTAGAACGAAGAAGTTATGACCCGTCGAAGTTTCGCGACAGAACCGGCACGGCACTACGTTACGTAAATAGTGAATTTACGATAGAATGATTTTTAGCCTTAGTAATCTAAACGAAAGTCGTAGTGTTCATTAAACCGAGAGCGTGCATAAAAAGAACGCCCAAATCTGACTTCGTATGAAGAGGTTATGATTTTTCTAAGTATCAGCTTAGCAATAGACAGCTAAAAACTCGAATTTTAGATCAAGTGATTTTTAGCCTACACAACCTAAACGGTAATCGAAGGTCTCGTCAATAGTAGTACAACGGTAAAAAGATAGATGAAAACGGACATCGGATGAAGAAGTTATGAATTTTTAACGGATTTTCCTGTCCCGGTCTGTTAAAAATAATAATATTAAAATTAAAGTCAAAATTAGCTGACGGAGTCTAAACAAAAGTTTTATAACATAACTTTACCTACACGTGCATATAAAGAACGCCGAAAACGGAGCTCGTATGCGAAAGTTATGGATTTTAGAAGTTGGGGACACAAAATTCGAGAAAAATGCTAAAACCGAGGAATTTCGCATGGCTGGGGTTCGGCCACGTCACCTCTCATGGATAAGGTCCGATCTCGGTGAGTCACCTGCCCCGTGCCCAATCCGATCACGTGTCCGAAGCGTGGTCCGGTAGAAATCAGACGCGTGTCACATACGTGGCGTGTCCGAAGTGAGCCATGCCTCGCCTACGAGCTTCCGACACGCCTCCCACTCCTCGCATCCGTGTCTCACCCTCGCACCAGCCACCTGTTTGCTTCGCATCCGAGCCACCTTGCATCCAAGCCTCGCAGCAGCTGCCACATGCTTCTTCCCCCTTGCTTCGGATCCGAGGCTCTCCTCTATAAATAGAACGACTGCGAATCCTCCTGGGTAATTTTGGAAAATTGCCACTTTTCACCCTAAATTCAATATGTTTACTATCTCGACTTCCCCCGAAGCCTCGGTATCATTTCCAACACCCGAAATATGTTCCGTAGATCCTGATAAATTTATCTTTTCGGTTTGAAGCTCAACCTTCGCAAGGCCCGGTTTTTCATTAAAGCTCCCGGTTTCATCGGAAACGATCGTTTTAGGAAACGAAATGCTGCCCGATTATCATTAAATCAAGTGAGTGTATAGTGACTTTCACCTTACACATAGATATGAAGTATTTTATATAAAATACGTGCTATGTGTATATATGTTGTTTGTTTATTTGAGATAGATGTTGAATGATTGTTTTATACAGGTTTTAAACTGTATAGGTATTTTATATCTACAAATATGTTGGGTAAAACATGGGTAGATGAAAGAATGTTTTATACATGTTTAAAATGATTTAAAATGTATATATATTTTATCTACAAATATGTTGGGTATAACATGGGAAGTTGAAATAAGTTGATGTGTGATAAAATGATGAGATAAATGATGAGTGATGAAAGATGAGCGATGATATATGAGTGGTAAAATATGGTGAGAAGCGATGAGCCAAGCGATGACCCAAGCGATGGCCCCGTCATCTATCAGAGTATGAATGACAACCATGGACTATTCTAGACGGTCCATGGAACACTAGCAGGCTCGCAACCTGTAGGTGTGTGAACTATATGTTCATCAGATGTACTCTAAAAACCCTGGCAGCTATGGACTTAGTGCCTGTTGTATAAACCCTGGCGACGATGTGACTTCGTGCCTATTCCTTAGGATGAATCCTTAGGAATGAATGATAAGATGATTCTTAGGGTAGATCCTTAAGAATAAAGAAGATAATGGGGATGGGAAATTGGGTTGATTGATTGATGTTTAAACATAATAAATTTATTTATTGTGGGTTGAAAACCTTACATGCTCACTAGGCTCCCAAGCCTGACCCACTCAGTTTATTTGTATCACAGGTATTGATATGAAGTTGTACAGTGAGAGATTAAAAGAGATGTAAATCACTAGTGTAAATGAATGTAAGTTATGTTTATGCTTTTGGTCTATATCGACGATGACATCCCAAATGTTTTAATATGAATAAAAATACATTTCTTCGGAAATGTTTTGATAACGTATTTATCATATTTTTCTGGGAACAAATTCCGCAACATCTTTTGGAAAATTACTCTGATTTTATTATAAAAAGCATAAACTAAATCGGTCTTTTCTGGCCGTGAAATTGGGGATGTCACAGAAACCAATGCCCCTTCCTTTGGCATTAGAAACATATGGACTCTTTGGAATGGTAGACGGGACTATCTCAGACTTAGCCTTTGTCTTGACCATTTGGTCAACCGAGTTGACTATGGCCGATCCCATTCCATTGGGAAGAGAAAGCTTTTATGGATTTCGAATGTTACCATTCTCAATGTCCATGGAAGTTTGGGAAGTCGATCTTCCAATCAAATTTGCTTTACCAATGCTCCAAATCATTGTTGATTCAGTAGCATCAAGCAAATAGATAAGATCATTAAGGGTCATGTCATAGTAGTCCCAAAGGAACTCACTATCTAACTTAGGAAGTGATTGAAGAACCTAGTCAACAACCAACTTCCTCAAGACTTTAACACCCAACTCTCCCGGCCTGTCTATATATGACTTCATCTCCAAAATGTGAGCACACACAGACTTTGCTTGCCAATAGGGCTTGAGTGACCTTGAACTTGTGGGTTAGGGAGAATAACTAGAGGAGGTGGAGGAAGAGAAGTATGAGAAGTATGATTTCCATGATCCAATCGCGGGACATCATCTTCATTAGGAAAGCTTGTTCCAATAGATTTGGGAATATCATAGTTGTTTGAACCAGACATCTATAATGGGAGAAATTCAAGTCAGTTGATTTAAGTCCTTAATATAACACCCAATATGAAATATTAAGGCTAGGACCCAACACAATATTTTATAACTTGGAAGAGGGGTGTTGTAATCCAAGCTATAAAATATTTGAAGGTAGATAAATGACGATTCACCAATTTCCACCATGAAAACCTAATAGGGTATTGGATTTTAATTGGATTGAAACTCCTAGATCTTTTGAGATTCATTGAACTTTTCAAGGGCATGTTTAAATCTCGATTGTGCCCTCTCAAGTTTGTGACTGGGATGCCGAGGATCACAAACGAGGTGTGAATAACCATGCAAATTAACTTGGTACCCTTAACTTTATCACCCAATCGATGAGCCGGTTAACCACACGCGCTCCACCAATCTATGATAAAAATTAAATTACCCTTTGCCACACTTACTAGTCCATGTTAGTGTGTCGGTTAACCACACACGCTCCACCAACGACTTGGTAAGGTACAAAGTATAATTTTATGGGTTAGCACCAAATTCACATTTTCCTAAAGTAACTAAGATTGGGAATTTAATAAAGTTTAGTTACTTTATATTTATCATTATACTTTTAATGAAAGGAGAATTAATGTCCTGTCAAACCCGTTCGGCTAACGACCCTCCACCAGTCAAAGATGTGGTGGGTGAGAGTGGACACCTATTAAACTGTCATTTGATTGGCAGTGACCTTATACCCCCCTAATAGGCCGGTTTCGTGAAAGAGGCCTACTAAGGGTAAGACTGACTTTGTTCTTATATTTATATATATAAATATTAAACCTATAATATTATAATAGTATAAGGGTTGAATTTTAACTTTTAAAATTCTAAGGGTTTAACTTGGAATTAAAGTATTCATGGGGGGAAACTTTACAAATTCCAAAACTTGAGGGCAAGTTTTGAACAATTCTAAAAACTTTTCAATTTCATAACATATGAGTTTAATATAGGTTTTAAAAACTTTAATGAAGAGAATCTTGAACATCTATAACTTGAGGACAAGTTATGGAGTTCATAAAACTATTTATGAGAAAAAAAGTCTTCAAGTTGTGTAAGCTATGGCTTTAATGAAGATTTAACACAAAAACTTTTGGTTTTCCATAACTTGAGGACAAGTTATGGAATCCATTAAAAATACCAAGATCATCAATTCAACTAACAAGCAAGTCAAGAAAAAAAAACTATGATCTAGATTAAACTCATATGAACAAGATAATTCAAATCAAACAATTTTCATGTAATTAGCCTAACCATTAAACTAATACAAAACATGAATCTATTGACAATGATCTTTTGAATTGGATTAGAATGATCATTACCACATCAAAAACAGGTTTATAAGTTCAAAAACAGCATAGGGTAATGATTCTAGTCCAATTTAAGCCTTAAAAGTCGAAAATCTGCACTCTGGGCCTCCTACTCGTCGAGTGTATGAACCTACTCGACGAGTAGGATGAATTTTTTCATGGACTCAGCGAGTCCATCAATGGACTCGACGAGTCCACAGTCCAGACAGCTAGAAAATCGATTTTTTCAGCAATTTGCATCAAGTATAATTGAAAACAAGCCTTGGCTCTGATACCACTAATGGGTTTTTCTATGCTACAACATCCTATGGTGCACATACAACCCTAAATACCTTGGATCTATGTTTTCACTAATTATACATGCAAATGGTTTCCAAGGCATTAAACCTATAACCAGCATGTATTTGACATAAACCATATAAGATACTAGTTAGGATAACATACCTTTTGATGGAGCTTGAAGTCTTGATGTATTTGGCCTTAAATAGCTTAGCTCCAATAGTGTGGAAGCCTCAAGTTGAATCACAAGACACCTAGGACAAAGGTGGAACTTGAGAGAGAATTACATGCACCCAAAAACACCCATGAACTCTAAGAACTTCATGTGTAACTACTAGTGGCAGTTTTTAGGTCATGATGCATGTATTTATATGTGTGGTATTTCAAGAGTCCTGGGTATAACCCAAATCCATACCCATGGGTTTTATGATCCATGATTGATGTGGCCCAACTCTTTATGTATCCATACATAATCTTGGTCCAACATGGATCATAAGCCCAACACATATAAATATAACTAATTACCATAATTAGTCCCCATAGATTTAATTAGTCTCTTTTGATCACTAAATTAATTCCTGATCAATACTAATTCAAAACATATGATTTCATATTAATATATTAGTACTTATAATATATTAATAAATCATATATAACCTTCTCTCAAGAGTCCATCCTAACAAATGGTCCTAATGATATGCAACCCAAATGGACCATGCTACTCTCGGGTCAAGTACATACCAATAATAGTTATGGGCTTAGACATCTAATCCAACATCCTTATGGATTAGGGCATGGACGAAATTAAGGTGGAGTCCATCTTGAATTTGTCCAAGGAGGCCTTATTCTAGAAGGTTTTGTGGACTGCTTAAGGCCTAAGCTATCCAATTAGGGTTTTGACTGAAACCCTAACAACTCAAGTATAAAAGGAACCCTAAGGCATTTGAAATTGGCCACTTGATCCCTTGGAAGCTTGGAGCGGATTTCTAGCCTCTCATCCTCTTGCCTTGGTGTTTGTAAGCCATTAGAGGCATCACATTTGAGGTGCTTGGTTCTCGTAAGCTTTGAAGATTCAAGTTTTATACTACAATCAAGAGGTAATATTCTTACTTGGTTATTTATATAGATCTCAAGTTTTGTAGTATGCTAGATTACGGTATTCAAGTCTTGGATAAATTGCATGCATAATAGAGAAACCTAGATGCAAGCTTTAGGGTTTTGCATGTGCACATAGGATGTTCTTTTACTTAAAATCCATCAGGGGTTTGGGCCCAATTTGGAAAATTGGGCCATATTTGGGCCCTTGATGATTACTTTGGAATTTGGGCTTTTTGAACATTTAGATTGGGCAGTGGCCTTGGCCCAAGTTAGGAAAGGGTAAAAAGGTCTTTTGCCCTAGTTTGGACTCTTAGTGTAAGTCGAGATCCAATTATTAATTGGATGTTAATTTGTGATAGTGCGAGGATCTTAGCGGGCCAGCAGCCAAAGATATTCTGTGAGATTCAGCAGTGCGAGGTGAGTTTCCTCATTGTGTTTAGCGGGTCAAAGGCACCAATGTGGGCCCATGGTTTGATGTTTTAGTGTGATATTTGTCTGTATGACTCTTGCATGTGTTGTGTGTATACCGGCCAGGGATCGATGCCGGGAGGGGCCAGATAACTGTACCGTATGTGTTTGTGATTATCGCATGTGTTTGTATGGTTATATGATTATATGTTTACATGTATACCGGGCGGGGCCCGATGCTCGGCGTGGCCTGATGACTAACAGATCTGTATACCGAGCGGGGCTCGATGTTGGGGCGGGGGACAATGTCAGGCGGGGCCCATTATCTATATATATATATATATATATATATATATATATATATATATATATATATATACATATATATATACATATATATATATATATATATATATATATATATATATATATATATATATATATATAGATGGTATGTGGTATTTTGAGGAACTCACTAAGGTTTGTGCTTGCAATTTCATTTTATCTTTCAGGTACTTCAAGATCGAAAGGGAAGAGCTCGGGATCATTGCATAGCACACACCACCTTTTCCGCATTCTGGGATTTACTGTAATATTGGTGATGCATTGATATGATTTTATTACCTTGGTTTCTATGACAATGATATGGTAGTTGTTTTATTAATTTAAAAATGAAAAAATTTTGCGTCTTATTTTTGGGTCGTTACATCTACATACTTGTCCAAAATACAATCCTTCTTTTTGTACCCCAGAGTGATCCCCGGGTTGAGAATCCAATCAAGGTAGTTAGAGAGCTTATCGCGCGAGAGGTGTTGGAGTAGTGAGAAGTTTGATGAAGTGGTTGGTGTAGGAAGATGAGTGGCACCCAAACCAGGAGTCATCTATTTAACTAAAAGAAATACAATTAGTTTGATCAAGAAATCATTTTATTATAATTACCCAATACCAAATTATTAAACAAAAGGCTAGGATCCATATTTGGCTTCACAATGTAAATTGGATTAGCCGAAAATTACAAAATGAAGTTATTTAGGTGGACAAACTATTGTCGATCTCAATCTCTATGAGATTACTAGAAAAAGAGATTTGTTGAATTATATCAATAGCTTGTCAATCTCTTCTAATTCTCATTTAGCAATGATGACTGCATCAGCCGAGGATCATGAATCCACATGGTGAATCGACCATGCCAAGTTACAATCGGATTCTACTCAAGTAACGTTTAGGAATCGCAATCACCATATACCTTTCTTTTGATGGGTTTTTGAGCATTCTAACACTCCTATGGTGTACATGCAACCCTAGAAACCTTGGATCTATGTTTGACTATGATACATGCAAATAATTATTTTTCCAAGGTTCTTATCCTATCTAGCATGGCATGGGGAACTTGAATCAAATAAAGCTAGTAGAATTACTTACCTTGTAGTTGTAGTTGATTGCTGGGAGTTTTAGATCCTAGCACCAATAGTGTGGATGCCTCAAATGGAAATCACAAATCACCACAAACTTGGAACTTTGAGAGAATAGTAATCACCTTCTTGAAATCGGCCCTCTTACTTTACTCACCACAACTCGTGTGATTTCAAGAACCAAAGCCTCCTTTATATAGTGTGGTGGATTAGGGTTACACCTATGTAAACCCTAATACCCATGTCTTTTCATTTCCATGAGATCCATGGGTTAAAGCTCCATGGAGTATCCATGGACTTTCCATGCAAGCCTAGCCCATTCCAAATAAGCATTAACCCACACTATATAAATACAAGAGCCCATATTTAATTAGTCATACTTTTGATCTCTAAATTAATTCTAGATTAATTATAGATCAATACTAATTAAATAATATGATTTTATATTAATATATTAGGACTTATAATATATTAATAAATCATAACTTATACTATTCTCAAACGATTATCCATAAATTGTTCGGGTGAAGTGCAACCCAAATGGACCATGCCGGGTCGGGTCAAGTACATACCAAATATAGTTATGGACTTAGACACTATATCCAACAGTCTCCCACTTTGATAAGTCTAATAACTATAGTTGCAAGTATGACTTCAGGAACCGATCAGCAATCGTAGCTCTTTAAACTCTGTTGAACTATGAAGCGCCATTTTAGATAAGTGATCATATAATCCTCTGTTCTAGATATCAGCCGGACAAATACATGGAACATGGTCTTGCTTATTGTCCAGCATTTGTTTCCCGATTTCCGATTTGTTTGACATAGAACTTAACTGAACACATCAATTTAGTTCTGACCGGGCCCGGTACATAGGTCAAAACAAAATCATCAAGGGGCCCAGATATCGCTTCTAATCCTAGAAGGAACATATAAACTTCGACTCATATGTTTTCTCTACTACTTGTTGAATTATACACAAAAGCACGGTTTATAACATCGAGTTACCAATGCGTTTTCGTGCAATCAATTCATAACCAACTCATAGGCAACAAATCATATCTCTAGGTTTGAAGACTTATATGATATTACCGTCTCACGATCACTCGAGATAAATTCCATGAAGTGATACAAGTGAGCGTGGGTTGAATCCAATACTCAGAACTTATGAGCACTCATGAGTGTTGTAGCCCCGCTTTGTCTAACATCTTAGACCTCTACAAGCCAACCCATGACAGTCTTGATTCATATCTACTTCCAACATATGACCGACTGTGGAGAGTTTGAATAATATGATATAAACCATAACATAATTATTCTGGAAGTCAAAACATGCAAAAAGAAATAATAGTAAACGATTGACAAGAGATAGCAACACTTTACTCATAAATAACAGCTTTTATTTATCATCAAATGTCAATTACATTTTACAAATTTCAAGATTATCTAACTACTAAAACTAATACCATCCTTCAGCCCTATGCTCCGAGCATGCTGGAGATGCTTAGCCCGAGTCAGTCCCTTCGTGAGGGGATCTGCTGGGTTCTCATCCAATGATACCCTCTTTGCCACGAGGATTCCTTCTTCTATTCAATGTCTGATGAAGTGATATTTTCTGTCAATGTGTCTGGATCTCCCATGATCTCTTGGTTCCTTGGCTAAGGCAACCGCACTATTGCTGTCACAGAAAATCTCCATTGGCTCCTTTATAGCTGGTACAACTCCAAGGTCTCCGATGAAGTTCTTTAGCCATATAGCCTCCTTTGCTGCCTCGCTTGCTGCTATATACTTTGATTCACAAGTGGAATCAGCCACTGTCTCCTGCTTGGAATTTTTCCAAGTAATTGCCCCTCCGTTTAGAGTAAAGTCTCAGCCCGACTGAGAGCGGAAATTATCCCTGTCAGTCTGGAAGCTAGCATCACTGTACCCTACAACTCTCAAGTCCTCACTGCCACCGAGGGTAAGGACCCAGTCCTTAGTCCTCCGTAGGTACTTGAGGATATTCTTTACCGCAGTCCAGTGTGCCTTGCCAGGGTTCCCCTGATACCTGCTAACCATGCTCAAAGCAAAGGCTACATCAGGTCGAGTACACATCATAGCATACATGATCGATCCTACAGCTGAAGCATAAGGTATTCGACTCATTTCTGCTATCTTAGCCTTAGTACTAGGGCTTTGTGTCTTACTCAATCTGGCATTACTCTGGATGGGTAAATCTCCTTTCTTGGAGTTATGCATGTTGAACCTTTTCAACACTTTGTCCACATAGGTGCTTTGACTAAGTCCAATTAGTCTTTTACTCCTGTTTCTCAAAATCCTTATCCCTAGGATATAGGGAGCTTCTCCAAGGTCCTTCATAGCGAAACACTTCCCAAGCCAGGACTTTACTTCCTGTAGGGTTGGGATGTCATTTCCTATGAGTAGTATGTCATCCACATACAGTACCAAAAAGCTGACTATACTCCCACTAGCCTTGATATAGACACAAGATTCATCTTCACTCCTTGAAAAGCCTAATTCTTTGACTTTCTCATCAAAGCAAAGATTCCATCTGCGAGGTGCCTGTTTTAATCCATAAATGGATTTCTCGAGCTTACACACTCTACTGGGGTACTCTGTACTGACAAAACCCTCTGGCTGAACCATGTAAACATCTTCAGCCAACTTTCCATTAAGGAAAGCGGTTTTGACATCCATTTGCCATATTTCATAATCATGAAATGCAGCAATGGCTAACAGAACCCTGATAGACTTAATCTTGGCCACTGGTGAAAAGGTCTCATCATAATCAACTCCCGGAGTTTGAGAATAACCCTTTGCAACCAGTCGTGCCTTATAAGTGTGTACATTACCATCCATGTCGGTCTTCTTCTTGAAGATCCATTTGCACCCAACTATCTTACGATCAGGTACATTGTCAACCAAGTTCCAAACTTGATTGTCATACATGGACTGTATCTCGCTATCCATAGCCTCTTTCCATTTAGCAGCCTCAGGGCCTGCCATGGCTTCTGTGTAGCTGTTAGGCTCATCTAGATTTACTAGTGTGTTATCACTGATAAGTGTCTCACCTTCTGCAGTAATATGAAAACCATAATAATGCTCAGGTGCATTCCTAACTCTGGTGGAACGCCTCAGAGGTATAGATTCTTCAGTCGGCTCAACAGGAGTTTCCTCCTCATGTTGAGGGCTAGGGTTTGAGGTTCCTTCACCACTTGACTCTTGAATTTCCTCAAGGTCAATTTGCCTCCCACTGTCTCCTTGGCTCATGAATTCTCTCTCTCGAAAGAATCCTCTTCTTGCTACAAAGACCACATTATCACTGGGTCTGTAGAAGATGTAACCAAAGGATTTCTATGGGTAGCCGATGAAAATAAACCTTTAGCTTCGGGGTTCGAGCTTATCGTGAGTCTCGCGTCTCACGAAAGCCTCACAACCCCAAATCTTGATGTGGTCTAGATTGGGAACTTTTCCAGTCCACACCTCGTGAGGTGTTTTGGCAACCTTTTTTGTAGGGACTAGATTAAGGATATGGGCGGCAGTCTCTAAGGCATACCCCCAAAATGAGATTGGTAGCGAAGCTCGACTCATCATGGAACGAACCATGTCCAACAAGGTCCTATTGCGCCTCTCAGCTACACCATTCAACTGTGGTGTCCTAGGAGGTGTCAATTGTGAGACAATCCCACATTCCTTAAGATAGTCAAGGAACTCAGTACTAAGATACTCACCACCACGATCGGATCGAAGCATCTTAATGTTCCTGCCCAACTGATTCTCCACTTCTTGCTTAAACTCTTTGAATTTCTCAAAGGTTTCTGACTTATGCTTGATTAGGTAGACATATCCATATCTACTAAAATCATCAGTAAAAGTCACATAGAACCGATTAGCATCTCTTGTGGCGGTTCTGAAGGGTCCACACACATCCGTGTGTATGAGGTCCAACAAACCTTCACCCCTAGCACAAGTGCCAGTAAAAGGTGACTTTGTCATTTTACCAAGCAAACAAGATTCACAACTATCATCTGACTTTAGGTCAAATGACTCCAAGACTCCATCCTTTTGGAGTTGGCCTATGCGTTTCTTGCTTACATGTCCAAGACGACAATGCCATAAGGATGCTTTATGTAAGCTAGTGGAAGAGTTAATACACAATACATTATTTCCTAGATTATCTACAACGGATACAGTTTCATACACGCCATCACAAGGTAATGCTTTAAAATAAAGAACATTATTAAAGAAAGCATCAATACTACCATTATTATTATCAAAATAAAAGGTAAAACCTTGTTTATACAATGCATGAAAGGAAATAACATTTCTTGCCATTTCTGGCGAATAATAACATTTATTCAAATCTAATGTAAACCCACTATTTAGCACTAAGGAATAAACTCCTATCTTGGTGACAGGTGAAGCTTTCCTGTTTCCCATGATCAAGTTTATCTTTCCCTGCTCCACATTCTTACTTCTTTTTAGTCCCTGCAAATCACAACATATGTGAATACCACAACCTGTATCAAGGACCCAAGACTTAGAATGAGGTGAGTTATTAGACAATATAGTGTATATACCTGCATGGTTGGGTTTTACTTTCCCATCCTTCAAATCTTGCTGGTACTTTGGGCAGTTTCGCTTCCAGTGCGATTTTTCATGGCAATAGAAGCATTCAGCCTCATTAGGGTTAGCAGAAGGAGTGACAAAACCTTTCTTGGTTTTGCTTGAAGAGGAGCCTTCAAGGGTCTTATCCTTGGTACCCTTAGAAGGGTTCTTTCTCTTCTTCCCTTTGCCATGCCCGATTGCCAAGACATTGGCCGCAGTTGGAGTAGGAGTAGGAGTAGTAACAACCGACTTACCCTTTAGACCACTTTCGGCGGTCTTCAAGAGTCCTTGAAGTTTGCTGAGGGTGACTTCTTCCTTGTTCATGTGATCTGTCATGCGGAATTGATCATAACACGATGGCAAGGAGTGCAAAATGATGTCTATTGTTAACTCCTCAGGGAAGTTCACATTCAGCTTCAGTAAACGATCCACATACCTTTGCATTTTCTGCATGTGGCCCATGATGGGTTCACCATCCTTCATTCGGGTTGTTATCATGGAGGAGATTATTTCATATCGCTCTTGACGAGCACTTTGATGGTAGCGGTCCATCAAGTCCTGGTGCATCTCAAAAGGATAATAGTCCTCATAGGACTTTTGGAGCTCGGTTGTCATGGTGGCCATCATGATGCATGCCACTTTTGTAGCATCTCTTTCATGTACCTCATATTCAGCAAGCTCTTCAGGAGTAGCAGTTGGCTCGGGTACCTTCAGCTCCTTGTCGAGAACATATTCTTTGTTCTCATACCGAGTGACCATCCTGATGTTTCTGATCCAATCTGTAAAGTTGGACCCATCAAAGATGACTCTCCCACAAAGATTCATGAGAGAGAAGGAGCTAGTAGGGTTTGAGCCAGAAGCATTGTTATTGGAAGACATCTGAAAAGAAGAGGGAATAGATTAGATTAGATATAGAGATAGTCCTTAACAAAACACCCAAATGTAATATTAAGGCTAGGACCCAACACAATATTTTATAACTTAGAAGAGGGATGCCGTAATCTAAGCTATAAGATATTTGAAGGTAGGTGAATGATGATTCACCAATTTCCACCATGAAAAACGAAATATTTAATTAGGTTTTAATTGGTTTAGAAACTCCTAGATTCTTTGAGATTCATTGAACTTTCTTCAATGGCATGTTTCAATCTCGAGTGTGCCCTTCAAGTTTTGTGACTGGGATGCCGAGGATCACAAAACAAGGTGTGAAGTAACCATGCAAATTACTTGGTACCCTTAATGTATTACCCCTCAATCGATGTGCCGGTTAACGACACACGCTCCATCGATATTATGATAAACATTAAGTCACCCTTTACCTACCTTGTTAAGTTCAAGTTAGTGTGCCGGTTAACCACACACGCTCCACTAACGACTTAAACAAAGTGTAAAGTGTAATTTCATGGATTAGCACCTTATTCACATTTTCCTAAAATAACTAAGATTGGGAATTCAATAATGTTTAGTTACTTTAGTATTATCATTATACTTTTAATGAGAATTTATAAGTCCTTGTCCTACCCGTTCGGCTAACGACCCTCCACCGATCAAGGAAGCGGTGGGTGAGAGTGGACACCCATTAAGTTGCCATTTTATAGGCAACAACCTTATACCCCCCTTATAGACCGGCTTCGTGAATGAGGCGTACTAGCGGTAAGACGACTTGATCTTATACATATATATATATATATATATATATATATATATATATATATATATATATATATATATATATATATATATATATATATATATATTATATATTATTTACTTATAATATTATAAAGTATAAGGGTTGAATTTTAACTTTTAAAATTCTAGGGGTTGGAACTAAAGTTTTTAATATGACTTTACATGTTCCAAAACTTGAGGGCAAGTTTTGTAAACTTTCAAAACTTTTCATTTCTCATAATTTATGAGTTAATGGTTATTAAAAATGAAGACTCTTCATTTTTTTTGTAACCTATGTGTTCTTTTAATGGTTATTTATAAATGTGACTTTTGGTTATCCATAACTTAAGAACTAGTTATGGACTCCATTAAAACACATAAAGATCAAGAATTAATCTAATCAATTATTAGCACATAATTTCTATGATCTTCTAAACTCATATGTTTATGAATGTTCATATCAAAAATTTCAAGAATCGTAAGTACATATACAAAACTTGAAATTTTGATACGAGCTTTTGAACAAAACTTCGATTTTCAAGTTTTTTTTTTTTTTTTTTTTTTTTGCATCAAGTATCAAATAAACAAACCTATCTCTGATACCACTGATGGGTTTTTGAGCATTCTAACACTCCTATGGTGTACATGCAACCCTAGAAACCTTGGATCTATGTTTGACTATGATACATGCAAATAATTATTTTTCCAAGGTTCTTATCCTATCTAGCATGGCATTGGGAACTTGAATCAAATAAAGCTAGTAGAATTACTTACCTTGTAGTTGTAGTTGATTGCTTGGAGTTTTAGAGCCTAGCACCAATAGTGTGGATGCCTCAAATGGAAATCACAAATCACCACAAACTTGGAACTTTGAGAGAATAGTAATCACCTTCTTGAAATCGGCCCTCTTACTTTACTCACCACAACTCGTGTGATTTCAAGAACCAAAGCCTCCTTTATATAGTGTGGTGGATTAGGGTTACACCTATGTAAACCCTAATACCCATGTCTTTTCATTTCCATGAGATCCATGGGTTAAAGCTCCATGGAGTATCCATGGACTTTCCATGCAAGCCTAGCCCATTCCAAATAAGCATTAACCCACATTATATAAATACAAGAGCCCATATTTAATTAGTCATACTTTTGATCTCTAAATTAATTCTAAATTTATTATAGATCAATACTAATTAAATAATATGATTTTATATTAATATATTAAGACTTATAATATATTAATAAATCATAACTTATACTATTCTCAAACGATTATCCATAAATTGTTCGGGTGAAGTGCAACCCAAATGGACCATGCCGGGTCGGGTCAAGTACATACCAAATATAGTTATGGACTTAGACACTATATCCAACATCTTTAACTAGATTCTCCTGTTGACGAGCCGGTAAAACACACACACTAACATGAAAGAGAATATACCACAAGGCGTAATTTCCATGGGAAGGATAAGATTCATATTATTATTATAAAACAAGAGTTTGTTTTACTACTTATTAAGTTAATAATTCTAACTTTGCATAATTTTTCTATCAAACCCTTTTAGAAATCTACTTCAAAACGCAAGAAGGCGGTGAGGGTGGGGAGCAATGAATGCCACTTAAAAGCCAGTCTCATTAGGAATCGAAGAGACCTTCTAGAACCCTTCTTATACAAATTAAAGTGGGTGAGTGTGACAACCGACAAATTCAAGTCAAAGTCGACAAGTCAAAGTCAAAGTCAACAAGTCAAACCGGTCAAACTTAACTAGTACTTGTATGTTAAAACTTATTCTATGTATAAAAATGTGCATTTGTATATCAAGAATTCAAGTGTCTCGGAGAATCTATGTGTTTATCAATGTAAAACCCTAAAAAGGGAGTTAAACGCATCGAAACACGACTATGGACCCTTTTGGGGACTTAAAACAATCATAAACGAAGCATAACGGGGTTCACGAACCTTGCATTGCAAGATTATACGATAATAATGGCTAAAATTAAATCTCTCCCAAATCTCTGTCATGATCTCTCTCAACTTTTTATAGTCATCCGGGTCATCCCGACCCTCAACTTGGCCAAAAACCGCTTGAATCGGGGAGTTATATCGAAAAACAACTAAATAGGGCCGAAACCCTCTTAGGAACCGAACCCTCCTATTAGGACCAAAGGTCCCTCAGGACCGAACTGCTCAACATCGAACCGAACTTTCAGAACCGAACCTAGCATCTCGGACCGAACCCTCTTACACCCAAAATGAACCGAGCCATCGGTCCATTTCGGTTCCCTCTCGCCTTCGGGCCCGAGCCTTCCCCTTCGGTTCCTTCTCCTGCTTTCGGTTCCTCCTTCTCCCTTCTCTCGGTTCTCACCTCCTAAGGACCGAACCTCGCAGGTTCGTTTCTATTGTCCGGTTTTCGACCACTTTCGCTTCTTAAGCCCGTTTTTGATGGGGATTTTTCACCAAATTCATATTTTTATCATTTTAAACTCCCAAAACTTATATTTTATTCATTTCTCAAGGATTTATTTATTATAAATCATTATTTTACATTAAGAAAATATCTAAGGATGTTTACACCACAAGTGGGTCAAGTGTGCCCACTTGCCTCCATGTGTCACCTCCTCATTTGCCCAATCTTATCCACATCATACAAACCAAGGTAAACATCATTTCAACTTTACAACTTGCTCCAGCAACATCTATATAATAAACCCCTGGAGTAACTTCTTGAATTCCTTGATCGTTTCCTTCACTTACACACGTCTCTTACCCCTCAAGAAAGCTTATTTTCTCTCTACTTCCAGCCACTTTTTGGAAGTGTTCTTGAGCTACTACTTCACTTTTTGGTAAGTATTTCATCTAAACTCAAGTTTTATTCCATATTTTCCTAACACTCTTGGATCATCTACCCACATCTTAACACCAAAAATCGTTCTTAGGATCATCCAAGCTTTCATGTGTTCATCAAGTGTTCTTGACTTGATACTCCTCGTCTTCGACCTTCCATTATTCAAGAAATCACTCAAGGTGAGTTCATACCCTACATTTTCCAGTTTTCTTTAGTTTTCAGGGGGGGGGGGGCAATACAAGTTAAAACACCAAAACATATTTAAAACTTAACTTGACAGCTTACAACAGAAAAGTTGTGACCTGTTCACGAACTGTTTTACCCAACTTAAACTTATTATTTTTCAAAACTGTTTAATATGAAAATAGTTCAGGTTTATACCTTTAAAATGACTACTTGCACATCTCCATACGATTTTTCTACAATTTATGGTAATTTTTACAAAACTGCCTATCACTGTAGCAACAAAGTCGGACCAGGTTGTGAAGATGAACATTTACACACTGGTTTGAGACCACCAAAAATTATAGGAAAATTTATGAATATAGTAGACTCTTTTTCCAAACTCTCAGAGTTTACAGATTCAGTTTTTGACTTACGATGATTTTTTGTATAAATATTCTAAAAACAGTGATAGTTAAGGGTAAAACTGTCAAACACAAGTTTAAGAGTTATTCACACCTTGTAACATGTTGAGCAAGGTGTGTAAGATTTACACTTAGTAGTTTCAATGTCATTTTCGTTGAAATACAAAGTCATGCATATCAAGGTTTCATTAAATCATAACACACAACTGATAAACTATAATAGGTATAGTTCGAACACCTCGTTTAACAAAGAAATGGTAATACAATCGATTTACAAAACGGGTATTTCATTACAAACTACGTGAACTTGTTAATGAATAAATTTGTGAGACATTCACCTTCAGGGTACACTTAAGTACAACAGAAAAGTCTTGTAGTTATAACCAGAATCTCTTGTAAGGAGAGCGTGATAGTTGTGTATAGATCTATATTGGGTCTGACAAACCCGCACCTAAGCTGCTTGCAACAGCTAGACTGGCATGTCTGGGGTGAAAAGTGTCATAGCATTCCGACGCCTGAAGAACATCGAGTACGAGGTCTTCAAGTTTTAGCATGGTTATAACATCTCACATGGGGAATTAACAAAACACACAGTTCACGGGGATTTTAGGAGTTTTATTTAAATATAAAACCACACACACAAGTATGACGATTTACTTACATATACTAAGTCTTGGTTCAGTTAAGACTACAACAAACCTTTAGAAAATATTGGATTTTCTGGAAACAAACTTGTAACAAACTTAGAGGAACAACATTCATTTTTCATTCATAAATTGATTATTAACTCACCAGCTTTATGCTGATACTCTTTCAAAAACAACTTGTATTCTAAGGTATTCAGTAATACATGTAACCACAAGATTTTTGAAGGCAAGACGCTAAGGCGCAGATTTCTTTTAAACTATTTTCACATCATATGTAATTTATTTTGAAGCATGTATTTTTTTGCAACGATGTAACCTTTTAAATTATATTTATGATGGTTGTGTTTACTTTCTTCACTATGGTTATGATACTGAGCATGACGTCCTCCGCCCCCGAACGTTTCCGCCATTCCGGTTTGGGGGTGTGACAGTGAGCCTAGTCGTGGTAAGACTAACAATGCACATGATAGAAAACATGCGAGGACACAATGTTTGTAATAGTGTTATATGTATAAATACAACTTTAGTATATATATATATATATATATATATATATATATATATACATATATATATATATATATATATATATATATATATATATAGACACAAACACACACACATTTGGATAAAAATGTCAACAATTAAATTATAAAATTCATACTATTTTGTCTATTAATTAATCTTAAAATTAAATCAAATTTACTTTACGTTTTAGTATAAAGGCTAGTTTGTATGTGTTTTAAGATCGAAAAAGGATTACAACAAACGAGAAACAAATTTTATAATTTTGGAACAACTGGTTCCACTACATGGGGGATGAGCAACCACGTCATGGACCCTAGAATAATACGAGACTTATTATAAAATTATTTTAAGTTTCAACAGCTCACCACGACTGTTGGATCAGGTGTCTAAGCCCATAACTATAATTGGTATGTACTTGACCCGATAGTAGCATGGTCCATTTCGGGTTGCCTTCACCAAAACAATTTGATATGATGGATGTTTGAGAAAGAGGTTATTTTTATTTTATTAATATATTATAAGAATAATATATTAATTGAGAAATAATATTATTTAATTGGTATTGATCAAGAATTAATTTGGAATTAATTTAGTGATCAAAAGAGACAAATTAAATTAACAGGGGTTGATTATGTAAATCAGTGATACATATTATTTGGGCTAATGATCAATGATTAACTAGTAATGGACTAAGTTCATATAAGAGTCCATGAAGTGTTATTGGATTAAAAGTCTAAGTGTATGAATTAGGGTTTACAAGTGACCCTTGGAATTCTATACTATAAATATGTTCCCTTAGCTCCAAAATCGACACTCATGTATTCCTAGAAGAAGCTAGTCGATTTTGGTGTCTCCTAAACCTCTATCATTGTCCTCCAATTGTTCTTGGTGTTTGTGACTTGTTTGAGGCATCACACTTGTGGTGCTAAGCTCTTGAAAGGCCAAAACTCTACAAGCTACAACAAAGAGGTAATAACTTCACTTTTTTTTATGTTGCAATATCAAATTTGTATGCTAGTTGTAGGTTTCATGCTTTGGATGATTTTGTTGCATGAATAATTAGAGAAAACTTAGATCCAAGGCATTAGGGTTGTATGTGCACCATAGGAGTGTTATAGTACCTAAAACCCAACAGTGATATCAGAGCCATGAGTGTTTTCTGTTATATTGATCCATTGGTTAATTGTTAAAAGTTGAAAAAATTGAAAATTTGATGTCTGATCAGTGGACTCGGCGAGTCCTATAAACTGAATCGACGAGTAGTGCATTATACAAGCCAACTCGACGAGTCCAATATCCAACTAGACGAGTTGGATCATCAGTTGGCAGTTTTTCGAGTTTTTTGGCTAGAATTGGATTAGGATCATTACCATGAACTGTTTTATATCATAAAATATATTTTTCTGATATGGTAGTGATTAACCTCATCCAAATTAAAAGATAAATGTCAAATATTAAGATAATTACAATTTATATGATAAGCTAATTATTTGTATTATTTGATTTATCTTGCTACATGAATTGTAATTAGGTCAAATTGGTAAAAGATAATATGATTATTTTATTGGTTAAAATTTGATCTAAATGTTTTTGAAGAGTTACAAAACTTGCCATCAAGTTTTGGAACTCAAAAGTTTTTTTTAAGGAGTTACAAAACTTGCCATCAAGTTTGGAATTCAAAAGGTTTTCAAGAGTTACAAAACTTGCCCTTGAGTTTTGGAAATTGAAAAGTCTCATTTATGAAATATTGAATTCTAAAAACCTAGTAATTTGAAAAGGTGCGACTCTTGGGTTCATAACTTAAAAAATTAATTAAATAGTTTTAATTTTGAATTTTGTATTTAGAACATTGATGTTTCCTTTGAATAGTTCAAATTACACTCTTATTGACTTTATTAAATTGATTAAATGTTTAATTAAAAGAGAAAGTTAATAAATCCATAATCATATGGTTTAAAGTTAATTAAATTAAAAGTTTAATTTATTAATAGATTAAACCACCTAGTATTTTAAAAGTGTAAAATACACCCTTATACTATATAAAATTAAAAGTTTAATATATTATATATGTATAAGTAAAAAGTCAGTCTTACCGTTAGTAGGCCTCATTCACGAAGTTGGTCTATAAGGGGTGTTTAAGGAAGCGGCGTGTAAAATGACCGCCATTGGGTATCCACTCTTACCTACCGCACCTTTGACCAGTGGAGGGTCGTTAGCCGAACAGGTTTGATAGGACACTTAAATCCTCATTAAAAGTATAATGAAATACAAAGTAACTAAACACTTTATAAATTCCCAATCTTAGTTACTTTAGGAAAATGTGAATTTGATGCAAACCCATGAAATTGCACATTGCACCTTATTGGTCAGTTAGTGGAGCGTGTGTGGTCAAGCGGCACAGTAATGTGGACTAATGGAGGATGTCAATGGGTTTCTAGTAAATTATCATTGATCAATGGAGCGTGTGTGGTTAACCGGCACATTGATTAGGTGATTAATGACATCGAGAGTACCAAGCTAATTTGCATGGTTATTCACACCTTGTTTGTGATCCTCGGTATCCTAGTCACAAACTTGAAGGGCATAATCGAGATTAAACATGTCATTGAAAAGTTCAATGAATCTCAAAAAAAATCTAGGAATTTCAGTTCATTTAAAACCTAATATTCTTTTTCGTTTTTCATGGTGGAAATTGGTAAATCGTCATTTACCTACCTTCAAATATTTTGCAATTGGATTACGACATCCCTCTTCCGAATTGTAGATATTTTGTTGGGTCTTAGCCTTAATATTTCATTTCAGGTGTTATATTAAGGATTTAAATCAACTAACTTGAATTTCTCCCTTGTAGATGTCTATTTCTTACAACTATGGTCTTCCCGAATCTTTTGGAAAAAAATTTCCACACGAAGACGATATTTCACAATATCATACTTCACCTCCTCCGCCTCCTGCAATTATTCTCCCCGACCCACCACTTCATCGACTTGAAAATTTCAAGGTCACTCAAGCCCTATTGGCAAGCAAACACGAAGATGGAAAGTCGGTATGTGCTCACGTCTTGAAGATGAAGTTACATATTGACAGGCTGGGAATGTTGGGTCTCGTCTTCCCAAGGAAGCTAGCTGTTGACTGGGTTCATCAGTCACTTCCCGAGTCATATGGTCATTTTGTTAAAGACTACTATATGACAAATCACGACGTGACCCTTATTGATCTTGCATATTTGCTAATTGTTGCCGAATCAACAATGATTTGGTGCACTGGTAAAGCAAATTTGATTGGAAGATCTACTTCCAACACTTAAATGGACATTGACCATGGAAACATTGGAAGTCCAGAAAAGTCTTTTCTTCCCAGTGGAAAGGGATCGGCCAAGGTCAAACTGGTTAACCAGATGGTAAAGAGAAAGACTAAGTCTGAGATTGTCCCGTGTACCATTCCGAAAGAGTCTGTTTGTTTCTACTGCCAAGAGAAGGGTCATTGGATGCGAAACTGCCGTATCTACCTAAAGGACCACAAGGATGGTAAAGTCAAAGTGTATGACTCTGCTTCAGGTAAGTCCATTATCTAACTCTATTAAGTTTCTATTTATAGATTCATAATACATGATGTGATAAGATTGCATTTTGATGTGTTGTAGGCTTGAAGAAAAGAAAGGAAGCTTAAAGGAAGAGTAAGTTGAGTCTGGTCGCGAAGAAATGTATTTCGATTACATGGTTCGATGATCGGATTTTGGAGCTACTTAGGAGTTATAATAGATTGCTTAGGAAAATTTAGAAACATAGTTTTCATATGTACTTGCATTGTAAGGACAAGATTTTCCGCAATTTTTATAAATAAAGAAAATTTTGTTTTAGCTTATTTACATACTTTCCATGCAATGGCTTTTGTGAAAATTGATGTTTGTATTTTTAGCAATATTGTAAAATGGATTTGATTCTTTCGTTTGTGGTAGTGTCAAAGTTTGCCAAATAAGGAAAGATTATCATCGCCCAAGTTTCAATTGGACAGAAACTTGGAATCATGCAACTTGTATTGTATGATGAATGAGAACTTTCGTCTTTGGAAAATTAAGACTAATTCCTTATTCACATATAGATGTGAGTCGAGTGAAGGACTAAGGAATCTAGTACACATTTTTTTGCACTGGTCAAGTCCACCACAAAGAACGATAAGACTATTCGTCATGATTTACTAAAAGTTTAGTAAATATGATTATGCTTACAAGATTAAGTATAATTCTGAATCATTGGATAAGTTTCAATGTATAGCAGAACGAATAGGAAGAACCATTTAGGCAGAAAGATAAAAGTTTCTCAAATCTGAAAGGAAAGGAGAGTACTTTAGTATCGTGTTTTATGATTATCTTAATGATTATGAAACCATGTCACAATTGATCCTCTAAGGCCACCTTAGTTCACTTGTATGGCTACGAAGAGGAATCAGGAATTGTTGAAATGGTTAAATCAAAAAGGTGAGTCAAACTTCGTTCCAAAATCAAGTCTTGAGTGACATAATCTTAAGAAGGTTTATAACTGTTGGATTTGGTATCTAAGCCCATAACTATAACTGGTATGTACCTGACCCGATTGTAGCATGGTCCTTTTGGGTTGCCTTCACCAGTGAAATTTGATAGGATGGATTTTGAGAATAAGGTTATTTATGGTTTATTAATATATTACAAGGATAATATATTAATACGAAATTATTTAATTAGTATTGATCAAGAATTAATTTGGAATTAATTTTGTGGTCAAAAGAGGCTAATTAAATATATGGGGATCGATTATGTAAATCAATCATTCTTGTAGTGTGGGCTAATGATCCATGTGGGCTAAACCAATAAATTAATCCATGGATAGTCCATGGAGGTTAAACCCATGGAGCATAATAATGTGGAAATTCATGGAGCATTAGGGTTTACAAGGTGTAACCCTAGCATGTGCAACACTATAAATAGAACCATCCATGAGCCAAAATCAGTTGCACCTTCTCTTTGAGATAAGTAGCTTATTCTCTTAAATCATCCTTTTGCATATTGGTGTTTGTGAATGTAACGCCCACAGATCCGGGCTAGTCAATTTAGAGACGATGAGCATCAAAAATGAGTTTTTGATGGAAGATTATTTAGAAGTATTAATCTTAACCAATTTGTAGTATATGTTATAAGGGTTCCGTACATATAAAGAACGCCGAAATCCGAGTTATAATGAAGAAGTTATGGCCCGTCGAAGTTTTACGGCAAAACAGGCACGGCACCGGGAGACGTAAATAGTGAATTTATGGTAGAACACTTTTTAGCCTTAGTGATCTAAACAAAATTTGTAGTATACGTTAAACCGAGAATATACAAAAAAAGAACGCCTAAATTTGACTTCGTATGAGGAAGTTATGAATTTTCTAAGATTTCGCATAGCAGTGCACGGCCCGAAACTCGAATTTTAGTTCGAGCGGTTTGTGGCCTACGCGACCTAAATGAGAGTTGAAGATCTCATTAATAGGAACTCAACGGTAAAAAGACAGACGAAAACGGAGTCCGTATGTAGAAGTTATGAATTTTACGCAGACATTTAACAGTATAATCTCCTCCTACTGTTAAATTTAAGATCGGTCCAGAATTAGCCGACGGAATCTAAATGAAAGTTTTAGATACTGTTTTTACCTACGCGTGGAAAAAAAGAACGTCGAAAACAGAGCTTGTATGTGAAAGTTACGGGGTTTAGAAGTCGGCAGGGTGTTGCTGCAAAAGGGGTGACGTGCCTGATTATGGGCCAAGGGTTTCTCCCCAAGGCAAGCCACCAGAAGGTGACATGTGGCATGGACTCGACGAGTAGGAGGACCTACTCGACGAGTAGAGCTGTTTTCCAGCCTATAAATAGAGGTGTCGGGTTCCCTCATTCTTCACACCATTCCAACCTCTTCTCTCTCTCTCTCTAGAACCTCTCTCTAGCCCCTAAACCCCCCCCCCCCCGAAAAGCCTAGGGAACCTCCCTAGCACCCGAAGGAAGCCCCAACGCTCCCGGAGTCCTGAGAAAGGAGCCTTTTGGCTCGGGAACGCTGCTCCGGCAAAGCCCTTTTTTTTAGAAAAACTCGCTGTAAGTGCGCTATGTCTAACCTATCTTTAGTATAGCTTATGTTTTAATATAGTAATGTTATTAGGACCTTATAATAATTGTTTGGGATATTATTATGAGTTATATAGTGTTGTTTAACGCTTATATAATAATAATAATAGTAGCTAGACTATTAATTAGTCTCGGTTAACGTTAGACTAAACCCTAGTGGTATTGATACTAGGTTTTGTCAAGGGAAAATTGTTTTGAGATAACGAAGCGATGTCCGAGTTCTGAGTCACCACCTTTCAGGTGAGTGCATAGTTACTTTCATCTTACACATAGATATGAAGTATTTTATATAAATTACGTGCTATGTGTGTATACTGTCTGAATACTTGTTGTCTATGCTGGATGAAACGTTTTATACATGTTTTAAATGATCTAAATTGTATATGTATTTTATATCTACAAAATGTGTTGGGTAAAACATGGGTAGATTAGAGGTGATATAAATGATGAGCGATGAAAGATGAGATAAATTATGAGCGATGAAAGATGAGATGAACGATGAGGGATGATATATGAGTGATAAAATATGGTGCGAAGCGACGACCTAAGCGATGAGCCAAAGCGATGAGCCAAAACGATGAGCCAAATCGATGAGCCAAACGATGACCCAAGTGATGGCCCCGTCATCTAGCAGAGCATGGATGACAACCACAGACTATTTTAGACAGTCTAGTGGCACACTAGCAGGCTCGCAACCTGTAGGTGTTGTGAACGATGTGTTCACCTGGTGTACTCTAAAAACCCATAGACAGGTATTACGAGTAGACTCTCGAAAATGATACTGTTAATAAACGAGATAAACCATGGCGACTATGCAGACTTAATGCCGATTCCTTAGGATACTCCTTAGGAATGAATGATCGAGGAATAGCTTAATCTTAGGGTAGACCCTTAAGAGTAAAGAAGATAATGAGGATGGGTAATTGGGTTGATTGTTTGATGTTTAAACATAATAATTATATTATTGTGGGTTGAAAACCCTATGTACTCACCAGGTTTCCCAACCTGACCCACTCCAGCTTATTTCTATCACAGGTGTCGATATGAAGCTACTTTACACTGAGAGATTTAAAAGAGATGTAGATCACTAGTGTAAATGAATGTAAGTTTTGTTTATGCTTATGTTTCTGTATTGACAATGACATCCCAAGGTTTTGAAAATGAATAAAAAATACATTTCTTCGGAAATGCTTTGATAACGAATTTATCATGTTCTTCTGGGAACAAATTTCGTAACATTTTTATTAAAAGAAGTACTCTGATTTCTATAAAGCATAAATAAAATCGGTCTTTTCTGGCCGTGAAGATGGGGATGTCACAGTGAACCATTAGAGGCATCACACTTGAGGTGCTCAAGCTTTCAAAGGTTAAGAACTACAAGTCCTTCTAAAAGGTATGTCATCTATCTAGATGTATTATTCATTCGGCAATTTGTATGCTAGTTAGGACAATGCTTTGGAAAAATTGAAAATATGCATGTATAATAGAGAAAACATAGATCCAAAGCATTTAGGGTTGCATGTGCACCATAGGAGTGTGATAGTGCTTAAAACCCAACAGTGGTATCAGAGCCTAGGATTGTTTTCTATTATATTTGATGCTTACTAGTTTTTCAAAGCTGAAAAAGTCGAAATTTTGGCCTCTGACTGGTGAACTCGCCGAGTACATGAACAGACTCGACGATTCCACTCAGTAACAGAGCAACTCGCCGAGTCCAGTTCATGTACTCGACGAGTTGAAGGCTCTTTGTGCAGAATTTAGAGTTACTTGGCCTGGTTTGGATTGGGAACATTACCACAAACTGTTTTGGATCATTGGAAATGTTTTTTATGATATGGTAGTTCTTGTACTCATCCAACCACAATATAATTGTCAAAGTTTTAAAATAATTGTTGTTTTTTATATAATAAACAAAATTGCTTTGAAATTATTGACTAGAAATTACCTTGATTATGAGTTTAGTTAGATCATAGATTATGTGATAATTTTAGTTGTTAGAAAAATGATCTAAATGATTTTTAATGACCTCCATAACTTGTCCTCAAGTTATGGAAAATGAAAGGTCCCATACATTAAAATCCAATTAAACTCATAAGTTATGAATATGAAGAGTTTTGACAAGTTTCAAAACTTGCCCTCAAGTTTTGGAATTTGTAAAGTCACACTAATGAAACTTTAATTCCAAACCCTAGAGTTTTAAAAGTTAATATTCAACCCTTATACTTTATAATATTATAAGTTTAATATATATATATATATATACACATATATTGTTGGGTTTTGAGCATTCTAACACTCCTAAGGTGTGCATGCAACCCTAAATACCTTGGATCTATGTTTTCTCTATTATACATGCAAACTTGAACTTTCCAAGGTATTACCCTAACTAGCATACAAAACTATGATAATTGGGTAATAAAACAAGTTAGATGACATACCTTTTGTTGTGCTTGTTTCTTGGAGCGTTAAGAGCTTAGTGCCCCAAGTGTTGCACCTCAAATAGAATCACACAACACCACCAACAATTGGAATAACTTGAGAGAAGAACACTTGCACTCATAAAATCGGCTTACCCTCTTGTGTTTTCACTAGTGCCAATTTCATGAGCCTTGGGGTTTCTTATATAGTGTGCACATTAGGGTTACACCATGTAACTCATAACTTTCCACATTCCTAATGATCCATCAGTTTTAACCTCCATGGAGTATCCATGGGTCACCACATGGGTTTAGCCCAACATGAAGAACTATGGATCATAAGCCCACTTTATAAGAATGAATGATTTACCAAATCAATCCCCATTTGTTTAATTAGTCTCTTTTGATCACAAAATTAATTCCGAACTAATTCTTGATCAATACTAATTAAATAATATGATTTCATATTAGTATATTAGAACTTATAATATATTAATAAATCATATATATCCTCTTCTCACAAAAGTCTATCCAAATTGTTCCCATGACATGTAACCCAAATGGACCATGCTACTCTCGGGTCAAGTACATACCAATAATAGTTATGGGCTTAGACACCTAATCCAACAGTCTCCCACTTGGATAAGTCTACTAACTATTATTGCAAGCATGACTCCAACCCGACTAGCAATTGTAGCTCTTAAAAGCCGCTGACGAACTCTGATCTAGTCAATGACGTGTCCATTAGATAAGGGATCATATATTCCTCCATTCAAGATATCATATGGACTGAGACGTGGATTATGATCATTCTCTCTGTCCATCTGTTGTTTCCTGATTTCCGATTTATGATGACTGACTAATTGAACAAATGAAATCAGTCCAGGTCTGATGTTATCGCTAAATCATCGAGGGGCCCACAGATATCGCTTTTATCCACATGGGGTAAAAGGAACGGATAAACTTCGACCCATATGCTCGCTTGTACTTACTCATCAAATTACACACAACAATATGTTTTATAACATCCAAGTTAGTAGTGTGTTTACATATGTCAATGTGCAACCGACTCGCAACTACAACTCATATGTCTCCGTTTCAAGAATATAAGATACTATCGTCTCATGATCACTCGTGATAAAATCCATGAAGTGATTCAAATGAGTGTGGGTTGTATCCAATACTCTAATCTTATTCCAGGAGTACTCATGAACGCTACAGCCACCTTGTCCTAGACAAACTACAGACCCATTCATGACAGTCTTGCCTCAATACCTACTTCCAAAGTATGATCGACTGTGGATGGTTTGAATAACCTAGTTATTCGGGAAGTCAAAACATACAAAGTGAAACACAAGAATAATACTAATCCTATATGTCCCAAAAACTTTTGAGTCATATTGATTACTCATTATTCATTGTATGATGTTTCAAATAATCAACTTAATACTTGAACTAAACAATAGTTATGCCATGCTCCAAGCATGCACACTATGTTTGTCTAAACAATAGTTATGCCATGCACCAAGCATGCATACTATGTTTGTATATGGTCCTTACTTTGTGAAATAGATCAATTGAAAAACATTTCAATGATGCTCGTTTCAAAATTCCAAATCCTTATTGCAAGTGTAAGAATTCCAAATTCTTGTCACTGCTAGAAAGTGTTAGATTCCAAACTATCATGCAAAGATTCTTTTGTAATGTCTATGTGCCAAAAGTCATAGAGACTTGACTAATGATATTACAAAATATTACTTTGGAGATTGTTACAAGACAATTCCATGGAAATGAAGTATCAAATTCAAAGTACATTCCTTTGAACATCCTTCTTGCATAAAAGCTTCTAACTTTTCCATCTATTCTTTAACTCCCAATATGGAAACATTCCGTATTTGCCATACGACAACTCATTATTAATTAACTCCTATTTATTCATAATAATGTCAATATGGTCCTTCCATTACTATACTTCCAACTGTCCTTAAGCGACCAATCCATGGCAAACCATAGATTGTCCTTAACAGTTGTTTAACCACTTTAGTCATATCCGGTTCTATTCCTTTTTCCCTCTAAACGCCCTAGGCATTCGGAAAATTAGAACACGAGAATACTATAGCGTATACAATCGATCCTATACCCGAATCATATGGGATGTAATTCATAATGTCTAACATAAAGACATGATACTTGATCAGTCTTTTGCTATAATATTTCTATTTGCCATGTACTCATAATTGTGATTATGAAGAGGGATGCCGTAATCATAATCAAATTTTTGAGAACGCAATTAACATTTCCATATATAGAATTTCCTTATGTTGAACCATTCCAACATTCATATATATTTGACTAAATTTGATTAAAATCTCACAATCTAGGCTTTTAGATTTGAAATGAAGTATAAATTCATCTCCCTTAGTTATAGCAAAAAAACTTTTCAACCCCTGCAACTTGCGAATTGAAACTTTTGTTTTCTATAATTAACATTGCTAACTTGCAACACTTTACATAATAATTATGCTCCCACTAGCATAATAATAATTATTAGCATAACACTTATGCTCCCACTAGCTTTGACATGTATTCAGAAATCAGCTGGACTTCTAGAAATCAATACTTATTGACTTTCCTTACCAAAGTTCAGATTTCTAATACGAGATGATTTGATAAGACTTTATCTAGGCTTCTCAAAATCATACACCTTTCCTTAGATAGCTCACATGTGTGTTTTAACAATTTTAGAACTTACAGCCATAAGTCTTAAATGTTTAGACCTTTTCCATTTTTCATAATTCGAATTATGAAGAGGGATGTCGTAATCATAATCGAATTTGAGAATGCAAATATCACAACTATTATCTCCTTAAAATCTATTTAGTTAAATCGTTTCCTCACCATCATTTTTATAAATCGGAGAGAAACCTTATGACACTTAGATTTTATGGTGTATGTGTTCCTATCCATGTGAATTTTCATGACCATAATCACAAGACATGGTTAGTGACAAATCCAAACTCATGTGGACTAAACTTGTTCAATCTTAATTTCTTGCCACCTGGCAGCACAAGGGCCTACCATTGCTTCCAGGTTGTTATGCAACCAATTGAGAACTCTCAAAACTCACATGCATAGTCTACTTTAACTGGAATGGGCCTACCATTGCTTCCAGGTTGTTTCATCTTTGCTCCTCCTGGAACTTGACGGTAAAGAATGTTCATTGGTGGTAAAGATGATGCCACCGATTCTGTCTCCCTCATTGATTCTCTTTCTTCCATTGGTTCACTCTCTTCCCATTCGTTGGAAGGTAAAGGTGCTCCATCGTCAGAAGGTATCGGATGAAAGGTGGTTGGATTTATAGGGTAGTAAGGATCTCCTACCATCATGGGGAATGAAACTTCCTCTTCTTCATCCATATCCTCGATGATTATCCATTCTCGTGAATGTGCCATGTCCAATTCCTATACATTTTGGATCACCAAGAGTTTAGTCTATCAAATATTACTCCCAAATTAAATAGTTCATATGATCTGATTGTAACACCCGTAGATCCGGGCTAGTCAATTTAGAGACGATAAGCATCAAAAGTGACTTTTGATAAAAGATTATTTAGAATGAATAATCTTAACCAAGTCATAGTATATGTCACAAGGTTTCCGAAAATATAAAGAATGCTGAAATCCGAGTTATAACGAAGAAGTTATGACCTGTCGAAGTTTCGCGACAGAACCAGGCACGACACAGCGCGACGTAAATAGTGAATTTATGATAGAGCGATATTTAGATTTAGCGATCTAAACAAAAGTCGTAGAATACGTTAAATCGAGAGCGTGCATGAAAAGAACGCCCAAATCTGACTTCGTATGAGGAAGTTGTGATTTTTCGAAGTTTCGGCTTAGCAGTGTACAACCCGAAGTTCGAATATGAGATCGAGCGATATTTAGCCGGAACAATCTAAATGAGAATTGAAGATCTCGTTGATAGTAGTCCAACGGTGAAAAGACAGACGAAAATGGACGTCAGACGGAGGAGTTATGATTTTCTAACAGAGTTTTCCTGTCTCGGCCTACTAAAAATAATATAAAAATAATATAATAAAAATAATGTCCAAATTAGCCATGTAGTCTAAACGAGAGTTGTAGAGCATAATCTCACCTACGCGTGGATATAAAGAACGTCGAAAACGGAGCTCGTATGAGAAAGATATGAATTTCTGAAGTTCGGGGCGCGAACCCCGATACTGTGTAAGAGTTCACGACGTGAATACAGTGTTCACGATGTGAACTCAGTATTTATGACTTCTGGAGCCTGACAGACGCAAGTGGCGATGACGCACCTGATGACTATTGAACCCACGACGTGAATATTTGAGATTCACGACGTGAATCCAGAAAAATGGCCCTATAAATAGAAACCGAAGGGCAGCCGCCATGGTTGCTAATTCCTTCAATCTCTCACTTCCTATACTCTCTCTAGCCTTCTTGAAGTACCCCCGAAGCCCCGGTATCATTCTGAGACCCAAAGCGAGTCCCGAAGCTCCAAAGATCCCGAGAAGAAAAGAGTTTCGAGCCGAAGCTCTGCCCGCGAGAAGCCCGGTGTGTGAAGATATTCTGGTTTCACCGAAGAGTTACTACTTGGAGAGCCGTAGTGTTGTCCGATAATCGCTTATTCAAGTGAGTGTATAGTTACTTTCTTATAACACATAAATATAAAGTATTTACTATAAAATATGTGCTATGTGTTTATATATTGTTTGTTTATTTGAGATCGGTGTGGTATGAATGTTTTATATAGGTTTTAAATAAGTGAAACTGTATATGCATTTTATATCTACGAATATGTTGGGTAAAACATGGGTAGATAAATGATGAGGTATGAAAGATAATTAAGAATAATATTGGCAATTGCACCAAATAGAGAATCTCAAAATACTAGCAGATGCGCCTAAGAATAAAATTGGCAGATGCACCAAATAGTGAATGTCGTAATCCTGGCAGATGCGCTTAAAAGATAATGTCGGCAGATGCGCCTAATAGTGTATGTCGTAATCCAGGCAGTGGCGCCTAATAGTGAATGTCGTAATCCTGGCAGAGGCGCTTAAAGGATAAATTTGGCAGATGCGCCTTATGTAGCAATGGATTTTGTGTCAATTCCTTAGGTCAATCCTTAGGAATGAATGAATGAAGGATAGTTGATTCTTAGGGTAAACCTTAAGAAATAAAGAAGATAATGGGGATGGGTAATTGGGTTGATTGATTGATGATTGAATATAATAAATATACTATTGTGGGTCGAAAACCCTATATGCTCACCAGGCTCCCAAGCCTGACCCACTCAGTTTTCTTTGCATTACAGGTAAAGGCACAAGAGTATAAGTTGGTTGACTTGACGAGAGATTCTGGATTATAGACCAGTAGTTGTAAATAACTGCTGTAAGGTTAAATTGTACTGTTTATGCTTTTTGGTCTGTATCGGAACATGACATCCCAATGTTTTATTATTTAATGAAAAGTACATTCTCTTAAAGAAATGTTTTGATAAAGTGTTATCATATTTTGTTTGGGAACAAATTCCGCAACTGTTTTCTTTAAAAGATTACTCTGATTTTAAAACAAAGTATAAACAAATCGGTCTTTTCTGGCCGTGAAATTGGGGATGTCACACTGATCATAATAAAATTTAGTTGCGCACCTACACCTAGTTGTTATAGGATCTACGCACATATAAACTTTAGTTGGAATATTTGATCTAAATCCTTGAGATCATAAACATTTCGGGTATTAAGGTGTATTCTCATCGCGGGTCTGAGTTTTTATATATGACTCTATATTCTTATTTATTGTATTCACGCTTTAACTATTGTTTGTTACTTCAGGTCTATCTGATAAGGCTTCGGCCAGTCAGGACAGTCGAAAGGGCAGGATCATTATAGCATATAGCCGTTCTGGAATCCAACAACCCAAATCGACATGTCTATCCTGTCACCGCTCCCGTAAGTAGTCCTTCAGTAGAATAATTAATAATACTTTTTATTATAGGCTAAGGGATATACCTAAACCTAATAGAGTAAGCCCTAAACTATAGATGTGGTTTCCTAAGAAAGTACTAATTCACTATAATTAATAGCTCTGATACCAATTCTGTCACACCCCCAGCCGTCGCCGGAAACACCGGGTGGTGTAACGTCATTCTTCGTATCACAGTTATATAACATACACTGAACAGTACTAAAGAAAATACATACCTTTATTGATGATTGAAAGTTACATTATTGTTTTCCTACTACTTATTACATAATATCCGACTATGGCATACTTCTTAATGAACAGAAAGGTAATAGTAAACCTTCTCCTGTTCGAATACATACCAGCTTTTCAAGTTCCTGAAAACACATGCATTTTAAAATACGTCAACATAAAGTTGGTGAGTTCACAGGTTTTGACTCTATATGAAAATAATACTTTTCCTAAGTTCAAACGTTTAGTTTTTTTGAAAGTATCATTTTGATGCTCCAACATTTAGTATATATATATATATATATATATATATATATATATATATATATATATATATATATATATATATTACGTATAATAGTTTACTTATCAAATAAGTGTTATACCTAAACGTTCCTTGAACCTAGGGTATAAGTAGGGGGAAACTTATACTTAACATTAATACTTGTATACGACAAAGTATAATGTTTCTAACAATTTGCTACCATGAGCCTGTAACCGCTGCTATGACATAATACCTCTGATAAAAGACACTCATGATTTACCATGAGAAACAATACCGCCCGCTTCATCAACGCCGGAACAATAACAAGTAGAAGGATAGTTCGTCACTCGCTTATGGTTGACTGTAGCTAACAATCACAAGTGGGGTGGTCAACCTGTATACTAATTATAAACGACTTCCTCGCTCACACGAGATTAACGGTTACAGTTCAGAGGATTTCCGCTAAGATCCCAATCTTAGTTGATGAATACAATTACTCATGTAGACTCCGACGGCTTCCTATAGCTCTAACAACAAAAGAATTCTCATGTCTAAAACCCTAAGTTAATAGACTATGCTTTTAAACATTACTCCTAACTTCATAACATTTAGGCAGTATAACAACTATAACTTGAAGTAAAACCAGGTTTTATCTTGACATAAAACCAGTAACAACAACAACATATAACATACCAAGTTTTTTCTTGTCATAAAACTAACAATAACAACATATAGCATACCAAGCTTTATCTTGACATAAAACCAATAATAGCAACATACTTTATAAATTAACATATAGAACTTCCGAATATAACTTCAGAACTATATCGCACACAACATATATATAGAATCCTAAGTATAACTCAAGATCAACATTAGTATAATAACATGCTAACAAGCTGATAATAGTTGTATATATTCAAAATATTATATTTAGAACAACTATATCCCGGTTAATATAATTATTTACGTTGATACTACTATACCATCATATAGACATAATAGTAACGTATATACAATATTTAGCATGCATTTTTCCCCAAAAATATTAGAAAGTGGGGCCGTAAAACTCACCCTAGTCGTGTGATTTTATGTAATCTAAGCAGAAACGGTCAGCGGTACGAGGTCGTCGGGGCTCAGGATGCAAGAGGGCTTCAGCAAATGAGAGAGGAGAAAGGGAAATGGTGTAAGGAAGTGTCAAGGTCGGACCTGCTATTTATAGGAAGATTTTTGGCCTCTCACGTCGTGAGCCATATAGTCTTACGTCGTGAGCCATGGCTGGTCACCCCGTAGACTTGCCGTTTGCGTCCCTAGCTTCGGAAGGTGGCCATGTGACTCCTCACGTCGTGAGATATCCTTGCTCACGTCGTGAGCTTAGAACTTATCCCTTCGTAGCCTCGTCACACACCTTCTAGATCTGAAATGTGGCAAAATGACTCCTCATGTCGTGAGTTTCTGTGCTCACGTCGTGAGCTCAGTCAGATTAGGGTTTCTGACAGCTGAATCTTCGGAAGGTCGTAACTTTCTCATACGAACTCCGTTTTTTACGTTCTTTATATGCACGCATAGGTATTTACAAGTACTATAACTCTATTTTAGACTCCAATAGATTATTCTAATTCTATTTTAAATTCCTCTTATTATAGAGATTTATAGTGTTCGGTTTATCATAACGTCTTCATGCGAAGTCAGATTCAGACATTCTCTATATTTTTGGAATCGTATGGACGTATATTTTGAGTTGTATCATAAAGAAAGTTCATATTTGTATTAGAACTTGTCATGAACTACATAGTACGTTTATCACATTACTAGTTTAACAAAATCACATTACATGATTAGCATAATCACATGTGATTGTCTATTGACCTATTTTGACTGGTGTTACAATATGTCAACACGATAGGTTCCAAACCTCAAGTCGTGTGCTAGTGATAAACGATAGGTTTTATTCTTGATTAGTTCTTGAAACTTGTCAAGATCTTTAAGACTCCCACTGACCTCTTGACATATAATATTCACTTTGTCAAGGAACATTACTTGACAAACCAATATTCAAGAGTTAGTGTGGATTCTTGTCAAGACAAACACTTCACACAATTGGCCTTAGTTTGTCTTTGTTTTATCCAAAACATCACAACTTACCGATTTTAAATGTATAAGAGTAGAAAAATTTTACTCTACATTTGATAAGTGTTTTAAACCTTTCTTAAGATTATGTCGCTTAAGGTTACAATCTTGGAGTATGAGTCTAAGACTTGTTCTTGGAACGAAGTATGACTCATCTTCTTGATTTAAACTATTTCAACAATTCGCGATTCCTCTTCTTAGCCATACAAATGCACTAAGATGTCTTTAGAGGATCAATTGTGATATGGTTTTTTTTCATTAAGATGATCATAAAACACGATACTAAAGTACTATCCCATCTTTTCAGATTGGAGACACTTTTATCTTTCTGCCTAATTTGATTCTTCTCATTTGTTCTGACATACATTTAACCTTTTCCAATGTTTCAGAATTATACTTAAACTTGTAAGCATAACCATGTTTACTAAACTTTAGTAAATCATGACGAATAGTCTTATCGATCTTTGTGGTGGATCTTGACCAGCGCACACCCAGTGTACCCGATCCCCTAGTCCTTCACTTGACTCACATATACATGTGAACAATGAATTAGTCTTAATTTACCATAGATGAAAATTCTCATTCATCATACAATACAACTTGCATGATTCCAAGTTTCTGTCCAATTGAACCTTGGATGATGAGAATCTTTCCTTATTTGGTAAATTTTGACACTGCCACAAACGAAAGAATCAAATCCATATTGCTAACATAGAAACATACAAAACATCAATTTTCACTAATGTCATTGCAACGAGATATAAAAATAAAACCAAAATTTTATTTATTTATAAAATGCGGAAAAACTTTTCCTTACAATGCAATTACAAATGAAAACTATGTTATTACATATTTCCTAGCAATCTATCATAACTCCTAACCAGCATCTCAAAAAACCGATCTTCGAACCATGCGATAGAAATCCATCTTCGCGATCAGATTCAACATACTCTTCCTTTAAGCTTCCTTCCCTTTGCTTGATCCTACAAAACATCAAAATGCAACCTTGTCACATCATGTATTAAGAATCAACAATTAGGAACTTAATAGAGTTAGACAGTAGACTTACCTGAAGCAGAGTCAAACTTTTCGACTCTACCTTTTCTCGGATCTTTCAGGTAGTCAGGGCAGCTTCGTAACCAATGCCCCTTCTCTTGGCAACAAAAACATATGGACTCTTTGGGAATGGTACACGGGACAATATCAGACTTAGCTTTTCTCTTTCCCTTGGAAAGAGAAATCTTTTCTGGACTTCAGTGTTTCCATTTTCAATGTCCATGGAAGTTTGGAGAGTAGATCTTCCCATCAAATTTGCTTTTCCAGTGCGCCACATCACTGCTGATTCAGCAGCAACAAGCAAATAGTTAAGCTCAATAAGGGTCATGTCATGGTCTGTCATATAGTAGTCCTTAATGAACTCACCATATGACTCAGGAAGTGATTGAAGAACCCAGTCAACAACCAACTTCCTCGAGACAACGACACCCAATACTCTCAGCCTGTCAATATGTGACTTCATTTCTAAGACGTGAGTACACACATGCCTTCCATCTTCATGTTCCATTGCAAGTGAGTGACCTTGAATTTTTCAAGTCTTTGAACTTGTGGGTTAGGGAGAATTATTGGAGGAGGTGGAGGAAGTGAAGTATGATTTCCACGATCCAACCGCGGGACATCATCTTCGAGAGGAAAGCTTGTTCCATAAGATTTGGGAAGACCATAGTTGTCTGAACTAGACATCTACAATGGCAGAAATTCAAGTTCGTTGATTTAAGTCCTTAATATAACACCCAAATGAAATATTAAGGCTAGGACCCAACACAATATTTTACAATTTGGAAGAGGGATGCTGTAATCCAAATCGCAAAATATTTGAAGGTAGGTAAATGACGATTTACCAATTCCCACCACGAAAAACAGAAAATAGTTTTAGGTTTTAAGTGAATTGAAACTCCTAGATCCTTTGAGATTCATTGAACAATTCAATGACATTTTTAAATCTCGATTGTGCCCTTCAAGTTTGTGACTGGGATGCCGAGGATCACAAACAAGGTGTGAATAACCATGCAAATTAGCTTGGTACACCCAATGTTACAACCACCTAATCAATGTGCCGGTTAACCACACATGCTCCATTGATCTATGATTAACATCAAGCTACCCTTTGCCATCCACTGTCAGTCTCGATTAGTGTGCCGGTTAACCACACATGCTCCACTAACGGCTTAACAAGGTGCAAAGTGCAATTTCATGGGTTAGCACCATGTTCACATTTTCCTATGTAACTAAGATTTGGGAATTTATAAGTGTTTAGTTACTTTATATTTATCATTATACTTTTAATGAATGGATAATTAGAGTCCTATCCTACCCGTTCGGCTAACAACCCTCCACCAGTCAAGGAAGTGGTGGGTGAGAGTGGACACCCATTAAACTGCCATTTTATAGGCAGTAACCTTATACCCCCTTATAGACTGACTTCATGAACGAGGCCTACTAACGGTAAGACTGACTTTAATCTTATACATATATATAACTATTAAACCTATAATATTATAATATTATAAGGGTTGAATTTTAAACTTCTAAAATTCTAGGGTTTGGAATTAAATGTTTCAAAAGCTAGATTTTTACATTTACAAATTCCAAAACTTGAGGGCAAGTTTTGTAACTTTCAAAACCTTTTGGAATCCATAACCTATGAGTTTAATATAGATTTTAATGAAAATACTTTTGACAATCCATAACTTGAGGACAAGTTATGGAGTTCATAAAACCATTTATGGGAAAAAAGAACTCTTCAAGTTCATAACCAATGATTTTAATGATCACTTTAAAAGAAAACTTTTCATTTTTCCATAACATCCATAACTTGAGGACAAGTTATGAAATTCATCAAAATCCATTTAGATCAAATATTATAACTTACAAAAATAATCAATTTGTCTATGAACTAAATTAAACTCATAAGAATAAGACAATTCAAATCAAACAAATTTCTTGTAATTAATCATGTAAACAATTAGAAAACATGAAACTTTGACAATTATATTTTAATTGGACAAGCATGAACATTACCCTATTGAAAAACAGGTTTCTAGGTTCAAAAAACAGTTTAGGGTAATGATCCTAATCCAATTGCAAGCCAAAACACGAAATTTTGCTCACAGGTGCATCACCACATCGTGATAAAAGCTGCCACGTCGTGGTAAGTAGTTAGATGCGAAAATTACACATTTTCAACTTTGGAAAAACAAGAAGCATCAAGTATATGAGAAAGCAAGTCGTGGCTCTGATACCACAGCTGGTTTTTGAGCATTCTAACACTCCTAAGGTGTGCATGCAACCCTAAATACCTTGGATCTATGTTTTCTCTATTATACATGCAAACTTGAACTTTCCAAGGTATTACCCTAACTAGCATACAAAACTATGATACTTGGGTAATAAAACAAGTTAGATGGCATACCTTTTGTTGTATCTTGTTTCTTGGAGCTTTAAGAACTTAGTGCCCCAAGTGTTGCACCTCAAATGGAATCACACAACACCACCAACAATTGGAATAACTTGAGAAAAGAACACTTGCACTCATAAAATCGGCTTACCCTCTTGTATTTCCACTAGTGCCAATTTCATGAGCCTTGGGGTTTCTTATATAGTGTGCACATTAGGGTTACACCATGTAACTCATGACTTTCCACATTCCTCATGATCCATGGGATTTAACCTCCATGGAGACTTCATGGGTCACCACATGGGTTTAGCCAAACATGAAGAACTATGGATCATAAGCCCACTTTATAAGAATGAATGATTTACCAAATCAATCCCCATTTATTCAATTAGTCTCTTTTGATCACAAAATTAATTCCAAACTAATTCTTGATCAATACTAATTAAATAATATGATTTGATATTAATATATTAGAACTTATAATATATTAATAATGTAACGACGTAAATTTTTAAAACAATTTTTTTGCATTTTTCAAACATAATAAAACTCATATAATATTCTCAAAATCTCATATATCAATGTCATTACCATAAAACATATCCTAGAATCTCAACACTTAATCTTCTGCCAGTGTGTACAAATCATGCTGGCGCCTTCCCGCGACTCTCGCTGGTACCTGAAACACATATCACATAACACGGTAAGCATAAATGCTTAGTGAGTTCCCCAAAATACCACATATAACACATATTAGCCACTCGAGGCTATAACTCTGTGGACCCTCCGGTCCTAACTCTGTGGACCCTCTGGTCCTAACTCTGTGAACCTTCCGGTTCTAACTCTGTAACTCTGGAACATACACGACATGAATCACATAGAAATAATGCAGTGTATCACAATCACATAAATAGCATACAAGATACTCTGTCACATAACTCTAATTACCACTCTAGGTAAAGTATAGTTAGAAGACTCACCTCGGGTAACTCGGTAATCCCAAACTCTGTAAAATCTGGTCTAGCCTCCGCCTAATCATATGAAATAAACACTCTCAATCAATACATCTCTCAAGACTAGAGTATTCCCTCTCTTAGTACTCTCAGAAGGGTAAAAGACCATTTTACCCCTCTAATGGCTCAAAGACCCTAAAACAATTTTTAACGACGTAAATTTTTAAAACAATTTTTTTTCATTTTTCAAACATAGTAAAACTCATATAATATTCTCAAAATCTCATATATCAATGTCATCACCATAAAACATATCCCAGAATCTCAACACTTAATCTTCTGCCAGTGTGTACAAATCATGCCGGCGCCTTCACGCGACTCTCGCTGGTACCTGAAACACATATCACATAACACGGTAAGCATAAATGCTTAGTGAGTTCCCCAAAATACCACATATAACACATATTAGCCACTCGAGGCTATACATCTATGGACCCTCCGGTCCTAACTCTGTGAACCTTCCGGTTCTAACTCTGTAACTCTGGAACATACACAGCATGAGTCACATAGAAATAATGCAGTGTATCACAATCACATAAATAGCATACAAGATACTCTGTCACATAACTCTAATTACCACTCTAGGTAAAGTATAGTGAGAAGACTCACCTCGGGTAACTCGGTAATCCCGAACTCTGTAAAATCTGGTCTAGCCTCCGCCTAATCATATGAAATAAACACTCTAAATCAATACATCTCTCAAGGCTAAACTATTCCCTCTCTTAGTACTCTCAGAAGGGTAAAAGACCATTTTACCCCTCTCATGGCTCAAAGACCCTAAAACAATTTTTAACGACGTAAATTTTTAAAACAATTTTTTTTCAATTTTAAAACATAATAAAACTCATATAATATTCTCAAAATCTCATATATCAATGTCATCACCATAAAGCATATCCCAGAATCTCAACACTTAATCATCTGCTAGTGTGTACAAATCATGCCGGCGCCTTCCCGCGACTCTCGCTGGTACCTGAAACACATATCACATAACACGGTAAGCATAAATGCTTAACGAGTTCCGCAAAATACCACATATAACACATATTAGCCATTCGAGGCTATAACTCTGTGGACCCTCCGGTCCTAACTCTGTGGACCCTCTGGTCCTAACTCTGTGAACCTTCCGGTTCTAACTCTGTAACTCTGGAACATACACGGCATGAGTCACATAGAAATAATGCAGTGTATCACAATCAAATAAATAGCATACAAGATACTCTGTCACATAACTCTAATTACCACTCTAGGTAAAGTATAGTGAGAAGACTCACCTCGGATAACTCGGTAATCCCGAACTCTGTAAAATCTGGTCTAGCCTCCGCCTAATCATATGAAATAAACACTCTAAATCAATACATCTCTCAAGGCTAGACTATTCCCTCTCTTAGTACTCTCAGAAGGGTAAAAGACCATTTTACCCCTCTCATGGCTCAAAGACCCTAAAACAATTTTTAACGACGTAAATTTTTAAAACAATTTTTTTTCATTTTTCAAACATAATAAAACTCATATAATATTCTCAAAATCTCATATATCAATGTCATCACCATAAAACATATCCCAGAATCTCAACACTTAATCTTCTGCCAGTGTGTACAAATCATGTCGGCGCCTTCCCGCGACTCTCGCTGGTACCTGAAACACATATCACATAACACGGTAAGCATAAATGCTTAGTGAGTTCCCCAAAATACCACATGTAACACATATTAGCCACTCGAGGCTATAACTCTGTGGACCCTTCGGTCCTAACTCTGTGGACCCTCCGGTCCTAACTCTATAGACCCTCTGGTCCTAACTCTGTGAACCTTCCGGTTCTAACTCTGTAACTCTGGAACATACACGGCATGAGTCACATAGAAATAATGTAGTGTATCACAATCACATAAATAGCATACAAGATACTCTGTCACATAACTCTAATTACCACTCTAGGTAAAGTATAGTGAGAAGACTCACCTCGGGTAACTCGGTAATCCCGAACTCTGTAAAATCTGGTCTAGCCTCCGCCTAATCATATGAAATAAACACTCCAAATCAATACATCTCTCAAGGCTAGACTATTCCCTCTCTTAGTACTCTCAGAAGGGTAAAAGACCATTTTACCCCTCTCATGGCTCAAAGACCCTAAAACAATTTTTAACGACGTAAATTTTTAAAACAATTTTTTTTCATTTTTCAAACATAGTAAAACTCATATAATATTCTCAAAATCTCATATATCAATGTCATCACCATAAAACATATCCCAGAATCTCAACACTTAATCTTCTGCCAGTGTGTACAAATCATGCCGGCGCCTTCACGCGACTCTCGCTGGTACCTGAAACACATATCACATAACACGGTAAGCATAAATGCTTAGTGAGTTCCCCAAAATACCACATATAACACATATTAGCCACTCGAGGCTATACCTCTGTGGACCCTCCGGTCCTAACTCTATGGACCCTCTGGTCCTAACTCTGTGAACCTTCCGGTTCTAACTCTGTAACTCTGGAACATACACAGCATGAGTCACATAGAAATAATGCAGTGTATCACAATCACATAAATAGCATACAAGATACTCTGTCACATAACTTTAATTACCACTCTAGGTAAAGTATAGTGAGAAGACTCACCTCGGGTAACTCAGTAATCCCGAACTCTGTAAAATCTGGTCTAGCCTCCGCCTAATCATATGAAATAAACACTCTAAATCAATACATCTCTCAAGGCTAGACTATTCCCTCTCTTAGTACTCTCAGAAGGGTAAAAGACCATTTTACCCCTCTCATGGCTCAAAGACCCTAAAACAATTTTTAACGACGTAAATTTTTAAAACAATTTTTTTTTCATTTTTCAAACATAATAAAACTCATATAATATTCTCAAAATCTCATATATCAATGTCATCACCATAAAACATATCCCAGAATCTCAACACTTAATCTTCTGCCAATGTGTACAAATCATGTCGGCGCCTTCCCGCGACTCTCGCTGGTACCTGAAACACATATCACATAACACGGTAAGCATAAATGCTTAATGAGTTCCCCAAAATACCACATATAACACATATTAGCCATTCGAGGCTATAACTCTGTGGACCCTCCGGTCCTAACTCTGTGGACCCTCTGGTCCTAACTCTGTGAACCTTCCGGTTCTAACTCTGTAACTCTGGAACATACACGGCATGAGTCACATAGAAATAATGCAGTGTATCACAATCACATAAGTAGCATACAGGATACTCTGTCACATAACTCTAATTACCACTCTAGGTAAAGTATAGTGAGAAGACTCACCTCGGGTAACTCGGTAATCCCGAACTCTGTAAAATCTGGTCTAGCCTCCGCCTAATCATATGAAATAAACACTCTAAATCAATACATCTCTCAAGGCTAGACTATTCCCTGTCTTAGTACTCTCAGAAGGGTAAAAGACCATTTTACCCCTCTCATGGCTCAAAGACCCTAAAACAATTTTTAACGACGTAAATTTTTAAAACAATTTTTTTTCAATTTTAAAACATAATAAAACTCATATAATATTCTCAAAATCTCATATATCAATGTCATCACCATAAAGCATATCCCAGAATCTCAACACTTAATCATCTGTTAGTGTGTACAAATCATGCCGGCGCCTTCCCGCGACTCTCGCTGGTACCTGAAACACATATCACATAACACGGTAAGCATAAATGCTTAACGAGTTCCGCAAAATACCACATATAACACATATTAGCCATTCGAGGCTATAACTCTGTGGACCCTCCGGTCCTAACTCTGTGGACCCTCTGGTCCTAACTCTGTGAACCTTCCGGTTCTAACTCTGTAACTCTGGAACATACACGGCATGAGTCACATAGAAATAATGCAGTGTATCACAATCACATAAATAGCATACAAGATACTCTGTCACATAACTCTAATTACCACTCTAGGTAAAGTATAGTGAGAAGACTCACCTCGGATAACTCGGTAATCCCGAACTCTGTAAAATCTGGTCTAGCCTCCGCCTAATCATATGAAATAAACACTCTAAATCAATACATCTCTCAAGGCTAGACTATTCCCTCTCTTAGTACTCTCAGAAGGGTAAAAGACCATTTTACCCCTCTCATGGCTCAAAGACCCTAAAACAATTTTTAACGACGTAAATTTTTAAAACAATTTTTTTTCATTTTTCAAACATAATAAAACTCATATAATATTCTCAAAATCTCATATATCAATGTCATCACCATAAAACATATCCCAGAATCTCAACACTTAATCTTCTGCCAGTGTGTACAAATCATGTCGGCGCCTTCCCGCGACTCTCGCTGGTACCTGAAACACATATCACATAACACGGTAAGCATAAATGCTTAGTGAGTTCCCCAAAATACCACATGTAACACATATTAGCCACTCGAGGCTATAACTCTGTGGACCCTCCGGTCCTAACTCTGTGGACCCTCCGGTCCTAACTCTATAGACCCTCTGGTCCTAACTCTGTGAACCTTCCGGTTCTAACTCTGTAACTCTGGAACATACACGGCATGAGTCACATAGAAATAATGTAGTGTATCACAATCACATAAATAGCATACAAGATACTCTGTCACATAACTCTAATTACCACTCTAGGTAAAGTATAGTGAGAAGACTCACCTCGGGTAACTCGGTAATCCCGAACTCTGTAAAATCTGGTCTAGCCTCCGCCTAATCATATGAAATAAACACTCCAAATCAATACATCTCTCAAGGCTAGACTATTCCCTCTCTTAGTACTCTCAGAAGGGTAAAAGACCATTTTACCCCTCTCATGGCTCAAAGACCCTAAAACAATTTTTAACGACGTAAATTTTTAAAACAATTTTTTTTCATTTTTCAAACATAGTAAAACTCATATAATATTCTCAAAATCTCATATATCAATGTCATCACCATAAAACATATCCCAGAATCTCAACACTTAATCTTCTGCCAGTGTGTACAAATCATGCCGGCGCCTTCACGCGACTCTCGCTGGTACCTGAAACACATATCACATAACACGGTAAGCATAAATGCTTAGTGAGTTCCCCAAAATACCACATATAACACATATTAGCCACTCGAGGCTATACCTCTGTGGACCCTCCGGTCCTAACTCTGTGGACCCTCTGGTCCTAACTCTGTGAACCTTCCGGTTCTAACTCTGTAACTCTGGAACATACACAGCATGAGTCACATAGAAATAATGCAGTGTATCACAATCACATAAATAGCATACAAGATACTCTGTCACATAACTTTAATTACCACTCTAGGTAAAGTATAGTGAGAAGACTCACCTCGGGTAACTCAGTAATCCCGAACTCTGTAAAATCTGGTCTAGCCTCCGCCTAATCATATGAAATAAACACTCTAAATCAATACATCTCTCAAGGCTAGACTATTCCCTCTCTTAGTACTCTCAGAAGGGTAAAAGACCATTTTACCCCTCTCATGGCTCAAAGACCCTAAAACAATTTTTAACGACGTAAATTTTTAAAACAATTTTTTTTTCATTTTTCAAACATAATAAAACTCATATAATATTCTCAAAATCTCATATATCAATGTCATCACCATAAAACATATCCCAGAATCTCAACACTTAATCTTCTGCCAATGTGTACAAATCATGTCGGCGCCTTCCCGCGACTCTCGCTGGTACCTGAAACACATATCACATAACACGGTAAGCATAAATGCTTAATGAGTTCCCCAAAATACCAAATATAACACATATTAGCCATTCGAGGCTATAACTCTGTGGACCCTCCGGTCCTAACTCTGTGGACCCTCTGGTCCTAACTCTGTGAACCTTCCGGTTCTAACTCTGTAACTCTGGAACATACACGGCATGAGTCACATAGAAATAATGCAGTGTATCACAATCACATAAATAGCATACAGGATACTCTGTCACATAACTCTAATTACCACTCTAGGTAAAGTATAGTGAGAAGACTCACCTCGGATAACTCGGTAATCCCGAACTCTGTAAAATCTGGTCTAGCCTCCGCCTAATCATATGAAATAAACACTCTAAATCAATACATCTCTCAAGGCTAGACTATTCCCTCTCTTAGTACTCTCAGAAGGGTAAAAGACCATTTTACCCCTCTCATGGCTCAAAGACCCTAAAACAATTTTTAACGACGTAAATTTTTAAAACAATTTTTTTTTTAATTTTTCAAACATAGTAAAACTCATATAATATTCTCAAAATCTCATATATCAATGTCATCACCATAAAACATATCCCAGAATCTCAACACTTAATCTTCTGCTAGTGTGTACAAATCATGCCGGCGCCTTCCCGCGACTCTCGCTGGTACCTGAAACACATATCACATAACACGGTAAGCATAAATGCTTAGTGAGTTCCCCAAAATACCACATATAACACATATTAGCCACTCGAGGCTATAACTCTGTGGACCCTCCGGTCCTAACTCTGTGGACCCTCTGGTCCTAACTCTGTGAACCTTCCGGTTCTAACTCTGTAGCTCTGGAACATACACGACATGAGTCACATAGAAATAATGCAGTGTATCACAATCACATAAATAGCATACAAGATACTCTGTCACATAACTCTAATTACCACTCTAGGTAAAGTATAGTGAGAAGACTCACCTCGGGTAACTCGGTAATCCCGAACTCTGTAAAATCTGGTCTAGCCTCCGCCTAATCATATGAAATAAACACTCTAAATCAATACATCTCTCAAGGCTAGACTATTCCCTCTCTTAGTACTCTCAGAAGGGTAAAAGACCATTTTACCCCTCTCATGGCTCAAAGACCCTAAAACAATTTTTAACGACGTAAATTTTTAAAACAATTTTTTTTCATTTTTCAAACATAATAAAACTCATATAATATTCTCAAAATCTCATATATCAATGTCATCACCATAAAACATATCCCAAAATCTCAACACTTAATCTTCTGCCAGTGTGTACAAATCATGTCGGCGCCTTCCCGCGACTCTCGCTGGTACCTGAAACACATATCACATAACACGGTAAGCATAAATGCTTAGTGAGTTCCCCAAAATACCACATATAACACATATTAGCCACTCGAGGCTATAACTCTGTGGACCCTCCGGTCCTAACTCTGTAGACCCTCTGGTCCTAACTCTGTGAACCTTCCGGCTCTAACTTTGTAACTCTGGAACATACACGGCATGAGTCACATAGAAATAATGTTGTGTATCACAATCACATAAATAGCATACAAGATACTCTGTCACATAACTCTAATTACCACTCTAGGTAAAGTATAGTGAGAAGACTCACCTCGGGTAACTCGGTAATCCCGAACTCTGTAAAATCTGGTCTAGCCTCCGCCTAATCATATGAAATAAACACTCCAAATCAATACATCTCTCAAGGCTAGACTATTCCCTCTCTTAGTACTCTCAGAAGGGTAAAAGAACATTTTACCCCTCTAATGGCTCAAAGACCCTAAAACAATTTTTAACGACGTAAATTTTTAAAACGATTTTTTTTCATTTTTCAAACATAGTAAAACTCATATAATATTCTCAAAATCTCATATATCAATGTCATCACCATAAAAAATATCCCAAAATCTCAACACTTAATCTTCTGCCAGTGTGTACAAATCATGCCGGCGCCTTCACGCGACTCTCGCTGGTACCTGAAACACATATCACATAACACGGTAAGCATAAATGCTTAGTGAGTTCCCCAAAATACCACATATAACACATATTAGCCACTCAAGGCTATACATCTATGGACCCTCCGGTCCTAACTCTGTGGACCCTCTGGTCCTAACTCTGTGAACCTTCCGGTTCTAACTCTGTAACTCTGGAACATACACAGCATGAGTCACATAGAAATAATGCAGTGTATCACAATCACATAAATAGCATACAAGATACTCTGTCACATAACTCTAATTACCACTCTAGGTAAAGTATAGTGAGAAGACTCACCTCGGGTAACTCGGTAATCCCGAACTCTGTAAAATCTGGTCTAGCCTCCGCCTAATCATATGAAATAAACACTCTAAATCAATACATCTCTCAAGGCTAGACTATTCCCTCTCTTAGTACTCTCAGAAGGGTAAAAGACCATTTTACCCCTCTCATGGCTCAAAGACCCTAAAACAATTTTTAACGACGTAAATTTTTAAAACAATTTTTTTTCATTTTTCAAACATAATAAAACTCATATAATATTCTCAAAATCTCATATATCAATGTCATCACCATAAAACATATCCCAGAATCTCAACACTTAATCTTCTGCCAGTGTGTACAAATCATGTCGGCGCCTTCCCGCGACTCTCGCTGGTACCTGAAACACATATCACATAACACGGTAAGCATAAATGCTTAGTGAGTTCCCCAAAATACCACGTATAACACATATTAGCCACTCGAGGCTATAACTCTGTGGACCCTCCGGTCCTAACTCTGTGGACCCTCCGGTCCTAACTCTGTAGACCCTCTGGTCCTAACTCTGTGAACCTTCCGGTTCTAACTCTGTAACTCTGGAACATACACGGCATGAGTCACATAGAAATAATGCAGTGTATCACAATCACATAAATTGCATACAAGATACTCTGTCACATAACTCTAATTACCACTCTAGGTAAAATATAGTGAGAAGACTCACCTCGGGTAACTCGGTAATCCCGAACTCTGTAAAATCTGGTCTAGCCTCCGCCTAATCATATGAAATAAACACTCTAAATCAATACATCTCTCAAGGCTAGACTATTCCCTGTCTTAGTACTCTCAGAAGGGTAAAAGACCATTTTACCCCTCTCATGGCTCAAAGACCCTAAAACAATTTTTAACGACGTAAATTTTTAAAACAATTTTTTTTCAATTTTCAAACATAATAAAACTCATATAATATTCTCAAAATCTCATATATCAATGTCATCACCATAAAACATATCCCAAAATCTCAACACTTAATCTTCTGCCAGTGTGTACAAATCATGTCGGCGCCTTCCCGCGACTCTCGCTGGTACCTGAAACACATATCACATAACACGGTAAGCATAAATGCTTAGTGAGTTCCCCAAAATACCACATATAACACATATTAGCCACTCGAGGCTATAACTCTGTGGACCCTCCGGTCCTAACTCTGTAGACCCTCCGGTCCTAACTCTGTGAACCTTCCGGTTCTAACTTTGTAACTCTGGAACATACACGGCATGAGTCACATAGAAATAATGTTGTGTATCACAATCACATAAATAGCATACAAGATACTCTGTCACATAACTCTAATTACCACTCTAGGTAAAGTATAGTGAGAAGACTCACCTCGGGTAACTCGGTAATCCCGAACTCTGTAAAATCTGGTCTAGCCTCCGCCTAATCATATGAAATAAACACTCCAAATCAATACATCTCTCAAGGCTAGACTATTCCCTCTCTTAGTACTCTCATAAGGGTAAAAGACCATTTTACCCCTCTAATGGCTCAAAGACCCTAAAACAATTTTTAACGACGTAAATTTTTAAAACGATTTTTTTTTCATTTTTCAAACATAGTAAAACTCATATAATATTCTCAAAATCTCATATATCAATGTCATCACCATAAAACATATCCCAAAATCTCAACACTTAATCTTCTGCCAGTGTGTACAAATCATGCCGGCGCCTTCACGCGACTCTCGCTGGTACCTGAAACACATATCACATAACACGGTAAGCATAAATGCTTAGTGAGTTCCCCAAAATACCACATATAACACATATTAGCCACTCGAGGCTATACATCTATGGACCCTCCGGTCCTAACTCTGTGGACCCTCTGGTCCTAACTCTGTGAACCTTCCGGTTCTAACTCTGTAACTCTGGAACATACACAGCATGAGTCACATAGAAATAATGCAGTGTATCACAATCACATAAATAGCATACAAGATACTCTGTCACATAACTCTAATTACCACTCTAGGTAAAGTATAGTGAGAAGACTCACCTCGGGTAACTCGGTAATCCCGAACTCTGTAAAATCTGGTCTAGCCTCCGCCTAATCATATGAAATAAACACTCTAAATCAATACATCTCTCAAGGCTAGACTATTCCCTCTCTTAGTACTCTCAGAAGGGTAAAAGACCATTTTACCCCTCTCATGGCTCAAAGACCCTAAAACAATTTTTAACGACGTAAATTTTTAAAACAATTTTTTTTCATTTTTCAAACATAATAAAACTCATATAATATTCTCAAAATCTCATATATCAATGTCATCACCATAAAACATATCCCAAAATCTCAACACTTAATCTTCTGCCAGTGTGTACAAATCATGTCGGCGCCTTCCCGCGACTCTCGCTGGTACCTGAAACACATATCACATAACACGGTAAGCATAAATGCTTAGTGAGTTCCCCAAAATACCACGTATAACACATATTAGCCACTCGAGGCTATAACTCTGTGGACCCTCCGGTCCTAACTCTGTGGACCCTCCGGTCCTAACTCTGTAGACCCTCTGGTCCTAACTCTGTGAACCTTCCGGTTCTAACTCTGTAACTCTGGAACATACACGGCATGAGTCACATAGAAATAATGCAGTGTATCACAATCACATAAATTGCATACAAGATACTCTGTCACATAACTCTAATTACCACTCTAGGTAAAGTATAGTGAGAAGACTCACCTCGGGTAACTCGGTAATCCCGAACTCTGTAAAATCTGGTCTAGCCTCCGCCTAATCATATGAAATAAACACTCTAAATCAATACATCTCTCAAGGCTAGACTATTCCCTGTCTTAGTACTCTCAGAAGGGTAAAAGACCATTTTACCCCTCTCATGGCTCAAAGACCCTAAAACAATTTTTAACGACGTAAATTTTTAAAACAATTTTTTTTCAATTTTCAAACATAATAAAACTCATATAATATTCTCAAAATCTCATATATCAATGTCATCACCATAAAGCATATCCCAGAATCTCAACACTTAATCATCTGCCAGTGTGTACAAATCATGTCGGCGCCTTCCCGCGACTCTCGCTGGTACCTGAAACACATATCACATAACACGGTAAGCATAAATGCTTAATGAGTTCCGCAAAATACCACATATAACACATATTAGCCATTCGAGGCTATAACTCTGTGGACCCTCCGGTCCTAACTCTGTGGACCCTCTGGTCCTAACTCTGTGAACCTTCCGGTTCTAACTCTGTAACTCTGGAACATACACGGCATGAGTCACATAGAAATAATGCAGTGTATCACAATCACATAAATAGCATACAAGATACTCTGTCACATAACTCTAATTACCACTCTAGGTAAAGTATAGTGAGAAGACTCACCTCGGATAACTCGGTAATCCCGAACTCTGTAAAATCTGGTCTAGCCTCCGCCTAATCATATGAAATAAACACTCTAAATCAATACATCTCTCAAGGCTAGACTATTCCCTCTCTTAGTACTCTCAGAAGGGTAAAAGACCATTTTACCCCTCTCATGGCTCAAAGACCCTAAAACAATTTTTAACGACGTAAATTTTTAAAACAATTTTTTTTCATTTTTCAAACATAATAAAACTCATATAATATTCTCAAAATCTCATATATCAATGTCATCACCATAAAACATATCCCAGAATCTCAACACTTAATCTTCTGCCAGTGTGTACAAATCATGCCGGCGCCTTCACGCGACTCTCGCTGGTACCTGAAACACATATCACATAACACGGTAAGCATAAATGCTTAGTGAGTTCCCCAAAATACCACATATAACACATATTAGCCACTCGAGGCTATAACTCTGTGGACCCTCCGGTCCTAACTCTGTGGACCCTCCGGTCCTAACTCTATAGACCCTCTGGTCCTAACTCTGTGAACCTTCCGGTTCTAACTCTGTAACTCTGGAACATACACGGCATGAGTCACATAGAAATAATGCAGTGTATCACAATCACATAAATTGCATACAAGATACTCTGTCACATAACTCTAATTACCACTCTAGGTAAAGTATAGTGAGAAAACTCACCTCGGGTAACTCGGTAATCCCGAACTCTGTAAAATCTGGTCTAGCCTCCGCCTAATCATATGAAATAAACACTCCAAATCAATACATCTCTCAAGGCTAGACTATTCCCTCTCTTAGTACTCTCAGAAGGGTAAAAGACCATTTTACCCCTCTAATGGCTCAAAGACCCTAAAACAATTTTTAACGACGTAAATTTTTAAAACGATTTTTTTTCATTTTTCAAACATAGTAAAACTCATATAATATTCTCAAAATCTCATATATCAATGTCATCACCATAAAACATATCCCAAAATCTCAACACTTAATCTTCTGCCAGTGTGTACAAATCATGCCGGCGCCTTCACGCGACTCTCGCTGGTACCTGAAACACATATCACATAACACGGTAAGCATAAATGCTTAGTGAGTTCCCCAAAATACCACATATAACACATATTAGCCACTCGAGGCTATACATCTATGGACCCTCCGGTCCTAACTCTGTGGACCCTCTGGTCCTAACTCTGTGAACCTTCCGGTTCTAACTCTGTAACTCTGGAACATACACAACATGAGTCACATAGAAATAATGCAGTGTATCACAATCACATAAATAGCATACAAGATACTCTGTCACATAACTCTAATTACCACTCTAGGTAAAGTATAGTGAGAAGACTCACCTCGGGTAACTCGGTAATCCCGAACTCTGTAAAATCTGGTCTAGCCTCCGCCTAATCATATGAAATAAACACTCTAAATCAATACATCTCTCAAGGCTAGACTATTCCCTCTCTTAGTACTCTCAGAAGGGTAAAAGACCATTTTACCCCTCTCATGGCTCAAAGACCCTAAAACAATTTTTAACGACGTAAATTTTTAAAACAATTTTTTTTCATTTTTCAAACATAATAAAACTCATATAATATTCTCAAAATCTCATACATCAATGTCATCACCATAAAACATATCCCAAAATCTCAACACTTAATCTTCTGCCAGTGTGTACAAATCATGTCGGCGCCTTCCCGCGACTCTCGCTGGTACCTGAAACACATATCACATAACACGGTAAGCATAAATGCTTAGTGAGTTCCCCAAAATACCACGTATAACACATATTAGCCACTCGAGGCTATAACTCTGTGGACCCTCCGGTCCTAACTCTGTGGACCCTCCGGTCCTAACTCTGTAGACCCTTTGGTCCTAACTCTGTGAACCTTCCGGTTCTAACTCTGTAACTCTGGAACATACACGGCATGAGTCACATAGAAATAATGCAGTGTATCACAATCACATAAATTGCATACAAGATACTCTGTCACATAACTCTAATTACCACTCTAGGTAAAGTATAGTGAGAAGACTCACCTCGGGTAACTCGGTAATCCCGAACTCTGTAAAATCTGGTCTAGCCTCCGCCTAATCATATGAAATAAACACTCTAAATCAATACATCTCTCAAGGCTAGACTATTCCCTGTCTTAGTACTCTCAGAAGGGTAAAAGACCATTTTACCCCTCTCATGGCTCAAAGACCCTAAAACAATTTTTAACGACGTAAATTTTTAAAACAATTTTTTTTCAATTTTCAAACATAATAAAACTCATATAATATTCTCAAAATCTCATATATCAATGTCATCACCATAAAGCATATCCCAGAATCTCAACACTTAATCATCTGCCAGTGTGTACAAATCATGCCGGCGCCTTCCCGCGACTCTCGCTGGTACCTGAAACACATATCACATAACACGGTAAGCATAAATGCTTAATGAGTTCCGCAAAATACCACATATAACACATATTAGCCATTCGAGGCTATAACTCTGTGGACCCTCCGGTCCTAACTCTGTGGACCCTCTGGTCCTAACTCTGTGAACCTTCCGGTTCTAACTCTGTAACTCTGGAACATACACGGCATGAGTCACATAGAAATAATGCAGTGTATCACAATCACATAAATAGCATACAAGATACTATGTCACATAACTCTAATTACCACTCTAGGTAAAGTATAGTGAGAAGACTCACCTCGGATAACTCGGTAATCCCGAACTCTGTAAAATCTGGTCTAGCCTCCGCCTAATCATATGAAATAAACACTCTAAATCAATACATCTCTCAAGGCTAGACTATTCCCTCTCTTAGTACTCTCAGAAGGGTAAAAGACCATTTTACCCCTCTCATGGCTCAAAGACCCTAAAACAATTTTTAACGACGTAAATTTTTAAAACAATTTTTTTTCATTTTTCAAACATAATAAAACTCATATAATATTCTCAAAATCTCATATATCAATGTCATCACCATAAAACATATCCCAGAATCTCAACACTTAATCTTCTGCCAGTGTGTACAAATCATGCCGGCGCCTTCACGCGACTCTCGCTGGTACCTGAAACACATATCACATAACACGGTAAGCATAAATGCTTAGTGAGTTCCCCAAAATACCACATATAACACATATTAGCCACTCGAGGCTATAACTCTGTGGACCCTCCGGTCCTAACTCTGTGGACCCTCCGGTCCTAACTCTATAGACCCTCTGGTCCTAACTCTGTGAACCTTCCGGTTCTAACTCTGTAACTCTGGAACATACACGGCATGAGTCACATAGAAATAATGCAGTGTATCACAATCACATAAATTGCATACAAGATACTCTGTCACATAACTCTAATTACCACTCTAGGTAAAGTATAGTGAGAAGACTCACCTCGGGTAACTCGGTAATCCCGAACTCTGTAAAATCTGGTCTAGCCTCCGCCTAATCATATGAAATAAACACTCTAAATCAATACATCTCTCAAGGCTAGACTATTCCCTGTCTTAGTACTCTCAGAAGGGTAAAAGACCATTTTACCCCTCTCATGGCTCAAAGACCCTAAAACAATTTTTAACGACGTAAATTTTTACAACAATTTTTTTTCAATTTTCAAACATAATAAAACTCATATAATATTCTCAAAATCTCATATATCAATGTCATCACCATAAAGCATATCCCAGAATCTCAACACTTAATCATCTGCCAGTGTGTACAAATCATGCCGGCGCCTTCCCGCGACTCTCGCTGGTACCTGAAACACATATCACATAACACGGTAAGCATAAATGCTTAATGAGTTCCGCAAAATACCACATATAACACATATTAGCCATTCGAGGCTATAACTCTGTGGACCCTCCGGTCCTAACTCTGTGGACCCTCTGGTCCTAACTCTGTGAACCTTCCGGTTCTAACTCTGTAACTCTGGAACATACACGGCATGAGTCACATAGAAATAATGCAGTGTATCACAATCACATAAATAGCATACAAGATACTCTGTCACATAACTCTAATTACCACTCTAGGTAAAGTATAGTGAGAAGACTCACCTCGGATAACTCGGTAATCCCGAACTCTGTAAAATCTGGTCTAGCCTCCGCCTAATCATATGAAATAAACACTCTAAATCAATACATCTCTCAAGGCTAGACTATTCCCTCTCTTAGTACTCTCAGAAGGGTAAAAGACCATTTTACCCCTCTCATGGCTCAAAGACCCTAAAACAATTTTTAACGACGTAAATTTTTAAAACAATTTTTTTTCATTTTTCAAACATAATAAAACTCATATAATATTCTCAAAATCTCATATATCAATGTCATCACCATAAAGCCTATCCCAGAATCTCAACACTTAATCATCTGCCAGTGTGTACAAATCATGCCGGCGCCTTCCCGCGACTCTCGCTGGTACCTGAAACACATATCACATAACACGGTAAGCATAAATGCTTAGTGAGTTCCCCAAAATACCACGTATAACACATATTAGCCACTCGAGGCTATAACTCTGTGGACCCTCCGGTCCTAACTCTGTGGACCCTCCGGTCCTAACTCTGTAGACCCTCTGGTCCTAACTCTGTGAACCTTCCGGTTCTAACTCTGTAACTCTGGAACATACACGGCATGAGTCACATAGAAATAATGCAGTGTATCACAATCACATAAATTGCATACAAGATACTCTGTCACATAACTCTAATTACCACTCTAGGTAAAGTATAGTGAGAAGACTCACCTCGGGTAACTCGGTAATCCCGAACTCTGTAAAATCTGGTCTAGCCTCCGCCTAATCATATGAAATAAACACTCTAAATCAATACATCTCTCAAGGCTAGACTATTCCCTGTCTTAGTACTCTCAGAAGGGTAAAAGACCATTTTACCCCTCTCATGGCTCAAAGACCCTAAAACAATTTTTAACGACGTAAATTTTTAAAACAATTTTTTTTCAATTTTCAAACATAATAAAACTCATATAATATTCTCAAAATCTCATATATCAATGTCATCACCATAAAGCATATCCCAGAATCTCAACACTTAATCATCTGCCAGTGTGTACAAATCATGCCGGCGCCTTCCCGCGACTCTCGCTGGTACCTGAAACACATATCACATAACACGGTAAGCATAAATGCTTAATGAGTTCCGCAAAATACCACATATAACACATATTAGCCATTCGAGGCTATAACTCTGTGGACCCTCCGGTCCTAACTCTGTGGACCCTCTGGTCCTAACTCTGTGAACCTTCCGGTTCTAACTCTGTAACTCTGGAACATACACGGCATGAGTCACATAGAAATAATGCAGTGTATCACAATCACATAAATAGCATACAAGATACTATGTCACATAACTCTAATTACCACTCTAGGTAAAGTATAGTGAGAAGACTCACCTCGGATAACTCGGTAATCCCGAACTCTGTAAAATCTGGTCTAGCCTCCGCCTAATCATATGAAATAAACACTCTAAATCAATACATCTCTCAAGGCTAGACTATTCCCTCTCTTAGTACTCTCAGAAGGGTAAAAGACCATTTTACCCCTCTCATGGCTCAAAGACCCTAAAACAATTTTTAACGACGTAAATTTTTAAAACAATTTTTTTTCATTTTTCAAACATAATAAAACTCATATAATATTCTCAAAATCTCATATATCAATGTCATCACCATAAAACATATCCCAGAATCTCAACACTTAATCTTCTGCCAGTGTGTACAAATCATGCCGGCGCCTTCACGCGACTCTCGCTGGTACCTGAAACACATATCACATAACACGGTAAGCATAAATGCTTAGTGAGTTCCCCAAAATACCACATATAACACATATTAGCCACTCGAGGCTATAACTCTGTGGACCCTCCGGTCCTAACTCTGTGGACCCTCCGGTCCTAACTCTATAGACCCTCTGGTCCTAACTCTGTGAACCTTCCGGTTCTAACTCTGTAACTCTGGAACATACACGGCATGAGTCACATAGAAATAATGCAGTGTATCACAATCACATAAATTGCATACAAGATACTCTGTCACATAACTCTAATTACCACTCTAGGTAAAGTATAGTGAGAAGACTCACCTCGGGTAACTCGGTAATCCCGAACTCTGTAAAATCTGGTCTAGCCTCCGCCTAATCATATGAAATAAACACTCTAAATCAATACATCTCTCAAGGCTAGACTATTCCCTGTCTTAGTACTCTCAGAAGGGTAAAAGACCATTTTACCCCTCTCATGGCTCAAAGACCCTAAAACAATTTTTAACGACGTAAATTTTTAAAACAATTTTTTTTCAATTTTCAAACATAATAAAACTCATATAATATTCTCAAAATCTCATATATCAATGTCATCACCATAAAGCATATCCCAGAATCTCAACACTTAATCATCTGCCAGTGTGTACAAATCATGCCGGCGCCTTCCCGCGACTCTCGCTGGTACCTGAAACACATATCACATAACACGGTAAGCATAAATGCTTAATGAGTTCCGCAAAATACCACATATAACACATATTAGCCATTCGAGGCTATAACTCTGTGGACCCTCCGGTCCTAACTCTGTGGACCCTCTGGTCCTAACTCTGTGAACCTTCCGGTTCTAACTCTGTAACTCTGGAACATACACGGCATGAGTCACATAGAAATAATGCAGTGTATCACAATCACATAAATAGCATACAAGATACTCTGTCACATAACTCTAATTACCACTCTAGGTAAAGTATAGTGAGAAGACTCACCTCGGATAACTCGGTAATCCCGAACTCTGTAAAATCTGGTCTAGCCTCCGCCTAATCATATGAAATAAACACTCTAAATCAATACATCTCTCAAGGCTAGACTATTCCCTCTCTTAGTACTCTCAGAAGGGTAAAAGACCATTTTACCCCTCTCATGGCTCAAAGACCCTAAAACAATTTTTAACGACGTAAATTTTTAAAACAATTTTTTTTCATTTTTCAAACATAATAAAACTCATATAATATTCTCAAAATCTCATATATCAATGTCATCACCATAAAACATATCCCAGAATCTCAACACTTAATCTTCTGCCAGTGTGTATAAATCATGCCGGCGCCTTCACGCGACTCTCGCTGGTACCTGAAACACATATCACATAACACGGTAAGCATAAATGCTTAGTGAGTTCCCCAAAATACCACATATAACACATATTAGCCACTTGAGGTTTTAACTCTGTGGACCCTCCGGTCCTAACTCTGTGGACCCTCCGGTCCTAACTCTATAGACCCTCTGGTCCTAACTCTGTGAACCTTCCGGTTCTAACTCTGTAACTCTGGAACATACACGGCATGAGTCACATAGAAATAATGCAGTGTATCACAATCACATAAATTGCATACAAGATACTCTGTCACATAACTCTAATTACCACTCTAGGTAAAGTATAGTGAGAAGACTCACCTCGGGTAACTCGGTAATCCCGAACTCTGTAAAATCTGGTCTAGCCTCCGCCTAATCATATGAAATAAACACTCTAAATCAATACATCTCTCAAGGCTAGACTATTCCCTGTCTTAGTACTCTCAGAAGGGTAAAAGACCATTTTACCCCTCTCATGGCTCAAAGACCCTAAAACAATTTTTAACGACGTAAATTTTTAAAACAATTTTTTTTCAATTTTCAAACATAATAAAACTCATATAATATTCTCAAAATCTCATATATCAATGTCATCACCATAAAGCATATCCCAGAATCTCAACACTTAATCATCTGCCAGTGTGTACAAATCATGCCGGCGCCTTCCCGCGACTCTCGCTGGTACCTGAAACACATATCACATAACACGGTAAGCATAAATGCTTAATGAGTTCCGCAAAATACCACATATAACACATATTAGCCATTCGAGGCTATAACTCTGTGGACCCTCCGGTCCTAACTCTGTGGACCCTCTGCTCCTAACTCTGTGAACCTTCCGGTTCTAACTCTGTAACTCTGGAACATACACGGCATGAGTCACTTAGAAATAATGCAGTGTATCACAATCACATAAATAGCATACAAGATACTCTGTCACATAACTCTAATTACCACTCTAGGTAAAGTATAGTGAGAAGACTCACCTCGGATAACTCGGTAATCCCGAACTCTGTAAAATCTGGTCTAGCCTCCGCCTAATCATATGAAATAAACACTCTAAATCAATACATCTCTCAAGGCTAGACTATTCCCTCTCTTAGTACTCTCAGAAGGGTAAAAGACCGTTTTACCCCTCTCATGGCTCAAAGACCCTAAAACAATTTTTAACGACGTAAATTTTTAAAACAATTTTTTTTCATTTTACAAACATAATAAAACTCATATAATATTCTCAAAATCTCATATATCAATGTCATCACCATAAAACATATCCCAGAATCTCAACACTTAATCTTCTGCCAGTGTGTACAAATCATGCCGGCGCCTTCACGTGACTCTCGCTGGTACCTGAAACACATATCACATAACACGGTAAGCATAAATGCTTAGTGAGTTCCCCAAAATACCACATATAACACATATTAGCCACTCGAGGCTATACCTCTGTGGACCCTCCGGTCCTAACTCTGTGGACCCTCTGGTCCTAACTCTGTGAACCTTCCGGTTCTAACTCTGTAACTCTGGAACATACACGACATGAGTCACATAGAAATAATGCAGTGTATCACAATCACATTAATAACATACAGGATACTCTGTCACATAACTCTAATTACCACTCTAGGTAAAGTATAGTGAGAAGACTCACCTCGGATAACTTGGTAATCCCGAACTCTGTAAAATCTGGTCTAGCCTCCGCCTAATCATATGAAATAAACACTCTAAATCAATACATCTCTCAAGGCTAGACTATTCCCTCTCTTAGTACTCTCAGAAGGGTAAAAGACCATTTTACCCCTCTCATGGCTCAAAGACCCTAAAACAATTTTTAACGACGTAAATGTTTAAAACAATTTTTTTTTTCATTTTTCAAACATAATAAAACTCATATAATATTCTCAAAATCTCATATATCAATGTCATCACCATAAAACATATTCCAGAATCTCAACACTTAATCTTCTGCCAGTGTGTACAAATCATGCAGGCGCCTTCCCGCGACTCTCGCTGGTACCTGAAACACATATCACATAACACGGTAAGCATAAATGCTTAGTGAGTTCCCCAAAATACCACATATAACACATATTAGCCACTCGAGGCTATAACTTTATGGACCCTCCGGTCCTAACTCTGTGGACCCTCTGGTCCTAACTCTGTGAACCTTCCGGTTCTAACTCTATAACTCTGGAACATACACGACATGAATCACATAAAAATAATGCAGTGTATCACAATCACATAAATAGCATACAAGATACTCTGTCACATAACTCTAATTACCACTCTAGGTAAAGTATAGTGAGAAGACTCACCTCGGGTAACTCGGTAATCCCAAACTCTGTAAAATCTAGTCTAGCCTCCGCCTAATCATATGAAATAAACACTCTAAATCAATACATCTCTCAAGGCTAGACTATTCCCTCTCTTTGTACTCTCAGAAGGGTAAAAGACCATTTTACCCCTCTTATGGCTCAAAGACCCTAAAACAATTTTTAACGACGTAAATTTTTAAAACAATTTTTTTTTAATTTTTCAAACATAGTAAAACTCATATAATATTCTCAAAATCTCATATATCAATGTCATCACCATAAAACATATCCCAGAATCTCAACACTTAATCTTCTGCCAGTGTGTACAAATCATGCCGGCGCCTTCCCGCGACTCTCGCTGGTACCTGAAACACATATCACATAACACGGTAAGCATAAATGCTTAGTGAGTTCCCCAAAATACCACATATAACACATATTAGCCACTCGAGGCTATAACTCTGTGGACCCTCCGGTCCTAACTCTGTGGACCCTCCGGTCCTAACTCTGTGGACCCTCTGGTCCTAACTCTGTGAACCTTTCGGTTCTAATTCTGTAACTCTGGAACATACACGACATGAATCACATAGAAATAATGCAGTGTATCACAATCACATAAATAGCATACAAGATACTCTGTCACATAACTCTAATTACCACTCTAGGTAAAGTATAGTGAGAAGACTCACCTCGGGTAACTCGGTAATCCCGAACTCTGTAAAATCTGGTCTAGCCTCCGCCTAATCATATGAAATAAACACTCTAAATCAATACATCTCTCAAGGCTAGACTATTCCCTCTCTTAGTACTCTCAGAAGGGTAAAAGACCATTTTACCCCTCTCATGGCTCAAAGACCCTAAAATAATTTTTAACGACGTAAATTTTTAAAACAATTTTTTTTTTGATTTTTCAAACATGATAAAACTCATATAATATTCTCAAAATCTCATATATCAATGTCATCACCATAAAACATATCCCAGAATCTCAACACTTAATCTTCTGCCAGTGTGTACAAATCATGCCGGCGCCTTCTCGCGATTCTCGCTGGTACCTGAAACACATATCACATAACACGGTAAGCATAAAAGCTTAGTGAGTTCCCCAAAATACCACATATAACACATATTAGCCACTCGAGGCTATAACTCTGTGGACCCTCCGGTCCTAACTTTGTGGACCCTCCGGTCCTAACTCTGTGGACCCTCTGGTCCTAACTCTGTGAACCTTCCGGTTCTAACTCTGTAACTCTGGAACATACACGGCATGAGTCACATAGAAATAATGCAGTGTATCACACTCACATAAATAGCATACAAGATACTCTGTCACATAACTCTAATTACCACTCTAGGTAAAGTATAGTGAGAAGACTCACCTCGGATAACTCGGTAATCCCGAACTCTTTAAAATCTGGTCTAGCCTCCGCCTAATCATATGAAATAAACACTCTAAATCAATACATCTCTCAAGGCTAGACTATTCCCTCTCTTAGTACTCTCAGAAGCGTAAAAGTCCATTTTACCCCTCTCATGGCTCAAAGACCCTAAAATAATTTTTAACGATGTAAATGTTTAAATTTTTTTTTTCATTTTTCAAACATAATAAAACTCATATAATATTCTCAAAATCTCATATATCAATGTCATCACCATAAAACATATCCCAGAATCTCAATACTTAATCTTCTGCCAGTGTGTACAAATCATGCTGCCGCCTTCCCGCGACTCTCGCTGGTACCTGAAACACATATCACATAACACGGTAAGCATAAATGCTTAGTGAGTTCCCCAAAATAACACATATAACAAATATTAGCCACTCGAGGCTATAACTCTGTGGACCCTCCGGTCCTAACTCTGTGGACCCTCTGGTCCTAACTCTGTGAACCTTCCGGTTCTAACTCTGTAACTCTGGAACATACACGACATGAATCACATAGAAATAATGCAGTGTATCACAATCACATAAATAGCATACAAGATACTCTGTCACATAACTCTAATTACCACTCTAGGTAAAGTATAGTGAGAAGACTCACCTCGGGTAACTCGGTAATCCCAAACTCTGTAAAATCTAGTCTAGCCTCCGCCTAATCATATGAAATAAACACTCTAAATCAATACATCTCTCAAGGCTAGACTATTCCCTCTCTTTGTACTCTCAGAAGGGTAAAAGACCATTTTACCCCTCTTATGGCTCAAAGACCCTAAAACAATTTTTAACGACGTAAATTTTTAAAACAATTTTTTTTTTAATTTTTCAAACATAGTAAAACTCATATAATATTCTCAAAATCTCATATATCAATGTCATCACCATAAAACATATCCCAGAATCTCAACACTTAATCTTCTGCCAGTGTGTACAAATCATGTCGGCGCCTTCCCGCGACTCTCGCTGGTACCTGAAACACATATCACATAACACGGTAAGCATAAATGCTTAGTGAGTTCCCCAAAATACCACATATAACACATATTAGCCACTCGAGGCTATAACTCTGTGGACCCTCCGGTCCTAACTCTGTGGACCCTCCGGTCCTAACTCTGTGGACCCTCTGGTCTAACTCTGTGAACCTTTCGGTTCTAATTCTGTAACTCTGGAACATACACGACATGAATCACATAGAAATAATGCAGTGTATCACAATCACATAAATAGCATACAAGATACTCTGTCACATAACTCTAATTACCACTCTAGGTAAAGTATAGTGAGAAGACTCACCTCGGGTAACTCGGTAATCCCGAACTCTGTAAAATCTGGTCTAGCCTCCGCCTAATCATATGAAATAAACACTCTAAATCAATACATCTCTCAAGGCTAGACTATTCCCTCTCTTAGTACTCTCAGAAGGGTAAAAGACCATTTTACCCCTCTCATGGCTCAAAGACCCTAAAATAATTTTTAACGACGTAAATTTTTAAAACAATTTTTTTTTTGATTTTTCAAACATGATAAAACTCATATAATATTCTCAAAATCTCATATATCAATGTCATCACCATAAAACATATCCCAGAATCTCAACACTTAATCTTCTGCCAGTGTGTACAAATCATGCCGGCGCCTTCTCGCGATTCTCGCTGGTACCTGAAACACATATCACATAACACGGTAAGCATAAAAGCTTAGTGAGTTCCCCAAAATACCACATATAACACATATTAGCCACTCGAGGCTATAACTCTGTGGACCCTCCGGTCCTAACTTTGTGGACCCTCCGGTCCTAACTCTGTGGACCCTCTGGTCCTAACTCTGTGAACCTTCCGGTTCTAACTCTGTAACTCTGGAACATACACGGCATGAGTCACATAGAAATAATGCAGTGTATCACACTCACATAAATAGCATACAAGATACTCTGTCACATAACTCTAATTACCACTCTAGGTAAAGTATAGTGAGAAGACTCACCTCGGATAACTCCGTAATCCCGAACTCTTTAAAATCTGGTCTAGCCTCCGCCTAATCATATGAAATAAACACTCTAAATCAATACATCTCTCAAGGCTAGACTATTCCCTCTCTTAGTACTCTCAGAAGCGTAAAAGTCCATTTTACCCCTCTCATGGCTCAAAGACCCTAAAACAATTTTTAACGATGTAAATGTTTAAATTTTTTTTTTCATTTTTCAAACATAATAAAACTCATATAATATTCTCAAAATCTCATATATCAATGTCATCACCATAAAACATATCCCAGAATCTCAATACTTAATCTTCTACCAGTGTGTACAAATCATGCTAGCGCCTTCCCGCGACTCTCGCTGGTACCTGAAACACATATCACATAACACGGTAAGCATAAATGCTTAGTGAGTTCCCCAAAATAACACATATAACAAATATTAGCCACTCGAGGCTATAACTCTGTGGACCCTCCGGTCCTAACTCTGTGGACCCTCTGGTCCTAACTCTGTGAACCTTCCGGTTCTAACTCTGTAACTCTGAAACATACACGACATGAATCACATAGAAATAATGCAGTGTATCACAATCACATAAATAGCATACAAGATACTCTGTCACACAACTCTAATTACCACTCTAGGTAAAGTATAGTGAGAAGACTCACCTCGGGTAACTCGGTAATCCCGAACTCTGTAAAATCTGGTCTAGCCTCCTCCTAATCATATGAAATAAACACTCTAAATCAATACATCTCTCAAGGCTAGACTATTCCCTCTCTTAGTACTCTCAGAAGGGTAAAAGACCATTTTACCCCTCTCATGGCTCAAAGACCCTAAAACAATTTTTAACGACGTAAATTTTTAAAACAATTTTTTTTTTAATTTTTCAAACATAGTAAAACTCATATAATATTCTCAAAATCTCATATATCAATGTCATCACCATAAAACATATCCCAGAATCTCAACACTTAATCTTCTGCCAGTGTGTACAAATCATGTCGGCGCCTTCCCGCGACTCTCGCTGGTACCTGAAACACATATCACATAACACGGTAAGCATAAATGCTTAGTGAGTTCCCCAAAATACCACATATAACACATATTAGCCACTCGAGGCTATAACTCTGTGGACCCTCCGGTCCTAACTCTGTGGACCCTCTGGTCCTAACTCTGTGAACCTTCCGGTTCTAACTCTGTAACTCTGGAACATACACGACATGAATCACATAGAAATAATGCAGCGTATCACAATCACATAAATAGCATACAAGATACTCTGTCACATAACTCTAATTACCACTCTACGTAAAGTATAGTGAGAAGACTCACCTCGGGTAACTCGGTAATCCCGAACTCTATAAAATCTGGTCTAGCCTCCGCCTAATCATATGAAATAAACACTCTAAATAAATACATCTCTCAAGGCTAGACTATTCCCTCTCTTAGTACTCTCAGAAGGGTAAAAGACCATTTTACCCCTCTCATGGCTCAAAGACCCTAAAACAATTTTTAACGACGTAAATTTTTAAAACAATTTTTTTTCATTTTTCAAACATGATAAAACTCATATAATATTCTCAAAATCTCATATATCAATGTCATCACCATAAAACATATCCCACTATCTCAACACTTAATCTTCTGCCAGTGTGTACAAATCATGTCGGCGCCTTCCCGCGACTCTCGCTGGTACCTGAAACACATATCACATAACACTGTAAGCATAAATGCTTAATGAGTTCCCCAAAATACCACATATAACACATATTAGCCACTCGAGGCTATAACTCTGTGGACCCTCCGGTCCTAACTCGGTGGACCCTCTGGTCCTAACTCTGTGAACCTTCCGGTTCTAACTCTGTAACTCTGGAACATACACGGCATGAGTCACATAGAAATAATGCAGTGTATCACAATCACATAAATAGCATACAAGATACTCTGTCACATAACTCTAATTACCACTCTAGGTAAAGTATAGTGAGAAGACTCACCTCGGATAACTCGGTAATCCCGAACTCTGTAAAATCTGGTCTAGCCTCCGCCTAATCATATGAAATAAACACTCTAAATCAATACATCTCTCAAGGCTAGACTATTCCCTCTCTTAGTACTCTCAGAAGGGTAAAAGACCATTTTACCCCTCTCATGGCTCAAAGACCCTAAAACAATTTTTAACGACGTAAATTTTTAAAACAATTTTTTTTTCATTTTTCAAACATGATAAAACTCATATAATATTCTCAAAATCTCATATATCAATGTCATCACCATAAAACATATCCCAGAATCTCAACACTTAATCTTCTGCCAGTGTGTACAAATCATGTCGGCGCCTTCCCGCGACTCTCGCTGGTACCTGAAACACATATCACATAACACGGTAAGCATAAATGCTTAGTGACTTCCCCAAAATACCACATATAACACATATTAGCCACTCGAGGCTATACCTCTGTGGACCCTCCAGTCCTAACTCTTTGGACCCTCTGGTCCTAACTCTGTGAACCTTCCGGTTCTAACTCTGTAACTCTGGAACATACACGGCATGAATCACATAGAAATAATGCAGTGTATCACAATCACATAAATAGCATACAAGATACTCTGTCACATAACTCTAATTACCACTCTAGGTAAAGTATAGTGAGAAGACTCACCTCGGGTAACTCGGTAATCCCGAACTCTGTAAAATCTGGTCTAGCCTCCGCCTAATCATATGAAATAAACACTCTAAATCAATACATCTCTCAAGGCTAGACTATTCCCTCTCTTAGTACTCTCAGAAGGGTAAAAGACCATTTTACCCCTCTCATGGCTCAAAGACCCTAAAACAATTTTTAACGACGTAAATTTTTAAAACAATTTTTTTTCATTTTTCAAACATGATAAAACTCATATAATATTCTCAAAATCTCATATATCAATGTCATCACCATAAAACATATCCCACTATCTCAACACTTAATCTTCTGCCAGTGTGTACAAATCATGTCGGCGCCTTCCCGCGACTCTCGCTGGTACCTGAAACACATATCACATAACACTGTAAGCATAAATGCTTAATGAGTTCCCCAAAATACCACATATAACACATATTAGCCACTCGAGGCTATAACTCTGTGGACCCTCCGGTCCTAACTCGGTGGACCCTCTGGTCCTAACTCTGTGAACCTTCCGGTTCTAACTCTGTAACTCTGGAACATACACGGCATGAGTCACATAGAAATAATGCAGTGTATCACAATCACATAAATAGCATACAAGATACTCTGTCACATAACTCTAATTACCACTCTAGGTAAAGTATAGTGAGAAGACTCACCTCGAATAACTCGGTAATCCCGAACTCTGTAAAATCTGGTCTAGCCTCCGCCTAATCATATGAAATAAACACTCTAAATCAATACATCTCTCAAGGCTAGACTATTCCCTCTCTTAGTACTCTCAGAAGGGTAAAAGACCATTTTACCCCTCTCATGGCTCAAAGACCCTAAAACAATTTTTAACGACGTAAATTTTTAAAACAATTTTTTTTTCATTTTTCAAACATGATAAAACTCATATAATATTCTCAAAATCTCATATATCAATGTCATCACCATAAAACATATCCCAGAATCTCAACACTTAATCTTCTGCCAGTGTGTACAAATCATGTCGGCGCCTTCCCGCGACTCTCGCTGGTACCTGAAACACATATCACATAACACGGTAAGCATAAATGCTTAGTGACTTCCCCAAAATACCACATATAACACATATTAGCCACTCGAGGCTATACCTCTGTGGACCCTCCAGTCCTAACTCTTTGGACCCTCTGGTCCTAACTCTGTGAACCTTCCGGTTCTAACTCTGTAACTCTGGAACATACACGGCATGAATCACATAGAAATAATGCAGTGTATCACAATCACATAAATAGCATACAAGATACTCTGTCACATAACTCTAATTACCACTCTAGGTAAAGTATAGTGAGAAGACTCACCTCGGGTAACTCGGTAATCCCGAACTCTGTAAAATCTGGTCTAGCCTCCGCCTAATCATATGAAATAAACACTCTAAATCAATACATCTCTCAAGGCTAGACTATTCCCTCTCTTAGTACTCTCAGAAGGGTAAAAGACCATTTTACCCCTCTCATGGCTCAAAGACCCTAAAACAATTTTTAACGACGTAAATTTTTAAAACAATTTTTTTTCATTTTTCAAACATGATAAAACTCATATAATATTCTCAAAATCTCATATATCAATGTCATCACCATAAAACATATCCCACTATCTCAACACTTAATCTTCTGCCAGTGTGTACAAATCATGTCGGCGCCTTCCCGCGACTCTCGCTGGTACCTGAAACACATATCACATAACACTGTAAGCATAAATGCTTAATGAGTTCCCCAAAATACCACATATAACACATATTAGCCACTCGAGGCTATAACTCTGTGGACCCTCCGGTCCTAACTCGGTGGACCCTCTGGTCCTAACTCTGTGAACCTTCCGGTTCTAACTCTGTAACTCTGGAACATACACGACATGAGTCACATAGAAATAATGCAGTGTATCACAATCACATAAATAGCATACAAGATACTCTGTCACATAACTCTAATTACCACTCTAGGTAAAGTATAGTGAGAAGACTCACCTCGAATAACTCGGTAATCCCGAACTCTGTAAAATCTGGTCTAGCCTCCGCCTAATCATATGAAATAAACACTCTAAATCAATACATCTCTCAAGGCTAGACTATTCCCTCTCTTAGTACTCTCAGAAGGGTAAAAGACCATTTTACCCCTCTCATGGCTCAAAGACCCTAAAACAATTTTTAACGACGTAAATTTTTAAAACAATTTTTTTTTCATTTTTCAAACATGATAAAACTCATATAATATTCTCAAAATCTCATATATCAATGTCATCACCATAAAACATATCCCAGAATCTCAACACTTAATCTTCTGCCAGTGTGTACAAATCATGTCGGCGCCTTCCCGCGACTCTCGCTGGTACCTGAAACACATATCACATAACACGGTAAGCATAAATGCTTAGTGACTTCCCCAAAATACCACATATAACACATATTAGCCACTCGAGGCTATACCTCTGTGGACCCTCCAGTCCTAACTCTTTGGACCCTCTGGTCCTAACTCTGTGAACCTTCCGGTTCTAACTCTGTAACTCTGGAACATACACGGCATGAATCACATAGAAATAATGCAGTGTATCACAATCACATAAATAGCATACAAGATACTCTGTCACATAACTCTAATTACCACTCTAGGTAAAGTATAGTGAGAAGACTCACCTCGGGTAACTCGGTAATCCCGAACTCTGTAAAATCTGGTCTAGCCTCCGCCTAATCATATGAAATAAACACTCTAAATCAATACATCTCTCAAGGCTAGACTATTCCCTCTCTTAGTACTCTCAGAAGGGTAAAAGACCATTTTACCCCTCTCATGGCTCAAAGACCCTAAAACAATTTTTAACGACGTAAATTTTTAAAACAATTTTTTTTCATTTTTCAAACATGATAAAACTCATATAATATTCTCAAAATCTCATATATCAATGTCATCACCATAAAACATATCCCACTATCTCAACACTTAATCTTCTGCCAGTGTGTACAAATCATGTCGGCGCCTTCCCGCGACTCTCGCTGGTACCTGAAACACATATCACATAACACTGTAAGCATAAATGCTTAATGAGTTCCCCAAAATACCACATATAACACATATTAGCCACTCGAGGCTATAACTCTGTGGACCCTCCGGTCCTAACTCGGTGGACCCTCTGGTCCTAACTCTGTGAACCTTCCGGTTCTAACTCTGTAACTCTGGAACATACACGGCATGAGTCACATAGAAATAATGCAGTGTATCACAATCACATAAATAGCATACAAGATACTCTGTCACATAACTCTAATTACCACTCTAGGTAAAGTATAGTGAGAAGACTCACCTCGGATAACTCGGTAATCCCGAACTCTGTAAAATCTGGTCTAGCCTCCGCCTAATCATATGAAATAAACACTCTAAATCAATACATCTCTCAAGGCTAGACTATTCCCTCTCTTAGTACTCTCAGAAGGGTAAAAGACCATTTTACCCCTCTCATGGCTCAAAGACCCTAAAACAATTTTTAACGACGTAAATTTTTAAAACAATTTTTTTTTCATTTTTCAAACATGATAAAACTCATATAATATTCTCAAAATCTCATATATCAATGTCATCACCATAAAACATATCCCAGAATCTCAACACTTAATCTTCTGCCAGTGTGTACAAATCATGTCGGCGCCTTCCCACGACTCTCGCTGGTACCTGAAACACATATCACATAACACGGTAAGCATAAATGCTTAGTGACTTCCCCAAAATACCACATATAACACATATTAGCCACTCGAGGCTATACCTCTGTGGACCCTCCAGTCCTAACTCTTTGGACCCTCTGGTCCTAACTCTGTGAACCTTCCGGTTCTAACTCTGTAACTCTGGAACATACACGGCATGAATCACATAGAAATAATGCAGTGTATCACAATCACATAAATAGCATACAAGATACTCTGTCACATAACTCTAATTACCACTCTAGGTAAAGTATAGTGAGAAGACTCACCTCGGGTAACTCGGTAATCCCGAACTCTGTAAAATCTGGTCTAGCCTCCGCCTAATCATATGAAATAAACACACTAAATCAATACATCTCTCAAGGCTAGACTATTCCCTCTCTTAGTACTCTCAGAAGGGTAAAAGACCATTTTACCCCTCTCGTGGCTCAAAGACCCTAAAACAATTTTTAACGACGTAAATTTTTAAAACAATTTTTTTTTTGATTTTTCAAACATGATAAAACTCATATAATATTCTCAAAATCTCATATATCAATGTCATCACCATAAAACATATCCCAGAATCTCAACACTTAATCTTCTGCCAGTGTGTACAAATCATGCCGGCGCCTTCCCGCGACTCTCGCTGGTACCTGAAACACATATCACATAACACGGTAAGCATAAAAGCTTAGTGAGTTCCCCAAAATACCACATATAACACATATTAGCCACTCGAGGCTATAACTCTGTGGACCCTCCGGTCCTAACTCTGTGGACCCTCTGGTCCTAACTCTGTGAACCTTCCGGTTCTAACTCTGTAACTCTGGAACATACACGGCATGAGTCACATAGAAATAATGCAGTGTATCGCAATCACATAAATAGCATACAAGATACTCTGTCACATAACTCTAATTACCACTCTAGGTAAAGTATAGTGAGAAGACTCACCTCGGATAACTCGGTAATCCCGAACTCTGTAAAATCTGGTCTAGCCTCCGCCTAATCATATGAAATAAACACTCTAAATCAATACATCTCTCAAGGCTAGACTATTCCCTCTCTTAGTACTCTCAGAAGGGTAAAAGTCCATTTTACCCCTCTCATGGCTCAAAGACCCTAAAACATTTTTTAACGACGTAAATGTTCAAAACAAGTTTTTTTTTTCATTTTTCAAACATAATAAAACTCAAATAATATTCTCAAAATCTCATATATCAATGTCATCACCATAAAACATATCCCAAAATCTCAATACTTAATCTTCTGCCAGTGTGTACAAACCATGTTGGCGCCTTCCCGCGACTCTCGCTGGTACCTGAAACACATATCACATAACACGGTAAGCATAAATGCTTAGTGAGTTCTCCAAAATACCACATATAACACATATTAGCCACTCGAGGCTATAACTCTGTGGACCCTCCGGTCCTAACTCTGTGGACCCTCTGGTCCTAACTCTGTGAACATTCCGCTTCTAACTCTGTAACTCTGGAACATACACGACATGAATCACATAGAAATAATGCAGTGTATCACAATCACATAAATAGCATACAAGATACTCTGTCACACAACTCTAATTACCACTCTAGGTAAAGTATAGTGAGAAGACTCACCTCGGGTAACTCGGTAATCCCGAACTCTGTAAAATCTGGTCTAGCCTCCGCCTAATCATATGAAATAAACACTCTAAATCAATACATCTCTCAAGGCTAGACTATTCCCTCTCTTAGTACTCTCAGAAGGGTAAAAGACCATTTTACCCCTCTCATGGCTCAAAGACCCTAAAACAATTTTTAACGACGTAAATTTTTAAAACAATTTTTTTTTTCATTTTTCAAACATGATAAAACTCATATAATATTCTCAAAATCTCATATATCAATGTCATCACCATAAAACATATCCCAGAATCTCAACACTTAATCTTCTGCCAGTGTGTACAAATCATGTCGGCGCCTTCCCGCGACTCTCGCTGGTACCTGAAACACATATCACATAACACGGTAAGAATAATTGCTTAGTGAGTTCCCCAAAATACCACATATAACACATATTAGCCACTCGAGGCTATACCTCTGTGGACCCTCCAGTCCTAACTCTGTGGACCCTCTGGTCCTAACTCTGTGAACCTTCCGGTTCTAACTCTGTAACTCTGGAACATACACGACATGAATCACATAGAAATAATTCAGTGTATCACAATCACATAAATAGCATACAAGATACTCTGTCACATAACTCTAATTACCACTCTAGGTAAAGTATAGTGAGAAGACTCACCTCGGGTAACTCGGTAATCCCGAACTCTGTAAAATCTGGTCTAGCCTCCGCCTAATCATATGAAATAAACACTCTAAATCAATACATCTCTCAAGGCTAGACTATTCCCTCTCTTAGTACTCTCAGAAGGGTAAAAGACCATTTTACCCCTCTCATGGCTCAAAGACCCTAAAACAATTTTTAACGACGTAAATTTTTAAAACAATTTTTTTTTAATTTTTCAAACATAGTAAAACTCATATAATATTCTCAAAATCTCATATATCAATGTCATCACCATAAAACATATCCCAGAATCTCAACACTTAATCTTCTGCCAGTGTGTACAAATCATGTCGGCGCCTTCCCGCGGCTCTCGCTGGTACCTGAAACACATATCACATAACACGGTAAGCATAAATGCTTAGTGAGTTCCCCAAAATACCACATATAACACATATTAGCCACTCGAGGCTATACCTCTGTGGACCCTCCGGTCCTACCTCTGTGGACCCTCTGGTCCTAAGTCTGTGAACCTTCCGGTTCTAACTCTGTAACTCTGGAACATACACGACATGAATCACATAGAAATAATGCAGTGTATCACAATCACATAAATAGCATACAAGATACTCTGTCACATAACTCTAATTACCACTCTAGGTAAAGTATAGTGAGAAGACTCACCTCGGGTAACTCGGTAATCCCAAACTCTGTAAAATCTAGTCTAGCCTCCGCCTAATCATATGAAATAAACACTCTAAATCAATACATCTCTCAAGGCTAGACTATTCCCTCTCTTAATACTCTCAGAAGGGTAAAAGACCATTTTACCCCTCTCATGGCTCAAAGACCCTAAAACAATTTTTAACGACGTAAATTTTTAAAACAATTTTTTTTAATTTTTCAAACATAGTAAAACTCATATAATATTCTCAAAATCTCATATATCAATGTCATCACCATAAAACATATCCCAGAATCTCAACACTTAATCTTCTGCCAGTGTGTACAAATCATGTCGGCGCCTTCCCGCGACTCTCGCTGGTACCTGAAACACATATCACATAACACGGTAAGCATAAATGCTTAGTGAGTTCCCCAAAATACCACATATAACACATATTAGCCACTCGAGGCTATAACTCTGTGGACCCTCCGGTCCTAACTCTGTGGACCCTCCGGTCCTAACTCTGTGGACCCTCTGGTCCTAACTCTGTGAACCTTCCGGTTCTAACTCTGTAACTCTGGAACATACACGGCATGAATCACATAGAAATAATGCAGTGTATCACGATCACATAAATAGCATACAAGATACTCTGTCACATAACTCTAATTACCACTCTACGTAAAGTATAGTGAGAAGACTCACCTCGGGTAACTCGGTAATCCCGAACTCTGTAAAATCTGGTCTAGCCTCCGCCTAATCATATGAAATAAACACTCTAAATAAATACATCTCTCAAGGCTAGACTATTCCCTCTCTTAGTACTCTCAGAAGGGTAAAAGACCATTTTACCCCTCTCATGGCTCAAAGACCCTAAAACAATTTTTAACGACGTAAATTTTTAAAACAATTTTTTTTTCATTTTTCAAACATGATAAAACTCATATAATATTCTCAAAATCTCATATATCAATGTCATCACCATAAAACATATCCCAGAATCTCAACACTTAATCTTCTGCCAGTGTGTACAAATCATGTCGGCGCCTTCCCGCGACTCTCGCTGGTACCTGAAACACATATCACATAACATGGTAAGCATAAATGCTTAGTGACTTCCCCAAAATACCACATATAACACATATTAGCCACTCGAGGCTATACCTCTGTGGACCCTCCAGTCCTAACTCTTTGGACCCTCTGGTCCTAACTCTGTGAAGCTTCCGGTTCTAACTCTGTAACTCTGGAACATACACGGCATGAATCACATAGAAATAATGCAGTGTATCACAATCACATAAATAGCATACAAGATACTCTGTCACATAACTCTAATTACCACTCTAGGTAAAGTATAGTGGAAGACTCACCTCGGGTAACTCGGTAATCCCGAACTCTGTAAAATCTGGTCTAGCCTCCGCCTAATCATATGAAATAAACACTCTAAATCAATACATCTCTCAAGGCTAGACTATTCCCTCTCTTAGTACTCTCAGAAGGGTATAAGACCATTTTACCCCTCTCATGGCTCAAAGACCCTAAAACAATTTTTAACGACGTAAATGTTTAAAACAATTTTTTTTTCATTTTTCAAACATAATAAAACTCATATAATATTCTCAAAATCTCATATATCAATGTCATCACCATAAAACATATCCCAGAATCTCAACACTTAATCTTCTGCCAGTGTGTACAAATCATGTCGGCGCCTTCCCGCGACTCTCGCTGGTACCTGAAACACATATCACATAACACGGTAAGCATAAATGCTTAGTGAGTTCCCCAAAATACCACATATAACACATATTAGCCACTCGAGGCTATACCTCTGTGGACCCTCCGGTCCTACCTCTGTGGACCCTCTGGTCCTAACTCTGTGAACCTTCCGGTTCTAACTCTGTAACTCTGGAACATACACGGCATGAATCACATAGAAATAATGCAGTGTATCACAATCACATAAATAGCATACAAGATACTCTGTCACATAACTCTAATTACCACTCTAGGTAAAGTATAGTGAGAAGACTCACCTCGGGTAACTCGGTAATCCCAAACTCTGTAAAATCTAGTCTAGCCTCCGCCTAATCATATGAAATAAACACTCTAAATCAATACATCTCTCAAGGCTAGACTATTCCCTCTCTTAGTACTCTCAGAAGGGTAAAAGACCATTTTACCCCTCTCATGGCTCAAAGACCCTAAAACAATTTTTAACGACGTAAATTTTTAAAACAATTTTTTTTTAATTTTTCAAACATAGTAAAACTCATATAATATTCTCAAAATCTCATATATCAATGTCATCACCATAAAACATATCCCAGAATCTCAACACTTAATCTTCTGCCAGTGTGTACAAATCATGTCGGCGCCTTCCCGCGACTCTCGCTGGTACCTGAAACACATATCACATAACACGGTAAGCATAAATGCTTAGTGAGTTCCCCAAAATACCACATATAACACATATTAGCCACTCGAGGCTATAACTCTGTGGACCCTCCGGTCCTAACTCTGTGGACCCTCCGGTCCTAACTCTGTGGACCCTCTGGTCCTAACTCTGTGAACCTTCCGGTTCTAACTCTGTAACTCTGGAACATACACGGCATGAATCACATAGAAATAATGCAGTGTATCACGATCACATAAATAGCATACAAGATACTCTGTCACATAACTCTAATTACCACTCTACGTAAAGTATAGTGAGAAGACTCACCTCGGGTAACTCGGTAATCCCGAACTCTGCAAAATCTGGTCTAGCCTCCGCCTAATCATATGAAATAAACACTCTAAATAAATACATCTCTCAAGGCTAGACTATTCCCTCTCTTAGTACTCTCAGAAGGGTAAAGGACCATTTTACCCCTCTCATGGCTCAAAGACCCTAAAACAATTTTTAACGACGTAAATTTTTAAAACAATTTTTTTTTCATTTTTCAAACATGATAAAACTCATATAATATTCTCAAAATCTCATATATCAATGTCATCACCATAAAACATATCCCAGAATCTCAACACTTAATCTTCTGCCAGTGTGTACAAATTATGCCGGCGCCTTCCCGCGACTCTCGCTGGTACCTGAAACACATATCACATAACACGGTAAGCATAAATGCTTAGTGAGTTCCCCAAAATACCACATATAACACATATTAGCCACTCGAGGCTATACCTCTGTGGACCCTCCAGTCCTAACTCTGTGGACCCTCTGGTCCTAACTCTGTGAACCTTCCGGTTCTAACTCTGTAACTCTGGAACATACACGACATGAATCACATAGAAATAATGCAGTGTATCACAATCACATAAATAGCATACAAGATACTCTGTCACACAACTCTAATTACCACTCTAGGTAAAGTATAGTGAGAAGACTCACCTCGGGTAACTCGGTAATCCCAAACTCTGTAAAATCTAGTCTAGCCTCCGCCTAATCATATGAAATAAACACTCTAAATCAATACATCTCTCAAGGCTAGACTATTCCCTCTCTTAGTACTCTCAGAAGGGTAAAAGACCATTTTACCCCTCTCATGGCTCAAAGACCCTAAAACAATTTTTAACGACGTAAATTTTTAAAACAATTTTTTTTTCATTTTTCAAACATGATAAAACTCATATAATATTCTCAAAATCTCATATATCAATGTCATCACCTTAAAACATATCCCAGAATCTCAACACTTAATCTTCTGCCAGTGTGTACAAATCATGCCGGCGCCTTCCCGCGACTCTCGCTGGTACCTGAAACACATATCACATAACACGGTAAGCATAAATGCTTAGTGAGTTCCCCAAAATACCACATATAACACATATTAGCCACTCGAGGCTATACCTCTGTGGACCCTCCAGTCCTACCTCTGTGGACCCTCTGGTCCTAACTCTGTGAACCTTCCGGTTCTAACTCTGTAACTCTGGAACATACACGGCATGAATCACATAGAAATAATGCAGTGTATCACAATCACATAAATAGCATACAAGATACTCTGTCACATAACTCTAATTACCACTCTAGGTAAAGTATAGTGGAAGACTCACCTCGGGTAACTCGGTAATCCCGAACTCTGTAAAATCTGGTCTAGCCTCCGCCTAATCATATGAAATAAACACTCTAAATCAATACATCTCTCAAGGCTAGACTATTCCCTCTCTTAGTACTCTCAGAAGGGTAAAAGACCATTTTACCCCTCTCATGGCTCAAAGACCCTAAAACAATTTTTAACGACGTAAATGTTTAAAACAATTTTTTTTTCATTTTTCAAACATAATAAAACTCATATAATATTCTCAAAATCTCATATATCAATGTCATCACCATAAAACATATCCCAGAATCTCAACACTTAATCTTCTGCCAGTGTGTACAAATCATGTCGGCGCCTTCCCGCGACTCTCGCTGGTACCTGAAACACATATCACATAACACGGTAAGCATAAATGCTTAGTGAGTTCCCCAAAATACCACATATAACACATATTAGCCACTCGAGGCTATACCTCTGTGGACCCTCCGGTCCTACCTCTGTGGACCCTCTAGTCCTAACTCTGTGAACCTTCCGGTTCTAACTCTGTAACTCTGGAACATACACGACATGAATCACATAGAAATAATGCAGTGTATCACAATCACATAAATAGCATACAAGATACTCTGTCACATAACTCTAATTACCACTCTAGGTAAAGTATAGTGAGAAGACTCACCTCGGGTAACTCGGTAATCCCAAACTCTGTAAAATCTAGTCTAGCCTCCGCCTAATCATATGAAATAAACACTCTAAATCAATACATCTCTCAAGGCTAGACTATTCCCTCTCTTAGTACTCTCAGAAGGGTAAAAGACCATTTTACCCCTCTCATGGCTCAAAGACCCTAAAACAATTTTTAACGACGTAAATTTTTAAAACAATTTTTTTTTAATTTTTCAAACATAGTAAAACTCATATAATATTCTCAAAATCTCATATATCAATGTCATCACCATAAAACATATCCCAGAATCTCAACACTTAATCTTCTGCCAGTGTGTACAAATCATGTCGGCGCCTTCCCGCGACTCTCGCTGGTACCTGAAACACATATCACATAACACGGTAAGCATAAATGCTTAGTGAGTTCCCCAAAATACCACATATAACACATATTAGCCACTCGAGGCTATAACTCTGTGGACCCTCCGGTCCTAACTCTGTGGACCCTCCGGTCCTAACTCTGTGGACCCTCTGGTCCTAACTCTGTGAACCTTCCGGTTCTAACTCTGTAACTCTGGAACATACACGGCATGAATCACATAGAAATAATGCAGTGTATCACGATCACATAAATAGCATACAAGATACTCTGTCACATAACTCTAATTACCACTCTACGTAAAGTATAGTGAGAAGACTCACCTCGGGTAACTCGGTAATCCCGAACTCTGTAAAATCTGGTCTAGCCTCCGCCTAATCATATGAAATAAACACTCTAAATAAATACATCTCTCAAGGCTAGACTATTCCCTCTCTTAGTACTCTCAGAAGGGTAAAGGACCATTTTACCCCTCTCATGGCTCAAAGACCCTAAAACAATTTTTAACGACGTAAATTTTTAAAACAATTTTTTTTTCATTTTTCAAACATGATAAAACTCATATAATATTCTCAAAATCTCATATATCAATGTCATCACCATAAAACATATCCCAGAATCTCAACACTTAATCTTCTGCCAGTGTGTACAAATCATGCCGGCGCCTTCCCGCGACTCTCGCTGGTACCTGAAACACATATCACATAACACGGTAAGCATAAATGCTTAGTGAGTTCCCCAAAATACCACATATAACACATATTAGCCACTCGAGGCTATACCTCTGTAGACCCTCCAGTCCTAACTCTGTGGACCCTCTGGTCCTAACTCTGTGAACCTTCCGGTTCTAACTCTGTAACTCTGGAACATACACGACATGAATCACATAGAAATAATGCAGTGTATCACAATCACATAAATAGCATACAAGATACTCTGTCACACAACTCTAATTACCACTCTAGGTAAAGTATAGTGAGAAGACTCACCTCGGGTAACTCGGTAATCCCAAACTCTGTAAAATCTAGTCTAGCCTCCGCCTAATCATATGAAATAAACACTCTAAATCAATACATCTCTCAAGGCTAGACTATTCCCTCTCTTAGTACTCTCAGAAGGGTAAAAGACCATTTTACCCCTCTCATGGCTCAAAGACCCTAAAACAATTTTTAACGACGTAAATTTTTAAAACATTTTTTTTTTCATTTTTCAAACATGATAAAACTCATATAATATTCTCAAAATCTCATATATCAATGTCATCACCTTAAAACATATCCCAGAATCTCAACACTTAATCTTCTGCCAGTGTGTACAAATCATGCCGGCGCCTTCCCGCGACTCTCGCTGGTACCTGAAACACATATCACATAACACGGTAAGCATAAATGCTTAGTGAGTTCCCCAAAATACCACATATAACACATATTAGCCACTCGAGGCTATACCTCTGTGGACCCTCCAGTCCTACCTCTGTGGACCCTCTGGTCCTAACTCTGTGAACCTTCCGGTTCTAACTCTGTAACTCTGGAACATACACGGCATGAATCACATAGAAATAATGCAGTGTATCACAATCACATAAATAGCATACAAGATACTCTGTCACATAACTCTAATTACCACTCTAGGTAAAGTATAGTGGAAGACTCACCTCGGGTAACTCGGTAATCCCGAACTCTGTAAAATCTGGTCTAGCCTCCGCCTAATCATATGAAATAAACACTCTAAATCAATACATCTCTCAAGGCTAGACTATTCCCTCTCTTAGTACTCTCAGAAGGGTAAAAGACCATTTTACCCCTCTCATGGCTCAAAGACCCTAAAACAATTTTTAACGACGTAAATGTTTAAAACAATTTTTTTTTCATTTTTCAAACATAATAAAACTCATATAATATTCTCAAAATCTCATATATCAATGTGATCACCATAAAACATATCCCAGAATCTCAACACTTAATCTTCTGCCATTGTGTACAAATCATGTCGGCGCCTTCCCGCGACTCTCGCTGGTACCTGAAACACATATCACATAACACGGTAAGCATAAATGCTTAGTGAGTTCCCCAAAATACCACATATAACACATATTAGCCACTCGAGGCTATACCTCTGTGGACCCTCCGGTCCTACCTCTGTGGACCCTCTGGTCCTAACTCTGTGAACCTTCCGGTTCTAACTCTGTAACTCTGGAACATACACGGCATGAATCACATAGAAATAATGCAGTGTATCACAATCACATAAATAGCATACAAGATACTCTGTCACATAACTCTAATTACCACTCTAGGTAAAGTATAGTGAGAAGACTCACCTCGGGTAACTCGGTAATCCCAAACTCTGTAAAATCTAGTCTAGCCTCCGCCTAATCATATGAAATAAACACTCTAAATCAATACATCTCTCAAGGCTAGACTATTCCCTCTCTTAGTACTCTCAGAAGGGTAAAAGACCATTTTACCCCTCTCATGGCTCAAAGACCCTAAAACAATTTTTAACGACGTAAATTTTTAAAACAATTTTTTTTTAATTTTTCAAACATAGTAAAACTCATATAATATTCTCAAAATCTCATATATCAATGTCATCACCATAAAACATATCCCAGAATCTCAACACTTAATCTTCTGCCAGTGTGTACAAATCATGTCGGCGCCTTCCCGCGACTCTCGCTGGTACCTGAAACACATATCACATAACACGGTAAGCATAAATGCTTAGTGAGTTCCCCAAAATACCACATATAACACATATTAGCCACTCGAGGCTATAACTCTGTGGACCCTCCGGTCCTAACTCTGTGGACCCTCCGGTCCTAACTCTGTGGACCCTCTGGTCCTAACTCTGTGAACCTTCCGGTTCTAACTCTGTAACTCTGGAACATACACGGCATGAATCACATAGAAATAATGCAGTGTATCACGATCACATAAATAGCATACAAGATACTCTGTCACATAACTCTAATTACCACTCTACGTAAAGTATAGTGAGAAGACTCACCTCGGGTAACTCGGTAATCCCGAACTCTGTAAAATCTGGTCTAGCCTCCGCCTAATCATATGAAATAAACACTCTAAATCAATACATCTCTCAAGGCTAGACTATTCCCTCTCTTAGTACTCTCAGAAGGGTAAAAGACCATTTTACCCCTCTCATGGCTCAAAGACCCTAAAACAATTTTTAACGACGTAAATTTTTAAAACAATTTTTTTTTCATTTTTCAAACATGATAAAACTCATATAATATTCTCAAAATCTCATATATCAATGTCATCACCATAAAACATATCCCAGAATCTCAACACTTAATCTTCTGCCAGTGTGTACAAATCATGCCGGCGCCTTCCCGCGACTCTCGCTGGTACCTGAAACACATATCACATAACACGGTAAGCATAAATGCTTAGTGAGTTCCCCAAAATACCACATATAACACATATTAGCCACTCGAGGCTATACCTCTGTGGACCCTCCAGTCCTAACTCTGTGGACCCTCTGGTCCTAACTCTGTGAACCTTCCGGTTCTAACTCTGTAACTCTGGAACATACACGACATGAATCACATAGAAATAATGCAGTGTATCACAATCACATAAATAGCATACAAGATACTCTGTCACACAACTCTAATTACCACTCTAGGTAAAGTATAGTGAGAAGACTCACCTCGGGTAACTCGGTAATCCCAAACTCTGTAAAATCTAGTCTAGCCTCCGCCTAATCATATGAAATAAACACTCTAAATCAATACATCTCTCAAGGCTAGACTATTCCCTCTCTTAGTACTCTCAGAAGGGTAAAAGACCATTTTACCCCTCTCATGGCTCAAAGACCCTAAAACAATTTTTAACGACGTAAATTTTTAAAACAATTTTTTTTTTCATTTTTCAAACATGATAAAACTCATATAATATTCTCAAAATCTCATATATCAATGTCATCACCTTAAAACATATCCCAGAATCTCAACACTTAATCTTCTGCCAGTGTGTACAAATCATGCCGGCGCCTTCCCGCGACTCTCGCTGGTACCTGAAACACATATCACATAACACGGTAAGCATAAATGCTTAGTGAGTTCCCCAAAATACCACATATAACACATATTAGCCACTCGAGGCTATACCTCTGTGGACCCTCCAGTCCTACCTCTGTGGACCCTCTGGTCCTAACTCTGTGAACCTTCCGGTTCTAACTCTGTAACTCTGGAACATACACGGCATGAATCACATAGAAATAATGCAGTGTATCACAATCACATAAATAGCATACAAGATACTCTGTCACATAACTCTAATTACCACTCTAGGTAAAGTATAGTGGAAGACTCACCTCGGGTAACTCGGTAATCCCGAACTCTGTAAAATCTGGTCTAGCCTCCGCCTAATCATATGAAATAAACACTCTAAATCAATACATCTCTCAAGGCTAGACTATTCCCTCTCTTAGTACTCTCAGAAGGGTAAAAGACCATTTTACCCCTCTCATGGCTCAAAGACCCTAAAACAATTTTTAACGACGTAAATGTTTAAAACAATTTTTTTTTCATTTTTCAAACATAATAAAACTCATATAATATTCTCAAAATCTCATATATCAATGTCATCACCATAAAACATATCCCAGAATCTCAACACTTAATCTTCTGCCAGTGTGTACAAATCATGTCGGCGCCTTCCCGCGACTCTCGCTGGTACCTGAAACACATATCACATAACACGGTAAGCATAAATGCTTAGTGAGTTCCCCAAAATACCACATATAACACATATTAGCCACTCGAGGCTATACCTCTGTGGACCCTCCGGTCCTACCTCTGTGGACCCTCTAGTCCTAACTCTGTGAACCTTCCGGTTCTAACTCTGTAACTCTGGAACATACACGGCATGAATCACATAGAAATAATGCAGTGTATCACAATCACATAAATAGCATACAAGATACTCTGTCACATAACTCTAATTACCACTCTAGGTAAAGTATAGTGAGAAGACTCACCTCGGGTAACTCGGTAATCCCAAACTCTGTAAAATCTAGTCTAGCCTCCGCCTAATCATATGAAATAAACACTCTAAATCAATACATCTCTCAAGGCTAGACTATTCCCTCTCTTAGTACTCTCAGAAGGGTAAAAGACCATTTTACCCCTCTCATGGCTCAAAGACCCTAAAACAATTTTTAACGACGTAAATTTTTAAAACAATTTTTTTTCATTTTTCAAACATAGTAAAACTCATATAATATTCTCAAAATCTCATATATCAATGTCATCACCATAAAACATATCCCAGAATCTCAACACTTAATCTTCTGCCAGTGTGTACAAATCATGTCGGCGCCTTCCCGCGACTCTCGCTGGTACCTGAAACACATATCACATAACACGGTAAGCATAAATGCTTAGTGAGTTCCCCAAAATACCACATATAACACATATTAGCCACTCGAGGCTATAACTCTGTGGACCCTCCGGTCCTAACTCTGTGGACCCTCCGGTCCTAACTCTGTGGACCCTCTGGTCCTAACTCTGTGAACCTTCCGGTTCTAACTCTGTAACTCTGGAACATACACGGCATGAATCACATAGAAATAATGCAGTGTATCACGATCACATAAATAGCATACAAGATACTCTGTCACATAACTCTAATTACCACTCTACGTAAAGTATAGTGAGAAGACTCACCTCGGGTAACTCGGTAATCCCGAACTCTGTAAAATCTGGTCTAGCCTCCGCCTAATCATATGAAATAAACACTCTAAATAAATACATCTCTCAAGGCTAGACTATTCCCTCTCTTAGTACTCTCAGAAGGGTAAAGGACCATTTTACCCCTCTCATGGCTCAAAGACCCTAAAACAATTTTTAACGACGTAAATTTTTAAAACAATTTTTTTTTCATTTTTCAAACATGATAAAACTCATATAATATTCTCAAAATCTCATATATCAATGTCATCACCATAAAACATATCCCAGAATCTCAACACTTAATCTTCTGCCAGTGTGTACAAATCATGCCGGCGCCTTCCCGCGACTCTCGCTGGTACCTGAAACACATATCACATAACACGGTAAGCATAAATGCTTAGTGAGTTCCCCAAAATACCACATATAACACATATTAGCCACTCGAGGCTATACCTCTGTGGACCCTCCAGTCCTAACTCTGTGGACCCTCTGGTCCTAACTCTGTGAACCTTCCGGTTCTAACTCTGTAACTCTGGAACATACACGACATGAATCACATAGAAATAATGCAGTGTATCACAATCACATAAATAGCATACAAGATACTCTGTCACACAACTCTAATTACCACTCTAGGTAAAGTATAGTGAGAAGACTCACCTCGGGTAACTCGGTAATCCCAAACTCTGTAAAATCTAGTCTAGCCTCCGCCTAATCATATGAAATAAACACTCTAAATCAATACATCTCTCAAGGCTAGACTATTCCCTCTCTTAGTACTCTCAGAAGGGTAAAGGACCATTTTACCCCTCTCATGGCTCAAAGACCCTAAAACAATTTTTAACGACGTAAATTTTTAAAACAATTTTTTTTTCATTTTTCAAACATGATAAAACTCATATAATATTCTCAAAATCTCATATATCAATGTCATCACCATAAAACATATCCCAGAATCTCAACACTTAATCTTCTGCCAGTGTGTACAAATCATGCCGGCGCCTTCCCGCGACTCTCGCTGGTACCTGAAACACATATCACATAACACGGTAAGCATAAATGCTTAGTGAGTTCCCCAAAATACCACATATAACACATATTAGCCACTCGAGGCTATACCTCTGTGGACCCTCCAGTCCTAACTCTGTGGACCCTCTGGTCCTAACTCTGTGAACCTTCCGGTTCTAACTCTGTAACTCTGGAACATACACGACATGAATCACATAGAAATAATGCAGTGTATCACAATCACATAAATAGCATACAAGATACTCTGTCACACAACTCTAATTACCACTCTAGGTAAAGTATAGTGAGAAGACTCACCTCGGGTAACTCGGTAATCCCAAACTCTGTAAAATCTAGTCTAGCCTCCGCCTAATCATATGAAATAAACACTCTAAATCAATACATCTCTCAAGGCTAGACTATTCCCTCTCTTAGTACTCTCAGAAGGGTAAAAGACCATTTTACCCCTCTCATGGCTCAAAGACCCTAAAACAATTTTTAACGACGTAAATTTTTAAAACAATTTTTTTTTCATTTTTCAAACATGATAAAACTCATATAATATTCTCAAAATCTCATATATCAATGTCATCACCTTAAAACATATCCCAGAATCTCAACACTTAATCTTCTGCCAGTGTGTACAAATCATGCCGGCGCCTTCCCGCGACTCTCGCTGGTACCTGAAACACATATCACATAACATGGTAAGCATAAATGCTTAGTGAGTTCCCCAAAATACCACATATAACACATATTAGCCACTCGAGGCTATACCTCTGTGGACCCTCCAGTCCTACCTCTGTGGACCCTCTGGTCCTAACTCTGTGAACCTTCCGGTTCTAACTCTGTAACTCTGGAACATACACGGCATGAATCACATAGAAATAATGCAGTGTATCACAATCACATAAATAGCATACAAGATACTCTGTCACATAACTCTAATTACCACTCTAGGTAAAGTATAGTGGAAGACTCACCTCGGGTAACTCGGTAATCCCGAACTCTGTAAAATCTGGTCTAGCCTCCGCCTAATCATATGAAATAAACACTCTAAATCAATACATCTCTCAAGGCTAGACTATTCCCTCTCTTAGTACTCTCAGAAGGGTAAAAGACCATTTTACCCCTCTCATGGCTCAAAGACCCTAAAACAATTTTTAACGACGTAAATGTTTAAAACAATTTTTTTTTCATTTTTCAAACATAATAAAACTCATATAATATTCTCAAAATCTCATATATCAATGTCATCACCATAAAACATATCCCAGAATCTCAACACTTAATCTTCTGCCAGTGTGTACAAATCATGTCGGCGCCTTCCCGCGACTCTCGCTGGTACCTGAAACACATATCACATAACACGGTAAGCATAAATGCTTAGTGAGTTCCCCAAAATACCACATATAACACATATTAGCCACTCGAGGCTATACCTCTGTGGACCCTCCGGTCCTACCTCTGTGGACCCTCTGGTCCTAACTCTGTGAACCTTCCGGTTCTAACTCTGTAACTCTGGAACATACACGGCATGAATCACATAGAAATAATGCAGTGTATCACAATCACATAAATAGCATACAAGATACTCTGTCACATAACTCTAATTACCAGTCTAGGTAAAGTATAGTGAGAAGACTCACCTCGGGTAACTCGGTAATCCCAAACTCTGTAAAATCTAGTCTAGCCTCCGCCTAATCATATGAAATAAACACTCTAAATCAATACATCTCTCAAGGCTAGACTATTCCCTCTCTTAGTACTCTCAGAAGGGTAAAAGACCATTTTACCCCTCTCATGGCTCAAAGACCCTAAAACAATTTTTAACGACGTAAATTTTTAAAACAATTTTTTTTTTAATTTTTCAAACATAGTAAAACTCATATAATATTCTCAAAATCTCATATATCAATGTCATCACCATAAAACATATCCCAGAATCTCAACACTTAATCTTCTGCCAGTGTGTACAAATCATGTCGGCGCCTTCCCGCGACTCTCGCTGGTACCTGAAACACATATCACATAACACGGTAAGCATAAATGCTTAGTGAGTTCCCCAAAATACCACATATAACACATATTAGCCACTCGAGGCTATAACTCTGTGGACCCTCCGGTCCTAACTCTGTGGACCCTCCGGTCCTAACTCTGTGGACCCTCTGGTCCTAACTCTGTGAACCTTCCGGTTCTAACTCTGTAACTCTGGAACATACACGGCATGAATCACATAGAAATAATGCAGTGTATCACGATCACATAAATAGCATACAAGATACTCTGTCACATAACTCTAATTACCACTCTACGTAAAGTATAGTGAGAAGACTCACCTCGGGTAACTCGGTAATCCCGAACTCTGTAAAATCTGGTCTAGCCTCCGCCTAATCATATGAAATAAACACTCTAAATAAATACATCTCTCAAGGCTAGACTATTCCCTCTCTTAGTACTCTCAGAAGGGTAAAGGACCATTTTACCCCTCTCATGGCTCAAAGACCCTAAAACAATTTTTAACGACGTAAATTTTTAAAACAATTTTTTTTTCATTTTTCAAACATGATAAAACTCATATAATATTCTCAAAATCTCATATATCAATGTCATCACCATAAAACATATCCCAGAATCTCAACACTTAATCTTCTGCCAGTGTGTACAAATCATGCCGGCGCCTTCCCGCGACTCTCGCTGGTACCTGAAACACATATCACATAACACGGTAAGCATAAATGCTTAGTGAGTTCCCCAAAATACCACATATAACACATATTAGCCACTCGAGGCTATACCTCTGTGGACCCTCCAGTCCTAACTCTGTGGACCCTCTGGTCCTAACTCTGTGAACCTTCCGGTTCTAACTCTGTAACTCTGGAACATACACGACATGAATCACATAGAAATAATGCAGTGTATCACAATCACATAAATAGCATACAAGATACTCTGTCACACAACTCTAATTACCACTCTAGGTAAAGTATAGTGAGAAGACTCACCTCGGGTAACTCGGTAATCCCAAACTCTGTAAAATCTAGTCTAGCCTCCGCCTAATCATATGAAATAAACACTCTAAATCAATACATCTCTCAAGGCTAGACTATTCCCTCTCTTAGTACTCTCAGAAGGGTAAAGGACCATTTTACCCCTCTCATGGCTCAAAGACCCTAAAACAATTTTTAACGACGTAAATTTTTAAAACAATTTTTTTTTCATTTTTCAAACATGATAAAACTCATATAATATTCTCAAAATCTCATATATCAATGTCATCACCATAAAACATATCCCAGAATCTCAACACTTAATCTTCTGCCAGTGTGTACAAATCATGCCGGCGCCTTCCCGCGACTCTCGCTGGTACCTGAAACACATATCACATAACACGGTAAGCATAAATGCTTAGTGAGTTCCCCAAAATACCACATATAACACATATTAGCCACTCGAGGCTATACCTCTGTGGACCCTCCAGTCCTAACTCTGTGGACCCTCTGGTCCTAACTCTGTGAACCTTCCGGTTCTAACTCTGTAACTCTGGAACATACACGACATGAATCACATAGAAATAATGCAGTGTATCACAATCACATAAATAGCATACAAGATACTCTGTCACACAACTCTAATTACCACTCTAGGTAAAGTATAGTGAGAAGACTCACCTCGGGTAACTCGGTAATCCCAAACTCTGTAAAATCTAGTCTAGCCTCCGCCTAATCATATGAAATAAACACTCTAAATCAATACATCTCTCAAGGCTAGACTATTCCCTCTCTTAGTACTCTCAGAAGGGTAAAAGACCATTTTACCCCTCTCATGGCTCAAAGACCCTAAAACAATTTTTAACGACGTAAAATTTTAAAACAATTTTTTTTTCATTTTTCAAACATGATAAAACTCATATAATATTCTCAAAATCTCATATATCAATGTCATCACCTTAAAACATATCCCCGAATCTCAACACTTAATCTTCTGCCAGTGTGTACAAATCATGCCGGCGCCTTCCCGCGACTCTCGCTGGTACCTGAAACACATATCACATAACACGGTAAGCATAAATGCTTAGTGAGTTCCCCAAAATACCACATATAACACATATTAGCCACTCGAGGCTATACCTCTGTGGACCCTCCAGTCCTACCTCTGTGGACCCTCTGGTCCTAACTCTGTGAACCTTCCGGTTCTAACTCTGTAACTCTAGAACATACACGGCATGAATCACATAGAAATAATGCAGTGTATCACAATCACATAAATAGCATACAAGATACTCTGTCACATAACTCTAATTACCACTCTAGGTAAAGTATAGTGGAAGACTCACCTCGGGTAACTCGGTAATCCCGAACTCTGTAAAATCTGGTCTAGCCTCCGCCTAATCATATGAAATAAACACTCTAAATCAATACATCTCTCAAGGCTAGACTATTCCCTCTCTTAGTACTCTCAGAAGGGTAAAAGACCATTTTACCCCTCTCATGGCTCAAAGACCCTAAAACAATTTTTAACGACGTAAATGTTTAAAACAATTTTTTTTTCATTTTTCAAACATAATAAAACTCATATAATATTCTCAAAATCTCATATATCAATGTCATCACCATAAAACATATCCCAGAATCTCAACACTTAATCTTCTGCCAGTGTGTACAAATCATGTCGGCGCCTTCCCGCGACTCTCGCTGGTACCTGAAACACATATCACATAACACGGTAAGCATAAATGCTTAGTGAGTTCCCCAAAATACCACATATAACACATATTAGCCACTCGAGGCTATACCTCTGTGGACCCTCCGGTCCTACCTCTGTGGACCCTCTGGTCCTAACTCTGTGAACCTTCCGGTTCTAACTCTGTAACTCTGGAACATACACGGCATGAATCACATAGAAATAATGCAGTGTATCAAAATCACATAAATAGCATACAAGATACTCTGTCACATAACTCTAATTACCACTCTAGGTAAAGTATAGTGGAAGACTCACCTCGGGTAACTCGGTAATCCCGAACTCTGTAAAATCTGGTCTAGCCTCCGCCTAATCATATGAAATAAACACTCTAAATCAATACATCTCTCAAGGCTAGACTATTCCCTCTCTTAGTACTCTCAGAAGGGTAAAAGACCATTTTACCCCTCTCATGGCTCAAAGACCCTAAAACAATTTTTAACGACGTAAATGTTTAAAACAATTTTTTTTTTTCATTTTTCAAACATAATAAAACTCATATAATATTCTCAAAATCTCATATATCAATGTCATCACCATAAAACATATCCCAGAATCTCAATACTTAATCTTCTGCCAGTGTGTACAAATCATGCTGGCGCCTTCCCGCGACTCTCGCTGGTACCTGAAACACATATCACATAACACGGTAAGCATAAATGCTTAGTGAGTTCCCCAAAATACCACATATAACACATATTAGCCACTCGAGGCTATAACTCTGTGGACCCTCCGGTCCTAACTCTGTGGACCCTCTGGTCGTAACTTTGTGAACCTTCCGGTTCTAACTCTATAACTCTGGAACATACACGACATGAATCACATAGAAATAATGCAGTGTATCACAATCACATAAATATCATACAAGATACTCTGTCACACAACTCTAATTACCACTCTAGGTAAAGTATAGTGAGAAGACTCACCTCGGGTAACTCGGTAATCCCAAACTCTGTAAAATCTAGTCTAGCCTCCGCCTAATCATATGAAATAAACACTCTAAATCAATACATCTCTCAAGGCTAGACTATTCCCTCTCTTAGTACTCTCAGAAGGGTAAAAGACCATTTTACCCCTCTCATGGCTCAAAGACCCTAAAATAATTTTTAACCACGTAAATTTTTAAAACAATTTTTTTTTTCATTTTTCAAACATGATAAAACTCATATAATATTCTCAAAATCTCATATATCAATGTCATCACCTTAAAACATATCTCAGAATCTCAACACTTAATGTTCTGCCAGTGTGTACAAATCATGCCGGCGCCCTCCCGCGACTCTCGCTGGTACCTGAAACACATATCACATAATACGGTAAGCATAAATGCTTAGTGAGTTCCCCAAAATACCACATATAACACATATTAGCCACTCGAGGCTATACCTCTGTGGACCCTCCAGTCCTAACTCTGTGGACCCTCTGGTCCTAACTCTGTGAACCTTCCGGTTCTAACTCTGTAACTCTGGAACATACACGGCATGAATCACATAGAAATAATGCAGTGTATCACAATCACATAAATAGCATACAAGATACTCTGTCACACAACTCTAATTACCACTCTAGGTAAAGTATAGTGAGAAGACTCACCTCGGGTAACTCGGTAATCCCAAACTCTGTAAAATCTAGTCTAGCCTCCGCCTAATCATATGAAATAAACACTCTAAATCAATACATCTCTCAAGGCTAGACTATTCCCTCTCTTAGTACTCTCAGAAGGGTAAAAGACCATTTTACCCCTCTCATGGCTCAAAGACCCTAAAACAATTTTTAACGACGTAAATTTTTAAAACAATTTTTTTTTCATTTTTCAAACATGATAAAACTCATATAATATTCTCAAAATCTCATATATCAATGTCATCACCTTAAAACATATCCCAGAATCTCAACACTTAATCTTCTGCCAGTGTGTACAAATCATGCCGGCGCCTTCCCGCGACTCTCGCTGGTACCTGAAACACATATCACATAACACGGTAAGCATAAATGCTTAGTGAGTTCCCCAAAATACCACATATAACACATATTAGCCACTCGAGGCTATACCACTGTGGACCCTCCAGTCCTACCTCTGTGGACCCTCTGGTCCTAACTCTGTGAACCTTCCGGTTCTAACTCTGTAACTCTGGAACATACACGGCATGAATCACATAGAAATAATGCAGTGTATCACAATCACATAAATAGCATACAAGATACTCTGTCACATAACTTTAATTACCACTCTAGGTAAAGTATAGTGAGAAGACTCACCTCGGGTAACTCGGTAATCCCAAACTCTGTAAAATCTAGTCTAGCCTCCGCCTAATCATATGAAATAAACACTCTAAATCAATACATCTCTCAAGGCTAGACTATTCCCTCTCTTAGTACTATCAGAAGGGTAAAAGACCATTTTACCCCTCTCATGGCTCAAAGACCCTAAAACAATTTTTAACGACGTAAATTTTTAAAACAATTTTTTTTTAATTTTTCAAACATAGTAAAACTCATATAATATTCTCAAAATCTCATATATCAATGTCATCACCATAAAACATATCCCAGAATCTCAACACTTAATCTTCTGCCAGTGAGTACAAATCATGTCGGCGCCTTCCCGCGACTCTCGCTGGTACCTGAAACACATATCACATAACACGGTAAGAATAAATGCTTAGTGAGTTCCCCAAAATACCACATATAACACATATTAGCCACTCGAGGCTATAACTCTGTGGACCCTCCGGTCCTAACTCTGTGGACCCTCTGGTCCTAACTCTGTGAACCTTCCGGTTCTAACTCTGTAACTCTGGAACATACACGGCATGAATCACATAGAAATAATGCAGTGTATCACGATCACATAAATAGCATACAAGATACTCTGTCACATAACTCTAATTACCACTCTATGTAAAGTATAGTGAGAAGACTCACCTCGGGTAACTCGGTAATCCCGAACTCTGTAAAATCTGGTCTAGCCTCCGCCTAATCATATGAAATTAACACTCTAAATAAATACATCTCTCAAGGCTAGACTATTCCCTCTCTTAGTACTCTCAGAAGGGTAAAGGACCATTTTACCCCTCTCATGGCTCAAAGACCCTAAAACAATTTTTAACGACGTAAATTTTTAAAACAATTTTTTTTTCATTTTTCAAACATGATAAAACTCATATAATATTCTCAAAATCTCATATATCAATGTCATCACCATAAAACATATCCCAGAATCTCAACACTTAATCTTCTGCCAGTGTGTACAAATCATGCCGGCGCCTTCCCGCGACTCTCGCTGGTACCTGAAAGACATATCACATAACACGGTAAGCATAAATGCTTAGTGAGTTCCCCAAAATACCACATATAACACATATTAGCCACTCGAGGCTATACCTCTGTGGACCCTCCAGTCCTAACTCTGTGGACCCTCTGGTCCTAACTCTGTGAACCTTCCGGTTCTAACTCTGTAACTCTGGAACATACACGACATGAATCACATAGAAATAATGCAGTGTATCACAATCACATAAATAGCATACAAGATACTCTGTCACACAACTCTAATTACCACTCTAGGTAAAGTATAGTGAGAAGACTCACCTCGGGTAACTCGGTAATCCCAAACTCTGTAAAATCTAGTCTAGCCTCCGCCTAATCATATGAAATAAACACTCTAAATCAATACATCTCTCAAGGCTAGACTATTCCCTCTCTTAGTACTCTCAGAAGGGTAAAAGACCATTTTACCCCTCTCATGGCTCAAAGACCCTAAAACAATTTTTAACGACGTAAATTTTTAAAACAATTTTTTTTTCATTTTTCAAACATGATAAAACTCATATAATATTCTCAAAATCTCATATATCAATGTCATCACCTTAAAACATATCCCAGAATCTCAACACTTAATCTTCTGCCAGTGTGTACAAATCATGCCGGCGCCTTCCCGCGACTCTCGCTGGTACCTGAAACACATATCACATAACACGGTAAGCATAAATGCTTAGTGAGTTCCCCAAAATACCACATATAACACATATTAGCCACTCGAGGCTATACCTCTGTGGACCCTCCAGTCCTACCTCTGTGGACCCTCTGGTCCTAACTCTGTGAACCTTCCGGTTCTAACTCTGTAACTATGGAACATACACGGCATGAATCACATAGAAATAATGCAGTGTATCACAATCACATAAATAGCATACAAGATACTCTGTCACATAACTCTAATTACCACTCTAGGTAAAGTATAGTGGAAGACTCACCTCGGGTAACTCGGTAATCCCGAACTCTGTAAAATATGGTCTAGCCTCCGCCTAATCATATGAAATAAACACTCTAAATCAATACATCTCTCAAGGCTAGACTATTCCCTCTCTTAGTACTCTCAGAAGGGTAAAAGACCATTTTACCCCTCTCATGGCTCAAAGACCCTAAAACAATTTTTAACGACGTAAATGTTTAAAACAATTTTTTTTTTCATTTTTCAAACATAATAAAACTCATATAATATTCTCAAAATCTCATATATCAATGTCATCACCATAAAACATATCCCAGAATTTCAATACTTAATCTTCTGCCAGTGTGTACAAATCATGCTGGCGCCTTCCCGCGACTCTCGCTTGTACCTGAAACACATATCACATAACACGGTAAGCATAAATGCTTAGTGAGTTCCCCAAAATACCACATATAACACATATTAGCCACTCGAGGCTATAACTCTGTGGACCCTCCGGTCCTAACTCTGTGGACCCTCTGGTCGTAACTTTGTGAACCTTCCGGTTCTAACTCTGTAACTCTGGAACATACACGACATGAATCACATAGAAATAATGCAGTGTATCACAATCACATAAATATCATACAAGATACTCTGTCACACAACTCTAATTACCACTCTAGGTAAAGTATAGTGAGAAGACTCACCTCGGGTAACTCGGTAATCCCAAACTCTGTAAAATCTAGTCTAGCCTCCGCCTAATCATATGAAATAAACACTCTAAATCAATACATCTCTCAAGGCTAGACTATTCCCTCTCTTAGTACTCTCAGAAGGGTAAAAGACCATTTTACCCCTCTCATGGCTCAAAGACCCTAAAATAATTTTTAACGACGTAAATTTTTAAAACAATTTTTTTTTCATTTTTCAAACATGATAAAACTCATATAATATTCTCAAAATCTCATATATCAATGTCATCACCTTAAAACATATCTCAGAATCTCAACACTTAATGTTCTGCCAGTGTGTACAAATCATGCCGGCGCCTTCCCGCGACTCTCGCTGGTACCTGAAACACATATCACATAATACGGTAAGCATAAATGCTTAGTGAGTTCCCCAAAATACCACATATAACACATATTAGCCACTCGAGGCTATACCTCTGTGGACCCTCCAGTCCTAACTCTGTGGACCCTCTGATCCTAACTCTGTGAACCTTCCGGTTCTAACTCTGTAACTCTGGAACATACACGGCATGAATCACATAGAAATAATGCAGTGTATCACAATCACATAAATAGCATACAAGATACTCTGTCACACAACTCTAATTACCACTCTAGGTAAAGTATAGTGAGAAGACTCACCTCGGGTAACTCGGTAATCCCAAACTCTGTAAAATCTAGTCTAGCCTCCGCCTAATCATATGAAATAAACACTCTAAATCAATACATCTCTCAAGGCTAGACTATTCCCTCTCTTAGTACTCTCAGAAGGGTAAAAGACCATTTTACCACTCTCATGGCTCAAAGACCCTAAAACAATTTTTAACGACGTAAATTTTTAAAACAATATTTTTTTCATTTTTCAAACATGATAAAACTCATATAATATTCTCAAAATCTCATATATCAATGTCATCACCTTAAAACATATCCCAGAATCTCAACACTTAATCTTCTGCCAGTGTGTACAAATCATGCCGGCGCCTTCCCGCGACTCTCGCTGGTACCTGAAACACATATCACATAACACGGTAAGCATAAATGCTTAGTGAGTTCCCCAAAATACCACATATAACACATATTAGCCACTCGAGGCTATACCTCTGTGGACCCTCCAGTCCTACCTCTGTGGACCCTCTGGTCCTAACTCTGTGAACCTTCCGGTTCTAACTCTGTAACTCTGGAACATACACGGCATGAATCACATAGAAATAATGCAGTGTATCACAATCACATAAATAGCATACAAGATACTCTGTCACATAACTCTAATTACCACTCTAGGTAAAGTATAGTGAGAAGACTCACCTCGGGTAACTCGGTAATCCCAAACTCTGTAAAATCTAGTCTAGCCTCCGCCTAATCATATGAAATAAACACTCTAAATCAATACATCTCTCAAGGCTAGACTATTCCCTCTCTTAGTACTCTCAGAAGGGTAAAAGACCATTTTACCACTCTCATGGCTCAAAGACCCTAAAACAATTTTTAACGACGTAAATTTTTAAAACAATTTTTTTTTCATTTTTCAAACATGATAAAACTCATATAATATTCTCAAAATCTCATATATCAATGTCATCACCATAAAACATATCCCAGAATCTCAACACTTAATCTTCTGCCAGTGTGTACAAATCATGTCGGCGCCTTCCCGCGACTCTCGCTGGTACCTGAAACACATATCACATAACACGATAAGAATAATTGCTTAGTGAGTTCCCCAAAATACCACATATAACACATATTAGCCACTCGAGGCTATACCTCTGTGGACCCTCCAGTCCTAACTCTGTGGACCCTCTGGTCCTAACTCTGTGAACCTTCCGGTTCTAACTCTGTAACTCTGGAACATACACGGCATGAATCACATAGAAATAATGCAGTGTATCACAATCACATAAATAGCATACAAGATACTCTGTCACATAACTCTAATTACCACTCTAGGTAAAGTATAGTGAGAAGACTCACCTCGGGTAACTCGGTAATCCCGAACTCTGTAAAATCTGGTCTAGCCTCCGCCTAATCATATGAAATAAACACTCTAAATCAATACATCTCTCAAGGCTAGACTATTCCCTCTCTTAGTACTCTCAGAAGGGTAAAAGACCATTTTACCCCTCTCATGGCTCAAAGACCCTAAAACAATTTTTAACGACGTAAATTTTTAAAACAATTTTTTTTTAATTTTTCAAACATAGTAAAACTCATATAATATTCTCAAAATCTCATATATCAATGTCATCACCATAAAACATATCCCAGAATCTCAACACTTAATCTTCTGCCAGTGTGTACAAATCATGTCGGCGCCTTCCCGCGACTCTCGCTGGTACCTGAAACACATATCACATAACACGGTAAGCATAAATGCTTAGTGAGTTCCCCAAAATACCACATATAACACATATTAGCCACTCGAGGCTATAACTCTGTGGACCCTCCGGTCCTAACTCTGTGGACCCTCCGGTCCTAACTCTGTGGACCCTCTGGTCCTAACTCTGTGAACCTTCCGGTTCTAACTCTGTAACTCTGGAACATACACGGCATGAATCACATAGAAATAATGCAGTGTATCACGATCACATAAATAGCATACAAGATACTCTGTCACATAACTCTAATTACCACTCTACGTAAAGTATAGTGAGAAGACTCACCTCGGGTAACTCGGTAATCCCGAACTCTGTAAAATCTGGTCTAGCCTCCGCCTAATCATATGAAATAAACACTCTAAATAAATACATCTCTCAAGGCTAGACTATTCCCTCTCTTAGTACTCTCAGAAGGGTAAAGGACCATTTTACCCCTCTCATGGCTCAAAGACCCTAAAACAATTTTTAACGACGTAAATTTTTAAAACAATTTTTTTTTCATTTTTCAAACATGATAAAACTCATATAATATTCTCAAAATCTCATATATCAATGTCATCACCATAAAACATATCCCAGAATCTCAACACTTAATCTTCTGCCAGTGTGTACAAATCATGCCGGCGCCTTCCCGCGACTCTCGCTGGTACCTGAAACACATATCACATAACACGGTAAGCATAAATGCTTAGTGAGTTCCCCAAAATACCACATATAACACATATTAGCCACTCGAGGCTATACCTCTGTGGACCCTCCAGTCCTAACTCTGTGGACCCTCTGGTCCTAACTCTGTGAACCTTCCGGTTCTAACTCTGTAACTCTGGAACATACACGACATGAATCACATAGAAATAATGCAGTGTATCACAATCACATAAATAGCATACAAGATACTCTGTCACATAACTCTAATTACCACTCTAGGTAAAGTATATTGGAAGACTCACCTCGGGTAACTCGGTAATCCCGAACTCTGTAAAATCTGGTCTAGCCTTCGCCTAATCATATGAAATAAACACTCTAAATCAATACATCTCTCAAGGCTAGACTATTCCCTCTCTTAGTACTCTCAGAAGGGTAAAAGACCATTTTACCCCTCTCATGGCTCAAAGACCCTAAAACAATTTTTAACGACATAAATTTTTAAAACAATTTTTTTTTTCATTTTTCAAACATGATAAAACTCATATAATATTCTCAAAATCTCATATATCAATGTCATCACCATAAAACATATCCCAGAATCTCAACACTTAATCTTCTGCCAGTGTGTACAAATCATGTCGGCGCCTTCCCGCGACTCTCGCTGGAACCTGAAACACATATCACATAACACGGTAAGCATAAATGCTTAATGAGTTCCCCAAAATACCACATATAACACATATTAGCCACTCGAGGCTATACCTCTGTGGGCCCTCCGGTCCTAACTCTGTGGACCCTCCGGTCCTAACTCTGTGAACCTTCCGGTTCTAACTCTGTAACTCTGGAACATACACGGCATGAGTCACATAGAAATAATGCAGTGTATCACAATCACATAAATAGCATACAAGATACTCTGTCACATAACTCTAATTACCACTCTAGGTAAAGTATAGAGAGAAGACTCACCTCGGGTAACTCGGTAATCCCGAACTCTGTAAAATCTGGTCTAGCCTCCGCCTAATCATATGAAATAAACACTCTAAATCAATACATCTCTCAAGGCTAGACTATTCCCTCTCTTAGTACTCTCAGAAGGGTAAAAGACCATTTTACCCCTCTCATGGCTCAAAGACCCTAAAACAATTTTTAACGACGTAAATGTTTAAAACAATTTTTTTTTCATTTTTCAAACATAATAAAACTCATATAATATTCTCAAAATCTCATATATCAATGTCATCACCATAAAACATATCCCAGAATCTCAATACTTAATCTTCTGCCAGTGTGTACAAATCATGCTGGCGCCTTCCCGCGACTCTCGCTGGTACCTGAAACACATATCATATAACACGGTAAGCATAAATGCTTAGTGAGTTCCCCAAAATACCACATATAACACATATTAGCCACTCGAGGCTATAACTCTGTGGACCCTCCGGTCCTAACTCTGTGGACCCTCTGGTCGTAACTTTGTGAACCTTCCGGTTCTAACTCTGTAACTCTGGAACATACACGACATGAATCACATAGAAATAATGCAGTGTATCACAATCACATAAATATCATACAAGATACTCTGTCACACAACTCTAATTACCACTCTAGGTAAAGTATAGTGAGAAGACTCACCTCGGGTAACTCTGTAATCCCAAACTCTGTAAAATCTAGTCTAGCCTCCGCCTAATCATATGAAATAAACACTCTAAATCAATACATCTCTCAAGGCTAGACTATTCCCTCTCTTAGTACTCTCAGAAGGGTAAAAGACCATTTTACCCCTCTCATGGCTCAAAGACCCTAAAATAATTTTTAACGACGTAAATTTTTAAAACAATTTTTTTTTCATTTTTCAAACATGATAAAACTCATATAATATTCTCAAAATCTCATATATCAATGTCATCACCTTAAAACATATCTCAGAATCTCAACACTTAATGTTCTGCCAGTGTATACAAATCATGCCGGCGCCTTCCCGCGACTCTCGCTGGTACCTGAAACACATATCACATAATACGGTAAGCATAAATGCTTAGTGAGTTCCCCAAAATACCACATATAACACATATTAGCCACTCGAGGCTATACCTCTGTGGACCCTCCAGTCCTACCTCTGTGGACCCTCTGGTCCTAACTCTGTGAACCTTCCGGTTCTAACTCTGTAACTCTGGAACATACACGGCATGAATCACATAGAAATAATGCAGTGTATCACAATCACATAAATAGCATACAAGATACTCTGTCACATAACTCTAATTACCACTCTAGGTAAAGTATAGTGGAAGACTCACCTCGGGTAACTCGGTAATCCCGAACTCTGTAAAATCTGGTCTAGCCTCCGCCTAATCATATGAAATAAACACTCTAAATCAATACATCTCTCAAGGCTAGACTATTCCCTCTCTTAGTACTCTCAGAAGGGTAAAAGACCATTTTACCCCTCTCATGGCTCAAAGACCCTAAAACAATTTTTAACGACGTAAATGTTTAAAACAATTTTTTTTTTCATTTTTCAAACATAATAAAACTCATATAATATTCTCAAAATCTCATATATCAATGTCATCACCATAAAACATATCCCAGAATCTCAATACTTAATCTTCTGCCAGTGTGTACAAATCATGCTGGCGCCTTCCCGCGACTCTCGCTGGTACCTGAAACACATATCACATAACACGGTAAGCATAAATGCTTAGTGAGTTCCCCAAAATACCACATATAACACATATTAGCCACTCGAGGCTATAACTCTGTGGACCCTCCGGTCCTAACTCTGTGGATCCTCTGGTCGTAACTTTGTGAACCTTCCGGTTCTAACTCTGTAACTCTGGAACATACACGACATGAATCACATAGAAATAATGCAGTGTATCACAATCACATAAATAGCATACAAGATACTCTGTCACACAACTCTAATTACCACTCTAGGTAAAGTATAGTGAGAAGACTCACCTCGGGTAACTCGGTAATCCCAAACTCTGTAAAATCTAGTCTAGCCTCCGCCTAATCATATGAAATAAACACTCTAAATCAATACATCTCTCAAGGCTAGACTATTCCCTCTCTTAGTACTCTAAGAAGGGTAAAAGACCATTTTACCCCTCTCATGGCTCAAAGACCCTAAAACAATTTTTAACGACGTAAATTTTTAAAACAATTTTTTTTCATTTTTCAAACATGATAAAACTCATATAATATTCTCAAAATCTCATATATCAATGTCATCACCTTAAAACATATCTCAGAATCTCAACACTTAATCTTCTGCCAGTGTGTACAAATCATGCCGGCGCCTTCCCGCGACTCTCGCTGGTACCTGAAACACATATCACATAACACGGTAAGCATAAATGCTTAGTGAGTTCCCCAAAATACCACATATAACACATATTAGCCACTCGAGGCTATACCTCTGTGGACCCTCCAGTCCTAACTCTGTGGACCCTCTGGTCCTAACTCTGTGAACCTTCCGGTTCTAACTCTGTAACTCTGGAACATACACGGCATGAATCACATAGATATAATGCAGTGTATCACAATCACATAAATAGCATACAAGATACTCTGTCACATAACTCTAATTACCACTCTAGGTAAAGTATAGTGAAAGACTCACCTCGGGTAACTCAGTAATCCCGAACTCTGTAAAATCTGGTCTAGCCTCCGCCTAATCATATGAAATAAACACTATAAATCAATACATCTCTCAAGGCTAGACTATTCCCTCTCTTAGTACTCTCAGAAGGGTAAAAGACCATTTTACCCCTCTCATGGCTCAAAGACCCTAAAACAATTTTTAACGACGTAAATTTTTAAAACAATTTTTTTTTCATTTTTCAAACATGATAAAACTCATATAATATTCTCAAAATCTCATATATCAATGTCATCACCATAAAACATATCCCAGAATCTCAACACTTAATCTTCTGCCAGTGTGTACAAATCATGTCGGCGCCTTCCCGCGACTCTCGCTGGAACCTGAAACACATATCACATAACACGGTAAGCATAAATGCTTAATGAGTTCCCCAAAATACCACATATAACACATATTAGCCACTCGAGGCTATACCTCTGTGGACCCTCCGGTCCTAACTCTGTGGACCCTCCGGTCCTAACTCTGTGAACCTTCCGGTTCTAACTCTGTAACTCTGGAAGATACACGGCATGAGTCACATAGAAATAATGCAGTGTATCACAATCACATAAATAGCATACAAGATACTCTGTCACATAACTCTAATTACCACTCTAGGTAAAGTATAGTGAGAAGACTCACCTCGGGTAACTCGGTAATCCCGAACTCTGTAAAATCTGGTCTAGCCTCCGCCTAATCATATGAAATAAACACTCTAAATCAATACATCTCTCAAGGCTAGACTATTCCCTCTCTTAGTACTCTAAGAAGGGTAAAAGACCATTTTACTCCTCTCATGGCTTAAAGACCCTAAAACAATTTTTAACGACGTAAATTTTTAAAACAATTTTTTTTCATTTTTCAAACATGATAAAACTCATATAATATTCTCAAAATCTCATATATCAATGTCATCACCATAAAACATATCCCAGAATCTCAACACTTAATCTTCTGCCAGTGTGTACAAATCATGCCGGCGCCTTCCCTCGACTCTCGCTGGTACCTGAAACACATATCATATAACACGGTAAGCATAAAAGCTTAGTGAGTTCCCCAAAATACCACATATAACACATATTAGCCACTCGAGGCTATAACTCTGTGGACCCTCCGGTCCTAACTCTGTGGACCCTCCGGTCCTAACTCTATGGACCCTCTGGTCCTAACTCTGTGAACCTTCGGGTTCTAACTCTGTAACTCTGGAACATACACGGCATGAGTCACATGGAAATAATGCAGTGTATCACAATCACATAAATAGCATACAAGATACTCTGTCACATAACTCTAATTACCACTCTAGGTAAAGTATAGTGAGAAGACTCACCTCGGATAACTCGGTAATCCCGAACTCTGTAAAATCTGGTCTAGCCTCCGCCTAATCATATGAAATAAACACTCTAAATCAATACATCTCTCAAGGCTAGACTATTCCCTCTCTTAGTACTCTCAGAAGGGTAAAAGACCATTTTACCCCTCTCATGGCTCAAAGACCCTAAAACAATTTTTAACGACGTAAATGTTTAAAACAATTTTTTTTTCATTTTTCAAACATAATAAAACTCATATAATATTCTCAAAATCTCATATATCAATGTCATCACCATAAAACATATCCCAAAATCTCAATACTTAATCTTTTGCCAGTGTGTACAAATCATGCTGGGCCTTCCCGCGACTCTCGCTGGTACCTGAAACACATATCACATAACACGGTAAGCATAAATGCTTAGTGAGTTCCCCAAAATACCACATATAACACATATTAGCCACTCGAGGCTATAACTCTGTGGACCCTCCGGTCCTAACTCTGTGGACCCTCTGGTCGTAACTCTGTGAACCTTCCGGTTCTAACTCTGTAACCCTGGAACATACACGACATGAATCACATAGAAATAATGCAGTGTATCACAATCACATAAATAGCATACAAGATACTCTGTCACACAACTCTAATTACCACTCTAGGTAAAGTATAGTGAGAAGACTCACCTCGGGTAACTCGGTAATCCCAAACTCTGTAAAATCTAGTCTAGCCTCCGCCTAATCATATGAAATAAACACTCTAAATCAATACATCTCTCAAGGCTAGACTATTCCCTCTCTTAGTACTCTCAGAAGGGTAAAAGACCATTTTACCCCTCTCATGGCTCAAAGACCCTAAAACAATTTTTAACGACGTAAATTTTTAAAACAATTTTTTTTTCATTTTTCAAACATGATAAAACTCATATAATATTCTCAAAATCTCATATATCAATGTCATCACCATAAAACATATCCCAGAATCTCAACACTTAATCTTCTGCCAGTGTGTACAAATCATGCCGGCGCCTTCCCGCGAGTCTCGCTGGTACCTGAAACACATATCACATACCACGGTAAGCATAAATGCTTAGTGAGTTCCCCAAAATACCACATATAACACATATTAGCCACTCGAGGCTATACCTCTGTGGACCCTCCAGTCCTAACTCTGTGGACCCTCTGGTCCTAACTCTGTGAACCTTCCGGTTCTAACTCTGTAACTCTGGAACATACACGGCATGAATCACATAGAAATAATGCAGTGTATCACAATCACATAAATAGCATACAAGATACTCTGTCACATAACTCTAATTACCACTCTAGGTAAAGTATAGTGAAAAGACTCACCTCGGGTAACTCGGTAATCCCGAACTCTGTAAAATCTGGTCTAGCCTCCGCCTAATCATATGAAATAAACACTCTAAATCAATACATCTCTCAAGGCTAGACTATTCCCTCTCTTAGTACTCTCAGAAGGGTAAAAGACCATTTTACCCCTCTCATGGCTCAAAGACCCTAAAACAATTTTTAATGACGTAAATTTTTAAATTTTTTTTTTAATTTTCCAAACATAGTAAAACTCATATAATATTCTCAAAATCTCATATATCAATGTCATCACCATAAAACATATCCCAGAATCTCAACACTTAATCTTCTGCCAGTGTGTACAAATCATGTCGGCGCCTTCCCGCGACTCTCGCTGGTACCTGAAACACATATCACATAACACGGTAAGCATAAATGATTAGTGAGTTCCCCAAAATACCACATATAACACATATTAGCCACTCGAGGCTATAACTCTGTGGACTCGCCGGTCCTAACTCTGTGGACCCTCCGGTCCTAACTCTGTGGACCCTCTGGTCCTAACTCTGTGAACCTTCCGGTTCTAACTCTGTAACTCTGGAACATACACGGCATGAATCACATAGAAATAATGCAGTTAGGACCGGCGAGTCCACAGAGTATCACAATCACATAAATGGCATACACGATACTCTGTCACATAACTCTAATTACCACTCTAGGTAAAGTATAGTGACAAGACTCACCTCGGGTAACTCGGTAATCCCGAACTCTGTAAAATCTGGTCTAGCCTCCGCCTAATCATATGAAATAAACACTCTAAATAAATACATCTCTCAAGGCTAGACTATTCCCTCTCTTAGTACTCTCAGAAGGGTAAAAGACCATTTTACCCCTCTCATGGCTCAAAGACCCTAAAACAATTTTTAACGACGTAAATTTTTAAAACAATTTTTTTTTTCATTTTTCAAACATGATAAAACTCATATAATATTCTCAAAATCTCATATATCAATGTCATCACCACAAAACATATCCCAAAATCTCAACACTTAATCTTCTGCCAGTGTGTACAAATCATGCCGGCGCCTTCCCGCGACTCTCGCTGGTACCCGAAACACATATCACATAACACGGTAAGCATAAATGCTTAGTGAGTTCCCCAAAATACCACATATAACACATATTAGCCACTCGAGGCTATACCTCTGTGGACCCTCCAGTCCTAACTCTGTGGACCCTCTGGTCCTAACTCTGTGAACCTTCCGGTTCTAACTCTGTAACTCTGGAACATACACGGCATGAATCACATAGAAATAATGCAGCGTATCACAATCACATAAGTAGCATACAAGATACTCTGTCACATAACTCTAATTACCACTCTAGGTAAAGTATAGTGAGAAGACTCACCTCGGGTAACTCGGTAATCCCGAACTCTGTAAAATCTGGTCTAGCCTCCGCCTAATCATATGAAATAAACACTCTAAATCAATACATCTCTCAAGGCTAGACTATTCCCTCTCTTAGTACTCTCAGAAGGGTAAAAGATCATTTTAACCCTCTCATGGCTCAAAGACCCTAAAACAATTTTTAACGACGTAAATTTTTAAAACCATTTTTTTTTTAATTTTTCAAACGTAGTAAAACTCATATAATATTCTCAAAATCTCATATATCAATGTCATGACCATAAAACATATCCCAGAATCTCAACACTTAATCTTCTGCCAGTGTGTACAAATCATGTCGGCGCCTTCCCGCGACTCTCGCTGGTACCTGAAACACATATCACATAACACGGTAAGCATAAATGCTTAATGAGTTCCCCAAAATACCACATATAACACATATTAGCCACTCGAGGCTATACCTCTGTGGACCCTCTGGTCCTAACTCTGTGGACCCTCCGGTCCACACTCTGTGAACCTTCCGGTTCTAACTTTGTAACTCTGGAACATACACGACATGAGTCACATAGAAATAATGCAGTGTATCACAATCACATAAATAGCATACAAGATACTCTGTCACATAACTCTAATTACCAATCTAGGTAAAGTATAGTGACAAGACTCACCTCGGGTAACTCGGTAATCCCGAACTCTGTAAAATCTGGTCTAGCCTCCGCCTAATCATATGAAATAAACACTCTAAATCAATACATCTCTCAAGGCTAGACTATTCCCTCTCTTAGTACTCTCAGAAGGGTAAAAGACCATTTTACCCCTCTCATGGCTCAAAGACCCTAAAACAATTTTTAACGACGTAAATTTTTAAAACATTTTTTTTTTCATTTTTCAAACATGATAAAACTCATATAATATTCTCAAAATCTCATATATCAATGTCATCACCATAAAACATATCCCAGAATCTCAACACTTAATCTTCTGCCAGTGTGTACAAATCATGTCGGCGCCTTCCCGCGACTCTCGCTGGTACCTGAAACACATATCACATAACACGGTAAGCATAAATGCTTAATGAGTTCCCCAAAATACCACATATAACACATATTAGCCACTCGAGGCTATACCTCTGTGGACCCTCCGGTCCTAACTCTGTGGACCCTCCGGTCCTAACTCTGTGAACCTTCCGGTTCTAACTTTGTAACTCTGGAACATACACGGCATGAGTCACATAGAAATAATGCAGTGTATCACAATCACATAAATAGCATACAAGATACTCTGTCACATAACTCTAATTACCACTCTAGGTAAAGTATAGTGAGAAGACTCACCTCGGGTAACTCGGTAATCCCGAACTCTGTAAAATCTGGTCTAGCCTCCGCCTAATCATATGAAATAAACACTCTAAATCAATACATCTCTCAAGGCTAGACTATTCCCTCTCTTAGTACTCTCAGAAGGGTAAAAGATCATTTTACCCCTCTCATAGCTCAAAGACCCTAAAACAATTTTTAACGACTTAAATTTTTAAAACAATTTTTTTTCATTTTTCAAACATAATAAAACTCATGTAATATTCTCAAAATCTCATATATCAATGTCATCACCATAAAATATATCCCAGAATCTCAACACTTAATCTTTTGCTAGTGTGTACAAATCATGCCGGCGCCTTCCCGCGACTCTCGCTGGTACCTGAAACACATATCACATAACACGGGAAGCATAAATGCTTAGCGAGTTCCCCAAAATACCACATATAACACATATTAGCCACTCGAGGCTATAACTCTGTGGACCCTCCGGTCCTAACTCTGTGGACCCTCTGGTCCTAACTCTATGAACCTTCCGGTTCTAACTCTGTAACTCTGGAACATACACGGCATGAATCACATAGAGATAATGCAGTGTATCACAATCACATAAATAGCATACAAGATACTCTGTCACATAACTCTAATTACCACTCTAGGTAAAGTATAGTGAGAAGACTCACCTCGGGTAACTCGGTAATCCCGAACTCTGTAAAATCTGGTCTAGCCTCCGCCTAATCATATGAGATAAACACTCTAAATCAATACATCTCTCAAGGCTAGACTATTCCCTCTCTTAGTACTCTCAGAAGGGTAAAAGACCATTTTACCCCTCTCATGGCTCAAAGACCCTAAAACAATTTTTAACGACGTAAATTTTTAAAACAAATTTTTTTTCATTTTTCAAACATGATAAAACTCATATAATATTCTCAAAATCTCATATATCAATGTCATCACCATAAAACATATCCCAGAATCTCAACACTTAATCTTCTGCCACTGTGTACAAATCATGCCGGCGCCTTCCCGCGACTCTCGCTGGTACCTGAAACACATATCATATAACACGGTAAGCATAAATGCTTAGTGAGTTCCCCAAAATACCACATATAACACATATTAGCCACTCGAGGCTATACCTCTGTGGACCCTCCGGTCCTAACTCTGTGGACCCTCCAGTCCTAACTCTGTGAACCTTCCGGTTCTAACTCTATAACTCTGGAACATACACGGCATGAGTCACATATAAATAATGCAGTGTATCACAATCACATAAATAGCATACAAGATACTCTGTCACATAACTCTAATTACCACTCTAGGTAAAGTATAGTGAGAAGACTCACCTCGGGTAACTCGGTAAACCCGAACTCTGTAAAATCTGGTCTAGCCTCCGCCTAATCATATGAAATAAACACTCTAAATCAATACATCTCTCAAGGCTAGACTATTCCCTCTCTTAGTACTCTCAGAAGGGTAAAAGATCATTTTACCCCTCTCATGGCTCAAAGACCCTAAAACAATTTTTAACGACTTAAATTTTTAAAACAATTTTTTTTTTCATTTTTCAAACATAATAAAACTCATGTAATATTCTCAAAATCTCATATATCAATGTCATCACCATAAAACATATCCCAGAATCTCAACACTTAATCTTTTGCTAGTGTGTACAAATCATGCCGGCGCCTTCCCGCGACTCTCGCTGGTACCTGAAACACATATCACATAACACGGGAAGCATAAATGCTTAGCGAGTTCCCCAAAATACCACATATAACACATATTAGCCACTCGAGGCTATAACTCTGTGGACCCTCTGGTCCTAACTCTGTGGACCCTCTGGTCCTAACTCTGTGAACCTTCCGGTTCTAACTCTGTAACTCTGGAACATACACGGCATGAATCATATAGAGATAATGCAGTGTATCACAATCACATAAATAGCATACAAGATACTCTGTCACATAACTCTAATTACCACTCTAGGTAAAGTATAGTGAGAAGACTCACCTCGGGTAACTCGGTAATCCCGAACTCTGTAAAATCTGGTCTAGCCTCCGCCTAATCATATGAGATAAACACTCTAAATCAATACATCTCTCAAGGCTAGACTATTCCCTCTCTTAGTACTCTCAGAAGGGTAAAAGACCATTTTACCCCTCTCATGGCTCAAAGACCCTAAAACAATTTTTAACGACGTAAATTTTTAAAACAAATTTTTTTTCATTTTTCAAACATGATAAAACTCATATAATATTCTCAAAATCTCATATATCAATGTCATCACCATAAAACATATCCCAGAATCTCAACACTTAATCTTCTGCCACTGTGTACAAATCATGCCGGCGCCTTCCCGCGACTCTCGCTGGTACCTGAAACACATATCATATAACACGGTAAGCATAAATGCTTAGTGAGTTCCCCAAAATACCACATATAACACATATTAGCCACTCGAGGCTATACCTCTGTGGACCCTCCGGTCCTAACTCTGTGGACCCTCCAGTCCTAACTCTGTGAACCTTCCGGTTCTAACTCTATAACTCTGGAACATACACGGCATGAGTCACATATAAATAATGCAGTGTATCACAATCACATAAATAGCATACAAGATACTCTGTCACATAACTCTAATTACAACTCTAGGTAAAGTATAGTGAGAAGACTCGCCTCGGGTAACTCGGTAATCCCGAACTCTGTAAAATCTGGTCTAGCCTCCGCCTAATCATATGAGATAAACACTGTAAATCAATACATCTCTCAAGGCTAGACTATTCCCTCTCTTAGTACTCTCAGAAGTGTAAAAGACCATTTTACCCCTCTCATGGCTCAAAGACCCTAAAACAATTTTTAACGACGTAAATTTTTAAAACAATTTTTTTTCATTTTTCAAACATAATAAAACTCATGTAATATTCTCAAAATCTGATATATCAATGTCATCACCATAAAACATATCCCAGAATCTCAACACTTAATCTTCTGCTAGTGTGTACAAATCACGCCGGCGCCTTCCCGCGACTCTCGCTGGTACCTGAAACACATATCACATAACACGGTAAGCATAAATGCTTAGCGAGTTCCCCAAAATACCACATATAACACATATTAGCCACTCGAGGCTATAACTCTGTGGACCCTCCGGTCCTAACTCTGTGGACCCTCTGGTCCTAACTCTGTGAACCTTCCGGTTCTAACTCTGTAACTCTGGAACATACATGGCATGAATCACATAGAGATAATGCAGTGTATCATAATCACATAAATAGCATACAAGATACTCTGTCACATAACTCTAATTACCACTCTAGGTAAAGTATAGTGAGAAGACTCACCTCGGGTAACTCGGTAATCCCGAACTCTGTAAAATCTGGTCTAGCCTCCGCCTAATCATATGAGATAAACACTCTAAATCAATACATCTCTCAAGGCTAGACTATTCCCTCTCTTAGTACTCTCAGAAGGGTAAAAGACCATTTTACCCCTCTCATGGCTCAAAGACCCTAAAACAATTTTTAACGACGTAAATTTTTAAAACAATTTTTTTTTCATTTTTCAAACATGATAAAACTCATATAATATTCTCAAAATCTCATATATCAATGTCATCACCATAAAACATATCCCAGAATCTCAAGAACTTAATCTTCTGCCACTGTGTACAAATCATGCCGGCGCCTTCCCGCGACTCTCGCTGGTACCTGAAACACATATCATATAACACGGTAAGCATAAATGCTTAGTGAGTTCCCCAAAATACCACATATAACACATATTAGCCACTCGAGGCTATACCTCTGTGGACCCTCCGGTCCTAACTCTGTGGACCCTCCAGTCCTAACTCTGTGAACCTTCCGGTTCTAACTCTATAACTCTGGAACATACACGGCATGAGTCACATAGAAATAATGCAGTGTATCACAATCACATAAATAGCATACAAGATACTCTGTCACATAACTCTAATTACCACTCTAGGTAAAGTATAGTGAGAAGACTCGCCTCGGGTAACTCGGTAATCCCGAACTCTGTAAAATCTGGTCTAGCCTCCGCCTAATCATATGAAATAAACACGCTAAATCAATACATCTCTCAAGGCTAGACTATTCCCTCTCTTAGTACTCCCAGAAGGGTAAAAGACCATTTTACCCCTCTCATGGCTCAAAGACCCTAAAGTTGACCAAACACTAAAAGTCAGCAAAAGTCAACTCTCCTGGTTATGTTGCGCGTACCAAACATGTACGCTGGGCGTACCCGACGTCCACACAGAAACGGGGTGCACGACCCCTTACGCCGCGCGTACTGGGATTACGCCCCGCGTAACTCCCAGTTTCAGACTCTAAGCTCTTGAGGTCTTAAATAGTTAAGACCCACGTCCAACTTCTAGATCTGACCATTTCTAAACCTCTTAATCCATAAAGTTGGTGACTTTAAGCCTTTGCATGGCTGGACAAGTCACTAACACCCATAAAATTCCATTTCCCAACTCTAGAAAGCTCATAATTCAAGCATGACCTCATAACAACGACCAAGATGGAATTTTTATGGATCTATAACACAAATATCACTGAAATGGAACAGATCTAGGTCCATGGAGTCCCTTATGCTCAAAAAGTCTCCACCTTTGGGACTTTATCCCTAGAAATGGTCCATGCAACACCAAACCAAAATAAAGAGGAAAGTTCTCAGCTTTTTACCTTTAAATGAAGCTCCTCCCTCTGAAGAACTCAGATCCAAACTTGCACTTCAACTTCTAGCCTTCACAAGAACCTCCTCTTCTTCTTCACTAACACACAAAGGCACTTTCTAGCTCAAGAACTCACACACACTAGCTTTAGAACGATAATATTGCTCTCCTAGGGTTTCTCTCTGAGGGATGGTGGCTGGGGACAAGACCATCTCATTCCTTTTATAGCCCTCAAGCCACAATTAGGGTTTTGCACCTGGGCCAACTACGCCCAGCGTAACTCTGGGTACGCCCAGCGTACCTAGGCGAGTCCGCGTCCAAAATAAGCGCATGAGTACGCACAGCGTACTCTTGAGTACGCCCAGCGTACTCATTTGCTACAATTTTCACTCAACTGCTAATCTTGACAACTTGACAATAGAGAAGGGTTAAATAGGCGCTCCTGAATTCCGGGATGTTACAATTCTCCCCCACTTGAAATAGATTTCGCCCTCGAAATCGCTCCTCAACCACATAGATAGAACCAACCACTCGAAAAGCACCACTGAAAGATTCTCACATCAAAACGATATCTTTCTCCATGAATACCTGGATCCGACCAGGAACTCCAAATTTGGAACAAAACCGGTCCCTCTGTCGCTAAATTACCCCTTTCTGACCTTCCTAGAATCGGGAAACTCTAGTGGCCTGGCCTGCCGCCAGACCGCCCACTCACGCTATCACCATGATACTCGTTCTTCGAACATCAAACCCTGATAACTCACTGCTCCTCTGATTCTCATGAGACAATATCCGTCAATCGGCTACCGATCACTCATACCAACGTACCAAAACAGTCTGAATCACGCCCCACGGAACGAAAGGGTTCACATCCCACCAGGTCTCATCCACTGAACTACTATCAGGATCCATCCGAACAATAAACCCTCAACATCCTGTTCTCTGACACAAGAGAATCATGCTCGCCCAGAAGTCCTCAAACATCTAAAATCATAAGCCTCAGCTGCATCCCCCGTATCCCTTTTCAATACTGAGCACCAGATCAATTCCTGAGTCCACCGATGAACCTCCAAAGGTCACCCATAACATGTCCCGAAATGTCTCACTGACTCCTTCCCTACAACAACTATCTCGGCCCAGTGACACACAAGTCACGAAGTTCGCTTAACCCAAGCGAATGCTACCTTCCCAACTGGAGATCGACTCAACCCCGACCCCTATCATCTGTTACTCATCGTTCCATGCAACTTGCGGTACCTCCCGTACCCGAGTACTGACCAACACAGGTCTAAGACATCATATAACAAACAATACTCCTCAACATGGAACCCACCTCAGAATCTAGAATCTCATCTTGCCTATCCAACGCACCACCAGAGCCAAACTCAGCTCGAGAGTTTGGTCCGAACAAGAGTTGGAACCACTCGTCCCAACGATGCACTCAACTCAGAACTCATTTCCCGCAACCCATGCGTACCTCACTTATCCCATTCTTTCGGATTGCGACAACCACTACTCATTTCAATATATAACGACTCCCCACAAGTACGGAGACCCCAGTCTCGCCCCTGGTTCGACCCCAGGCTTCCACACACTCAAATATTAGGGCTACCCAAGCCTAAAACTCTTCTGCATCAAGCTCTGATCAGAGAGCACTTCATCACAACATTCCCTTGCTGACTAGTAGGTACTACGGCTCCCCGCAGTATCACAACGACCTCTCACTGAATAGTGAATACTACGGCTCACCGTAGCATCACCACACCCCTCACTGAATGATGAGTACTACGGCTCCCCGTAGCATCACCACAACCTCTCACTGGATAGTGAGTACTACGGCTTCCCGTAGCATCACCACACCTCTCACTGAATAGTGAGTACTACGGCTCCCCGTAGCATCACAACAACCTCTGACTAGTGAGTACTACGGCTTCCCGTAGCATCACAACAACCTCTGACTAGTGAGTACTACGGCTTCCCATATCATCACAACAACCTCTGACTAGTGAGTACTACGGCTTCCCATAGCATCACAACAACCTCTGACTAGTGAGTACTACGGCTTCCCATAGCATCACAACAACCTCTGACTAGTGAGTACTACGGCTTCCCGTAGCATCGATATATCTGGCGGCAATCGTCATAACAAAACACCCTTCCCCAGCAGCTCCTGACGCTGCGAGGATAACTCCTGCATCTCTGGCGGCGCAAGGCGATAAGGCGCCTTGACGATAGGCGCTGCCCCCAGAATCAAATCAATGCGAAACTCGACCTGCCTCTCGGGAGGCACACCCGGTAACTCCTCGGGAAACACATCCGGGAACTCACGCACTATCGGCACATCATCAATCGAACTTGGCCCCTCGACGGCCCCTCGTGAATCCATCACATATGACACAAAACCGCTACAGCCCTGCTGTAGACTCCGCCTCGCTCTAGCAGCCGAACAAAATGCTGACCCAAAACGGGTACCCTCGCCGTACACCGTAAGAAATCCCCCACTAGGGTCTCGTATTGTCACCAATTGTCACTCGCAGTCTATAACAGCCCCAAAACGGCTCAACCAATCCATGTCCACTGTGACACACACATCCCCCATTGCAATCGGGACCAGATCTATCGGGAACTCAACACCGAAGATCTCGAGTACACAACCTCGAATCAACTCTGTAGCATATACCACTCGTTCGTAAGCTATGGAAACCCGTAGCGGTCGACTCAACGCCTCCCGCTGGATACTGATGTGCTGACTAAACGCTAAAGACACAAATCACCGACTCGCACCCGAGTGAAATAACACCAAAGCAGATACAGAACTCACATGAAAAGTACCAGCCACGACATCGGGCGCTACGCGGACCTCCTCTGCTGTCAACTGGAAGGCTCTCCCGCGAGCCTTTGGTGCCTCGGCCTTTGCTGGCATGGTCTCGGTAGCTCTAGCAGCAGGTGCGGATCCCCTCAATAAAATACCCGATCCTTCCCCACTTAGGGTTCGAACCATCCCCAATTGGCGTACCAGCAATCTATCACATCGACTGTTTCCACCAGTAATCATCGCACCTACTCTTGGAAGGTGATACACAATGCTCGATGACCTCCCGATGGAAGTCAAGCAATCCCAAATTCCCCGAATCTCCGATGAAATCCTCATAAACTTCTCATCATGACTACCTCTAGTCATTCAGAAACTCGTACCATCCCACTACCGGACATCTCAACTGTCCAGTCGTAACCCTGACTCTCAGTCTGAAAATAACGAACTAACATATTCGTCATCCTCGACTCTTCAACCAACATTCCATCACGTGGGTTGTAATAAGAGTGGAGTCCCCATTACCACACTCGATACTCATCATAGACAATAAGAGCCGCCGCCCCAATGTCCTCTTCTTGATCGTCTGCCGCTGCAGCTAATACATGCCCTACTATGCTCAAATAGGTGTATCTTTGTCCTTAACCATCTCAGTCCCCGCTGACAACCTGCTCAGGCTCTAACATCACCTCTCGGCAGACATACTGCCCAAATACTCTGATGAAATATCGTAACCAAAGCTACCCCACAGGGCTCGCCCCCAACTTTGGAAACCGAAAATCTCAATACCTCTCATGTTTCCCACAGGAACAGAAATAGCACCGCTCAGGTCATAGAAAATGACATCTCCACCATCGGCCGGTTGCTCAGCCCAGACCGTATTCTCCCATAACGCACCATCTCTACTCATCCCTGAGTCTTGCGACTCCAACTGGCATCTCACCAACACTCCCTTGGAGCTAACTCGATTTCCCTCTTAAGGGATGCTCGTTCATCATGGCCCTCCGTCCCCCCCTATTCTTTCACTTCTGATCTCAGTCTTAGATAATCACAACGGAATAACTGGTAGAACCAGTAACACTAACCGCCACGGGTCATGGTACTCGAACCATGTGGCCACCTCTCGATCTGCTATGAATCATGATACCCGAACCACGTTACCTCTTCTTAATCCGCTACGAATCATGGTACTCGAACCATGACATCACCTCTCGATCTGCTACAAATCATGGTACTCGAACCATGAAATCACCTCTCGACCTGCTACAAATCATGGTACTCGAACCATGAAATCACCTCTCGACCTGCTACAAATCATGGTACTCGAACCATGAAATCACCTCTCGACCTGCTACCAATCATGGTACTCGAACCATGACATCACTTCTCAATCTGCTACCAATCATGGTACTCGAACCATGACATCACTTCTCAATCTGCCACCAATCATGGTACTCGAACCATGACATCACTTCTCAATCTGCTACTAATCATGGTACTCGAACCATGACATCACTTCTCAATCTGCTACCAATCATGGTACTCGAACCATGACATCACTTCTCAATCTGCTACTAATCATGGTACTAGAACCATGACATCACTTCTCAATCTGCTACTAATCATGGTACTCGAACCATGACATCACTTCTTAATCTGCTACCAATCATGGTACTCGAACCATGACATCACTTCTCAATCTGCCACCAATCATGGTACTCGAACCATGACATCACTTCTCAATCTGGTACTAATCATGGTACTCGAACCATGACATCACTTCTCAATCTGCTACCAATCATGGTACTCAAACCATGACATCACTTCTCAATCTGCTACTAATCATGGTACTAGAACCATGACATCACTTCTCAATCTGCTACTAATCATGGTACTCGAACCATGACATCACTTCTTAATCTGCTACCAATCATGGTACTCGAACCATGACATCACTTCTCAATCTGCTGCTAATCATGGTACTCGAACCATGACATCACTTCTCAATCTGCTACTTAGAATCCTCTGGTATGCCCCCTGCATCGAGTATGGGTCCTATGCTTTCAGTAGTACGGGCCCATACTACCTGCCACATCTACCCATATTTTCCACACGAACCATCCCAGAGTTCCTAAGTAGCTGCTCAACCTTCTCGATTATAAATCGTTTTACGTGTGCTCGCTTCCCAGCGAAATGCTCTACTCTGTCAGCGCACTCATCCGACCATGATCACCCCCTAGGCTCTTCCTTGGTCCTCACACTTCTCCGCCATTAGCTGCTGAAAAACTCCTAATGATGCCAGCCATCTACCTCCTGAATATCATCATATTCACTTAGTAGCTGACTCCCATCATCGAGAGTCCCACAAAGCACAAAGCAAGTAGCATTCGGGCATCGAATAGTCTCCACAAGCACATAAAACCTCTTCAGGTCATGATCCCACTTGCTCTCCTCATACTCGGAGGATATCACCGAACTCATGCAACTCCGCCCCATGCGACCATATGTCTACTCTCTCTGTAGACTCCACACATGCTTATCTTGGTATCTCCCCTAGATTACTCCTCTACTCAGATCCCTCTCTAAAAGGATTCCTGCTGGATACTCATACTCAACATATACTCGAAGGCACATCGCATATAACAGCAACTCCTAGGCTAAGGCATCACAGATCAGGCCACTCTAGTCCTAAAATATGAAGTACCTAGCCTATCTCTAGCATGCATAGCATATCATATAATATCTCATAACATATAATGTAAGGGTATTTCACCGTTCGGGCGCTGGCCGATCGTACACACTGCTCCGTTCTGATTTTCTCAAAAATCTTTCTCTTTTAGAAAAATTGTTTCTTTTATGAAAATTTCCTAAAATCCTCAGTTTGAGTTCAGATACGCCCGAAGGTGCATCCGAATCCGTCAAACCAAGGCTCTGATACCAACTTGTAACGACGTAAATTTTTAAAACAATTTTTTTTTTCATTTTTCAAACATAATAAAACTCATATAATATTCTCAAAATCTCATATATCAATGTCATCACCATAAAACATATCCCAGAATCTCAACACTTAATCTTCTGCCAGTGTGTACAAATCATGCCGACGCCTTCCCGCGACTCTCGCTGGTACCTGAAACACATATCACATAACACGGTAAGCATAAATGCTTAGTGAGTTCCCCAAAATACCACATATAACACATATTAGCCACTCGAGGCTATAACTCTGTGGACCCTCCGGTCCTAACTCTGTGGACCCTCTGGTCCTAACTCTGTGAACCTTCCGGTTCTAACTCTGTAACTCTGGAACATACACGGCATGAATCACATAGAAATAATGCAGTGTATCACAATCACATAAATAACATACAAGATACTCTGTCAAATAACTCTAATTACCACTCTAGGTAAAGTATAGTGAGAAGACTCACCTCGGGTAACTCGGTAATCCCGAACTCTGTAAAATCTGGTCTAGCCTCCGCCTAATCATATGAAATAAACACTCTAAATCAATACATCTCTCAAGGCTAGACTATTCCCTCTCTTAGTACTCTTAGAAGGGTAAAAGACCATTTTACCCCTCTCATGGCTCAAAGACCCTAAAGTTGACCAAACCCTAAAAGTCAACAAAAGTCAACTCTCCGGGTTACGCTGCGCGTACCAAACATGTACGCTGGGCGTACCCGGCATCCTCACAGAAACGGGGTGCGCGACCCCCTACGCCGCGCGTACTGGGATTACGCCCCACGTAACTCCCAATTTCAGACTCTATGCTCTTGAGGTCTTAAACAGTTAAGACCCACGTCCAACTTCTAGATCTGACCATTTCTAAACCTCTTAATCCATAAAGTTGGTGACTTTAAGCCTTTGCATGGCTGGACAAGTCACTAACACCCATAAAATTCCATTTCCCAACTCTAGAAAGCTCATAATTCAAGCATGACCTCATAACAACGACCAAGATGGAATTTTTATGGATCTATAACACAAATATCACTGAAATGGGACAGATCTAGGTCCATGGAGTCCCTTATGCTCATAAAGTCTCCACCTTTGGGACTTTATCCCTAGAAATGGTCCATGCAACACCAAACCAAAATAAAGAGGAAAGTTCTCAGCTTTTTACCTTTAAATGAAGCTCCTCCCTCTGAAGAACTCAGATCCAAACTTGCACTTCAACTTCTAGCCTTCACAAGAACCTCCTCTTCTTCTTCACTAACACACAAAGGCACTTTCTAGCTCAAGAACTCACACACACTAGCTTTAGAACGATAATATTGCTCTCCTAGGGTTTCTCTCTGAGGGATGGTGGCTGGGGACAAGACCATCTCATTCCTTTTATAGCCCTCAAGCCACAATTAGGGTTTTGCACCTGGGCCAACTACGCCCAGCGTAACCCTGGGTACGCCCAGCGTACCTAGGCGAGTCCGCATCCAAAATAAGCGCATGAGTACGAGCAGCGTACTCTTGACTACGCCCAGCGTACTCATTTGCTACAATTTCCACTTAAGGGCTAATCTTGACAACTTGACAAAAGAGAAGGGTTAAATAGGCGCTCCTGAATTCCGGGATGTTACAATTCTCCCCCACTTGAAGTAGATTTCGCCCTCGAAATCGCTCCTCAACCACATAGATAGAACCAACCACTCGAAAAGCACCACTGAAAGGTTCTCACATCAAAACGATATCTTTCTCCATGAATACCTGGATCCGACCAGGAACTCCAAATTTGGAACAAAACTGGCCCCTCTGTCGCTAAATTACCCCTTTCTGACCTTCCCAGAATCGGGAAACTCTAGTGGCCTGGCCTGCCGCCAGACCGCCCACTCACGCTATCACCATGATACTCGTTCTTCGAACATCAAACCCTGATAACTCACTGCTCCTCTGATTCTCATGAGACAAAATCCGTCAATCGGCTACCGATCACTCATACCAACGTACCAAAACAGTCCGAATCACGCCCCAAGGAACGAAAGGGTTCACATCCCACCAGGGCTCATCCACTGAACTACTATCAGGATCCATCCGAACAATAAACCCTCAACATCCTGTTCTCTGACACAAGAGAATCATGCTCGCCCAGAAGTCCTCAAACATCTAAAATCATAAGCCTCAGCTGCATCCCCCGTATCCCTTTTCAATACTGAGCACCAGATCAATTCCTGAGTCCACCGATGAACCTCCAAAGGTCACCCATAACATGTCCCGAAATGTCTCACTGACTCCTTCCCTACAACAACTATCTCGGCCCAGTGACACACAAGTCACGAAGTTCGCTTAACCCAAGCGAATGCTACCTTCCCAACTGGAGATCGACTCAACCCCGACCCCTATCATCTGTTACTCATCGTTCCATGCAACTTGCGGTACCTCCCGTACCCGAGTACTGACCAACACAGGTCTAAGACATCATATAACAAACAATACTCCTCAACATGGAACCCACCTCAGAATCCAGAATCTCATCTTGCCTATCCAACGCACCACCAGAGCCAAACTCAGCTCGAGAGTTTGGTCCGAACAAGAGTTGGAACCACTCGTCCCAACGATGCACTCAACTCAGAACTCATTTCCCGCAACCCATGCATACCTCACTTATCCCATTCTTTCGGATTGCGACAACCACTACTCATTTCAATATATAACGACTCCCCACAAGTACGGAGACCCCAGTCTCGCCCCTGGTTCGACCCCAGGCTTCCACACACTCAAATATTAGGGCTACCTAAGCCTAAAACTCTTCTGCGTCAAGCTCTGATCAGAGAGCACTTCATCACAACATTCCCTTGCTGACTAGTAGGTACTACGGCTCCCCGCAGTATCACAACGACCTCTCACTGAATAGTGAATACTACGGCTCCCCGTAGCATCACCACACCCCTCACTGAATGGTGAGTACTACGGCTGCACGTAGCATCACCACAACCTCTCACTGAATAGTGAGTACTACGGCTTCCCGTAGCATCACCATACCTCTCACTGAATAGTGAGTACTACGGCTTCCCGTAGCATCACCATACCTCTCACTGAATAGTGAGTACTACGGCTCCCCGTAGCATCACAACAACCTATGACTAGTGAGTACTACGGCTTCCCGTAGCATCACAACAACCTCTGACTAGTGAGTACTACGGCTTCCCGTAGCATCACAATAACCTCTGACTAGTGAGTACTACGGCTTCCCCTAGCATCACAACAACCTCAGACTAGTGAGTACTACGGCTTCCCATAGCATCACAACAACCTCTGACTAGTGAGTACTACGACTTCCCATAGCATCGATATATCTGGCGGCAATCGTCATAACAAAACACCCTTCCCCAGCAGCTCCTGATGCTGCGAGGATAACTCCTGCATCTCTGGCGGCGCAAGGCGATAAGGCACCTTGACGATAGGCGCTGCCCCCGGAATCAAATCAATGCGAAACTCCACCTGCCTCTCGGGAGGCACACCCGCCAACTCCTCGGGAAACACATCCGGGAACTCACAGACTATCAGCACATCATCAATCGAACTTGGCCCCTCGGCGGCCCCTCGTGAATCCATCACATATGCCACAAACCTGCTACAGCCCTGCTGTAGACTCCGCCTCGCTCTAGCAGTCGAACAAAATGCTGACCCAGAACGGGTACCCTCGCCGTACACCGTAAGAAATCCCCCACTAGGGTCTCGTATTGTCACCAACTGTCGCTCGCAGTCTATAACAGCCCCAAAACGGCTCAACCAATCCATGTCCACTGTGACACACACATCCCCCATTGCAATCGGGACCAGATCTATCGGGAACTCAACACCGAAGATCTCGAGTACACAACCTCGAATCAACTCTGTAGCATATACCACTCGTTCATAAGCTATGGAAACCCGTAGCGGTCGACTCAACGCCTCCCGCTGGATACTGATGTGCTGACTAAACGCTAAAGACACAAATCACCGACTCGCACCCGAGTGAAATAACACCAAAGCAGATACAGAACTCACATGAAAAGTACCAGCCACGACATCGGGCGCTACGCGGACCTCCTCTGCTGTCAACTGGAAGGCTCTCCCGCGAGCCTTTGGTGCCTCGGCCTTTGCTGGCATGGTCTCGGTAGCTCTAGCAGCAGGTGCGGATCCCCTCAATAAAATACCCGATCCTTCCCCACTTAGGGTTCGAACCATCCCCAATTGGCGTACCAGCAATCTATCACATCGACTGTTTCCACCAGTAATCATCGCACCTACTCTTGGAAGGTGATACACAATGCTCGATGACCTCCCGATGGAAGTCAAGCAATCCCAAATTCCCCGAATCTCCGATGAAATCCTCATAAACTTCTCATCATGACTACCTCTAGTCATTCAGAAACTCGTACCATCCCACTACCGGACATCTCAACTGTCCAGTCGTAACCCTGACTCTCAGTCTGAAAATAACGAACTAACATATTCGTCATCCTCGACTCTTCAACCAACATTCCATCACGTGGGTTGTAATAAGAGTGGAGTCCCCATTACCACACTCGATACTCATCATAGACAATAAGAGCCGCCGCCCCAATGTCCTCTTCTTGATCGTCTGCCGCTGCAGCTAATACATGCCCTACTATGCTCAAATAGGTGTATCTTTGTCCTTAACCATCTCAGTCCCCGCTGACAACCTGCTCAGGCTCTAACATCACCTCTCGGCAGACATACTGCCCAAATACTCTGATGAAATATCGTAACCAAAGCTACCCCACAGGGCTCGCCCCCAACTTTGGAAACCGAAAATCTCAATACCTCTCATGTTTCCCACAGGAACAGAAATAGCACCGCTCAGGTCATAGAAAATGACATCTCCACCATCGGCCGGTTGCTCAGCCCAGACCGTATTCTCCCATAACGCACCATCTCTACTCATCCCTGAGTCTTGCGACTCCAACTGGCATCTCACCAACACTCCCTTGGAGCTAAATCGATTTCCCTCTTAAGGGATGCTCGTTCATCATGGCCCTCCATCCCTCCCCTATTCTTTTACATCTGATCTCAATCTTAGATAATCAGAACGGAATAACTGGTAGAACCAGTAACACTAACCGCCACGGGTCATGGTACTCGAACCATGTGGCCACCTCTCGATCTGCTATGAATCATGATACCCGAACCACGTTACCTCTTCTCAATCCGCTATGAATCATGGTACTCGAACCATGACATCACCTCTCCATCTGCTACAAATCATGGTACTCGAACAATGAAATCACCTCTCGACCTGCTACAAATCATGGTACTCGAACCATGAAATCACCTCTCGACCTGCTACAAATCATGGTACTCGAACCATGAAATCACCTCTCGACCTGCTACCAATCATGGTACTCGAACCATGACATCACTTCTCAATCTGCTACCAATCATGGTACTCGAACCATGACATCACTTCTCAATCTGCTACCAATCATGGTACTCGAACCATGACATCACTTCTCAATCTGCTACTAATCATGGTACTCGAACCATGACATCACTTCTCAATCTGCTACCAATCATAGTACTCGAACCATGACATCACTTCTCAATCTGCTACTAATCATGGTACTCGAACCATGACATCACTTCTCAATCTGCTACGAATCATGGTACTCGAACCATGACATCACTTCTCAATCTGCTACCAATCATGGTACTCGAACCATGACATCACTTCTCAATCTGCTGCTAATCATGGTACTCGAACCATGACATCACTTCTCAATCTGCTACTTAGAATCCTCTGGTATGCCCCCTGCATCGAGTATGGGTCCTATGCTTTCAGTAGTACAGGCCCATACTACCTGCCACATCTACCCATATTTTCCACACGAACCATCCCAGAGTTCCTAAGTAGCTGCTCAACCTTCTTGATTATAAATCTTTTTACGTGTGCTCGCTTCCCAGCGAAATGCTCTACTCTGTCAGCGTACTAATCCGACCATGATCACCCCCTAGGCTCTTCCTAGGTCCTCACACTTCTCCGCCATCAGCTGCTGAAAAACTCCTAATGATACCAGCCATCTACCTCCTGAATATCGTCATATTCACTTAGTAGCTGACTCCCATCATCGAGAGTCCCACAAAGCACAAAGCAAGTAGCATTCGGGCATCGAATAGTCTCCACTAGCATATAAAACCTCTTCAGGTCATGATCCCACTTGCTCTCCTCATACTCGGAGGATATCACCGAACTCATGCAACTCCGCCCCATGGAGCCATCTGTCTACTCTCTCTGTAGACTCCACACGTGCTTATCTAGGTATCTCCCCTAGATTACTCCTCTACTCAGATCCCTCTCTAAAAGGATTCCTGCTGGATACTCATACTCAACACATACTCGAAGGCACATCGCATATAACAGCAACTCCTAGGCTAAGGCATCACAGATCAGGCCACTCTAGTCCTAAAATATTAAGTACCTAGCCTATCTCTAGCATGCATAGCATATCACATAATATCTCATAGCACATAATGTAAGGGTATTTTGGGAAATCACCGTTCGGGCGCTGGCTGATCGAACACACTGCTCCGTTCTGATTTTCTCAAAAATATTTCTCTTTTAGAAAAATTGTTTCGTTTATGAAAATTTCCTCAAATCCTCAGTTTGAGTTCAGATACGCCCGAAGGTGCATCCGAATCCCTCAAACCAAGGCTCTGATACCAACTTGTAACGACGTAAATTTTTAAAACAAATTTTTTTTCATTTTTCAAACATAATAAAACTCATATAATATTCTCAAAATCTCATATATCAATGTCATCACCATAAAACATATCCCAGAATCTCAACACTTAATCTTCTGCCAGTGTGTACAAATCATGTCGGCGCCTTCCCGCGACTCTCGCTGGTACCTTAAACACATATCACATAACATGGTAAGCATAAATGCTTAGTGAGTTCCCCAAAATACCACATATAACACATATTAGCCACTCGAGGCTATAACTCTGTGGACCCTCCGGTCTTAACTCTGTGGACCCTCTGGTCCTAACTCTGTGAACCTTCCGGTTCTAACTCTGTAACTCTGGAACATACACGGCATGAATCACATAGAAATAATGCAGTGTATCACAATCACATAAATAACATACAAGATACTCTGTCACATAACTCTAATTACCACTCTAGGTAAAGTATAGTGAGAAGACTCACCTCGGGTAACTCGGTAATCCCGAACTCTATAAAATGTGTTCTAGCCTCCGCCTAATCATATGAAATAAACACTCTAAATCAATACATCTCTCAAGGCTAGACTATTCCCTCTCTTAGTACTCTCAGAAGGGTAAAAGACCATTTTACCCCTCTCATGGCTCAAAGACCCTAAATTTCACCAAACCCTAAATGTCAACAAAAGTCAACTCTCCGGGTTACGCTGCGCGTACCAAACATGTACGCTGGGCGTACCCGACGTCCTCACAGAAACGGGGTGCGCGACCCCTTACGCCGCGCGTACTGGGATTACGCCCCACGTAACTCCCAGCTTCAGACTCTAAGCTCTTGAGGTCTTAAACAGTTAAGACCCACGTCCAACTTCTAGATCTGACCATTTCTAAACCTCTTAATCCATAAAGTTGGTGACTTTAAGCCTTTGCATGGCTGGACAAGTCACTTACACCCATAACATTCCATTTCCCAACTCTAGAAAGCTCATAATTCAAGCATGACCTTATAACAACGACCAAGATGGAATTTTTATGGATCTATAACACAAATATCACTGAAATGGGACAGATCTAGGTCCATGGAGTCCCTTATGCTCATAAAGTCTCCACCTTTGGGACTTTATCCCTGGAAATGGTCCATGCAACACCAAACCAAAATAAAGAGGAAAGTTATGAGCTTTTTACCTCTAAATGAAGCTCCTCCCTCTGAAGAACTCAGATCCAAACTTGCACTTCAACTTCTAGCCTCCACAAGAACCTCCTCTTCTTCTTCACTAACACACAAAGGCACTTTCTAGCTCAAGAACTTACACACACTAGCTTTAGAACGATAATATTGCTCTCCTAGGGTTTCTCTATGAGGGATGGTGGCTGGGGACAAGACCATCTCATTCCTTTTATAGCCCTCAAGCCATAATTAGGGTTTTGCACTTGGGCCAACTACGCCCAGCGTAACCCTGGGTACGCCCAGCGTACCTAGGGGAGTCTGCGTCCAAAATCAGCGCATGAGTACGCGCAGCGTACTAATTTGCTACAATTTCCACTCAAGGGCTAATCTTGACAACTTGACAAAAGAGAAGGGTTAAATAGGCGCTCCTGAATTCCAGGATGTTACAAATAAATCATAAATATCCTCTTCTCACAAAAGTCTATCCAAACTGTTTCGATGCCATGCAACCCAAATGGACCATGCTACTCTCGGGTCAAGTACACACTAATAATAGTTATGGACTTAGACACCTAATCCAGCATATATATATATATATATATATATATATATATATATATATATATATATATATATATATATATATATATATATATATATATATATATATATATATATAAGACAAAGTCGGTCATACCGTGAGTAGGCCTCATTCACGAAGCCGGTCTATAAGGGGGGTATAAGGTTACTGCCTATAAAATGGTAGCTTAATGGGTGTCCACTCTCACTCACCGCTTCCTTGACTGGTGGAGGGTCGTTAGCCGAACGGGTAGGATAGGACATTAATTCTCCCTCATTAAAAGTATAATGATAAAATATAAAGTAACTAAACTTTTATTAAAATTCCCAATCTTAGTTACTTTAGGAAAAATTTGAAATGGTGCTAATCCATGAAATTACACTTTGTACCTTGTTAAGTCGTTAGTGGAGCGTGTGTGGTTAACCGACACACTAATCTGGGACTGACAATGTGTGGCAAAGGGTAACTTGATGTTAATCATAGATCAATGGAGCGTGTGTGGTTAACCGGAACATTGATTAGGTGATTTGTAACATTGGGTGTACCAAGCTAATTTGGATGGTTATTCACTCCTTATTTGTGATCCTCGACATCTCAGTCACAAACTTGAAGGGCACAATCGAGATTTATACATGCCATTGAAAAAGTTCAATGAATCTCAAAGATCTAGGAATTTCAAATCCAATTAAAAACTTAATAATCTATTTCGTTTTTCATGGTGGAAATTGGTAAATCGTCATTTACCTACCTTCAAATATTTTACAACTAGATTACGGCATCCCTTTTCGCAATTGTAGAATATTGTGTTGGGTCCTAGCCATAATATTTCATTTGGGTGTAATATTAAGGATTATCATCTAATCTAAACTTTGTTCTTCTTCTTATACAGATGTCTATCCCAAACAATGCTTCCAACCCAATCCCTTCAGGCTCTTTCTCCCTCATGAACCTATGTGGGAGGGTCATTTTTGATGGCTCGAACTTCAATGACTGGATTCGAAACATCATAATGGCTATTTGCTATGAGGACAAAGAATATGTCCTCGATAAAGAGCTCAAAGACATTGATGTCACCACTTCTACTCCCAAACAAATCAATGAACATACTATTCATGAGAGGGATGCGACAAAGGTGTCGTGTCTTATGATTGCAACCATGAACGCTAAGCTGCAGAAGTCCTATGAGGACTACTATCCTTATGAAATGTATCATGATTTGATGGAAAGATACCATCAAAGTGCTCGGCAGGAGAGGTATGAGATCATTGCTTCCATGATCACAACCAAAATGAAGGATGGTGAACCCATCACGGCCCACTTACAGAAGATGCAGAGATTTGTGGACCGCTTGCTTAAATTGAATGTCATTTTTTATGAAGAGTTGGCCATAAATATTATTCTACACTCTTTACCTTCTTGTTATGATCAGTTTCGTATGACCTATCATATGAACAAGGAGGAGGTCACTCTTAGCAAGCTTCAAGGCCTTCTTAGGACTGCAGAAAGCAACATGAAAGGCAAGTCGGTTGTGTCTACTCCTACTACTACTACTACTTCTGCCCCTGTTCTGGCAATTGGAAATGGGAAGGGAAAGAAGAGGAAGGCTTCATCCAAGAGCCGCAATGGAAAGTATCTTGATGGATCCTCTTCCAGTGGGACCAAAGCTGTTTTTGTTAATCCCTCTTACAATCCGAAGGAAGCAAAGTGCTTCCACTGTCATGATAAAGGGCACTGGAAATGAAGCTGCCCCAAGTACTTGCAGGACATAAAGGATGGCAAGATCAAGCCCACATTTGCACGTATTTACACTATTCAATCTAATAACTCATCACATGCTAATGCTTGGGTCCTTGATACTGGTTGTGGTATTCACATTTGTTCTTATTTGCAGGGAATAAAAAGAAGTAGGGATATGGAACACGGGAAGATAAACTTAATCATGGGAAATAGGAAAGTGTCGCATGTGACCAAGATTGGAGTTTATTCTTTATTGCTTAATAATGGTTTAAATTTAGATTTGAATAATTGTTGTTACTCGGCCGATATGGCGAGAAATGTTATTTCATTTCAAAGTTTGTATAAACAAGGTTTTACCTTTTCCTTTAATAATAAAAATGGTGGTATTTATGCTTATTGTAATGGTGTTTTATATTTTGAAGCATTACCTTGCAATGGTATCTATGAAGCTGTGATGATTGTAGATAACTTAAGAAATAATGTGTTGAATATTGATTCTTCCAATGATTTGGATAAGGCATGCTTGTGGCATTGTCGTCTTGGACATGTCAACAAGAAGCGTATAGCCCAACTCCAAAAGGATGGAGTTTTGGAGTCATTCGACTTAAAGTCGGATGACACTTGCGAATCTTGTTTACTTGGAAAGATGACCAAGTCACCCTTCACTGGTACTTGTGAAAGGGGTGAAGGTCTATTGGATCTCATACACACTGATGTGTGTGGACCATTCAGAACCGCCATAAGGGATGCTAACCGCTTCTATGTGACTTTTACTGATGATTATAGTAGATATGGGTATATTTACTTAATCATGCATAAGTCGGAGACTTTTGAAAAGTTCAAGGAGTTTATGCAAGAAGTGGAGAATCAATTGGGCAGGAAGATAAAGATGTTGTGATCCGATCGAGGAGGAGAGTATCTTAGTATCGTGTTCCTTGACTATCTTAAGGAATGTGGAATTTTTTCACAATTGACGCCACCTAGGACACCACAGCTTAATGGTGACGCTGAGAGGCGCAATAGAACCTTGGTAGACATGGTTCGTTCCATGATGAGTCGAGCTTTGTTACCTATCTCATTCTGGGGGTATGCCTTTGAGACTATCGACCATATCCTTAATCTAGTCCCTACCAAAAAGGTTTCCAAAACACCTCACGAGATGTGGACAGAGAAGGTTCCCACATTAGACCACATCAAAGTTTGGGGTTGCGAGGCTTTTGTGAGAAAACAAACTTACGACAAGCTCGAACCTCAGAGTGAGCGATGTATTTTTATCGGCTACCCACATAAATCCTTTGGATATCTATTCTACAAACCAAGTGATAATGTTGTCTTCATTGCGAGGAGAGGAGTCTTTCACGAGAGAGAATTCATAGGCCAAGGAAACAGTGTGAGGAAAATTGACCTTGAAGAGCTTCAAGAGTCAAGCGGTGAGGAACCTCAAACACTAGCAATCAACCTGAGGAGGAAAATCCAGTTGATCCAATTGACGAGTCCTTACCTCTGAGACGTTATAGTAGAGTTAGAAATACACCTGAGTTTTATGGTTTCCATATTACTACTGAAGGTGATATATTTATCAGTGATAGCACACTGGTAAATTTTTATGAACCTAACAACTACAAGGAAGTCATGGCAGGCCCCGAGTCTGCAAAGTGGAAATAGGCTATGGACAGCGGGATTCAATCCATGTGTGACAATCAAGTTTGGAACTTGGTTGACAATGTACCGGGTCGTAAGACAGTCGGGTGCAAATGGATGTTCAAGAAGAAGACCAACATAGATGGGAAAGTACACACATATAAAGTGCGATTGGTTGCGAATGGCTTTACTCAAACTCCAGGAGTTGACTATGATGAGACCTTGTCACCAGTAGCGAAGATTAAATCTATAAGGGTTATGTTCGCCATAGCTGCATTTCATGATTATGATATATGGAAAATGGATGTCAAAACCGCTTTCCTTAATGGAAAGTTGGCTGAAGATGTTTACATGAGTCGGCCAGAGGGTTTTGTCAATGAAAACTACCCTAATAGAGTGTGTAAGCTTGAGAAATCCATTTACGGTTTGAAGCAAGCATCTCGCATATAGAATCTTTGTTTTGATGGGAAAGTCAAAGAGTTTGGATTTTTGAGAAGCGAGGATGATTCATGTGTATATGTTAAAGCTAGTGGGAGTATAGTGAGCTCTCTAGTATTGTATGTAGATGACATACTGCTCATAGGAAACGACATCCCAACCTTGCTGGAGGTTAAGTCCTGGCTTGGGAAGTGTTTCGCTATGAAGGATATCGGAGAAGCTTCCTATATCCTGGGAATAAGGATATTGAGAAATAGAAGTAAAAGACTAATAGGACTTAGGCAAAGTACATACTTGGACAAGGTGTTTAAACGTTTAAGCATGGAGAAATCCAAGAAATGTGACTTACCTATCTAAGTCAATGCCAAACTGATTAAGACTCCGAGTCCGAGTACAGAGGATGAAATAGCAGAAATGAGTCATATACCATATGCTTCCGCATTTGGTTCGATCATGTATGCTGTGACTTGTACTCGCCCTGATGTGGCCTTTGCTTTGAGCATGGTCAGCAGATATCAAGGGAATCCTTGTAAAGCTCATTGGACTGCACTTAAGAAAATTCTTAAGTACCTGCAGAGGAATAAGGATTGGGTCCTTACCCTCAGTGGGAGTGATGACTTGAGAGTGACTGGGTATAGTAACGCCAGCTTTCAAACCGACAGAGATAATTTCCGCTCTCAGTTGGGCTGGGTGTTTACCCTGAATGGAGGAGCAGTAACATGGAAAAGTTCCAAGCAAGAGACTGTAGTTGATTCAACGTGTGAATCAGAGTACATAGCAGCAAGCGAAGCATCAATGGAGGCGATATGGTTGAAAAACTTCATCGAAGACCTTGGAGTAATTCCATCCATAAAGGAGCCTATGGAGATTTTCTACGATAATGAAGGGGCGGTTGCCTTAACCAAGGAACCGAGAGATCATGGTAGATCCAATCATATCGACAGAAAGTACCACTTCATAAGACATCAAGTAGAAGAAGGGAACCTCGTGGTAAAGGGGATATCGTCAGAGGACAATCCAGCAGACCCCCCTACAAAGGGACTGACTAGGGTTAAGCACTTGCAGCATGCGAGGGGCATTGGGCTAATGAACGATATTAGTTTTAGTAATTAGATAAATCGAAACTTGTAATAGCTCAATTGTAATTGACATTTGATGATTGAATAAAAGGATTTTTATTTATAAGTAAAGATACTGTCTTGTGTCAATTATTTACTGTTGTTTCACTTTGCATTTTTGACTTCCAGAATAATAAAATTATAATTATTATTATTATTCAAACTATCTGCAGTCGATCATACGTTGGAAGTAAGTATGAAATAAGACTGTCATGAGTTGGCTTGTAGATTGTCTAAGGAGTTAGACATAGCAAAAGTGTGCTACATCATTAATGAGTGCTCCTGAAATAAGATTTGAGTATTGGATTCAACCGGCGCTTATCTGAATTACTTCATGGAATTTATCACGAGTAATTGTGAGATGATAATATCATATAATCTTCAAACCAATATATATGAGTTGTTGACTATGAGTTGGTTGTGCATTGATGGCATGAAAACACATCAGTAACTTGATGTTATAAAACGTGTCGTTGTGCATGATTTGATGAGTAGTTAGTACAAGCATATAATGTCGAAGTTTATCTGTTTATTTTATCCTAAGAGGATTAAAAGCGATATCTTGGGCCCCTCGATGATTCTGTTTTGACTTATATGTCGGGCTTGGTCAGAACTAAATTGCTGTGTTCAGTTATGTTCTATGTCATACGAATCGGAAATCGGGAAACAAATTGCAGAAGAATAAGTATGACTATGGTCCATGTGTTTGTCCGCATAGATATCTTGAGAACAAAGAAGTATATGATCCCTTATCTGAAGGACGCGTCACTGAATAGGTCAGAGTTCGACAGCGGCTTTTGAAAGCTTACGATTGCTAAGTCGGAACCTGAAGTGCATTAGCAGTAGTAGTTATTAGACATATCCAAGTGGGATACTGTGTGATTTGGTGTCTAAGCCCATAACTATAATTGGTATGTACTTGACCCAATTGTAGCATGGTCCTTTTGGGTTGCCTTCACCAGTGCAATTTGATAGGATGGATTTTGAGAATAAGGTTATCTATGGTTTATTAATATATTATAAGTATAATATATTAATACGAAATTATTTAATTAGTATTGGTCAAGAATTAATTTGGAATTAATTTTATGGTCAAAAGATGATAATTAAATATATGGGGATTGATTATGTAAATCAATCATTCTTGTAGTGTGGGCTAATGATCCATGATTGTGGGCTAAACCAATAAGTTAATCCATGGATAGTCCATGGAGGTTAAAACCATGGAACATAAGAATGTGGAAAGTCATGGAGCATTAGAGTTTACAAGTTTAACCCTAGCATGTGCAACACTATAAATAGAGCCCTCCATGAGCCAAAATCGGTTGCACCTTCTCTTTGAGATAAGTAGCTTATTCTCTTAAATCATCTTTTTGCATATTGGTGTTTGTGAACATTTAGAGGCATCACACTTGAGGTGCTCAAGCTTTCAAAGGTCAAGAACTACAAGTCCTTCTAAAAGGTATGTCATCTATCTAGATGTATTATTCATTTTACAATTTGTATGCTAGTTAGGACAATGCTTTGGAAAAATTGAAAATATGCGTGTATAATAGAGAAAACATAGATCCAAAGCATTTAGAGTTGCATGTGCACCATAGGAGTGTTATAGCGCTCATAACCTAACAATAACACACTCATCAGATGTGGAATAGAAAATTTTTTCTTACTCTTGCACATTTGAAATTGGTAAGTTGTGATGTCTTGGATAAGAATCTGCACTAACTCTTGAATATTTGTTTGTCAAGGAATGCTTTTTGACAAGAGAATCTTATATGTCAAGAGGTCAGTGGGAGTCTTAAAAATCTTGAAAAAGTTTCAAGAAGTAATCAAGAGTAAACCTATTGTTTATCACTAGCACGTGACTTGAGGTTTGTAACCTATCGTGTTGACACATTCTTGTTTCTGTGCCATTCCAGTTGAAGTTAACTATGCATGAGATTTCTATGAGTTCTCATTTGAATGCATAAGGCAAAGCACCTTAATAAATGGAAAGTACATTGATCTGTAGGGGTGAGCTGCACAATAACCTGGAAGCAATGGTACGCCCTGTACTACTAAGTGGCAAGAGATTAAAATTGAAAAAGTTCAGTCCATATGAGTTTGGATTTGTCGCAAACCTTGTCTTGTGATTATGGTTATGACAAATTCACATGGATAGGAACACGTACACTATAAAATCTAAGTAGCAAAGGGTTTCTCTCCTTCATGAAAATGATTGTGAGGAAATGGTTTCACTGGTAGATTTTAAGGAGATAGTAGTTGTGTCAATTGCGCTCTCAAATTCGTTTATGATTACGACATCCCTCTTCATAGTTCGAATTATGAGAAATGGAAAATAGTCTGAACATTCGGGACTTACTGCTGTAAGTTCTGAAATATTTTAGACACACATATGAGCTATCTAAGGTAACTTGTATGAGTTTGAGAAGCCTAGATAAAGAATTATCAAAGCATTGTGTATCATAAATCTGAAACTTTGGTAAGAAAGTCAATAAGTATTGATTTCTAGAAGTACAGCTGATATCTGGGTACATGTCAAAGCTAGTGGGAGCATAAGTGTTATGCTAGCAAGGACATAATTATTGTGCTAGTGGGAGCATAATAATTATGATAGATGTTGAGAGTTAGCATTGATATTTATAGGAAACAAAGTTTTGATTTGCAAAGTTGTAGAGTTTGAAAAGTTGTTTTGCTATAGTAAGGGAGAGGATACTTATACTTTATTTCAAATCTAAAAGCTTAGATTGAAATATTAATCAAACCTAGTCATGGATATATATGAATTTCATGTTGAAATGTTTCAACATTGAGAATTCTATACATGGAAATATTATAGCAAAAGATTCACGTCTTTATGTAAGACATTATGAATCGTGTCCCATATGTTTCGAGTATAGGATCGATTACATATGTTGTAATATTCGCTTGTTTTGATTTTCCAAATGCCTAGGGCATTAAGAGGGAAAAAGAACCAGAACCGCATATGACTAATGAAGTTAAACAACTGTTAAGGACAATCCAAGGTTCGCTAAGGATTGGTCACTTGTGGGCAGTTGGAAGTATACTATGGAATGGACAGTATTGACATTACTATGAATGGATAGGATTCTATTAAGAATGAGTTGTCATATGGCAAATATGGAAATGTTTCCATAATGGGAGATGGATATTAAGAATTTATGTGTAGGTTGGAAACTTTTATGCAAGAAGGATGTTCAAAAGAATGTACTTTGAATATGAGACTTTGTATCTATGGAATTGTCTTGTAACAATCTCCAATGGAATGTTTTGTAATTGGCAAAGTCTCTGTGACTTTAGTGCCTAGTCATTATAAAATGATCATTTCATAAGAGCTTAGAATCTAACACATTCTAATAGTTACAATAATTTCGTATTCTTACACTTGTGATAAGGATTTGGAATTGTGAAATGAGCATCATTGGCTATGTGTCCAATTGATCTATTTCATAAAGAAATGACCATAGGTAAACATATTGTGCATGCTTGGAGCATGGGATAACTATTGTTTTATTTCAAGTATTAAGTTGATTAATCGAAACATTATACAATGAATAATGTGTAATCAATATGGTGATTAAATAATAAGTGTTTTATTTATACTCAAAAGTTTTGAGACCATATTGGATTAGATTATTCTTGTGTTTCACTTCGCATGTTTTGACTTCCCGAATAATATGATTATTCAAACATCCACAGTCAATCATACTTTGGAAGTAGATAATGAGGCAAGACTGTCATGAAAATGAGGCAAGACTGTCATGAATACGTCTGTAGATTGTCGAAGTGTTTAGACATATCAAAAGTTTGTTGCAATGTTCATGAATACTCCTGTAATAAGATCTGAGTATTGGATTTAACCCACGCTCATCTGAATCGCTTTATCGATTTTATCACGAGTGATTGTGAGATGATAATATCTTATATTCTTGAAACAGAGACATATGAGTTGTAGTTTACAAGTCGGTTGCGCACTGATAATATGTAAACGCACCAGTAACTTGGTATTATAAAATGTATTGTTGTGTGTGATTTGATGAGTAAATTGGGAAAGCATATGAATCGAAGTTTATCCATTCCTTTTACCCTAAGGGGATAAAAGCGATATTTGTGGGCCCCTCGATGATTTAGTGATGACACCCTAAGCGCTTGGCCAAGCCTGGACTGATTGGATTTGTTCAATTAGTCGGTCGTCATAAATTGGAAATCGGGAAACAACACATGAACAGAGAGAATGATTATAATCCATGTCTCAGTTCATACGATATCTTGTAGAATGGAGGAATATATGATCCCTTATCTAATGGACGCGTCAGTGTTCGACAGTGGCTTTTGAGAGCTACGACTGCTAGTTGGCTTTTGAATTCGTACTTGCAATTATAGTTATTAGATTTATCCACGTGGGAGACTATTGGATTAGGTGTTTAAGCCCATAGCTATAATTGGTATGTACTTGACCTGATAGTAGCATGGTCCATTTCGGGTTGCCTTCACCAAAACAATTTGATAGGATGGATGTTTGAGAAAGAGGTTATTTGTGATTTATTAATATATTATAAGAATAATATATTAATTGAGAAATCATATTATTTAATTGTTATTGATCAAGAATTAATTTGGAATTAATTTAGTGATCAAAAGAGACTAATTAAATTAACAGGGGTTGATTATGTAAATCAGTGGTACATATTATTTGGGCTAATGATCCATGATTAACTAGTAATGGACTAAGTTCATATAAGAGTCCATGAAGTGTTATTGGATTAAAAGTCTAAGTGTATGAATTAGGGTTTACAAGTGACCCTTGGAATTCTACACTATGTTCCCTTAGCTCCAAAATCGACACTCATGTATTCCTAGAAGAAGCTAGCCGATTTTGGTGTCTCCTAAACCTCTCTCATTTTCCTCCAATTGTTCTTGGTGTTTGTGACTTGTTTGAGGCATCACACTTAGGGTGCTAAGCTCTTGAAAGGCCAAAACTCTACAAGCTACAACAAAGAGGTAATAAATTAACTTGTTTTTATGTTGCAATATAAAATTTGTATGCTAGTTGTAGGTTTCATGCTTTGGATGATTTTGTTGCATGTATAATTAGAGAAAAATTAGATCCAAGGCATTAGGATTGTATGTGCACCATAGGAGTGTTATAGTACCTAAAACCCAACAGTGTCCAGGAAGGGACAACGACGTGGCGACGAGGCAGGTGAAATCCAGTTCATCATCCACCTGATACCACGACATGGTGGAGGACCATCCACAACGTGGCGAAGAGACAGAACGATTCAAACATCGCTTTTCAGATTAGATTTTAACATGGAAAATTTCTATACTATTTAAAAAGACTAAACACAAAAATCCAACACATACAAACCCTAACATACTATCCAAGATAAAATCTAAGTGTAATAGACTTGAGTTAACATATGCTCTGATACAGCTGATAGGTTTCGAGCATAGTGAAAGGCTAAAACAAGGGCAACGGAAACAAAAACAAATTCTGATCTATAGACTTGAAGCAAGCAGATCAAACTCAACCAAATCTATGCAACTTGAAGGACAAAAGAGAACGAATGGTGTTTTCTTCTTTTGTTTAGCCAGTTGATTAGACTAGAGAACCCAACGAAGAGTTCTTCTTATGTATCGCACCCTAGATACAAAACACTTGCAGATCTGAACAATCCTCGAACACGAGCAACTAAAAGAATGGATAACTCGAATCTGCATCAGACCACGACTCAGTGAACACAAGGCCATAACGTGGGAACTACACTTCGGGAATTCTAGGTTTTTTTTTAGGTTCCGAACTTTGGCGTCAGAAGGATATTTGTCACATGTATCAAAAATGAATTTGGAGGCTTTTATATATAGGGAGGTGAATTGAAATCCCAAAGATAATTACCAAATATGTTTGTAATTATCTAACTATTTCAAATCATTATGGAATATTTCATATTCCTTTATTTTAAATCATTATGGAATATATATATATATATATATATATATATATATATATATATATATATATATATATATATATATATATATATATATATATATATATCTTTTCAATTCTGCTTTATTTTGTTCTTGGTTGTAACCCAAAAGGACACTGCTATTTATAGTAATATTACAGGGTTTGTTATGGCTATGGGCACTAATCTCCATCAACATCGGTATCCCAGGGAGAAACAGAGGATGTGCAAATCTGGGATTAACATGTCATTGAATGGTTCAATGAATCCCAAAATATCTAGGAATTTCATAGTGATTGAAATCGATAAAGTGCATTACCTACCTAAAATAAATTCTTGATATGATTATGGTATCCCTCTTCATAAATCGAATTGAAAATATGGATCCCAACCTTAAAATACATTGAGTATTTTTTAAGGATTAAATCAACTAACTAAATTTATCTCTCCTTCTATATGTCGGGTATCAATGGTCTTCCTATCCCACTTCTTCCACCCACCAATTCTAACGTTTCCCTCATTTCTCTTATTCAAAGAGAGAAGCTCACTGGACGGGCTAATTATCTCGATTAGATGAGAAACCTAAGGATAACATTAAGGTATGTCATTCGTGAATATGTGCTCGATGAACCTATTCTAAAAATCAGTTATAACTTAACTGAAGAAGAGAAAGCTACTCACATCAAACACGTGGATGACCTGCATAAGGTCTCTTGCATCATGATAGTTGACATGTCCTTAGACCTTCAGAACGCTCTACATAACACTTGGGTGTATGAAATGAACTTGCAACTAGCTGAAATGGTTCAACAAAAGGTAAGGCAATAACGATTTGAGATTGTCAAAGCCCTAACTAATTGATTAAGGTGTCAAAGGTCTTAACTAAATTGGTATAATGTTGACGAAAAATTAAAGTCATTTTTGGGTAGCCCTCATAACCAAGAAATAGCTTGCATTGATCCAAGGAGAGAGATAAAATGATTTGTTAATATATTATGTGATTAATAAATTAATTAAAAATTATTAATTAATTAGTTGTTGATTTATTATTTGAATAATAAATTAATTGGAAATAGATGGAATTAGTTAATTAATAATCAAAATTAATCTGGAATTAATTCAGGATTAATTGGAATTAATTAAAGGTGCAAGGGGTGAACTGTAATTTTTGAATAGTTAAACAAAAAAACCAATTCAAGAATAGTCCATGACATGGACGATTTTGGGAGCATATTTAAGGTTTCCAAAAGTCCCATGGTTGCTGATAAGGAAATTATTTGAATTGGGATTAAATCTATTATTTAATCATTAAAATTCGGCTTTGTCTGCAAGTTACCTAAACTATAAATACGACCCTTGGGGGTACCTGATTTCATGGCTTTCTCATACCTAAAGGCGTAGAACGAAATTCTCCACCTCCTCTCGCCTCTCTCCTTCAATCCTAAGGTTTCCTAAGTTTTGGGTGTGAACCATTAGAGACAGCTATACTTTCGTAGCTAGTTTTTAAGGAGACTACAAAGGATATTTGATTAGCTTGTTTCGAATCAAGCAATAGGTATGTGGTTCAATTTATGAATTTGGTTCATAGGGTATATAATTTTTGTTTCATAAGTATGTTGTTATTAATTGAGAAAAGACATAGATCCATTTATGTTGCATGTACCCTTAAGAGTTAAGTGAGATTCAGCATGTACAATGTAATTGTAACCTAGAAAACCCAAGAGTGGTATGAAAGCCATGCTTGTCTATTAGTATTGCATAAAAGATGAAACCAGAAAAACAAATAAAATCGACAATTTGTCGACGCCATGATTTGGCAGCCCTCTTGCCTTATTCAAAAGATTGGATAATTATTAGTTTATATTATTTTAAATGTCTAAAATCATAATATAATATCTAGATAATTAGAAATCCTAATTTGAATATATAAGGAAGATTTAAAAAGGTAATTATCCTATTATAAGATAATTATATAATATGATTATCCTTTAATAAGATTTATATTAATTAATTAAAGGTTTAATTAAAGATAATTCTTAAATCATATTTAGTTCAAATATTAATTAATTAAAGGTTAATTTAAATAATATATTTTGAACCTTGTAATTCAAAAAGTTTTAAAATACACCCTATACCTATGTATAATAGTATATTACTATATCTATAACTAAAAGTTAGTCGAATCTCTAGTACGCCACATTCACGAAGCGATACTATAAAAGAGGTATAAGGAACGACCTATAAAATGACCGTTGAGTGGGTGTCCCTTCACCCACCGCTTCTTTGTGTGGTGGAGGGTTATTTGTCGAACGGATTTAATAAGACACTAATCACATTACAAGTATAATGTATAAAGTATTAGAACCTTCTATACTACTCTAGTTACACTAGGAAAAATGTGAAATGTTATGCTAATCCATGAAAACAAACATCATTTCTTTGCAAGTCGTTAGAGGAGCGTGCGTAGGTAACCGACACACTAATGTGGGACTACAAAGATGAAATGATGGCACATGCTCGAATTTATGGTTGTCAATAGAGTGTGTGTGGTTAACCGACATTTCAATGTGAGATCATAAATAACCTTGAGGATGTCACACGAGTTTACATTGTTATTCACATCTTATTTGTGATCCTCAACATCCCAGTCACAAATCGAAGAGCATAATCCGAGACTAACAGGCCATTAATTTTCAATGAATCTCAAAAGATCTATGAGTTTCATTGGTAGTGAAATTGATAAAATGCTTTATCTACCTAAAATAGATTCATGATGTGATTACAACATCCCTCTTCATATTATGAATCGTATTTATGGATCATAGCCTTAATTTAAAATTGGGTTAATAATTAAGGATTGAATCGACTTCTTTAAACTTTCTCTCTTAGGTTGGATGGAAATCCTCCCCCACATCCTCACTCACTTTATAATTCTAACTTCTCTTTATTCTCCCTCGAGAATGTCTCATTTGTTATGGGATCTTCCTCAATTTTGTATTGGGGAAGATGTCCATAATGAGCATATATCTTAAATCAATAATGCTTCAACTTGAAGAAGTTGTTATTCCCATAAAATGTGGATTTGTCAGATAAGGTTCTCTTCCATCGTTATGTCCTTGATATTCCAAAAGGATTTTGTAAACATGTGAACATATGAAATGAATTGGCAAATGAATTAAATGCTTCGCTAATAGGGAAAAAAAAGCGTGATTTGAAATTTGTCAAAAGTTTCTAATTGTATTCAAATTGAAGAAAATGAGTTTTGTACGTAATAAATGAGAGCTACATAGACAAACTCAAGAATCACAATGTTACCCTTGACAAGAGTCTTGCTATAGATCTTGTGCTTGGATCCTTCATTAGTTCTTATGATAATTTCAACTTGATTGAACATATTATTAGTATGCAGAAAACATTGATGGGATTCTTAAAACTTCTCCAAACTAAGGAACGTGGAAAGGAATTAGATTTCTTATTTATTTCCAGTTATTGCCTTTTTGAATGTTCTTAGAAAGTAGAGAAAATGTTCAAATCCTAAATGGAAAGGAACGGTTCCATTCGGAACTTCCCATTTCGAAGGAATGGAATTCGTGTGTCCTCTATTCCATGCAACCATGATTCTAAAGAGGCAAGTTGCAATTAATGAAATGACAAGGATCATAGGAAACGAAGATTGCCCTAAGTGTTTTGGGATGGTAAAGTCAAAATCTTGACTCTACATCAAGTACTTGTATAATCAAACTCTAAATACTTCCAATTCATAGTTCCTTAATTCACGATTTGGAAATCACATTTTGATGACATTGTAGGATCTATAGGAAGGAAGGAAGTGAAGGTTTGTATCGATCGAATACACTCAAGTATGAATAATGAATAAGAAATAAAGAACAAAGAACAAGATGATCACAAAGATACTTTCACTAAGAAAGAAGGTTCTCACAAAAAGAACAGGTCACAAAGACGGAACCAAGCTCTATTAGGGTTTGACCCTAATAGTACATTATATACGATTACGAAAACAATGATCCCAGTATTTAGGGGATGTATACTAATCTATGTAAAGGTTTGATCCTAATCACTAAGATTACAGATCAAACATATATTCAATATATACCATGTATAACTACCAAATATACATATGATCAGTAAGATCATTGAGTTCACACTATCGTTGATCATGTTGGTGTTGGCGCTGGTGCTGGTGGATAACGTGTGGTGCTCGACTCATCAGATCATAAGGTGTGACCTTACAATCTCCCCTATCTGATGATATCAAAACTAATCTTCAACAATTTCTTTAGCATTTTCTCCCACTTAAAGTAAGATTGAAAGTTTAAGTATTTCCTTCTTCTGCTCCCCCTGAAATTGAGAACTTCCTTTCTTATATTTGATACCAAAGTCTATTCTTCACCTAGGGATATCTTTCTGGTCACAAAGGAAAATATCTCCCCCCCTGAGAAAAGGATGGTGCCTTGAACGTATATCTCCATGAGAAAATGAATATGTCTGAGTATATGATGATCTCTCCCTCTTTTTGACATCAGCAACATTGTATTGTTAGCAGAAGCGGTCGGCGTATCAGAGTTGCATTATCAGTGGATTAAAGTTGCAGTTAAGAAACGAGTAAGATTGTGATGTCTCATGATAGCATGGGTTTGTACTATCATTCACTGAAATAGTATTGCAAGGTCTCATCAGTGTATGGTTTTATATGATGAATCATTAACTTCTATTATTAGAAGAATAAAGGCGATAATGGCATGATGCATGTAATACAATTTGGTACAGAATGTACCCATCGACAAAGAATGTCAAAGTTTTATCAGTGTATGGTAGATACAGTGAATCATCAACTTCTTTAATAGAATATTTGTATGAAGAGAATGGGTAGGTGCGTGTATTACATCACGGCACATGATATACCTATAGGCACAAAGTTTTTGAATTCTCGTCAACGTCTGGTTTCATACACTGAGTAATAAAATTCTAAAGAAGAATTATAGGGAGAATGGATTGGTGCATGTGATAAGCTACGGTACATAGCCTAACCATCGACACAGATTTTCAAGCTCTCATCAGCGTATGGTATGTTACGCTGAATCATAAAGTTTTTTAAGAAGAATTTAAGGGCAACAAGGGATTGGTGTGTGTGATAACCTACGGTAGATATACTAACCATCGGCACAAAGTTTTAAACTTTTTTATCAGTGTGTGGTATATCACAGTGAATTGTTATGTTTTATAAAGAAGAAATTAAGGAGAGAATGAAAATTTTCAATCACGTTGAGGTGAAATCAGCATGAATCATAAACAATGTAAACCTATCAACGAGAAGTGGTTTATCTTCTGTATCATTAAGTCAAGTTTCAGTATAGAATTTTAAAATTCACCATCAATTCATTTAATACGGTACAAGACAAAAATGGTAAGGAGATAATAGCGTAAGAGATGGTCAACAGATTAATAGTTAAAAAGAGAATATACAACTTTTTCAAAAGATCTGGATGTAGCCTTTTTCTGGAGAATCATAAAACTTATGCTAAAAATCTTTTGATTTAAAAGCTCATGAATCAGTTTCCTTTCTCCGAGATCTCTACCCCTCAACACTGTCTATAAAATAATACATAAACATAGTCAAATGCATCAAAATACAATTCACCAGATACAAAGAGAGAGAATGTCTTTAATCATTGAAGTATTGGAGATAGAATCCAAACTTCATGTTCACCAAGAACAAGAACCAGTCTTTTTAACCAATAAGTTATTGGGCTCTAATTTGTGTAACCATCGAGTTGATAAGATCAACATGAGGGCACTCGAGGTTTTACCATATTATGAGTCAGTAGATGGAAGCAAGACTTATTGTATTGACTATGAATGTTTACATCCATAACAGTGAGTGGAGGAGAAAGAGGGTATTGTCAACAAGAAGAAGACATGATGCCAACTTTCTCCTTAACAATAAGAGCATTTAGAATATTCTTCACAGACCCAGCTCTTTTGTAAATTCAGAAAGAAGAGATGCAAATCGACTGCAGATGAGAGCTAGATAGGTCTGAAAGAGAGAATAGGGAGAAAAGAAAACAATTGTAAACATTAGATACAAAATTTAAGCAATCTATTTAAACTCCTTTGGTAAAATCAAAATAAAGGAAATACGTGTTTTTGTGTTTTTGTGTTTAAGAAATCAAATAATAGAAAAGTTTTCAAAGCAAGCAAAAAGAAAATTAAATCATTGAAAGCATGCCAAGATCAGCAATCAATTTATTCAGGGTCTTCTCGTCCAATGCCTTAGGGAAAATGTCAACCAATTGACCAGTGGATGGAATGTAGAATAGTTCCAGTTTGCCCTTTTGATCTACGTCCCCGATGAAGTAATGACAGATATCTATATGCTTAGTCTTGAAATGTTGCATCGGATTTTGAATCATATGGATGGCACTGGTGTTGTCAAAGCAAATGGGAATCTTTGAGAAGTTGAAGCCATAATCTAAGAGCTGATTCTAAATCCAAAGCATTTGAGCACAACATCTTCCAACGGTTACATATTCAGCTTCAACGGTAGAACAAACCACTGATGTCTGCTTCTTGCTAGACGTGCTCACCAGTCTATTTCATTTGAGCTTCCTCCTGAAGTACTTTTTCGATCAATACCATATCCACCACGATCAGAGTCAGTGAATCCGACTAGCTTGAAGTCAGACTCGCGAGGATACCATAACCCAAGATTGGGTGTATGTTTCAAGTAACGAAAGATTCATTTTACAGCAAGAATATGGGAATCCTTAGATAGGCTTGATATCAAGCACATCAACGCCAGTTGGATCAACAGAGATACATGTTGATGAAGACATTGGAGGCTTTGTTGTTTTGCTATCAGAGAAACATAATATCTTCAGTATATCTACAATGTATTTTCCTTGACAAAAGAAAATTCCATCAGTGAGTTGTTTAACCTGCAAACCTAAAAAGAAAGTTGGTTCACCCATCATTCTTATTTAATTTCTCGGCAATTACTTCAGCGAACTCAGAACTCAGCTTCTCATCAATGGATCCGAAAATAATGTCATCGACAAACACTTGAGTAAGTACAATGTGAGATCCTGATTGCTTGATGAACAAGGTGTTGTCAATTTTTACTTGTTTATATCCACTCTCCAAAAAATAACTAGCCAAAGTATCATACCATCCCCTAGGTGCCTGCTTCAAACCATAAACAACTTTATCTAGACGATATAGATGATCAGGAAATTCTTCACTCTCAAATCCTGGAGGTTGTTTCTGAAAGACTTCTTCTTGAAGATCCCCATGTAAGAAGGCAGTCTTTATGACCACGTGATTGACTTTGATGTTCTTGAATGAATCATAAGCAAGGCACAATCAAATTGCTTTAAGTCGAGCAACAGGGGAAAAGGTTTTGTCATAGTCCAAACCATCCAGCTGAAAAAATCCTTGACCCACAAGTCTTCTAGGGAGGAATTCCTGAATTCAGTGCCATGATCACTACGTAATTTCCTGACTCTATGGTCATAAAGAACTTCCCATTCCTTAATGAGAGAGATGGTCTCATCACCAGCATGGCTTTTCTTTCTAAAAAATATCACACATGTAAATCTTAAATATTCATCCACGATAACAAGGGTGAACTTCTTCCCAGATCTTGACTTAATTGGGACAGATCCAAACAGGTCCATGTGAAGGAGATGAAAGGGTTTGGTGACGGAGGAACAAGACTTTATCTTTAAAGATGACTTGGTTTTCTTTCCCTTTTCACACGTTGAGCATAGTTTATTCTTGACGAACTGCATCTTAGGAATTCCTCGCACAAGCTGATTCCCAGAAATCTTTGAGATGTTCTTGAAGTTCAAGTGAGATAGTCTCTTATGCCACAACCAGTTTCAATGATATTGATCACGAGAGAAGAAGCAGCATCAAAGAGAGTTGTTAGCAGAAAAGATGTCCAGAACATAAATGTCATTCTCTCGGTTTGCATTCAGCACATGACATTCTTTTGATCAATAACCTTTCCTTCCTTCTTGCTAAAATGGACTTCATAGTAAGCGTCGCACAATTGGCTGATTGAGATGAGATTATGTTGAAGAGCTTTGACTTATGACACATTTTTTAATACAACAAAATTGCACTTGATAGTCCCATATCCTTTTGTAGCTCCCTTGCCATTGTCTTCGTATGTAACAGTTGGACCAATCTTTTCTCACAAATTCATCCAAACGAGACTTGAGTCCTGTCATATGTCTTGAGCAACCACTATCAAAATAACAAATATGTTCTTTACCATGAAATACTAAAATATACAATTAGTATACTCTCACCCATCTTGCAATGGGTCACTTACGAGAAAATATGGTAACAAGCATCAGGGAGACAATTTAACGAGTTTCCCTTTTGATCCATTTGTTATTTCGAGCAATGATGTTGTCCGCACGATTAGAGCTTTCTTCAAAAGTACACTCGTTGAATCTGTGAGAAGCATCATCACAGCGATAACAAACCATGGTTCCAGAATTCTTTCTTTTAAAACTTGAACTTTGATTTCTTTTGACAACAGAACCTGAGGAATCTTGATTATTTGATTTGAAAACTCTTGTTTTAGTTTTGGACCAAGGAGTGTCATCAGTTTTGTACTCATATGACAACTTGTCATGGGACTCAAAGGATATGGAAGAATCATTAGAAGGAGAGAGTTTAGATTGACCTCGATATTCAATGTTGCTAACAGATCACTGAGGAAAGATGTTGAGAATTTCATTTGTTGAGTGAACTTTGCCATTGGAGATGGGAAATTTCAGCACTCTTTTAGTGGAGGGCAAAACATACTCACAGTGATCTTACAATCTGTGTAATAGATCATTAAGTTTACGCTCTCGCTTATTGTAACGTCCGTATATCCGGGCTAGTCAATTTAGAGATAATAGGAGTCGAAAACGAATTTTTGACAAAAGATTATTTAGAATAAATAATCTTAACCGAGTTGTAGAATATGTCTCAAGGATTCCGTACATAAAAAGAACGCCGAAATCCGAGTTATAACGAAGAAGTTATGGCTCGTCGAAGTTTTTCGGCAAAACCGGCACGACACCGGGAGACGTAAATAGTAAATTTACGATAGATGACTTTTTAGCCTTAGTGATCTAAACAAAAGTTGTAGAATACATTAAACCGAGAACATAGAAAAAAGAAGGCCCAAATCTGACTCCGTATGAGGAAGTTATGAATTTTCTAAGATTTGGCATAGCAGTGCACGACCCGAAACTCGAATTTTAGTTCGAGCGGTTTTTGGCCTACGCGACCTAAATGAGAGTTGAAGATCTCATTAATAGGAACTCAACTATAAAAAGACGGATGAAAACGGGGTCCGTATGAAGGAGTTACGAATTCTTCGCGGTCATTTAACAGTCTAATCTCCTCGTACTGTTAAATTTAAGATCGATCGAGAATTAGCCGACGGAGTCTAAATGAAAGTTGTAGATCTTATTTTTACCTACGCGTGGTAAAAAAAGAACGTCGAAAACGGAGCTCGTATGCGAAAGTTATGAATTTTTGAAAATCGGTTGATTTCCACCCTGTGTGCGATGCCACGTGTCGGCACCAGGCTGTGGCTGGCTGTAGCCAGCCTGGCTCACGACGTGAATATCAAAAATTCACGACGTGAACCTTCCTCCAGCCTCCTATAAATAGAAACGCCCCTCTCCTTCATTCCTCACACCTTAACCCTTCATTCCTCTCTCTATACTCTCTCTCTAAGCCTAAAACCCCCTGAAAAGCCTAAGGAACCTCCCTAGCACAAGGCGGAAGCCCCGGAGCGCCCGACGGCTCCGAAATGTGTTGGGTAAAACGTGGGTAGATGTAATAGTTGATGTGTGATAAAATAAAATAATGAGAGGCCTTGATATTATTGATGATCTAGTCATCTAGGGGAGTATAGATGATGACCACAGACTATTCTAGATAGTCCAGTGGAACACTAGCAGGCTCGTAACTTGTAGGTGTTTTTGAACTACTTATTCACTAGTTATTTTTGAACTAAGTGTTCACCATATGTTTTGAACTAGGTGTTCACCATACGTTTTGAACTATGTGGTCACCAAATGTTCTGAACTACGTGTTCACCAGATGTTTTGAACTGCGTGTCCCCCAGATGTACCCTGTTGTATAAACCCTGGTGACTATACGACTTAGTGCCTGTTGTATAAACCCTGGCAACTATGAGACGTAGTGCCTAAACCCCTTGACATGTGTTGTGAGAGGAGTCTCGGAATCGATACTCTCGATAAAAGAGAATAACCCTGGCGACTATGAGACTTAGTGCCTATTGAGTAAACCATGGCAATGATGGATTTCGTGCCTATCCCTTAGGATAATCCTTAGGAATGAATGAACGAGGAATAGCTGATTCTTAGGGTAGATCCTTAAATAAGATAATGGGGATGGGTAATTGGGTTGATTGATTGTTTGATGATTAAACATAATGATTATATTATTGTGGGTTGAAAACCCAATGTACTCACCAGGTTTCCCAACCTGACCCACTCAAGCTTATTTGTATCACAGGTGTCGATATGAAGCTACTTTACACTGAAAGATTTAAAAGAGATGTAGATCACTAGTGTAAATGAATGTAAGTTCTGTTTATGCTTATGTTTCTGTATTGACGATGACATCCCAAGGTTTTGAAAATGAATAAAAATACATTTCTTCAGAAATGCTTTAATAACGTATTTATCATGTTTTTCTGGGAACAAATTCCGCAACATTTTTAATAAAAGAGGTACTCTGATTTTTATTAAGCATAAACATAATCGGTCTTTTCTGGCCGTGAAAATGGGGATGTCACAGTTGGTATCAGAACATTAGTTTAAGCGAACTAGGAATATGGATTTATTTCTAGACTTAAACTTAGAATGCTAAGCGATGATTGTGAGGAGAGTGTCTAATAAAATTTAGGTAATACACCTGAATAGACACAAGCACTAGCTTATTTAGGGAAAATGCCTAACATGCTTTTATGTGCTAAATGATTTGTGATGCTTTATGCTATCGTTTGATCGGATCTATGGTCTGTTGCCGACCAGATCTGGAAATTTTATGTGCTTAGGTTTCTAAACGTTTAATTACGATATTAGAACTGGCATGTAACTTTTTGGAGTAATAAGGAGGAATACGCGTCTAAATCTTCCTCTATCTATATTCTCGTCTCAATACACTGAACGCCTGCTTTGGTGTATAGAATGTCATTCTAAGGACTCATAGCAGACTGAGCAAATGGAGGAAATGAGAAGGCTTACGATATTGAATGATACCTATCGGAAGATATTTTAAGAGGGATATCTTGCCTTTAGAACGCGTCTAAGAAATAATACGTCTAGTGCGGGAGAAGCATACTTTCGATTAGCAGAAAGAATGATTTTTGGTATAATCCATGAATTTATCCCATCGTCTGACATTTCCATCACCAACCGAGTTGAACCAGAATTCATGATTGAAGATACGCATGGAAGAAGTCCTAGTAGAGTCTAGGGAAAATTATATGATTGTTTGGACACATTTGTATGTGTTAAAATTGTTTTTGTGATAATGACTTGGAGAACTGCGAGACAATACTTGGGACGAGTATGAGTAGGTGTGAATGGTAGTAGAGGCCTGTACTACCGGAAGCACAGGACTCACACTTGGATGAGGGAAAGTGACAAGGTTACCAAGATGCTAGTAGTTGATTCCAATTTATTCAAGTATGTCATTACCATTGTTTCGGTAATGATTAAGAAGATGATTGTTTTTTCGACCCTAGTGGTCATATCAAATTGAGTCCGACTAAGACGAATATATTACGTGGTTTAGAGAATCAAGTTTGATGTAGCATCTGACTTAAGACGGAAGATTGAAATAAAAAGCGATCAGTAGAGGTATCGCGAAAAGTTGCTTGTAGCTAGAAATGCTACCTTTTAAAATGAGATTAGAACATGAAGGAAGGTATAGTATGTTCTGGAATTTGACTCTAAAAGACCTGAGTCCAAGCAATGCATCATACGATGAGAGGTCATTAGAACATGACTCATCAGTCTATTATGATAATCGAAGGAAGAAACTTATCTCAAGTTTTTTAAAGAAGGAATCAATAAAGATCGAGATCATGACATGAAGATCATGATTGGAAGTCTAACATGAGGTAGAGAGCGGGTCCAAGATCGGGCACCGCCTGCAGTCAGGAAGTCTTAGAGTTGGGTACTCGTTCGAAGAAACATCAAAGCTACGGTTATTACTTAGGATAAAGAGATAACGTATGGAGTCATCATGTGAGCCCTGTTTCGTTGATGATTCCGGGACGTAATCATCCTAAGGGGGAGATAATTGTAACGCCCGTAGATCCGGGCTAGTCAATTTAGAGATAATAGGAGTCGAAAATGACTTTTTGACAAAAGATTATTTAGAATAAATAATCTTACACGAGTTGTAGAATATGTCTCAAGGGTTCCGTACATATAAAGAACGCCGAAATCCGAGTTATAACGAAGAAGTTATGGCTCGTCGAAGTTTTTCGGCAAAACCGACACGGCACCGGGAGACGTAAATAGTGAATTTACGATAGATGACTTTCTAGCCTTAGTGATCTAAACAAAAGTTGTAGAATACGTTAAACCGAGAACATTCAAAAAAAAAAAGAACGCCCAAATCTCACACCGTATGAGGAAGTTATGAATTTTCTAAGATTTGGCATAGTAGTGCACGACCCGAAACTCGAATTTTAGTTCGAGCAGTTTTTGGCCTATACGACCTAAATGAGAGTTGAAGATCTCATTAATAGGAACTCAACTATAAAAAGACAGACGAAAACGGGGTCCGTAGGAAGGAGTTACGAATTCTTCGCGGTCATTTAATAGTCTAATCTCCTCCTACTGTTAAATTTAAGGTCGGTCGAGAATTAGCCGATGGAGTCTAAATGAAAGTTGTAGATCTTGTTTTGACCTACGCGTGGAAAAAATGAACGTCGAAAACGGAGCTAGTATGCGAAAGTTATGAATTTTTGAAAATCGGTTGATTTCCACCCTATGTGCGATGCCACATGTCAGCACCAGGCTGTGGCTGGCTGTAGCCAGCCTGGCTCACGATGTGAATATCAAAAATTCACGACGTGAACCTTCCTCCAGCCTCCTATAAATAGAAACGCCCCTCTCCTTCATTCCTCACACCTTAACCCTTCATTCCTCTCTTTATACTCTCTTTCTAAGCCCTAAAACCCCCTGAAAAGCCTAGGGAACCTCCCTAGCACAAGGCGGAAGCCCCGGAGCGCCCGACGGCTCCGAGAAGAAGAGCTTTTCAGCTTGGAAACGCTGCTCCTGCGAAGCCCGGTTTTGAAAAAAACCCGTTGTAAGTGAGCTACGCCTACGCTATTTTTAATATCGCTTTAATTTAATTATAGTAATGTTATTAGGACCTTAGAATAATTATTTGGGCTATTATAATGAGTTATATAGAGTGTTGTTTAACGCTTATATAAGAGTAATAATAGCTAGACTATTAATTAGTCGCTGTTAACGTTAGACTAAACCCTAGTGGTATTGATACTAGGTTTTGTCAAGGGAAAATTGTTTTGAGATAACGAAGCGTTGTCTTAGTTCAGAATCACCACCTTAACAAATGAGTGCATAGTTAATTTCATCTTACACATATATATGAAGTATTTTATATAAATTATGTGCTATGTATGCATATTATCTATATACTTGCTATCTATGTTGGATGAACGATTTTATACATGTTTTAAATGATTTAAATTGTATATGTATTTTATATCTACAAAATGTGTTGGGTAAAACATGGGTAGATGTAATAGTTGATGTGTGATAAAATAAAATCATGAGAGGCCTTAATGTTATTGATGATCTAGTCATCTAGGGGAGTATAGATGACGACCACGGACTATTCTAGACAGTCCAGTGGAACACTAGCAGGCTCGTAACTTGTAGGTGTTTTTGAACTACTTATTCACTAGTTATTTTTGAACTAAGTGTTCACCATATGTTTTGAACTAAGTGTTCAGCATATGTTTTGAACTATGTGGTCACCAGATGTTTTGAACTACGTGTTCACCAGATGTTTTGAACTGCGTGTCCCCCAGATATACCCTGTTGTATAAACCCTGGCGACTATACGACTTTGTGCCTGTTGTATAAACCCTGACGACTATGAGACGTAGTGCCTAAACCCCTTGACATGTGTTGTGAGAGGAGTCTCGGAATCGATACTGTCGATAAAAGAGAATAACCATGGCGACTATGAGACTTAGTGCCTATTGAGTAAACCATGGCAACGATGGATTTCGTGGCTATTCCTTAGGATAATCCTTAGGAATGAATGAACGAGGAATAGCTGATTCTTAGGGTAAATCCTTAAATAAGATAATGGGGATGGGTAATTGGGTTGATTGATTGTTTGATGATTAAACATAATGATTATATTATTGTGGGTTGAAAACCCTATGTACTCACCAGGTTTCCCAACCTGACCCACTCAAGCTTATTTGTATCACATGTGTCGATATGAAGCTACTTTACACTGAAAGATTTAAAAGAGATGTAGTTCACTAGTGTAAATGAATGTAAGTTCTGTTTATGCTTATGTTTCTGTATTGACGATGACATCCCAAGGTTTTGAAAATGAATAAAAATACATTTCTTCAGAAATGCTTTAATAACGTATTTATCATGTTTTTCTGGGAACAAATTCCGCAACATTTTTAATAAAAGAGGTACTCTGATTTTTATTAAGCATAAACATAATCGGTCTTTTCTGGTCGTGAAAATGGGGATGTCACAGTTGGTATCAGAGCATTAGTTTAAGCGAACTAGGAATATGGATTTATTTCTAGACTTAAACTTAGAATGCTAAGCGATGATTGTGAGGAGTGTGTCTAATAAAATTTAGGTAATACACCTGAATAGACACAAGCACTAGCTTATTTAGGGAAAATGCCTAACATGCTTTTATGTGCTAAATGATTTGTGATGCTTTATGCTATCGTTTGATCGGATCTATGGTCTGTTGCCGACCAGATCTGGAAATTTTATGTGCTCAGGTTTCTAAACGTTTAATTACGATATTAGAACTGGCATGTAACTTTTTGGAGTAATAAGGAGGAATACGCGTCTAAATCTTCCTCTATCTATATTCTCGTCTCAATTCACTGAACGCCTGCTTTGGTGTATAGAATGTCATGCTAAGGACTCATAGCAGACTGAGCAAATGGAGGAAATGAGAAGGCTTACGATATTGAATGATACCTATCGGAAGATATTTTAAGAGGGATATCTTGCCTTTAGAACGCGTCTAAGAAATAATACGTCTAGTGCGGGAGAAGTATACTTTCGATTAGCAGAAAGAAATATTTTTGGTATAATCCATGAAGTTATCCCATCGTCTAACATTTCCATCACCAACCGAGTTGAAGCAGAATTGATGATTGAAGAGACGCATGGAAGAAGTCCTAGTAGAGTCTAGGGAAAATTATATGATTGTTTGGACACATTTGTATGTGTTAGAATTGTTTTTGTGATAATGACTTGGAGAACTGCGAGACAATACTTGGGACGAGTATGAGTAGGTGTGAATGGTAGTAGAGGCCTATACTACCGGAAGCACAGGACTCACACTTGGATGAGGGAAAGTGACAAGGTTACCAAGAAGCTAGTAGTTGATTCCAATTTATTCAAGTATGTTGTTACCATCGTTTCGGTAATGATTAAGAAGATGATTGTTTTTTCGACCCTAGTGGTCATATCAAATTGAGTCCGACTAAGACGAATATATTACGTGGTTTAGAGAATCAAGTTTGATATAGCATCTGACTTAAGACGGAAGATTGAAAAAAAAAAGCGATCAGTAGAGGTATCGCGAAAAGTTGGTTGTAGCTAGAAATTCTACCTTTTAAAATGAGATTAGAACATGAAGGAAGGTATAGTATGTTCTGGAATTTGACTCTAAAAGACCTGAGTCCAAGCAATGCATCATACGATGAGAGGTCATTAGAACATGACTCATCAGTCTATTATGATAATCGAAGGAAGAAACTTATCTCAAGTTTTTTAAAGAAGGAATCTCCAATAAAGATCGAGATCGTGACATGAAGATCATGATTGGAAGTCTAACATGAGGTAGAGAGCGGGTCCAAGATCGGGCACCGCCTGCAGTCAGGAAGTCTTAGAGTTAGATACTCGTTCGAAGAAACATCAAAGCTACGGTTATTACTTAGGATAAAGAGATAACGTATGGAGTCATCATGTGAGCCCTGTTTCGTTGATGATTCTGGGACGTAATCATCCGAAGGGGGAGATAATTGTAACACCCGTAGATCCGGGCTAGTCAATTTAGAGATAATAGGAGTCGAAAACGACTTTTTGACAAAAGATTATTTAGAATAAATAATCTTAACTGAGTTGTAGAATATGTCTCAAGGGTTCCGTACATATAAAGAACGCCGAAATCCGAGTTATAACGAAGAAGTTATGGCTCGTCGAAGTTTTTCGGCAAAACCGGCACGGCACCGGGAGACGTAAATAGTGAATTTACGATAGATGACTTTTTAGCCTTAGTGATCTAAACAAAAGTTGTAGAATACATTAAACCGAGAACATACAAAAAAAAAAGAACGCCCAAATCTGATTCCGTATGAGGAAGTTATGATTTTTCTAAGATTTGGCATAGCAGTGCACGACCCGAAACTCGAATTTTAGTTCGAGCGGTTTTTGGCCTATGCGACCTAAATGAGATTTGAAGATCTCATTAATAGGAACTCAACTATAAAAAGACACACGAAAACGGGGTCCGTATGAAGGAGTTACGAATTCTTCGCTGTCATTTAACAGTCTAATCTCCTCGTACTGTTAAATTTAAGATCGGTCGAGAATTAGCCGATGGAGTCTAAATGAAAGTTGTAGATCTTGTTTTTACCTACGCTTGGAAAAAAAGAACGTCGAAATCGAAGCTAGTATGCGAAAGTTATGAATTTTTGAAAATCGGTTGATTTCCACCCTGTCTGCGATGCCACGTGTCAGCACCAGGCTGTGGCTGGCTGTAGCCAGCCTGGCTCACGACGTGAATATCAAAAATTCACGACGTGAACCTTCCTCCAGCCTCCTATAAATAGAAACGCCCCTCTCCTTCATTCCTCACACCTTAACCCTTCATTCCTCTCTCTATACTCTCTCTCTAAGCCCTAAAACCCCCTGAAAAGCCTAGGGAACCTCCCTAGCACAAGGCGGAAGCCCCGTAGCGCCCGACGGCTCCGAGAAGAAGTGCTTTTCAGCTCGGAAACGCTGCTCCTACGAAGCCCAGTTTTGAGAAAAACCTGTTGTAAGTGAGCTACGCCTACGCTATTTTTAATATAGCTTTTATTTAATTATAGTAATGTTATTAGGACTTTAGAATAACTATTTAGGCTATTATTATGAGTTATATAGAGTGTTGTTTAACGCTTATATAAGAGTAATAATAGCTAGACTATTAATTAGTCGCGGTTAACGTTAGACTAAACCCTAGTGGTATTGATACTAGGTTTTGTCAAGGGAAAATTGTTTTGAGATAACGAAGCGCTGTCTTAGTTCGGAATCACCACCTTAACAAGTGAGTGCATAGTTACTTTCATCTTACACATAGATATGAAGTATTTTATATAAATTACGTGCTATGTGTGCATATGATCTGTATACTTGCTATCTATGTTGGATGAACGATTTTATACATATTTTAAATGATTTAAATTGTATATGTATTTTATATCTACAAAATGTGTTGGGTAAAACATGGGTAGATGTAATAGTTGATGTGTGATAAAATAAAATAATGATAGGCCTTGATGTTATTGATGATCTAGTCATCTAGGGGAGTATAGATGACGACCACGGACTATTCTAGACAGTCCAGTGGAACACTAGCAGACTCGTAACTTGTATGTGTTTTTGAACTACTTACTCCTTAGGAATGAATGAACGAGGAATAGCTGATTCTTAGGGTAAATCCTTAAATAAGATAATGGGGATGGGTAATTGGGTTGATTGATTGTTTGATGATTAAACATAATGATTATATTATTGTGGGTTGAAAACCCTATGTACTCACCAGGTTTCCCAACCTGACCCACTCAAGCTTATTTGTATCACAGGTGTCGATATGAAGCTACTTTACACTGAAAGATTTAAAAGAGATGTAGATCACTAGTGTAAATGAATGTAAGTTCTGTTTATGCTTATGTTTCTGTATTGACGATGACATCCCAAGGTTTTGAAAATGAATAAAAATACATTTCTTCATAAATTCTTTAATAACGTATTTATCATGTTTTTCTGGGGACAAATTCCGTAACATTTTGATTAAAAGAGGTACTCTGATTTTTATAAAGCATAAACATAATCGGTTTTTTCTGGCCGTGAAAATGGGGATTTCCATTTTCAACCATAAGTGTGAGAATTATTGCATTTTAGCCCTTGTGTGAGAAATCGTTGCAAAATAACCCTTAGTGGCATTTTTGTAATATTTGGGTGGAGGATGCGTACGCTGGGCGTACCTGCCAAAACCTCAAGCCCTACTATTTAGGGTTTAGACCCTATACAAACATCATTAAATCCCCAAGGCACATTCCTTGATCAGCCTCCAACCCTCTTTTCGTCCATAGCAAACCGTAATCTCTTGTGTTTTCATTTAGAGCTTGATAGTGTGTGTTTTGGTGTCTTTGAAGCCAAGAGAAGATTGAAGAACCATCTTGGAAGATAAAGACCACTTAGATCTAGAAACGCATCACCTCCAAGCTTCATTTTGAGGTATAAAGTTCTGAACTTTAAGATCATATCTCTAGATCTTTATAATTTTAGGAGTTAAGTTTATTAGCCCCACAGTCTTGGTCCATTTGGGTATGAGATACCTTAGACCAAATGATTTTTCCTTTTGGACGTTTTAGGGTGGTTTGAGTGATAAAAATTGATTATGGACCTTCTTTTCCCTCCATACAAATGTTGATATGACTTAATGGGATAAGAAGTTAGGATTTTAGCTTTTGGGCACTTGCTAGACATGTAATACCATAAAGTTGGAAACTATATGGTTAAGGATATTAGTTTGGGGCTAGATTTGAGAATTGGACGAAAGAGCCTAATGAAATAAGCTCTTAATATAAGGATTAAGAGGAGGCAGGGTACGTTAGGCGTACAGAATGGTACGCTGAGCGTACCAGGTCAGCATCGCGTTTTTGGTCAAAGAGTGAGTACGCCCTGCATATAGGTTGGGTATGCCCAACGTACTCACATGTGTTGACCAAGTTTGACTTTTTCACTTTTTGACTTTGACCAAGTTTGACCTAAGGGCATTTTGGGTATTTTGAGTGGTATTTAAGATTGGTGATTATTTGATGAATATGTGACCAGTTGAGCTGATATTCGGAGTTGTGTCCTGTTCATCGATCTTTTTTAGATTGAAAGGTGAGTTTTCCTTACTTTACTTGTGGGTGGAAGGCACTAATGCCAACCCACTGAGTTATGTACCCTGGTTTAGAGGATGTTACTATGTTGTATTGATATGTTAGAACTGAGTCCTGGTATATAAGATGTTATTATGCGGTAGTGATTGGTATATCTGCTTGTGCGTCTGTTGACTAGCTATACGATTATCTGTTTGTTGAATATATGTTATATGTTATATGTCGACATAATATGGTTGGGTTGAGACTGTACTGCTTTGTGCGGTAAGTCAACAAACTCGGAGCAATCCAACCGGCAGGTTGTGGGCCAGGGCAATGTAACCAGGAGGTTGTGGGCCAGGGTAATCCAACCGGGAGGTTATGGACCTAGTACGTTATGTGCAGGGCAATGCAACTGGGAGGTTGTGGGCCAGGGTAAGCCAACCGGGAGGTTGTGGACCCAACATGCATTATGTATATATGTTTGGTTGTGGTATGTGGTACTTTGTGGGAACTCAGTATGCTTTGGCTTACAGTTTCAGTTTATTGTTTCGGGTACTTCTGATGAATGAGGGAAGGCGAAGGTGTGATCATGCACATCCTTTGGATTTTTATGTATTTGGAGCTTGGGATACTCTGATTATTGATTTTACTTTTGAAACAATGGTTTTGTGAAAAATTATTATCATGTGGCTGTTTTGGAAAAATGAAAAATTTTACTCAGATTTTTGGGATGTTACACTGGTGTTGGTGCTGGCGTTGGCGCTGGCGGACAACGTGTGGTGTTTGAATCATAAGATCATAAGGTGTGACCTCACATGAAGTTTAAGCATCAAAAGCTAAAACCAATCATTGGAATGTACAAATGTCTCATGTCTCAATGATTGAGGATTTTGAGTTTGTGTTTAGTAATGGAGTTAGGATAAATCTAGTTACTTGTTATCGCTCTTTAGAGATGTCTAAAAGCCAAATTTCATCTTATGCGTTGTATAAACATGAATTTCAATTTTCATTTAATAATGGAAAGGTGACAATTCTAGTTTATAAAGATGGTTGTTTTATGATTGAAACCTCTTCTTGCAAATGGAATTCAAGAAATTGTAGTTTGTGTGGCTAATTATAGGATTGATGACTTAATTATTGATTCCTCTAATAGTTTAGATAAAAACACACTTGTGGCATAATCGCCTTGGCCACATAAGTAAGAATCGCATCACCAAGCTCCAACTGGATCGGACTTGGAATAATTCGACTTTAAGTTGGATGGTGTGTGCAAGACTTATATGTTGGCAAGACGACTTAGTGACCATTCACATGGAAATTTAGTGGAGATAAAAGATTGTTGGATCTTGTACACACTAATGCATGTGGAACCTTCAAATCCACCATAAGGAAAGACATATACTACTATGACATATTTATTAATAGTTTTAGTAGTTGTTTGTGTTAATATGATTAAGCACAATTCTAGCACTTCGAAAAGTTTTAAACGGTATCAGAACAAAGTAGGTAATCAAATTGGAATGAAGATAAAGGATATCCAATCTGAAAGGAAAAGAGAATGTCGTAGTATCGGGTTCTACGATCATCTTAGAGATTATGGAAGATTTTCCATAATTGGCTTCTCCAAGGACACCATAATGTAATGATGTTGTTGAGCGGAGAATCAAATGCTATATAGTTTGATCTATGATGAGTCATGCTTCGATACCATTCGCAATTTTTTGGGAATATACACTTTAAATAGTAGAGCATATTTTGAACCTTGTAACCAACTAAGTAGGTTTTGAAAACACCTCATGAAATGTGGAGTTGTAAAGTTCTCTCACATTTGGATATGGTGTTGTGAGATATTTCGATAGACAAGAAACCAATAACCAACTTGAATCGAGATCTGTGAGGTGTTCCATTATCTGGTATGCACTAATTGCTTTTGATATTTGTTTCTTATAGCTCAAAAGGAGTGTTCCTTGAGATAAAGAACATACACATATCAAGAAGTCAGTGAGAGTCATATTGATCTTGAAGAAATTCGAGATATGACTGACAATGAACCTACAGTTGGTACTATCTCTCAACCTGAGGTTGATAAATTGGTTAAGGCAAATGAAATTGCCTTATCTCTTCACAAGATATAGTAGAGTTAGAGCACCTCCCAAGTTCTATGAATATCATCTAACTGTGGAAGGAGATACATTGATTAGTGATAAAACATTGATCAATTTGGATAAGCCTAATAGCTACTAAGAAGAAATGGTGGGTCTTATGGATGCCATTAGAAGAGTCTTAAACAGCGAAATTCAATCCATGAAGGATAACTACTTTTGAAATCGGTTGATCAAAAGCCTAGTCTTATGACAATGGGTGGAAATTAGAAATTCAATGTGAAGACTAACATGGATAGTAATTTACATACATTTAAAGATAGTTTGGTGGAAAAGAGTTTCGCTCAAACTCGAGAAATTTATTATAAGGAAACATTCTCACCAGTAGTTGAGAAAGGTCTATTTGGTTATTTGTTACCATTGTTGCCTTCTTTTGTATAAGATATGGTAAATTGGATGTTTAAATGAATTTCCTCAATAGGAAACTTTCAAAGGATATATGACATATTCTGAAAGGATTTAAACATATAAAGTATCCAAACAAGGTGTGTAAGCTTGAAAAATCTATTCGTAGATTTAAGCAAGCACCGCATAGCATGGAATTTGTTCTTCCATGAGAAAGTCAAAAAATGTTGTTTTTGAGAAGTTCAGATTAGTCTTGAGTACATGTCAAAGATAGTGGGAGTGTCGTTGCCTTCCTGGTAATTCATGTTGATGACAATATCACTCATAGGGAATATTATCTCTAAGTTGCAAAGTGAAAATGCTCGGGAATTGTTGGGCTATGATGGACAAGGGGAAGCAACATTGATACTTGGTATTTGTATCTAAAAGTATAGATTGAAATGTCTAATAGGATTCAGTCAAAGCACAATGTGTTGAAAGTTTTCAACATGAAAGTCCCAAATGGATTTTTCATATTCTTCATAACAAGGCTTGAGTGGATCTCAAAGTCTTATGTTCTAGTCATGAATATGATAGAATGAGTGAAGTCCCATATGATTCAGATATAGGATCGATCATGAATTCTATGATTTTTGCTTATTATGATGTCTCAGATTTTTTGAGCATTGTGATATTGTATCATAAATTTGTTTGACCGAATTGCTAGACCACTGTCAAGAACATTCTAAGGTACTGAAAGATACCAAGGAATAGTTTCTTGTAGACAGTAGAGAACGTGATTTAGGATAGTTGTAGTGACATGAATTTTAGAGATGACTTTGAGTGATGGTCTAAATGAATATTCATTTTGAGTTGTATCATGAAAAGTTTCATGTATGAGATGGTGGTATATTTGACAATGTAGCTAAGAATACATTATTGCAAGTGAAGATCCAAGGAGCGTACCTGGACTAGAAAAACTTCATAGTTGATCTTGGATTTTTTTTTAATAACAAATTACCACTAGAAATATTATGTGAAAATACAATCATATTAACTAAGGATTCTTGGGATCACAGAAGCTTAATGGATAGAAGAAGGGAATTCCACTACATCCAAGAAAATGTTGAGGATGGAGATCTTGTTGTGAAATGAATATATTTTTGATGATTCATTCACAGTAGTGATGACCAAAGGAAAACATGATATGCATGCTAAGAGCATTGGCATGAGAAATGTTGACTAGTTTTGTTGTTAAGTCGATTACCCCAAAAGATTTGTAGAATAGATAAATCTGTAATTTTTATGGTGATTAAATAATAACGAATTATTTATATTTAAAGAGTATGATACCATAGAACAATTAGTCTATTATTGTGTTTCATTTTGCGTGTTACTTCCTGAATATTAATTTATTCGAAATGCCATAGTTAGTCATACTTATGGGAGTAACTATTGATTTAAGATTGTTATGAATTGATTGTAGATTGTAAATAGGGATTAGACATTGCATAGCGATTGCTGCAATATTCATGAGTACTTTGAAAATATGGATTTTAAGTATTGGTTAAACCCACGCTTAGAGATTACTTCACAGATTTGATCACAAGCAATTCTAAGATGATAATATCTTCTATTCTTATAACAGAGATATATAATTCATATTTTACAAATCAGTTGTGCATTGGTTTACTCCAACGCTTCTCGTAACTGGTATTATGAAGTGTAATATCATACATGATTTGGTGAGTAAAATGTATGATTATATAGTAAAAGTTTATTCGTTAATTTTTCCTTAACAGAAAAAGCGATATCTTTGGGCCCGAACTAAATTGACGTGTTCAATTAGTAGTCTGAGTTCAGTCGTCATGAATCAGGAAATCGAGAAACAAAATCTTGGACAGTGAGATTAAGTCTAGTCCATGTCTCGTGTCCATATGATATCAAGAAGAACGAAGGGATAGTTGATCACTTATCTTAGGACCAACATCTAATCAGAGTTTGGTAATGTCTTTAGAAAACACTCTTCATTGGTTATTTGGAGTTGTACTTACAATTGTAGTCACTGAATTATCCAAGTGGGAGACTGTTGGATTAATGTGTCTAAGGTCTTAAATAAATTGGTATAATGTCGATGAATAAAAGTAAAATCTTTTTTGGGTTGCTCTCATAACCACGAAATGGCTTGGATTGATCAAAGGGAGAGATAAATTGATTTGTTAATATTTCATGTGATTAATAAATTAATTAGAAATTGTTAATTAACGATTTTTTAATTTATTATTGGAATAATAAATTAATTAGAAATAGATGGAATTAGTTAATTATTAATCAGAATTAATATGGAATTAATTCAGGATTAATTGAATTAATTAAAGGTGCAAGTGGTGAATTGTACGTGACATCCCCATTTTCATGGCCAGCTTGAAACTTTTTAAAATGTGATTTCCAAACAGTATACTCTGTATAATAACTTACAGCTTAAAACTTTTTCACGGATAAGATTTCCAAACAGTATACTCTAGATAAGTTCCAAACATTTTCACGGCCAGCTTAAAACTTTATAAAGATCTAAGGTCCATGAATTATATGTGACACCCCCATCACCCCCGTAAGTAGATCAATCAGTATAATGACTTGGAATCACTAATAAATCTTATCAATAAATTCATAACGACTATGAATATAAATGTAAGTTACACTGAAAGCAATATAAGTGTAGCATAACCTACACAGATTTTCTTAACAAACGTCCGAAAATTATACCAGCAAAACTTCGACCGTATAGCTACTAAATTTGGGCACTCATGGACCTTAGATCTTTCCAAAATACCCTAAATACTAAAGAATTTCTTGGGACAATTATAGAGAGATTTCGAGACAGAGAGAGAGAGTTAGAAAAAGTGTGGGAAATTAAAAGACAGTTGAAACATATTTACCGGCTCACGCCCTGTCATGGTCGGTACTCTTCCTTCGCAAAACGTGACACGTGGCGTTTAGTGGGTGGTTTAACGTGGCAAAGCGGGTAGGTATGTCACACCCTCGAACCAGACGGCGGAAACGTCCGGGGGTTGGGTGACTTCATCTTGTAATATCATCACAGTGTATATATAAATGAATCAAAGACAACATCATCATCGTACATAAAATATAACAACCATCATTGTTTATATCAAGTATTGTATCACATATTACATCCCAAAATATTAAATGTATGATGGAAACAAAATACAACAAAAATCCACATGTTCTTGATTACTGACCTGCTTAACGAGTCTCTGAGAATACAAGTTATTTTGAAAATGTCAACATATATAATGTTGGTGAGTTCATAAGCATGTTTGTATGAAAAACTTTGTATCATTTTGTAAACACCAGAAAATCCGATATTTTCCGTAAAAATGGTTTGAAAGTTTGTTTCAAATCTTGTATTAAGGCATGTGTGTTCCAGTGTATAAAATGAAAGTTCCAGAAAATCATATATTTTCTGTAGTAAGTAAATGGTGGTGTATATTGTATTTCCCAGAAAATCCGATATTTTCTGCTTGTAAAAGTGTTGTGGTCTTAAAACTCTAAGACCAAAAAATGGTGTTTGTATGGTTTCGTAACAGCAGTAAAGTATATGTATTCCGTAAATTTTACAGTGCTTGTTAATCTCTATGTGAGTCGTTATAACCATACTTGATGTGACTGTTATGCCTGTCATGACGTTCTTCAGGCGTCGCTTGTTTAAGGTAAGATATTTGTCACCCTAGGCTGGCCTAGTCTAGCTGTAGCGAACAGCTCAGGTGTGGGGTTGTCAACCCTGTATAGATCTATACACAAACTCTCGCTCTCCCTCCAGGAGACTCTGGTTATAACTACAGGACTTACGGTTGTACACTAGGTAGGTACGAATGAAGGAATGTCTCACAAAAGCCTTAACTAAGTTTACGCGAGTATTTTATCACATCATTTGACGCTTTAAATAATATTTTCGTGTATGTATTTTGAACACAAAGCCTCGGTGAATAAATAAAATGTATTCGTTCATAAAAAGTCATATATTAAATGTTATCGACTCGATTAATATGGAATATGTTGTAAATGCCCAATTAGGAAGCAAATGGGTATTCAAGGCCCATTAACATGAAATGAGGATACAAGGCCCAATAAGCATGTAAATGTGTATGTGAGGCTCAACAAACATGTAAAGAGTATACAAGGCCCAATAAGCATGTAAATGGGTATGGGAGGCCCATCTTTGGTTAAAATGACATTTTTGGCTCATTAAGCCGATAATCTACATTAAAGGCCCAATTTTGATAAAAATGACATTTTTGGCCCATTAAGCCGAGAATTTACATTAAAGGTCCAATTTTGATAAAAATGGCATTTTTGTCCCATTAAGCCGAGAATTTACACATAAGGCCCATTTTTGTTGAAAATGACAATTTAAGTCCATTAAGGCCAAAAATTACATTTTAGACCCATGAAGCCGTGAATTTCCAAATAAGGCCCCTTTTTATGAAAAATGACCATTTTAGCCCATTAAAAACTGAGAAGGCCCAATAGAAGCCCATTTTGTCAAAAATAACTCTTTTGGCCCTTTTAAAACCGTGAATGTCATAAAAACCCATATTTTTCCAAAAATGACTCTTTTGGTCCCTCTAAAACCGTGAGTGTCATAAAAACCCATATTTTTCCAAAAATGACTCTTTTGGTCCCTCTAAAACCGTGAGAATCATGAAAAGGCACACTTTTTGCTTATTTGTCAAATATGGCCCCTCATTAGGTTTTCTTTAGTTTTAATGTATCCTTTAACATGTTTTATCTTTTCAACAACATAATGAGTTACATAAAGTAACTTGTTTTTCCTAAGATCTTCAAGACTTCAAGATATATCGAGTTCATGAGCATTAAACATAATTTCATAACATATTTACACAACATATCATGAAAATACACACAAGCATGAATAAATACTTAGATTTAACACAAAACCAACTTGTATTCTCCCCCAAAACTTAGTAAATCACGAAAAGGAGGGGGTATGAAGCTCACCTTGTTGATGGATCGGTTTTGATGAAGAAATGAAAAACAATGAAGGTGTTTTCGGCCTTGGATGCTTCTTTAAGATGAGTTTTCGAATCCTAGAGAGTTCTAAGAGTATGATCACGAAAACAAATTGTTTATGAGGAATGATCTAGCATAAAATGGAATAATTCAACTTGTGTTTAGTTAAAGACTTACCAAGATGATAATAGTTGATACAAAGCTCTTGAAATCACACACCAAGGTCACGAAATATGCAAGAGGAAGTGATGGGATTTCTTGAAGTCTTGAAAGGGAATTAGGAGTGGAATGAAATGAGGAGGGTGGTGGTATGCTTCTTGGCCGATAATTTTAAGGAGGAAAGAGAGGGGGATTTAATGGTTATTACATGATGGTTTAGTGTCTTAGAAACATGATAGATAATTACTTGGATTACCATTATATAATAATGAGGTGTCACTAATTTAAATTAATTAAATTTCTCTATTTTTTTTATATATAAAACCGATAATAAGGTGAGGGAATGGAAAGAAGAGGGTATTGGGCTTGAATTAGGTATATAAAAGCTGAGAGTATGTTAGCCCACTAAGGATTTTCGGACCAAGGAGGCCCAATATGGGTTTTTCGGTCCATGAAGGCTAAATAAATGGGTTTTCGGCCCATAGAAATAAAGAAAGTGATTTTCGGCCCATGAAGAGTCTTATGGCCCAAAATACTATTGCTTAATGAATGTGGGTCCACTTAGGGCCCAAATGAGGATTCTTGGCCCAAAAGAACCATGTTGAGGGGTTACTGGCCCAATAGGTCCAATAAATGGGTCCTGGTCCAACAAGAGGTTTGAACCGGGAAGTTAGGGTTACAAGCCCAAAGTCGAGTGAATGTAGTGTATTGAATTAGGTTTAGAGCTTGCACAAGTGAATTTTGATTCGATTTGTCGTTTTTGAATGAATAACATGTATAACATAATACTTAGGGTTACAAGAATTCACCAAAAGTAATTACACATGAACAGAATTTCCTAGCCTTAAAATACTAGTTGTGACAAGGTTGAGCGGGGAATATAAAAATTCATATCTCGCTCATATAAGGTATTTTTCGATGTTCTCTATATCCACGCGTAGGTATTTCCGAGAACTACAACTTTTATTTGGACTCTATTGGCCAATTCTTAGCCGATCTTAAATTTAACAGTTTACAAAGATTACACTGCAAAGGACCGTGTAAAATTTATAACTTCTTCATATGAACTCCGTTTTTTACTGTCTTTATATCGACAAACTCTGTTATCAATGAGATATTCAATGTGCGTTTAGATCTCTTCAGCTAAAAATCAACCGATCGAAATTTTGATTTATGTGCTAACACGGTTGTGTTGAAGTCAGATCTAGGTGTTCTCTATATGCACGTTCTCGCTTTAACGACTTCTACGAGTTTCATTTAGATTGATTAGGATGATAAGCAACATATAAAAATTTATTTTTTACGACGTACTTTGTCGTATCGGGTTGAACGTGAAACTTTAAATGATCATAACTTCTTCATACGAAGTTAGATTTAAGCGTTCCTTATATCCCTGAAATCCTCATGACGAGTAATTCAACTTTTATCAAGGCTATTTATCATAATTAATATTTTATTTTAATATTTTTTTAGTCCCATTTATTAAGTTTTCACCTAATATTATATACACATAATGTAAATACATAAATCACATAGATTCGGACGATTTCCTTTTTATTTATTCATCAAATGATTACAATTGTTGACCAACGTTGATTACATATTTTATTAATGCCTAGCGAGTAAGTGGGTGTTGCGTTGTAATTTTTCAATAGTTGAACAAAAGAAGAAATTCCAGAATAGTCCATGGCATGGACAGTTTTGGGAGCATATTTAGGGTTTCTAGATACCTCTAGGTTGCTGATAAAGAAATGATTTGAATTGGGATTAAATCTATTATTTAATCATTCAAATCCGATTTTTTCTGCAAGTTACCTAGACTATAAACAAGATCCTTGGGGTACTTAATTTCATGGCTTTCTCATATCTAAAGGTGGAGAACGAAATTCTCCACATCCTCTCCTCTCTATCCTTCAATCCTAGGGTTTCCTGAGTTTTTGGGTGTGAACCATTAGAGGCGGCCATACTTTTGGTATTTGATTATCTTGTTTCGAATCAAGCAAGAGTACGTGGTTCTATTTATGAATTTGATTCATAGGTTTTATATTTTTGTTTCATAAGTATGTTGCTATTAATTGAGAAAAGACATAGATCCATTTAGGTTGCATGTACCCTTCAGAGTTAAGTCAAATTATGCATGTGCAATGTAATTGTAACCTAGAAAACCCAATACTAACATCATGCAAACTTAATGTGACAATTTTAAAAATTGTCACCGGTCACCAACTATAAAAGACTCAAAATATGATAATTATCTAAACACAAGGCTTAGAACCCTAGTATATGAGAGAAAGCAGTCCAAAATATACGTAAATAGCATAAGTAAGTGCACAAAAAGTTTTGTTAACTGGTATAAAAGGTAACATATTATGAAAGTACATGGTGACTCAGTCTCAAGGATATATACTTTATAAAAATCTGGCTTCGATTGGAAGTGTTATGATTTTTGTAAAAAGTAAAATCAACCGCGTAAATATATTTTACAACATCAGAATAATACTAAAAGATTGGTGAGTTTTGGCTAAAGTCGTTAAAAGGAAAGTCGTACTGCTCCTCGAGATAAAACCTTTGAGACGAAAAAGGTTAAAAACGGAGTACGTGTGAAGAAGATATGATTTTTGAAAAATATAAAAATACAGGCCAAAAACGAAAGTATGAATTAGCCAAAACAACATAAAGGAAAGTTGTAGTACTTATCGATAGCTACACAAATATATAAGAAATGTAAGACACAAGATTCATATAAGAGAGATATCTATTTTTAGAAAGTATTAATCGTGCGCGCGTCATGCATGCCATGCATGACGTGCACCTCTAACACCCAAAATCGTCGAGATACAAGAGACGTGGACCACCAGGAAAGTGACACGTGAAATGTTTTGGATGGAGCCATGATGCTCATGCACGACGCGCATAGATATTTACGCCGCATGCACATCAAAATCGGCCCTACAAATAGAGGCGTTCACCTTCTCACTTTTCACACACAAAACACACTTCCCTCTTTCTTAATTGATCAAAGGTCCTTTCCTCTTCATGATGGCTTGAAGCTCCCGATGTGATAGCCTGAGTCTTTCAGATGACGCTACTAATGTGAGTTCACAACCCCACTTTTACTGTTTTCAAATGTTTTACGGGGGGAATACATGTTATAAAGCTACTTTATTGATTTTACAAAAATATTATTATTGCAATATATAAGTATTTTATACAATGCATGAAACATTAGGTTAATATTATATATGGTAGATACCCTACCTAATAATTAAGGATGATATTATGCCTAGTCGTTATAATTCCTAAAACTACACTGGAGGATTATACCTAGTTGTTATGCTGGCCAATTCCCTAGAATAACATAGTCTCTAGTCGTTATGCTGGCAAAATTTAAGGATAAGCATTGTACCTATTTGTTACTCTGCCCTAATATCCTCTCAATATTAAAATCATAAAATTATTATTTGTATATGGTTAAATATATATACGTATCAGAATAATTATGGAAGAAAACTATATTAAAGGAAAACTTACAGATTAGCAATGTACTTTGTACTATACCCTAATATCCTATCAAGGAATATCCATACAAAGATAAGTGTGTGTGTGTATATATATATATATATATATATATATATATATATATATATATATATATATATGTATGTATGTATATATATATATATATATATATATATATATATATATATATATATATAAGGAAACACTACTAAAGGAACAACTAAAGAGAAGAATAATAAGATCAAAAATCATACTATAAGGTTTATCAAAATAGTTGTTAAATAAGTATCAATATTTATCCTTTAGTTTATTAGTTTTTGGCTAACCTGGGGCCTATAATCTTATAATCTTTAATCCATACGGGGTAGACACCCCCACCTATGCTTGCTAGCTCCAACCCCGACATGCATAGCTTTATAGTCTTTTGATGTCTGATGAAGCGTCGTGGAGGGGACATACCAGGTCATATTGCTTGATTATAGGAACTCATTGTAACATTGATCGCCAACCTTAATTAATCAGACTTCCTAGAGGGGAACGCCTCGAAAGTAGTCATAGTATGAAAGGATAAGAAAAAGGGATAATAAACTATAAAAGAAAAGTTATAAGATAAGTATAGAAGGCAATATATATCATAGAAAAAGAATAGGGTTTAAAGAATAAAAAAATTCTATCAAAGAATAATGATAATACTATAAGAAATGTAACTATAGAAGGAGTAATATATCTACAAGAAAAAAGATATACTAATAATAAATCTAATATAAAGATAAGTACTATACTAGTAAGTTATTGGATGTCAAATATATCTTAAATACAAGAAAATGATAGAAGAAATGCAAACTTAGAATATAATGAATTATGATACTAATCATATTCATAAACAAAGATCCTATACTTTATAAAGAGTTTTCTTAATAAAACTATAAAAACCTGTGAACTCACCAACATTATGTTGATCGTTTTCAAATCACATGTATTCCTAGGGAATCATAAGAGGAGAAGATCATTGCAAGGAAGGAAAGACGCATGCTAATAGATAGTTATTATCCTGTAAAAATCAATGTAATAATTATTTATTAATAAAAAGAATCATGTGTTATTCATTTTATGCTCTGTACTTTGGGTAATCAACATTCTGTGTCACGGCTCAGCATTTCTGCCTCCAGTCGAGGGTGTGACAGAGAATGGTATCAGAGCTGAAGGCTATAGCGAACTAGTACTTCCTTAGGAAATTAAGACTATAGCCTAGGGCATATACTCTGATAAGGTTTGTCCTCAAACCTTTAAAAGTTTTATTATTAATTACACTACTGATACGCTACTTACGAGAGAGGTGACTAGTGTGAAATGTCGCTTGGGTTGCTGGATTTCAAAATGGCTATATGCTTAAATGGTCCTTCCCTCCAGCACTTCTCACCTGGCCGATCCTTATTTGATAGTCTAGAATTACAGAACAAAAACATAATAATCGCAAATCCAGAACATGTAGGAATACAAATCAAAAGCATCATATATAAGAATCAATTATCTTAACTAAATTAGCATACATATGTCAAGCCGCAGCTAAACGTAGACTGGTCACTTATGTTTAATTATGGCTAGACCAATGCACCAACTGAGTTTAGATTCGGTGATTGATAAACTAAGAAAACATATATATATATATATATATATATATATATATATATATATATATACACATACATAAAGTGTATCAACAATAAATCCGTAGAACAAGTATCAAAATACAATAAATTATAAAATAAAACATCCTCGTCACTCCCACCATCACCATCGCCATCACCACTCTCATACTTATCCTCCTCATCCTTATCCTCATTGTTGTCATCATCCTCTTGTTGAGTGCCTAAAGGTCTAGCACCATAGTCTGAATGTGGAAAATGTATATGATCGATCCCATAATAATCCATCATATTGGTAAGAGATGCCATGATTCACTGATGTTCCTGTTGTTGAACATCCATGCATCGAGCCAAAAAGTGTAAGTCGACCACAAGCTCAAGCTCTTGTCGATTAGCCTCTGATGAGCACCTAGCTCTTTGTCGCCTCTCAAATGCAAGCTCAAGAACAGGCTCCAGCTCCACCTGTCTAAGGGGCAGGACGATATCGTCTTCAGGACTCCTCTGAATCTAATCAACTCCATGTACCACTGCTTGTATCTTCCAAATATCAGTCACACCTAACTCTCTGAAGGGATACAAAACCATCTGGCTAGTGTTTATCCTATAGGAATGATCCAAGCAAGTAACCAATGACCCTCACAAATCCAGATCTTTGCCATAGAGCCTATAGCTAAACTAGATAAGTATAAAGCAAGAGATTAAGGGAGATTGAGGCGAACCTTGGTGCGGATCAGGCACCACATGTAGAAAAGTTCTCCTGAAGGGACCTTGTTATACTCCTCTAGGTGACAGATAGTGGAAGCAATCAGGCGATCTACATGAAGATAGGAGATCTGAAGGAACTCTCCTTGGCCACCCAAGAGACATAGATACCTCTAGCATGAGCCCATACCTACAGTTGATCATACTCATGTGGTGGTGAAAGGATACATAAAGTGTATCAACAATAAATCCGTAGAACAAGTATCAAAATACAATAAATTATCAAATAAAACATCCTTGTCACTCCCACCATCACCATCGTCGTCACCACTCTCATACTCATCCTCCTCATCCTTATCCTCATTGTTGTCATCATCCTCTTGTTGAGTGCCTGAAGGTCTAGCACCATAGTCTGAATGTGGAAAACATAGATGATCGATCCCATAATAATCCATCATATTGGTAAGAGATGCCATGATTCACTGATGTTCCTGTTGTTGAACATCCATGCATCGAGCCAAAAAGTGTAAGTCGACCACAGGCTCAAGCTCCTATCGATTAGCCTCTGATGAGCACCTAGCTCTCTGTCCCCTCTCAAATGCAAGATCAAGAACAGGCTCCAGCTCCACCTGTCTAAGGGGCAGGACGATATCGTCATCATGAATCCTCTGAATCTAATCAACTCCATGTACCACTGCTTGTATCTTCCTCATATCAGTCATACCTGACTCTCTGAAGGGATACAAAACCATCCGGCTAGTGTTTATCCTATAGGAATGATCCAAGTGAGTAACCAATGACCCTCACAAATCCAGATCTTTGCCATAGAGCCTATAGCTAAACTAGATAAGTATAAAGCAAGAGAGTAAGGGAGATTGACGCGAACCTTGGTGCGGATCAGGCACCACTTGTAGAAAAGGTTTCCTGAAGGGACCTTGTCATACTCCTCTCGGTGACAGATAGTGGAAGCAATCAGGCGATCTACATGAAGATAGGAGATCTGAAGGAACTCTCCTTGGCCACCCAAGACACATAGATACCTCTAGCATGAGCCCAGACCTACAGTTGATCATACTCATGTGGTGGTGAAAGGATGCAGCTGTCTAGATAGGGAACGAAATGAGGACTAGCGACATCCTCATTGGTGTAAATCCCTAGTCGTTGCCCCAGCTCTGCAATGCTGCAAGAGCAGGATACCCTTCCTAGGCGAAAGGTAAAAATAGAATTATCAGTCTTGGTTGTCGATTTCCTATCAAAACAAATTATAGAAAAGAACTCCCAGCAGAGCTCTTAGTAGATAACCTCCTGAATCCTGAAGATCTGCAGCCAACCCTGGCAGACAAAAAGCTCAAGACCATTATCACCGCGAAATATGCGAGTGAGATACGGCTCCAAGCGTGCGAACAACCCGAGATCATCAGCAGTCCTCCATACTAGAGCTTGGGGAATGCTGAATAGCTTGGCAGCAGAGCAGTCACTGGTGAAACAAAGAATTTCTGGTCAAGAATGTCAACCGAAAATGATAGGAATGGGTGAAATGGTCAATTAGGCGGAAACTGACCCGCCCACTTACAAACTGCTCGAGACATAGTAGAACATGGAAAATAATACATGAAAATTATAATTAAGATAAGATAAGTAAAATGGTTGCAAAATGATAGAAAAAGAGTTTGTGCACATCCAAGGCTGTGCCATGTGCAGGATGAAGATGCGCCTCGTGTAATGAAGATGTCCAACGTGCTTCAAGAACACAATGAACAGTCGGTTTCAAAAGCTCAAAATTCGTCCAAATTACAACTTAAAAGCTATAAGGGATCAATAATCGAGGCTTAGATAAGTAAAATACACTAAAATTTTTTGTTCTAAACATCACAAATCGACGGATTAAGCCAAACCCTACATTTTTCCGAAAACCGAAAAACCCCAAATCGAGGTTAGATTAACTAATTAAACCAATAAGTTAATCATTTTTATTTAGTAATCGGTTGTTAAACTAGATATTTAGCTAATCAATTTTGAGTATTACAATCAAAAGTGATAAAACCTTAAAAGTCTTAAAAACGCTATATACGAAATCACTAGATTGTTAGGGACTAAAAGGAAGCTAGGATTGGCAGTAAGGTACCTTGAAAGTAATAGGAATTGAAAAACCAAAGTTGGAATCAACGATCGTGCGGCATGTTCGTCGCTTGTGGGGACCAGATGAGCGTATGGGGACTAGTTGGGAGACAAAGGTGGGGCACTTATCATCGGGTGAAGCCAAAATCATCATTAAATAACGAATTAATGAAGGTGCGCGCAGTGCATACGCCATGCACGGCGTGTAGCACCCACTTTTCTAAAATTGACATTTTTACCCCAAATTTTATTTCATCTATCACTTTTGTACGCTAAGAACTAAAAATCCATTTAAGCTTAGAAACCTTGCCTATCCAAATTCGCGAAGTGTGAAAAGGAATAATCTACCATTATTCATAGTAATCTTGTTTAAGCCAATCACACCATCTAAGAAAAGCATATGCCGATAAGAAGACAAATTGCTAGGAAGTTAAATAGTTAAAAACGATAATATACGAAATCCCAAGTAAGGATGATGATATATCCCCAAAGGATTGAAATGCATAAATATTTAAATTTCAATTATACTATTCAAGTCTATGCGCAAGAAACAACGAGTACTATATCTACCATTATTATAGGACGAAAACACGACAACGGTAGCATTAGCAGATCCAACCACCATCAAGTCAATGATTGAATGTCAAGTCTCCGACGCTCTAGGAAATTTCAGAGTCACTAGGAAAAAAGGAAATATCAACCAAGGGAATAAAGAAGGTAGACAGATAACAAGCAACTACAAGGAGTTTATCAACAGCAAACCAAGACCCTTCTATGGAGACGGAGGAGTAAATGGTTTAGTCCACTGGATAAAAGAAATGGAAAGCAAGTGTGCCAAGGACTATTGCGTAAAGTTTACAACATGCACTCGGTTAGAAGTGTATATAAACTCTAAAACATTAGTTAGAAGTTTATATAATTCAATGTTTTTATTACTTATATGAAACAATTGCTAAAACGAACAATATATATATATATATATATATATATATATATATATATATATATATATATATATATATATATATATGTGTGTGTGTGTGTGTGTGTGTGTTGAACAAAATATGATGATCTAAATATTTAATGTTTTAAATAACAAAGAATATAGTTTTGTTATATTTATAAATAATATTGATTACTCTAGAGTTTATAAATATAACTGTCAAAATAGTTGTTAAATGTCATTATTCACCTAGAAATGATATAGATAATGATATTTGAACTTGTACATCATTTTGGTATTGTTAGTTTTAAATTGGGTAAAACTTGGTTTTAATCAAAATACAACCGTTATGTTGCCCAAATTTCATTAGAAAAATTATTACAGTTTTTATATAACGAAGAACCACAAGTCTAATAAACTTTATAACTTAAGATTTTGGACAACAAATCACACACTTTTAGAACTATTTAAACTTGGGTGTACTATATGAGTTGATATCTTCATCAACTAAGAACAAACACTTAGTAAAGACCTCTATACTATAACCGTTAATCTTTAAGGAGCGAGGAACATTTTGTAAAGATCTATACGGGTTGACACCCATGTCTGTAGTTGCAAGTCACATCAACGATGAAGCATTGATGATGTTCTCGGCACACCCCTTTGCAGTGCTATACAGAGGCTTGATCCAATGATTTAGCTCAGTTATTGACTAATAATAGCCATAGAGTATACTCTAAAAGCACTCATATGAGTTAAAATAGGACTATATGTAGTATGAGCACACACTTAGAAAGATACCTAAATTTTAGCATGTTTTATAAGTAAAATAAATACTTATAAATATATGAACAACACAAACTTTTGTTGTTAATAAACTTATATTTTATAAACAACACACTCATTTGTACAGTGTTACCAGCATGAAATCACTCATGTGACATCCCCATTTTACGGCCAGAAAATACCGATTTGTTTATGCTTATTAAATCGGAGTATTCTTTTAAAAAGATTAATTATAGGGAATTCGTTCCAAAAGCATGATAATAATATTATCAAAGCAATTTCAGATAAATGTGTTTTATTTATAAAACTTAAGATGTCATCGTCAATAGAGAAGCATAAGCATAAACAGAGACTTACAGTGTCGCAATATTCTAATTCCCTTGAATCTCTCATACATCAATATCCGAGTATCTTTATTTAATAACCGGTAATTCAAATAAATCGAGTGGGTCAGGTTGGGAAACCTGGTGAGATACATAGGGTTTTCAACCCATAATATTATCATCATATATTCTTCAACATTCAAATAACCCAATTACCCCATTCCCGTGATTCTCACTTACTAATCCTAATGTGATGATCTTGATGGATCTTTCTTAAAGGATCTTGATCAGAAGACAACTAAAATTCCTAGATTATTAGGCATGGTAGTGTGATAATACTTTAGGTAAACACGGCAGTACATTAGTACTTTGGATAGTCACGTCAAGCACGACGGTACAATAGTACTTTAGTTAAGCACGTCAGTACAAAAGTACCTTGGATAAGCGTGGCAGTACAAAAGTACTTGGGATAGACAAGGCTTATTATTTCACACGACTTTCACTAACCTATCAAAACCACTATCTCACACAGCCCTATCACAACCTCTCATTTGTTATTTTGCACAGCCCTTCACTACCCAATCATATTATAGATATGGAAATACATATATTGTAAATCATATAAAAATAATCTTTTATTATTTAATAACACATAATCATTTTTGCACATAAGCACATATAGCATTAAATTATCTAAATACTTCATATCTATGTGTAAGATGAAAGTAACTATGCACTCACTTGATAAAAGTGGATGACTCGGAATTTGGGCAGAACCTCGCCTTAGCATTTTCAATGACCTAAACGTATAACACTAAGTCTTATTCTAGTTTCATAATCCCGACGACTATAATAATTATAGTTCCCCACTAATCCCAATGTCTACATCAAGATCTATTAAGTAAGGATCAGCCAGGCAAAACAGTTAGGAGGCAGGACCATTTCAACATATATCCTTTATGAAATCCAACAACCAAGCCAACGCGGCCATTCTAGACACCTCTATCGTAATTAGATCAATCAATATAACAACATGGAACTACTGATAAATCTTATATATAGGTTCATAATAACGACTTATGACTATAAATATAAGTTACACTGAAAAGATTAGAGTGTAACTTAACTTACAGAGGTTCTTCCTAACAAAAGTTAGGAAATTGCACTGGCAGAGCTTCTAATCGCTAGCTACTACTACTTCATGGGTCACGGGGCTTCGTTGAGGGCTAAAATTAAGAGAAAATTGGCTAGAACTGAAGGAAATAGAGAGAGAGAGAGAGAGAGAGAGAGAGAGAGAGAGAGTGCTTGAGAAGTTGTAGCAGAAAGAATGAGGCTTGGTCTCCTATTTATAGCCGATTTTGGGGTACGCGTCGCGCATTTATAGGTGACGTCTCCCCAGCCACTTTGTGCCACGTGCCAGGCTCTCCGTGGTCCGTCTTTTCACTATCTATAAGCACGTGTCACACACCACGCGTGATGCAAAATGCAGATTTTGTAAATTCCATAACTTATTCATACAGACTCCGTTTTTGACGTTCTTCTTTTCCATTCGTAGCACTCAAAAGGACTACAACTTTCCTTTAGGATCCATTGACTAATTCTGAATTTATTTTTAGCCCTTATTTTTATATGATTTAATGATTTTTCAAAAATCATAACTCTCTCGTATAGACTCCGATTTTGGTCTTCCTTTTACCAAAATTCCCATGTTAAAGAGTACTACGATTTTCATTTTGGTGACTTTACTCAAAATTCAACCATTCTCTTCGTACCTTTTGATGTTAATAATTTTTAATTACATGGTTGATTTTTATATCTTACAAAATTCATATCTCCTTCATATGAACTAGGATTTGTAGGAAATTTATATTTTTGGGATCGGGACGATGTGTACTTTATATATATATATATATATATATATATATATATATATATATATATATATATATATATATATATATATATATATATATATATATATATATATATATATATATGTTTTGGCGCACTTATTTTTACGATTTGAGGATTCGGTTGATATTTCCAATTTTTATTAATACGAAACTTATATTATATCTTAAATGACTAGCCCGATTTTGCGGGTGTTACAATTATCTCCCTCTTAGGATGATTACGTCACGGTATCATCAATAAAACAGGGATTGTATAATGACTCCGCACATTACCTTTCCATCCTAGGTGATAACGTAAACCTCATTTCTTTTCTACCGAGTTTCTAACTCTTAGACTTCTTGACTGTTGATGGTTCTGCACCTACTCTTCCTCCTAAATTAAGGTCTTTACTTCGACTTTCGTAACATACTGATGGGTCATGTTCTAATGACCTCTCATCGTATGATGCAATGGTTAGACTCAGGTCTCTTTGAGTCACACTCTAAAACAGAAGAATACCTTCCTTCATGTTCTAATGTGATATAATCAAATTCTATCATGTACCATTTTTAGCTACAGACTGATTAATCTTAACGAAAAATGCGATTGATCACTTCGATTATCTTTTCCTTCGATCTAAAGTCGGATGCTACGTCGAACTTACTTTGTAGGTTAGTCGAACTCGATTCGATATGACTACTAAGGTTCGAATTTAGTCGGACTCAATTCAACTACTAGTGTCTTAGTAACCTTATGACTTTTTCTGATCCAAGTGCGAGTCAGGTGCTTCTGGTAGTATAGGCCACTACTACCTTTCACTACTCATACCCATCCCAAGTATTGTCTCGCAATCCCTAAGTCATCATATAAGAAGATCAGACAACAACTTAACACAATGAGTCATATAACATAATTAGGGATTATTAATTCTTGAAAACTATTACAATATTTATTTATACTACGTTCCTATTACATCAGGCCTCCCATCCTAATACTATTAATCTTCTTCTACATATCCCATACTTGAATAACCCGTTCTCTATTCCTGACCTATTCCTGTCTCATCAAGGATCATATGATATGCTCTTGCTTTAGGCTTTGGCAGAATATTTGGCCTTGCAACTTCTTTCTTATTTGGGTAGTCCTTCATGACATGCCCTTCCTCCTTACATTTGAAGCACACCCTTCCTTCGTACCGACACTCATCAAAATAGTGACCAGGTATTCCACACCTATAGCATGTCACTTCTCTTTTGCATCGACAAGCATGCTTCTTTTGCTTTTATTGCACCATTCTACTTCATTAACACTCCCATACCTTTTGTCGTTGTGTCACACCCCAAAACCGGAACAGCGGAAACGTTCGGGGGTGGAGGACGTCATGTACAGTATCACAACAATGCAAAGTAGTAAACAAGCAACAACATCATCCATTGGATTAATAATATAATTTCATACAAGTGTGTTCTGTCAAGTTAAATAGACACCAAAAATATGTATCAAAATAAAAGATGAGTCTTGAACGAGCTCCATCTTCTCAAAACCTGGCACCGGTACCTGTCTACTGGTGACCTGAGAATACAAGTTATTTTGAAAGAGTTTATCAGCTTTAAATCTGGTGAGATCATAAGTATATTAGTGTATGTATTTGTATGAAAGCATTTGTAAGATGTTTGTAAGATGTTTGTATAAGTTTGTAAAAGTTTGAATTCTCCTAGAAAACCCTATGTTTCCTACTAAAAGTAGCCTTCTACCAAGGCATCTAGTGTCTATGTCTGTGTCTCTTGTAAGAGTATGTATTTTCCCAAATCTGACTATCATTAACCAAAAATATAGTTTTTACATTACTGTTCATTGTGTGAATGTTCACAAGGTGAATGTAATGGGAAAATGAAATAGTACTGTAGTGTTGTATTAAGTAACTACTGCTGTACTAACTACCTTAAACCAATTGTTATTTAAAGTACCATGTGATCGGCCTGTACCCTGCTACCGACTCATAGAAAACCGACGATGTAAGACGTCGTAAGAAACGATGTTTGGCACCCGTAGACTTGCAAGTCCCACTGTAGCGAGCAGCAAGGTGTAGGATAGTCAATCCAGTATACATCTATACACAAACTCATACGCTCCCCAATTAAGGAGATTCTGGATACAAAACGGTCATGGCAGGTGGTGCCATGCCCCGTTACGTGGCTCACATAACTGTAATAATGTATATGTAATGTATGTGCTAGCTGTATTGTGTGTTCTTCCTCTGTCTAGACTGTATGTATGTTCTCTCTGTATGGTATTGTTTATTTCTCTTCACTATGTATTATGTTTGTTTCTCATCACTATAAGTTATGTTTATTTCTTATCACTATAAGTTATGTTTGTTTCTCATCACTATAAGTTATGTTTGTTTCTCATCACTATAAGTTATGTTTGTTTCTCATTACTATAAGTTATGACACCTGTATGAACTGACTCATTGTATGTTTCATTGGTCTAGTAATAGATTTGTAACTTCCTAAACTATACCTATTATAGTTTACTAGTAATGTTGTTTGTGTGTATGAACATGTTTGTATACCCTTGCTACCCAAAGGTATTAAACTGGAAAGAAATAACCTTTTATATCTATATACATATACATAATATATAACTAGGATTCAAACGACCTTCGGACAAATAACCCTGATACCCTAAGTCCACAACCAAATAAGGAACAGGAAGTAAGGTGAGCTATCAGTCCTAAGTCCTTTCAATCCTACTTATATAACTATATCTATATAGATACACTTTTAACAGAATATAAGTTTAAAAGAGTTTAAGTAACAGTATTTGACATGTAAAAGAGTTTGACAAAAGCATTTGGTATGAAAAAGAGTTTGTAAAACAGTTTGAAGTAAAACAGTTTGGTGACACAGTTTGAAAAGTAAGAAATCCACTTGTTTGGTAGTTATTAATCACATGTGATTGATATAATAACTATAATTGTTCAACTTGTATTCCCCCCCATAAAAGCATTTAAAACATTTAAAAGGTTAATTAAGGGGTATGAACTCACATGTAGTGAGTGGTTTGGATGAACGGAATGTATAGGATGCTAAGTGTCAAGTGAAGACTTGAACACACACAAGGATCCTAGTTAACATATAATAACACATATGTGTATCCAATTAGTCATTAAACAACTAATTAACCAAGTTAAGACATCCTAAGACATGTAAAACACTTGATTTAAGTTCTATAAGTCCTAAGGATTGCATCTAAGAGTGGTAGGACCTTGTAATTGAGTTTAGGGTTCAAGGGTAAACTCCTTTGGAGTTTACGGTTTTGTGACCATCACCCCTTGAGTTTACGGTCGTAAACCCATGAGTTTACGGCCGTAAACTCATGGTACTTTGACCATTTTGTGTTTTGATGCTTTAAAGATCATAAGAAGCATTCCTACTTCATGTTTAAGCCTTAGGAAGAGATTAGGGCACCATTTCACTCCTTTGTGGAGTTTACGGTCCTTGGACCACTTCTCCTTGGGTTTACGGCCGTAAACCCTAAGGGTTTATGGTCTTTTTGATGTTTAAGGTCCTAAGCACTTCAAGGTTATGTTCTACACTAGTTTCCAAGGCTTGATAAGGGACTAGGGCACATTTTGGCCCCTTTATTAGGGTTTACGGTCCAAGAACATCTTGGACCGTAAACACCTTTGATCTTGTGCTTCATTGGTGTTTCCTTGACGATTAGAAGTGTAACAAGTCTTATAATACACTAGGGTATGAGTACTTACTAGGTAGAAGCTTGAAAAGGTGCTAAAAGTCCAAGAACACTAGTGTGTGTTCTTGGTGTTCTTGGTGAAACTTGAAGATCTACACTTTTGGAATGATTTCACGGATGGAATCATGTAATATCACTAGATTAAGTAAGATATCAACTTTTTAGGGCTAGAAACAATTACAAAGTTGAAGATCAAGAAGAAAAGTCGGATGATACTTGAGAGGATTTGAGTTTGGATCTTGAAAATGTGAAAAAGTGGTAAATAATGACTAAGTGTCATATTTATACCCCCTTTAGGGTTTACGGCCGTAAACACCTTTGTTTAGGCCGTAAACTCCAAACTCTTGGAGTTTTGGGACTGTATTGTTGCACAATAAACCCTAGGGCATCCTCTCTCCTGATATCTCCTAAAGTACTAACTTTAAAACACTCAAACTTATTCCAAAAGGCTTGAAAATTAGCAGAAACAGTTCTGACTTCTATTGAATTAAATGGTTGTACAGAATAGAAATTTCGGGTTGTCACACGTTGGGGTCAGACTTTAAAAATTTCCTTTTCTTTTTGGACCTTATATGGATCTCTACATTCCTAGCCGCCCAGATGGTTGTTTTCAGGGTAGTTTATAGCTTCACCATTCGACCAAAGTCCCCCGGTAGTCCACTAGCAAACTTGTTGACCTTGGAAAGTTTAGTAGGAACTAGGTAAGGAACTAGCTTCATAATCTTCGTAAAATCCACATCATACTCGTTGAAACTCATCTTACCATTCTTCAGATTAGGGAATTCATTGTTGATCTTCAGAAGGTATTGTTCAGAGCAGTAGTGCTCCTTTAGCTCATTCAGAAAGTCCTCCCATGACATATCCTTTGCTTCTCCCTTCAGCAAAGAGCCAGCTAATAACTTCCACCAGCTTAATACTCTGGTCTTCAATTGTCTGGCCGCTAAGATGGTCTTCGGTCACTGTAGTTGCAACCCTTAAACACCATTTCCATCTCAAAGATCCACTCCAGAACTTCTATTGGTTTTGGGCATCTAGAAAGACTTTGTGGCTTGGCACTCATGAAGTCTTTGTACTTTCATCCATTTCTTTCAATTTCCTCATCAGAATTATTCCTTCTAACCCTCCGAGGTTCAACTTGGCTAACAGTCTGGCTGTAATTTCCTTCCTCGGACTGTTCTTCTTCCAACTCACGTTGCATGATGGGTGTAGTGGGTTCATCTCTATTATCCTGAAGTAAACGACTTGCCTCCTTCTGTTGGATTAATGTCTAAGTCCATAACTATATTTCGTATGTACTTGACTCGACCTAGCATGGTCCATTTGGGTTGCACTTCACCGGCACAATTTATATGGATAGTCTTCTGAGAATAGTATATTTATGATTTATATTAATATATTATAAGTTCTAATATATTAATATGGAATCATATTATTTAATTAGTATTGATCAAGAATTAATTTAGAACTAATTAAGTGATCAAAAAGAACTAATTAAATATGGACTCTTATATATATGGAATGGGCCAAGTTCATTTAGGTTGGGCTAAGCTTTCATGGATGGTCCATGGAGCTTTTAACCCATGGATCCTATGTAAATGAAAGGTCATGGGTATTAGGGTTTACATGGATGTAACCCTAATCCTCCATAATATATAAAGGGGTCCTTGGCTCACAAAATTGGCACAAGTGTGTGAAAATAAGAGTGGGCCGATTTTAGTGTGCATACATATTCTCTCAAGTTCTTCCAAGGTGTTTTGTTGATTTGTGATTCCATTTGAGGCTTCCACACTATTGGGGCTAAGCTCTTAAAGCTTGAAGACATCAAGCTACATCAAAAGGTATGTCATCTAACTAGAACTTTGTAGTATAGGTGCTTCATAATATGCTAGTTAGGATGAAACCTTGGAATAGTTAATATTTGCATGTATAATAGAGAAAACATAGATCCAAGGTTTATAGGGTTGCATGTACACCATACGAGTGTTAGAATGCTCAAAACCCAACAGTGGTATCAGAGCCATGGGTTGTTTTCTGTTATATTGATGCAAATGTTTTATTTTCAAGTTGAAAACAAAAAGGAAAAAAAACATGACGTTTGTCAAATTTTAAGATAATTACTTGTTTTGTGAAAAACGAATTATTTGTAAAATTTGAATCATTTGTTATATGAGTTGAATTAGGTCAAATTTAGTAAAAGATAAAATGATATGATTATGTTATTAGTTTTAAAAGTTTGATCTAAATGTTTTAAGGAGTTACATATTTTGTCATAAAATTTTGGAGCTCAAAAGTTTTTTTTTTAAAGTTGTGATCTTAAGGGTTTTTGAAACTTCCATAAGTTATGGATATGAAAGTTTTTTTTTTTTTAAAAAAATTTGATTCAAAGTTTTTATGGAGTTACAAAATTTGGTGTTAATGTTTTAAAGAATTCCATAACTTGTTCTTAAGTTATGGAACATGGAAAGTTTCATCATAAAACACCATTAATTCCATAAGTTATGGAATCCAAAGGTTTTCAAGAATTACAAAACTTGCCCTCAAGTTTTGGAATTTGAGAAAAGTTTTTTATGAAAAAAAGAATTGAATTCTAAAACTCTTGGGTTCATAAATTAAACAATTAATTAAATGGTTTTAATTTTGAGTTTAATAATTGGAATTATGATGTTTTGTTGAATAGTTCAAATTAACTCTTATGGACTTTATTAATAGTTAATTAAAGCGTTTAATTAAAAAAGTATTATTAATCCATAAATATATGGTTTGAGTTTAATTAAATTAAAAGTCTAGTTTAATTAATAGATTAAACCACCAAGTATTTTAAATGTCTAAAATACACCCTTATACTATTATAATATTAAAAGTTTAATATATTATATGTATAAGAGCAAGTCGTCTTACCATTAGTAGGCCTCATTCACCAAGCCGGTCTATAAGGGGGGTATAAGGTTACTGCCTATAAAATGGCAGTTTAATGGGTGTCCACTCTCAGTCACCGCTTCCTTGACCGGTGGAGGGTCGTTAGCCGAACAGGTAGGACAAGGACTATAATTCTCCCTTCATTATAAATATAATGATAAATACTAAGTAACTAAACACTTATAAATTCCCAATCTTAGTTACTTAGGAAAATGTGAATAAGGTGCTAATCCATGAAATTACACTTTGCACTTTGTTTAAGTTGTTAGTGGAGCGTGTGTGGTTAACCGACACACTAACCTGGACTTAACAAGGTAGGCAAAGGGTAACTTAATGTTTATCATAGTATCGTTGGAGCGTGTGTGGTTAACCGGCACATCGATTGAGGGGTAAATATTAAGGGTACCAAGTATATTTGCATGGTTACTTCACACCTTGTTTTGTGATCCTCGGCATCCCAGTCACAAAACCTGAAGGGCACACTCGAGATTGAAACATGCCATTGAAAAGTTCAATGAATCTCAAAAGAATATAGGAGTTTCAAAACCAATTAAAACCTAATAATACATTTCGTTTATCTTGGTGGAAATTGGTGAATCGTCATTACCTACCTTCAAATATTTTGTAGCTTGGATTACGGCATCCCTCTTCAAAGTTATAAAATAGTTTGTTGGGTCCTAGCCTTAATATATCATATTGGGTGTTATATTAAGGACTTAAATCAACTTTACGTGAATTTCTCCCATTGTTGATGTCTGGTTTAGACAACAATGATCTTCCCTAACCAAGCTTTCCTAATGAATATGACTTCCCGAGTTTGGCTCATGGAAGTCATACTTCTCTTCCTCCACCTCCTCCAATTATTCTCCCTAACCCACAAGTTCAAGGTCACTCAAGCCCTAATGGCAAGCAAGGTCTATGTGTGATCACATCTTAGAGATGAAGTCACATATTGACAAGCCGGGAGAGTTGGGTGTCAAAGTCTTGAGAAAGTTGGATGTTCAATCACTTTCTAAGTCACATAGTGAGTTCCTTTGGGACTACTATGAAACAGACTATGACATGAACCTTAATGATCATATCTATTTGCTTGGTGCTGCTGAATCAGCAATGATTTGGAACAATAGTAAAGCAAATTTGATTAGAAGATCAACTTCCCAAAAACTTTATGGACAGTGACAATGGTGACACTGGAAATCCAGAAAAAGCATTCTCTTCCCAATGGAAAGGGATTGGCCATAGTCAACCCGGTTGACCAAATGGTAAAGAGAAAGGCTAAGTCTGAGATAGTCCCATTACTAAAGGGTCCATATGTTTATTTTGCCAAAGGAAGGGGCGTTGATTGCAAAGCTGCCAAATTTACCTAAGGATGTTAAAGTCAATAAGTTTGACTCTACATCAGGTAGAGCCCATTATCTAACTTTGTTAAGTTCTATTCTGAGATCCTCATTACATGATGTGACTGGGTCACATGTTGATGTTTTAAGAATCAAAGAATAGAGAGAAATCTTAAAGGAAGTATACGCTGATTCTGATCGCGAAGGTGGATTTCGATCGCATCAGAATTTTGAGCAGTTGCTTAAGAAGTTATGATATATTGCTAAGGAATAGATAACAACAATTTTCCATGTGGATTGTAAGGATAAGTTTTTCCGCAAAGTTTTAAAATAAAAGAAAATTGTTTAATTTTATTTATTTGAAGTATCCTTACAATGGCATTTGTGGAAAATTGTTGCTTATATGATTCCACTGACAGCAATATTGGAAAATAGATTTGATTCTTTCATTTGTGGTAGTGTCTAAATTTACCAAATCAGGAAAGTTCCTCATCACCCAAGTTTCAATTGGACCGAAACTTGGAATCATGCAAGTTGAATAGTATGATGAATGAGAACTTTCAAGCGTTGGAAAATCAAGACTAATTACTTGTTCACATGGATGTGTGAGTCAAGTGAAGGACTAAAGGGATCGAGTACACATTCTTGTGCACTGGTCATGTCCACCACAAAGCTCGTTAAGACTATTTGATTTACTAAAGTTTAGTAAATATGGTTATACTTACAAGTTTAAGTATAATTCTGAAACATTGGAAAAGTCTCAATGTATGGCAGAACGAATGGGAAGAATCAAATTAGGCAGAAAGATAAAAGTTTCTCAAATCTGAAAAGATGGGAGAGTACTTTAGTATCATGTTTGTGATCATCTTAATGATTTAGAAATCATATCACAATTAGTCCTCTAAAGGTCATCTTAGTGCATTCTTATGACTAAGAAGAGGAGTCATGAATTGTTGAAATGGTTAAATCAGGAAGATGAGTCATACTTCGTTCCAAAATAATTCTTAGAGTCATACTCCAAGATTGTAACTTGAGTGACATATCTTAAAGAAAGGTTTAAAACACTTGTCAAATGTAAGAGTAAAAGTGTCCTACTCTTGTACATTTGAAATTGGTAAGTTGTGATGTTTTGGATAAAACAAAGACCAACTAAGGCCAATTGTGTGAAGTGTTTGTCTTGATAAAGAATCCGTACTATCTCTTGAATATTTGGCAAGATAGTCTTATATGTCAAGAGGATAGTGGGAGTCTTAAAGATCCTAAAAAGAATTTCAAGAACTAATCAAGAATAAAACCTGAGGTTCTTCACTAGCACACAACTTGAGGTTTATAACCTGTCGTGTTGACATATTTTGTGCCCATTCCAGTTAAAGTTGGCTTTGCATAGGAGTTCTGAAAGTTCTCAATTGGTTGCATAACAACTTGGAAGCAATGGCAGGCCCTGTACTGCCAGGTGGCAAGAAGTTAATATTGCATAAGTTCAGTCCATATGAGTTTGGATTTGTCATTATCCATGTCTTGTGACTATGGTTTTGTTGATTCACATGGATAAGAACACATACACCATAAAATCTAAGGGTCATAAGGTTTCTCTCCGATTCATGAAAATGATGGTGAGGAAACACTTCCACCAAGTAGATTTGAAGCAGATGGCAAAAGGTCTGAACAATTGAGACTATGATTACGGCATCCCTTTTCATAGTTCTGAAATTGTTTAGAACACATGCATGCTATCTAAGGAAAGGTGTATGATTTTGATAAAGTTTTATCAAAGCATCTCGTATCAGAAATCTGAACTTTGGTAAGAAAGTCAATAAGGTATTGATTTCTAGAAGTCCAGCTGATTTCTGAGTACATGTCAAAG